>NC_134424.1:27980000-29180000 GCF_030867145.1 Opisthocomus hoazin | reverse complement strand
CGGGGCTGCCGTCGGCCGTGTTGCTTCTCGGGGCATGGTGGGAGCTGTGGGCCCGGAGCTGCTGAGCGGTCATGTTGGTTCCCGGGGCATGGTAGGAGATTTGGTACTGGGGCTGCCGTTGGCCATGTTGTTTCCCTGAGCATGGCGGGATCTGTGGGCCCGGGGCTGCTGGGCGGCCATGTTGGATCCCGGGGCATGGTGGGAGATTTGGTCCTGGGGCTGCCGCCCGCGATGTTGGTTCCCGGGGCATGGCAGGAGCTCTGGGCCCGGGAATGCTGGGTGGCCATGTTGGTTCCCGGGGCATGGCAGGAGTTGTGCGCCCGTGTCTGCCGCCATCCATGTTGTTTCCTGGGACATGGCGGGAGCCGTGGGCCCAGGGCTGCCGGGCGGCCACGTTGGTTCCCGGGTCATGGGGGGAGCTGTCCGCCCGGGGCTGCAGGGCGGCCATGTTGGTTCCCGCGGCATGGAGGGACCTGTGGGCCTGGGGCTGCCGTGCGGCCATGTTGGTTCTCAGGGCATGGCAGGAGCTGTGGGCCCAGGGCTGCTGGGCGGCCATGTTTGTTCCCGGGTCATGGCAGGAGCTGTGCGCCCGGGGCTGCCGGGTAGCCATGTTGGTTCCCGGGGAACGGTGGGAACTGTGGCCCCGGGCTGCTTGGTGGCCATGTTGGTTCCCGGGTCATGGTGGGAGCTGTGGGTATGGGTCTGCTGCCGACCATATTGATTCTTGGGACACGGCGGGATCTGTGGGCCCAGGGCTGCTGGGCGGCCATGTTGGTTGCCAGGCCATGGCGGGAGCTGTGGGACGGGGGATGCTGGGCGGCCATTTTGGTTCCCGGTGCACTGCGGGAGCTGTGGGACTGGGACTGCCAGGCGGCCATGTTGGGATAGGGGGCATGGCGGGAGCTGTGGGCCAGGTGCTGCCAACGGCCATGTTTGTTCCCGGGGTATGGCGGGAGTTTTGGGCCCAGGGCTACCGGGCAGCCATGTTAGTTCCCGGGGCATGGCTGGAGTTGTAGGCCGGAGGCTGCTAAGCGGCCATGTCTATTCCCGGGGCACGGTGGGAGATTTGGTCCTGGTGCTGCCTCTGGCCATGTTGGTTGCCCGGGCATGGCTGGACCTGTGGGCCCGGAGCTGCTGAGAGGCCATGTTGGTTCCTGGGGCATGGTGGGAGCTGTGGGCCCGGGGCTGCCGGGCGGCCATGTTGGTTCCCGGGGCACGCAGGTTCTGTGGGACCAAGGCTGCCGGGCGGCCATGTTGGATCCTTGGGCATGGCGGAAGCTGTGGGCCAGGGGCTGCCGGGCTGCCATGTTGGTTTCTTGTGCATGGCGAGAGCTGCAAGCCTAGGGCTGCAGGACGACCATGTTGGTTCCCGGGGTATGGCGGGAGATGTGGGCCCGGCCTGACGCCAGCCATGTTGGTTCCCGGGGCATGGCGGGACCTGTGGGCCCGGGTCTGCCGGCCGGCCATGTTGGTTCCCCGGGCAAGGCGGGAGCTGTGGACCCGGGGCTTCCCCCGGCCATCATTGTTTCCAGGGCGTGGTGGGACCTGTGGGCCTGGGTCTGCCAGGCAGCCATGTTGGTTCCTTGGGCATGGCGAGAGCTGCAGGCCTAGGGCTGCAGGGCGACCATGTTGGTTCCCGGGGCATAGCGGGAGCTGTGGGCCCGGGGCTGCTTGGCGACCATGTTGGTTCCCAGGGCATGGTGGGAGATATGGGCCTGGGGCTGCCGGGCGGCCATGTTGGTTCTCGGTGCATGGCGGGAGCTGTGGGTACGGGGCTGCTTGTTGGCCATGTTGGTTACTGGGGCATGGCAGGAGCTGTGGGCCCGAAGCTGCCAGGCGCACATGTTTGTTCCCAGGGCATTGCAAGAACACTGGGCCCGGGGCTTTCGCCGGCCATATTGGTTCCCCGGGCATGGCAGGAGATGTGGGCCCGGGGCTGCTGGGCGGCCATGTTGGTTCCCAGGGCATGGCGGGAGCTCTGGGCCCGGGGATGCTGGGCGGACATGTTGGTTCCCGGGGCATGACAGGACCTGTGGGCCCTGGTCTGCCGCCGGTCATGTTCGTTCCCCGAGCATGGTGGGAGCTGTGGCCCCGGGGCTGTCGGGCGGCCATCTTGATTCCCGGGCCATGGCGAGAGGTGTGGGGCCGGGGCTGCTGGGTGGCCATGTTGGTTCCTAAGGCATGGTGGGAGCTGTGGGCCTGGGACTGCCAGGCGGCCATGTTGGTTCCCGTGTCTTGGCGGCACATTTGGGCCCGGAGCTGCTCAGACGCCACTTTTGTTCCGGGGCATGGTGGGAGATTTGGTCCTGGGGCTGCCGCCGACCATGTTGGTTCCCGGGGCATGGCGGGAGCTGTGGGCCCGTGGCTGCCGGGCGGCCATGTTGGTTCCTGGGTCATGGCGGGAGCTGTGGGCGCGATTCTGCCGGGTGGCCACGTTGGTTCCTGGCGCATGGCAGGATCTTTGGGCTCAAGGCTGTCGGCGGCCATGTTGGTTCCCGGGTCATGGCGGGAGCTGTTGGTCCGGGGCTGCTGAGCGGCCATGTTGATTCCCGGGCCATGGCGGGACATGTGGGCCCGGTGCTCCTGGACGGCCATGTTAGTTCCCAGGTCATGGCGTGATCTGTGGGCCCGGGACTGCTGGGCGGCCATGTTGGTTCCCGGGGCATGGCGGGAGCTTTTGGCCCGGGCCTGCCGCCAGCCATGTTGGTTCCCGGGGCATGGCGGGAGCTTTTGGCCCGGGCCTGCCGTCAGCCATGTTGGTTCCCGGGGCATGGTGGGAGCTGTGGGCCCAGGTCTGCTGCCGATCATGTTGGTTCCCCAGGCATGGCGAGATCTGTAGGCCTAGGGCTGCCAGTCGGCCATGTTGGTTCCCGGGGCATGGCGTGACCTGTGGGCCCGGGGCTGCCGGATGGCCAAGTTGGTTCCCCGGGCATGGCGGGACCTGTAGGCCTGGGTCTGCCAGGTAGCCATGGTTTTCCCGGGACATGGTAAGAGCTGTAGGCCTGAGGCTGTTGCCGGCCATGCTGGTTCTCGGGGCATGGCAGGAGCTGTGGCACTGGGACTGCCGGCCGGCCATGTTGGGACATGGGGCATGGCGGGAGCTGTGGGCCAGGTGCTCCCAACGGCCATGTTTGTTCCCAGGATATGGTGGGAGTTTTGGGCTCAGGGCTGCCGGGCAGCCATGTTGGTTCTCAGGGCACGCGGGTGCTGTGGGCCTGGGGCTGCCGGGCGGCCATGTTGCTTCCCGGGGCATGGCGGAAGCTGTGGGACAGGGGCTGCCGGGGGGCCATGTTCGTTTCCAGGGCATTGCAAGCACCCTGGGCCCGGGGCTGCTCGGTGGCCATGTTGGTTCTCGGGGCATGGCAGGAGCTGTGGGCCAGAGGCTGCAAGGCGGACATGTTGATTCCCCGGGCATGGCAGGAACTTTGAGCCCAGGGCTACTAGGCAACCATGTTGGTTCCCAGGGCATGGCGGGATCTATGGGCGGGAGGCTGCTGGGTGGCCATGTTGGTTCCTGCTACATGGTGGTAGCTGTGGGCCTGGGGCTTCTGGGCGGCCATGTTGGTTCCCAGGGCATGACGGGACCTGGGGGCCCAGAGCTGACAGGCGGCCATATTGGTTCCTGGGGCATCGCGGGAGCTTTGGGCCCCAGGCTCGCTGGCAGTCATATTGGTTCACGGGGCATAACGGGAGCTGTGGGCCCGGGGCAGCCGGGCGGCCATGTTGCTTCCTGGGGCATGTTGTGAGTTGTTGGCCCGAAGCTGCCGCCAGCCATGTAGGTTCTCAGGGCATGGCGGGAGTTTTGGGCCCGGGGCTGCCGGGCGGCCATGTTTGTTCCCGGGGCATGGCGGGAGCTGTGGGCCCGGAGCTGCCGAGCGGCCATGTTGGTTCGCAGGGCATTGCAAAAACCCTGAACCCGGGGCTGCTCGGTGTCGATGTTGGTTCCCGGGGAATGGTGGGATCTGTGGTCCCCGGGCTGCTGAGAGGCCATGTTGGTTTCTTGGCGCATGGCGGGAGCGTTAGGCCTCGGGCTGCCTGGCGGCTATGTTGGTTAACAAGGCATGGCGGGAGCTGTTGGAGTGGGGTTGCTGCCGGCCATGTTGCTTCTCGAGGCATGGCGGGAACTGTGGGCCTGGAGCTGCAGGGCGTCCATGTTGGTTCCCGGGGCATGGCATGAGCTGTGGTCCAGGGGCTGCCACCGGCTCTGTTGGTTCCCGGGGCATGGAGTGAGGTGTGGGCCAGGGTCTGCCTCCAGTCATGTTAGTTTCCAGGACATGGCGGGATCTGTGGTCCCGGGGCTGCTGAGCGGCCGTATTGGTTCCCAGGTCATGGTTGGAGCTGTGGGCCCGAGGCTGCCGTGCAGCTATGTAGATTCCCGAGGCATGACGGGCGCTGTGAGACTGGGACTGGTGGGCGGCCATGTTGGGACAGGGGGCATGGCGAGAGCTGTGGGCCAGGTGCTGGCAACGGCCATGTTTGTTCCCAGGATATGGCTAGAGTTTTGGGCCCAGGGCAGCCGGCTAGCCATGTTGGTTCCCAGGGCACGCGGGTGCTGTGGTCCCGGGGCTGCTGGGCGGCCATGTTGGTTCCCGGGGCATGGTGGAAGCTTTGGGCCAGGGGTTACCGGGCGGCCATGTTGTTTCCTGGGGCATGGCGAGAGCTGTAGGCCTAGGGCTGCTGGGCGGCCATGTTGGTTCATGGGGCATGGTGGGACCTGTAGGCCTGGGGCTGCCAGGCGGCCATGTTGGTTCCCAGGGCATGGCGGGAGCTGTGGGCCCGAGTCTGTGGGGCATGAATGTTGGTTTCCGGGGCATAGCAGGAGTTGTGGGCCCAGGGCTGCTTGGTGACCATGTTGGCGCCCGGGGCATGGCGGGAACTTTGAGACCACAGCTACCAGGCGGCCATGTTGCTTCCCGGGGCATGGTGGGAGCTGTGGGCCCGGGCTGTTGCAGGCCATATTGGTTCTCGGGATAAGGTGGGAGTTGTTGGCCCGGGGCTGCCGCCGGCCATGTTGGTTTCCGAGGCATGGAGGGAGCTCTGGGCGCGAGGCTGCCGGGCGGCCATGTTGGTTCCTGGCGCTTGGCGGGATCTGTGGGCCTGGGTCTGCCGGGTGGCCATGTTGGTTTCCAGGGCATGGCGGGACCTGTAGGCCTGGGGCTTTCAAGCGGCCATGTGTGTTCCCGGGGCATGGAGGGAGCTGTGGGCCAGGTGCTGCCAACGGCCATGTTTGTTTCCAGGGTAAGGCGGGAGATTTTGGCTCAGGCTGCCGGGCGGCCATGTTGTTTCCCGGGGCATGGCGAAATCTGTGGGCCCGGGGCTGCTGGGCGACCATGTTTGTTTCCAGGGCATGGTGGGAGCTGTGGGCCCGGGGCTGCCGGCTGGCCATGTTGATTCCCGGGCCATGGCGGGAGCTCTTGGACCGGGTCTACCGTCGGCCATGTTGGTTCCTGGGGCATGGCAGGAGCTGTGGTCCCGGGGCTGCCGTGCGGCCATGTTGGTTCTCAGGGCATGGCGGGAGCTGTGGGCCCGGGGCTGCTGGGCAGCCATGTTGGTTCCCCGGGCATGGCGCGAGCTGTGGGCCCAGGGCTGCCGTCGGCCATGTTGGTTCCCAAGGCACGGTGGGAGCTGTGGGCCCGGGGCTGCCGGGCGGCCATGTTGGTTCCCGGGGCATGGCTGGAGCTGTTGGCCTGTGGCTGCTGGGTGGCCATGTTTATTCCCAGTGCATGGAGGGAAGTTTGGGCCCAGGGTTGCCGGGCGGCCAAGTTGGTTCCCAGGGCACACGGGAGCTGTGGGCCTGGGTCTGCCAAGCAGCCATGGTTTTCCCGGGACATGGTAAGAGCTGTAGGCGTGGGGCTGCCGGGCGGCCATGTTGGTTCCCTGGTCATGGCGGGAGCTGTTGGTCCGGGGCTGCTGAGCGGCCATGTTGATTCCCTGGCACTGGCGGGATCTGTGGCCCGGGGCTGCTGGGCGGTTATGTTGGTTCCTGGGGCATGGCGGGAGCCGTGGGCCAGGTGCTGCCAACGGCCATGTTTGTTCCCAGGGTATCGTGGGAGTTTTGGGCCCAGGGCTGCCGGGCGGCCATGTTGGTTCCCAGGGCACGCGGGTGCTGTGGGCCAGGGGTTGCCTGGCGGCCATGTTGGTTCCTGGGGCGTGGTGTGAGTTCTTGGCTCGAAGCTGCCGCCGGCCATGTTGGTTCTCAGGGCATGGCGGTACCTGTGGGCCCGGATCTGCTGAGCGGCCATGATGGTTCCCAGGGCATGGCGGGAGCTGTTTGCCCGGGGCTGCCGTGCGGCCATGTTGGATCTCGGGGCATGGCAGGAGCTCTTGGCCCGGGGCTGCTGGGCGGCCATGTTGGTTCCCGGGGCATGGCGGGATCTGTGGGCCCGGGGCTGTTGCCGGCCATGTTGGCTCCCGGGGCATGGCAGGAGCTGTGGGACTGGGAATGCCGGTCGGCCATTTTGGGTCAGGGGGCATGGTGGGATCTGTGTGGCAGATGCTGCCAACGGCCATGTTGTTTCCCAGGGCATGGCGGAAGCTGTGGGCCCAGGGCTGCCGGGCGGCCATGTTGGTTGCCAGGGCACGCAGGTGCTGTGGGCCCGGGACTGCCGGGCGGCCACGTTTGTTCCCGGGGCATGGCGGAAGCTGTGGGCCTGGGGCTGCCAGGCGGCCATGTTGGTTCCTGGGGCATGGTGGGATCTGTGGGCCTGGGGCTGCCTGGCGACCATGTTAGTTCCCGGGGCATGGCCGGAGTTGCGGGCCTGGGGCTGCTGGCTGTTTCCCGAGGTATGGCGGGATATTTTTTCCCGGGTCTGACGCCAGCCATGTTGGTTTCTGGGGCATGGCAGGAGCTGTGGGCCCGGGGATGCTGGGCGGTCATGTTTGTTCCCGGGGCATGGCGGGAGCTGTGGTCCCGGAGCTTCCACCGGCCATGTTGGTTTCCAGGGCATGGTGGGACCTGTGGCCTGGGTCTGCCAGGCAGACACTATTTTCCTGAGACACGATAAGAGCTGTAGGCCTGGGGTGCCAGGCGGCCATGTTGGTTCCGGGGCATGGCGGGTACTCCGGGCATGGGGCTGCCGCCGGGCATGTTGGTTCCCAGGGCATTTCGACAGCTGGGGGCCCGGGGCTGTCACCGGCCATGTTGCTTCCCGGAGCATGGCGGGAGCTGTGATCCCAGGGCTGCCGGGCGTCCATGTAGGTTCCCAGGGCATGGCGGGAGCTGTAAGCTTGGTTCTGCCGGGCGGCCATGTTGGCTCCCAGGCCACGGCGGGAGCTGTGCATCTGGGTCTGCTGGGCGGCCATGTTGGTTCCCAGGGCATGGCGGGAGCTGTAAGCCCAGGGCTGCCGAGCGGCCATGTTGATTCATAAGTTAATTCAAGAGCTGTGGTCCCAGGGCTGCCGGGCGGCCGTGTTGGTTCCCAAGTCATGGCGGGAGCTGTGGACCTGGGGCTTCCAGAGGCCATTTTGGATCTCGGGGCATGGCGGCAGCTGTGGGCCCAGAGCTTCCTCCAGCCATGTTAGTTCCCGGGGTATTTCTGCAGCTGTTGGCCCGGGGCTGCCTGGCAACCATGTTGGTTCCCGGGGCATAATGGGAGCTGTGGGCCCGGGGATGCCGGGCGGCCATGTTTGTTCCCGGGTCATGGCGGGAGCTGTGGACTTGGGTCTGCCGGGCGGCCATGTTGGTTCCCGGTGCATGGTGGGGGCTGTGGGCCTGGTGCTGCCGCTGGCCACATTGATTCCCAAAGCACGGCAGGAGCTGTGGGCTCGGGTCTACCGGTCGACCTTGTTGGTTCCCGGGACATGGTGCGAGCTTTGGGCCCGGGGCTGCCGGCAGCCATGTTGTTTCCTGGGGCATAGCGGGAAATATGGATCTGGGGCTGCCAGCAGCCATGTTGCTTCCCGGGGCATGGCGGGTGTTGTGGGCCCAGGGTTGCAGAGCGGCCATGTTTGTTCCCAGGGCATGGCAGGAGCTGTGGGGCCGGGGCTGCCTGGCGGCCATGTTTGTTCCCGGGGCATGGCGGGAGCTGTGGACGTGGGTCTGCCGCAGGCCATGTTGGTTCCGGGGGCAGGGCGGGAGCTGTGTGCTGGGGCTGTCGGTCGGCCATGTTGGTTTCCAGGGCATGCCAGGATCCTTGATCTCGTGGCTGCTGCCGGCCGTGTTGGATCCCGGTGCACGGCGGGAGCTGTGGGTCCAGGGATTTCCGTCGGCCATGTTGGTTTCCATGGCATGCGCGTATCCTTGATCCCATGGCTGCCGCCGGCCATGTAGGTTGCGGGGCATGGTGAAAGCTGTGGGCCCGAGGCTGCCGGGTGGCCATGTTGGTTCCCGGGGCATGGCGGGAGCTGTGTGTCTCGGGCTGCCAGCAGCCATGTTTTTTCCCAAGGCATGGCGGGAACTGTGGGCTTGGGGCTGCCAGGTGGCCATGTTGTTTCCCAGGCTATTGCGGGACTTGTCGGAGTGCGGCTGCTGTCGGCCATGTTGGTTCACAGGCCATTGCAAGCGCTGTGCACCCGGGGCTGCCGGCGGCCATTTTGGTTCCCGGGGCATGGCAGGAGCTGTGGGCTAGTGTGCCGGTCGGCCATGTTTGTTCGTGGGGCATGGCAGGAGCTGTGGGCCCAGGGCTGCTATGCGGCCATGTTGGTTTCCGGGGCATAGTGGGAACTGTGAGCCCAGGGCTGCCGGACGGCCACATTGGTTCAGGGGCCATGGGAAGAGCTGTGGACCCGGGGCTGCCAGGCGGCCTTGTTTTTTTTTAGGGCATGCCCGGATTCTTTTTCCTGGGGCTGCTATCGGCTGTGGTACAGAAGCTGCTGCCGGTCATGTTGGTTCCCGGGGTATGACCGGAGCTGTGGGCTCAGAGGTCTCCCCGGCCATGTTTGTTCCCGGGGCATGGCGGGAGCTGTGCTCCTGATAATGCTGCCGACCCTGTTGGTTCCCAGGGCATGGCGGGAGCTGTGGGCCCAGGGCTGCGGGGCGGCCATGTTGGTTTCCAGGGCATTGGAGGAGCTGTGGACCCGGGTCTGCCGCAAGCCATTTTGGTTCCCCGGGCATGGTGGGAGTTGTGGGCCTCGCTCTGCTGAACGCCATGTTGGTTTTCGGGGCATGGAGGCAGGTGTGGGCCCGGGGCTGCTGTCGGCCATGTTGGTTCCCTGGGCATGGTGGGAGCTGTGGTCCCGGGGCTACCTCCGGCCATGTTGGCTCCCGGGGCATGGTGGGAACTGTGGGCCTGGGACTGCCGGTCGACCATGTTGGTTCCCGGGGCATGGCCGGAGCTGTGGTCCCGGGGCTGCTTCCGGCCATGTTGGTTTCCGGAGCATGGCTGGAGCTGTGGGCCCGGAGCTGACCCCAGCCATGTTGGTTCCCAGGGCATGGCGGGAGCTGTGGGCCTGGGGCTGCTGTTGGCCATTTTGGTTCTCGGGGCATGGCGGGAGCTCTGGGCCCAGGGCTGCTATGCGGCCATGTTGGTTTTTGGGGCATAGTGGGAACTGTGAGTCCAAGGCTGCCGGACGGCCACATTGGTTCCCAGGCCATGGCAAGAGCTGTGGTCCCGGGGCTCCTGCCAACCATATTGGTTCCTGGGGCATGGAAGGAGCAGTGGTCCTGAAGATGCTGCCGGCCATGTTGGTTCCCAGGGCATGGCGGGAGCTGTGGGTCAGGGGCTGCCGGTCGGCCATGTTGGTTCCCGGATCATGGCGGAAGTTGTGGGCTTGGGACTGCCGGCGGCCATGTCTGTTCCTGGGGCATGACGGGAGCTTTGGTCCGATGGCTGCTGGGCGGCCATGTTGGTTCCCAGGGCATGGCGGGAGCTGTGGGCCTTGGGCTGCCGCCAGCCATGTTGGTTCCCGGGGCATGGCAGGAGCTGTGGGTCAGGGGCTGCCGGTCGGCCATGTTGGTTCCCGGATCATGGCGGAAGTTGTGGGCTTGGGACTGCCAGCGGCCATGTTTGTTTCGGAGGCATGGCGGGAGCTGTGGTCCTGATAATGCTGCCGGCCATGTTGGTTCCTGGGGCATGGTGGATTCTGTGGGCCCAGGGCTGCCAGGCGGCCATGTCTGTTCCTGGGGCATGACGGGAGCTTTGGTCCCACGGCTGCTGGGCGGACATGTTGGTTCCCAGGGCTTTGCAGGAGCTGTTGGCCAGGGTCTGCTGCTGGCCATGCTAGTTCCAAGCACATGGCGGGAGCTGTGGGCCTGGGGCTGCCGGGTGACCATGTTGGTTCCCGGGGCATGGCGAGAGCTGTGGGCCCGGGGCTGCCACGCGGCCATGTTAGTTCTTAGGGCATGGCGGGAGCTGTGGGCCTGGTTCTGATGGGCAGCCATGTTGGTTCCCGGGGCATGGCGCAAGCTGTGGGCCCGCGGCTGCCGGTCAGCCATGTTGGTTCCTGGGCCATGTCAAGAGCCGTGGACCTGGGGCTGTCAGACGGCCATGTCTGTTCCCGGGACGTGGTGGGAGCATTGAGCTCGGGGCTGGCAGGCGGACATGTTGGTTCCCAGAGCATGGCGGGAGCTGTTGGTGTGGGGCTGCCAGGCGGTCATGTTGGTTCCCTGTTCATGGAAAATGTTGTGGGCTTGGGGCTGCCGGCGGCCATGTTGGTTCCCGCGCCATGGCAAGAGCTGTGGTCCCAGGGCTTCTGCCGGCAATGTTGTTTCCCAGGGCATGGCGGGAGCTGTGGGCCCAGGGCTTCCGCTGGCCATGTTGGTTCCTATGCCACAGCAGGAGCTGTGGGTCTGGGGCTGCCGCCGGCCATGTCGGTTCTCGGGGCATAGCGGGAGCTGTGGTACAGAAGGTGCTGCCGGCCATGTTGGTTCCCGGGGCACGGAGGGAGCTGTGGGCCCGGGGCTGCTGCCGGCCATGTTGGTTCCCAGGGCATGGCGGGAGCTGTGGGCCCGGGGCTGCCGGGCGGCCATGTTGGTTCCCAGGGCATGGCGGGAGCTTTGAATCCAGGGCTGCGGACGGCCATGTTGGTTTCCAGGGCATTGGAGGAGCTGTGGACCCGGGTCTGCCGCAAGCCATTTTGGTTCCCAGGGCATGGTGGGAGTTGTGGGCCTGGCTCTGCTGACCGCCATGTTGGTTTTCGGGGCATGGAGGCAGGTGTGGGCCCGGGGCTGCTGTCGGCCATGTTGGTTCCCGGGGCATGGCGGGAACTGTGGGCCTGGGACTGCCGTTGGCCATGTTGGTTCCCGGGGCATGGCGGGAACTGTGGGCCTGGGACTGCCGGTCGACCATGTTGGTTCCCAGGGCATGGCTGGAGCTGTGGGCCTGGGGCTGCCGTTGGCCATTTTGGTTCTTGGGGCATGGCGGGAGCTCTGGGCCCAGGGCTGCTATGCGGCCATGTTGGTTTTTGGGGCATAGTGGGAACTGTGAGCCCAAGGCTGCCGGACGGCCACATTGGTTCCCAGGCCATGGCAGGAGCTGTGGTCCCGGGGCTCCTGCCAACCATATTGGTTCCTGTGGCATGGCAGGATCAGTGGTCCTGAAGATGCTGCCGGCCATGTTGGTTCCCAGGGAATGGCGGCAGCTGTGGGCCCAGGGCTGCCTGGCGGCCATGTCTGTTCCTGTGGCATGACGGGAGCTTTGGTCCGGTGGCTGCTGGGCGGCCATGTTGGTTCTCAGGGCATGGCGGCAGCTGTGGGCCTTGGGCTGCCAACGGCCATGTTGGTTCCCGGGGCATGGCGGGAACTGTGGGTCAGGGGCTGCCGGTCGGCCATGTTGTTTCCTGGATCATGGTGGAAGTTGTGGGCTTGGGACTGCCGGCGGCCATGTTTGTTTCCGAGGCATGGCGGGAGCTGTGGGCCCGTGGCTGCTATGCGGCCATGTTGATTTCCGGGGCATAGTGGGAACTGTGAGCCCAAGGCTGCCGCACAGCCACGTTGGTTCCCGGGCCATGGCAAGAGCTGTGGTCCCGGGGCTCCTGCCAACCATGTTGGTTCCCAGGGCATGGCGGGAGCTTTGGACCCAGGGCTGCCGACGGCCATGTTGGTTTCCAGGGCACTGGAGGAGCTGTGGACCTGGCTCTGCCGCAAGCCATTTTGGTTCCCAGGGCATGGCAGGAGCTGTGGGCCCGGGTCTGCTGCCGGCCATGGTGGTTTCCGGGACATGGCTGGAGCTGTGGTCCTGGGGCTGATGGGCGGGCATATTGGTTCCAGGGGCATGACGGGAGATGTGGGCCTGGGGCTTCAGGGCGGCCATGTTGGTTCCGGGGCATGGCGGGATCTGTCGGCCCGGGGCTATTGCTGGCCATGTTGGTTCCCAAGGCATGGCGGGAGTTTTGCTTCCACGGCTGCTGGGCCACCATGTTGGATCCCAGGGCATGGCGGGAGCTGTGGGCCCGGGGCTGCTGGGCGGCCATGTTGGTTCCCGGGGAACGGTGGGAACTGTGGCCCCGGGCTGCTTGGTGGCCATGTTGGTTCCCGGGTCATGGTGGGAGCTGTGGGTATGGGTCTGCTGCCGACCATATTGATTCTTGGGACACGGCGGGATCTGTGGGCCCAGGGCTGCTGGGCGGCCATGTTGGTTGCCAGGCCATGGCGGGAGCTGTGGGACGGGGGATGCTGGGCGGCCATTTTGGTTCCCGGTGCACTGCGGGAGCTGTGGGACTGGGACTGCCAGGCGGCCATGTTGGGATAGGGGGCATGGCGGGAGCTGTGGGCCAGGTGCTGCCAACGGCCATGTTTGTTCCCGGGGTATGGCGGGAGTTTTGGGCCCAGGGCTACCGGGCAGCCATGTTAGTTCCCGGGGCATGGCTGGAGTTGTAGGCCGGAGGCTGCTAAGCGGCCATGTCTATTCCCGGGGCACGGTGGGAGATTTGGTCCTGGTGCTGCCTCTGGCCATGTTGGTTGCCCGGGCATGGCTGGACCTGTGGGCCCGGAGCTGCTGAGAGGCCATGTTGGTTCCTGGGGCATGGTGGGAGCTGTGGGCCCGGGGCTGCCGGGCGGCCATGTTGGTTCCCGGGGCACGCAGGTTCTGTGGGACCAAGGCTGCCGGGCGGCCATGTTGGATCCTTGGGCATGGCGGAAGCTGTGGGCCAGGGGCTGCCGGGCTGCCATGTTGGTTTCTTGTGCATGGCGAGAGCTGCAAGCCTAGGGCTGCAGGACGACCATGTTGGTTCCCGGGGTATGGCGGGAGATGTGGGCCCGGCCTGACGCCAGCCATGTTGGTTCCCGGGGCATGGCGGGACCTGTGGGCCCGGGTCTGCCGGCCGGCCATGTTGGTTCCCCGGGCAAGGCGGGAGCTGTGGGCCCGGGGCTTCCCCCGGCCATCATTGTTTCCAGGGCGTGGTGGGACCTGTGGGCCTGGGTCTGCCAGGCAGCCATGTTGGTTCCTTGGGCATGGCGAGAGCTGCAGGCCTAGGGCTGCAGGGCGACCATGTTGGTTCCCGGGGCATAGCGGGAGCTGTGGGCCCGGGGCTGCTTGGCGACCATGTTGGTTCCCAGGGCATGGTGGGAGATATGGGCCTGGGGCTGCCGGGCGGCCATGTTGGTTCTCGGTGCATGGCGGGAGCTGTGGGTACGGGGCTGCTTGTTGGCCATGTTGGTTCCTGGGGCATGGCAGGAGCTGTGGGCCCGAAGCTGCCAGGCGCACATGTTTGTTCCCAGGGCATTGCAAGAACACTGGGCCCGGGGCTTTCGCCGGCCATATTGGTTCCCCGGGCATGGCAGGAGATGTGGGCCCGGGGCTGCTGGGCGGCCATGTTGGTTCCCAGGGCATGGCGGGAGCTCTGGGCCCGGGGATGCTGGGCGGACATGTTGGTTCCCGGGGCATGACAGGACCTGTGGGCCCTGGTCTGCCGCCGGTCATGTTCGTTCCCCGAGCATGGTGGGAGCTGTGGCCCCGGGGCTGTCGGGCGGCCATCTTGATTCCCGGGCCATGGCGAGAGGTGTGGGGCCGGGGCTGCTGGGTGGCCATGTTGGTTCCTAAGGCATGGTGGGAGCTGTGGGCCTGGGACTGCCAGGCGGCCATGTTGGTTCCCGTGTCTTGGCGGCACATTTGGGCCCGGAGCTGCTCAGACGCCACTTTTGTTCCGGGGCATGGTGGGAGATTTGGTCCTGGGGCTGCCGCCGACCATGTTGGTTCCCGGGGCATGGCGGGAGCTGTGGGCCCGTGGCTGCCGGGCGGCCATGTTGGTTCCTGGGTCATGGCGGGAGCTGTGGGCGCGATTCTGCCGGGTGGCCACGTTGGTTCCTGGCGCATGGCAGGATCTTTGGGCTCAAGGCTGTCGGCGGCCATGTTGGTTCCCGGGTCATGGCGGGAGCTGTTGGTCCGGGGCTGCTGAGCGGCCATGTTGATTCCCGGGCCATGGCGGGACATGTGGGCCCGGTGCTCCTGGGCGGCCATGTTAGTTCCCAGGTCATGGCGTGATCTGTGGGCCCGGGACTGCTGGGCGGCCATGTTGGTTCCCGGGGCATGGCGGGTCATGTTGCCCCCGAGCCGCAGAGCGTCCATGTTGGTTCCCGGGGCATGGCGGGAGCTTTTGGCCCGGGCCTGCCGCCAGCCATGTTGGTTTTCGGGACATGGCGGGAGCTTTTGGCCCGGGCCTGCCGTCAGCCATGTTGGTTCCCGGGGCATGGTGGGAGCTGTGGGCCCAGGTCTGCTGCCGATCATGTTGGTTCCCCGGGCATGGCGAGATCTGTAGGCCTAGGGCTGCCAGTCGGCCATGTTGGTTCCCGGGGCATGGCGTGACCTGTGGGCCCGGGGCTGCCGGATGGCCAAGTTGGTTCCCCGGGCATGGCGGGACCTGTAGGCCTGGGTCTGCCAGGTAGCCATGGTTTTCCCGGGACATGGTAAGAGCTGTAGGCCTGAGGCTGTTGCCGGCCATGCTGGTTCTCGGGGCATGGCAGGAGCTGTGGCACTGGGACTGCCGGCCGGCCATGTTGGGACATGGGGCATGGCGGGAGCTGTGGGCCAGGTGCTCCCAACGGCCATGTTTGTTCCCAGGATATGGTGGGAGTTTTGGGCTCAGGGCTGCCGGGCAGCCATGTTGGTTCTCAGGGCACGCGGGTGCTGTGGGCCTGGGGCTGCCGGGCGGCCATGTTGCTTCCCGGGGCATGGCGGAAGCTGTGGGACAGGGGCTGCCGGGGGGCCGTGTTCGTTTCCAGGGCATTGCAAGCACCCTGGGCCCGGGGCTGCTCGGTGGCCATGTTGGTTCTCGGGGCATGGCAGGAGCTGTGGGCCAGAGGCTGCAAGGCGGACATGTTGATTCCCCGGGCATGGCAGGAACTTTGAGCCCAGGGCTACTAGGCAACCATGTTGGTTCCCAGGGCATGGCGGGATCTATGGGCGGGAGGCTGCTGGGTGGCCATGTTGGTTCCTGCTACATGGTGGTAGCTGTGGGCCTGGGGCTTCTGGGCGGCCATGTTGGTTCCCAGGGCATGACGGGACCTGGGGGCCCAGAGCTGACAGGCGGCCATATTGGTTCCTGGGGCATCGCGGGAGCTTTGGGCCCCAGGCTCGCTGGCAGTCATATTGGTTCACGGGGCATAACGGGAGCTGTGGGCCCGGGGCAGCCGGGCGGCCATGTTGCTTCCTGGGGCATGTTGTGAGTTGTTGGCCCGAAGCTGCCGCCAGCCATGTAGGTTCTCAGGGCATGGCGGGAGTTTTGGGCCCGGGGCTGCCGGGCGGCCATGTTTGTTCCCGGGGCATGGCGGGAGCTGTGGGCCCGGAGCTGCCGAGCGGCCATGTTGGTTCGCAGGGCATTGCAAAAACCCTGAACCCGGGGCTGCTCGGTGTCGATGTTGGTTCCCGGGGAATGGTGGGATCTGTGGTCCCCGGGCTGCTGAGAGGCCATGTTGGTTTCTTGGCGCATGGCGGGAGCGTTAGGCCTCGGGCTGCCTGGCGGCTATGTTGGTTAACAAGGCATGGCGGGAGCTGTTGGAGTGGGGTTGCTGCCGGCCATGTTGCTTCTCGAGGCATGGCGGGAACTGTGGGCCTGGAGCTGCAGGGCGTCCATGTTGGTTCCCGGGGCATGGCATGAGCTGTGGTCCAGGGGCTGCCACCGGCTCTGTTGGTTCCCGGGGCATGGAGTGAGGTGTGGGCCAGGGTCTGCCTCCAGTCATGTTAGTTTCCAGGACATGGCGGGATCTGTGGTCCCGGGGCTGCTGAGCGGCCGTATTGGTTCCCAGGTCATGGTTGGAGCTGTGGGCCCGGGGCTGCCGTGCAGCTATGTAGGTTCCCGAGGCATGACGGGCGCTGTGAGACTGGGACTGGTGGGCGGCCATGTTGGGACAGGGGGCATGGCGAGAGCTGTGGGCCAGGTGCTGGCAACGGCCATGTTTGTTCCCAGGATATGGCTAGAGTTTTGGGCCCAGGGCAGCCGGCTAGCCATGTTGGTTCCCAGGGCACGCGGGTGCTGTGGTCCCGGGGCTGCTGGGCGGCCATGTTGGTTCCCGGGGCATGGTGGAAGCTTTGGGCCAGGGGTTACCGGGCGGCCATGTTGTTTCCTGGGGCATGGCGAGAGCTGTAGGCCTAGGGCTGCTGGGCGGCCATGTTGGTTCATGGGGCATGGTGGGACCTGTAGGCCTGGGGCTGCCAGGCGGCCATGTTGGTTCCCAGGGCATGGCGGGAGCTGTGGGCCCGAGTCTGTGGGGCATGAATGTTGGTTTCCGGGGCATAGCAGGAGTTGTGGGCCCAGGGCTGCTTGGTGACCATGTTGGCGCCCGGGGCATGGCGGGAACTTTGAGACCACAGCTACCAGGCGGCCATGTTGCTTCCCGGGGCATGGTGGGAGCTGTGGGCCCGGGCTGTTGCAGGCCATATTGGTTCTCGGGATAAGGTGGGAGTTGTTGGCCCGGGGCTGCCGCCGGCCATGTTGGTTTCCGAGGCATGGAGGGAGCTCTGGGCGCGAGGCTGCCGGGCGGCCATGTTGGTTCCTGGCGCTTGGCGGGATCTGTGGGCCTGGGTCTGCCGGGTGGCCATGTTGGTTTCCAGGGCATGGCGGGACCTGTAGGCCTGGGGCTTTCAAGCGGCCATGTGTGTTCCCGGGGCATGGAGGGAGCTGTGGGCCAGGTGCTGCCAACGGCCATGTTTGTTTCCAGGGTAAGGCGGGAGATTTTGGCTCAGGCTGCCGGGCGGCCATGTTGTTTCCCGGGGCATGGCGAAATCTGTGGGCCCGGGGCTGCTGGGCGACCATGTTTGTTTCCAGGGCATGGTGGGAGCTGTGGGCCCGGGGCTGCCGGCTGGCCATGTTGATTCCCGGGCCATGGCGGGAGCTCTTGGGCCGGGTCTACCGTCGGCCATGTTGGTTCCTGGGGCATGGCAGGAGCTGTGGTCCCGGGGCTGCCGTGCGGCCATGTTGGTTCTCAGGGCATGGCGGGAGCTGTGGGCCCGGGGCTGCTGGGCAGCCATGTTGGTTCCCAAGGCACGGTGGGAGCTGTGGGCCCGGGGCTGCCGGGCGGCCATGTTGGTTCCCGGGGCATGGCTGGAGCTGTTGGCCTGTGGCTGCTGGGCGGCCATGTTTATTCCCAGTGCATGGAGGGAAGTTTGGGCCCAGGGTTGCCGGGCGGCCAAGTTGGTTCCCAGGGCACACGGGAGCTGTGGGCCTGGGTCTGCCAAGCAGCCATGGTTTTCCTGGGACATGGTAAGAGCTGTAGGCGTGGGGCTGCCGGGCGGCCATGTTGGTTCCCTGGTCATGGCGGGAGCTGTTGGTCCGGGGCTGCTGAGCGGCCATGTTGATTCCCTGGCACTGGCGGGATCTGTGGCCCGGGGCTGCTGGGCGGTTATGTTGGTTCCTGGGGCATGGCGGGAGCCGTGGGCCAGGTGCTGCCAACGGCCATGTTTGTTCCCAGGGTATCGTGGGAGTTTTGGGCCCAGGGCTGCCGGGCGGCCATGTTGGTTCCCAGGGCACGCGGGTGCTGTGGGCCAGGGGTTGCCTGGCGGCCATGTTGGTTCCTGGGGCGTGGTGTGAGTTCTTGGCTCGAAGCTGCCGCCGGCCATGTTGGTTCTCAGGGCATGGCGGTACCTGTGGGCCCGGATCTGCTGAGCGGCCATGATGGTTCCCAGGGCATGGCGGGAGCTGTTTGCCCGGGGCTGCCGTGCGGCCATGTTGGATCTCGGGGCATGGCAGAAGCTCTTGGCCCGGGGCTGCTGGGCGGCCATGTTGGTTCCCGGGGCATGGCGGGATCTGTGGGCCCGGGGCTGTTGCCGGCCATGTTGGCTCCCGGGGCATGGCAGGAGCTGTGGGACTGGGAATGCCGGTCGGCCATTTTGGGTCAGGGGGCATGGTGGGATCTGTGTGGCAGATGCTGCCAACGGCCATGTTGTTTCCCAGGGCATGGCGGAAGCTGTGGGCCCAGGGCTGCCGGGCGGCCATGTTGGTTGCCAGGGCACGCAGGTGCTGTGGGCCCGGGACTGCCGGGCGGCCACGTTTGTTCCCGGGGCATGGCGGAAGCTGTGGGCCTGGGGCTGCCAGGCGGCCATGTTGGTTCCTGGGGCATGGTGGGATCTGTGGGCCTGGGGCTGCCTGGCGGCCATGTTAGTTCCCGGGGCATGGCCGGAGTTGCGGGCCTGGGGCTGCTGGCTGTTTCCCGAGGTATGGCGGGATATTTTTTCCCGGGTCTGACGCCAGCCATGTTGGTTTCTGGGGCATGGCAGGAGCTGTGGGCCCGGGGATGCTGGGCGGTCATGTTTGTTCCCGGGGCATGGCGGGAGCTGTGGTCCCGGAGCTTCCACCGGCCATGTTGGTTTCCAGGGCATGGTGGGACCTGTGGCCTGGGTCTGCCAGGCAGACACTATTTTCCTGAGACACGATAAGAGCTGTAGGCCTGGGGTGCCAGGCGGCCATGTTGGTTCCGGGGCATGGCGGGTACTCCGGGCATGGGGCTGCCGCCGGGCATGTTGGTTCCCAGGGCATTTCGACAGCTGGGGGCCCGGGGCTGTCACCGGCCATGTTGCTTCCCGGAGCATGGCGGGAGCTGTGATCCCAGGGCTGCCGGGCGTCCATGTAGGTTCCCAGGGCATGGCGGGAGCTGTAAGCTTGGTTCTGCCGGGCGGCCATGTTGGCTCCCAGGCCACGGCGGGAGCTGTGCATCTGGGTCTGCTGGGCGGCCATGTTGGTTCCCAGGGCATGGCGGGAGCTGTAAGCCCAGGGCTGCCGAGCGGCCATGTTGATTCATAAGTTAATTCAAGAGCTGTGGTCCCAGGGCTGCCGGGCGGCCGTGTTGGTTCCCAAGTCATGGCGGGAGCTGTGGACCTGGGGCTTCCAGAGGCCATTTTGGATCTCGGGGCATGGCGGCAGCTGTGGGCCCAGAGCTTCCTCCAGCCATGTTAGTTCCCGGGGTATTTCTGCAGCTGTTGGCCCGGGGCTGCCTGGCAACCATGTTGGTTCCCGGGGCATAATGGGAGCTGTGGGCCCGGGGATGCCGGGCGGCCATGTTTGTTCCCGGGTCATGGCGGGAGCTGTGGACTTGGGTCTGCCGGGTGGCCATGTTGGTTCCCGGTGCATGGTGGGGGCTGTGGGCCTGGTGCTGCCGCTGGCCACATTGATTCCCAAAGCACGGCAGGAGCTGTGGGCTCGGGTCTACCGGTCGACCTTGTTGGTTCCCGGGACATGGTGCGAGCTTTGGGCCCGGGGCTGCCGGCAGCCATGTTGTTTCCTGGGGCATAGCGGGAAATATGGATCTGGGGCTGCCAGCAGCCATGTTGCTTCCCGGGGCATGGCGGGTGTTGTGGGCCCAGGGTTGCAGAGCGGCCATGTTTGTTCCCAGGGCATGGCAGGAGCTGTGGGGCCGGGGCTGCCTGGCGGCCATGTTTGTTCCCGGGGCATGGCGGGAGCTGTGGACGTGGGTCTGCCGCAGGCCATGTTGGTTCCGGGGGCAGGGCGGGAGCTGTGTGCTGGGGCTGTCGGTCGGCCATGTTGGTTTCCAGGGCATGCCAGGATCCTTGATCTCGTGGCTGCTGCCGGCCGTGTTGGATCCCGGTGCACGGCGGGAGCTGTGGGTCCAGGGATTTCCGTCGGCCATGTTGGTTTCCATGGCATGCGCGTATCCTTGATCCCATGGCTGCCGCCGGCCATGTAGGTTGCGGGGCATGGTGAAAGCTGTGGGCCCGAGGCTGCCGGGTGGCCATGTTGGTTCCCGGGGCATGGCGGGAGCTGTGTGTCTCGGGCTGCCAGCAGCCATGTTTTTTCCCAAGGCATGGCGGGAACTGTGGGCTTGGGGCTGCCAGGTGGCCATGTTGTTTCCCAGGCTATTGCGGGACTTGTCGGAGTGCGGCTGCTGTCGGCCATGTTGGTTCACAGGCCATTGCAAGCGCTGTGCACCCGGGGCTGCCGGCGGCCATTTTGGTTCCCGGGGCATGGCAGGAGCTGTGGGCTAGTGTGCCGGTCGGCCATGTTTGTTCGTGGGGCATGGCAGGAGCTGTGGGCCCAGGGCTGCTATGCGGCCATGTTGGTTTCCGGGGCATAGTGGGAACTGTGAGCCCAGGGCTGCCGGACGGCCACATTGGTTCAGGGGCCATGGGAAGAGCTGTGGACCCGGGGCTGCCAGGCGGCCTTGTTTTTTTTTAGGGCATGCCCGGATTCTTTTTCCTGGGGCTGCCATCGGCTGTGGTACAGAAGCTGCTGCCGGTCATGTTGGTTCCCGGGGTATGACCGGAGCTGTGGGCTCAGAGGTCTCCCCGGCCATGTTTGTTCCCGGGGCATGGCGGGAGCTGTGCTCCTGATAATGCTGCCGACCCTGTTGGTTCCCAGGGCATGGCGGGAGCTGTGGGCCCAGGGCTGCGGGGCGGCCATGTTGGTTTCCAGGGCATTGGAGGAGCTGTGGACCCGGGTCTGCCGCAAGCCATTTTGGTTCCCAGGGCATGGTGGGAGTTGTGGGCCTGGCTCTGCTGACCGCCATGTTGGTTTTCGGGGCATGGAGGCAGGTGTGGGCCCGGGGCTGCTGTCGGCCATGTTGGTTCCCTGGGCATGGCGGGAGCTGTGGTCCCGGGGCTACCTCCGGCCATGTTGGCTCCCGGGGCATGGTGGGAACTGTGGGCCTGGGACTGCCGGTCGACCATGTTGGTTCCCGGGGCATGGCCGGAGCTGTGGTCCCGGGGCTGCTTCCGGCCATGTTGGTTTCCGGAGCATGGCTGGAGCTGTGGGCCCGGAGCTGACCCCAGCCATGTTGGTTCCCAGGGCATGGCGGGAGCTGTGGGCCTGGGGCTGCTGTTGGCCATTTTGGTTCTCGGGGCATGGCGGGAGCTCTGGGCCCAGGGCTGCTATGCGGCCATGTTGGTTTTTGGGGCATAGTGGGAACTGTGAGTCCAAGGCTGCCGGACGGCCACATTGGTTCCCAGGCCATGGCAAGAGCTGTGGTCCCGGGGCTCCTGCCAACCATATTGGTTCCTGGGGCATGGAAGGAGCAGTGGTCCTGAAGATGCTGCCGGCCATGTTGGTTCCCAGGGCATGGCGGGAGCTGTGGGTCAGGGGCTGCCGGTCGGCCATGTTGGTTCCCGGATCATGGCGGAAGTTGTGGGCTTGGGACTGCCGGCGGCCATGTCTGTTCCTGGGGCATGACGGGAGCTTTGGTCCGATGGCTGCTGGGCGGCCATGTTGGTTCCCAGGGCATGGCGGGAGCTGTGGGCCTTGGGCTGCCGCCAGCCATGTTGGTTCCCGGGGCATGGCAGGAGCTGTGGGTCAGGGGCTGCCGGTCGGCCATGTTGGTTCCCGGATCATGGCGGAAGTTGTGGGCTTGGGACTGCCAGCGGCCATGTTTGTTTCGGAGGCATGGCGGGAGCTGTGGTCCTGATAATGCTGCCGGCCATGTTGGTTCCTGGGGCATGGTGGATTCTGTGGGCCCAGGGCTGCCAGGCGGCCATGTCTGTTCCTGGGGCATGACGGGAGCTTTGGTCCCACGGCTGCTGGGCGGACATGTTGGTTCCCAGGGCTTTGCAGGAGCTGTTGGCCAGGGTCTGCTGCTGGCCATGCTAGTTCCAAGCACATGGCGGGAGCTGTGGGCCTGTTGCTGCCGGGTGACCATGTTGGTTCCCGGGGCATGGCGAGAGCTGTGGGCCCGGGGCTGCCACGCGGCCATGTTAGTTCTTAGGGCATGGCGGGAGCTGTGGGCCTGGTTCTGATGGGCAGCCATGTTGGTTCCCGGGGCATGGCGCAAGCTGTGGGCCCGCGGCTGCCGGTCAGCCATGTTGGTTCCTGGGCCATGTCAAGAGCCGTGGACCTGGGGCTGTCAGACGGCCATGTCTGTTCCCAGGACGTGGTGGGAGCATTGAGCTCGGGGCTGGCAGGCGGACATGTTGGTTCCCAGAGCATGGCGGGAGCTGTTGGTGTGGGGCTGCCAGGCGGTCATGTTGGTTCCCTGTTCATGGAAAATGTTGTGGGCTTGGGGCTGCCGGCGGCCATGTTGGTTCCCGCGCCATGGCAAGAGCTGTGGTCCCAGGGCTTCTGCCGGCAATGTTGTTTCCCAGGGCATGGCGGGAGCTGTGGGCCCAGGGCTTCCGCTGGCCATGTTGGTTCCTATGCCACAGCAGGAGCTGTGGGTCTGGGGCTGCCGCCGGCCATGTCGGTTCTCGGGGCATAGCGGGAGCTGTGGTACAGAAGGTGCTGCCGGCCATGTTGGTTCCCGGGGCATGGAGGGAGCTGTGGGCCCGGGGCTGCGGGGCGGCCATGTTGGTTTCCAGGGCATTGGAGGAGCTGTGGACCCGGGTCTGCCGCAAGCCATTTTGGTTCCCAGGGCATGGTGGGAGTTGTGGGCCTGGCTCTGCTGACCGCCATGTTGGTTTTCGGGGCATGGAGGCAGGTGTGGGCCCGGGGCTGCTGTCGGCCATGTTGGTTCCCGGGGCATGGCGGGAGCTGTGGGCCTGGGACTGCCGGTCGACCATGTTGGTTCCCAGGGCATGGCTGGAGCTGTGGGCCCGGGGCTGCTTCCGGCCATGTTGGTTTCCGGAGCATGGCTGGAGCTGTGGGCCTGGGGCTGCCGTTGGCCATTTTGGTTCTTGGGGCATGGCGGGAGCTCTGGGCCCAGGGCTGCTATGCGGCCATGTTGGTTTTTGGGGCATAGTGGGAACTGTGAGCCCAAGGCTGCCGGACGGCCACATTGGTTCCCAGGCCATGGCAGGAGCTGTGGTCCCGGGGCTCCTGCCAACCATATTGGTTCCTGTGGCATGGCAGGATCAGTGGTCCTGAAGATGCTGCCGGCCATGTTGGTTCCCAGGGCATGGCGGGAGCTGTGGGCCTTGGGCTGCCGCCAGCCATGTTGGTTCCCGGGGTATGGCGGGAACTGTAGGCCTGGGACTGCCAACGGCCATGTTGGTTCCCAGGGCACGCGGGTGCTGTGGGCCAGGGGTTGCCTGGCGGCCATGTTGGTTCCTGGGGCGTGGTGTGAGTTCTTGGCTCGAAGCTGCCGCCGGCCATGTTGGTTCTCAGGGCATGGCGGTACCTGTGGGCCCGGATCTGCTGAGCGGCCATGATGGTTCCCAGGGCATGGCGGGAGCTGTTTGCCCGGGGCTGCCGTGCGGCCATGTTGGATCTCGGGGCATGGCAGGAGCTCTTGGCCCGGGGCTGCTGGGCGGCCATGTTGGTTCCCGGGGCATGGCGGGATCTGTGGGCCCGGGGCTGTTGCCGGCCATGTTGGCTCCCGGGGCATGGCAGGAGCTGTGGGACTGGGAATGCCGGTCGGCCATTTTGGGTCAGGGGGCATGGTGGGATCTGTGTGGCAGATGCTGCCAACGGCCATGTTGTTTCCCAGGGCATGGCGGAAGCTGTGGGCCCAGGGCTGCCGGGCGGCCATGTTGGTTGCCAGGGCACGCAGGTGCTGTGGGCCCGGGACTGCCGGGCGGCCACGTTTGTTCCCGGGGCATGGCGGAAGCTGTGGGCCTGGGGCTGCCAGGCGGCCATGTTGGTTCCTGGGGCATGGTGGGATCTGTCGGCCCGGGGCTATTGCTGGCCATGTTGGTTCCCAAGGCATGGCGGGAGTTTTGCTTCCACGGCTGCTGGGCCACCATGTTGGATCCCAAGGCATGGCGGGAGCTGTGGGCCCGGGGCTGCTGGGCGGCCATGTTGGTTCCCGGGGAACGGTGGGAACTGTGGCCCCGGGCTGCTTGGTGGCCATGTTGGTTCCCGGGTCATGGTGGGAGCTGTGGGTATGGGTCTGCTGCCGACCATATTGATTCTTGGGACACGGCGGGATCTGTGGGCCCAGGGCTGCTTGGCGGCCATGTTGGTTGCCAGGCCATGGCGGGAGCTGTGGGACGGGGGATGCTGGGCGGCCATTTTGGTTCCCGGTGCACTGCGGGAGCTGTGGGACTGGGACTGCCAGGCGGCCATGTTGGGATAGGGGGCATGGCGGGAGCTGTGGGCCAGGTGCTGCCAACGGCCATGTTTGTTCCCGGGGTATGGCGGGAGTTTTGGGCCCAGGGCTACCGGGCAGCCATGTTAGTTCCCGGGGCATGGCCGGAGTTGCGGGCCTGGGGCTGCTGGCTGTTTCCCGAGGTATGGCGGGATATTTTTTCCCGGGTCTGACGCCAGCCATGTTGGTTTCTGGGGCATGGCAGGAGCTGTGGGCCCGGGGATGCTGGGCGGTCATGTTTGTTCCCGGGGCATGGCGGGAGCTGTGGTCCCGGAGCTTCCACCGGCCATGTTGGTTTCCAGGGCATGGCGGGACCTGTGGCCTGGGTCTGCCAGGCAGACACTATTTTCCTGAGACACGATAAGAGCTGTAGGCCTGGGGTGCCAGGCGGCCATGTTGGTTCCGGGGCATGGCGGGTACTCCGGGCATGGGGCTGCCGCCGGGCATGTTGGTTCCCAGGGCATTTCGACAGCTGGGGGCCCGGGGCTGTCACCGGCCATGTTGCTTCCCGGAGCATGGCGGGAGCTGTGATCCCAGGGCTGCCGGGCGTCCATGTAGGTTCCCAGGGCATGGCGGGAGCTGTAAGCTTGGTTCTGCCGGGCGGCCATGTTGGCTCCCAGGCCACGGCGGGAGCTGTGCATCTGGGTCTGCTGGGCGGCCATGTTGGTTCCCAGGGCATGGCGGGAGCTGTAAGCCCAGGGCTGCCGAGCGGCCATGTTGATTCATAAGTTAATTCAAGAGCTGTGGTCCCAGGGCTGCCGGGCGGCCGTGTTGGTTCCCAAGTCATGGCGGGAGCTGTGGACCTGGGGCTTCCAGAGGCCATTTTGGATCTCGGGGCATGGCGGCAGCTGTGGGCCCAGAGCTTCCTCCAGCCATGTTAGTTCCCGGGGTATTTCTGCAGCTGTTGGCCCGGGGCTGCCTGGCAACCATGTTGGTTCCCGGGGCATAATGGGAGCTGTGGGCCCGGGGATGCCGGGCGGCCATGTTTGTTCCCGGGTCATGGCGGGAGCTGTGGACTTGGGTCTGCCGGGCGGCCATGTTGGTTCCCGGTGCATGGTGGGGGCTGTGGGCCTGGTGCTGCCGCTGGCCACATTGATTCCCAAAGCACGGCAGGAGCTGTGGGCTCGGGTCTACCGGTCGACCTTGTTGGTTCCCGGGACATGGTGCGAGCTTTGGGCCCGGGGCTGCCGGCAGCCATGTTGTTTCCTGGGGCATAGCGGGAAATATGGATCTGGGGCTGCCAGCAGCCATGTTGCTTCCCGGGGCATGGCGGGTGTTGTGGGCCCAGGGTTGCAGAGCGGCCATGTTTGTTCCCAGGGCATGGCAGGAGCTGTGGGGCCGGGGCTGCCTGGCGGCCATGTTTGTTCCCGGGGCATGGCGGGAGCTGTGGACGTGGGTCTGCCGCAGGCCATGTTGGTTCCGGGGGCAGGGCGGGAGCTGTGTGCTGGGGCTGTCGGTCGGCCATGTTGGTTTCCAGGGCATGCCAGGATCCTTGATCTCGTGGCTGCTGCCGGCCGTGTTGGATCCCGGTGCACGGCGGGAGCTGTGGGTCCAGGGATTTCCGTCGGCCATGTTGGTTTCCATGGCATGCGCGTATCCTTGATCCCATGGCTGCCGCCGGCCATGTAGGTTGCGGGGCATGGTGAAAGCTGTGGGCCCGAGGCTGCCGGGTGGCCATGTTGGTTCCCGGGGCATGGCGGGAGCTGTGTGTCTCGGGCTGCCAGCAGCCATGTTTTTTCCCAAGGCATGGCGGGAACTGTGGGCTTGGGGCTGCCAGGTGGCCATGTTGTTTCCCAGGCTATTGCGGGACTTGTCGGAGTGCGGCTGCTGTCGGCCATGTTGGTTCACAGGCCATTGCAAGCGCTGTGCACCCGGGGCTGCCGGCGGCCATTTTGGTTCCCGGGGCATGGCAGGAGCTGTGGGCTAGTGTGCCGGTCGGCCATGTTTGTTCGTGGGGCATGGCAGGAGCTGTGGGCCCAGGGCTGCTATGCGGCCATGTTGGTTTCCGGGGCATAGTGGGAACTGTGAGCCCAGGGCTGCCGGACGGCCACATTGGTTCAGGGGCCATGGGAAGAGCTGTGGACCCGGGGCTGCCAGGCGGCCTTGTTTTTTTTTAGGGCATGCCCGGATTCTTTTTCCTGGGGCTGCCATCGGCTGTGGTACAGAAGCTGCTGCCGGTCATGTTGGTTCCCGGGGTATGACCGGAGCTGTGGGCTCAGAGGTCTCCCCGGCCATGTTTGTTCCCGGGGCATGGCGGGAGCTGTGCTCCTGATAATGCTGCCGACCCTGTTGGTTCCCAGGGCATGGCGGGAGCTGTGGGCCCAGGGCTGCGGGGCGGCCATGTTGGTTTCCAGGGCATTGGAGGAGCTGTGGACCCGGGTCTGCCGCAAGCCATTTTGGTTCCCAGGGCATGGTGGGAGTTGTGGGCCTGGCTCTGCTGACCGCCATGTTGGTTTTCGGGGCATGGAGGCAGGTGTGGGCCCGGGGCTGCTGTCGGCCATGTTGGTTCCCTGGGCATGGCGGGAGCTGTGGTCCCGGGGCTACCTCCGGCCATGTTGGCTCCCGGGGCATGGTGGGAACTGTGGGCCTGGGACTGCCGGTCGACCATGTTGGTTCCCGGGGCATGGCCGGAGCTGTGGTCCCGGGGCTGCTTCCGGCCATGTTGGTTTCCGGAGCATGGCTGGAGCTGTGGGCCCGGAGCTGACCCCAGCCATGTTGGTTCCCAGGGCATGGCGGGAGCTGTGGGCCTGGGGCTGCTGTTGGCCATTTTGGTTCTCGGGGCATGGCGGGAGCTCTGGGCCCAGGGCTGCTATGCGGCCATGTTGGTTTTTGGGGCATAGTGGGAACTGTGAGTCCAAGGCTGCCGGACGGCCACATTGGTTCCCAGGCCATGGCAAGAGCTGTGGTCCCGGGGCTCCTGCCAACCATATTGGTTCCTGGGGCATGGAAGGAGCAGTGGTCCTGAAGATGCTGCCGGCCATGTTGGTTCCCAGGGCATGGCGGGAGCTGTGGGTCAGGGGCTGCCGGTTGGCCATGTTGGTTCCCGGATCATGGCGGAAGTTGTGGGCTTGGGACTGCCGGCGGCCATGTCTGTTCCTGGGGCATGACGGGAGCTTTGGTCCGATGGCTGCTGGGCGGCCATGTTGGTTCCCAGGGCATGGCGGGAGCTGTGGGCCTTGGGCTGCCGCCAGCCATGTTGGTTCCCGGGGCATGGCAGGAGCTGTGGGTCAGGGGCTGCCGGTCGGCCATGTTGGTTCCCGGATCATGGCGGAAGTTGTGGGCTTGGGACTGCCAGCGGCCATGTTTGTTTCGGAGGCATGGCGGGAGCTGTGGTCCTGATAATGCTGCCGGCCATGTTGGTTCCTGGGGCATGGTGGATTCTGTGGGCCCAGGGCTGCCAGGCGGCCATGTCTGTTCCTGGGGCATGACGGGAGCTTTGGTCCCACGGCTGCTGGGCGGCCATGTTGGTTCCCAGGGCTTTGCAGGAGCTGTTGGCCAGGGTCTGCTGCTGGCCATGCTAGTTCCAAGCACATGGCGGGAGCTGTGGGCCTGTTGCTGCCGGGTGACCATGTTGGTTCCCGGGGCATGGCGAGAGCTGTGGGCCCGGGGCTGCCACGCGGCCATGTTAGTTCTTAGGGCATGGCGGGAGCTGTGGGCCTGGTTCTGATGGGCAGCCATGTTGGTTCCCGGGGCATGGCGCAAGCTGTGGGCCCGCGGCTGCCGGTCAGCCATGTTGGTTCCTGGGCCATGTCAAGAGCCGTGGACCTGGGGCTGTCAGACGGCCATGTCTGTTCCCAGGACGTGGTGGGAGCATTGAGCTCGGGGCTGGCAGGCGGACATGTTGGTTCCCAGAGCATGGCGGGAGCTGTTGGTGTGGGGCTGCCAGGCGGTCATGTTGGTTCCCTGTTCATGGAAAATGTTGTGGGCTTGGGGCTGCCGGCGGCCATGTTGGTTCCCGCGCCATGGCAAGAGCTGTGGTCCCAGGGCTTCTGCCGGCAATGTTGTTTCCCAGGGCATGGCGGGAGCTGTGGGCCCAGGGCTTCCGCTGGCCATGTTGGTTCCTATGCCACAGCAGGAGCTGTGGGTCTGGGGCTGCCGCCGGCCATGTCGGTTCTCGGGGCATAGCGGGAGCTGTGGTACAGAAGGTGCTGCCGGCCATGTTGGTTCCCGGGGCATGGAGGGAGCTGTGGGCCCGGGGCTGCTGCCGGCCATGTTGGTTCCCAGGGCATGGCGGGAGCTGTGGGCCCGGGGCTGCCGGGCGGCCATGTTGGTTCCCAGGGCATGGCGGGAGCTTTGAATCCAGGGCTGCGGACGGCCATGTTGGTTTCCAGGGCATTGGAGGAGCTGTGGACCCGGGTCTGCCGCAAGCCATTTTGGTTCCCAGGGCATGGTGGGAGTTGTGGGCCTGGCTCTGCTGACCGCCATGTTGGTTTTCGGGGCATGGAGGCAGGTGTGGGCCCGGGGCTGCTGTCGGCCATGTTGGTTCCCAGGGCATGGCGGGAACTGTGGGCCTGGGACTGCCGTTGGCCATGTTGGTTCCCGGGGCATGGCGGGAACTGTGGGCCTGGGACTGCCGGTCGACCATGTTGGTTCCCAGGGCATGGCTGGAGCTGTGGGCCCGGGGCTGCTTCCGGCCATGTTGGTTTCCGGAGCATGGCTGGAGCTGTGGGCCTGGGGCTGCCGTTGGCCATTTTGGTTCTTGGGGCATGGCGGGAGCTCTGGGCCCAGGGCTGCTATGCGGCCATGTTGGTTTTTGGGGCATAGTGGGAACTGTGAGCCCAAGGCTGCCGGACGGCCACATTGGTTCCCAGGCCATGGCAGGAGCTGTGGTCCCGGGGCTCCTGCCAACCATATTGGTTCCTGTGGCATGGCAGGATCAGTGGTCCTGAAGATGCTGCCGGCCATGTTGGTTCCCAGGGCATGGCGGGAGCTGTGGGCCTTGGGCTGCCGCCAGCCATGGTGGTTCCCGGGGCATGGCGGGAGCTGTTGGTCCGGGGCTGCCGGCGGTCATGTTGGTTCCCAAAGCATGGCAGGAGCTGTGGGCCTGGGGCTGCCGGGCGGCCATGTTGTTTCCCGGGTCATGGCTGAACCTGTGGGCCTTGGGCTGCTCGGTGGCCATGATGGTTTCCGGGGTATAGCGGGAGCAGTGAGCCCGAGGCTGCCGGCGGCCATGTTGGTTCCCAGGGCATGGCTGGAGCTGTGGGCCTGGGGCTGCCGGTCGGCCATGTTGGTTCCCAGGGAATGGCGGCAGCTGTGGGCCCAGGGCTGCCTGGCGGCCATGTCTGTTCCTGGGGCATGACGGGAGCTTTGGTCCGGTGGCTGCTGGGCGGCCATGTTGGTTCTCAGGGCATGGCGGCAGCTGTGGGCCTTGGGCTGCCAACGGCCATGTTGGTTCCCGGGGCATGGCGGGAACTGTGGGTCAGGGGCTGCCGGGCGGCCATGTTGTTTCCTGGATCATGGTGGAAGTTGTGGGCTTGGGACTGCCGGCGGCCATGTTTGTTTCCGAGGCATGGCGGGAGCTGTGGTCCTGATAATGCTGCCGGCCATGTTGGTTCCTGGGGCATGGCGGATTCTGTGGGCCCAGGGCTGCCAGGCGGCCATGTCCGTTCCTGGGGCATGACGGTAGCTTTGGTCCCACGGCTGCTGGGCGGCCATGTTGGTTCCCAGGGCTTTGCAGGAGCTGTTGGCCAGGGTCTGCTGCTGGCCATGCTAGTTCCAAGCACATGGCGGAAGCTGTGGGCCTGGGGCTGCCGGGCGGCCATGTTTGTTTCCAGGCCATGCCCGGATCCTTGATCCCGAGACTGGCGCCGGTCATGTTAGTTCCCGTAGCATGGTGGAAGCATTGGGCCCCGGGACTGCTGTCAACCATGTTGGTTCTAAGGGCATGGCGGAATCTGTGGGCCTGTTGCTGCCGGGCGACCATGTGGGTTCCCGGGGCATGGCGAGAGCTGTGGGCCCGGGGCTGCCACGCGGCCATGTTAGTTCTTAGGGCATGGCGGGAGCTGTGGTTCAGGGGCTGCTATGCGGCCATGTTGGTTCCCGGATGATATCGGAAATTGTGGGCTTGGGGCTGCCGGCGGCCATGTTGGTTTCCGGGGCATGGCGGAAGCAGTAGTCCCGGGGCAGCCGGTTGGCCATGTTGGTTCCCGGGTCATGGCAGCAGCTGTGGGCCTGGGGTTGCCACCGGCCATGATGGTTCCTGGGGCATGGTGGGAGCTGTTGGCCCGGGTCTGCCGGTGGCCATGTTGGTTCCCAGGCCATGGCGGGAGCTGTGGGCCTGGGGCTGCCGGTGGCCATTTTGGTTCTCGGGGCATGGCAGGAGCTGTGGGCCCAGGGCTGCTACCGGGCATGTTGGTTCCGATGTCATGGCAGGAGCTGTGGGCCCGTGGCTGCTATGCGGCCATGTTGATTTCCGGGGCATAGTGGGAACTGTGAGCCCAAGGCTGCCGCACAGCCACGTTGGTTCCCGGGCCATGGCAAGAGCTGTGGTCCCGGGGCTCCTGCCAACCATGTTGGTTCCCAGGGCATGGCGGGAGCTTTGGACCCAGGGCTGCCGACGGCCATGTTGGTTTCCAGGGCACTGGAGGAGCTGTGGACCTGGCTCTGCCGCAAGCCATTTTGGTTCCCAGGGCATGGCAGGAGCTGTGGGCCCGGGTCTGCTGCCGGCCATGGTGGTTTCCGGGACATGGCTGGAGCTGTGGTCCTGGGGCTGATGGGCGGGCATATTGGTTCCAGGGGCATGACGGGAGATGTGGGCCTGGGGCTTCAGGGCGGCCATGTTGGTTCCGGGGCATGGCGGGATCTGTCGGCCCGGGGCTATTGCTGGCCATGTTGGTTCCCAAGGCATGGCGGGAGTTTTGCTTCCACGGCTGCTGGGCCACCATGTTGGATCCCAGGGCATGGCGGGAGCTGTGGGCCCGGGGCTGCTGGGCGGCCATGTAGGTTACCAGGGCATGGAGGGATCTGTGGGCCCAAGGCTCCCGCCGGCCATGTTGAGTCCCGGGACATGGCGGGAGCTGTGGGCCTGGGGCTGCCGGGTAGCCATGTTGTTTCTTGGGGCATGGCAGGAGCTGTGGGCCCGGGGCTTCCTGGCGGCCATGTTGGTTCCCAGGGCATGGTGGGAGCCGTTGGCCCGGGTCTGCTGCCGGCCATTTGGTTCCCAAGGCATGGTGGGAGTTTTGCTTCCACAGCTGCTGGGCCACCATGTTGGATCCCAGGGCATGGCAGGAGCTGTGGGCCCAGGGCTGCCGGGCGGCCATATTGGTTCCCAGAGCATGGCGGGAGCATTGGGCCCGGCGGGTGCCGGGCGGCCATCTTTGTTCCCGGGGCATGGCAGGAGCTGTGGGCTCAGGGCTGCCTGGCGGGCATGTTGGTTCCCAGGGCATTTCAGCAGCTGTGGACCCGGAGCTTCTACCAGCCATGTTGGTTCCCCGGGTCATGGCAGGATCTGTGGGCTCAGGGCTACTGGGCGGCCATGTTGGTTTTCAGGGCATGGCGGGAGCTGTGGGTCTGGCGCTGCCGCCGGCCATGATGCAGTTCGGGTCATGACGGAAGCTGTGGTCTCAGGGCTCCCACCGGCCATGTTGATTCCCGGGGCACGACCGAAGCTGTGGCTCGGGGGTGCCGACGTCCATGTTAGTTCCCGGGCCATGGCGGGAGCTGTGGGCCCAGGGCTGCCGGGCGGACATGTTGTTTCCCAGGGCATGGTGGGAGCTGTGGGCCTGGGGCTGCCAGGCGGCCATGTTGATTCCAAGGGCATGGCAGGAACTGTGGGCCCGGAGCTGCCGGACTGCCATGTTGGTTCACAGGGCACGCCGGAAGCTGTGGGGTCAAGGCTGACCGGTGGCCATGTTGGTTCCCGGGGCATGGCGGGAGCTCTGGGCCCGGGGCTCCCGCCGGCCATGCTGGTTCCCGGGGCATTGCAGGAGCTGATGACCCGGGGCTGCTGACGTCCATGTTGGTTCCCGGTGCATGGCGGCAGCTGTGGACCCGGGGCTGCCAGGCAGCCATGTTTTTTTTTAGGGCATGCCCGGATTCTTTTTCCTGGGGCTGCCATCGGCCATGTTAGTTCCCGTAGCATGGTGGGAGCATTGGGCCCCGGGACTACTGTCGGTCATGTTGGTTCCCGGGCCATGGTAAGAGCTGTGGAACCAGGGCTTCCAGGCGGCCATGTTTGTTCCCGGGGCATGGTGGGATAATTGGACCCGGGGCTGTGTGGCAGACATGTTGGTTCTCGTAGCATGCCGAGAGATGTGGTCTCGCATCTGCTGCCGGCCATGTTGGTTCCTGGGTCACATCGGTAGCTGTGGGCCCAGGGCTGCCAGGCGGCCCTGTCAGTTCCCGGGGCATGACGGGAGCTTTGGTTCCACGGCTGCCGTCGGCCATGTTGGTTCCCAGGGCATGGTGGGAGCTGTGGGCCCAGGGCTGCTGCCAGCTGTGTTGGTTCCCGGGGCATGGCGGAAGCTGTGGGCCTGGTGCTGCCAGGCGGCCATGTTGGTTCCCAGGGCATGGCGGGAGCTGTGGGCCTGGGGCTGCTATGCGGCCATGTTGGTTTCCGTGGCATAGTGGGAACGGTGAGCCCAGGGCTGCCACACGGCCATGTTGGTTCCCGAGCCATGGCAAGAGCTGTGGACCCGGGGCTGTCAGGCGGCCATGTCGTTTCTCGGGGCATGGTTGGATCTTTGGGCCTGGGGCTGCCAGGCGGCCATGTTGGTTCTTTGAGCATGCGGAGATCTGTGGGCCCAGGGCTGCCAAGCCACCATGTTGGTTCTCAGGTCATGGCAGGAGTTCTCGGCGTGAAGCTGCCGGTCGGCCATGTTTGTTCCCGGGGCATGGCGGGAGCTGTGGTCCTGATAATGCTGCCGGCCATGTTGGTTCCTGGGGCATGGTGGAATCTGTGGGCCCAGGGCTGCCAGGCGGCCATGTCCGTTCCTGGGGCATGACGGGAGCTTTGGTCCCACGGCTGCTGGGCAGCCATGTTGGTTCCCAGGGCTTTGCAGGAGCTGTTGGCCAGGGTCTGCTGCTGGCCATGCTAGTTCCAAGCACATGGCGGCAGCTGTGGGCCTGGGGCTGCCGGGCGGCCATGTTGGTTCCCAGGAAATGGCGGCAGCTGTGCTCTTGGGGCTGCCAGGCGGCCATGTTTGTTTCCAGGCCATGCCCGGATCCTTGATCCCGAGACTGGCGCCGGTCGTGTTAGTTCCCGTAGCATGGTGGAAGCATTGGGCCCCGGGACTGCTGTCAACCATGTTGGTTCTAAGGGCATGGCAGAATCTGTGGGCCTGTTGCTGCCGGGCGACCATGTGGGTTCCCGGGGCATGGCGAGAGCTGTGGGCCCGGGGCTGCCACGCGGCCATGTTAGTTCTTAGGGCATGGCGGGAGCTGTGGTTCAGGGGTTGCTATGCGGCCATGTTGGTTCCCGGATGATATCGGAAATTGTGGGCTTGGGGCTGCCGGCGGCCATGTTGGTTTCCGGGGCATGGCGGAAGCAGTAGGCCCGGGGAAGCCGGTTGGCCATGTTGGTTCCCGGGTCATGGCAGCAGCTGTGGGCCTGGGGTTGCCACCGGCCATGATGGTTCCCGGGGCATGGTGGGAGCTGTTGGCCTGGGTCTGCCGGTGGCCATGTTGGTTCCCAGGTCATGGCGGGAGCTGTGGGCCTTGGGCTGCCGCCAGCCATGTTGGTTCCCAGGACATGGCGGGAGCTGTGGGTCAGGGGCTGCCGGTCGGCCATGCTGGTTCCCGGATCATGGCGGAAGTTGTGGGCTTGGGACTGCCGGCGGCCATGTTTGTTTCTGAGGCATGGCGGGAGCTGTGGTCCTGATAATGCTGCCGGCCATGTCTGTTCCTGGGGCATGACGGGAGCTTTGGTCCCACGGCTGCTGGGCGGCCATGTTGGTTCCCAGGGCTTTGCAGGGGCTGTTGGCCAGGGTCTGCTGCTGGCCACGCTAGTTTCAAGCACATGGCGGGAGCTGTGGGCCTGTTGCTGCCGGGGGACCATGTTGGTTCCCAGGGCATGGCGAGAGCTGTGGGCCCGGGGCTGCCAGGCGGCCATGTTAGTTCTTAGGGCATGGCGGGAGCTGTGGTCCCAGGGCTGCCAGGCAGCCATGTCTGTTTCCTGAACATGACGGGAGCTTTGGTCCCACGGCTGCTGGGCGGCCATGTTGGTTTCCAGGGCACGCCCGGATCCTTGATCAAAGGGCTGCCGCCGGCCATGTTAGTTCCAGTAGCATGGTGGGAGCACTGGGCACTGGGACTGCTGTCGGCCATGTTAGTTCCCGGGTCATGGCGGAATCTGTGGGCCTGGTGCTGCCGGGCGACCATGTTGGTTCCCGGGGTATGGCGGGAGCTGTGGGCTTGGGGCTGCCGGCGGTCATGTAGGTTTTCTGGTCATGCCGGGAGCTGTGGGCCTGGGGCTGCCGGTCGGCCATGTTGGTTCCTGGGGCATGGTGCTATCTGTGGGCCCAAGGGTCTCGCCAGCCATGTTGTTTCCCGGGTCATGGCTGAACCTGTGGGCCTGGGGCTGCTCAGCGGCCATGTTGGTTCCCAGGTCATGGCGGGAGCTGTGGGCCTTGGGCTGCAGCCAGCCATGTTGGTTCCCTAGGCATGGCGGGAACTGTGGGTCACGGGCTGCCGGTCGGCCATGTTGTTTCCCGGATCATGGCGGAAGTTGTGGGCTTGGGACTGCCGGCGGCCATGTTTATTTCCGACGCATGGCGGGAGCTGTGGTCCTGATAATGCTGCCGGCCATGTTTGTTCCTGGGACATGGCGGAATCTGTGGGCCCAGGGCTGCCAGGCGGCCATGTCTGTTCCTGGGGCATGACGGGAGCTTTGGTCCCACGGCTGCTGGGCGGCCATGTTGGTTCCCAGGGCTTTGCAGGAGCTGTTGGCCAGGGTCTGCTGCTGGCCATGCTAGTTCCAAGCACATGGCGGCAGCTGTGGGCCTGGGGCTGCCGGGCGGCCATGTTGGTTTCCTAGAAATGGTGGCAGCTGTGCTCTTGGGGCTGCCAGGCGGCCATGTTTGTTTCCAGGCCATGCCTGGATCCTTGATCCCGAGACTGGCACCGGTCATGTTAGTTCCCGTAGCATGGTGGAAGCATTGGGCCCCGGGACTGCTGTCATCCATGTTGGTTCTAAGGGCATGGCGGAATCTGTGGGCCTGTTGCTGCCGGGCGACCATGTTGGTTCCCGGGCCATGTCAAGAGCTGTGGACCCGGGGCTGCCAGGCGGCCATGTCTGTTCCCGGGACGTGGTGGGAGCACTGAGCTCGGGGCTGCCAGGCGGACATGTTGGTTCCCAGAGCATGGCGGGAGCTGTGGGCCCGGGGCTGCGGGGTGGCCATGTTGGTTCCCAGGGCATGGCGGGAGCTTTGGACCTAGGGCTGCGGACGGTCATGTTGTTTCCCAGGGCATTGGAGGAGCTGTGGACCCGGGTCTGCCGCAAGCCATTTTGGTTCCCAGGGCATGGTGGGAGTTGTGGGCCCGGGGCTGCTGTCGGCCATGTTGGTTCCCTGGGCATGGCGGGAGCTGTGGGCCTGGGACTGCCGGTCGACCATGTTGGTTCCCAGGGCATGGCAGGAGCTGTGGTCCCGGGGCTGCTTCCGGCCATGTTGGTTTTTGGGGCATAGTGGGAACTGTGAGTCCAAGGCTGCCGGACGGCCACATTGGTTCCCAGGCCATGGCAAGAGCTGTGGTCCCGGGGCTCCTGCCAACCATATTGGTTCCTGGGGCATGGCAGGAGCAGTGGTCCTGAAGATGCTGCCGGCCATGTTGGTTCCCAGGGCATGGCGGGAGCTGTGGGACAGGGGCTGCCGGTCGGCCATGTTGGTTCCCGGATCATGGCGGAAGTTGTGGGCTTGGGACTGTCGGCGGCCATATCTGTTCCTAGGGCATGACGGGAGCTTTGTTCCGATGGCTGCTGGGCGGCCATGTTTGTTCCCAGGGCATGGCGGGAGCTGTGGGGCCGGGGCTGCTGGGCAGCCGTGTTGATTCCAAATGCATGGCGGGATCTGTGGGCCCGGGGCTGCCGGTCGGCCATGTTTGTTGCCAGGACATGCCTGGATCATGCATACCGTGGCTGCCACTGGCCATATTGGTTCCGGGGCATGTCGAAAGCATTGGGCCCAGGACTGCTGTTGGCCATTTTTGTTCCTGGGGCATGCGGAAGGTGTGGGCCTGTGGGTTCCGCCTGCCATGTTGGTTCCCGGGGCATGGCGGGAGCTGTGGACGTGGGTCTGCCGTAGGCCATTTTAGTTCCCGGGGCATGGCGGGAGCTGTGGGTTTGGGTCTGCCTGTGGCCATTTTGGTTCTCGGGGCTTGGCGGCAGCTGTGGGCCCAGGGCTGCTATGCGGCCATGTTGGTTTCCGGGGCATAGTGGGAACTGTGAGCCCAGGGCTGCCAGACGGCCACATTGGTTCAGGGGCCATGGGAAGAGCTGTGGACCCGGGGCTGCCAGGCGGCCTTGTTTTTTTTTAGGGCATGCCCGGATTCTTTTTCCTGGGGCTGCCATCGGCTGTGGTACAGAAGCTGCTGCCGGTCATGTTGGTTCCCGGGGTATGACCGGAGCTGTGGGCTCAGAGGTCTCCCCGGCCATGTTTGTTCCCGGGGCATGGCGGGAGCTGTGCTCCTGATAATGCTGCCGACCCTGTTGGTTCCCAGGGCATGGCGGGAGCTGTGGGCCTTGGGCTGCCGCCAGCCATGTTGGTTCCCGGGGCATGGCAGGAGCTGTGGGTCAGGGGCTGCCGGTCGGCCATGTTGGTTCCCGGATCATGGCGGAAGTTGTGGGCTTGGGACTGCCAGCGGCCATGTTTGTTTCGGAGGCATGGCGGGAGCTGTGGTCCTGATAATGCTGCCGGCCATGTTGGTTCCTGGGGCATGGTGGATTCTGTGGGCCCAGGGCTGCCAGGCGGCCATGTCTGTTCCTGGGGCATGACGGGAGCTTTGGTCCCACGGCTGCTGGGCGGCCATGTTGGTTCCCAGGGCTTTGCAGGAGCTGTTGGCCAGGGTCTGCTGCTGGCCATGCTAGTTCCAAGCACATGGCGGGAGCTGTGGGCCTGTTGCTGCCGGGTGACCATGTTGGTTCCCGGGGCATGGCGAGAGCTGTGGGCCCGGGGCTGCCACGCGGCCATGTTAGTTCTTAGGGCATGGCGGGAGCTGTGGGCCTGGTTCTGATGGGCAGCCATGTTGGTTCCCGGGGCATGGCGCAAGCTGTGGGCCCGCGGCTGCCGGTCAGCCATGTTGGTTCCTGGGCCATGTCAAGAGCCGTGGACCCGGGGCTGTCAGGCGGCCATGTCTGTTCCCGGGACGTGGTGGGAGCATTGAGCTCGGGGCTGGCAGGCGGACATGTTGGTTCCCAGAGCATGGCGGGAGCTGTTGGTGTGGGGCTGCCAGGCGGTCATGTTGGTTCCCTGTTCATGGAAAATGTTGTGGGCTTGGGGCTGCCGGCGGCCATGTTGGTTCCCGCGCCATGGCAAGAGCTGTGGTCCCAGGGCTTCTGCCGGCAATGTTGTTTCCCAGGGCATGGCGGGAGCTGTGGGCCCAGGGCTTCCGCTGGCCATGTTGGTTCCTATGCCACAGCAGGAGCTGTGGGTCTGGGGCTGCCGCCGGCCATGTCGGTTCTCGGGGCATAGCGGGAGCTGTGGTACAGAAGGTGCTGCCGGCCATGTTGGTTTTCGGGGCATGGAGGCAGGTGTGGGCCCGGGGCTGCCGCCGGCCATGTTGGTTCCCGGGGCATGGCAGGAGCTGTGGTCCCGGGGCTGCTTCCGGCCATGTTGGTTTCCGGAGCATGGCTGGAGCTGTGGGCCCGGAGCTGACCCCAGCCATGTTGGTTCCCAGGGCATGGCGGGAGCTGTGGGCCTGGGGCTGCCGTTGGCCATTTTGGTTCTCGGGGCATGGCGGGAGCTCTGGGCCCAGGGCTGCTATGCGGCCATGTTGGTTTTTGGGGCATAGTGGGAACTGTGAGCCCAAGGCTGCCGGACGGCCACATTGGTTCCCAGGCCATGGCAGGAGCTGTGGTCCCGGGGCTCCTGCCAACCATATTGGTTCCTGGGGCATGGCAGGATCAGTGGTCCTGAAGATGCTGCCGGCCATGTTGGTTCCCGGGGCATGGCGGGAGCTGTTGGTCCGGGGCTGCCGGCGGTCATGTTGGTTCCCAAAGCATGGCAGGAGCTGTGGGCCTGGGGCTGCCGGGCGGCCATGATGGTTTCCGGGGTATAGCGGGAGCAGTGAGCCCGAGGCTGCCGGCGGCCATGTTGGTTCCCAGGGCATGGCTGGAGCTGTGGGCCTGGGGCTGCTGGGCAGCCATATTGGTTCCCAGGGAATGGCGGCAGCTGTGGGCCTTGGGCTGCCTGGCGGCCATGTCTGTTCCTGGGGCATGACGGGAGCTTTGGTCCGGTGGCTGCTGGGCGGCCATGTTGTTTCCCGGATCATGGTGGAAGTTGTGGGCTTGGGACTGCCGGCGGCCATGTTTGTTTCCGAGGCATGGCGGGAGCTGTGGTCCTGATAATGCTGCCGGCCATGTTGGTTCCTGGGGCATGGCGGATTCTGTGGGCCCAGGGCTGCCAGGCGGCCATGTCCGTTCCTGGGGCATGACGGTAGCTTTGGTCCCACGGCTGCTGGGCGGCCATGTTGGTTCCCAGGGCTTTGCAGGAGCTGTTGGCCAGGGTCTGCTGCTGGCCATGCTAGTTCCAAGCACATGGCGGCAGCTGTGGGCCTGGGGCTGCCGGGCGGCCATGTTGGTTCCCAGGAAATGACGGCAGCTGTGCTCTTGGGGCTGCCAGGCGGCCATGTTTGTTTCCAGGCCATGCCCGGATCCTTGATCCCGAGACTGGCGCCGGTCATGTTAGTTCCCGTAGCACGGTGGAAGCATTGGGCCCCGGGACTGCTGTCAACCATGTTGGTTCTAAGGGCATGGCGGAATCTGTGGGCCTGTTGCTGCCGGGGGACCATGTTGGTTCCCGGGGCATGGCGAGAGCTGTGGGCCCGGGGCTGCCACGCGGCCATGTTAGTTCTTAGGGCATGGCAGGAGCTGTGGTTCAGGGGCTGCTATGCGGCCATGTTGGTTCCCGGATGATATCGGAAATTGTGGGCTTGGGGCTGCCGGCGGCCATGTTGGTTTCCGGGGCATGGCGGAAGCAGTAGTCCCGGGGCAGCCGGTTGGCCATGTTGGTTCCCGGGTCATGGCAGCAGCTGTGGGCCTGGGGTTGCCACCGGCCATGATGGTTCCCGGGGCATGGTGGGAGCTGTTGGCCCGGGTCTGCCGGTGGCCATGTTGGTTCCCAGGCCATGGCGGGAGCTGTGGGCCTGGGGCTGCCGGTGGCCATTTTGGTTCTCGGGGCATGGCAGGAGCTGTGGGCCCAGGGCTGCTGCCGGGCATGTTGGTTCCGATGTCATGGCAGGAGCTGTGGGCCCGTGGCTGCTATGCGGCCATGTTGATTTCCGGGGCATAGTGGGAACTGTGAGCCCAAGGCTGCCGCACAGCCACGTTGGTTCCCGGGCCATGGCAAGAGCTGTGGTCCCGGGGCTCCTGCCAACCATGTTGGTTCCGGGGGCATGGCGGGAGCTTTGGACCCAGGGCTGCCGACGGCCATGTTGGTTTCCAGGGCACTGGAGGAGCTGTGGACCTGGCTCTGCCGCAAGCCATTTTGTTTCCCAGGGCATGGCGGGAGTTGTGAGCCTGGCTCTGCTGACCGCCATGTTGGTTTTCGGGTCATGGCGGCAGGTGTGGGTCAAAGGCTCCCCGCTGGCCATGTTTGTTTTCGAGGCATAGGTGGAGCTGTGGGCTGGGGCTGCCGGGCGGCCATGTTGGTTCGCTGGGCATGGCGGGATCTGTGGTCCCGGGGCTGCTGCCGGCTGTGTTGGTTCCCGGGTGATGTCCGGAGCTGTGGGCTCGCAGGTGCTGCCGGCCATGTTCGTTCCCGGGGCATGGCGGGAACTGTGGGCCCAAGGCCTCCGCCTGCTATGTTGATTCCTGGGTCATGGCGGGAGCTGTGTGCCCAGGGCTGCTAGACGGCCATGTTGGTTCCCAGGGCATGGTTGCAGCTGTAAGCCTGAGGCTGCCGGGCGGCCATGTTTGTTCTCGGGCCATGCCAGGAGCTGTGGGCCCGAGGCTGCCGCCCGCCATGTTTTTTCCCGGGACATGGTGGCAGCTGTGGGCCTCGGGCTGCCCAGCAGCCATGTTTGTTGTTCAGGGCATGCCCGGATCCTTGGTCCCGGGGCTGCCAGGTGGCCATGTTGGTTCCCAGGGCATGGCGGGAGCTGTGGGCCCAGGGCTGCCATGCGGCCATGTTGGTTCTCGGGGCATGGCGGGAGCTGTGGGCCCAGGGCTGCCATGCGGCCATGATGGTTCCCGGGGCATGGCAGGAGCTGAACACCCGGGTGTGCCGCTGACCATGTTGGTTCCCGGCTCATGACGGCATCTGTCGGCCCGAGGCTGCCGCCCGCCATGTTGGTTCCCGCGTCATGGTGGCAGCTGTGGGCCTGGGTCTGCCGCCAGTCATGTTGGTTCCCGGGACATGGCGGGATCTGTGTGACCCGGGGCAGCCGGGTGGCCATGTTAGTTCCCAGGTCATGGCGGGAGCTGTGGGCTGGGGCTGTCTTCGGCCATGTTTGTTCACCGGGCATGGCGGGAGCCATGGGCCTATGGCTTCCTGAGGGCCATATCGGTTCCAAAGCATGGCGGGAGCTATAGGCCCGGGTCTGCCAGGCGGTCATTTTGATTCCCAGGCTATGGCGGGAGCTGTCGTCCTGGGACTGCCGTCGGCCATGTTGGTTCCCAGGGCATGGCGGGATCTGTGGTCCCGGGGCTGCTGCCGGCCATTTTGGTTCCCAGGGCATGGCGGGAGCTGTGGGGTCAGGGCTGCCGGCGACCATGTGGGTTTCCGGGGCATGGCGGGAGCTGTGGGCCTGGGTCTGCCGCCAGCCATGTTGGTTCCCTGGGCATGGCGGGAGCTGTGGGCTTCGGGCTGCCGGTCGGCCATGTTGGTTCCCGGGGCACGGCGAGAGCCGTGGGCCCAGGGCTGCCGGGCGGCCATTTTGTTTCCCATGGCATGGCGGCAGTTGTGGGCGTGGGGCTGCCAGCGGAAATTTTGGTTCCCAGAGCATGGCGGGAGCTGAGAGCCAGAAGCTGCCGCTGGCCATGTTGGTTCCCAGGGCATTTCGGCAGCTGTGGGCACCGGGCTGCTAAGCGGCCATGTTGGTTCCCAGGGCATGCGTGGAGCTGTAAGCCCGGGTCAGCCTGGCGGCCATGTTGGTTCCCAGGTCATGGCGGGAGCTGTGAGCATGGTGCTGCCAGGAAGCCATGTTGGTTCCTGGGTCATGATGGGAGCTGTGGGCCCCGAGCAGCCGATTGGCCATGTTAGTTCACAGGTTACGTGGGAGCTGTGGGCCCAGTGCGGCTGGGCAGCGATGTTGGTTCAAGGGCACGGCGGGAGCCGTGGGCCCAGGGGTGCCCCCGGCCATGTACTTTCCCAGGGCATTGCGGGATCTGTGGGCCCGGGGCTGCTGGGCAGCCATATTGGTTTCCAAGGCATAGTAAGAGCCGTCAGCCCAGGGCTGCCGGAGGTCCATGTTGGTTCCCGGGCAATGGCAAGAGCTGTGGTCCCGGGTCTGCTTCCGGCCATGTTGGTTCCAAGGGCTTAGTGAGAGCTGTGGGCCCCGGGATGCCGTCGGCCATCTTGGTTCCCATGGCATGGCGGGAGCTGTGGGCCCGGGGTTGCCGCACGGCCTTGTTGGTTCCCGAGGCAGGGTGGGTGCTGTGGCTTTGGCGCTGCCGGGCGGCCATGTTGTTTTCCAGGGCATTTCAGCAGCTGTGGCCTGGGGCTTCCTGGTGACCATGTTGGTTCCCGGGGCATGCCAGAGGCTGTGGGCCCGGGGCTACCGGGCTGCCATGTTGGTTCCCAGGTCATGGCGGGAACTGTGGTCCTTTGTCTGCCGTCGGCCATGTTGGTACCCAGGGCATAGAGGGAGCCGTGGGCCCTGGGCTGCCACCGGCCATGTTGGTTCGCTGGGGCATGTTGGGATCAGTTGGTCTGGGGCTGCTGGGCGGCCATGTTTGTTCTCGAGCCATGGCGGGAGCTGTGAGCCTAGGCCTACTGGGCCGCTATGTTGGTTCCCGGGGCATGGGAGGAGCCGTGAGCCCAGGGCTCCCGCCGGCCATGTTGGTTCCCAGGGAATTTCGGCAGCTGTGGCCCGGGGCTTCCCGGCGACCATGTTGGTTCCCAGGGCACGGCGGATGCTGTGTGCTCGGGGCTACTGCCGGCCATGTTATTTTCCGGGGCATGGCGTGAACTGTGGTCCCGAGGCGGCCTGGCGGCCATGTTGGTTCCAGTGCATGGCAGGAACCTTGGGCCCATGGGTGCCACCGGCCATGTTGGTTCCCAGGGCATGGCGGGAGCTGTCGGCCTGGGACTGCCGTCGTCCATGTTGGTTCCCAGAGCATGGCGGGATCTGTGGTCCCGGGGATGTCGCTGGCCATGTTGGTTCCCGCGTCATGGCGGGAGCTGTAGGCTTGGGGGTGCCATTGGCCATGTTGGCTTCCGGGGCATGGCGGGAGCTGTGGGCCCGGGGCTGCCGGGCGGCCATGTTGGTTCCCGGGCATGGATGGAGATGTGGGCTTGGGGCTGCCGTCGGCCATGTTGTATCCCAGGGCATGGCGGGAGCCGTGAACCCGGGGCTGCCACCGGCCATGTTTGTTCCCCGGGGCATGGCGGGATCTGTGGGTCCGGGGATGCTGGGCGGCCATGTCGGTTCTCGGGCCATGGCGGAAGCTGTGGGTCTGGGACTACTTGGCCGCTATGTTGGTTCCGGGGGCATGGCGGGAGCTTTGGACCCAGGGCTGCCGACGGCCATGTTGGTTTCCAGGGCACTGGAGGAGCTGTGGACCTGGCTCTGCCGCAAGCCATTTTGTTTCCCAGGGCATGGCGGGAGTTGTGAGCCTGGCTCTGCTGACCGCCATGTTGGTTTTCGGGTCATGGCGGCAGGTGTGGGCCCGGGGCTGCTGCCGGCCATGTTGGTTTTCAATGCATGGAAGGAGCTGTTGGCCCGCGTCTTCCGCCCCTCCATGTTTCTTCTCATAGCATGGCGGGAGCATTGGGTGCCGGGATTGCTGTCGGCCATGTTAGTCCCCGGGGCATGGCTGACGCTGTGTGACTTTGGCTGCCGCCGGCCACGTTAGTTCCCGGGGCATGGCGGGAGCTGTGGTCCCAGGGATGATATGCAGCCATGTTGGTTTCTGGTGCATAGTGTGAACTGTGAGCCCAGGGCTGCCAGATGGCCATGTTGGTTCCCAGGCCATGGCAAGAGCTGTAGTCACGGGTCTGCCTTGCGGCCATGTTGGTTCCCGGGGCATGGCGGGAGCTGTGATCCAGGGGCTGCCGGGCGGCCATGTTGGTTCCCGGGCATGGCGGGAGCTGTAGGCTTGGGGGTGCCATTGGCCATGTTGGCTTCCGGGGCATGGCGGGAGCTGTGGGCCCGGGGCTGCCGGGCGGCCATGTTGGTTCCCGGGCATGGATGGAGATGTGGGCTTGGGGCTGCCGTCGGCCATGTTGTATCCCAGGGCATGGCGGGAGCCGTGAACCCGGGGCTGCCACCGGCCATGTTTGTTCCCCGGGGCATGGCGGGATCTGTGGGTCCGGGGATGCTGGGCGGCCATGTCGGTTCTCGGGCCATGGCGGAAGCTGTGGGTCTGGGACTACTTGGCCGCTATGTTGGTTCCGGGGGCATGGCAGGATTCGTGAGCCCAGGGCTACCGCCAGCCATGTTGGTTTCCAGGGCATGGCGGGAGCTGTGGTCTCGAACCTGCTGACGGCCATGTTGGTTCCCATGGCATGGCTGGAGCTATGGGACTAGGGCTGCCAGGCGGTGATATTTGCTCCCGGGGCATGGCCGAAGCTGTGGGCCATGGGCTGCCAAGCGGCCATGTTGGTTCCCAGGGCATGGCGGGATCTTTGGTCCCTTGGCTGCCGCCAGCCATTTTGGTTCCCGGGGCATGGCGGGAGCTGTGGGCCTGAGGCTGCCAGGTGGCCATGTTGGTTCCTGGGGCATGACGGGAGCTTCCGTCCCACCGCTGCTGGCTGATCATGTTGGTTCCCAGGGCATGGCGGGAGCTGTGTGTCTGGGGCTGTAACCGGCCATGATGGTTCCCGAGGCATGGCGGGATCTGTGGGCCCGGGGCTACCACCGGCCGTGTTGGTTCCCAGGGCATTTCGGTAGCTGTGGCCCGGGGCTGCCTGGCGGCCATGCTGGTTCCTGGGGCATGGCGGGAGCTGTGCGCCTGGGGCAGCGTGGCGGCCATGTTTGTTCCAGGGCATGGCGGGAGACGTGGGCCTAAGGCTCCCGCCGGAAATGTTTGTTCCCGGGTCATGGCGGGAGCTGTGGACCTGGGGCTACTGGGCCGCCATTTTGTGTCCCAGGGCATGGGAGGAGCCGTGAGCTTAGGGCTGCCGCCAGCCGTGTGGTTTCCTGGGTCATGGCGGGATCTGTGGGTCTGGGGCTGCCACCGACCATGTTGATTCCCGGGGCATGGTAAAAGCTGTAAGCCTGGGGCTGCCGGGCGGCCATGTTGATTCCCGGCTCATGGCGGAAGCTGTGAACTTGGGGCTGCTAGGTGGCCGTGTTGGTTCCTGGGGCATGGCAGAAGTTGTGGTCCCAGGGCTGCCGGTCGGCCATGTTGATTCCCGGGGCATGGCAGGAAATGTGGGACTGGGGCTGCCGGCAGCCATGTTGCTTCCCAGGGCATGGCGGGAGCTGTGCGCTTGGGCCGGCGTGGCGGCCATGTTGGTTCCAGGGCATGGCGGGATCTGTGGTCCTGGGGCTGACATACGGCCATGTTTTTTCCCAGGGCATTGTGGGATCTGTGAGCTCGGGGCTGCTTCTCGGCCATGTTGGTTCCCAAGGCATAGAAAGAACTGTCAGCCCTGGGCTGCCGGACGTCCATGTTGGTTCTCGGGCCATGGTAAGATCTGAGGTCCCGTTTCTGCTTCCAGCCATGTTGGTTTCCAGGGCATGGCGGGAGCTGTGGGCACAAGGCTCCCGCCGGCCATGTTGATTCTCGGGGCATGGCGGGAGCTGTGGGCCCGGGTCTGCTGCTGGCCATGGTGGTTTCCGGGACATGGCTGGAGCTGTGGTCCTGGGGCTGATGGGCGGGCATATTGGTTCCAGGGGCATGACGGGAGATGTGGGCCTGGGGCTTCAGGGCGGCCATATTGGTTCCGGGGCATGGCGGGATCTGTCGGCCCGGGGCTATTGCTGGCCATGTTGGTTCCCAAGGCATGGCGGGAGTTTTGCTTCCACGGCTGCTGGGCCACCATGTTGGATCCCAGGGCATGGCGGGAGCTGTGGGCCCGGGGCTGCTGGGCGGCCATGTAGGTTACCAGGGCATGGCGGGATCTGTGGGCCCAAGGCTCCCGCCGGCCATGTTGAGTCCCGGGACATGGCGGGAGCTGTGGGCCTGGGGCTGCCGGGTAGCCATGTTGTTTCTTGGGGCATGGCAGGAGTTGTGGGCCCGGGGCTTCCTGGCGGCCATGTTGGTTCCCAGGGCATGGTGGGAGCCGTTGGCCCGGGTCTGCTGCCGGCCATTTGGTTCCCAAGGCATGGTGGGAGTTTTGCTTCCACAGCTGCTGGGCCACCATGTTGGATCCCAGGGCATGGCAGGAGCTGTGGGCCCAGGGCTGCCGGGCGGCCATATTGGTTCCCAGAGCATGGCGGGAGCTCTGGGCCCGGCGGGTGCCGGGCGGCCATCTTTGTTCCCGGGGCATGGCAGGAGCTGTGGGCTCAGGGCTGCCTGGCGGGCATGTTGGTTCCCAGGGCATTTCAGCAGCTGTGGACCCGGAGCTTCTACCAGCCATGTTGGTTCCCCGGGTCATGGCAGGATCTGTGGGCTCAGGGCTACTGGGCGGCCATGTTGGTTTTCAGGGCATGGCGGGAGCTGTGGGTCTGGCGCTGCCGCCGGCCATGATGCAGTTCGGGTCATGACGGAAGCTGTGGTCTCAGGGCTCCCACCGGCCATGTTGATTCCCGGGGCATGGCGGGAGCTCTGGGCCCGGGGCTCCCGCCGGCCATGCTGGTTCCCGGGGCATTGCAGGAGCTGATGACCCGGGGCTGCTGACGTCCATGTTGGTTCCCGGTGCATGGCGGCAGCTGTGGACCCGGGGCTGCCAGGCAGCCATGGTTTTTTTTAGGGCATGCCCGGATTCTTTTTCCTGGGGCTGCCATCGGCCATGTTAGTTCCCGTAGCATGGTGGGAGCATTGGGCCCCGGGACTACTGTCGGTCATGTTGGTTCCCGGGCCATGGTAAGAGCTGTGGAACCAGGGCTTCCAGGCGGCCATGTTTGTTCCCGGGGCATGGTGGGATAATTGGACCCGGGTCTGTGTGGCAGACATGTTGGTTCTCGTAGCATGCCGAGAGATGTGGTCTCGCATCTGCTGCCGGCCATGTTGGTTCCTGGGTCACGTCGGTAGCTGTGGGCCCAGGGCTGCCAGGCGGCCCTGTCAGTTCCCGGGGCATGACGGGAGCTTTGGTTCCACGGCTGCCGTCGGCCATGTTGGTTCCCAGGGCATGGCGGGAGCTGTGGGCCCAGGGCTGCTGCCAGCTGTGTTGGTTCCCGGGGCATGGCGGAAGCTGTGGGCCTGGTGCTGCCAGGCGGCCATGTTGGTTCCCAGGGCATGGCGGGAGCTGTGGGCCTGGGGCTGCTATGCGGCCATGTTGGTTTTTGGGGCATAGTGGGAACGGTGAGCCCAGGGCTGCCACACGGCCATGTTGGTTCCCGAGCCATGGCAAGAGCTGTGGACCCAGGGCTGCCAGGCGGACATGTTGGTTCTTTGAGCATGCGGAGATCTGTGGGCCCAGGGCTGCCAAGCCACCATGTTGGTTCTCAGGTCATGGCAGGAGTTCTCGGCGTGAAGCTGCCGGTCGGCCATGTTGGTTCCCGGGGCATGGCGGAAGCTCTGGGCTCGGGGGTGTCGTTGGCCATGTTGGTTCATGGGGCATGGCAGGAGCTGTAAGTCTCGCGCTGTCGCCAGCCATGTTGGTTCCCAGGGCATGGCGGAAGCTGTGGGCCCAGGACTGCCGGGCGGCCATGTTGGTTTCCGAGGCATGGTGGGATCTGTGGACCCGGGGCCGCCGGGCGGCCATATTGGTTCATGGGGAATGGCGAGAGCTCTGGGCCTGGGGTGCCGCTGGCCATGTTGGTTCCAAGGGCATTTCGACAGCTGTGGCCCAGGGTTTCCTGGTGACCATCTTGGTTCCCAGGGCATGGCGGGAGCTGTGGGCCTGGTGCTGTTGCCGGCCATGTTGTTTCCTGGAGCATGTCGGGAGCTGTGGGCCCCAGGCTACCGGTCAGCCATGTTGGTTCCCAGGGCATGGCGGGAGCTGTGGGCCCGGGGCTGCCAGGCGTCCATGTTGATTCCCAGGCTATGGAGGGATCTGTGGTCCCGGAGATGCCATGCGGCCCTGTTGGTTCTCGGGGCATGGCGGGATCTGTGGTCCCAAGGCTGACGTGCGGCGTGTTTGTTCCCGGTTCATTGCAGGATCTGTGGGCCCAAGGCTGCTGGGCGGCCATGTTGGTTTCCAGGGCATGGCAGGAGCTGTGGGCTCAGGGCTGCCTGGCGGGCATGTTGGTTCCCAGGGCATTTCAGCAGCTGTGGACCCGGAGCTTCTACCAGCCATGTTGGTTCCCCGGGTCATGGCAGGATCTGTGGGCTCAGGGCTACTGGGCGGCCATGTTGGTTTTCAGGGCATGGCGGGAGCTGTGGGTCTGGCGCTGCCGCCGGCCATGATGCAGTTCGGGTCATGACGGAAGCTGTGGTCTCAGGGCTCCCACCGGCCATGTTGATTCCCGGGGCATGGCGGGAGCTCTGGGCCCGGGGCTCCCGCCGGCCATGCTGGTTCCCGGGGCATTGCAGGAGCTGATGACCCGGGGCTGCTGACGTCCATGTTGGTTCCCGGTGCATGGCGGCAGCTGTGGACCCGGGGCTGCCAGGCAGCCATGGTTTTTTTTAGGGCATGCCCGGATTCTTTTTCCTGGGGCTGCCATCGGCCATGTTAGTTCCCGTAGCATGGTGGGAGCATTGGGCCCCGGGACTACTGTCGGTCATGTTGGTTCCCGGGCCATGGTAAGAGCTGTGGAACCAGGGCTTCCAGGCGGCCATGTTTGTTCCCGGGGCATGGTGGGATAATTGGACCCGGGTCTGTGTGGCAGACATGTTGGTTCTCGTAGCATGCCGAGAGATGTGGTCTCGCATCTGCTGCCGGCCATGTTGGTTCCTGGGTCACGTCGGTAGCTGTGGGCCCAGGGCTGCCAGGCGGCCCTGTCAGTTCCCGGGGCATGACGGGAGCTTTGGTTCCACGGCTGCCGTCGGCCATGTTGGTTCCCAGGGCATGGCGGGAGCTGTGGGCCCAGGGCTGCTGCCAGCTGTGTTGGTTCCCGGGGCATGGCGGAAGCTGTGGGCCTGGTGCTGCCAGGCGGCCATGTTGGTTCCCAGGGCATGGCGGGAGCTGTGGGCCTGGGGCTGCTATGCGGCCATGTTGGTTTTTGGGGCATAGTGGGAACGGTGAGCCCAGGGCTGCCACACGGCCATGTTGGTTCCCGAGCCATGGCAAGAGCTGTGGACCCAGGGCTGCCAGGCGGACATGTTGGTTCTTTGAGCATGCGGAGATCTGTGGGCCCAGGGCTGCCAAGCCACCATGTTGGTTCTCAGGTCATGGCAGGAGTTCTCGGCGTGAAGCTGCCGGTCGGCCATGTTGGTTCCCGGGGCATGGCGGAAGCTCTGGGCTCGGGGGTGTCGTTGGCCATGTTGGTTCATGGGGCATGGCAGGAGCTGTAAGTCTCGCGCTGTCGCCAGCCATGTTGGTTCCCAGGGCATGGCGGAAGCTGTGGGCCCAGGACTGCCGGGCGGCCATGTTGGTTTCCGAGGCATGGTGGGATCTGTGGATCCGGGGCCGCCGGGCGGCCATATTGGTTCATGGGGAATGGTGAGAGCTCTGGGCCTGGGGTGCCGCTGGCCATGTTGGTTCCAAGGGCATTTCGACAGCTGTGGCCCAGGGTTTCCTGGTGACCATCTTGGTTCCCAGGGCATGGCGGGAGCTGTGGGCCTGGTGCTGTTGCCGGCCATGTTGTTTCCTGGAGCATGTCGGGAGCTGTGGGCCCCAGGCTACCGGTCAGCCATGTTGGTTCCCAGGGCATGGCGGGAGCTGTGGGCCCGGGGCTGCCAGGCGTCCATGTTGATTCCCAGGCTATGGAGGGATCTGTGGTCCCGGAGATGCCATGCGGCCCTGTTGGTTCTCGGGGCATGGCGGGATCTGTGGTCCCAAGGCTGACGTGCGGCGTGTTTGTTCCCGGTTCATTGCAGGATCTGTGGGCCCAAGGCTGCTGGGCGGCCATGTTGGTTTCCAGGGCATGGCGGGAGCTGTGGGCCCGTGGTTGCCCCCAGCCATGTTGGTCCTTGGGGCATGTTGGGAGCTGTGGGCCTGAGGCTACTGGGCCGCCATTTTGGTTCCCGGGGCATGGGAGGAGCCGTGAGCCCAGAACTGCCGAAAGACTTGTTGGTTCCTGGGGCATGGCAGGAGCTGTATGCTCAGGGCTCCCGCCGGTCATGTTGGTTTCCAGGGCATGGTGGGAGCCGTGGGCTGGGGTTTCTTGCCAGCCACTTTGGTTCCCAGGGCATGGCGAACTCTGTGGTCCCGAGGCAGACGAACTGCCATGTAGTTTCCCAGGTAATGGCGGGAGCTGTGGGCCTGGTGCTGCCGTCGGCCATGTTGGTTCCCGGGGCATGGCGGGAGCTGTGGGCCCGGGGCTGCAAGCAGCCGCTCAGGTTCCTGGGCCATGGCGGGAGCTGTGGTCTCCGGGTGTGCCTGAGGGCCATGTTGGTTCCCAGGGCATGGCTGTAGCTGTGGGCCCGGGGCTGCCAGTTGGCCATGTTGGTTCCCGGGGCATGGCGGGAGCTCTGGGCCCAAGGCTCCTGCCCACCACGTTGGTTCTCAGGTCATGGCGGGAGCTGTGGGCCTGGGGCTCCCGGTCGGACACGTTGGTTCCCAGGGCATGGCGGGAGCTGTGGGCCCTGGGGCAGTCGGGTGTCCATGTTAATTCCCGGGGCGTGGCGGGAGGTGTGGGCTTGGGACTGCACCGGCCATGTTGGTTCCCGGGGCATGGCGGGAGCTGTGGGCCCGGGTCTGCTGCCATCCATGTTGGTTTCCGGGGATGGTTCAGCTGTGGGCCCGAGTCTGCCGCCCGCCATGTTGATTCCCTGTGCAAGGCGGGAGCTGTGGGCTTGGGACTGCACCGGCCATGTTGGTTCCCGGGGCATGGCACGACCTGTGCGCCCAAGTCTACTGCTGGACATGTTGGTTCCCGGGACAAGGCAGGAGCTGTGGGCCTGGGGCTGCCCCCGGCCATGTTGGTCCCTGGGGCATGGCGGGAGCAGTGGGCCTGGCTGTGCCGTCGGGCATATAGCTGTGAGTTTGTTGCTGCCGCTGACCATTTTGGTTCTTGGGACATGGAGGGAGCTGTGGGACTGGGACTGCCAGGCTTCCATGTTGGGACAGAAGGGCATGGCGGGAGCTGTGGGCCAGGTGCTGCCAACGGCCATGTTGGTTCCCAGGGTCATGGAGGAACCTGTGGGCCTGGGGCTGCTAAGCGGCCATGGTTGTTCCCTAGGCATGGTGGGAGATTTGATCCTGGGGCTGCCGCCGGCCATGTTTGTTCCCGGGGCATGGCGGAAGCTTTTGGCCCGGGTCTGACGCCATCCTTGTTGGTTCCCGGGGCATGGCCGAAGCTGTGGGCCCGGGGATGCTGGGCGGCCATGTTGGTTCCAGGGGCATGGCGGGAGCTGTTGATCCGGGGCTGCTGAACGGACATGTTGATTCCTGGGCCATGGCGGGACCTGTGAGCCCGAGGCTGCTGAGTGGCCATGTTGGTTCCCGGGGCATGTCGGGAGATTTGGTCATGGGGCTGCCTCCAGCCATGTTTGTTCCCAGGGGTATGGCGGGTGCTTTTGGCCCGGGCCTGACGTCAGCCATGTTGGTTCCCGGGGCATAGCGGTAGCTGTGGGCTCGGGGATGCTGGGCGGCCATGTTGGTTCCCGGGGCATGGCAGGAGCTGTGGGTATGGGTCTGCTGCCGACCATATTGATTCTCGGGACATGGCGGGATCTGTGTGCCCGGGGCTGCTGGGCGGCCATGTTGGTTGCCAGGCCATGGCGGGAGCAGTGGGACTGGGGATGCTGGGCGGCCATTTTTGTTCCCGGTGCATTGCGGGAGCTGTGGGACTGGGACTACCAGGCGGCCATGTTGGGACAGGGGGCATGGCGGGAGCTGTGGGCCAGGTGCTGCCAACGGCCATGTTTGTTCCAGGGGTATGGCGGGAGTTTTGGGCCAAGGACTACCGGGCGCACATGTTAGTTCCCGGGGCATGGCCGGAGTTGTGGGCCCGAGGCTGCTAAGCGACCATGTTGGTTCCCGAGGCACGGTGGGAGATTTGGTCCTGGGGCTGCCTGCGGCCATGTTGGTTCCCGGGCCATGGCGGGAGCTTTTGGCCGAGGCGTGCCGCCAGCCATGTTGGTTCTTGGGGCATTGCAGGAGCTGTGGGCCCGAGGGTGCCGGGCGGCCATGTTGGTTGCCCGGGCATGGCGGGACCTGTGGCCCCGAAGCTGCTGAGAGGCCATGTTGGTTCCAGGGGAATGGTGGGAGCTGTGGGCCCGGGGCTGCCGGGCGGCAATGTTGGTTCCCGGGTCATGGCGGTACATGTGGACCGAGAGCTGCTGAGAGGCCATGTTGGTTCCCAGGGTACGCAGGTGCTGTGGGCCTGGGTCTGCCGGGCGGCCATGTTGGTTCTCGGGGCATGGCGAGAGCTGCAGGCCTAGGGCTCCCGGGCGACCATGTTGGTTCCCGGGGCATGGTGGGACCTGTGGGCCTGGGTCTGCCGGGCGGCCATGTTGTTTCCTGGGGTATGGCAGGAGATTTTGGCCCCGGCCTGACGCCAGCCATGTTGGTTTCCGGGGCATGGCGGGAGCTGTGGGCCCGGGTCTGCCGCCGGCCATGTTGGTTCCCTGGGCATGGCGGGAGCTGTGGGCCCGGGGCTTCCCGCGGCCATGTTTGATTCCAGTGCGTGGTGGGACCTGTGGGCCTGGGTCTGCCAGGGTGCCGTGGTTTTCCCAGGACGTGGTAAGAGCTGTAGGCCTAGGGCTGCCGGGCGGCCATGTTGGTTCCCAGGCCATGGCGGGAGCTGTGGGCCCAGGGCTGCTTGGCGACCATGTTGGTTCCCGATGCATGGCGGGAGATATGGGCCTGGGGCTGCCGGGCGGCCATGTTGATTGTCGGTGCATGGCAGGAGCTGTGGGCCCGGAGGTGCCAGGCGGACATGATTGTTCCCAGGACATTGCAAGAACCCTGGGCCCGGGGCTCCCGACAACCATGTTGGTTCCCCGGGCAAGGCGAGAGCTGTGGCCCCAGGGCTGTCTGTTGGCCATCTTGATTCCCGGGCCATGGCGAGAGCTGTGGGGCCGGGGCTGCTGGGCGGCCATGTGGGTTCCTGGGGCATGGCGGGTGCTGTGGGACTGGGATTACCAGGCGGCCATGTTGGAACAGGGGGCATGGCGGGAGCTGTGGGCCAGGTGCTGCCAACAGCCATGTTTGTTCCCAGGGTATGGCGGGAGTTTTGGGTCCATGGCTGCCGGGCGGCCATGTTGGTTCCCGGGGCATGGAGGATGCAGTGGTCCCTGGGCTGCCGGGTGGCCATGTTGGTTCCCAGGGCATGGCGGATGCAGTGGGCCCGGGGCTGCCGGGCGGCCATGTTGGTTCCCGGGGCATTGCAGGATCTGTGGGCCTGGGGCTGCCAGGCAGCCATGGTTTTCCCGGGACATGGTAAGAGCTGTAGGTCTGGGGCTGCAGGGCGGCCATTTTGATTCCCAGGGCATGGCGGGAGCTGTGGGGCCGGGGCTGCTGGGCGGCCATGTTGGTTCTCAGGGCATGGCGGAAGCTGTGGGCCCGGGGCTGCTGGGCGGCCATGTTGGTTTCCGGGGCATGGTAGGAGCTGCGGGCCTGGGGTTGCTGTCGGCCATGTTGGTTATCGGGGCATGGTGGGAGCTGTGGGCCCAGTGCTGCCGGGTGGCCGTATTGGTTCCAGGGGCATGGTGTGACCTGTGGGCCCGGGGCTGTCGGGCGACCATGTTGGTTCCTGGGTCATGGCGGGAGCTTTGGTCCCTGGTCTGCTGCCGGCCATGTTGGTTCCCCGGGCATGACGGGAGCTGTGGGACTGGGACTGCCGGACGGCCATGTTTGTTCTCAGGGTATGGTGGGAGTTTTGGGCCCAAAGCTGCTGGGCGGCCATGTTGGTTCCCAGGGCACGCGGGTGCTGTGGGCCCGGGGCTGCCAGGCGGCCATGTTGGTTCCCGGGGCATGGCGGGAGCTTTTGGGCCGGGCCTGCCGCCAGGCATGTTGTTTTGCGGATCATGGCAGGAGCTGTGGGCCCGTGGCTGCTGGGCGGCCATGTTGGTTCCCCGGGCATGGTGAGAACTGTGGGCCCCGGGGTGCTGGGCGGCCATGTTGGTTCATGGGTCATGGAGGGAGCTTTTGGCTCGGGCCTGCCGTCAGCCATGTTGCTTCCCGGGCCATGGCGGGAGGTTTGGGCCCGGGTCTGCAGCCGCCCATGATGGTTCCCCGGGCATGGCGGGATCTGTGGGCCCGGGGCTGCCGGGCGTCCATGTTGGTTTCCAGGGCATGGCGGGACCTGTGGGCCTGGGTCTGCCAGGCATCCCTGGTTTTCCGGGGACATGGTAAGAGCTGTGGTCCTGGGGCTGCCAGGAAGCCATGTTGGTTCCCGGGGCATGGCGGGAGCTGTGGGACTGGGACTACCGGGCGGCCAATTTGGGACAGGGGGATCGCAGGAGCTGTGGTCCCGGGGCTGCCGTGCAGCCATGTTGGTTCTCAGGGCATGGCAGGAGCTGTCTGTCCGGAGCTGCAGGGCGGCCATTTTGGTTCCCTGTGCATGGCGGGAGCTGTGGGCCCGGGCTGCAGGGCGGCCATGTTGGTTCCTGGGTCATGGCGGGATCTGTGGGCCCGGGCTGCAGGGCGGCCATGTTGGTTCCTGGGTCATGGCGGGATCTGTGGGCCCGGGCTGCTGGGCGGCCATGTTGGATTCTGGCGCATGGAGGGCGCTATGGGCCTTGGGCTGCCGGGCGGCCGTGTTGTTTCAGGGTGCATGGCGAGAGCTGTGGTATGGGGCTGCTGTCAGCCATATTGGTCCCCGAGGTATGGCGGGAGCTGTGAACCCGGGGCTGCCGGGCGGACATGTTTGTTTCCAGGGCATAGCAAGAACCCTGGGCCCGGGGCTCCCGACAACCATGTTGGTTCCCCGGGCAAGGCGAGAGCTGTGGGCCCGGGGCTGCTGGGCGGCCATGTTGGTTCCCGGGGCATGGTGGGAGATTTGGTCCTGGGGCTGTCGCCGGCCATGTTGGTTCCCGGGGACTGGCGGGAGCTTTTGGCCCAGGCCTGACGCCACCCATGTTGGTTCCCGGGGCATAGCGGGAGCTGTGGGCCCGGGTCTGCCGCCGGCCATGTTGGTTCCCTGGCATGGCGGGAGCTTTTGTCCCGGGGCTGCCGGGCGGCCATGTTGGTTCTAGGAGCATGGCGGGAGCTGTGGGCCTAGGGTTGCCAGGCGGCCATGATGGTTTCCTGTGCATGGCTGGAGCTGTTGGCCTGGGGTTGCCGTCAGCCATGTTGGTTATCGGGGCATGGTGGGAGCTGTGGGCCTGGGGCTGCCGGGCGGCCATGTTGATTACCCAGGCATGGTGGGAGCTGTGGGCCCGGGGCTGCCGGGCGGCCATGTTGGTTCCTGGGTCATGGCGGGACATGTGGTCCCGGGGCTCCTGGCCGGCCATGTTGGTTCCCGGGACACGGTGGGAGATTTTGTTCTGGACCTGCCTCCGGCCATGTTGGTTCCCAGGTCAAGGCGGTGGCTTTTGAACCGGGCCTGACGCCAGCCATGTTGCTTCCCTGGGCATGGCTGGGGATGTGGGCCCGGGGATGCTGTGCGGCCATGTAGGTTCCCGGGGCATGGCGGGAGCTGTGGGCCCGGGTCTGCCTCTGGCCATGTTGGTTCTCCTGGCATGGCGGGAGCTGTGGGCTCCGGGCTGAGGTGCGGCCATGTTGGTTTTCAGGGCATGGCGGGAGCTGTGGGGCCGGGGCTGCTGGGCGGCCATGTTGGTTCCCGGGGCATGGCGGGAGCTGTGGGCCCGGAACAGTTGCCGGCCATGTTGGTTCTCGGAGCATGGCAGGAGCTGTGGGGCCAGGGCTGCTGGGCGGCCATGTTGGGACAGGGGCATGGCGGGAGCTGTGGGCCAGGTGCTGCCAACAACCATGTTTGTTCTCAGCCTATGGCGGGAGTTTTGGGCCCGGGGCTGCCGGGCGGTCATGTTGGTTCCCAGGGCACGCGGGTGCTGTGGGCCCGGGGCTACCGGGCGGCCATGTTGGTTCCCGGGTCATGGCGGGAGCTGTGGGCCCGGGGCTGCCGTCGGCCATGTTGGTTCCCGGGGCATGGTGAGAGATTTTGGCTCGGGGTACCGGGCGGCCATGTTGGTTCCTGGGTTAGGGCGGGACAGGTGAGCCCAGATCTGCTGAGCGGCCATGTTGGTTCCCGGGGCATGGCGGGAGCTGTGGGCTCGGGGCTGCTGTCGGCCATGTTGGTTTCCCAGGGTATGGAGGGAGTTTTGGGCCCGGGGCTGCTGGGCGGCCATGTTGGTTCCCGGGTTATGGCGGAAGCTGTGGGTCAGTGGCTGCCGGGCGGCCATGTTGGTTCCCCGGGCATGGCTGGACCTGTGGACCCGGGGCTGTCGGGCGGCCATGTTAGTTCCCCGGGCATGGCGGGACCTATGGGCCTGGGTCTGCCAGGTAGCCATGGTTTTCCCAGGATATGGTAAGAGCTGTAGGCGGGCGCTGCTGGGCGGCTATGTTGGTTCCCTGGTCATGGCGGGACACGTGGGCCCGGAGCTGCTGAGCGGCCATGTTGGTTACTGGGGCATGGTGGGAGATTTGGTCGTGGGGCTGTCGCCGTCCATGTTGGTTCCCAAGGCATGGCGGGATCTTTTGGCGCGGGCCTGACGCCAGCCATGTTGGTTCCAGGAACAAGGCAGGAGCTGTGGGGCCAGGGCTGCTGGGCGGCCATGTTGGTTACCAAGGCATGGCGTGAGTTGTGGACCCGTGGCTGCCGTGCGGCCATCTTGGTTCTCAGGGCATGGCGGGAGCTGTGGGCCCGGGGCTGCTGGGCGGCCATGTTGGTTTCCGGGGCATGGTGGGAGCTGCGGGCCTGGGGTTGCCGTCGGCCATGTTGGTTATCGGGGCATGGTGGGAGCTGTGGGCCCGGTGCTGCCGGGCGGCCGTATTGGTTCCAGGGGCATGGTGTGACCTGTGGGCCCGGGGCTGTCGGGCGACCATGTTGGTTTCTGGGTCATGGCGGGAGCTTTGGTCCCTGGTCTGCCGCCGGCCATGTTGGTTCCCCGGGCATGACGGGAGCTGTGGGACTGGGACTGCCGGACGGCCATGTTTGTTCTCAGGGTATGGTGGGAGTTTTGGGCCCAAAGCTGCCGGGCGGCCATGTTGGTTCCCAGGGCACGCGGGTGCTGTGGGCCCGGGGCTGCCAGGCGGCCATGTTGGTTTCCAGGGCATGGCGGGACCCGTGGGCCTGGGTCTGCCAGGCATCCCTGGTTTTCCGGGGACATGGTAAGAGCTGTTGTCCAGGGGCTGCCAGGAAGCCATGTTGGTTCCCGGGGCATGGCTGGAGCTGTGGGACTGGGACTACCGGGCGGCCAATCTGGGACAGGGGGATCGCAGGAGCTGTGGTCCCGGGGCTGCCGTGCAGCCATGTTGGTTCTCAGGGCATGGCAGGAGCTGTCTGTCCGGAGCTGCAGGGCGGCCATTTTGGTTCCCTGTGCATGGCGGGAGCTGTGGGCCCGGGCTGCAGGGCAGCCATGTTGGTTCCTGGGTCATGGCGGGATCTGTGGGCCTGGGCTGCAGGGCGGCCATGTTGGATTCTGGCGCATGGAGGGAGCTATGGGCCTTGGGCTGCCGGGCGGCCGTGTTGTTTCAGGGTGCATGGCGAGAGCTGTGGTATGGGGCTGCTGTCAGCCATATTGGTCCCCGAGGTATGGCGGGAGCTGTGAACCCCGGGCTGCCGGGCGGACATGTTTGTTTCCAGGGCATAGCAAGAACCCTGGGCCCGGGGCTCCCGACAACCATGTTGGTTCCCCGGGCAAGGCGAGAGCTGTGGGCCCGGGGCTGCTGGGCGGCCATGTTGGTTCCCGGGGCATGGTGGGAGATTTGGTCCTGGGGCTGTCGCCGGCCATGTTGGTTCCCGGGGACTGGCGGGAGCTTTTGGCCCAGGCCTGACGCCACCCATGTTGGTTCCCGGGGCATAGCGGGAGCTGTGGGCCCGGGTCTGCCGCCGGCCATGTTGGTTCCCTGGCATGGCGGGAGCTTTTGTCCCGGGGCTGCCAGGCGACCATGTTGGTTCTAGGAGCATGGCGGGAGCTGTGGGACTGGGACTGCTGGGCGCCCATGTTGGGACAGGGGGCATCGTGGGTTCTGTGGTCCCGGGGCTGCTGGGCGGCCATGTTGGTTCCCCGGGCATGGCAGGAGCTGTGGGCCAGGGTCTGCCGCTGGCCATATTGGTTCCCCAGGCATGGCAGGATCTGTGGGCCCGGGGCCGCCGGGCGGCCATTTTGATTTCCAGGCCATGGCGGGAGCTGTGTGCCCGGGGCTGCTGGGCGGCCATGTTGGTTGCCAGGCCATGGCGGGAGCAGTGGGACTGGGGATGCTGGGCGGCCATTTTTGTTCCCGGTGCATTGCGGGAGCTGTGGGACTGGGACTACCAGGCGGCCATGTTGGGACAGGGGGCATGGCGGGAGCTGTGGGCCAGGTGCTGCCAACGGCCATGTTTGTTCCAGGGGTATGGCGGGAGTTTTGGGCCAAGGACTACCGGGCGCACATGTTAGTTCCCGGGGCATGGCCGGAGTTGTGGGCCCGAGGCTGCTAAGCGACCATGTTGGTTCCCGAGGCACGGTGGGAGATTTGGTCCTGGGGCTGCCTGCGGCCATGTTGGTTCCCGGGCCATGGCGGGAGCTTTTGGCCGAGGCGTGCCACCAGCCATGTTGGTTCTTGGGGCATTGCAGGAGCTGTGGGCCCGAGGGTGCCGGGCGGCCATGTTGGTTGCCCGGGCATGGCGGGACCTGTGGCCCCGAAGCTGCTGAGAGGCCATGTTGGTTCCAGGGGAATGGTGGGAGCTGTGGGCCCGGGGCTGCCGGGCGGCAATGTTGGTTCCCGGGTCATGGCGGTACATGTGGACCGAGAGCTGCTGAGAGGCCATGTTGGTTCCCAGGGTACGCAGGTGCTGTGGGCCTGGGTCTGCCGGGCGGCCATGTTGGTTCTCGGGGCATGGCGAGAGCTGCAGGCCTAGGGCTCCCGGGCGACCATGTTGGTTCCCGGGGCATGGTGGGACCTGTGGGCCTGGGTCTGCCGGGCGGCCATGTTGTTTCCTGGGGTATGGCAGGAGATTTTGGCCCCGGCCTGACGCCAGCCATGTTGGTTCCCGGGGCATGGCGGGAGCTGTGGGCCCGGGTCTGCCGCCGGCCATGTTGGTTCCCTGGGCATGGCGGGAGCTGTGGGCCCGGGGCTTCCCGCGGCCATGTTTGATTCCAGTGCGTGGTGGGACCTGTGGGCCTGGGTCTGCCAGGTTGCCGTGGTTTTCCCAGGACGTGGTAAGAGCTGTAGGCCTAGGGCTGCCGGGCGGCCATGTTGGTTCCCAGGCCATGGCGGGAGCTGTGGGCCCAGGGCTGCTTGGCGACCATGTTGGTTCCCGATGCATGGCGGGAGATATGGGCCTGGGGCTGCCGGGCGGCCATGTTGATTGTCGGTGCATGGCAGGAGCTGTGGGCCCGGAGGTGCCAGGCGGACATGATTGTTCCCAGGGCATTGCAAGAACCCTGGGCCCGGGGCTCCCGACAACCATGTTGGTTCCCCGGGCAAGGCGAGAGCTGTGGCCCCAGGGCTGTCTGTTGGCCATCTTGATTCCCGGGCCATGGCGAGAGCTGTGGGGCCGGGGCTGCTGGGCGGCCATGTGGGTTCCTGGGGCATGGCGGGTGCTGTGGGACTGGGATTACCAGGCGGCCATGTTGGAACAGGGGGCATGGCGGGAGCTGTGGGCCAGGTGCTGCCAACAGCCATGTTTGTTCCCAGGGTATGGCGGGAGTTTTGGGTCCATGGCTGCCGGGCGGCCATGTTGGTTCCCGGGGCATGGAGGATGCAGTGGTCCCTGGGCTGCCGGGTGGCCATGTTGGTTCCCAGGGCATGGCGGATGCAGTGGGCCCGGGGCTGCCAGGCAGCCATGGTTTTCCCGGGACATGGTAAGAGCTGTAGGTCTGGGGCTGCAGGGCGGCCATTTTGATTCCCAGGGCATGGCGGGAGCTGTGGGGCCGGGGCTGCTGGGCGGCCATGTTGGTTTCCGGGGCATGGTAGGAGCTGCGGGCCTGGGGTTGCTGTCGGCCATGTTGGTTATCGGGGCATGGTGGGAGCTGTGGGCCAGGTGCTGCCGGGTGGCCGTATTTGTTCCAGGGGCATGGTGTGACCTGTGGGCCCGGGGCTGTCGGGCGACCATGTTGGTTCCTGGGTCATGGCGGGAGCTTTGGTCCCTGGTCTGCCGCCGGCCATGTTGGTTCCCCGGGCATGACGGGAGCTGTGGGACTGGGACTGCCGGACGGCCATGTTTGTTCTCAGGGTATGGTGGGAGTTTTGGGCCCAAAGCTGCCGGGCGGCCATGTTGGTTCCCAGGGCACGCGGGTGCTGTGGGCCCGGGGCTGCCAGGCGGCCATGTTGGTTCCCGGGGCATGGCGGGAGCTTTTGGGCCGGGCCTGCCGCCAGGCATGTTGTTTTGCGGATCATGGCAGGAGCTGTGGGCCCGTGGCTGCTGGGCGGCCATGTTGGTTCCCCGGGCATGGTGAGAACTGTGGGCCCCGGGGTGCTGGGCGGCCATGTTGGTTCATGGGTCATGGAGGGAGCTTTTGGCTCGGGCCTGCCGTCAGCCATGTTGCTTCCCGGGCCATGGCGGGAGGTTTGGGCCCGGGTCTGCAGCCGCCCATGATGGTTCCCCGGGCATGGCGGGATCTGTGGGCCCGGGGCTGCCGGGCGTCCATGTTGGTTTCCAGGGCATGGCGGGACCTGTGGGCCTGGGTCTGCCAGGCATCCCTGGTTTTCCGGGGACATGGTAAGAGCTGTGGTCCTGGGGCTGCCAGGAAGCCATGTTGGTTCCCGGGGCATGGCGGGAGCTGTGGGACTGGGACTACCGGGCGGCCAATTTGGGACAGGGGGATCGCAGGAGCTGTGGTCCCGGGGCTGCCGTGCAGCCATGTTGGTTCTCAGGGCATGGCAGGAGCTGTCTGTCCGGAGCTGCAGGGCGGCCATTTTGGTTCCCTGTGCATGGCGGGAGCTGTGGGCCCGGGCTGCAGGGCGGCCATGTTGGTTCCTGGGTCATGGCGGGATCTGTGGGCCCGGGCTGCAGGGCGGCCATGTTGGTTCCTGGGTCATGGCGGGATCTGTGGGCCTGGGCTGCTGGGCGGCCATGTTGGATTCTGGCGCATGGAGGGCGCTATGGGCCTTGGGCTGCCGGGCGGCCGTGTTGTTTCAGGGTGCATGGCGAGAGCTGTGGTATGGGGCTGCTGTCAGCCATATTGGTCCCCGAGGTATGGCGGGAGCTGTGAACCCGGGGCTGCCGGGCGGACATGTTTGTTTCCAGGGCATAGCAAGAACCCTGGGCCCGGGGCTCCCGACAACCATGTTGGTTCCCCGGGCAAGGCGAGAGCTGTGGGCCCGGGGCTGCTGGGCGGCCATGTTGGTTCCCGGGGCATGGTGGGAGATTTGGTCCTGGGGCTGTCGCCGGCCATGTTGGTTCCCGGGGACTGGCGGGAGCTTTTGGCCCAGGCCTGACGCCACCCATGTTGGTTCCCGGGGCATAGCGGGAGCTGTGGGCCCGGGTCTGCCGCCGGCCATGTTGGTTCCCTGGCATGGCGGGAGCTTTTGTCCCGGGGCTGCCGGGCGGCCATGTTGGTTCTAGGAGCATGGCGGGAGCTGTGGGCCTAGGGTTGCCAGGCGGCCATGATGGTTTCCTGTGCATGGCTGGAGCTGTTGGCCTGGGGTTGCCGTCAGCCATGTTGGTTATCGGGGCATGGTGGGAGCTGTGGGCCTGGGGCTGCCGGGCGGCCATGTTGATTACCCAGGCATGGTGGGAGCTGTGGGCCCGGGGCTGCCGGGCGGCCATGTTGGTTCCTGGGTCATGGCGGGACATGTGGTCCCGGGGCTCCTGGCCGGCCATGTTGGTTCCCGGGACACGGTGGGAGATTTTGTTCTGGACCTGCCTCCGGCCATGTTGGTTCCCAGGTCAAGGCGGTGGCTTTTGAACCGGGCCTGACGCCAGCCATGTTGCTTCCCTGGGCATGGCTGGAGATGTGGGCCCGGGGATGCTGTGCGGCCATGTAGGTTCCCGGGGCATGGCGGGAGCTGTGGGCCCGGGTCTGCCTCTGGCCATGTTGGTTCTCCTGGCATGGCGGGAGCTGTGGGCTCCGGGCTGAGGTGCGGCCATGTTGGTTTTCAGGGCATGGCGGGAGCAGTGGGGCCGGGGCTGCTGGGCGGCCATGTTGGTTCCCGGGGCATGGCGGGAGCTGTGGGCTCGGGGCTGCCGTCGGCCATGTTGGTTTCCCAGGGTATGGAGGGAGTTTTGGGCCCGGGGCTGCTGGGCGGCCATGTTGGTTCCCGGGTTATGGCGGAAGCTGTGGGTCAGTGGCTGCCGGGCGGCCATGTTGGTTCCCCGGGCATGGCTGGACCTGTGGACCCGGGGCTGTCGGGCGGCCATGTTAGTTCCCCGGGCATGGCGGGACCTATGGGCCTGGGTCTGCCAGGTAGCCATGGTTTTCCCAGGATATGGTAAGAGCTGTAGGCGGGCGCTGCTGGGCGGCTATGTTGGTTCCCTGGTCATGGCGGGACACGTGGGCCCGGAGCTGCTGAGCGGCCATGTTGGTTACTGGGGCATGGTGGGAGATTTGGTCGTGGGGCTGTCGCCGTCCATGTTGGTTCCCAAGGCATGGCGGGATCTTTTGGCGCGGGCCTGACGCCAGCCATGTTGGTTCCAGGAACAAGGCAGGAGCTGTGGGGCCAGGGCTGCTGGGCGGCCATGTTGGTTACCAAGGCATGGCGTGAGTTGTGGACCCGTGGCTGCCGTGCGGCCATCTTGGTTCTCAGGGCATGGCGGGAGCTGTGGGCCCGGGGCTGCTGGGCGGCCATGTTGGTTTCCGGGGCATGGTGGGAGCTGCGGGCCTGGGGTTGCCGTCGGCCATGTTGGTTATCGGGGCATGGTGGGAGCTGTGGGCCCGGTGCTGCCGGGCGGCCGTATTGGTTCCAGGGGCATGGTGTGACCTGTGGGCCCGGGGCTGTCGGGCGACCATGTTGGTTTCTGGGTCATGGCGGGAGCTTTGGTCCCTGGTCTGCCGCCGGCCATGTTGGTTCCCCGGGCATGACGGGAGCTGTGGGACTGGGACTGCCGGACGGCCATGTTTGTTCTCAGGGTATGGTGGGAGTTTTGGGCCCAAAGCTGCCGGGCGGCCATGTTGGTTCCCAGGGCACGCGGGTGCTGTGGGCCCGGGGCTGCCAGGCGGCCATGTTGGTTCCCGGGGCATGGCGGGAGCTTTTGGGTCGGGCCTGCCGCCAGGCATGTTGTTTTGCGGATCATGGCAGGAGCTGTGGGCCCGTGGCTGCTGGGCGGCCATGTTGGTTCCCCGGGCATGGTGAGAACTGTGGGCCCCGGGGTGCTGGGCGGCCATGTTGGTTCATGGGTCATGGAGGGAGCTTTTGGCTCGGGCCTGCCGTCAGCCATGTTGCTTCCCGGGCCATGGCGGGAGGTTTGGGCCCGGGTCTGCAGCCGCCCATGATGGTTCCCCGGGCATGGCGAGATCTGTGGGCCAGGGGCTGCCGGGCGTCCATGTTGGTTTCCAGGGCATGGCGGGACCTGTGGGCCTGGGTCTGCCAGGCATCCCTGGTTTTCCGGGGACATGGTAAGAGCTGTGGTCCAGGGGCTGCCAGGAAGCCATGTTGGTTCCCGGGGCATGGCGGGAGCTGTGGGACTGGGACTACCGGGCGGCCAATTTGGGACAGGGGGATCGCAGGAGCTGTGGTCCCGGGGCTGCCGTGCAGCCATGTTGGTTCTCAGGGCATGGCAGGAGCTGTCTGTCCGGAGCTGCAGGGCGGCCATTTTGGTTCCCTGTGCATGGCGGGAGCTGTGGGCCCGGGCTGCAGGGCGGCCATGTTGGTTCCTGGGTCATGGCGTGATCTGTGGTCCCGGGGCTGCCGTGCAGCCATGTTGGTTCTCAGGGCATGGCAGGAGCTGTCTGTCCGGAGCTGCAGGGCGGCCATTTTGGTTCCCTGTGCATGGCGGGAGCTGTGGGCCCGGGCTGCAGGGTGGCCATGTTGGTTCCTGGGTCATGGCGGGATCTGTGGGCCCGGGCTGCAGGGCGGCCATGTTGGTTCCTGGGTCATGGCGGGATCTGTGGGCCTGGGCTGCTGGGCGGCCATGTTGGATTCTGGCGCATGGAGGGAGCTATGGGCCTTGGGCTGCTGGGCGGCCATGTTGGTTCCCCGGGCATGGCAGGAGCTGTGGGCCAGGGTCTGCCGCTGGCCATATTGGTTCCCCAGGCATGGCAGGATCTGTGGGCCCGGGGCTGCCGGACGGCCATTTTGATTTCCAGGCCATGGCGGGAGCTGTGAGCCCGGGGCTGCTGGGCGGCCATGTTGGTTCCCGGGGCATGGTCGGAGTTGTGGGCCTGGGGCTGCCGGGCGGCCATGTTGGTTCCCGGGTCGTGGCGGGACCTGTGGGCCCGGGGCTGTTGAGCGGCCATGTTGGTTCCCGGGGCATGGCGGGAGCTGTGGGCTCGAGGCTGCCGACGGCCATGGTGGTTCCCGGGGCATCGTGGGTTCTGTGGGCCCGGGGCAGCCGTGCGGTCGTGTTAGTTCCCGGGGCATGGCCAGAGTTGTGGGCTTTAGGCTGCTGGGCGGCCATGTTGGTTCCCGGGTCATGGCGGGACATGTGGACGCGGGGCTGCTGAGCGGCCATGTTGTTTCCCGGGGCACGGTGGGAGATTTTGTCCTGGACCTGCCTCCGGAGATAGTGGTTCCCGGGGCATGGCGGGAGCTTTTGGCCCTGGGATGCTGTGCGGCCATGTTGTTTCCCTGGGCATGACGGGAGCTGTGGGACTGGGACCAGCCATGTTGGTTGCCCGGGCATGGCAGGAGCTGTGGGCCCGGGGCTGATGGGCGGCCATGTTGGTTCCCCGCACATGGCGGTAGCTCTGGGCTTGGGGCTGCCACTGGTCATGTTGGTTTCAAGGGCATGGCGGGACCTCTGGGCCTGGGTCTGCCAGGCAGCCATGGTTTTCCCGGTACATGGTAAGAGCTGTTGGTCCGGGAGTGCTGAGCGGCCGTGTTGATTCCCAAGCCATGGCGGTAGCTGTGGGCCCGGAACAGTTGCCGGCCATGTTGGTTCTCGGAGCATGGCAGGAGCTGTGGGGCCAGGGCTGCTGGGCGGCCATGTTGGGACAGGGGCATGGCGGGAGCTGTGGGCCAGGTGCTGCCAACAACCATGTTTGTTCTCAGCCTATGGCGGGAGTTTTGGGCCCAGGGCTGCCGGGCGGTCATGTTGGTTCCCAGGGCACGCGGGTGCTGTGGGCCCGGGGCTACCGGGCGGCCATGTTGGTTCCCGGGTCATGGCGGGAGCTGTGGGCCCGGGGCTGCCGTCGGCCATGTTGGTTCCCGGGGCATGGTGAGAGATTTTGGCTCGGGGTACCGGGCGGCCATGTTCGTTCATGGGTTAGGGCGGGACAGGTGAGCCCAGATCTGCTGAGCGGCCATGTTGGTTCCCGGGGCATGGCGGGAGCTGTGGGCTCGGGGCTGCTGTCGGCCATGTTGGTTTCCCAGGGTATGGAGGGAGTTTTGGGCCCGGGGCTGCTGGGCGGCCATGTTGGTTCCCGGGTTATGGCGGAAGCTGTGGGTCAGTGGCTGCCGGGCGGCCATGTTGGTTCCCCGGGCATGGCTGGACCTGTGGACCCGGGGCTGCCGGGCGGCCATGTTAGTTCCCCGGGCATGGCGGGACCTATGGGCCTGGGTCTGCCAGGTAGCCATGGTTTTCCCAGGATATGGTAAGAGCTGTAGGCGGGCGCTGCTGGGCGGCTATGTTGGTTCCCTGGTCATGGCGGGACACGTGGGCCCGGAGCTGCTGAGCGGCCATGTTGGTTACTGGGGCATGGTGGGAGATTTGGTCGTGGGGCTGTCGCCGTCCATGTTGGTTCCCAAGGCATGGCGGGATCTTTTGGCGCGGGCCTGACGCCAGCCATGTTGGTTCCAGGAACAAGGCAGGAGCTGTGGGGCCAGGGCTGCTGGGCGGCCATGTTGGTTACCAAGGCATGGCGTGAGTTGTGGACCCGTGGCTGCCGTGCGGCCATCTTGGTTCTCAGGGCATGGCGGGAGCTGTGGGCCCGGGGCTGCTGGGCGGCCATGTTGGTTTCCGGGGCATGGTGGGAGCTGCGGGCCTGGGGTTGCCGTCGGCCATGTTGGTTATCGGGGCATGGTGGGAGCTGTGGGCCCGGTGCTGCCGGGCGGCCGTATTGGTTCCAGGGGCATGGTGTGACCTGTGGGCCCGGGGCTGTCGGGCGACCATGTTGGTTTCTGGGTCATGGCGGGAGCTTTGGTCCCTGGTCTGCCGCCGGCCATGTTGGTTCCCCGGGCATGACGGGAGCTGTGGGACTGGGACTGCCGGACGGCCATGTTTGTTCTCAGGGTATGGTGGGAGTTTTGGGCCCAAAGCTGCCGGGCGGCCATGTTGGTTCCCAGGGCACGCGGGTGCTGTGGGCCCGGGGCTGCCAGGCGGCCATGTTGGTTTCCAGGGCATGGCGGGACCCGTGGGCCTGGGTCTGCCAGGCATCCCTGGTTTTCCGGGGACATGGTAAGAGCTGTTGTCCAGGGGCTGCCAGGAAGCCATGTTGGTTCCCGGGGCATGGCTGGAGCTGTGGGACTGGGACTACCGGGCGGCCAATCTGGGACAGGGGGATCGCAGGAGCTGTGGTCCCGGGGCTGCCGTGCAGCCATGTTGGTTCTCAGGGCATGGCAGGAGCTGTCTGTCCGGAGCTGCAGGGCGGCCATTTTGGTTCCCTGTGCATGGCGGGAGCTGTGGGCCCGGGCTGCAGGGCAGCCATGTTGGTTCCTGGGTCATGGCGGGATCTGTGGGCCTGGGCTGCAGGGCGGCCATGTTGGATTCTGGCGCATGGAGGGAGCTATGGGCCTTGGGCTGCCGGGCGGCCGTGTTGTTTCAGGGTGCATGGCGAGAGCTGTGGTATGGGGCTGCTGTCAGCCATATTGGTCCCCGAGGTATGGCGGGAGCTGTGAACCCCGGGCTGCCGGGCGGACATGTTTGTTTCCAGGGCATAGCAAGAACCCTGGGCCCGGGGCTCCCGACAACCATGTTGGTTCCCCGGGCAAGGCGAGAGCTGTGGGCCCGGGGCTGCTGGGCGGCCATGTTGGTTCCCGGGGCATGGTGGGAGATTTGGTCCTGGGGCTGTCGCCGGCCATGTTGGTTCCCGGGGACTGGCGGGAGCTTTTGGCCCAGGCCTGACGCCACCCATGTTGGTTCCCGGGGCATAGCGGGAGCTGTGGGCCCGGGTCTGCCGCCGGCCATGTTGGTTCCCTGGCATGGCGGGAGCTTTTGTCCCGGGGCTGCCGGGCGGCCATGTTGGTTCTAGGAACATGGCGGGAGCTGTGGGACTGGGACTGCTGGGCGCCCATGTTGGGACAGGGGGCATCGTGGGTTCTGTGGTCCCGGGGCTGCTGGGCGGCCATGTTGGTTCCCCGGGCATGGCAGGAGCTGTGGGCCAGGGTCTGCCGCTGGCCATATTGGTTCCCCAGGCATGGCAGGATCTGTGGGCCCGGGGCTGCCGGGCGGCCATTTTGATTTCCAGGCCATGGCGGGAGCTGTGGGCCCGGGGCTGCTGGGCGGCCATGTTGGTTCCCGGGGCATGGTCGGAGTTGTGGGCCTGGGGCTGCCGGGCGGCCATGTTGGTTCCCGGGTCGTGGCGGGACCTGTGGGCCCGGGGCTGCTGAGCGGCCATGTTGGTTCCCGGGGCATGGCGGGAGCTGTGGGCTCGAGGCTGCCGACGGCCATGGTGGTTCCCGGGGCATCGTGGGTTCTGTGGGCCCGGGGCAGCCGTGCGGTCGTGTTGGTTCCCGGGGCATGGTGAAAACTGTGGGCCCGGGGCTGCCGGGCGGCCATGTTGGTTCCCGGGGCATGGCCAGAGTTGTGGGCTTTGGGCTGCCGGGCGGCCATGTTTGTTCCCGGGTCATGGCGGGACATGTGGGCGCGGGGCTGCTGAGCGGCCATGTTGTTTCCCGGGGCACGGTGGGAGATTTTGTCCTGGACCTGCCTCCGGAGATAGTGGTTCCCGGGGCATGGCGGGAGCTTTTGGCCCGGGACTGCCGCCAGGCATGTTGGTTCCTGGGGCATGGTGGGAGATTTTGGCCCTGGGATGCTGTGCGGCCATGTTGTTTCCCTGGGCATGACGGGAGCTGTGGGCCCGGGTCTGTCACCAGCCATGTTGGTTGCCCGGGCATGGCAGGACCTCTGGGCCTGGGTCTGCCAGGCAGCCATGCTTTTCCCGGTACATGGTAAGAGCTGTTGGTCCGGGAGTGCTGAGCGGCCGTGTTGATTCCCAAGCCATGGCGGTAGCTGTGGGCCCGGAACAGTTGCCGGCCATGTTGGTTCTCGGAGCATGGCAGGAGCTGTGGGGCCAGGGCTGCTGAGCGGCCATGTTGGGACAGGGGCATGGCGGGAGCTGTGGGCTCGGGGCTGCCGTCGGCCATGTTGGTTTCCCAGGGTATGGAGGGAGTTTTGGGCCCGGGGCTGCCGGGCGGCCATGTTGGTTCCCCATCTATGGCGGGACCTGTGGGTCCGGGGCTGCCTCCGGCCATGTTGTTTTCCAGGGCATGGCGGGATCTGTGTTCCTGGGTCTGCCAGGCAGCCCTGGTTTTCCTGGGACATGGAAAGAGCTGTAGGCCTGGGGCTGCCTGGCGGCCATGTTGATTCCTGGACCATGGCGGGAGCTGTGGGCCCGAGGCTGCTGGGCGGCCATGTTGGTTCCCGGAGAATGGCAAGAGCTGTTGGCCCGTGGCTGCGTGCGGCCATGTTGGTTCCCGGGTCATGGCGGGAGCTGCGGGACTGGGATTGCCGGGCGGCCATGTTGGGACAGGGGGCATGGCGGGAGCTGTTGGCTAGGTGCTGCCAACGGTCATGTTTGTTCCCAGGGTATGGCGGGAGTTTTGGGCCCAGGGCTGCCGGGCGGCCACGATGGTTCCCAGGGCACGCGGGTGCTGTGGGCCTGGGGCTGCCGGGCGGCCATGTTGGTTCCCGGGGTATGGCGGGACTTGTGGGCCCGGGGCAGCTGAGCGGTCATGTTGGTTCCCGGGACATGGTGGGAGATATTGTCCTGGAGCTGCCTACAGCCGTGTTGGTTTCCGGGGCATGGCGGGAGCCGTGGGCCCGGGGATGCTGGTCGGCCATGTTGATTCTCGGTTCATGGCGTGTGTTGTCGGCCTGGGGCTGCCGCTGGCAATACTGGTTCGCAGGGCATGGCGGGAGCTGTGGGCCCCGGGCTGTTGGGCGGCCATGTTGGTTCCCAGGACATGGCAGGAGCTGTAGGCTTAGGGCTGCCGGGCGGCCATGTTGGTTCGTGGGGCATGGCGGGAGCTGTGGGCCCCGGGCTGTTGGGCGGCCATGTTGGTTCCCAGGACATGGCAGGAGCTGTAGGCCTGGGGCTGCCGGGCAGCCATGTTGGTTCCCGGGTCATGGCGGGAGCTGTTGGTCCGGGGCTGCTGGGCGGCCTTGTTGGTTCCTGGGGCATGGCGGGAGCTGTGCAACTGGGACTGCCGGGCGGCAATGTTGGGACAGGGGGCATGGCGGGAGCTGAGGGCCAGGTGCTGCCAACGGCCATTTTTCTTCCCAGGGTATGGAGGGAGTTTTGGGCCCAGGGCTGCCGGGCGGCCATGTTGGTTCCCGGGGCATGGCGGAAGCTGTGGGCCAGGGGCTGCCGGGCAGAAATGTTGGTTCCTGGGGCATTGCAAGATCTGTAGGCTTAGGGCTGCCGGGCGGCCATGTTGGTTCGTGGGGCATGCAGCGACCTGTGGGCCCGGGGCTGCTTGGTGGCCATGTTGGTTCCCAGGACATGGCGAGAGCTGTGGGCCTGGGGGTGCCATCGGCCATTTTGGTTCCCGGGGCATGGCGGGAGCTGTGGGCCCCGGAGCTGCTGAGCGGCCATTTTGGTTGCCAGGGCATGGTGGGACATCTGATCGTTGGGCTGCTAGCGGCCATGTTGGTTCCCGGGGCATGGAGGGAGCTTTTGGCCCGGGACTGACGCCAGGCATGTTGGTTCCCGGGGCATGGCGGGAGCTGTGGGGCCGGGGCTGCTGGGCGGCCATGTTGGTTTCCAGGGCATGGCGGGACCTGTGGGCCTGGGGCTGCCAGGCAGCCCTGGTTTTCCCGGGACATGGTAAGAGCTGTATGCCTGGGGCTGCCGGGCGGCCATGTTGGTTCCCGGGGCATGGCGAGAGCTGTGGTGCCGGGCCTGCTGGGTGGCCATGTTGGTTCCCGGGGCATGGTAAGATCTGCGGGCTCTGGGCTTCCGTGAGGCCATGTTGGTTCTCAGGGCATGGCGGGAGCTGTAGGCCTGGGGCTGCCGGGCAGCCATGTTGGTTCCCGGGTCATGGCGGGAGCTGTTGGTCCGGGGCTGCTGGGTGGCCTTGTTGGTTCCTGGGGCATGGCGGGAGCTGTGCAACTGGGACTGCCGGGCGGCAATGTTGGGACAGGGGGCATGGCGGGAGCTGAGGGCCAGGTGCTGCCAACGGCCATTTTTCTTCCCAGGGTATGGAGGGAGTTTTGGGCCCAGGGCTGCCGGGCGGCCATGTTGGTTCCCGGGGCATGGCGGAAGCTGTGGGCCAGGGGCTGCCGGGCAGAAATGTTGGTTCCTGGGGCATGGCAAGATCTGTAGGCCTAGGGCTGCCGGGCGGCCATGTTTGTTTCCGGGGCATGGCGGGAGCTGTGGGCCTGGGGCTGCTGGGCGGCCATGTTTGTTCCCGGGTCATGGCGGGAGCTGTGGGCTCAAGGCTCCCGAGCGGCCATGTTGGTTCCCTGGGCATGGCGGGAGCTGTGGGCTTGGGTCTGCCGGGCAGCCATGGTTTTCCCGGGACATGGTAAGAGCTGTAGGTGTGGGGCTGCCGAGCAGCCATGGTGGTTCCCCGGGCATGGTGGGAGCTGTGGGCCCGGGACTGCCGGGCGGCCATGTTGGTTCCCCGGGCATGGCGGGACCTGTGGCTCTGGGACTGCCAGGCAGCCATGCTTTTCCCGGGACATGGTAAAAGCTGTGATCCTGGGGCTGCCGGGCGGCCGTGTTGATTCTCGGGGCATGGCGGGAGATGTGGGCCCGGGGCTGTCGGGCGACCGTGTTGGTTTCTGGGGCATGGAGGGACATGTGGGCCCGGAGTTGATCAGCAGCCATGTTGGTTCCCGGGGCATAGCGGGAGCTGTGGGTCGGGGATGCTGGGCGGCCATGTTGGTTCCCAAGGCATGGCGGGAGCTGTGGACCCGGGTCTTCCGCCGGCCATGTTGTTTCCCCGGGCATGGCAGGACCTGCGGGCCTGGGTCTGCCAGGCAGCCATGGGTTTCCAGGACATGGTAAGAGCTGTAGGCCTGGGGCTGCCGGGCGGCCATGTTGGTTCCCGGGGCATGGCGGAAGCTGTGGGCCAGGGGCTGACGGGCGGTCATGTTGGTTCCTGGGGCATGGCAAGATGTGTAGGCCTAGGGCTGCCGGGCGGCCATGTTGATTCCTGGGGCATGGCGAGATCTCTAGGCCTAGGGCTGCAGGGCGGCCATGTTTGTTCCGGGGTCATAGTGGGTGCTGTGGGCCTGGGGATGCCGGGCGGCCATGTTAGTTCCCGGAGCATGGCCGGAGTTGTGGGCCTGGAGCTGCCGGGCGGCCATTTTGGTTCCCGGGGCATGGTGGGAGCTGTGGGCCTGGGGCTGCCGGGCAGCCGTGGTTTTCCTGGGACATGGGAAGAGCTGTAGGCCTGGGGCTGCCGGGGGGCAATGTTGATTCCCGGGCCATGGCGGGATCTCTGGGGCTGTTGCTGCTGGGGGGCCATGTTGGTTCCCGGGGCAGGGCGGGAGCTCTGGTCCCGGTGTTCCCGTGCGGCCATGTTGGTTCTCAGGGCATGGCGGGAGCTGTGGGCCCGGGGTTGTCGGGCATCCGTGTTCGTTGCTATGGCATGTTGGGAGCTGTGGGCCAGGTGCTGCCAACGGCCATGATGGTTCCCAGGTTATGGCAGGAATTTTGGGCCCAGGGCTGCTGGGCGGCAATGTTGGTTCCCGGGGCATGGCGGGAGCTGTGGGTCAGGGGCTGCCGGGCGGCCATGGTTTTCCCAGGATATGGTAAGAGCTGTAGGCCCGGGGCTGCCCGGCGGCCATGTTGGTTCCCTGGTGATGGCGGGACATGTGGGCCTGGAGCTGCTGAGCGGCCATGTTGGTTCCCTGGGCATGGTGGGAAATTTGGTCGTGGGGCTGTCGCCGGCCATGTTGGTTCCCAAGGCATGGCGGGAGCTGTGGGGCCGGGACTGCTCGACGGCCATGTTGGTTCCCAAGGCATGGTGGGAGCTGTGGGCCCGCGGCTGTCGTGCGGCCATGTTGGTTCTCAGGGCATGGTGGGAGCTGTGGGCCTAGGGTTGCCAGGCGGCCATGTTGGTTTCCTGGACATGGCAAGAGCTGTGGGCCTGGGGCTGCCGTCGGCCATGTTGGTTATCGGGGCATGGTGGGAGCTGTGGGCCTGGGGCTGCCGGGCGGCCATGTTGGTTACCCAGGCATGGTGGGAGCTGTGGGCCCGGGGCTGTCGGGCGGCCATGTTGGTTCCTGGGTCATGGCGGGACATGTGGTCCCGGGGCTCCTGGCCGGCCATGTTTCCCAGGACACGGTGGGAGATTTTGTCCTGGACCTGCCTCCGGACATGTTGGTTCCCAGGTCAAGGCGGTGGCTTTTGAACCGGGCCTGACGCCAGGCATGTTGGTTCCCGGGGCATGGCGGGAGCTGTGGGGCCGGGGCTGCTGGGCGGCCATGTAGGTTCCCGGGGCATGGCGGGAGCTGTGGGCTCGGGGCTGCCGTCGGCCATGTTGGTTTCCCAGGGTATGGAGGGAGTTTTGGGCCCAGGGCTGCCGGGCGGCCATGTTGGTTTCCGGGGCATGGTGGGAGCTGCGGGCCTGGGGTTGCCGTCGGCCATGTTGGTTATCGGGGCATGTTGGGAGCTGTCGCCCGGTGCTGCCGTGTGGCCGTATTGGTTCCAGGGTCATGGTGTGACCTGTGGGCCCGGGGCTGTCGGGCGACCATGTTGGTTCCTGGGTCATGGCGGGAGCTTTGGTCCCTGGTCTGCCGCCGGACATGTTGGTTCCCCGGGCATGGCGGGAGCTGTGGGACTGGGACTGCCGGACGGCCATGTTTGTTCTCAGGGTATGGTGGGAGTTTTGGGCCCAAAGCTGCTGGGCGGCCATGTTGGTTCCCAGGGCACGCGGGTGCTATGGGCCCGGGGCTGCCAGGCGGCCATGTTGGTTCCCGGGGCATGGCGGGAGCTTTTGGGTCGGGCCTGCCGCCAGCCATGTTGTTTTGCGGATCATGGCAGGAGCTGTGGGCCCGTGGCTGCCGGACGGCCATTTTGATTTCCAGGCCATGGCGGGAGCTGTGAGCCCGGGGCTGCTGGGCGGCCATGTTGGTTCCCGGGGCATGGTCGGAGTTGTGGGCCTGGGGCTGCCGGGCGGCCATGTTGGTTCCCGGGTCGTGGCGGGACCTGTGGGCCCGGGGCTGTTGAGCGGCCATGTTGGTTCCCGGGGCATGGCGGGAGCTGTGGGCTCGAGGCTGCCGACGGCCATGGTGGTTCCCGGGGCATCGTGGGTTCTGTGGGCCCGGGGCAGCCGTGCGGTCGTGTTAGTTCCCGGGGCATGGCCAGAGTTGTGGGCTTTGGGCTGCTGGGCGGCCATGTTGGTTCCCGGGTCATGGCGGGACATGTGGACGCGGGGCTGCTGAGCGGCCATGTTGTTTCCCGGGGCACGGTGGGAGATTTTGTCCTGGACCTGCCTCCGGAGATAGTGGTTCCCGGGGCATGGCGGGAGCTTTTGGCCCTGGGATGCTGTGCGGCCATGTTGTTTCCCTGGGCATGACGGGAGCTGTGGGACTGGGACCAGCCATGTTGGTTGCCCGGGCATGGCAGGAGCTGTGGGCCCGGGGCTGATGGGCGGCCATGTTGGTTCCCCGCAGATGGCGGTAGCTCTGGGCTTGGGGCTGCCACTGGTCATGTTGGTTTCAAGGGCATGGCGGGACCTCTGGGCCTGGGTCTGCCAGGCAGCCATGGTTTTACCGGTACATGGTAAGAGCTTTTGGTCCGGGACTGCTGAGTGGCCATGTTGATTCCCAAGCCATGGCGGTAGCTGTGGGCCCGGAACAGTTGCCGGCTATGTTGGTTCTCGGAGCATGGCAGGAGCTGTGGGGCCAGGGCTGCTGGGCGGCCATGTTGGGACAGGGGCATGGCGGGAGCTGTGGGCCAGGTGCTGCCAACAACCATGTTTGTTCTCAGCCTATGGCGGGAGTTTTGGGCCCGGGGCTGCCGGGCGGTCATGTTGGTTCCCAGGGCACGCGGGTGCTGTGGGCCCGGGGCTACCGGGCGGCCATGTTGGTTCCCGGGTCATGGCGGGAGCTGTGGGCCCGGGGCTGCCGTCGGCCATGTTGGTTCCCGGGGCATGGTGAGAGATTTTGGCTCGGGGTACCGGGCGGCCATGTTGGTTCCTGGGTTAGGGCGGGACAGGTGAGCCCAGATCTGCTGAGCGGCCATGTTGGTTCCCGGGGCATGGCGGGAGCTGTGGGCTCGGGGCTGCTGTCGGCCATGTTGGTTTCCCAGGGTATGGAGGGAGTTTTGGGCCCGGGGCTGCTGGGCGGCCATGTTGGTTCCCGGGTTATGGCGGAAGCTGTGGGTCAGTGGCTGCCGGGCGGCCATGTTGGTTCCCCGGGCATGGCTGGACCTGTGGACCCGGGGCTGCCGGGCGGCCATGTTAGTTCCCCGGGCATGGCGGGACCTATGGGCCTGGGTCTGCCAGGTAGCCATGGTTTTCCCAGGATATGGTAAGAGCTGTAGGCGGGCGCTGCTGGGCGGCTATGTTGGTTCCCTGGTCATGGCGGGACACGTGGGCCCGGAGCTGCTGAGCGGCCATGTTGGTTACTGGGGCATGGTGGGAGATTTGGTCGTGGGGCTGTCGCCGTCCATGTTGGTTCCCAAGGCATGGCGGGATCTTTTGGCGCGGGCCTGACGCCAGCCATGTTGGTTCCAGGAGCAAGGCAGGAGCTGTGGGGCCAGGGCTGCTGGGCGGCCATGTTGGTTACCAAGGCATGGCGTGAGTTGTGGACCCGTGGCTGCCGTGCGGCCATCTTGGTTCTCAGGGCATGGCGGGAGCTGTGGGCCCGGGGCTGCTGGGCGGCCATGTTGGTTTCCGGGGCATGGTGGGAGCTGCGGGCCTGGGGTTGCCGTCGGCCATGTTGGTTATCGGGGCATGGTGGGAGCTGTGGGCCCGGTGCTGCCGGGCGGCCGTATTGGTTCCAGGGGCATGGTGTGACCTGTGGGCCCGGGGCTGTCGGACGACCATGTTGGTTTCTGGGTCATGGCGGGAGCTTTGGTCCCTGGTCTGCCGCCGGCCATGTTGGTTCCCCGGGCATGACGGGAGCTGTGGGACTGGGACTGCCGGACGGCCATGTTTGTTCTCAGGGTATGGTGGGAGTTTTGGGCCCAAAGCTGCCGGGCGGCCATGTTGGTTCCCAGGGCACGCGGGTGCTGTGGGCCCGGGGCTGCCAGGCGGCCATGTTGGTTTCCAGGGCATGGCGGGACCTGTGGGCCTGGGTCTGCCAGGCATCCCTGGTTTTCCGGGGACATGGTAAGAGCTGTGGTCCAGGGGCTGCCAGGAAGCCATGTTGGTTCCCGGGGCATGGCTGGAGCTGTGGGACTGGGACTACCGGGCGGCCAATCTGGGACAGGAGGATCGCAGGAGCTGTGGTCCCGGGGCTGCCGTGCAGCCATGTTGGTTCTCAGGGCATGGCAGGAGCTGTCTGTCCGGAGCTGCAGGGCGGCCATTTTGGTTCCCTGTGCATGGCGGGAGCTGTGGGCCCGGGCTGCAGGGCAGCCATGTTGGTTCCTGGGTCATGGCGGGATCTGTGGGCCTGGGCTGCAGGGCGGCCATGTTGGATTCTGGCGCATGGAGGGAGCTATGGGCCTTGGGCTGCCGGGCGGCCGTGTTGTTTCAGGGTGCATGGCGAGAGCTGTGGTATGGGGCTGCTGTCAGCCATATTGGTCCCCGAGGTATGGCGGGAGCTGTGAACCCCGGGCTGCCGGGCGGACATGTTTGTTTCCAGGGCATAGCAAGAACCCTGGGCCCGGGGCTCCCGACAACCATGTTGGTTCCCCGGGCAAGACGAGAGCTGTGGGCCCGGGGCTGCTGGGCGGCCATGTTGGTTCCCGGGGCATGGTGGGAGATTTGGTCCTGGGGCTGTCGCCGGCCATGTTGGTTCCCGGGGACTGGCGGGAGCTTTTGGCCCAGGCCTGACGCCACCCATGTTGGTTCCCGGGGCATAGCGGGAGCTGTGGGCCCGGGTCTGCCGCCGGCCATGTTGGTTCCCTGGCATGGCGGGAGCTTTTGTCCCGGGGCTGCCAGGCGACCATGTTGGTTCTAGGAGCATGGCGGGAGCTGTGGGACTGGGACTGCTGGGCGCCCATGTTGGGACACGGGGCATCGTGGGTTCTGTGGTCCCGGGGCTGCTGGGCGGCCATGTTGGTTCCCCGGGCATGGCAGGAGCTGTGGGCCAGGGTCTGCCGCTGGCCATATTGGTTCCCCAGGCATGGCAGGATCTGTGGGCCCGGGGCTGCCGGGCGGCCATTTTGATTTCCAGGCCATGGCGGAGCTGTGGGCCCGGGGCTGCTGGGCGGCCATGTTGGTTCCCGGGGCATGGTCGGAGTTGTGGGCCTGGGGCTGCCGGGCGGCCATGTTGGTTCCCGGGTCGTGGCGGGACCTCTGGGCCCGGGGCTGCTGAGCGGCCATGTTGGTTCCCGGGGCATGGCGGGAGCTGTGGGCTCGAGGCTGCCGGGCGGCCATGTTGGTTCCCGGGGCATGGCCAGAGTTGTGGGCTTTGGGCTGCCGGGCGGCCATGTTTGTTCCCGGGTCATGGCGGGACATGTGGGCGCGGGGCTGCTGAGCGGCCATGTTGTTTCCCGGGGCACGGTGGGAGATTTTGTCCTGGACCTGCCTCCGGAGATAGTGGTTCCCGGGGCATGGCGGGAGCTTTTGGCCCAGGACTGCCGCCAGGCATGTTGGTTCCTGGGGCATGGTGGGAGATTTTGGCCCTGGGATGCTGTGCGGCCATGTTGTTTCCCTGGGCATGACGGGAGCTGTGGGCCCGGGTCTGTCACCAGCCATGTTGGTTGCCCGGGCATGGCAGGACCTCTGGGCCTGGGTCTGCCAGGCAGCCATGGTTTTCCCGGTACATGTTAAGAGCTGTTGGTCCGGGAGTGCTGAGCGGCCATGTTGATTCCCAAGCCATGGCGGTAGCTGTGGGCCCGGAACAGTTGCCGGCCATGTTGGTTCTCGGAGCATGGCAGGAGCTGTGGGGCCAGGGCTGCTGAGCGGCCATGTTGGGACAGGGGCATGGCGGGAGCTGTGGGCTCGGGGCTGCCGTCGGCCATGTTGGTTTCCCAGGGTATGGAGGGAGTTTTGGGCCCGGGGCTGCCGGGCGGCCATGTTGGTTCCCCATCTATGGCGGGACCTGTGGGTCCGGGGCTGCCTCCGGCCATGTTGTTTTCCAGGGCATGGCGGGATCTGTGTTCCTGGGTCTGCCAGGCAGCCCTGGTTTTCCTGGGACATGGAAAGAGCTGTAGGCCTGGGGCTGCCTGGCGGCCATGTTGATTCCTGGACCATGGCGGGAGCTGTGGGCCCGAGGCTGCTGGGCGGCCATGTTGGTTCCCGGAGAATGGCAAGAGCTGTTGGCCCGTGGCTGCGTGCGGCCATGTTGGTTCCCGGGTCATGGCGGGAGCTGCGGGACTGGGATTGCCGGGCGGCCATGTTGGGACAGGGGGCATGGCGGGAGCTGTTGGCTAGGTGCTGCCAACGGTCATGTTTGTTCCCAGGGTATGGCGGGAGTTTTGGGCCCAGGGCTGCCGGGCGGCCACGATGGTTCCCAGGGCACGCGGGTGCTGTGGGCCTGGGGCTGCCGGGCGGCCATGTTGGTTCCCGGGGTATGGCGGGACTTGTGGGCCCGGGGCAGCTGGCGGTCATGTTGGTTCCCGGGGCATGGTGGGAGATATTGTCCTGGAGCTGCCTACAGCCGTGTTGGTTTCCGGGGCATGGCGGGAGCCGTGGGCCCGGGGATGCTGGTCGGCCATGTTGATTCTCGGTTCATGGCGTGTGTTGTCGGCCTGGGGCTGCCGCTGGCAATACTGGTTCGCAGGGCATGGCGGGAGCTGTGGGCCCCGGGCTGTTGGGCGGCCATGTTGGTTCCCAGGACATGGCAGGAGCTGTAGGCTTAGGGCTGCCGGGCGGCCATGTTGGTTCGTGGGGCATGGCGGGAGCTGTGGGCCCCGGGCTGTTGGGCGGCCATGTTGGTTCCCAGGACATGGCAGGAGCTGTAGGCCTGGGGCTGCCGGGCAGCCATGTTGGTTCCCGGGTCATGGCGGGAGCTGTTGGTCCGGGGCTGCTGGGCGGCCTTGTTGGTTCCTGGGGCATGGCGGGAGCTGTGCAACTGGGACTGCCGGGCGGCAATGTTGGGACAGGGGGCATGGCGGGAGCTGAGGGCCAGGTGCTGCCAACGGCCATTTTTCTTCCCAGGGTATGGAGGGAGTTTTGGGCCCAGGGCTGCCGGGCGGCCATGTTGGTTCCCGGGGCATGGCGGAAGCTGTGGGCCAGGGGCTGCCGGGCAGAAATGTTGGTTCCTGGGGCATTGCAAGATCTGTAGGCCTAGGGCTGCCGGGCGGCCATGTTTGTTTCCGGGGCATGGCGGGAGCTGTGGGCCTGGGGCTGCTGGGCGGCCATGTTTGTTCCCGGGTCATGGCGGGAGCTGTGGGCTCAAGGCTCCCGAGCGGCCATGTTGGTTCCCTGGGCATGGCGGGAGCTGTGGGCTTGGGTCTGCCGGGCAGCCATGGTTTTCCCGGGACATGGTAAGAGCTGTAGGTGTGGGGCTGCCGAGCAGCCATGGTGGTTCCCCGGGCATGGTGGGAGCTGTGGGCCCGGGACTGCCGGGCGGCCATGTTGGTTCCCCGGGCATGGCGGGACCTGTGGCTCTGGGACTGCCAGGCAGCCATGCTTTTCCCGGGACATGGTAAAAGCTGTGATCCTGGGGCTGCCGGGCGGCCGTGTTGATTCTCGGGGCATGGCGGGAGATGTGGGCCCGGGGCTGTCGGGCGACCGTGTTGGTTTCTGGGGCATGGAGGGACATGTGGGCCCGGAGTTGATCAGCAGCCATGTTGGTTCCCGGGGCATAGTGGGAGCTGTGGGTCGGGGATGCTGGGCGGCCATGTTGGTTCCCAAGGCATGGCGGGAGCTGTGGACCCGGGTCTTCCGCCGGCCATGTTGTTTCCCCGGGCATGGCAGGACCTGCGGGCCTGGGTCTGCCAGGCAGCCATGGGTTTCCAGGACATGGTAAGAGCTGTAGGCCTGGGGCTGCCGGGCGGCCATGTTGGTTCCCGGGGCATGGCGGAAGCTGTGGGCCAGGGGCTGACGGGCGGTCATGTTGGTTCCTGGGGCATGGCAAGATGTGTAGGCCTAGGGCTGCCGGGCGGCCATGTTGATTCCTGGGACATGGCGAGATCTCTAGGCCTAGGGCTGCAGGGCGGCCATGTTTGTTCCGGGGTCATAGTGGGTGCTGTGGGCCTGGGGATGCCGGGCGGCCATGTTAGTTCCCGGAGCATGGCCGGAGTTGTGGGCCTGGAGCTGCCGGGCGGCCATTTTGGTTCCCGGGGCATGGTGGGAGCTGTGGGCCTGGGGCTGCCGGGCAGCCGTGGTTTTCCTGGGACATGGGAAGAGCTGTAGGCCTGGGGCTGCCGGGGGGCAATGTTGATTCCCGGGCCATGGCGGGATCTCTGGGGCTGTTGCTGCTGGGGGGCCATGTTGGTTCCCGGGGCAGGGCGGGAGCTCTGGTCCCGGGGTTCCCGTGCGGCCATGTTGGTTCTCAGGGCATGGCGGGAGCTGTGGGCCCGGGGCTGTCGGGCATCCTTGTTCGTTGCTGTGGCATGGTGGGAGCTGTGGGCCAGGTGCTGCCAACGGCCATGATGGTTCCCAGGTTATGGCAGGAATTTTGGGCCCAGGGCTGCTGGGCGGCAATGTTGGTTCCCGGGGCATGGCGGGAGCTGTGGGTCAGGGGCTGCCGGGCGGCCATGGTTTTCCCAGGATATGGTAAGAGCTGTAGGCCCGGGGCTGCCCGGCGGCCATGTTGGTTCCCTGGTGATGGCGGGACATGTGGGCCTGGAGCTGCTGAGCGGCCATGTTGGTTCCCTGGGCATGGTGGGAAATTTGGTCGTGGGGCTGTCGCCGGCCATGTTGGTTCCCAAGGCATGGCGGGAGCTGTGGGGCCGGGACTGCTCGACGGCCATGTTGGTTACCAAGGCATGGTGGGAGCTGTGGGCCCGCGGCTGTCGTGCGGCCATGTTGGTTCTCAGGGCATGGTGGGAGCTGTGGGCCTAGGGTTGCCAGGCGGCCATGTTGGTTTCCTGGACATGGCAAGAGCTGTGGGCCTGGGGCTGCCGTCGGCCATGTTGGTTATCGGGGCATGGTGGGAGCTGTGGGCCTGGGGCTGCCGGGCGGCCATGTTGGTTACCCAGGCATGGTGGGAGCTGTGGGCCCGGGGCTGTCGGGCGGCCATGTTGGTTCCTGGGTCATGGCGGGACATGTGGTCCCGGGGCTCCTGGCCGGCCATGTTTCCCAGGACACGGTGGGAGATTTTGTCCTGGACCTGCCTCCGGCCATGTTGGTTTCCAGGTCAAGGCGGTGGCTTTTGAACCGGGCCTGACGCCAGGCATGTTGGTTCCCGGGGCATGGCGGGAGCTGTGGGGCCGGGGCTGCTGGGCGGCCATGTTGGTTCCCGGGGCATGGCGGGAGCTGTGGGCTCGGGGCTGCCGTCGGCCATGTTGGTTTGCCAGGGTATGGAGGGAGTTTTGGGCCCAGGGCTGCCGGGCGGCCATGTTGGTTTCCGGGGCATGGTGGGAGCTGCGGGCCTGGGGTTGCCGTCGGCCATGTTGGTTATCGGGGCATGTTGGGAGCTGTCGCCCGGTGCTGCCGTGTGGCCGTATTGGTTCCAGGGTCATGGTGTGACCTGTGGGCCCGGGGCTGTCGGGCGACCATGTTGGTTCCTGGGTCATGGCGGGAGCTTTGGTCCCTGGTCTGCCGCCGGACATGTTGGTTCCCCGGGCATGGCGGGAGCTGTGGGACTGGGACTGCCGGACGGCCATGTTTGTTCTCAGGGTATGGTGGGAGTTTTGGGCCCAAAGCTGCTGGGCGGCCATGTTGGTTCCCAGGGCACGCGGGTGCTATGGGCCCGGGGCTGCCAGGCGGCCATGTTGGTTCCCGGGGCATGGCGGGAGCTTTTGGGTCGGGCCTGCCGCCAGCCATGTTGTTTTGCGGATCATGGCAGGAGCTGTGGGCCCGTGGCTGCTGGGCGGCCATGTTGGTTCCCGGGGCATGGTGAGAACTGTGGGTCCCAGGGTGCTGGGCGGCCATGTTGGTTCATGGGTCATGGAGGGAGCTTTTGGCTCGGGCCTGCCATCAGCCATGTTGCTTCCCGGGCCATGGCGGGAGGTTTGGGCCCGGGTCTGCAGCCGCCCATGATGGTTCCCCGGGCATGGCGGGATCTGTGGGCCCGGGGCTGCGGGGCGTCCATGTTGGTTTCCAGGGCATGGCGGGACCTGTGGGCCTGGGTCTGCCAGGCATCCCTGGTTTTCCGGGGACATGGTAAGAGCTGTGGTCCTGGGGCTGCCAGGAAGCCATGCTGGTTCCGGGGGAATGGCGGGAGCTGTGGGACTGGGACTACCGGGCGGCCAATTTGGGACAGGGGGATCGCAGGAGCTGTGGTCCCGGGGCTGCCGTGCAGCCATGTTGGTTCTCAGGGCATGGCAGGAGCTGTCTGTCCGGAGCTGCAGGGCGGCCATTTTGGTTCCCTGTGCATGGCGGGAGCTGTGGGCCCGGGCTGCAGGGCGGCCATGTTGGTTCCTGGGTCATGGCGGGACATGTGGTCCCGGGGCTCCTGGCCGGCCATGTTGTTTCCCGGAACACGGTGGGAGATTTTGTCCTGGACCTGCCTCCGGCCATGTTGGTTCCCAGGTCAAGGCGGTGGCTTTTGAACCGGGCCTGACGCCAGGCATGTTGGTTCCCGGGGCATGGCGGGAGCTGTGGGCCCGGGGATGCTGTGCGGCCATGTAGGTTCCCGGGTCATGGCGGGACATGTGGGCGTGGGGCTGCTGAGCGGCCATGTTGTTTCCTGGGGCACGGTGGGAGATTTTGTCCTGGACCTGCCTCCGGAGATAGTGGTTCCCGGGGCATGGCGGGAGCTTTTGGCCCGGGACTGCCGCCAGGCATGTTGGTTCCTGGGGCATGGTGGGAGATTTTGGCCCTGGGATGCTGTGTGGCCATGTTGTTTCCCTGGGCATGGCGGGAGCTGTGGGCCCGGGGCTGCTGGGCGGCCGTGTTGGTTCCCGGGGCATGACGGGAGCTGTGGGCCCGGGTCTGTCACCAGCCATGTTGGTTGCCCGGGCATGGCAGGAGCTGTGGGCCCGGGGCTGATGGGCGGCCATGTTGGTATCCGAGGCATGGCCGGAGTTGTGGGCTTTGGGCTGCCGTGCGGCCATGTTGGTTCCCGGGTCATGGCGGGAGATGTGGGCGCGGGGCTGCTGAGCGGCCATGTTGTTTCCCGGGGCACGGTGGGAGATTTTGTCCTGGACCTGCCTCCGCAGATAGTGGTTACCGGGGCATGGTGGGAGCTTTTGGCCCGGGACTGCCGCCAGGCATGTTGGTTCCTGGGGCATGGTGGGAGATTTTGGGCCTGGGATGCTGTGCGGCCATGTTGGTTTCAAGGGCATGGCGGGACCTCTGGGCCTGGGTCTGCCAGGCAGCCATGGTTTTACCGGTACATGGTAAGAGCTGTTGGTCCGGGACTGCTGAGCGGCCATGTTGATTCCCAAGCCATGGCGGTAGCTGTGGGCCCGGAACAGTTGCCGGCCGTGTTGGTTCTCGGAGCATGGCAGGAGCTGTGGGGCCAGGGCTGCCAGGCTTCCATGTTGGGACAGGGGCATGGCGGGAGCTGTGGGCCAGGTGCTGCCAACAACCATGTTTGTTCTCAGCCTATGGCGGGAGTTTTGCGCCCAGGGCTGCCGGGCGGTCATGTTGGTTCCCAGGGCACGCGGGTGCTGTGGGTCCGGGGCTACCGGGCGGCCATGTTGGTTCCCGGGTCATGGCGGGAGCTGTGGGCCCGGGGCTGCCGTCGGCCATGTTGTTTCCCGGGGCATGGTGAGAGATTTTGGCCCGGGGTACCGGGCGGTCATGTTGGTTCCTGGGTTATGGCGGGACAGGTGGGCCCAGATCTGCTGAGCGGCCATGTTGGTTCCCGGAGCATGGTGGGAGATTTGGTTATTTGGCTCGCGCCGGCCATGTTGTTTCCCGGGGCATGGCGAGAGATTTTGCCCCGGGCCTGACGCCAGCCATGTTGGTTTTCGGGGCATGGCGGGAGCTGTGTGCCTGGGGCTTCCACCGGCCATGTTGGTTACGAGGGCATGGCGGGAGCTGTTGGCCTGGGTCTGCCAGGCAGTCCTAGTTTTCCCGGGAGATGGTAAGAGCTGCAGGCCTGGGGCTACCGGGCGGCCATGTTGGTTCCCAGGACATGGCGGGATCTGTGGGCACGGGGCTGCCGCCAGCCATGTTGGTTCTCAGGGCATGGCGGGAGCAGTGGGCCTGAAGCTGCTGGGCGGCCATGTTGGTTCCTGGTGCATGGCGGGTGCTGTGGGCCCGGGTCTGCCGCCGGCCATGTTGGTTCCCCAGGCATGGCGGGACCTGTGGGCACGGGTCTGCCAGGCAGTCATGGTTTTCCTGGGTCCTGGTAAGAGCTGTGGTCCTGGGGCTGCCGGGCGGCCATGTTCATTCCCGGGCCATGGCGGGAGCACTGGGCTTGGGGCTGCTGGGCGGCCATGATGGTTCCTAGAGCGTGGCAGGAGCTGTGAGACCGGGCTGCCGTGCGGCCATGTTGGTTCCTGGCGCATGGTGGGAGCTATGGGCCTAGGGCTTCCGGGCGGCCATGTTTGTTGTAGGTGCATGGCGGGAGCTGTGGGTACGGGGCTGCTGCCGGCCATATTGGTTCCCGGGTCATGGCGGGAGCTGTGCGCCCGGGGCTGCCGGACGACCATGTTGGTTCCCGGGGTATGGCGGGAGCTATGGTCTTCGGGCTGCCAGGTGGCCATGTTGGTTCCCGGGGTATGGCGGGACCTGAGGGCCCGGGGCTGCTGGGCGGCCATGTTGATTCCTGGGGCACGGTGAGATCTGTAAACCTAGGTTTGAAGGGCGGCCATGTTGGTTCCTGGTGCATGGCGAGATCTGTAGGCCTAGGGCTGCCGGGCGGCCATGTTAGTTCCCGGGGCATGGCCGGAGTTGTGGGCCCGAGGCTGCTGGGCGGCCATGTTGGTTCCCCGGGCACGGTGGGAGATTTGGTCCTGGGGCTGCCTCCGGCCATGTTGGATCTCGGGGCATGGCGGGAGCTGTGGGCCAGGGGCTGCCGGACGGCCAAGTTGGTTCCCAGGGCATTGCGGGACCTGTAGGCCTCGGTCTGCGAGGTGGCCATGGTTTTCCCGGGACATGGTAATAGCTGTAGGCCCGGGGCTGCCGGGCGGCCATGTTGATTCCCGGATCATGGCAGGAGCCGTGGTCGCGAGGCTGCTGGGCGGCCATGTTGGTTCCCGGATCATGCCGGGAGCTGTGGGCCCGGGGCTACGTGGTGGCCATGTTTGTTTCCGGGGCATGGCGGGAGCTGTGCGCCCGGGCCTGCCAGGCGGCCATGTTGGTTCCTGGCGCATGGCGGGAGCTGTGGGACTGGGACTTCCGGGCGGCCATGTTGAGACAGAGGGTATGGCGGGATCTGTTGGCTAGGTGCTGCCAACGGCCATTTTTTTCCCAGGGTATGGCGGGAGTTTTGGGCCCAGGGCTGCCGGGCGGCCACGATGGTTCCCAGGGCACGCGGGTGCTGTGGGCCTGGGGCTGCCGGGCGACCATGTTGGTTCCAAGGGCTTGGCGAGGTATGTGGGCCCGGGGCTGCCGTCGGCCATGTTGGTTCTCGGGGCATGGTGGGAGCTGTGGGCCAGGGGCTGCCGGGCTGCTGTGTTGGTTCCTTAGGCATGGTGAGAGCTGTGGGCCCGGGAATGCTGGGCGGCCATGTTGGTTCCCGGGGCATGGCGGGACATGTTGCCCCAAAGCTGCAGAGTGGCCATGTTGATTCCCGGGGCATGGCGGGAGCTGTGGGACTGGGACTGCCAGAAGGCCCTGTTGGGACAGGGGGCATGGCGGGAGCTGTGGGCCAGGTGCTGCCAACGGCCATGTTTTTTTCCCAGGGTATGGCCGGAGTTTTGGGCCCAGGGCTGCCGGACGGCCATGTTGGTTCCCAGGGTACGCGGGTGCTGTGGGCCCGGGGCTGCCGGGCGGCCATGTTTGTTCCTGGGGCATGGCGGGATCTGTAGGCCTAGGGCTGCCAGTCGGCCATGTTGGTTTCCGGGGCATGGCGGGACCTGTGGGCCTGGGGCTGCCGGGCGGCCATGTTGGTTCCCGGGGCACGGTGGGAGATTTGGTCCTGGGGCTGCCTCCGGCCATGTTGGGTCTCGGGGCATGGCGGGAGCTGTGGGACTGGGACTGCCAGAAGGCCTTGTTGGAACAGGGGGCATGGCGGGAGCTGTGGGCCAGGTGCTGCCAACGGCCATGTTTTTTTCCCAGGGTATGGCCGGAGTTTTGGGCCCAGGGCTGCCGGACGGCCATGTTGGTTCCCAGGGTACGCGGGTGCTGTGGGCCCGGGGCTGCTGGGCGGCCATGTTTATTCCTGGGGCATGGCGGGATCTGTAGGCCTAGGGCTGCCAGTCGGCCATGTTGGTTTCCGGGGCATGGCGGGACCTGTGGGCCTGGGGCTGCCGGGCGACCATGTTGGTTCCCGGGGCACGGTGGGAGATTTGGTCCTGGGGCTGCCTCCGGCCATGTTGGGTCTCGGGGCATGGCGGGAGCTGTGGGCCCGGGGCTGCCGGACGGCCAAGTTGGTTCCCCGGGCATGGTGGGACCTGTAGGCCTGGGTCTGCCAGGTAGCCATGGTTTTCCGGTTACATGGTAAGAGCTGTAGGCCCGGGGCTGCCGTGCGGCCATGTTGATTCCCGGATCATGGCGGGAGCTGTGGTTGCGGGGCTGCTGGGCGGCCATGTTTGTTCCCGGGGCATGGCGGGAGCTGTGGGCCTGGGACTTCCGGGCGGCCATGTTGGGACAGAGGGTATGGCGGGAGCTGTTGGCTAGGTGCTGCCAACGGCCATTTTTTTTCCCAGGGTATGGCGCTAGTTTTGGGCCCAGGGCTGCCGGCCGGCCATGTTGGTTCCCAGGGCAAGCAGGTGCTGTGGGCCCGGGGTTGCCGGGCGGCCATGTTGTTTCCCGGGGCATGGCGGGAGCTATGGGCCCAGGGCTGCCGTGCGGCCATGTTTGTTCTCGGGGCATGGCGGGAGCTGTGGGCAAGGGGCTGCTGGGTGGCCATGTTGGTTCCCAGGGCTTGGCGGGGTCTGTGGGCCCGGGGCTGCCGTCGGCCATGTTGGTTCCCAGGGCATGGTGGGAGCTGTGGGCCAGGGGCTGCTGGGCGGCCGCGTTGGTTCCTGGGGCATGGTGAGAGCTGTGGGCCCGGGGCTGCTGGGTGGCCATGTTGGTTCCCGGGGCATGGCGGGAGCTTTTGGCCCGGGCCTGCCGTCAGCCATGTTGGTTCCCGGGGCATGGCGGGAATTGTGGTCCCGGGTCTGCCGGGCGGCCATGTTGGTTCCCCGGGCATGGCGGGACCTGTTGGCCCGGGTCTGCCAGGCAGCCATGGTTTTCCTGGGTCCTGGTAAGAGCTGTAGGCCGGGGCTGTTGGGCGGCCATGTTGATTCCCGGGCCATGGCGGGAGCTGTGGGCCCAGGGCTGCTGGGCGATCATGTTGGTTCCTAGAGCATGGCAGGAGTTGTGGGACGGGTCTGCTGGGTGGCCATGTTGGTTCTTGGCGCATGGCGGGAGCTATGGGCATAGGGCTTCCGGGCGGCCATATTTGTTCTAGGTGCATGGCGGGAGCTGTGGGTACGGGGCTGCTGCTGGCCATATTGGTTCCCGGGGCATGGCGGGAGCTGTGCGCCCGGGGCTGCCGGGCGACCATTGTGGTTCCCGGGGTATGGCGGTACCTGAAGGTCCGGGGCTGCTGGGTGGCCATGTTGGTTCCCGGAGCATGGCAGGAGCTGTGAGCCGTGGCTGCCATACGGCCATGTTGGTTCCTGGGGCATGGTAGGAGCTGTGGGTACTGGGCTGCTGCCGACCATGTTAGTTCTTGGGGCATGGTGGGACCTGTGGGCCAGGGGCTGCCGTGCGGCCGTGTTGGTTCCTGGGGCATGGCCGGAGTTGTGGGCCTGGGGCTGCCGGGCGGCCATTTTGCTTCCCGGGGCATGGTGGGAGCTGTGTGCCTGGGGCTGCCAGGCAGCCGTGGTTTTCCTGGGACATGGGAAGAGCTGTAGGCCTGGGGCTGCCGGGGGGCAATGTTGGTTCTCGGGCCATGGCGGGAGCTCTGGGGCTGTTGCTGCTGGGGGGCCATGTTGGTTCCCGGGGCATGGCGGGAGCTCTGGTCCCGGGGTTCCCGTGCGGCCATGTTGGTTCTCAGGGCATGGCGGGAGCTGTGGGCCCGGGGCTGTCGGGCATCCTTGTTCGTTGCTGTGGCATGGTGGGAGCTGTGGGCCAGGTGCTGCCAACGGCCATGATGGTTCCCAGGTTATGGCAGGAATTTTGGGCCCAGGGCTGCTGCGCGGCAATGTTGGTTCCCGGGGCATGGCGGGAGCTGTGGGTCAGGGGCTGCCGGGCGGCCATGGTTTTCCCAGGATATGGTAAGAGCTGTAGGCCCGGGGCTGCCCGGCAGCCATGTTGGTTCCCTGGTGATGGCAGGACATGTGGGCCTGGAGCTGCTGAGCGGCCATGTTGGTTCCCTGGGCATGGTGGGAAATTTGGTCGTGGGGCTGTCGCCGGCCATGTTGGTTCCCAAGGCATGGCGGGATCTTTTGGCCCGGGGCTGACGGCAGCCATGTTGGTTTCCTGGACATGGCTGGAGCTGTGTGCCTGGGGTTGCCGTCGGCCATGTTGGTTATCGGGGCATGGTGGGAGCTGTGGGCCCGGGGCTGTCGGGCGGCCATGTTGGTTCCTGGGACACGGTGGGAGATTTTGTCCTGGACCTGCCTCCGGCCATGTTGGTTCCCAGGTCAAGGCGGTGGCTTTTGAACCGGGCCTGACGCCAGGCATGTTGGTTCCCGGGGCATGGCGGGAGCTGTGGGCCTGGGTCTGCCTCTGGCCATGTTGGTTCTCCTGGCATGGCGGGAGCTGTGGGCTCCGGGCTGAGGTGCGGCCATGTTGGTTCTCAGGGCATGGCGGGAGCTGTGGGGCCGGGGCTGCTGGGCGGCCATGTTGGTTCCCGGGGCATGGCGGGAGCTGTGGGCTCGGGGCTGCCGTCGGCCATGTTGGTTTCCCAGGGTATGGAGGGAGTTTTGGGCCGAGGGCTGCTGGGTGGCCATGTTGGTTACCAAGGCATGGCGGGAGCTGTGGGCCCGTGGCTGCTGTGCGGCCATCTTGGTTCTCAGGGCATGGCGGGAGCTGTGGGCCCGGGGCTGCTGGGCAGCCATGTTGGTTTCCGGGGCATGGTGGGAGCTGCGGGCCTGGGGTTGCCGTCGCCCATGTTGGTTATCGGGGCATGGTGGGAGCTGTGGGCCCAGTGCTGCCGGGCGGCCGTGTTGGTTCCAGGGGCATGGTGTGACCTGTGGGCCCGGGGCTGTCGGGCGACCATGTTGGTTCCCGGGGCATGGCGGGAGCTTTTGGGTCGGGCCTGCCGCCAGCCATGTTGTTTTGCGGATCATGGCAGGAGCTGTGGGCCCGTGGCTGCTGGGCGGCCATGTTGGTTCCCGGGGCATGGTGAGAACTGTGGGCCCCGGGGTGCTGGGCGGCCATGTTGGTTCATGGGTCATGGAGGGAGCTTTTGGCTCGGGCCTGCCGTCAGCCATGTTGCTTCCCGGGCCATGGCGGGAGGTTTGGGCCCGGGTCTGCAGCCGCCCATGATGGTTCCCCGTGCATGGCGGGATCTGTGGGCCCGGGGCTGCCGGGCGTCCATGTTGGTTCCCGGGTCATGGCGGGATATGTGTGCCTGGGGCTGCTGGGCGGCCATGTTGGTTCTAGGGGCATGGCGGAAGCTGTGGGACTGGGGCTGCCGGGCAGCCATGTTGGTTCCCGGGGCATGGCGAGAGCTGTGGGCCCGAGGCTTCTCGGCAGCCATGTTAGTTCCCGGGGCATGGCGGGAGCCGTGCGCCCGGGGCTGCCTTGCGGCCATGGTGGTTCTCGGGGTATGGCAGAAGCTATGAGCTCGGGGCTTCCGGTGGCCATGTTGTTTCCCGGGGCATGGCGGGAGCTGTGGGCCTGGGTCTGCTGGGCGGCCATGTTTGTTCTCGTGTCATGGCGGGAGCTGTGGGCCCGGGGCTGCCGTCGGCTATGTTGGTTCCTGGGGCATGGCGGGAGCTGTGGGCCTGGGTCTGCTGGGCAGCCATGTTGTTTCCCGTGTCATGTTGGGAGCTGTGGGCGCGAGGCTGCTCGGAGGCCATGTTGGTTTCTGGGGAACGGTGGGAGCTGTGGGCCCGGTGCAGCCAGGCGGCCTTGTTCGTTCCCAGGGCATGACGAGAGCTTTGGGCCCAAGGCTGCCGGGCGGCCATGTTGGTTCTCGGGGCATGGCCGGAGTTGTGGGCCTAGGGCTGCCGCTGGCCATGTTGCTTCCCGGGCCATGGCGGAAGCTGTGGTGCCGGGGCTGCTGGGTGGCCATATTGGTTCCCGGGGCATGGAGGGAGCTGTGGGACTGGGACTGCCGGGCGGCCATGTTGGGACAGGGGGCATGGCGGGACCTGTGGGCCAGGTACTGCCAACGGCCATGTTTGTTCCAGGTATGGCGGGAGCCGTGCGCCCAGGGCTGCCTTGCGGCCATGGTGGTTCCCGGGGTATGGCAGGAGCTATGGGCTCGGGGCTTCCGGTGGCCATGTTGGTTCCCAGGGCACGCAGGTGCTGTGGGCCCGGGGCTGCCCGGCGGCCATGTTGGTTCCCGGGGCATTGAGGGACCTGTGGCCTGGGGCTGCCGTTAAGCCATATTGGTTCCCGGTGCATGACGGCAGCCGGGTGGCCAGGTTGGTTCCCGGGGCATGGCGGAAGGTGTGGGCCCGGGGCTGCTGGGCGGCCATGTTGGTTCCCGGGGCATGGCGGGATATGTGGGCCCGCAGCTGCTGAGCAGCCGTGTTGGTTTCCGGCACATGGCGGGAGCTGTGGGCTTGGGTTTGCCTCCGGTCATGTTGGTTCCCTGGGCATGGTGGGAGCTGTGGGCCCGTGGTTGCTGGCCGGCCATGTTGGTTCCCCGGGCATGGCGGGAGCTGTGGGCCTGGATCTGCCAGCAGCCATGGTTTTCCTGGGACATGGTAAGAGCTGTAGGCGTGGGGCTGCCTGGTGGCCATGTTGGTTCCCGGGGCATGGCGGGACCTGTGGGCCTGGGGCTGCCAGGCAGCCATGGTTTTCCCGGGACATTGTAAGATCTGTAGTGCTGGGGCTGCCGGGCGGCCATGTTGGTTCCTGGGTCATGGTGGGAGCTGTGGGCCTGGGGCTTCCTGACGGCCATGTTGGTTCCCTGGGCATTGCGGGAGCTGTGGGCCCGGGGCTGCCGGGCGGACATGTTGGTTCGCCGGGCATGGCGGGAGCTGTGGGCTCGGGGCTGCCACCGGCCACGTTGGTTTCCAGGGCATTGCAGCAACTGTGGGCCTGGGGTCTGCCAGGCAGCCATAGTTTTCCCGGGACATGGTAAGATCTGTAGGCCTGGGGCTGCCGGGCGGCCATGTTGGTTCCCGGGTCATGGCGGGAGCTATGGCCCCGGGGCTGCCAGGCGGCCGTGTTGGTTCCTGGGGCATGGTGGGAGCTGTGGACCCAGAGCTGCTGAGCGGCCTTGTAGTTCCTGGGTCATGGTGGGAGCTGTGGGCCTGGAGATTCTGGGCCGCCATGTTGGTTCCCGGTGCATGGCGGGAGCTGTTTGTACGGGGCTGCTGCCGGCCATATTGATTCCCGGGGCATGGCGGGAGCTGTGGACCCGAGGCTGTTGGGCGGCCATGTTTGTTCTCCTGTCATGGCGGGAGCTGTGGGCCCGGGGCTGCCATCGGCCATGTTGGTTCCTGGGGCATGGTGGGAGCTGTGGGCCCGGGGTTGTCGGGCAGCCATGTTGGTTCCCGGGTTATGGCGGGACATGTGGGCCCGGAGCTGCTGAACGGCCATGTTGGTTCACGGGGCATGGTGGGAGATATGGTCCTGGGGCTGCCGTCGGCCATGTTGGTTCCTGGGTGTTTGTGGAAGCTGTGGGCCCTGGGCTTCTGTGCGGCCGTGTTCGTTGCTGGGGCATGGAGGGACATGTGGGCCTGGAGCTGCTCAGCGGCCATGTTGGTTCCCGTGGTATGGTGGGAGATTTGCTCGTGGGGATGCCGCCGGCAGTGTTGGTTGCCCGGGAATCATGGGAGATTTTGGCCCGGGCCTGACGCCAGCCATGTTGGTTCCCAAGGCATGGCAGGAGCTGTGGGCCCGGTGCTGCCAGGGCGGCCATGTTGGTTCCCGGGGCATGGCGGGAGCTGTGGGCCCGGGTCTGCCGCCGGCCATGTTGGTTCCCGGGGCATGGCTGGAGCTGTGGGCGCGGGGCTGCTGAGCGGCCATGTTGATTCCGGGTCCATGGTGGGAGCTGTGGGCCCGGGGCTGCTGGGCGGCCATATTGGGACAGGGGGCATGGCGGGAGCTGTGGGACTGGGACTGCCGGGTGGTCATGTTGGGACAGGGGGCATGGCGGGAGCTGTGGGCCCGGGGCTGCCGTGTGGCCATGTTGGTTCTCAGGGCATGGCGGGAGTTGTGGGCCCGGGGATGCTGGGCGGCCATGTTGGTTCCTGGGGCATGGCGGGAGTTGTGGGCCCGGGGCTGCCGTCGGCCATGTTGGTCCCCGGGACATGGCGGGAGCTGTGGGCCCTGGGCTGCTTGGTGGCCATGTTGGTTCCCCGGGCATGGCGGGAGCTCTGGGCCCGGGGCTGCCAGGGCGGCCATGTTGGTTCCTTGGACATGGCGGGATCTCTGGGCCCAGGGCTGCCGGGCGGCCATGTTGATTTCCGGGCCATGGCGGGAGCTGTGGGGTCGGGGCTACTGGGCGGCCATGTTGGTTCCCTGGACATGGCGGGATCTCTGGGCCCAGGGCTTCCGGGCGGCCATGTTGATTTCCGGGCCATGGCGGGAGCTGTGGTCTCGGGGCTGTTGCCGGCCATGTTGGTTCCCAGGGCATGGCGGGAGCTGTGGGCCCACGGCTGCCGGGCGGCCATGTTGGTTCCCAAGTCATGGCGGTACACGTGGGCCCGGAGCTGCTGAGCGGCCATGTTGGTTCCCCGGGGCATGGTTGGAGATTTGGTCGTGGGGCTGCCGCCGGCCATGTTGGTTCCCGGGGCATGGCGGGAGCTTTTGGCTCGGGCCTGACGCCAGCCATGTTGGTTCCTGGGGCACGGCGGGAGCTGTAGGCCCGGGGATGCTGGGCAACCATGTTGGTTCCCGGGGCATGACGGGAGCTGTGGTCCCGGGGCTGACGGGCGGCCATGTTCATTCCCGGGGCATGGTGAAAGATTTGGTCGAGGGGCTGCCGCCAGCCATGTTGGTTCCTGGGGCATGGCGGGACCTGTGGGCCTGGGGCTGCCGGGCGGCCATGTTAGTTCCCAGGGCCTGGCTGGAGTTTTGGTCATAGGCTGCTGCCGGCCATGTTGTTTCCCTGGGTATGGCAGGAGTTTTTGGCCCAGGGCTGCAGGGCGGCCATGTTGGTTCCCGGAGCATGGCAGAAGCTGTGGGCCCGGGGCTGCTGAGCGGCCATGTTGGTTCCCAGAGCACGATGGGAGATTTTGTCCTGGATCTGCCTCCGGCCAAGTTGGTTCCCGGGGCATGGTGGGAGCTTTTGGCCCGGGCCTGCCGCCAGCCAGGTTGGTTCCCGGGGGATGGTGCAAGCTCTGGGCCCGGGGCTGCCGGGCGGCTGTGTTGGTTGCTGTGGCATGGAGGGACATGAGGGCCCGGAGCTGCTCAGAGGCCATGTTGGTTCCCGCGGCATGATGGGAGATTTTGGCCCTTGCCTGACGCCAGCCATGTTGGTTCCCGGGGCATGGCGGGAGCTGTGGTCCCGGGGCTGCTACCGGCCATGTTGGTTTCCAGGGCATGGCGAGACCTGTGGGCCTGGGTCTGCCAGGCAGCCATGGTTTTCCAGGGGCATGGTAAGAGCTGTGGGCCTGGGGCTGCCGGGCAGCCATGTTGGTTCCCGGGTCATGGCGGGAGCTGTTGGTTCGGGGCTGCTGGGATGCCATGTTGGTTCCTGGGGCATGGCGGGAGCTGTGCAACTGGGACTGCCGGGCGGCCATGTTGGGACAGGGGGCATGGCGGGAGCTGAGGGCCAGGTGCTGCCAACGGCCATGTTTCTTCCCAGGGTATGGGGGGAGTTTTGGGCCCAGGGCTGCCGGGCGGCCATGTTGGTTCCCGGGGCATGGCGGAAGCTGTGGGCCAGGGGCAGCCGGGCAGAAATGTTGGTTTTTGGGGCATGGCAAGATCTGTAGGCCTAGGGCTGCCGGGCGGCCATGTTTTTTTCCGGGGCATGGCGGAACCTGTGGGCCTGGGGCTGCCAGGCAGCCGTGGTTTTCCTGGGACATGGGAAGAGTTGTAGGCCTGGGGCTGCCGTGTGGCCATGTTGATTCCCGGGCCATGGCGGGAGCTGTGGGGCTGGGGCTGCTGGGCGGCCATGTTGGTTCCCCGGGCATGGCGGGAGCTGTGGGCTTGGATCTGCCGGGCAGCCATGTTTTTCCCGGGACATGGTAAGAGCTGTAGGTGTGGGGATGCTGGGCGGCCATGTTGGTTCCCGGGTCACGGCGGGACCTGTGGGCCCGGGGCTGCTGAGCGGCCATGTTGGTTCCCGGGGTACGGTGGGATATTTGGCCCTGGGGCTGCCTCCGGCCATGTTGGTTCCGTGGGCATGGCGGGACCTGTGGGCCTGGGTCTGCCGGGCGGCCATGTTTGTTCCCCAGGCATGGTGGGACCTGTGGGCCTGGGTCTGCCAGTCAGCCATGGTTTTACCGGGAAATGGTAAGAGCTGTAGGCCTGAAGCTGCTGGGCGGCCATGTTGATTCCCGGGGCATGGCGGGAGCTGTGGTCTCGGGGCTGTTGCCGGCCATGTTGGTTCCCAGGGCATGGCGGGAGCTGTGGGCCCACGGCTGCTGGGCGGCCATGTTGGTTCCTGGGGCATGGCGGGAGCTGTGGGACTGGGACTGCCGGACGGCCATGTTGGGACAGGGGGCATGGCGGAAACTGTGGGCCAGGTGCTGCCAAGGGCCATGTTTCTTCCGAGGGTATGGCGGGAGTTTTGGGCCCAGGGCTGCCGGGCGGCCATGTTGGTTCCCAAGTCATGGCGGTACACGTGGGCCCGGAGCTGCTGAGTGGCCATGTTGGTTCCCGGGGCATGTCGGGAGATTTGGTCATGGGGCTGCCTCCAGCCATGTTTGTTCCCAGGGGTATGGCGGGTGCTTTTGGCCCGGGCCTGACGTCAGCCATGTTGGTTCCCGGGGCATAGCGGTAGCTGTGGGCTCGGGGATGCTGGGTGGCCATGTTGGTTCCCGGGGCATGGCAGGAGCTGTGGGTATGGGTCTGCTGCCGACCATATTGATTCTCGGGATATGGCGGGATCTGTGTGCCCGGGGCTGCTGGGCGGCCATGTTGGTTGCCAGGCCATGGCGGAAGCAGTGGGACTGGGGATGCTGGGCGGCCATTTTTGTTCCCGGTGCATTGCGGGAGCTGTGGGACTGGGACTACCAGGCGGCCATGTTGGGACAGGGGGCATGGCGGGAGCTGTGGGCCAGGTGCTGCCAACGGCCATGTTTGTTCCAGGGGTATGGCGGGAGTTTTGGGCCAAGGACTACCGGGCGCACATGTTAGTTCCCGGGGCATGGCCGGAGTTGTGGGCCCGAGGCTGCTAAGCGACCATGTTGGTTCCCGAGGCACGGTGGGAGATTTGGTCCTGGGGCTGCCTGCGGCCATGTTGGTTCCCGGGCCATGGCGGGAGCTTTTGGCCGAGGCGTGCTGCCAGCCATGTTGGTTCTTGGGGCATTGCAGGAGCTGTGGGCCCGAGGGTGCCGGGCGGCCATGTTGGTTGCCCGGGCATGGCGGGACCTGTGGCCCCGAAGCTGCTGAGAGGCCATGTTGGTTCCAGGGGAATGGTGGGAGCTGTGGGCCCGGGGCTGCCGGGCGGCAATGTTGGTTCCCGGGTCATGGCGGTACATGTGGACCGAGAGCTGCTGAGAGGCCATGTTGGTTCCCAGGGTACGCAGGTGCTGTGGGCCTGGGTCTGCCGGGCGGCCATGTTGGTTCCCGGGGCATGGCGAGAGCTGCAGGCCTAGGGCTCCCGGGCGACCATGTTGGTTCCCGGGGCATGGTGGGACCTGTGGGCCTGGGTCTGCCGGGCGGCCATGTTGTTTCCTGGGGTATGGCAGGAGATTTTGGCCCCGGCCTGACGCCAGCCATGTTGGTTCCCGGGGCATGGCGGGAGCTGTGGGCCCGGGGCTTCCCGCGGCCATGTTTGATTCCAGTGCGTGGTGGGACCTGTGGGCCTGGGTCTGCCAGGGTGCCGTGGTTTTCCCAGGACGTGGTAAGAGCTGTAGGCCTAGGGCTGCCGGGCGGCCATGTTGGTTCCCAGGCCATGGCGGGAGCTGTGGGCCCAGGGCTGCTTGGCGACCATGTTGGTTCCCAATGCATGGCGGGAGATATGGGCCTGGGGCTGCCGGGCGGCCATGTTGATTGTCGGTGCATGGCAGGAGCTGTGGGCCCGGAGGTGCCAGGCGGACATGATTGTTCCCAGGGCATTGCAAGAACCCTGGGCCCGGGGCTCCCGACAACCATGTTGGTTCCCCGGGCAAGGCGAGAGCTGTGGCCCCAGGGCTGTCTGTTGGCCATCTTGATTCCCGGGCCATGGCGAGAGCTGTGGGGCTGGGGCTGCTGGGCGGCCATGTTGGTTCCTGGGGCATGGTGGGAGCTGTGGGCCTGGGACTGCCGGGCGGCCATGTTGGTTCCTGGGGCATGGTGGGAGCTGTGGGCCTGGGACTGCCGGGCGGCCATGTTGGTTCCCGGGTTATGGCGGGAGCTGTGGGGCTGGGGCTGCTGGGCGGCCATGTGGGTTACTGGGGCATGGCGGGTGCTGTGGGACTGGGATTACCAGGCGGCCATGTTGGAACAGGGGGCATGGCGGGAGCTGTGGGCCAGGTGCTGCCAACAGCCATGTTTGTTCCCAGGGTATGGCGGGAGTTTTGGGTCCATGGCTGCCGGGCGGCCATGTTGGTTCCCGGGGCATGGAGGATGCAGTGGTCCCTGGGCTGCCGGGTGGCCATGTTGGTTCCCAGGGCATGGCGGATGCAGTGGGCCCGGGGCTGCCGGGCGGCCATGTTGGTTCCCGGTGCATGGCGGGAGCTGTGGGCCCGGGGCTGCCGTCGGCCATGTTGGTTCCCCGGGCATGGCGGGAGCTGTGGGACGGGGACTGCCGGACGGCCATGTTTGTTCTCAGGGTATGGCGGGAGTTTTGGGCCCAAAGCTGCCGGGCGGCCATGTTGGTTCCCGGGCCATGGCGGGAGGTTTGGGCCCGGGTCTGCAGCCGCCCATGATGGTTCCCCGGGCATGGCGGGATCTGTGGGCCCGGGGCTGCCAGGCGTCCATGTTGGTTTCCAGGGCATGGCGGGACCTGTGGGCCTGGGTCTGCCAGGCATCCCTGGTTTTCCGGGGACATGGTAAGAGCTGTGGTCCAGGGGCTGCCAGGAAGCCATGTTGGTTCCCGGGGCATGGCGGGAGCTGTGGGACTGGGACTACCGGGCGGCCAATTTGGGACAGGGGGATCGCAGGAGCTGTGGTCCCGGGGCTGCCGTGCAGCCATGTTGGTTCTCAGGGCATGGCAGGAGCTGTCTGTCCGGAGCTGCAGGGCGGCCATTTTGGTTCCCTGTGCATGGCTGGAGCATTGGGCCCGGGCTGCAGGGTGGCCATGTTGGTTCCTGGGTCATGGCGGGATCTGTGGGCCCGGGCTGCAGGGCGGCCATGTTGGTTCCTGGGTCATGGCGGGATCTGTGGGCCTGGGCTGCTGGGCGGCCATGTTGGATTCTGGCACATGGAGGGAGCTATGGGCCTTGGGCTGCCGGGCGGCCGTGTTGTTTCAGGGTGCATGGCGAGAGCTGTGGTATGGGGCTGCTGTCAGCCATATTGGTCCCCGAGGTATGGCGGGAGCTATGAACCCGGGGCTGCCGGGCGGACATGTTTGTTTCCAGGGCATAGCAAGAACCCTGGGCCCGGGGCTCCCGACAACCATGTTGGTTCCCCGGGCAAGGCGAGAGCTGTGGGCCCGGGGCTGCTGGGCGGCCATGTTGGTTCCCGGGGCATGGTGGGAGATTTGGTCCTGGGGCTTTCGCCGGCCATGTTGGTTCCCGGGGACTGGCGGGATCTTTTGGCCCAGGCCTGACGCCACCCATGTTGGTTCCCGGGGCATAGCGGGAGCTGTGGGCCCGGGTCTGCCGCCGGCCATGTTGGTTCCCTGGCATGGCGGGAGCTTTTGTCCCGGGGCTGCCGGGCGGCCATGTTGGTTCTAGGAGCATGGCGGGAGCTGTGGGACTGGGACTGCTGGGCGCCCATGTTGGGACAGGGGGCATCGTGGGTTCTGTGGGCCCGGGGCAGCCGTGCGGTCGTGTTGGTTCCTGGGGCATGGTGAAAACTGTGGGCCCGGGGCTGCCGGGCGGCCATGTTAGTTCCCGGGGCATGGCCAGAGTTGTGGGCTTTGGGCTGCCGGGCGGCCATGTTGGTTCCCGGGTCATGGCGGGACATGTGGGCGCGGGGCTGCTGAGCGGCCATGTTGTTTCCTGGGGCACGGTGGGAGATTTTGTCCTGGACCTGCCTCCGGAGATAGTGGTTCCCGGGGCATGGCGGGAGTTTTTGGCCCGGGACTGCCGCCAGGCATGTTGGTTCCTGGGGCATGGTGGGAGATTTTGGCCCTGGGATGCTGTGCGGCCATGTTGTTTCCCTGGGCATGACGGGAGCTGTGGGCCCGGGTCTGTCACCAGCCATGTTGGTTGCCCGGGCATGGCAGGAGCTGTGGGCCCGGGGCTGATGGGCGGCCATGTTGGTTCCCCGCGCATGGCGGTAGCTCTGGGCTTGGGGCTGCCACTGGCCATGTTGGTTTCAAGGGCATGGCGGGACCTCTGGGCCTGTGTCTGCCAGGCAGCCATGGTTTTCCCGGTACATGGTAAGAGCTTTTGGTCCGGGAGTGCTGAGCGGCCGTGTTGATTCCCAAGCCATGGCGGTAGCTGTGGGCCCGGAACAGGTGCCGGCCATGTTGGTTCTCGGAGCATGGCAGGAGCTGTGGGGCCAGGGCTGCTGAGCGGCCATGTTGGTTCCCGGGGCATGGCGGGAGCTGTGGGCTCGGGGCTGCCGTTGGCCATGTTGGTTTCCCAGGGTATGGAGGGAGTTTTGGGCCCGGGGCTGCTGGGCGGCCATGTTGGTTCCCGGGTTATGGCGGAAGCTGTGGGTCAGTGGCTGCCGGGCGGCCATGTTGGTTCCCCGGGCATGGCTGGACCTGTGGGCCCGGTGCTGCCGGGCGGCCGTATAGGTTCCAGGGGCATCGTGTGACCTGTGGGCCCGGGGCTGTCGGGCGACCATGTTGGTTCCTGGGTCATGGCGGGAGCTTTGGTCCCTGGTCTGCCGCCGGCCATGTTGGTTCCCCGGGCATGACGGGAGCTGTGGGACTGGGACTGCCGGACGGCCATGTTTGTTCTCAGGGTATGGTGGGAGTTTTGGGCCCAAAGCTGCTGGGCGGCCATGTTGGTTCCCAGGGCACGCGGGTGCTGTGGGCCCGGGGCTGCCAGGCGGCCATGTTGGTTCCCGGGGCATGGCGGGAGCTTTTGGGTCGGGCCTGCCGCCAGGCATGTTGTTTTGCGGATCATGGCAGGAGCTGTGGGCCCGTGGCTGCTGGGCGGCCATGTTGGTTCCCCGGGCATGGTGAGAACTGTGGGCCCCGGGGTTCTGGGCGGCCATGTTGGTTCATGGGTCATGGAGGGAGCTTTTGGCTCGGGCCTGCCGTCAGCCATGTTGCTTCCCGGGCCATGGCGGGAGGTTTGGGCCCGGGTCTGCAGCCGCCCATGATGGTTCCCCGGGCATGGCGGGATCTGTGGGCCCGGGGCTGCCGGGCGTCCATGTTGGTTTCCAGGGCATGGCGGGACCTGTGGGCCTGGGTCTGCCAGGCATCCCTGGTTTTCCGGGGACATGGTAAGAGCTGTGGTCCAGGGGCTGCCAGGAAGCCATGTTGGTTCCGGGGGAATGGCGGGAGCTGTGGGACTGGGACTACCGGGCGGCCAATTTGGGACAGGGGGATCGCAGGAGCTGTGGTCCCGGGGCTGCCGTGCAGCCATGTTGGTTCTCAGGGCATGGCAGGAGCTGTCTGTCCGAAGCTGCAGGGCGGCCATTTTGGTTCCCTGTGCATGGCGGGATCTGTGGGCCCGGGCTGCAGGGCGGCCATGTTGGTTCCTGGGTCATGGCGGGATCTGTGGGCCCGGGCTGCTGGGCGGCCATGTTGGATTCTGGCGCATGGAGGGCGCTATGGGCCTTGGGCTGCCGGGCGGCCGTGTTGTTTCAGGGTGCATGGCGAGAGCTGTGGTATGGGGCTGCTGTCAGCCATATTGGTCCCCGAGGTATGGCGGGAGCTGTGAACCTGGGGCTGCCGGGCGGACATGTTTGTTTCCAGGGCATAGCAAGAACCCTGGGCCCGGGGCTCCCGACAACCATGTTGGTTCCCCGGGCAAGGCGAGAGCTGTGGGCCCGGGGCTGCTGGGCGGCCATGTTGGTTCCCGGGGCATGGTGGGAGATTTGGTCCTGGGGCTGTCGCCGGCCATGTTGGTTCCCGGGGACTGGCGGGAGCTTTTGGCCCAGGCCTGACGCCACCCATGTTGGTTCCCGGGGCATAGCGGGAGCTGTGGGCCCGGGTCTGCCGCCGGCCATGTTGCTTCCCTGGCATGGCGGGAGCTTTTGTCCCGGGGCTGCCGGGCGGCCATGTTGGTTCTAGGAGCATGGCGGGAGCTGTGGGCCTAGGGTTGCCAGGCGGCCATGATGGTTTCCTGTGTATGGCTGGAGCTGTTGGCCTGGGGCTGCCGTCGGCCATGTTGGTTATCGGGGCATGGTGGGAGCTGTGGGCCTGGGGCTGCCGGGCGGCCATGTTGATTACCCAGGCATGGTGGGAGCTGTGGGCCCGCGGCTGCCGGGCGGCCATGTTGGTTCCTGGGTCATGGCGGGACATGTGGTCCCGGGGCTCCTGGCCGGACATGTTGGTTCCCGGGACACGGTGGGAGATTTTGTCCTGGACCTGCCTCCGGCCATGTTGGTTCCCAGGTCAAGGCGGTGGCTTTTGAACCGGGCCTGACGCCAGCCATGTTGCTTCCCTGGGCATGGCTGGAGATGTGGGCCCGGGGATGCTGTGCAGCCATGTAGGTTCCCGGGGCATGGCGGGAGCTGTGTGCCCGGGTCTGCCTCTGGCCATGTTGGTTCTCCTGGCATGGCGGGAGCTGTGGGCTCCGGGCTGAGGTGTGGCCATGTTGGTTTTAAGGGCATGGCGGGAGCTGTGGGGCCGGGGCTGCCGGGCGGCCATGTTGGTTCCCGGGGCATGGCGGGAGCTGTGGGCTCGGGGCTGCCGTCGGCCATGTTGGTTTCCCAGTGTATGGAGGGAGTTTTGGGCCCGGGGCTGCTGGGCGGCCATGTTGGTTCCCTGGTCATGGCGGGACACGTGGGCCCGGAGCTGCTGAGCGGCCATGTTGGTTACTGGGGCATGGTGGGAGATTTGGTCGTGGGGCTGTCGCCGTCCATGTTGGTTCCCAAGGCATGGCGGGATCTTTTGGCGCGGGCCTGACGCCAGCCATGTTGGTTCCAGGAGCAAGGCAGGAGCTGTGGGGCCAGGGCTGCTGGGCGGCCATGTTGGTTACCAAGGCATGGCGTGAGTTGTGGACCCGTGGCTGCCGTGCGGCCATCTTGGTTCTCAGGGCATGGCGGGAGCTGTGGGCCCGGGGCTGCTGGGCGGCCATGTTGGTTTCCGGGGCATGGTGGGAGCTGCGGGCCTGGGGTTGCCGTCGGCCATGTTGGTTATCGGGGCATGGTGGGAGCTGTGGGCCCGGTGCTGCCGGGCGGCCGTATTGGTTCCAGGGGCATGGTGTGACCTGTGGGCCCGGGGCTGTCGGGCGACCATGTTGGTTTCTGGGTCATGGCGGGAGCTTTGGTCCCTGGTCTGCCGCCGGCCATGTTGGTTCCCCGGGCATGACGGGAGCTGTGGGACTGGGACTGCCGGACGGCCATGTTTGTTCTCAGGGTATGGTGGGAGTTTTGGGCCCAAAGCTGCCGGGCGGCCATGTTGGTTCCCAGGGCACGCGGGTGCTGTGGGCCTGGGGCTGCCAGGCGGCCATGTTGGTTTCCAGGGCATGGCGGGACCTGTGGGCCTGGGTCTGCCAGGCATCCCTGGTTTTCCGGGGACATGGTAAGAGCTGTGGTCCAGGGGCTGCCAGGAAGCCATGTTGGTTCCCGGGGCATGGCGGGAGCTGTGGGACTGGGACTACCGGGCGGCCAATCTGGGACAGGGGGATCGCAGGAGCTGTGGTCCCGGGGCTGCCGTGCAGCCATGTTGGTTCTCAGGGCATGGCAGGAGCTGTCTGTCCGGAGCTGCAGGGCGGCCATTTTGGTTCCCTGTGCATGGCGGGAGCTGTGGGCCCGGGCTGCAGGGCGGCCATGTTGGTTCCTGGGTCATGGCGGCATCTGTGGGCCCGGGCTGCAGGGCGGCCATGTTGGATTCTGGCGCATGGAGGGCGCTATGGGCCTTGGGCTGCCGGGCGGCCGTGTTGTTTCAGGGTGCATGGCGAGAGCTGTGGTATGGGGCTGCTGTCAGCCATATTGGTCCCCGAGGTATGGCGGGAGCTGTGAACCCGGGGCTGCCGGGCGGACATGTTTGTTTCCAGGGCATAGCAAGAACCCTGGGCCCGGGGCTCCCGACAACCATGTTGGTTCCCCGGGCAAGACGAGAGCTGTGGGCCCGGGGCTGCCGGGCGTCCATGTTGGTTTCCAGGGCATGGCGGGACCTGTGGGCCTGGGTCTGCCAGGCATCCCTGGTTTTCCGGGGACATGGTAAGAGCTGTGGTCCAGGGGCTGCCAGGAAGCCATGTTGGTTCCCGGGGCATGGCGGGAGCTGTGGGACTGGGACTACCGGGCGGCCAATTTGGGACAGGGGGGTCGCAGGAGCTGTGGTCCCGGGGCTGCCGTGCAGCCATGTTGGTTCTCAGGGCATGGCAGCAGCTGTCTGTCCGGAGCTGCAGGGCGGCCATTTTGGTTCCCTGTGCATGGCGGGAGCTGTGGGCCCGGGCTGCAGGGCGGCCATGTTGGTTCCTGGGTCATGGCGGGATCTGTGGGCCCGGGCTGCAGGGCGGCCATGTTGGTTCCTGGGTCATGGCGGAATCTGTGGGCCCGGGCTGCAGGGCGGCCATGGTGGTTCCCGGGGCATCGTGGGTTCTGTGGGCCCGGGGCAGCCGTGCGGTCGTGTTAGTTCCCGGGGCATGGCCAGAGTTGTGGGCTTTGGGCTGCCGGGCGGCCATGTTGGTTCCCGGGTCATGGCGGGACATGTGGACGCGGGGCTGCTGAGCGGCCATGTTGTTTCCCGGGGCACGGTGGGAGATTTTGTCCTGGACCTGCCTCCGGAGATAGTGGTTCCCGGGGCATGGCGGGAGCTTTTGGCCCTGGGATGCTGTGCGGCCATGTTGTTTCCCTGGGCATGACGGGAGCTGTGGGACTGGGACCAGCCATGTTGGTTGCCCGGGCATGGCAGGAGCTGTGGGCCCGGGGCTGATGGGCGGCCATGTTGGTTCCCTGCACATGGCGGTAGCTCTGGGCTTGGGGCTGCCACTGGTCATGTTGGTTTCAAGGGCATGGCGGGACCTCTGGGCCTGGGTCTGCCAGGCAGCCATGGTTTTACCGGTACATGGTAAGAGCTTTTGGTCCGGGAGTGCTGAGCGGCCATGTTGATTCCCAAGCCATGGCGGTAGCTGTGGGCCCGGAACAGTTGCCGGCCATGTTGGTTCTCGGAGCATGGCAGGAGCTGTGGGGCCAGGGCTGCTGGGCGGCCATGTTGGGACAGGGGCATGGCGGGAGCTGTGGGCCAGGTGCTGCCAACAACCATATTTGTTCTCAGCCTATGGCGGGAGTTTTGCGCCCAGGGCTGCCGGGCGGTCATGTTGGTTCCCAGGGCACGCGGGTGCTGTTGGCCCGGGGCTACCGGGCGGCCATGTTGGTTCCCGGGTCATGGCGGGAGCTGTGGGCCCGGGGCTGCCGTCGGCCATGTTGGTTCCCGGGGCATGGTGAGAGATTTTGGCTCGGGGTACCGGGCGGCCATGTTGGTTCCTGGGTTAGGGCGGGACAGGTGGGCCCAGATCTGCTGAGCGGCCATGTTGGTTCCCGGGGCATGGCGGGAGCTGTGGGCTCGGGGCTGCTGTCGGCCATGTTGGTTTCCCAGGGTATGGAGGGAGTTTTGGGCCCGGGGCTGCTGGGCGGCCATGTTGGTTCCCGGGTTATGGCGGAAGCTGTGGGTCAGTGGCTGCCGGGCGGCCATGTTGGTTCCCCGGGCATGGCTGGACCTGTGGACCCGGGGCTGCCGGGCGGCCATGTTAGTTCCCCGGGCATGGCGGGACCTATGGGCCTGGGTCTGCCAGGTAGCCATGGTTTTCCCAGGATATGGTAAGAGCCGTAGGCGGGCGCTGCTGGGCGGCTATGTTGGTTCCCTGGTCATGGCGGGACACGTGGGCCCGGAGCTGCTGAGCGGCCATGTTGGTTACTGGGGCATGGTGGGAGATTTGGTCGTGGGGCTGTCGCCGTCCATGTTGGTTCCCAAGGCATGGCGGGATCTTTTGGCGCGGGCCTGACGCCAGCCATGTTGGTTCCAGGAGCAAGGCAGGAGCTGTGGGGCCAGGGCTGCTGGGCGGCCATGTTGGTTACCAAGGCATGGCGTGAGTTGTGGACCCGTGGCTGCCGTGCGGCCATCTTGGTTCTCAGGGCATGGCGGGAGCTGTGGGCCCGGGGCTGCTGGGCGGCCATGTTGGTTTCCGGGGCATGGTGGGAGCTGCGGGCCTGGGGTTGCCGTCGGCCATGTTGGTTATCGGGGCATGGTGGGAGCTGTGGGCCCGGTGCTGCCGGGCGGCCGTATTGGTTCCAGGGGCATGGTGTGACCTGTGGGCCCGGGGCTGTCGGGCGAACATGTTGGTTTCTGGGTCATGGCGGGAGCTTTGGTCCCTGGTCTGCCGCCGGCCATGTTGGTTCCCCGGGCATGACGGGAGCTGTGGGACTGGGACTGCCGGACGGCCATGTTTGTTCTCAGGGTATGGTGGGAGTTTTGGGCCCAAAGCTGCCGGGCGGCCATGTTGGTTCCCAGGGCACGCGGGTGCTGTGGGCCCGGGGCTGCCGGGCGGCCATGTTGGTTTCCAGGGCATGGCGGGACCTGTGGGCCTGGGTCTGCCAGGCATCCCTGGTTTTCCGGGGACATGGTAAGAGCTGTGGTCCAGGGGCTGCCAGGAAGCCATGTTGGTTCCCGGGGCATGGCGGGAGCTGTGGGACTGGGACTACCGGGCGGCCAATCTGGGACAGGGGGATCGCAGGAGCTGTGGTCCCGGGGCTGCCGTGCAGCCATGTTGGTTCTCAGGGCATGGCAGGAGCTGTCTGTCCGGAGCTGCAGGGCGGCCATTTTGGTTCCCTGTGCATGGCGGGAGCTGTGGGCCCGGGCTGCAGGGCGGCCATGTTGGTTCCTGGGTCATGGCGGGATCTGTGGGCCCGGGCTGCAGGGCGGCCATGTTGGATTCTGGCGCATGGAGGGCGCTATGGGCCTTGGGCTGCCGGGTGGCCGTGTTGTTTCAGGGTGCATGGCGAGAGCTGTGGTATGGGGCTGCTGTCAGCCATATTGGTCCCCGAGGTATGGCGGGAGCTGTGAACCCGGGGCTGCCGGGCGGACATGTTTGTTTCCAGGGCATAGCAAGAACCCTGGGCCCGGGGCTCCCGACAACCATGTTGGTTCCCCGGGCAAGACGAGAGCTGTGGGCCCGGGGCTGCTGGGCGGCCATGTTGGTTCCCGGGGCATGGTGGGAGATTTGGTCCTGGGGCTGTCGCCGGCCATGTTGGTTCCCGGGGAATGGCGGGAGCTGTGGGCCCGGGTCTGCCGCCGGCCATGTTGGTTCCCTGGCATGGCGGGAGCTTTTGTCCCGGGGCTGCCAGGCGACCATGTTGGTTCTAGGAGCATGGCGAGAGCTGTGGGACTGGGACTGCTGGGCGCCCATGTTGGGACAGGGGTCATAGCGGGAGCTGTGGTCCCGGGGCTGCTGGGCGGCCATGTTGGTTCCCCGGGCATGGCAGGAGCTGTGGGCCAGGGTCTGCCGCTGGCCATATTGGTTCCCCAGGCATGGCAGGATCTGTGGGCCCGGGGCTGTCGGGCGGCCATTTTGATTTCCAGGCCATGGCGGGAGCTGTGGGCCCGGGGCTGCCGGGCGGCCATGTTGGTTCCCGGGGCATGGTCGGAGCTGTGGGCCCGGGTCTGCCGCCGGCCATGTTGGTTCCCTGGCATGGCGGGAGCTTTTGTCCCGGGGCTGCCAGGCGACCATGTTGGTTCTAGGAGCATGGCGAGAGCTGTGGGACTGGGACTGCTGGGCGCCCATGTTGGGACAGGGGTCATAGCGGGAGCTGTGGTCCCGGGGCTGCTGGGCGGCCATGTTGGTTCCCCGGGCATGGTCGGAGCTGTGGGCCAGGGTCTGCCGCTGGCCATATTGGTTCCCCAGGCATGGCAGGATCTGTGGGCCCGGGGCTGCCGGGCGGCCATTTTGATTTCCAGGCCATGGCGGGAGCTGTGGGCCCGGGGCTGCTGGGCGGCCATGTTGGTTCCCGGGGCATGGTCGGAGTTGTGGGCCTGGGGCTGCCGGGCGGCCATGTTGGTTCCCGGGTTGTGGCGGGACCTGTGGGCCCGGGGCTGCTGAGCGGCCATGTTGGTTCCCGGGGCATGGCGGGAGCTGTGAGCTTGAGGCTGCCGACGGCCATGGTGGTTCCCGGGGCATCGTGGGTTCTGTGGGCCCGGGGCAGCCGTGCGGTCGTGTTGGTTCCTGGGACATGGTGAAAACTGTGGGCCCGGGGCTGCCGGGCGGCCATGTTTGTTCCCGGGTCATGGCGGGACATGTGGACGCGGGGCTGCTGAGCGGCCATGTTGTTTCCCGGGGCACGGTGGGAGATTTTGTCCTGGACCTGCCTCCGGAGATAGTGGTTCCCGGGGCATGGCGGGAGCTTTTGGCCCGGGACTGCCGCCAGGCATGTTGGTTCCTGGGGCATGGTGGGAGATTTTGGCCCTGGGATGCTGTGCGGCCATGTTGTTTCCCTGGGCATGACGGGAGCTGTGGGCCCGGGTCTGTCACCAGCCATGTTGGTTGCCCGGGCATGGCAGGAGCTGTGGGCCCGGGGCTGATGGGCGACCATGTTGGTTCCCTGCGCATGGCGGTAGCTCTGGGCTTGGGGCTGCCACTGGCCATGTTGGTTTCAAGGGCATGGCAGGACCTCTGGGCCTGGGTCTGCCAGGCAGCCATGGTTTTACCGGTACATGGTAAGAGCTGTTGGTCCGGGACTGCTGAGCGGCCATGTTGATTCCCAAGCCATGGCGGTAGCTGTGGGCCCGGAACAGTTGCCGGCCATGTTGGTTCTCGGAGCATGGCAGGAGCTGTGGGGCCAGGGCTGCTGAGCGGCCATGTTGGGACAGGGGCATGGCGGGAGCTGTGGGCTCGGGGCTGCCGTCGGCCATGTTGGTTTCCCAGGGTATGGAGGGAGTTTTGGGCCCGGGGCTGCCGGGCGGCCATGTTGGTTCCCCATCTATGGCGGGACCTGTGGGTCCGGGGCTGCCTCCGGCCATGTTGTTTTCCAGGGCATGGCGGGATCTGTGTTCCTGGGTCTGCCAGGCAGCCCTGGTTTTCCTGGGACATGGAAAGAGCTGTAGGCCTGGGGCTGCCTGGCGGCCATGTTGATTCCTGGACCATGGCGGGAGCTGTGGGCCCGAGGCTGCTGGGCGGCCATGTTGGTTCCCGGAGAATGGCAAGAGCTGTTGGCCCGTGGCTGCGTGCGGCCATGTTGGTTCCCGGGTCATGGCGGGAGCTGCGGGACTGGGACTGCCGGGCGGCCATGTTGGGACAGGGGGCATGGCGGGAGCTGTTGGCTAGGTGCTGCCAACGGTCATGTTTGTTCCCAGGGTATGGCGGGAGTTTTGGGCACAGCGCTGCCGGGCGGCCATGTTGGTTCCCAGGGCACGCGGGTACTGTGGGACTGGGGCTGCCGGGCGGCCATGTTGGTTCCCGGGGTATGGCGGGACTTGTGGGCCCGGGGCAGCTGAGCGGTCATGTTGGTTCCCGGGGCATGGTGGGAGATATTGTCCTGGAGCTGCCTACAGCCGTGTTGGTTTCCGGGGCATGGCGGGAGCCGTGGGCCCGGGGATGCTGGTCGGCCATGTTGATTCTCGGTTCATGGCGTGTGTTGTCGGCCTGGGGCTGCCGCTGGCAATACTGGTTCGCAGGGCATGGCGGGAGCTGTGGGCCCCGGGCTGTTGGGCGGCCATGTTGGTTCCCAGGACATGGCAGGAGCTGTAGGCTTAGGGCTGCCGGGCGGCCATGTTGGTTCGTGGGGCATGCAGCGACCTGTGGGCCCGGGGCTGCTTGGTGGCCATGTTGGTTCCCAGGACATGGCGAGAGCTGTGGGCCTGGGGGTGCCATCGGCCATTTTGGTTCCCGGGGCATGGCGGGAGCTGTGGGCCCCGGAGCTGCTGAGCGGCCATTTTGGTTGCCAGGGCATGGTGGGACATCTGATCGTTGGGCTGCTAGCGGCCATGTTGGTTCCCGGGGCATGGCGGGAGCTGTGGACCCGGGGCTGCCACCGGCCATGTTGGTTTCCAGGGCATGGCGGGACCTGTGGGCCTGGGGCTGCCAGGCAGCCCTGGTTTTCCCGGGACATGGTAAGAGCTGTATGCCTGGGGCTGCCGGGCGGCCATGTTGGTTCCCGGGGCATGGCGAGAGCTGTGGTGCCGGGCCTGCTGGGTGGCCATGTTGGTTCCCGGGGCATGGTAAGATCTGCGGGCTCTGGGCTTCCGTGAGGCCATGTTGGTTCTCAGGGCATGGCGGGAGCTGTAGGCCTGGGGCTGCCGGGCAGCCATGTTGGTTCCCGGGTCATGGCGGGAGCTGTTGGTCCGGGGCTGCTGGGCGGCCTTGTTGGTTCCTGGGGCATGGCGGGAGCTGTGCAACTGGGACTGCCGGGCGGCAATGTTGGGACAGGGGGCATGGCGGGAGCTGAGGGCCAGGTGCTGCCAACGGCCATTTTTCTTCCCAGGGTATGGAGGGAGTTTTGGGCCCAGGGCTGCCGGGCGGCCATGTTGGTTCCCGGGGCATGGCGGAAGCTGTGGGCCAGGGGCTGCCGGGCAGAAATGTTGGTTCCTGGGGCATGGCAAGATCTGTAGGCCTAGGGCTGCCGGGCGGCCATGTTTGTTTCCGGGGCATGGCGGGAGCTGTGGGCCTGGGGCTGCTGGGCGGCCATGTTTGTTCCCGGGTCATGGCGGGAGCTGTGGGCTCAAGGCTCCCGAGCGGCCATGTTGGTTCCCTGGGCATGGCGGGAGCTGTGGGCTTGGGTCTGCCGGGCAGCCATGGTTTTCCCGGGACATGGTAAGAGCTGTAGGTGTGGGGCTGCCGAGCAGCCATGGTGGTTCCCCGGGCATGGTGGGAGCTGTGGGCCCGGGACTGCCGGGCGGCCATGTTGGTTCCCCGGGCATGGCGGGACCTGTGGCTCTGGGACTGCCAGGCAGCCATGCTTTTCCCGGGACATGGTAAAAGCTGTGATCCTGGGGCTGCCGGGCGGCCATGTTGATTCTCGGGGCATGGCGGGAGATGTGGGCCCGGGGCTGTCGGGCGACCGTGTTGGTTTCTGGGGCATGGAGGGACATGTGGGCCCGGAGTTGATCAGCAGCCATGTTGGTTCCCGGGGCATAGCGGGAGCTGTGGGTCGGGGATGCTGGGCGGCCATGTTGGTTCCCAAGGCATGGCGGGAGCTGTGGACCCGGGTCTTCCGCCGGCCATGTTGTTTCCCCGGGCATGGCAGGACCTGCGGGCCTGGGTCTGCCAGGCAGCCATGGGTTTCCAGGACATGGTAAGAGCTGTAGGCCTGGGGCTGCCGGGCGGCCATGTTGGTTCCCGGGGCATGGCGGAAGCTGTGGGCCAGGGGCTGACGGGCGGTCATGTTGGTTCCTGGGGCATGGCAAGATGTGTAGGCCTAGGGCTGCCGGGCGGCCATGTTGATTCCTGGGGCATGGCGAGATCTCTAGGCCTAGGGCTGCAGGGCGGCCATGTTTGTTCCGGGGTCATAGTGGGTGCTGTGGGCCTGGGGATGCCGGGCGGCCATGTTAGTTCCCGGAGCATGGCCGGAGTTGTGGGCCTGGAGCTGCCGGGCGGCCATTTTGGTTCCCGGGGCATGGTGGGAGCTGTGGGCCTGGGGCTGCCGGGCAGCCGTGGTTTTCCTGGGACATGGGAAGAGCTGTAGGCCTGGGGCTGCCGGGGGGCAATGTTGATTCCCGGGCCATGGCGGGATCTCTGGGGCTGTTGCTGCTGTGGGGCCATGTTGGTTCCCGGGGCAGGGCGGGAGCTCTGGTCCCGGTGTTCCCGTGCGGCCATGTTGGTTCTCAGGGCATGGCGGGAGCTGTGGGCCCGGGGCTGTCGGGCATCCGTGTTCGTTGCTATGGCATGGTGGGAGCTGTGGGCCAGGTGCTGCCAACGGCCATGATGGTTCCCAGGTTATGGCAGGAATTTTGGGCCCAGGGCTGCTGGGCGGCAATGTTGGTTCCCGGGGCATGGCGGGAGCTGTGGGTCAGGGGCTGCCGGGCGGCCATGGTTTTCCCAGGATATGGTAAGAGCTGTAGGCCCGGGGCTGCCCGGCGGCCATGTTGGTTCCCTGGTGATGGCGGGACATGTGGGCCTGGAGCTGCTGAGCGGCCATGTTGGTTCCCTGGGCATGGTGGGAAATTTGGTCGTGGGGCTGTCGCCGGCCGTGTTGGTTCCCAAGGCATGGCGGGAGCTGTGGGGCCGGGGCTGCTCGACGGCCATGTTGGTTACCAAGGCATGGTGGGAGCTGTGGGCCCGCGGCTGTCGTGCGGCCATGTTGGTTCTCAGGGCATGGTGGGAGCTGTGGGCCTAGGGTTGCCAGGCGGCCATGTTGGTTTCCTGGACATGGCTGGAGCTGTGGGCCTGGGGCTGCCGTGCAGCCATGTTGGTTATCGGGGCATGGTGGGAGCTGTGGGCCTGGGGCTGCCGGGCGGCCATGTTGGTTACCCAGGCATGGTGGGAGCTGTGGGCCTGGGGCTGTCGGGCGGCCATGTTGGTTCCTGGGTCATGGCGGGACATGTGGTCCCGGGGCTCCTGGCCGGCCATGTTTCCCGGGACACGGTTGGAGATTTTGTCCTGGACCTGCCTCCGGCCATGTTGGTTCCCAGGTCAAGGCAGTGGCTTTTGAACCGGGCCTGACGCCAGGCATGTTGGTTCCCGGGGCATGGCGGGAGCTGTGGGGCCGGGGCTGCTAGGCGGCCATGTAGGTTCCCGGGGCATGGCGGGAGCTGTGGGCTCGGGGCTGCCGTCGGCCATGTTGGTTTGCCAGGGTATGGAGGGAGTTTTGGGCCCAGGGCTGCCGGGCGGCCATGTTGGTTTCCGGGGCATGGTGGGAGCTGCGGGCCTGGGGTTGCCGTCGGCCATGTTGGTTATCGGGGCATTTTGGGAGCTGTCGCCCGGTGCTGCCGGGTGGCCGTATTGGTTCCAGGGGCATGGTGTGACCTGTGGGCCCGGGGCTGTCGGGCGACCATGTTGGTTCCTGGGTCATGGCGGGAGCTTTGGTCCCTGGTCTGCCGCCGGACATGTTGGTTCCCCGGGCATGGCGGGAGCTGTGGGACTGGGACTGCCGGACGGCCATGTTTGTTCTCAGGGTATGGTGGGAGTTTTGGGCCCAAAGCTGCTGGGCGGCCATGTTGGTTCCCAGGGCACGCGGGTGCTGTGGGCCCGGGGCTGCCAGGCGGCCATGTTGGTTCCCGGGGCATGGCGGGAGCTTTTGGGTCGGGCCTGCCGCCAGCCATGTTGTTTTGCGGATCATGGCAGGAGCTGTGGGCCCGTGGCTGCTGGGCGGCCATGTTGGTTCCCCGGGCATGGTGAGAACTGTGGGTCCCGGGGTGCTGGGCGGCCATGTTGGTTCATGGGTCATGGAGGGAGCTTTTGGCTCGGGCCTGCCATCAGCCATGTTGCTTCCCGGGCCATGGTGGGAATTTTGGGCCCGGGTCTGCAGCCGCCCATGATGGTTCCCCGGGCATGGCGGGATCTGTGGGCCCGGGGCTGCCGGGCGTCCATGTTGGTTTCCAGGGCATGGCGGGACCTGTGGGCCTGGGTCTGCCAGGCATCCCTGGTTTTCCGGGGACATGGTAAGAGCTGTGGTCCTGGGGCTGCCAGGAAGCCATGTTGGTTCCGGGGGAATGGCGGGAGCTGTGGGACTGGGACTACCGGGCGGCCAATTTGGGACAGGGGGATCGCAGGAGCTGTGGTCCCGGGGCTGCCGTGCAGCCATGTTGGTTCTCAGGGCATGGCAGGAGCTGTCTGTCCGGAGCTGCAGGGCGGCCATTTTGGTTCCCTGTGCATGGCGGGAGCTGTGGGCCCGGGCTGCAGGGCGGCCATGTTGGTTCCTGGGTCATGGCGGGACATGTGGTCCCGGGGCTCCTGTCCGGCCATGTTGTTTCCCGGAACACGGTGGGAGATTTTGTCCTGGACCTGCCTCCGGCCATGTTGGTTCCCAGGTCAAGGCAGTGGCTTTTGAACCGGGCCTGACGCCAGGCATGTTGGTTCCCGGGGCATGGCGGAAGCTGTGGGGCCAGGGCTGCTAGGCGGCCATGTTGGTTCCCGGGGCATGGCGGGAGCTGTGGGCTCGGGGCTGCCGTCGGCCATGTTGGTTTGCCAGGGTATGGAGGGAGTTTTGGGCCCAGGGCTGCCGGGCGGCCATGTTGGTTTCCGGGGCATGGTGGGAGCTGCGGGCCTGGGGTTGCCGTCGGCCATGTTGGTTATCGGGGCATTTTGGGAGCTGTCGCCCGGTGCTGCCGGGTGGCCGTATTGGTTCCAGGGGCATGGTGTGACCTGTGGGCCCGGGGCTGTCGGGCGACCATGTTGGTTCCTGGGTCATGGCGGGAGCTTTGGTCCCTGGTCTGCCGCCGGACATGTTGGTTCCCCGGGCATGGCGGGAGCTGTGGGACTGGGACTGCCGGACGGCCATGTTTGTTCTCAGGGTATGGTGGGAGTTTTGGGCCCAAAGCTGCTGGGCGGCCATGTTGGTTCCCAGGGCACGCGGGTGCTGTGGGCCCGGGGCTGCCAGGCGGCCATGTTGGTTCCCGGGGCATGGCGGGAGCTTTTGGGTCGGGCCTGCCGCCAGCCATGTTGTTTTGCGGATCATGGCAGGAGCTGTGGGCCCGTGGCTGCTGGGCGGCCATGTTGGTTCCCCGGGCATGGTGAGAACTGTGGGTCCCGGGGTGCTGGGCGGCCATGTTGGTTCATGGGTCATGGAGGGAGCTTTTGGCTCGGGCCTGCCATCAGCCATGTTGCTTCCCGGGCCATGGTGGGAATTTTGGGCCCGGGTCTGCAGCCGCCCATGATGGTTCCCCGGGCATGGCGGGATCTGTGGGCCCGGGGCTGCCGGGCGTCCATGTTGGTTTCCAGGGCATGGCGGGACCTGTGGGCCTGGGTCTGCCAGGCATCCCTGGTTTTCCGGGGACATGGTAAGAGCTGTGGTCCTGGGGCTGCCAGGAAGCCATGTTGGTTCCGGGGGAATGGCGGGAGCTGTGGGACTGGGACTACCGGGCGGCCAATTTGGGACAGGGGGATCGCAGGAGCTGTGGTCCCGGGGCTGCCGTGCAGCCATGTTGGTTCTCAGGGCATGGCAGGAGCTGTCTGTCCGGAGCTGCAGGGCGGCCATTTTGGTTCCCTGTGCATGGCGGGAGCTGTGGGCCCGGGCTGCAGGGCGGCCATGTTGGTTCCTGGGTCATGGCGGGACATGTGGTCCCGGGGCTCCTGGCCGGCCATGTTGTTTCCCGGAACACGGTGGGAGATTTTGTCCTGGACCTGCCTCCGGCCATGTTGGTTCCCAGGTCAAGGCGGTGGCTTTTGAACCGGGCCTGACGCCAGGCATGTTGGTTCCCGGGGCATGGCGGGAGCTGTGGGCCCGGGGATGCTGTGCGGCCATGTAGGTTCCCGGGTCATGGCGGGACATGTGGGCGCGGGGCTGCTGAGCGGCCATGTTGTTTCCTGGGGCACGGTGGGAGATTTTGTCCTGGACCTGCCTCCGGAGATAGTGGTTCCCGGGGCATGGCGGGAGCTTTTGGCCCGGGACTGCCGCCAGGCATGTTGGTTCCTGGGGCATGGTGGGAGATTTTGGCCCTGGGATGCTGTGCGGCCATGTTGTTTCCCTGGGCATGTCGGGAGCTGTGGGCCCGGGGCTGCTGGGCGGCCGTGTTGGTTCCCGGGGCATGACGGGAGCTGTGGGCCCGGGTCTGTCACCAGCCATGTTGGTTGCCCGGGCATGGCAGGAGCTGTGGGCCCGGGGCTGATGGGCGGCCATGTTGGTTCCCGAGGCATGGCCGGAGTTGTGGGCTTTGGGCTGCCGTGCGGCCATGTTGGTTCCCGGGTCATGTCGGGAGATGTGGGCGCGGGGCTGCTGAGCGGCCATGTTGTTTCCCGGGGCACGGTGGGAGATTTTGTCCTAGACCTGCCTCCGCAGATAGTGGTTACCGGGGCATGGTGGGAGCTTTTGGCCCGGGACTGCCGCCAGGCATGTTGGTTCCTGGGGCATGGTGGGAGATTTTGGGCCTGGGATGCTGTGCGGCCATGTTGGTTTCAAGGGCATGGCGGGACCTCTGGGCCTGGGTCTGCCAGGCAGCCATGGTTTTACCGGTACATGGTAAGAGCTGTTGGTCCGGGACTGCTGAGCGGCCATGTTGATTCCCAAGCCATGGCGGTAGCTGTGGGCCCGGAACAGTTGCCGGCCGTGTTGGTTCTCGGAGCATGGCAGGAGCTGTGGGGCCAGGGCTGCTGGGCGGCCATGTTGGGACAGGGGCATGGCGGGATCTGTGGGCCAGGTGCTGCCAACAACCATGTTTGTTCTCAGCCTATGGCGGGAGTTTTGCGCCCAGGGCTGCCGGGCGGTCATGTTGGTTCCCAGGGCACGCGGGTGCTGTGGGTCCGGGGCTACCGGGCGGCCATGTTGGTTCCCGGGTCATGGCGGGAGCTGTGGGCCCGGGGCTGCCGTCGGCCATGTTGTTTCCCGGGGCATGGTGAGAGATTTTGGCCCGGGGTACCGGGCGGTCATGTTGGTTCCTGGGTTATGGCGGGACAGGTGGGCCCAGATCTGCTGAGCGGCCATGTTGGTTCCCGGAGCATGGTGGGAGATTTGGTTATTTGGCTCGCGCCGGCCATGTTGTTTCCCGGGGCATGGCGAGAGATTTTGCCCCGGGCCTGACGCCAGCCATGTTGGTTTTCGGGGCATGGCGGGAGCTGTGTGCCTGGGGCTTCCACCGGCCATGTTGGTTACGAGGGCATGGCGGGAGCTGTTGGCCTGGGTCTGCCAGGCAGTCCTAGTTTTCCCGGGAGATGGTAAGAGCTGCAGGCCTGGGGCTACCGGGCGGCCATGTTGGTTCCCAGGACATGGCGGGATCTGTGGGCCCGGGGCTGTCGGGCATCCTTGTTCGTTGCTGTGGCATGGTGGGAGCTGTGGGCCAGGTGCTGCCAACGGCCATGATGGTTCCCAGGTTATGGCAGGAATTTTGGGCCCAGGGCTGCTGCGCGGCAGTGTTGGTTCCCGGGGCATGGCGGGACCTGTGTGCCTGGGTCTGCCAGGCAGCCATGGTTTTCCCAGGATATGGTAAGAGCTGTAGGCCCGGGGCTGCCCGGCAGCCATGTTGGTTCCCTGGTGATGGCAGGACATGTGGGCCTGGAGCTGCTGAGCGGCCATGTTGGTTCCCTGGGCATGGTGGGAAATTTGGTCGTGGGGCTGTCGCCGGCCATGTTGGTTCCCAAGGCATGGCGGGATCTTTTGGCCCGGGGCTGACGGCAGCCATGTTGGTTTCCTGGACATGGCTGGAGCTGTGTGCCTGGGGTTGCCGTCGGCCATGTTGGTTATCGGGGCATGGTGGGAGCTGTGGGCCCGGGGCTGTCGGGCGGCCATGTTGGTTCCTGGGTCATGGCGGGACATGTGGTCCCGGGGCTCCTGGCCGGACATGTTGGTTCCCGGGACACGGTGGGAGATTTTGTCCTGGACCTGCCTCCGGCCATGTTGGTTCCCAGGTCAAGGCGGTGGCTTTTGAACCGGGCCTGACGCCAGGCATGTTGGTTCCCGGGGCATGGCGGGAGCTGTGGGCCTGGGTCTGCCTCTGGCCATGTTGGTTCTCCTGGCATGGCGGGAGCTGTGGGCTCCGGGCTGAGGTGCGGCCATGTTGGTTCTCAGGGCATGGCGGGAGCTGTGGGGCCGGGGCTGCTGGGCGGCCATGTTGGTTTTAAGGGCATGGCGGGAGCTGTGGGCTCGGGGCTGCCGTCGGCCATGTTGGTTTCCCAGGGTATGGAGGGAGTTTTGGGCCGAGGGCTGCCGGGTGGCCATGTTGGTTACCAAGGCATGGCGGGAGCTGCGGGTACGTGGCTGCTGTGCGGCCATCTTGGTTCTCAGGGCATGGCGGGAGCTGTGGGCCCGGGGCTGCTGGGCAGCCATGTTGGTTTCCGGGGCATGGTGGGAGCTGCGGGCCTGGGGTTGCCGTCGCCCATGTTGGTTATCGGGGCATGGTGGGAGCTGTGGGCCCAGTGCTGCCGGGCGGCCGTGTTGGTTCCAGGGGCATGGTGTGACCTGTGGGCCCGGGGCTGTCGGGCGACCATGTTGGTTCCTGGGTCATGGCGGGAGCTTTGGTCCCTGGTCTGCCGCCGGCCATGTTGGTTCCCCGGGCATGACGGGAGCTGTGGGACTGGGCCTGCCGGACGGCCATGTTTGTTCTCAGGGTATGGTGGGAGTTTTGGGCCCAAAGCTGCCGGGCGGCCATGTTGGTTCCCAGGGCACGCGGGTGCTGTGGGCCCGGGGCTGCCAGGCGGCCATGTTGGTTCCCGGGGCATGGCGGGAGCTTTTGGGTCGGGCCTGCCGCCAGCCATGTTGTTTTGCGGATCATGGCAGGAGCTGTGGGCCCGTGGCTGCTGGGCGGCCATGTTGGTTCCCGGGGCATGGTGAGAACTGTGGGCCCCGGGGTGCTGGGCGGCCATGTTGGTTCATGGGTCATGGAGGGAGCTTTTGGCTCGGGCCTGCCGTCAGCCATGTTGCTTCCCGGGCCATGGCGGGAGGTTTGGGCTTGGGTCTGCAGCCGCCCATGATGGTTCCCCGTGCATGGCGGGATCTGTGGGCCCGGGGCTGCCGGGCATCCATGTTGGTTTCCAGGGCATGGCGGGACCTGTGGGCCTGGGTCTGCCAGGCATCCCTGGTTTTCCGGGGACATGGTAAGAGCTGTAGTCCAGGGGCGACCAGGAAGCCATGTTGGTTCCCGGGGCATGGCAGGATCTGTGGGCCCAGGTCTGCCGCCAGCAATTTTGGTTTGCAGGGCATGGCGGGACCTGTGGACCTGGGTCTGCCAGGCAGCCATTGTTTTCCCGGGACATGGTAAGATCTGTAGGCCTGGGTCTGCCGGGCGGCCATGCTGATTCTCGGGTCATGGCGGAAGCTGTTGGTCCCATGCTGCAGAGCGGCCATGTTAATTCCCGTGCCATGGCGGGAGCTGTGGGCCCGGGGCTGCTGGGCGGCCATGTTGGTTCCCGGGTCATGGCGGGATATGTGTGCCTGGGGCTGCTGGGCGGCCATGTTGGTTCTAGGGGCATGGCGGAAGCTGTGGGACTGGGGCTGCCGGGCAGCCATGTTGGTTCCCGGGGCATGGCGAGAGCTGTGGGCCCGAGGCTTCTCGGCAGCCATGTTAGTTCCCGGGGCATGGCGGGAGCCGTGCGCCCGGGGCTGCCTTGCGGCCATGGTGGTTCCCGGGGTATGGCAGAAGGTATGAGCTCGGGGCTTCCGGTGGCCATGTTGTTTCCCGGGGCATGGCGGGAGCTGTGGGCCTGGGTCTGCTGGGCGGCCATGTTTGTTCTCGTGTCATGGCGGGAGCTGTGGGCCCGGGGCTGCCGTCGGCTATGTTGGTTCCTGGGGCATGGCGGGAGCTGTGGGCCTGGGTCTGCTGGGCAGCCATGTTGTTTCCCGTGTCATGTTGGGAGCTGTGGGCGCGAGGCTGCTCGGAGGCCATGTTGGTTTCTGGGGAACGGTGGGAGCTGTGGGCCCGGTGCAGCCAGGCGGCCTTGTTCGTTCCCAGGGCATGACGAGAGCTTTGGGCCCAAGGCTGCCGGGCGGCCATGTTGGTTCTCGGGGCATGGCCGGAGTTGTGGGCCTAGGGCTGCCGCTGGCCATGTTGCTTCCCGGGCCATGGCGGAAGCTGTGGTGCCGGGGCTGCTGGGTGGCCATATTGGTTCCCGGGGCATGGAGGGAGCTGTGGGACTGGGACTGCCGGGCGGCCATGTTGGGACAGGGGGCATGGCGGGACCTGTGGGCCAGGTACTGCCAACGGCCATGTTTGTTCCAGGTATGGCGGGAGCCGTGCGCCCAGGGCTGCCTTGCGGCCATGGTGGTTCCCGGGGTATGGCAGGAGCTATGGGCTCGGGGCTTCCGGTGGCCATGTTGGTTCCCAGGGCACGCAGGTGCTGTGGGCCCGGGGCTGCCCGGCGGCCATGTTGGTTCCCGGGGCATTGAGGGACCTGTGGCCTGGGGCTGCCGTTAAGCCATATTGGTTCCCGGTGCATGACGGCAGCCGGGTGGCCAGGTTGGTTCCCGGGGCATGGCGGAAGGTGTGGGCCCGGGGCTGCTGGGCGGCCATGTTGGTTCCCGGGGCATGGCGGGATATGTGGGCCCGCAGCTGCTGAGCAGCCGTGTTGGTTTCTGGCACATGGCGGGAGCTGTGGGCTTGGGTTTGCCTCCGGTCATGTTGGTTCCCTGGGCATGGTGGGAGCTGTGGGCCCGTGGTTGCTGGCCGGCCATGTTGGTTCCCCGGGCATGGCGGGAGCTGTGGGCCTGGATCTGCCAGCAGCCATGGTTTTCCTGGGACATGGTAAGAGCTGTAGGCGTGGGGCTGCCTGGTGGCCATGTTGGTTCCCGGGGCATGGCGGGACCTGTGGGCCTGGGGCTGCCAGGCAGCCATGGTTTTCCCGGGACATTGTAAGATCTGTAGTGCTGGGGCTGCCGGGCGGCCATGTTGGTTCCTGGGTCATGGTGGGAGCTGTGGGCCTGGGGCTTCCTGACGGCCATGTTGGTTCCCTGGGCATTGCGGGAGCTGTGGGCCCGGGGCTGCCGGGCGGACATGTTGGTTCGCCGGGCATGGCGGGAGCTGTGGGCTCGGGGCTGCCACCGGCCACGTTGGTTTCCAGGGCATTGCAGCAACTGTGGGCCTGGGGTCTGCCAGGCAGCCATAGTTTTCCCGGGACATGGTAAGATCTGTAGGCCTGGGGCTGCCGGGCGGCCATGTTGGTTCCCGGGTCATGGCGGGAGCTGTTGGTTAGGAGCTGCTGAGCGGCCATGTTGGTTCCCGAGCCATGGCGGGAGCTGTAGGGCCGCGGCTGCTGGGCGGCCATGTTGGTTCCCGGGGCTTGGTGGGAGCTGTGGTCCCAGGTCTGCCGAGCGGCCATGTTGGTTCTCAGGGCATGGCGGGATCTGTGGGCCCGGGGCTGCTGGGCGGCCATGTTGTTTCCCGGTTCATGGCTGGAGCTGTGGGCCAGGGCTGCCGTCCGCCATGTTGGTTCCCGGGGCATGGCGGGAGCTATGGCCCCGGGGCTGCCAGGCGGCCGTGTTGGTTCCTGGGGCATGGTGGGAGCTGTGGACCCAGAGCTGCTGAGCGGCCTTGTAGTTCCTGGGTCATGGTGGGAGCTGTGGGCCTGGAGATTCTGGGCCGCCATATTGATTCCCGGGGCATGGCGGGAGCTGTGGACCCGAGGCTGTTGGGCGGCCATGTTTGTTCTCCTGTCATGGCGGGAGCTGTGGGCCCGGGGCTGCCATCGGCCATGTTGGTTCCTGGGGCATGGTGGGAGCTGTGGGCCCGGGGTTGTCGGGCAGCCATGTTGGTTCCCGGGTTATGGCGGGACATGTGGGCCCGGAGCTGCTGAACGGCCATGTTGGTTCACGGGGCATGGTGGGAGATATGGTCCTGGGGCTGCCGTCGGCCATGTTGGTTCCTGGGTGTTTGTGGAAGCTGTGGGCCCTGGGCTTCTGTGCGGCCGTGTTCGTTGCTGGGGCATGGAGGGACATGTGGGCCTGGAGCTGCTCAGCGGCCATGTTGGTTCCCGTGGTATGGTGGGAGATTTGCTCGTGGGGATGCCGCCGGCAGTGTTGGTTGCCCGGGAATCATGGGAGATTTTGGCCCGGGCCTGACGCCAGCCATGTTGGTTCCCAAGGCATGGCAGGAGCTGTGGGCCCGGTGCTGCCAGGGCGGCCATGTTGGTTCCCGGGTTATGGCGGGACTTGTGGGCCCGGGGCAGCTGAGCGGTCATGTTGGTTCCCGGGGCATGGTGGGAGATATTGTCCTGGAGCTGCCTACAGCCGTGTTGGTTTCCGGGGCATGGCGGGAGCCGTGGGCCCGGGGATGCTGGTCGGCCATGTTGATTCTCGGTTCATGGCGTGTGTTGTCGGCCTGGGGCTGCCGCTGGCAATACTGGTTCGCAGGGCATGGCGGGAGCTGTGGGCCCCGGGCTGTTGGGCGGCCATGTTGGTTCCCAGGACATGGCAGGAGCTGTAGGCTTAGGGCTGCCGGTCGGCCATGTTGGTTCGTGGGGCATGCAGCGACCTGTGGGCCCGGGGCTGCTTGGTGGCCATGTTGGTTCCCAGGACATGGCGAGAGCTGTGGGCCTGGGGGTGCCATCGGCCATTTTGGTTCCCGGGGCATGGCGGGAGCTGTGGGCCCCGGAGCTGCTGAGCGGCCATTTTGGTTGCCAGGGCATGGTGGGACATCTGATCGTTGGGCTGCTAGCGGCCATGTTGGTTCCCGGGGCATGGCGGGAGCTGTGGACCCGGGGCTGCCACCGGCCATGTTGGTTTCCAGGGCATGGCGGGACCTGTGGGCCTGGGGCTGCCAGGCAGCCCTGGTTTTCCCGGGACATGGTAAGAGCTGTATGCCTGGGGCTGCCGGGCGGCCATGTTGGTTCCCGGGGCATGGCGAGAGCTGTGGTGCCGGGCCTGCTGGGTGGCCATGTTGGTTCCCGGGGCATGGTAAGATCTGCGGGCTCTGGGCTTCCGTGAGGCCATGTTGGTTCTCAGGGCATGGCGGGAGCTGTAGGCCTGGGGCTGCCGGGCAGCCATGTTGGTTCCCGGGTCATGGCGGGAGCTGTTGGTCTGGGGCTGCTGGGCGGCCTTGTTGGTTCCTGGGGCATGGCGGGAGCTGTGCAACTGGGACTGCCGGGCGGCAATGTTGGGACAGGGGGCATGGCGGGAGCTGAGGGCCAGGTGCTGCCAACGGCCATTTTTCTTCCCAGGGTATGGAGGGAGTTTTGGGCCCAGGGCTGCCGGGCGGCCATGTTGGTTCCCGGGGCATGGCGGAAGCTGTGGGCCAGGGGCTGCCGGGCAGAAATGTTGGTTCCTGGGGCATGGCAAGATCTGTAGGCCTAGGGCTGCCGGGCGGCCATGTTTGTTTCCGGGGCATGGTGGGAGCTGTGGGCCTGGAGCTGCTGGGCGGCCATGTTTGTTCCCGGGTCATGGCGGGAGCTGTGGGCTCAAGGCTCCCGAGCGGCCATGTTGGTTCCCTGGGCATGGCGGGAGCTGTGGGCTTGGGTCTGCCGGGCAGCCATGGTTTTCCCGGGACATGGTAAGAGCTGTAGGTGTGGGGCTGCCGAGCAGCCATGGTGGTTCCCCGGGCATGGTGGGAGCTGTGGGCCCGGGACTGCCGGGCGGCCATGTTGGTTCCCCGGGCATGGCGGGACCTGTGGCTCTGGGACTGCCAGGCAGCCATGCTTTTCCCGGGACATGGTAAAAGCTGTGATCCTGGGGCTGCCGGGCGGCCATGTTGATTCTCGGGGCATGGCGGGAGATGTGGGCCCGGGGCTGTCGGGCGACCGTGTTGGTTTCTGGGGCATGGAGGGACATGTGGGCCCGGAGTTGATCAGCAGCCATGTTGGTTCCCGGGGCATAGCGGGAGCTGTGGGTCGGAGATGCTGGGCGGCCATGTTGGTTCCCAAGGCATGGCGGGAGCTGTGGACCCGGGTCTTCCGCCGGCCATGTTGTTTCCCCGGGCATGCCAGGACCTGCAGGCCTGGGTCTGCCAGGCAGCCATGGGTTTCCAGGACATGGTAAGAGCTGTAGGCCTGGGGCTGCCGGGCGGCCATGTTGGTTCCCGGGGCATGGCGGAAGCTGTGGGCCAGGGGCTGACGGGCGGTCATGTTGGTTCCTGGGGCATGGCAAGATGTGTAGGCCTAGGGCTGCCGGGCGGCCATGTTGATTCCTGGGGCATGGCGAGATCTCTAGGCCTAGGGCTGCAGGGCGGCCATGTTTGTTCCGGGGTCATAGTGGGTGCTGTGGGCCTGGGGATGCCGGGCGGCCATGTTAGTTCCCGGAGCATGGCCGGAGTTGTGGGCCTGGAGCTGCCGGGCGGCCATTTTGGTTCCCGGGGCATGGTGGGAGCTGTGGGCCTGGGGCTGCCGGGCAGCCGTGGTTTTCCTGGGACATGGGAAGAGCTGTAGGCCTGGGGCTGCCGGGGGGCAATGTTGATTCCCGGGCCATGGCGGGATCTCTGGGGCTGTTGCTGCTGGGGGGCCATGTTGGTTCCCGGGGCAGGGCGGGAGCTCTGGTCCCGGGGTTCCCGTGCGGCCATGTTGGTTCTCAGGGCATGGCGGGAGCTGTGGGCCCGGGGCTGTCGGGCATCCGTGTTCGTTGCTATGGCATGGTGGGAGCTGTGGGCCAGGTGCTGCCAACGGCCATGATGGTTCCCAGGTTATGGCAGGAATTTTGGGCCCAGGGCTGCTGGGCGGCAATGTTGGTTCCCGGGGCATGGCGGGAGCTGTGGGTCAGGGGCTGCCGGGCGGCCATGGTTTTCCCAGGATATGGTAAGAGCTGTAGGCCCGGGGCTGCCCGGCGGCCATGTTGGTTCCCTGGTGATGGCGGGACATGTGGGCCTGGAGCTGCTGAGCGGCCATGTTGGTTCCCGGGGCATGGTGGGAGATATTGTCCTGGAGCTGCCTACAGCCGTGTTGGTTTCCGGGGCATGGCGGGAGCCGTGGGCCCGGGGATGCTGGTCGGCCATGTTGATTCTCGGTTCATGGCGTGTGTTGTCGGCCTGGGGCTGCTGCTGGCAATACTGGTTCGCAGGGCATAGCGGGAGCTGTGGGCCCCGGGCTGTTGGGCGGCCATGTTGGTTCCCAGGACATGGCAGGAGCTGTAGGCTTAGGGCTGCCGGGCGGCCATGTTGGTTCGTGGGGCATGCAGCGACCTGTGGGCCCGGGGCTGCTTGGTGGCCATGTTGGTTCCCAGGACATGGCGAGAGCTGTGGGCCTGGGGGTGCCATCGGCCATTTTGGTTCCCGGGGCATGGCGGGAGCTGTGGGCCCCGGAGCTGCTGAGCGGCCATTTTGGTTGCCAGGGCATGGTGGGACATCTGATCGTTGGGCTGCTAGCGGCCATGTTGGTTCCCGGGGCATGGCGGGAGCTGTGGACCCGGGGCTGCCACCGGCCATGTTGGTTTCCAGGGCATGGCGGGACCTGTGGGCCTGGGGCTGCCAGGCAGCCCTGGTTTTCCCGGGACATGGTAAGAGCTGTATGCCTGGGGCTGCCGGGCGGCCATGTTGGTTCCCGGGGCATGGCGAGAGCTGTGGTGCCGGGCCTGCTGGGTGGCCATGTTGGTTCCCGGGGCATGGTAAGATCTGCGGGCTCTGGGCTTCCGTGAGGCCATGTTGGTTCTCAGGGCATGGCGGGAGCTGTAGGCCTGGGGCTGCCGGGCAGCCATGTTGGTTCCCGGGTCATGGCGGGAGCTGTTGGTCCGGGGCTGCTGGGCGGCCTTGTTGGTTCCTGGGGCATGGCGGGAGCTGTGCAACTGGGACTGCCGGGCGGCAATGTTGGGACAGGGGGCATGGCGGGAGCTGAGGGCCAGGTGCTGCCAACGGCCATTTTTCTTCCCAGGGTATGGAGGGAGTTTTGGGCCCAGGGCTGCCGGGCGGCCATGTTGGTTCCCGGGGCATGGCGGAAGCTGTGGGCCAGGGGCTGCCGGGCAGAAATGTTGGTTCCTGGGGCATGGCAAGATCTGTAGGCCTAGGGCTGCCGGGCGGCCATGTTTGTTTCCGGGGCATGGTGGGAGCTGTGGGCCTGGAGCTGCTGGGCGGCCATGTTTGTTCCCGGGTCATGGCGGGAGCTGTGGGCTCAAGGCTCCCGAGCGGCCATGTTGGTTCCCTGGGCATGGCGGGAGCTGTGGGCTTGGGTCTGCCGGGCAGCCATGGTTTTCCCGGGACATGGTAAGAGCTGTAGGTGTGGGGCTGCCGAGCAGCCATGGTGGTTCCCCGGGCATGGTGGGAGCTGTGGGCCCGGGACTGCCGGGCGGCCATGTTGGTTCCCCGGGCATGGCGGGACCTGTGGCTCTGGGACTGCCAGGCAGCCATGCTTTTCCCGGGACATGGTAAAAGCTGTGATCCTGGGGCTGCCGGGCGGCCATGTTGATTCTCGGGGCATGGCGGGAGATGTGGGCCCGGGGCTGTCGGGCGACCGTGTTGGTTTCTGGGGCATGGAGGGACATGTGGGCCCGGAGTTGATCAGCAGCCATGTTGGTTCCCGGGGCATAGCGGGAGCTGTGGGTCGGAGATGCTGGGCGGCCATGTTGGTTCCCAAGGCATGGCGGGAGCTGTGGACCCGGGTCTTCCGCCGGCCATGTTGTTTCCCCGGGCATGCCAGGACCTGCAGGCCTGGGTCTGCCAGGCAGCCATGGGTTTCCAGGACATGGTAAGAGCTGTAGGCCTGGGGCTGCCGGGCGGCCATGTTGGTTCCCGGGGCATGGCGGAAGCTGTGGGCCAGGGGCTGACGGGCGGTCATGTTGGTTCCTGGGGCATGGCAAGATGTGTAGGCCTAGGGCTGCCGGGCGGCCATGTTGATTCCTGGGGCATGGCGAGATCTCTAGGCCTAGGGCTGCAGGGCGGCCATGTTTGTTCCGGGGTCATAGTGGGTGCTGTGGGCCTGGGGATGCCGGGCGGCCATGTTAGTTCCCGGAGCATGGCCGGAGTTGTGGGCCTGGAGCTGCCGGGCGGCCATTTTGGTTCCCGGGGCATGGTGGGAGCTGTGGGCCTGGGGCTGCCGGGCAGCCGTGGTTTTCCTGGGACATGGGAAGAGCTGTAGGCCTGGGGCTGCCGGGGGGCAATGTTGATTCCCGGGCCATGGCGGGATCTCTGGGGCTGTTGCTGCTGGGGGGCCATGTTGGTTCCCGGGGCAGGGCGGGAGCTCTGGTCCCGGTGTTCCCGTGCGGCCATGTTGGTTCTCAGGGCATGGCGGGAGCTGTGGGCCCGGGGCTGTCGGGCATCCGTGTTCGTTGCTATGGCATGGTGGGAGCTGTGGGCCAGGTGCTGCCAACGGCCATGATGGTTCCCAGGTTATGGCAGGAATTTTGGGCCCAGGGCTGCTGGGCGGCAATGTTGGTTCCCGGGGCATGGCGGGAGCTGTGGGTCAGGGGCTGCCGGGCGGCCATGGTTTTCCCAGGATATGGTAAGAGCTGTAGGCCCGGGGCTGCCCGGCGGCCATGTTGGTTCCCTGGTGATGGCGGGACATGTGGGCCTGGAGCTGCTGAGCGGCCATGTTGGTTCCCGGGGCATGGTGGGAGATATTGTCCTGGAGCTGCCTACAGCCGTGTTGGTTTCCGGGGCATGGCGGGAGCCGTGGGCCCGGGGATGCTGGTCGGCCATGTTGATTCTCGGTTCATGGCGTGTGTTGTCGGCCTGGGGCTGCTGCTGGCAATACTGGTTCGCAGGGCATAGCGGGAGCTGTGGGCCCCGGGCTGTTGGGCGGCCATGTTGGTTCCCAGGACATGGCAGGAGCTGTAGGCTTAGGGCTGCCGGGCGGCCATGTTGGTTCGTGGGGCATGCAGCGACCTGTGGGCCCGGGGCTGCTTGGTGGCCATGTTGGTTCCCAGGACATGGCGAGAGCTGTGGGCCTGGGGCTGCCATCGGCCATTTTGGTTCCCGGGGCATGGCGGGAGCTGTGGGCCCCGGAGCTGCTGAGCGGCCATTTTGGTTGCCAGGGCATGGTGGGACATCTGATCGTTGGGCTGCTAGCGGCCATGTTGGTTCCCGGGGCATGGAGGGAGCTTTTGGCCCGGGACTGACGCCAGGCATGTTGGTTCCCGGGGCATGGCGGGAGCTGTGGGGCCGGGGCTGCTGGGCGGCCATGTTGGTTTCCAGGGCATGGCGAGAGATTTTGCCCCGGGCCTGACGCCAGCCATGTTGGTTTTCGGGGCATGGCGGGAGCTGTGTGCCTGGGGCTTCCACCGGCCATGTTGGTTACGAGGGCATGGCGGGAGCTGTTGGCCTGGGTCTGCCAGGCAGTCCTAGTTTTCCCGGGAGATGGTAAGAGCTGCAGGCCTGGGGCTACCGGGCGGCCATGTTGGTTCCCAGGACATGGCGGGATCTGTGGGCCCGGGGCTGTCGGGCATCCTTGTTCGTTGCTGTGGCATGGTGGGAGCTGTGGGCCAGGTGCTGCCAACGGCCATGATGGTTCCCAGGTTATGGCAGGAATTTTGGGCCCAGGGCTGCTGCGCGGCAGTGTTGGTTCCCGGGGCATGGCGGGACCTGTGTGCCTGGGTCTGCCAGGCAGCCATGGTTTTCCCAGGATATGGTAAGAGCTGTAGGCCCGGGGCTGCCCGGCAGCCATGTTGGTTCCCTGGTGATGGCAGGACATGTGGGCCTGGAGCTGCTGAGCGGCCATGTTGGTTCCCTGGGCATGGTGGGAAATTTGGTCGTGGGGCTGTCGCCGGCCATGTTGGTTCCCAAGGCATGGCGGGATCTTTTGGCCCGGGGCTGACGGCAGCCATGTTGGTTTCCTGGACATGGCTGGAGCTGTGTGCCTGGGGTTGCCGTCGGCCATGTTGGTTATCGGGGCATGGTGGGAGCTGTGGGCCCGGGGCTGTCGGGCGGCCATGTTGGTTCCTGGGTCATGGCGGGACATGTGGTCCCGGGGCTCCTGGCCGGACATGTTGGTTCCCGGGACACGGTGGGAGATTTTGTCCTGGACCTGCCTCCGGCCATGTTGGTTCCCAGGTCAAGGCAGTGGCTTTTGAACCGGGCCTGACGCCAGGCATGTTGGTTCCCGGGGCATGGCGGGAGCTGTGGGCCCAGGGATGCTGTGCGGCCATGTAGGTTCCCGGGTCATGGCGGGACATGTGGGCGCGGGGCTGCTGAGCGGCCATGTTGTTTCCTGGGGCACGGTGGGAGATTTTGTCCTGGACCTGCCTCCGGAGATAGTGGTTCCCGGGGCATGGCGGGAGCTTTTGGCCCGGGACTGCCGCCAGGCATGTTGGTTCCTGGGGCATGGTGGGAGATTTTGGCCCTGGGATGCTGTGCGGCCATGTTGTTTCCCTGGGCATGTCGGGAGCTGTGGGCCCGGGGCTGCTGGGCGGCCGTGTTGGTTCCCGGGGCATGACGGGAGCTGTGGGCCCGGGTCTGTCACCAGCCATGTTGGTTGCCCGGGCATGGCAGGAGCTGTGGGCCCGGGGCTGATGGGCGGCCATGTTGGTTCCCGAGGCATGGCCGGAGTTGTGGGCTTTGGGCTGCCGTGCGGCCATGTTGGTTCCCGGGTCATGTCGGGAGATGTGGGCGCGGGGCTGCTGAGCGGCCATGTTGTTTCCCGGGGCACGGTGGGAGATTTTGTCCTAGACCTGCCTCCGCAGATAGTGGTTACCGGGGCATGGTGGGAGCTTTTGGCCCGGGACTGCCGCCAGGCATGTTGGTTCCTGGGGCATGGTGGGAGATTTTGGGCCTGGGATGCTGTGTGGCCATGTTGGTTTCAAGGGCATGGCGGGACCTCTGGGCCTGGGTCTGCCAGGCAGCCATGGTTTTACCGGTACATGGTAAGAGCTGTTGGTCCGGGACTGCTGAGCGGCCATGTTGATTCCCAAGCCATGGCGGTAGCTGTGGGCCCGGAACAGTTGCCGGCCGTGTTGGTTCTCGGAGCATGGCAGGAGCTGTGGGGCCAGGGCTGCTGGGCGGCCATGTTGGGACAGGGGCATGGCGGGATCTGTGGGCCAGGTGCTGCCAACAACCATGTTTGTTCTCAGCCTATGGCGGGAGTTTTGCGCCCAGGGCTGCCGGGCGGTCATGTTGGTTCCCAGGGCACGCGGGTGCTGTGGGTCCGGGGCTACCGGGCGGCCATGTTGGTTCCCGGGTCATGGCGGGAGCTGTGGGCCCGGGGCTGCCGTCGGCCATGTTGTTTCCCGGGGCATGGTGAGAGATTTTGGCCCGGGGTACCGGGCGGTCATGTTGGTTCCTGGGTTATGGCGGGACAGGTGGGCCCAGATCTGCTGAGCGGCCATGTTGGTTCCCGGAGCATGGTGGGAGATTTGGTTATTTGGCTCGCGCCGGCCATGTTGTTTCCCGGGGCATGGCGAGAGATTTTGCCCCGGGCCTGACGCCAGCCATGTTGGTTTTCGGGGCATGGCGGGAGCTGTGTGCCTGGGGCTTCCACCGGCCATGTTGGTTACGAGGGCATGGCGGGAGCTGTTGGCCTGGGTCTGCCAGGCAGTCCTAGTTTTCCCGGGAGATGGTAAGAGCTGCAGGCCTGGGGCTACCGGGCGGCCATGTTGGTTCCCAGGACATGGCGGGATCTGTGGGCCCGGGGCTGTCGGGCATCCTTGTTCGTTGCTGTGGCATGGTGGGAGCTGTGGGCCAGGTGCTGCCAACGGCCATGATGGTTCCCAGGTTATGGCAGGAATTTTGGGCCCAGGGCTGCTGCGCGGCAGTGTTGGTTCCCGGGGCATGGCGGGACCTGTGTGCCTGGGTCTGCCAGGCAGCCATGGTTTTCCCAGGATATGGTAAGAGCTGTAGGCCCGGGGCTGCCCGGCAGCCATGTTGGTTCCCTGGTGATGGCAGGACATGTGGGCCTGGAGCTGCTGAGCGGCCATGTTGGTTCCCTGGGCATGGTGGGAAATTTGGTCGTGGGGCTGTCGCCGGCCATGTTGGTTCCCAAGGCATGGCGGGATCTTTTGGCCCGGGGCTGACGGCAGCCATGTTGGTTTCCTGGACATGGCTGGAGCTGTGTGCCTGGGGTTGCCGTCGGCCATGTTGGTTATCGGGGCATGGTGGGAGCTGTGGGCCCGGGGCTGTCGGGCGGCCATGTTGGTTCCTGGGTCATGGCGGGACATGTGGTCCCGGGGCTCCTGGCCGGACATGTTGGTTCCCGGGACACGGTGGGAGATTTTGTCCTGGACCTGCCTCCGGCCATGTTGGTTCCCAGGTCAAGGCGGTGGCTTTTGAACCGGGCCTGACGCCAGGCATGTTGGTTCCCGGGGCATGGCGGGAGCTGTGGGCCTGGGTCTGCCTCTGGCCATGTTGGTTCTCCTGGCATGGCGGGAGCTGTGGGCTCCGGGCTGAGGTGCGGCCATGTTGGTTCTCAGGGCATGGCGGGAGCTGTGGGGCCGGGGCTGCTGGGCGGCCATGTTGGTTTTAAGGGCATGGCGGGAGCTGTGGGCTCGGGGCTGCCGTCGGCCATGTTGGTTTCCCAGGGTATGGAGGGAGTTTTGGGCCGAGGGCTGCCGGGTGGCCATGTTGGTTACCAAGGCATGGCGGGAGCTGCGGGTACGTGGCTGCTGTGCGGCCATCTTGGTTCTCAGGGCATGGCGGGAGCTGTGGGCCCGGGGCTGCTGGGCAGCCATGTTGGTTTCCGGGGCATGGTGGGAGCTGCGGGCCTGGGGTTGCCGTCGCCCATGTTGGTTATCGGGGCATGGTGGGAGCTGTGGGCCCAGTGCTGCCGGGCGGCCGTGTTGGTTCCAGGGGCATGGTGTGACCTGTGGGCCCGGGGCTGTCGGGCGACCATGTTGGTTCCTGGGTCATGGCGGGAGCTTTGGTCCCTGGTCTGCCGCCGGCCATGTTGGTTCCCCGGGCATGACGGGAGCTGTGGGACTGGGCCTGCCGGACGGCCATGTTTGTTCTCAGGGTATGGTGGGAGTTTTGGGCCCAAAGCTGCCGGGCGGCCATGTTGGTTCCCAGGGCACGCGGGTGCTGTGGGCCCGGGGCTGCCAGGCGGCCATGTTGGTTCCCGGGGCATGGCGGGAGCTTTTGGGTCGGGCCTGCCGCCAGCCATGTTGTTTTGCGGATCATGGCAGGAGCTGTGGGCCCGTGGCTGCTGGGCGGCCATGTTGGTTCCCGGGGCATGGTGAGAACTGTGGGCCCCGGGGTGCTGGGCGGCCATGTTGGTTCATGGGTCATGGAGGGAGCTTTTGGCTCGGGCCTGCCGTCAGCCATGTTGCTTCCCGGGCCATGGCGGGAGGTTTGGGCTTGGGTCTGCAGCCGCCCATGATGGTTCCCCGTGCATGGCGGGATCTGTGGGCCCGGGGCTGCCGGGCATCCATGTTGGTTTCCAGGGCATGGCGGTACCTGTGGGCCTGGGTCTGCCAGGCATCCCTGGTTTTCCGGGGACATGGTAAGAGCTGTAGTCCAGGGGCGACCAGGAAGCCATGTTGGTTCCCGGGGCATGGCAGGATCTGTGGGCCCAGGTCTGCCGCCAGCAATTTTGGTTTGCAGGGCATGGCGGGACCTGTGGACCTGGGTCTGCCAGGCAGCCATTGTTTTCCCGGGACATGGTAAGATCTGTAGGCCTGGGTCTGCCGGGCGGCCATGCTGATTCTCGGGTCATGGCGGAAGCTGTTGGTCCCATGCTGCAGAGCGGCCATGTTAATTCCCGTGCCATGGCGGGAGCTGTGGGCCCGGGGCTGCTGGGCGGCCATGTTGGTTCCCGGGTCATGGCGGGATATGTGTGCCTGGGGCTGCTGGGCGGCCATGTTGGTTCTAGGGGCATGGCGGAAGCTGTGGGACTGGGGCTGCCGGGCAGCCATGTTGGTTCCCGGGGCATGGCGAGAGCTGTGGGCCCGAGGCTTCTCGGCAGCCATGTTAGTTCCCGGGGCATGGCGGGAGCCGTGCGCCCGGGGCTGCCTTGCGGCCATGGTGGTTCCCGGGGTATGGCAGAAGGTATGAGCTCGGGGCTTCCGGTGGCCATGTTGTTTCCCGGGGCATGGCGGGAGCTGTGGGCCTGGGTCTGCTGGGCGGCCATGTTTGTTCTCGTGTCATGGCGGGAGCTGTGGGCCCGGGGCTGCCGTCGGCTATGTTGGTTCCTGGGGCATGGCGGGAGCTGTGGGCCTGGGTCTGCTGGGCAGCCATGTTGTTTCCCGTGTCATGTTGGGAGCTGTGGGCGCGAGGCTGCTCGGAGGCCATGTTGGTTTCTGGGGAACGGTGGGAGCTGTGGGCCCGGTGCAGCCAGGCGGCCTTGTTCGTTCCCAGGGCATGACGAGAGCTTTGGGCCCAAGGCTGCCGGGCGGCCATGTTGGTTCTCGGGGCATGGCCGGAGTTGTGGGCCTAGGGCTGCCGCTGGCCATGTTGCTTCCCGGGCCATGGCGGAAGCTGTGGTGCCGGGGCTGCTGGGTGGCCATATTGGTTCCCGGGGCATGGAGGGAGCTGTGGGACTGGGACTGCCGGGCGGCCATGTTGGGACAGGGGGCATGGCGGGACCTGTGGGCCAGGTACTGCCAACGGCCATGTTTGTTCCAGGTATGGCGGGAGCCGTGCGCCCAGGGCTGCCTTGCGGCCATGGTGGTTCCCGGGGTATGGCAGGAGCTATGGGCTCGGGGCTTCCGGTGGCCATGTTGGTTCCCAGGGCACGCAGGTGCTGTGGGCCCGGGGCTGCCCGGCGGCCATGTTGGTTCCCGGGGCATTGAGGGACCTGTGGCCTGGGGCTGCCGTTAAGCCATATTGGTTCCCGGTGCATGACGGCAGCCGGGTGGCCAGGTTGGTTCCCGGGGCATGGCGGAAGGTGTGGGCCCGGGGCTGCTGGGCGGCCATGTTGGTTCCCGGGGCATGGCGGGATATGTGGGCCCGCAGCTGCTGAGCAGCCGTGTTGGTTTCCGGCACATGGCGGGAGCTGTGGGCTTGGGTTTGCCTCCGGTCATGTTGGTTCCCTGGGCATGGTGGGAGCTGTGGGCCCGTGGTTGCTGGCCGGCCATGTTGGTTCCCCGGGCATGGCGGGAGCTGTGGGCCTGGATCTGCCAGCAGCCATGGTTTTCCTGGGACATGGTAAGAGCTGTAGGCGTGGGGCTGCCTGGTGGCCATGTTGGTTCCCGGGGCATGGCGGGACCTGTGGGCCTGGGGCTGCCAGGCAGCCATGGTTTTCCCGGGACATTGTAAGATCTGTAGTGCTGGGGCTGCCGGGCGGCCATGTTGGTTCCTGGGTCATGGTGGGAGCTGTGGGCCTGGGGCTTCCTGACGGCCATGTTGGTTCCCTGGGCATTGCGGGAGCTGTGGGCCCGGGGCTGCCGGGCGGACATGTTGGTTCGCCGGGCATGGCGGGAGCTGTGGGCTCGGGGCTGCCACCGGCCACGTTGGTTTCCAGGGCATTGCAGCAACTGTGGGCCTGGGGTCTGCCAGGCAGCCATAGTTTTCCCGGGACATGGTAAGATCTGTAGGCCTGGGGCTGCCGGGCGGCCATGTTGGTTCCCGGGTCATGGCGGGAGCTGTTGGTTAGGAGCTGCTGAGTGGCCATGTTGGTTCCCGAGCCATGGCGGGAGCTGTAGGGCCGCGGCTGCTGGGCGGCCATGTTGGTTCCCGGGGCTTGGTGGGAGCTGTGGTCCCGGGTCTGCCGAGCGGCCATGTTGGTTCTCAGGGCATGGCGGGATCTGTGGGCCCGGGGCTGCTGGGCGGCCATGTTGTTTCCCGGTTCATGGCTGGAGCTGTGGGCCAGGGCTGCCGTCCGCCATGTTGGTTCCCGGGGCATGGCGGGAGCTATGGCCCCGGGGCTGCCAGGCGGCCGTGTTGGTTCCTGGGGCATGGTGGGAGCTGTGGACCCAGAGCTGCTGAGCGGCCTTGTAGTTCCTGGGTCATGGTGGGAGCTGTGGGCCTGGAGATTCTGGGCCGCCATATTGATTCCCGGGGCATGGCGGGAGCTGTGGACCCGAGGCTGTTGGGCGGCCATGTTTGTTCTCCTGTCATGGCGGGAGCTGTGGGCCCGGGGCTGCCATCGGCCATGTTGGTTCCTGGGGCATGGTGGGAGCTGTGGGCCCGGGGTTGTCGGGCAGCCATGTTGGTTCCCGGGTTATGGCGGGACATGTGGGCCCGGAGCTGCTGAACGGCCATGTTGGTTCACGGGGCATGGTGGGAGATATGGTCCTGGGGCTGCCGTCGGCCATGTTGGTTCCTGGGTGTTTGTGGAAGCTGTGGGCCCTGGGCTTCTGTGCGGCCGTGTTCGTTGCTGGGGCATGGAGGGACATGTGGGCCTGGAGCTGCTCAGCGGCCATGTTGGTTCCCGTGGTATGGTGGGAGATTTGCTCGTGGGGATGCCGCCGGCAGTGTTGGTTGCCCGGGAATCATGGGAGATTTTGGCCCGGGCCTGACGCCAGCCATGTTGGTTCCCAAGGCATGGCAGGAGCTGTGGGCCCGGTGCTGCCAGGGCGGCCATGTTGGTTCCCGGGTTATGGCGGGACTTGTGGGCCCGGGGCAGCTGAGCGGTCATGTTGGTTCCCGGGGCATGGTGGGAGATATTGTCCTGGAGCTGCCTACAGCCGTGTTGGTTTCCGGGGCATGGCGGGAGCCGTGGGCCCGGGGATGCTGGTCGGCCATGTTGATTCTCGGTTCATGGCGTGTGTTGTCGGCCTGGGGCTGCCGCTGGCAATACTGGTTCGCAGGGCATGGCGGGAGCTGTGGGCCCCGGGCTGTTGGGCGGCCATGTTGGTTCCCAGGACATGGCAGGAGCTGTAGGCTTAGGGCTGCCGGGCGGCCATGTTGGTTCGTGGGGCATGCAGCGACCTGTGGGCCCGGGGCTGCTTGGTGGCCATGTTGGTTCCCAGGACATGGCGAGAGCTGTGGGCCTGGGGGTGCCATCGGCCATTTTGGTTCCCGGGGCATGGCGGGAGCTGTGGGCCCCGGAGCTGCTGAGCGGCCATTTTGGTTGCCAGGGCATGGTGGGACATCTGATCGTTGGGCTGCTAGCGGCCATGTTGGTTCCCGGGGCATGGCGGGAGCTGTGGACCCGGGGCTGCCACCGGCCATGTTGGTTTCCAGGGCATGGCGGGACCTGTGGGCCTGGGGCTGCCAGGCAGCCCTGGTTTTCCCGGGACATGGTAAGAGCTGTATGCCTGGGGCTGCCGGGCGGCCATGTTGGTTCCCGGGGCATGGCGAGAGCTGTGGTGCCGGGCCTGCTGGGTGGCCATGTTGGTTCCCGGGGCATGGTAAGATCTGCGGGCTCTGGGCTTCCGTGAGGCCATGTTGGTTCTCAGGGCATGGCGGGAGCTGTAGGCCTGGGGCTGCCGGGCAGCCATGTTGGTTCCCGGGTCATGGCGGGAGCTGTTGGTCCGGGGCTGCTGGGCGGCCTTGTTGGTTCCTGGGGCATGGCGGGAGCTGTGCAACTGGGACTGCCGGGCGGCAATGTTGGGACAGGGGGCATGGCGGGAGCTGAGGGCCAGGTGCTGCCAACGGCCATTTTTCTTCCCAGGGTATGGAGGGAGTTTTGGGCCCAGGGCTGCCGGGCGGCCATGTTGGTTCCCGGGGCATGGCGGAAGCTGTGGGCCAGGGGCTGCCGGGCAGAAATGTTGGTTCCTGGGGCATGGCAAGATCTGTAGGCCTAGGGCTGCCGGGCGGCCATGTTTGTTTCCGGGGCATGGTGGGAGCTGTGGGCCTGGAGCTGCTGGGCGGCCATGTTTGTTCCCGGGTCATGGCGGGAGCTGTGGGCTCAAGGCTCCCGAGCGGCCATGTTGGTTCCCTGGGCATGGCGGGAGCTGTGGGCTTGGGTCTGCCGGGCAGCCATGGTTTTCCCGGGACATGGTAAGAGCTGTAGGTGTGGGGCTGCCGAGCAGCCATGGTGGTTCCCCGGGCATGGTGGGAGCTGTGGGCCCGGGACTGCCGGGCGGCCATGTTGGTTCCCCGGGCATGGCGGGACCTGTGGCTCTGGGACTGCCAGGCAGCCATGCTTTTCCCGGGACATGGTAAAAGCTGTGATCCTGGGGCTGCCGGGCGGCCATGTTGATTCTCGGGGCATGGCGGGAGATGTGGGCCCGGGGCTGTCGGGCGACCGTGTTGGTTTCTGGGGCATGGAGGGACATGTGGGCCCGGAGTTGATCAGCAGCCATGTTGGTTCCCGGGGCATAGCGGGAGCTGTGGGTCGGAGATGCTGGGCGGCCATGTTGGTTCCCAAGGCATGGCGGGAGCTGTGGACCCGGGTCTTCCGCCGGCCATGTTGTTTCCCCGGGCATGCCAGGACCTGCAGGCCTGGGTCTGCCAGGCAGCCATGGGTTTCCAGGACATGGTAAGAGCTGTAGGCCTGGGGCTGCCGGGCGGCCATGTTGGTTCCCGGGGCATGGCGGAAGCTGTGGGCCAGGGGCTGACGGGCGGTCATGTTGGTTCCTGGGGCATGGCAAGATGTGTAGGCCTAGGGCTGCCGGGCGGCCATGTTGATTCCTGGGGCATGGCGAGATCTCTAGGCCTAGGGCTGCAGGGCGGCCATGTTTGTTCCGGGGTCATAGTGGGTGCTGTGGGCCTGGGGATGCCGGGCGGCCATGTTAGTTCCCGGAGCATGGCCGGAGTTGTGGGCCTGGAGCTGCCGGGCGGCCATTTTGGTTCCCGGGGCATGGTGGGAGCTGTGGGCCTGGGGCTGCCGGGCAGCCGTGGTTTTCCTGGGACATGGGAAGAGCTGTAGGCCTGGGGCTGCCGGGGGGCAATGTTGATTCCCGGGCCATGGCGGGATCTCTGGGGCTGTTGCTGCTGGGGGGCCATGTTGGTTCCCGGGGCAGGGCGGGAGCTCTGGTCCCGGTGTTCCCGTGCGGCCATGTTGGTTCTCAGGGCATGGCGGGAGCTGTGGGCCCGGGGCTGTCGGGCATCCGTGTTCGTTGCTATGGCATGGTGGGAGCTGTGGGCCAGGTGCTGCCAACGGCCATGATGGTTCCCAGGTTATGGCAGGAATTTTGGGCCCAGGGCTGCTGGGCGGCAATGTTGGTTCCCGGGGCATGGCGGGAGCTGTGGGTCAGGGGCTGCCGGGCGGCCATGGTTTTCCCAGGATATGGTAAGAGCTGTAGGCCCGGGGCTGCCCGGCGGCCATGTTGGTTCCCTGGTGATGGCGGGACATGTGGGCCTGGAGCTGCTGAGCGGCCATGTTGGTTCCCGGGGCATGGTGGGAGATATTGTCCTGGAGCTGCCTACAGCCGTGTTGGTTTCCGGGGCATGGCGGGAGCCGTGGGCCCGGGGATGCTGGTCGGCCATGTTGATTCTCGGTTCATGGCGTGTGTTGTCGGCCTGGGGCTGCTGCTGGCAATACTGGTTCGCAGGGCATAGCGGGAGCTGTGGGCCCCGGGCTGTTGGGCGGCCATGTTGGTTCCCAGGACATGGCAGGAGCTGTAGGCTTAGGGCTGCCGGGCGGCCATGTTGGTTCGTGGGGCATGCAGCGACCTGTGGGCCCGGGGCTGCTTGGTGGCCATGTTGGTTCCCAGGACATGGCAAGAGCTGTGGGCCTGGGGCTGCCATCGGCCATTTTGGTTCCCGGGGCATGGCGGGAGCTGTGGGCCCCGGAGCTGCTGAGCGGCCATTTTGGTTGCCAGGGCATGGTGGGACATCTGATCGTTGGGCTGCTAGCGGCCATGTTGGTTCCCGGGGCATGGAGGGAGCTTTTGGCCCGGGACTGACGCCAGGCATGTTGGTTCCCGGGGCATGGCGGGAGCTGTGGGGCCGGGGCTGCTGGGCGGCCATGTTGGTTTCCAGGGCATGGCGAGAGATTTTGCCCCGGGCCTGACGCCAGCCATGTTGGTTTTCGGGGCATGGCGGGAGCTGTGTGCCTGGGGCTTCCACCGGCCATGTTGGTTACGAGGGCATGGCGGGAGCTGTTGGCCTGGGTCTGCCAGGCAGTCCTAGTTTTCCCGGGAGATGGTAAGAGCTGCAGGCCTGGGGCTACCGGGCGGCCATGTTGGTTCCCAGGACATGGCGGGATCTGTGGGCCCGGGGCTGTCGGGCATCCTTGTTCGTTGCTGTGGCATGGTGGGAGCTGTGGGCCAGGTGCTGCCAACGGCCATGATGGTTCCCAGGTTATGGCAGGAATTTTGGGCCCAGGGCTGCTGCGCGGCAGTGTTGGTTCCCGGGGCATGGCGGGACCTGTGTGCCTGGGTCTGCCAGGCAGCCATGGTTTTCCCAGGATATGGTAAGAGCTGTAGGCCCGGGGCTGCCCGGCAGCCATGTTGGTTCCCTGGTGATGGCAGGACATGTGGGCCTGGAGCTGCTGAGCGGCCATGTTGGTTCCCTGGGCATGGTGGGAAATTTGGTCGTGGGGCTGTCGCCGGCCATGTTGGTTCCCAAGGCATGGCGGGATCTTTTGGCCCGGGGCTGACGGCAGCCATGTTGGTTTCCTGGACATGGCTGGAGCTGTGTGCCTGGGGTTGCCGTCGGCCATGTTGGTTATCGGGGCATGGTGGGAGCTGTGGGCCCGGGGCTGTCGGGCGGCCATGTTGGTTCCTGGGTCATGGCGGGACATGTGGTCCCGGGGCTCCTGGCCGGACATGTTGGTTCCCGGGACACGGTGGGAGATTTTGTCCTGGACCTGCCTCCGGCCATGTTGGTTCCCAGGTCAAGGCAGTGGCTTTTGAACCGGGCCTGACGCCAGGCATGTTGGTTCCCGGGGCATGGCGGGAGCTGTGGGCCTGGGACTGCCTCTGGCCATGTTGGTTCTCCTGGCATGGCGGGAGCTGTGGGCTCCGGGCTGAGGTGCGGCCATGTTGGTTCTCAGGGCATGGCGGGAGCTGTGGGGCCGGGGCTGCTGGGCGGCCATGTTGGTTTTAAGGGCATGGCGGGAGCTGTGGGCTCGGGGCTGCCGTCGGCCATGTTGGTTTCCCAGGGTATGGAGGGAGTTTTGGGCCGAGGGCTGCCGGGTGGCCATGTTGGTTACCAAGGCATGGCGGGAGCTGCGGGTACGTGGCTGCTGTGCGGCCATCTTGGTTCTCAGGGCATGGCGGGAGCTGTGGGCCCGGGGCTGCTGGGCAGCCATGTTGGTTTCCGGGGCATGGTGGGAGCTGCGGGCCTGGGGTTGCCGTCGCCCATGTTGGTTATCGGGGCATGGTGGGAGCTGTGGGCCCAGTGCTGCCGGGCGGCCGTGTTGGTTCCAGGGGCATGGTGTGACCTGTGGGCCCGGGGCTGTCGGGCGACCATGTTGGTTCCTGGGTCATGGCGGGAGCTTTGGTCCCTGGTCTGCCGCCGGCCATGTTGGTTCCCCGGGCATGACGGGAGCTGTGGGACTGGGCCTGCCGGACGGCCATGTTTGTTCTCAGGGTATGGTGGGAGTTTTGGGCCCAAAGCTGCCGGGCGGCCATGTTGGTTCCCAGGGCACGCGGGTGCTGTGGGCCCGGGGCTGCCAGGCGGCCATGTTGGTTCCCGGGGCATGGCGGGAGCTTTTGGGTCGGGCCTGCCGCCAGCCATGTTGTTTTGCGGATCATGGCAGGAGCTGTGGGCCCGTGGCTGCTGGGCGGCCATGTTGGTTCCCGGGGCATGGTGAGAACTGTGGGCCCCGGGGTGCTGGGCGGCCATGTTGGTTCATGGGTCATGGAGGGAGCTTTTGGCTCGGGCCTGCCGTCAGCCATGTTGCTTCCCGGGCCATGGCGGGAGGTTTGGGCTTGGGTCTGCAGCCGCCCATGATGGTTCCCCGTGCATGGCGGGATCTGTGGGCCCGGGGCTGCCGGGCATCCATGTTGGTTTCCAGGGCATGGCGGGACCTGTGGGCCTGGGTCTGCCAGGCATCCCTGGTTTTCCGGGGACATGGTAAGAGCTGTAGTCCAGGGGCTGCCAGGAAGCCATGTTGGTTCCCGGGGCATGGCAGGATCTGTGGGCCCAGGTCTGCCGCCAGCAATTTTGGTTTGCAGGGCATGGCGGGTCCTGTGGGCCTGGGTCTGCCAGGCAGCCATTGTTTTCCTGGGACATGGTAAGATCTGTAGGCCTGGGTCTGCCGGGCGGCCATGCTGATTCTCGGGTCATGGCGGAAGCTGTTGGTCCCATGCTGCAGAGCGGCCATGTTAATTCCCGTGCCATGGCGGGAGCTGTGGGCCCGGGGCTGCTGGGCGGCCATGTTGGTTCCCGGGTCATGGCGGGATATGTGTGCCTGGGGCTGCTGGGCGGCCATGTTGGTTCTAGGGGCATGGCGGAAGCTGTGGGACTGGGGCTGCCGGGCAGCCATGTTGGTTCCCGGGGCATGGCGAGAGCTGTGGGCCCGAGGCTTCTCGGCAGCCATGTTAGTTCCCGGGGCATGGCGGGAGCCGTGCGCCCGGGGCTGCCTTGCGGCCATGGTGGTTCCCGGGGTATGGCAGAAGGTATGAGCTCGGGGCTTCCGGTGGCCATGTTGTTTCCCGGGGCATGGCGGGAGCTGTGGGCCTGGGTCTGCTGGGCGGCCATGTTTGTTCTCGTGTCATGGCGGGAGCTGTGGGCCCGGGGCTGCCGTCGGCTATGTTGGTTCCTGGGGCATGGCGGGAGCTGTGGGCCTGGGTCTGCTGGGCAGCCATGTTGTTTCCCGTGTCATGTTGGGAGCTGTGGGCGCGAGGCTGCTCGGAGGCCATGTTGGTTTCTGGGGAACGGTGGGAGCTGTGGGCCCGGTGCAGCCAGGCGGCCTTGTTCGTTCCCAGGGCATGACGAGAGCTTTGGGCCCAAGGCTGCCGGGCGGCCATGTTGGTTCTCGGGGCATGGCCGGAGTTGTGGGCCTAGGGCTGCCGCTGGCCATGTTGCTTCCCGGGCCATGGCGGAAGCTGTGGTGCCGGGGCTGCTGGGTGGCCATATTGGTTCCCGGGGCATGGAGGGAGCTGTGGGACTGGGACTGCCGGGCGGCCATGTTGGGACAGGGGGCATGGCGGGACCTGTGGGCCAGGTACTGCCAACGGCCATGTTTGTTCCAGGTATGGCGGGAGCCGTGCGCCCAGGGCTGCCTTGCGGCCATGGTGGTTCCCGGGGTATGGCAGGAGCTATGGGCTCGGGGCTTCCGGTGGCCATGTTGGTTCCCAGGGCACGCAGGTGCTGTGGGCCCGGGGCTGCCCGGCGGCCATGTTGGTTCCCGGGGCATTGAGGGACCTGTGGCCTGGGGCTGCCGTTAAGCCATATTGGTTCCCGGTGCATGACGGCAGCCGGGTGGCCAGGTTGGTTCCCGGGGCATGGCGGAAGGTGTGGGCCCGGGGCTGCTGGGCGGCCATGTTGGTTCCCGGGGCATGGCGGGATATGTGGGCCCGCAGCTGCTGAGCAGCCGTGTTGGTTTCCGGCACATGGCGGGAGCTGTGGGCTTGGGTTTGCCTCCGGTCATGTTGGTTCCCTGGGCATGGTGGGAGCTGTGGGCCCGTGGTTGCTGGCCGGCCATGTTGGTTCCCCGGGCATGGCGGGAGCTGTGGGCCTGGATCTGCCAGCAGCCATGGTTTTCCTGGGACATGGTAAGAGCTGTAGGCGTGGGGCTGCCTGGTGGCCATGTTGGTTCCCGGGGCATGGCGGGACCTGTGGGCCTGGGGCTGCCAGGCAGCCATGGTTTTCCCGGGACATTGTAAGATCTGTAGTCCTGGGGCTGCCAGGCGGCCATGTTGGTTCCTGGGTCATGGTGGGAGCTGTGGGCCTGGGGCTTCCTGACGGCCATGTTGGTTCCCTGGGCATTGCGGGAGCTGTGGGCCCGGGGCTGCCGGGCGGACATGTTGGTTCGCCGGGCATGGCGGGAGCTGTGGGCTCGGGGCTGCCACCGGCCACGTTGGTTTCCAGGGCATTGCAGCAACTGTGGGCCTGGGGTCTGCCAGGCAGCCATAGTTTTCCCGGGACATGGTAAGATCTGTAGGCCTGGGGCTGCCGGGCGGCCATGTTGGTTCCCGGGTCATGGCGGGAGCTGTTGGTTAGGAGCTGCTGAGCGGCCATGTTGGTTCCCGAGCCATGGCGGGAGCTGTAGGGCCGCGGCTGCTGGGCGGCCATGTTGGTTCCCGGGGCTTGGTGGGAGCTGTGGTCCCGGGTCTGCCGAGCGGCCATGTTGGTTCTCAGGGCATGGCGGGATCTGTGGGCCCGGGGCTGCTGGGCGGCCATGTTGTTTCCCGGTTCATGGCTGGAGCTGTGGGCCAGGGCTGCCGTCCGCCATGTTGGTTCCCGGGGCATGGCGGGAGCTATGGCCCCGGGGCTGCCGGGCGGCCGTGTTGGTTCCTGGGGCATGGTGGGAGCTGTGGACCCAGAGCTGCTGAGCGGCCTTGTAGTTCCTGGGTCATGGTGGGAGCTGTGGGCCTGGAGATTCTGGGCCGCCATGTTGGTTCCCGGTGCATGGCGGGAGCTGTTTGTACGGGGCTGCTGCCGGCCATATTGATTCCCGGGGCATGGCGGGAGCTGTGGACCCGAGGCTGTTGGGCGGCCATGTTTGTTCTCCTGTCATGGCGGGAGCTGTGGGCCCGGGGCTGCCATCGGCCATGTTGGTTCCTGGGGCATGGTGGGAGCTGTGGGCCCGGGGTTGTCGGGCAGCCATGTTGGTTCCCGGGTTATGGCGGGACATGTGGGCCCGGAGCTGCTGAACGGCCATGTTGGTTCACGGGGCATGGTGGGAGATATGGTCCTGGGGCTGCCGTCGGCCATGTTGGTTCCTGGGTGTTTGTGGAAGCTGTGGGCCCTGGGCTTCTGTGCGGCCGTGTTCGTTGCTGGGGCATGGAGGGACATGTGGGCCTGGAGCTGCTCAGCGGCCATGTTGGTTCCCGTGGTATGGTGGGAGATTTGCTCGTGGGGATGCCGCCGGCAGTGTTGGTTGCCCGGGAATCATGGGAGATTTTGGCCCGGGCCTGACGCCAGCCATGTTGGTTCCCAAGGCATGGCAGGAGCTGTGGGCCCGGTGCTGCCAGGGCGGCCATGTTGGTTCCCGGGTTATGGCGGGACTTGTGGGCCCGGGGCAGCTGAGCGGTCATGTTGGTTCCCGGGGCATGGTGGGAGATATTGTCCTGGAGCTGCCTACAGCCGTGTTGGTTTCCGGGGCATGGCGGGAGCCGTGGGCCCGGGGATGCTGGTCGGCCATGTTGATTCTCGGTTCATGGCGTGTGTTGTCGGCCTGGGGCTGCCGCTGGCAATACTGGTTCGCAGGGCATGGCGGGAGCTGTGGGCCCCGGGCTGTTGGGCGGCCATGTTGGTTCCCAGGACATGGCAGGAGCTGTAGGCTTAGGGCTGCCGGGCGGCCATGTTGGTTCGTGGGGCATGCAGCGACCTGTGGGCCCGGGGCTGCTTGGTGGCCATGTTGGTTCCCAGGACATGGCGAGAGCTGTGGGCCTGGGGGTGCCATCGGCCATTTTGGTTCCCGGGGCATGGCGGGAGCTGTGGGCCCCGGAGCTGCTGAGCGGCCATTTTGGTTGCCAGGGCATGGTGGGACATCTGATCGTTGGGCTGCTAGCGGCCATGTTGGTTCCCGGGGCATGGCGGGAGCTGTGGACCCGGGGCTGCCACCGGCCATGTTGGTTTCCAGGGCATGGCGGGACCTGTGGGCCTGGGGCTGCCAGGCAGCCCTGGTTTTCCCGGGACATGGTAAGAGCTGTATGCCTGGGGCTGCCGGGCGGCCATGTTGGTTCCCGGGGCATGGCGAGAGCTGTGGTGCCGGGCCTGCTGGGTGGCCATGTTGGTTCCCGGGGCATGGTAAGATCTGCGGGCTCTGGGCTTCCGTGAGGCCATGTTGGTTCTCAGGGCATGGCGGGAGCTGTAGGCCTGGGGCTGCCGGGCAGCCATGTTGGTTCCCGGGTCATGGCGGGAGCTGTTGGTCCGGGGCTGCTGGGCGGCCTTGTTGGTTCCTGGGGCATGGCGGGAGCTGTGCAACTGGGACTGCCGGGCGGCAATGTTGGGACAGGGGGCATGGCGGGAGCTGAGGGCCAGGTGCTGCCAACGGCCATTTTTCTTCCCAGGGTATGGAGGGAGTTTTGGGCCCAGGGCTGCCGGGCGGCCATGTTGGTTCCCGGGGCATGGCGGAAGCTGTGGGCCAGGGGCTGCCGGGCAGAAATGTTGGTTCCTGGGGCATGGCAAGATCTGTAGGCCTAGGGCTGCCGGGCGGCCATGTTTGTTTCCGGGGCATGGCGGGAGCTGTGGGCCTGGAGCTGCTGGGCGGCCATGTTTGTTCCCGGGTCATGGCGGGAGCTGTGGGCTCAAGGCTCCCGAGCGGCCATGTTGGTTCCCTGGGCATGGCGGGAGCTGTGGGCTTGGGTCTGCCGGGCAGCCATGGTTTTCCCGGGACATGGTAAGAGCTGTAGGTGTGGGGCTGCCGAGCAGCCATGGTGGTTCCCCGGGCATGGTGGGAGCTGTGGGCCCGGGACTGCCGGGCGGCCATGTTGGTTCCCCGGGCATGGCGGGACCTGTGGCTCTGGGACTGCCAGGCAGCCATGCTTTTCCCGGGACATGGTAAAAGCTGTGATCCTGGGGCTGCCGGGCGGCCATGTTGATTCTCGGGGCATGGCGGGAGATGTGGGCCCGGGGCTGTCGGGCGACTGTGTTGGTTTCTGGGGCATGGAGGGACATGTGGGCCCGGAGTTGATCAGCAGCCATGTTGGTTCCCGGGGCATAGCGGGAGCTGTGGGTCGGAGATGCTGGGCGGCCATGTTGGTTCCCAAGGCATGGCGGGAGCTGTGGACCCGGGTCTTCCGCCGGCCATGTTGTTTCCCCGGGCATGCCAGGACCTGCAGGCCTGGGTCTGCCAGGCAGCCATGGGTTTCCAGGACATGGTAAGAGCTGTAGGCCTGGGGCTGCCGGGCGGCCATGTTGGTTCCCGGGGCATGGCGGAAGCTGTGGGCCAGGGGCTGACGGGCGGTCATGTTGGTTCCTGGGGCATGGCAAGATGTGTAGGCCTAGGGCTGCCGGGCGGCCATGTTGATTCCTGGGGCATGGCGAGATCTCTAGGCCTAGGGCTGCAGGGCGGCCATGTTTGTTCCGGGGTCATAGTGGGTGCTGTGGGCCTGGGGATGCCGGGCGGCCATGTTAGTTCCCGGAGCATGGCCGGAGTTGTGGGCCTGGAGCTGCCGGGCGGCCATTTTGGTTCCCGGGGCATGGTGGGAGCTGTGGGCCTGGGGCTGCCGGGCAGCCGTGGTTTTCCTGGGACATGGGAAGAGCTGTAGGCCTGGGGCTGCCGGGGGGCAATGTTGATTCCCGGGCCATGGCGGGATCTCTGGGGCTGTTGCTGCTGGGGGGCCATGTTGGTTCCCGGGGCAGGGCGGGAGCTCTGGTCCCGGTGTTCCCGTGCGGCCATGTTGGTTCTCAGGGCATGGCGGGAGCTGTGGGCCCGGGGCTGTCGGGCATCCGTGTTCGTTGCTATGGCATGGTGGGAGCTGTGGGCCAGGTGCTGCCAACGGCCATGATGGTTCCCAGGTTATGGCAGGAATTTTGGGCCCAGGGCTGCTGGGCGGCAATGTTGGTTCCCGGGGCATGGCGGGAGCTGTGGGTCAGGGGCTGCCGGGCGGCCATGGTTTTCCCAGGATATGGTAAGAGCTGTAGGCCCGGGGCTGCCCGGCGGCCATGTTGGTTCCCTGGTGATGGCGGGACATGTGGGCCTGGAGCTGCTGAGCGGCCATGTTGGTTCCCGGGGCATGGTGGGAGATATTGTCCTGGAGCTGCCTACAGCCGTGTTGGTTTCCGGGGCATGGCGGGAGCCGTGGGCCCGGGGATGCTGGTCGGCCATGTTGATTCTCGGTTCATGGCGTGTGTTGTCGGCCTGGGGCTGCCGCTGGCAATACTGGTTCGCAGGGCATGGCGGGAGCTGTGGGCCCCGGGCTGTTGGGCGGCCATGTTGGTTCCCAGGACATGGCAGGAGCTGTAGGCTTAGGGCTGCCGGGCGGCCATGTTGGTTCGTGGGGCATGCAGCGACCTGTGGGCCCGGGGCTGCTTGGTGGCCATGTTGGTTCCCAGGACATGGCAAGAGCTGTGGGCCTGGGGCTGCCATCGGCCATTTTGGTTCCCGGGGCATGGCGGGAGCTGTGGGCCCCGGAGCTGCTGAGCGGCCATTTTGGTTGCCAGGGCATGGTGGGACATCTGATCGTTGGGCTGCTAGCGGCCATGTTGGTTCCCGGGGCATGGAGGGAGCTTTTGGCCCGGGACTGACGCCAGGCATGTTGGTTCCCGGGGCATGGCGGGAGCTGTGGGGCCGGGGCTGCTGGGCGGCCATGTTGGTTTCCAGGGCATGGCGGGACCTGTGGGCCTGGGGCTGCCAGGCAGCCCTGGTTTTCCCGGGACATGGTAAGAGCTGTATGCCTGGGGCTGCCGGGCGGCCATGTTGGTTCCCGGGGCATGGCGAGAGCTGTGGTGCCGGGCCTGCTGGGTGGCCATGTTGGTTCCCGGGGCATGGCGGAAGCTGTGGGCCAGGGGCTGCCGGGCAGAAATGTTGGTTCCTGGGGCATGGCAAGATCTGTAGGCCTAGGGCTGCCGGGCGGCCATGTTTGTTTCCGGGGCATGGCGGGAGCTGTGGGCCTGGGGCTGCTGGGCGGCCATGTTTGTTCCCGGGTCATGGCGGGAGCTGTGGGCTCAAGGCTCCCGAGCGGCCATGTTGGTTCCCTGGGCATGGCGGGAGCTGTGGGCTTGGGTCTGCCGGGCAGCCATGGTTTTCCCGGGACATGGTAAGAGCTGTAGGTGTGGGGCTGCCGAGCAGCCATGGTGGTTCCCCGGGCATGGTGGGAGCTGTGGGCCCGGGACTGCCGGGCGGCCATGTTGGTTCCCCGGGCATGGCGGGACCTGTGGCTCTGGGACTGCCAGGCAGCCATGCTTTTCCCGGGACATGGTAAAAGCTGTGATCCTGGGGCTGCCGGGCGGCCATGTTGATTCTCGGGGCATGGCGGGAGATGTGGGCCCGGGGCTGTCGGGCGACCGTGTTGGTTTCTGGGGCATGGAGGGACATGTGGGCCCGGAGTTGATCAGCAGCCATGTTGGTTCCCGGGGCATAGCGGGAGCTGTGGGTCGGAGATGCTGGGCGGCCATGTTGGTTCCCAAGGCATGGCGGGAGCTGTGGACCCGGGTCTTCCGCCGGCCATGTTGTTTCCCCGGGCATGCCAGGACCTGCAGGCCTGGGTCTGCCAGGCAGCCATGGGTTTCCAGGACATGGTAAGAGCTGTAGGCCTGGGGCTGCCGGGCGGCCATGTTGGTTCCCGGGGCATGGCGGAAGCTGTGGGCCAGGGGCTGACGGGCGGTCATGTTGGTTCCTGGGGCATGGCAAGATGTGTAGGCCTAGGGCTGCCGGGCGGCCATGTTGATTCCTGGGGCATGGCGAGATCTCTAGGCCTAGGGCTGCAGGGCGGCCATGTTTGTTCCGGGGTCATAGTGGGTGCTGTGGGCCTGGGGATGCCGGGCGGCCATGTTAGTTCCCGGAGCATGGCCGGAGTTGTGGGCCTGGAGCTGCCGGGCGGCCATTTTGGTTCCCGGGGCATGGTGGGAGCTGTGGGCCTGGGGCTGCCGGGCAGCCGTGGTTTTCCTGGGACATGGGAAGAGCTGTAGGCCTGGGGCTGCCGGGGGGCAATGTTGATTCCCGGGCCATGGCGGGATCTCTGGGGCTGTTGCTGCTGGGGGGCCATGTTGGTTCCCGGGGCAGGGCGGGAGCTCTGGTCCCGGTGTTCCCGTGCGGCCATGTTGGTTCTCAGGGCATGGCGGGAGCTGTGGGCCCGGGGCTGTCGGGCATCCGTGTTCGTTGCTATGGCATGGTGGGAGCTGTGGGCCAGGTGCTGCCAACGGCCATGATGGTTCCCAGGTTATGGCAGGAATTTTGGGCCCAGGGCTGCTGGGCGGCAATGTTGGTTCCCGGGGCATGGCGGGAGCTGTGGGTCAGGGGCTGCCGGGCGGCCATGGTTTTCCCAGGATATGGTAAGAGCTGTAGGCCCGGGGCTGCCCGGCGGCCATGTTGGTTCCCTGGTGATGGCGGGACATGTGGGCCTGGAGCTGCTGAGCGGCCATGTTGGTTCCCTGGGCATGGTGGGAAATTTGGTCGTGGGGCTGTCGCCGGCCGTGTTGGTTCCCAAGGCATGGCGGGAGCTGTGGGGCCGGGGCTGCTGGTCGGCCATGTTGGTTACCAAGGCATGGCGGGAGCTGTGGGCCCGCGGCTGTCGTGCGGCCATGTTGGTTCTCAGGGCATGGTGGGAGCTGTGGGCCTAGGGTTGCCAGGCGGCCATGTTGGTTTCCTGGACATGGCTGGAGCTGTGGGCCTGGGGCTGCCGTGCAGCCATGTTGGTTATCGGGGCATGGTGGGAGCTGTGGGCCTGGGGCTGCCGGGCGGCCATGTTGGTTACCCAGGCATGGTGGGAGCTGTGGGCCCGGGGCTGTCGGGCGGCCATGTTGGTTCCTGGGTCATGGCGGGACATGTGGTCCCGGGGCTCCTGGCCGGCCATGTTTCCCAGGACACGGTGGGAGATTTTGTCCTGGACCTGCCTCCGGCCATGTTGGTTCCCAGGTCAAGGCAGTGGCTTTTGAACCGGGCCTGACGCCAGGCATGTTGGTTCCCGGGGCATGGCGGGAGCTGTGGGGCCGGGGCTGCTAGGCGGCCATGTTGGTTCCCGGGGCATGGCGGGAGCTGTGGGCTCGGGGCTGCCGTCGGCCATGTTGGTTTGCCAGGGTATGGAGGGAGTTTTGGGCCCAGGGCTGCCGGGCGGCCATGTTGGTTTCCGGGGCATGGTGGGAGCTGCGGGCCTGGGGTTGCCGTCGGCCATGTTGGTTATCGGGGCATTTTGGGAGCTGTCGCCCGGTGCTGCCGGGTGGCCGTATTGGTTCCAGGGGCATGGTGTGACCTGTGGGCCCGGGGCTGTCGGGCGACCATGTTGGTTCCTGGGTCATGGCGGGAGCTTTGGTCCCTGGTCTGCCGCCGGACATGTTGGTTCCCCGGGCATGGCGGGAGCTGTGGGACTGGGACTGCCGGACGGCCATGTTTGTTCTCAGGGTATGGTGGGAGTTTTGGGCCCAAAGCTGCTGGGCGGCCATGTTGGTTCCCAGGGCACGCGGGTGCTGTGGGCCCGGGGCTGCCAGGCGGCCATGTTGGTTCCCGGGGCATGGCGGGAGCTTTTGGGTCGGGCCTGCCGCCAGCCATGTTGTTTTGCGGATCATGGCAGGAGCTGTGGGCCCGTGGCTGCTGGGCGGCCATGTTGGTTCCCCGGGCATGGTGAGAACTGTGGGTCCCGGGGTGCTGGGCGGCCATGTTGGTTCATGGGTCATGGAGGGAGCTTTTGGCTCGGGCCTGCCATCAGCCATGTTGCTTCCCGGGCCATGGTGGGAATTTTGGGCCCGGGTCTGCAGCCGCCCATGATGGTTCCCCGGGCATGGCGGGATCTGTGGGCCCGGGGCTGCCGGGCGTCCATGTTGGTTTCCAGGGCATGGCGGGACCTGTGGGCCTGGGTCTGCCAGGCATCCCTGGTTTTCCGGGGACATGGTAAGAGCTGTGGTCCTGGGGCTGCCAGGAAGCCATGTTGGTTCCGGGGGAATGGCGGGAGCTGTGGGACTGGGACTACCGGGCGGCCAATTTGGGACAGGGGGATCGCAGGAGCTGTGGTCCCGGGGCTGCCGTGCAGCCATGTTGGTTCTCAGGGCATGGCAGGAGCTGTCTGTCCGGAGCTGCAGGGCGGCCATTTTGGTTCCCTGTGCATGGCGGGAGCTGTGGGCCCGGGCTGCAGGGTGGCCATGTTGGTTCCTGGGTCATGGCGGGACATGTGGTCCCGGGGCTCCTGGCCGGCCATGTTGTTTCCCGGAACACGGTGGGAGATTTTGTCCTGGACCTGCCTCCGGCCATGTTGGTTCCCAGGTCAAGGCGGTGGCTTTTGAACCGGGCCTGACGCCAGGCATGTTGGTTCCCGGGGCATGGCGGGAGCTGTGGGCCCGGGGATGCTGTGCGGCCATGTAGGTTCCCGGGTCATGGCGGGACATGTGGGCGCGGGGCTGCTGAGCGGCCATGTTGTTTCCTGGGGCACGGTGGGAGATTTTGTCCTGGACCTGCCTCCGGAGATAGTGGTTCCCGGGGCATGGCGGGAGCTTTTGGCCCGGGACTGCCGCCAGGCATGTTGGTTCCTGGGGCATGGTGGGAGATTTTGGCCCTGGGATGCTGTGCGGCCATGTTGTTTCCCTGGGCATGGCGGGAGCTGTGGGCCCGGGGCTGCTGGGCGGCCGTGTTGGTTCCCGGGGCATGACGGGAGCTGTGGGCCCGGGTCTGTCACCAGCCATGTTGGTTGCCCGGGCATGGCAGGAGCTGTGGGCCCGGGGCTGATGGGCGGCCATGTTGGTTCCCGAGGCATGGCCGGAGTTGTGGGCTTTGGGCTGCCGTGCGGCCATGTTGGTTCCCGGGTCATGGCGGGAGATGTGGGCGCGGGGCTGCTGAGCGGCCATGTTGTTTCCCGGGGCACGGTGGGAGATTTTGTCCTAGACCTGCCTCCGCAGATAGTGGTTACCGGGGCATGGTGGGAGCTTTTGGCCCGGGACTGCCGCCAGGCATGTTGGTTCCTGGGGCATGGTGGGAGATTTTGGGCCTGGGATGCTGTGCGGCCATGTTGGTTTCAAGGGCATGGCGGGACCTCTGGGCCTGGGTCTGCCAGGCAGCCATGGTTTTACCGGTACATGGTAAGAGCTGTTGGTCCGGGACTGCTGAGCGGCCATGTTGATTCCCAAGCCATGGCGGTAGCTGTGGGCCCGGAACAGTTGCCGGCCGTGTTGGTTCTCGGAGCATGGCAGGAGCTGTGGGGCCAGGGCTGCTGGGCGGCCATGTTGGGACAGGGGCATGGCGGGATCTGTGGGCCAGGTGCTGCCAACAACCATGTTTGTTCTCAGCCTATGGCGGGAGTTTTGCGCCCAGGGCTGCCGGGCGGTCATGTTGGTTCCCAGGGCACGCGGGTGCTGTGGGTCCGGGGCTACCGGGCGGCCATGTTGGTTCCCGGGTCATGGCGGGAGCTGTGGGCCCGGGGCTGCCGTCGGCCATGTTGTTTCCCGGGGCATGGTGAGAGATTTTGGCCCGGGGTACCGGGCGGTCATGTTGGTTCCTGGGTTATGGCGGGACAGGTGGGCCCAGATCTGCTGAGCGGCCATGTTGGTTCCCGGAGCATGGTGGGAGATTTGGTTATTTGGCTCGCGCCGGCCATGTTGTTTCCCGGGGCATGGCGAGAGATTTTGCCCCGGGCCTGACGCCAGCCATGTTGGTTTTCGGGGCATGGCGGGAGCTGTGTGCCTGGGGCTTCCACCGGCCATGTTGGTTACGAGGGCATGGCGGGAGCTGTTGGCCTGGGTCTGCCAGGCAGTCCTAGTTTTCCCGGGAGATGGTAAGAGCTGCAGGCCTGGGGCTACCGGGCGGCCATGTTGGTTCCCAGGACATGGCGGGATCTGTGGGCCCGGGGCTGTCGGGCATCCTTGTTCGTTGCTGTGGCATGGTGGGAGCTGTGGGCCAGGTGCTGCCAACGGCCATGATGGTTCCCAGGTTATGGCAGGAATTTTGGGCCCAGGGCTGCTGCGCGGCAGTGTTGGTTCCCGGGGCATGGCGGGACCTGTGTGCCTGGGTCTGCCAGGCAGCCATGGTTTTCCCAGGATATGGTAAGAGCTGTAGGCCCGGGGCTGCCCGGCAGCCATGTTGGTTCCCTGGTGATGGCAGGACATGTGGGCCTGGAGCTGCTGAGCGGCCATGTTGGTTCCCTGGGCATGGTGGGAAATTTGGTCGCGGGGCTGTTGCCGGCCATGTTGGTTCCCAAGGCATGGCGGGATCTTTTGGCCCGGGGCTGACGGCAGCCATGTTGGTTTCCTGGACATGGCTGGAGCTGTGTGCCTGGGGTTGCCGTCGGCCATGTTGGTTATCGGGGCATGGTGGGAGCTGTGGGCCCGGGGCTGTCGGGCGGCCATGTTGGTTCCTGGGTCATGGCGGGACATGTGGTCCCGGGGCTCCTGGCCGGCCATGTTGGTTCCCGGGACACGGTGGGAGATTTTGTCCTGGACCTGCCTCCGGCCATGTTGGTTCCCAGGTCAAGGCGGTGGCTTTTGAACCGGGCCTGACGCCAGGCATGTTGGTTCCCGGGGCATGGCGGGAGCTGTGGGCCTGGGTCTGCCTCTGGCCATGTTGGTTCTCCTGGCATGGCGGGAGCTGTGGGCTCCGGGCTGAGGTGCGGCCATGTTGGTTCTCAGGGCATGGCGGGAGCTGTGGGGCCGGGGCTGCTGGGCGGCCATGTTGGTTTTAAGGGCATGGCGGGAGCTGTGGGCTCGGGGCTGCCGTCGGCCATGTTGGTTTCCCAGGGTATGGAGGGAGTTTTGGGCCGAGGGCTGCCGGGTGGCCATGTTGGTTACCAAGGCATGGCGGGAGCTGCGGGTACGTGGCTGCTGTGCGGCCATCTTGGTTCTCAGGGCATGGCGGGAGCTGTGGGCCCGGGGCTGCTGGGCAGCCATGTTGGTTTCCGGGGCATGGTGGGAGCTGCGGGCCTGGGGTTGCCGTCGCCCATGTTGGTTATCGGGGCATGGTGGGAGCTGTGGGCCCAGTGCTGCCGGGCGGCCGTGTTGGTTCCAGGGGCATGGTGTGACCTGTGGGCCCGGGGCTGTCGGGCGACCATGTTGGTTCCTGGGTCATGGCGGGAGCTTTGGTCCCTGGTCTGCCGCCGGCCATGTTGGTTCCCCGGGCATGACGGGAGCTGTGGGACTGGGACTGCCGGACGGCCATGTTTGTTCTCAGGGTATGGTGGTAGTTTTGGGCCCAAAGCTGCCGGGCGGCCATGTTGGTTCCCAGGGCACGCGGGTGCTGTGGGCCCGGGGCTGCCAGGCGGCCATGTTGGTTCCCGGGGCATGGCGGGAGCTTTTGGGTCGGGCCTGCCGCCAGCCATGTTGTTTTGCGGATCATGGCAGGAGCTGTGGGCCCGTGGCTGCTGGGCGGCCATGTTGGTTCCCGGGGCATGGTGAGAACTGTGGGCCCCGGGGTGCTGGGCGGCCATGTTGGTTCATGGGTCATGGAGGGAGCTTTTGGCTCGGGCCTGCCGTCAGCCATGTTGCTTCCCGGGCCATGGCGGGAGGTTTGGGCTTGGGTCTGCAGCCGCCCATGATGGTTCCCCGTGCATGGCGGGATCTGTGGGCCCGGGGCTGCCGGGCATCCATGTTGGTTTCCAGGGCATGGCGGGACCTGTGGGCCTGGGTCTGCCAGGCATCCCTGGTTTTCCGGGGACATGGTAAGAGCTGTGGTCCTGGGGCTGCCAGGAAGCCATGTTGGTTCCCGGGGCATGGCAGGATCTGTGGGCCCAGGTCTGCCGCCAGCAATTTTGGTTTGCAGGGCATGGCGGGACCTGTGGGCCTGGGTCTGCCAGGCAGCCATTGTTTTCCCGGGACATGGTAAGATCTGTAGGCCTGGGTCTGCCGGGCGGCCATGCTGATTCTCGGGTCATGGCGGAAGCTGTTGGTCCCATGCTGCAGAGCGGCCATGTTAATTCCCGTGCCATGGCGGGAGCTGTGGGCCCGGGGCTGCTGGGCGGCCATGTTGGTTCCCGGGTCATGGCGGGATATGTGTGCCTGGGGCTGCTGGGCGGCCATGTTGGTTCTAGGGGCATGGCGGAAGCTGTGGGACTGGGGCTGCCGGGCAGCCATGTTGGTTCCCGGGGCATGGCGAGAGCTGTGGGCCCGAGGCTTCTCGGCAGCCATGTTAGTTCCCGGGGCATGGCGGGAGCCGTGCGCCCGGGGCTGCCTTGCGGCCATGGTGGTTCCCGGGGTATGGCAGAAGGTATGAGCTCGGGGCTTCCGGTGGCCATGTTGTTTCCCGGGGCATGGCGGGAGCTGTGGGCCTGGGTCTGCTGGGCGGCCATGTTTGTTCTCGTGTCATGGCGGGAGCTGTGGGCCCGGGGCTGCCGTCGGCTATGTTGGTTCCTGGGGCATGGCGGGAGCTGTGGGCCTGGGTCTGCTGGGCAGCCATGTTGTTTCCCGTGTCATGTTGGGAGCTGTGGGCGCGAGGCTGCTCGGAGGCCATGTTGGTTTCTGGGGAACGGTGGGAGCTGTGGGCCCGGTGCAGCCAGGCGGCCTTGTTCGTTCCCAGGGCATGACGAGAGCTTTGGGCCCAAGGCTGCCGGGCGGCCATGTTGGTTCTTGGGGCATGGCCGGAGTTGTGGGCCTAGGGCTGCCGCTGGCCATGTTGCTTCCCGGGCCATGGCGGAAGCTGTGGTGCCGGGGCTGCTGGGTGGCCATATTGGTTCCCGGGGCATGGAGGGAGCTGTGGGACTGGGACTGCCGGGCGGCCATGTTGGGACAGGGGGCATGGCGGGACCTGTGGGCCAGGTACTGCCAACGGCCATGTTTGTTCCAGGTATGGCGGGAGCCGTGCGCCCAGGGCTGCCTTGCGGCCATGGTGGTTCCCGGGGTATGGCAGGAGCTATGGGCTCGGGGCTTCTGGTGGCCATGCTGGTTCCCAGGGCACGCAGGTGCTGTGGGCCCGGGGCTGCCCGGCGGCCATGTTGGTTCCCGGGGCATTGAGGGACCTGTGGCCTGGGGCTGCCGTTAAGCCATATTGGTTCCCGGTGCATGACGGCAGCCGGGTGGCCAGGTTGGTTCCCGGGGCATGGCGGAAGGTGTGGGCCCGGGGCTGCTGGGCGGCCATGTTGGTTCCCGGGGCATGGCGGGATATGTGGGCCCGCAGCTGCTGAGCAGCCGTGTTGGTTTCCGGCACATGGCGGGAGCTGTGGGCTTGGGTTTGCCTCCGGTCATGTTGGTTCCCTGGGCATGGTGGGAGCTGTGGGCCCGTGGTTGCTGGCCGGCCATGTTGGTTCCCCGGGCATGGCGGGAGCTGTGGGCCTGGATCTGCCAGCAGCCATGGTTTTCCTGGGACATGGTAAGAGCTGTAGGCGTGGGGCTGCCTGGTGGCCATGTTGGTTCCCGGGGCATGGCGGGACCTGTGGGCCTGGGGCTGCCAGGCAGCCATGGTTTTCCCGGGACATTGTAAGATCTGTAGTCCTGGGGCTGCCGGGCGGCCATGTTGGTTCCTGGGTCATGGTGGGAGCTGTGGGCCTGGGGCTTCCTGACGGCCATGTTGGTTCCCTGGGCATTGCGGGAGCTGTGGGCCCGGGGCTGCCGGGCGGACATGTTGGTTCGCCGGGCATGGCGGGAGCTGTGGGCTCGGGGCTGCCACCGGCCACGTTGGTTTCCAGGGCATTGCAGCAACTGTGGGCCTGGGGTCTGCCAGGCAGCCATAGTTTTCCCGGGACATGGTAAGATCTGTAGGCCTGGGGCTGCCGGGCGGCCATGTTGGTTCCCGGGTCATGGCGGGAGCTGTTGGTTAGGAGCTGCTGAGCGGCCATGTTGGTTCCCGAGCCATGGCGGGAGCTGTAGGGCCGCGGCTGCTGGGCGGCCATGTTGGTTCCCGGGGCTTGGTGGGAGCTGTGGTCCCGGGTCTGCCGAGCGGCCATGTTGGTTCTCAGGGCATGGCGGGATCTGTGGGCCCGGGGCTGCTGGGCGGCCATGTTGTTTCCCGGTTCATGGCTGGAGCTGTGGGCCAGGGCTGCCGTCCGCCATATTGGTTCCCGGGGCATGGCGGGAGCTATGGCCCCGGGGCTGCCGGGCGGCCGTGTTGGTTCCTGGGGCATGGTGGGAGCTGTGGACCCAGAGCTGCTGAGCGGCCTTGTAGTTCCTGGGTCATGGTGGGAGCTGTGGGCCTGGAGATTCTGGGCCGCCATGTTGGTTCCCGGTGCATGGCGGGAGCTGTTTGTACGGGGCTGCTGCCGGCCATATTGATTCCCGGGGCATGGCGGGAGCTGTGGACCCGAGGCTGTTGGGCGGCCATGTTTGTTCTCCTGTCATGGCGGGAGCTGTGGGCCCGGGGCTGCCATCGGCCATGTTGGTTCCTGGGGCATGGTGGGAGCTGTGGGCCCGGGGTTGTCGGGCAGCCATGTTGGTTCCCGGGTTATGGCGGGACATGTGGGCCCGGAGCTGCTGAACGGCCATGTTGGTTCACGGGGCATGGTGGGAGATATGGTCCTGGGGCTGCCGTCGGCCATGTTGGTTCCTGGGTGTTTGTGGAAGCTGTGGGCCCTGGGCTTCTGTGCGGCCGTGTTCGTTGCTGGGGCATGGAGGGACATGTGGGCCTGGAGCTGCTCAGCGGCCATGTTGGTTCCCGTGGTATGGTGGGAGATTTGCTCGTGGGGATGCCGCCGGCAGTGTTGGTTGCCCGGGAATCATGGGAGATTTTGGCCCGGGCCTGACGCCAGCCATGTTGGTTCCCAAGGCATGGCAGGAGCTGTGGGCCCGGTGCTGCCAGGGCGGCCATGTTGGTTCCCGGGGCATGGCGGGAGCTGTGGGCCCGGGTCTGCCGCCGGCCATGTTGGTTCCCGGGGCATGGCTGGAGCTGTGGGCGCGGGGCTGCTGAGCGGCCATGTTGATTCCGGGTCCATGGTGGGAGCTGTGGGCCCGGGGCTGCTGGGCGGCCATATTGGGACAGGGGGCATGGCGGGAGCTGTGGGACTGGGACTGCCGGGTGGTCATGTTGGGACAGGGGGCATGGCGGGAGCTGTGGGCCCGGGGCTGCCGTGTGGCCATGTTGGTTCTCAGGGCATGGCGGGAGTTGTGGGCCCGGGGATGCTGGGCGGCCATGTTGGTTCCTGGGGCATGGCGGGAGTTGTGGGCCCGGGGCTGCCGTCGGCCATGTTGGTCCCCGGGACATGGCGGGAGCTGTGGGCCCTGGGCTGCTTGGTGGCCATGTTGGTTCCCCGGGCATGGCGGGAGCTCTGGGCCCGGGGCTGCCAGGGCGGCCATGTTGGTTCCTTGGACATGGCGGGATCTCTGGGCCCAGGGCTGCCGGGCGGCCATGTTGATTTCCGGGCCATGGCGGGAGCTGTGGGGTCGGGGCTACTGGGCGGCCATGTTGGTTCCCAGGGCATGGTGGGAGATTATGTCCTGGACCTGCCTCTCTCCATGTTGGTTCCCCGGGCATGGCGGGAGCTCTGGGCCCGGGGCTGCCAGGGCGGCCATGTTGGTTCCCTGGACATGGCGGGATCTCTGGGCCCAGGGCTTCCGGGCGGCCATGTTGATTTCCGGGCCATGGCGGGAGCTCTGGTCTCGGGGCTGTTGCCGGCCATGTTGGTTCCCAGGGCATGGCGGGAGCTGTGGGCCCACGGCTGCTGGGCGGCCATGTTGGTTCCTGGGGCACGGCGGGAGCTGTAGGCCCGGGGATGCTGGGCAACCATGTTGGTTCCCGGGGCATGACGGGAGCTGTGGTCCCGGGGCTGACGGGCGGCCATGTTCATTCCCGGGGCATGGTGAAAGATTTGGTCGAGGGGCTGCCGCCAGCCATGTTGGTTCCTGGGGCATGGCGGGACCTGTGGGCCTGGGGCTGCCGGGCGGCCATGTTAGTTCCCAGGGCATGGCTGGAGTTTTGGTCATAGGCTGTTGCCGGCCATGTTGTTTCCCTGGGTATGGCAGGAGTTTTTGGCCCAGGGCTGCAGGGCGGCCATGTTGGTTCCCGGAGCATGGCAGAAGCTGTGGGCCCGGGGCTGCTGAGCGGCCATGTTGGTTCCCAGAGCACGATGGGAGATTTTGTCCTGGATCTGCCTCCGGCCAAGTTGGTTCCCGGGGCATGGTGGGAGCTTTTGGCCCGGGCCTGCCGCCAGCCAGGTTGGTTCCCGGGGGATGGTGCAAGCTCTGGGCCCGGGGCTGCCGGGCGGCTGTGTTGGTTGCTGTGGCATGGAGGGACATGAGGGCCCGGAGCTGCTCAGAGGCCATGTTGGTTCCCGGGGCATGGTTGGAGATTTGGTCCTGGGTCTGCTGCCGGCCATGTTGGTTCCCGCGGCATGATGGGAGATTTTGGCCCTTGCCTGACGCCAGACATGTTGGTTCCCGGGGCATGGCGGGAGCTGTGGACCCGGGGCTGCCGGGCGGCCATCTTGGTTCCCCGGGGATGGCGGGAGCTGTGGTCCCGGGGCTGCTACCGGCCATGTTGGTTTCCAGGGCATGGCGAGACCTGTGGGCCTGGGTCTGCCAGGCAGCCATGGTTTTCCAGGGGCATGGTAAGAGCTGTGGGCCTGGGGCTGCCGGGCAGCCATGTTGGTTCCCGGGTCATGGCGGGAGCTGTTGGTTCGGGGCTGCTGGGAGGCCATGTTGGTTCCTGGGGCATGGCGGGAGCTGTGCAACTGGGACTGCCGGGCGGCCATGTTGGGACAGGGGGCATGGCGGGAGCTGAGGGCCAGGTGCTGCCAACGGCCATGTTTCTTCCCAGGGTATGGGGGGAGTTTTGGGCCCAGGGCTGCCGGGCGGCCATGTTGGTTCCCGGGGCATGGCGGAAGCTGTGGGCCAGGGGCAGCCGGGCAGAAATGTTGGTTTTTGGGGCATGGCAAGATCTGTAGGCCTAGGGCTGCCGGGCGGCCATGTTTTTTTCCGGGGCATGGCGGAACCTGTGGGCCTGGGGCTGCCAGGCAGCCGTGGTTTTCCTGGGACATGGGAAGAGTTGTAGGCCTGGGGCTGCCGTGTGGCCATGTTGATTCCCGGGCCATGGCGGGAGCTGTGGGGCTGGGGCTGCTGGGCGGCCATGTTTGTTCCCAGGTCATGGCGGGAGCTGTGGGCTCAAGGCTCCTGAGCGGCCATGTTGGTTCCCGGGGCACGGTGGGAGATTTGGTCCTGGGGCTGCTGGGCGGCCATGTTGGTTCCCCGGGCATGGCGGGAGCTGTGGGCTTGGGTCTGCCGGGCAGCCATGGTTTTCCCGGGACATGGTAAGAGCTGTAGGTGTGGGGATGCTGGGCGGCCATGTTGGTTCCCGGGTCACGGCGGGACCTGTGGGCCCGGGGCTGCTGAGCGGCCATGTTGGTTCCCGGGGTACGGTGGGATATTTGGCCCTGGGGCTGCCTCCGGCCATGTTGGTTCCGTGGGCATGGCGGGACCTGTGGGCCTGGGTCTGCCGGGCGGCCATGTTTGTTCCCCAGGCATGGTGGGACCTGTGGGCCTGGGTCTGCCAGTCAGCCATGGTTTTACCGGGAAATGGTAAGAGCTGTAGGCCTGAAGCTGCTGGGCGGCCATGTTGATTCCCGGGGCATGGCGGGACCTGTGGGCCTGGGTCTGCCAGGTAGCCATGCTTTTCCTGGGACATGGTAAGAGCTGTAGGCCTGTGACTGCCGGGCGGCCATGTTTTTTCTCGGGGCATGGCGGGAGCTGTTGGTCCGGGGCTGCCGGGCGGCCATGTTGGTTCGCCGGGCATGGCGGGAGCTGTGGGCTCGGGGCTGCCACCGGCCACGTTGGTTTCCAGGGCATTGCAGCAACTGTGGGCCTGGGGTCTGCCAGGCAGCCATAGTTTTCCCGGGACATGGTAAGATCTGTAGGCCTGGGGCTGCCGGGCGGCCATGTTGGTTCCCGGGTCATGGCGGGAGCTGTTGGTTAGGAGCTGCTGAGTGGCCATGTTGGTTCCCGAGCCATGGCGGGAGCTGTAGGGCCGCGGCTGCTGGGCGGCCATGTTGGTTCCCGGGGCTTGGTGGGAGCTGTGGTCCCGGGTCTGCCGAGCGGCCATGTTGGTTCTCAGGGCATGGCGGGATCTGTGGGCCCGGGGCTGCTGGGCGGCCATGTTGTTTCCCGGTTCATGGCTGGAGCTGTGGGCCAGGGCTGCCGTCCGCCATGTTAGTTCCCGGGGCATGGCGGGAGCTATGGCCCCGGGGCTGCCGGGCGGCCGTGTTGGTTCCTGGGGCATGGTGGGAGCTGTGGACCCAGAGCTGCTGAGCGGCCTTGTAGTTCCCAGGTCATGGTGGGAGCTGTGGGCCTGGAGATTCTGGGCCGCCATGTTGGTTCCCGGTGCATGGCGGGAGCTGTTTGTACGGGGCTGCTGCCGGCCATATTGATTCCCGGGGCATGGCGGGAGCTGTGGACCTGAGGCTGTTGGGCGGCCATGTTTGTTCTCCTGTCATGGCGGGAGCTGTGGGCCCGGGGCTGCCATCGGCCATGTTGGTTCCTGGGGCATGGTGGGAGCTGTGGGCCCGGGGTTGTCGGGCAGCCATGTTGGTTCCCGGGTTATGGCGGGACATGTGGGCCCGGAGCTGCTGAACGGCCATGTTGGTTCACGGGGCATGGTGGGAGATATGGTCCTGGGGCTGCCGTCGGCCATGTTGGTTCCTGGGTGTTTGTGGAAGCTGTGGGCCCTGGGCTTCTGTGCGGCCGTGTTCGTTGCTGGGGCATGGAGGGACATGTGGGCCTGGAGCTGCTCAGCGGCCATGTTGGTTCCCGTGGTATGGTGGGAGATTTGCTCGTGGGGATGCCGCCGGCAGTGTTGGTTGCCCGGGAATCATGGGAGATTTTGGCCCGGGCCTGACGCCAGCCATGTTGGTTCCCAAGGCATGGCAGGAGCTGTGGGCCCGGTGCTGCCAGGGCGGCCATGTTGGTTCCCGGGGCATGGCGGGAGCTGTGGGCCCGGGTCTGCCGCCGGCCATGTTGGTTCCCGGGGCATGGCTGGAGCTGTGGGCGCGGGGCTGCTGAGCGGCCATGTTGATTCCGGGTCCATGGTGGGAGCTGTGGGCCCGGGGCTGCTGGGCGGCCATATTGGGACAGGGGGCATGGCGGGAGCTGTGAGACTGGGACTGCCGGGTGGTCATGTTGGGACAGGGGGCATGGCGGGAGCTGTGGGCCCGGGGCTGCCGTGTGGCCATGTTGGTTCTCAGGGCATGGCGGGAGTTGTGGGCCCGGGGATGCTGGGCGGCCATGTTGGTTCCTGGGGCATGGCGGGAGTTGTGGGCCCGGGGCTGCCGTCGGCCATGTTGGTCCCCGGGACATGGCGGGAGCTGTGGGCCCTGGGCTGCTTGGTGGCCATGTTGGTTCCCCGGGCATGGCGGGAGCTCTGGGCCCGGGGCTGCCAGGGCGGCCATGTTGGTTCCTTGGACATGGCGGGATCTCTGGGCCCAGGGCTGCCGGGCGGCCATGTTGATTTCCGGGCCATGGCGGGAGCTGTGGGGTCGGGGCTACTGGGCGGCCATGTTGGTTCCCAGGGCATGGTGGGAGATTATGTCCTGGACCTGCCTCTCTCCATGTTGGTTCCCCGGGCATGGCGGGAGCTGTGGGCCCGGGGCTGCCAGGGCGGCCATGTTGGTTCCCTGGACATGGCGGGATCTCTGGGCCCAGGGCTTCCGGGCGGCCATGTTGATTTCCGGGCCATGGCGGGAGCTGTGGTCTCGGGGCTGTTGCCGGCCATGTTGGTTCCCAGGGCATGGCGGGAGCTGTGGGCCCACGGCTGCTGGGCGGCCATGTTGGTTCCTGGGGCATGGCGGGAGCTGTGGGCCCGGGGCTGCTGAGCGGCCATGTTGGTTCCCAGAGCACGATGGGAGATTTTGTCCTGGATCTGCCTCCGGCCAAGTTGGTTCCCGGGGCATGGTGGGAGCTTTTGGCCCGGGCCTGCCGCCAGCCAGGTTGGTTCCCGGGGGATGGTGCAAGCTCTGGGCCCGGGGCTGCCGGGCGGCTGTGTTGGTTGCTGTGGCATGGAGGGACATGAGGGCCCGGAGCTGCTCAGAGGCCATGTTGGTTCCCGGGGCATGGTTGGAGATTTGGTCCTGGGTCTGCTGCCGGCCATGTTGGTTCCCGCGGCATGATGGGAGATTTTGGCCCTTGCCTGACGCCAGACATGTTGGTTCCCGGGGCATGGCGGGAGCTGTGGACCCGGGGCTGCCGGGCGGCCATCTTGGTTCCCCGGGGATGGCGGGAGCTGTGGTCCCGGGGCTGCTACCGGCCATGTTGGTTTCCAGGGCATGGCGAGACCTGTGGGCCTGGGTCTGCCAGGCAGCCATGGTTTTCCAGGGGCATGGTAAGAGCTGTGGGCCTGGGGCTGCCGGGCAGCCATGTTGGTTCCCGGGTCATGGCGGGAGCTGTTGGTTCGGGGCTGCTGGGAGGCCATGTTGGTTCCTGGGGCATGGCGGGAGCTGTGCAACTGGGACTGCCGGGCGGCCATGTTGGGACAGGGGGCATGGCGGGAGCTGAGGGCCAGGTGCTGCCAACGGCCATGTTTCTTCCCAGGGTATGGGGGGAGTTTTGGGCCCAGGGCTGCCGGGCGGCCATGTTGGTTCCCGGGGCATGGCGGAAGCTGTGGGCCAGGGGCAGCCGGGCAGAAATGTTGGTTTTTGGGGCATGGCAAGATCTGTAGGCCTAGGGCTGCCGGGCGGCCATGTTTTTTTCCGGGGCATGGCGGAACCTGTGGGCCTGGGGCTGCCAGGCAGCCGTGGTTTTCCTGGGACATGGGAAGAGTTGTAGGCCTGGGGCTGCCGTGTGGCCATGTTGATTCCCGGGCCATGGCGGGAGCTGTGGGGCTGGGGCTGCTGGGCGGCCATGTTTGTTCCCAGGTCATGGCGGGAGCTGTGGGCTCAAGGCTCCTGAGCGGCCATGTTGGTTCCCGGGGCACGGTGGGAGATTTGGTCCTGGGGCTGCTGGGCGGCCATGTTGGTTCCCCGGGCATGGCGGGAGCTGTGGGCTTGGGTCTGCCGGGCAGCCATGGTTTTCCCGGGACATGGTAAGAGCTGTAGGTGTGGGGATGCTGGGCGGCCATGTTGGTTCCCGGGTCACGGCGGGACCTGTGGGCCCGGGGCTGCTGAGCGGCCATGTTGGTTCCCGGGGTACGGTGGGATATTTGGCCCTGGGGCTGCCTCCGGCCATGTTGGTTCCGTGGGCATGGCGGGACCTGTGGGCCTGGGTCTGCCGGGCGGCCATGTTTGTTCCCCAGGCATGGTGGGACCTGTGGGCCTGGGTCTGCCAGTCAGCCATGGTTTTACCGGGAAATGGTAAGAGCTGTAGGCCTGAAGCTGCTGGGCGGCCATGTTGATTCCCGGGGCATGGCGGGACCTGTGGGCCTGGGTCTGCCAGGTAGCCATGCTTTTCCTGGGACATGGTAAGAGCTGTAGGCCTGTGACTGCCGGGCGGCCATTTTTTTTCTCGGGGCATGGCGGGAGCTGTTGGTCCGGGGCTGCCGGGCGGCCATGTTGGTTCCTGGGGCATGGTGGGAGCTGTGGGCCCGGGGCTGCTGGGACGCCATGTTGATTCCCGGGCCATGGAGGGAGCTGTGGGCCCGGGGCTGCTGGGCGGACATGTTGGTTCCCGGGTCATGGCGGGATCTGTGGGACTGGGACTGCCGGGCGGCCATGTTGCGACAGGGGTCATGGCGGGAGCTGTGGGCCAGGTGCTGCTAACAGCCATGTTTGTTCCCAGGGTATGGCGGGAGTTTTGGGCCCAGGGCTGCAGGTCGGACACGTTGGTTCCCAGGGCACGCGGGTGCTGTGGGCCCGAGGCTGCCGGGCGGCCATGTTGGTTCCCGGGCCATGGCGGGAGGTGTGGGGCAGGGGCTGCTGAGCGGCCATGTTGGTTCTTGGGGCATGGTGGGAGATTTGGCCCTGGGGCTGCCGACGGCCATGTTGGTTCCCGGGTCATGGTGGGAGCTTTTGGCCGGGCCTGACGCCAGCCATGTTGGTTCCCGTGGCATGGTACGAGCTGTGGGCCCGGGGCTGCTGGGCGGCCATGTTGTTTCCCGGTTCATGGCTGGAGCTGTGGGCCAGGGCTGCCGTCCGCCATGTTAGTTCCCGGGGCATGGCGGGAGCTATGGCCCCGGGGCTGCCGGGCGGCCGTGTTGGTTCCTGGGGCATGGTGGGAGCTGTGGACCCAGAGCTGCTGAGCGGCCTTGTAGTTCCCAGGTCATGGTGGGAGCTGTGGGCCTGGAGATTCTGGGCCGCCATGTTGGTTCCCGGTGCATGGCGGGAGCTGTTTGTACGGGGCTGCTGCCGGCCATATTGATTCCCGGGGCATGGCGGGAGCTGTGGACCGGAGGCTGTTGGGCGGCCATGTTTGTTCTCCTGTCATGGCGGGAGCTGTGGGCCCGGGGCTGCCATCGGCCATGTTGGTTCCTGGGGCATGGTGGGAGCTGTGGGCCCGGGGTTGTCGGGCAGCCATGTTGGTTCCCGGGTTATGGCGGGACATGTGGGCCCGGAGCTGCTGAACGGCCATGTTGGTTCACGGGGCATGGTGGGAGATATGGTCCTGGGGCTGCCGTCGGCCATGTTGGTTCCTGGGTGTTTGTGGAAGCTGTGGGCCCTGGGCTTCTGTGCGGCCGTGTTCGTTGCTGGGGCATGGAGGGACATGTGGGCCTGGAGCTGCTCAGCGGCCATGTTGGTTCCCGTGGTATGGTGGGAGATTTGCTCGTGGGGATGCCGCCGGCAGTGTTGGTTGCCCGGGAATCATGGGAGATTTTGGCCCGGGCCTGACGCTAGCCATGTTGGTTCCCAAGGCATGGCAGGAGCTGTGGGCCCGGTGCTGCCAGGGCGGCCATGTTGGTTCCCGGGGCATGGCGGGAGCTGTGGGCCCGGGTCTGCCGCCGGCCATGTTGGTTCCCGGGGCATGGCTGGAGCTGTGGGCGCGGGGCTGCTGAGCGGCCATGTTGATTCCGGGTCCATGGTGGGAGCTGTGGGCCCGGGGCTGCTGGGCGGCCATATTGGGACAGGGGGCATGGCGGGAGCTGTGGGACTGGGACTGCCGGGTGGTCATGTTGGGACAGGGGGCATGGCGGGAGCTGTGGGCCCGGGGCTGCCGTGTGGCCATGTTGGTTCTCAGGGCATGGCGGGAGTTGTGGGCCCGGGGATGCTGGGCGGCCATGTTGGTTCCTGGGGCATGGCGGGAGTTGTGGGCCCGGGGCTGCCGTCGGCCATGTTGGTTCCTGGGGCATGGTGGGAGCTGTGGGCCCGGGGTTGTCGGGCAGCCATGTTGGTTCCCGGGTTATGGCGGGACATGTGGGCCCGGAGCTGCTGAACGGCCATGTTGGTTCACGGGGCATGGTGGGAGATATGGTCCTTGGGCTGCCGTCGGCCATGTTGGTTCCTGGGTGTTTGTGGAAGCTGTGGGCCCTGGGCTTCTGTGCGGCCGTGTTCGTTGCTGGGGCATGGAGGGACATGTGGGCCTGGAGCTGCTCAGCGGCCATGTTGGTTCCCGTGGTATGGTGGGAGATTTGCTCGTGGGGATGCCGCCGGCAGTGTTGGTTGCCCGGGAATCATGGGAGATTTTGGCCCGGGCCTGACGCCAGCCATGTTGGTTCCCAAGGCATGGCAGGAGCTGTGGGCCCGGTGCTGCCAGGGCGGCCATGTTGGTTCCCGGGGCATGGCGGGAGCTGTGGGCCCGGGTCTGCCGCCGGCCATGTTGGTTCCCGGGGCATGGCTGGAGCTGTGGGCGCGGGGCTGCTGAGCGGCCATGTTGATTCCGGGTCCATGGTGGGAGCTGTGGGCCCGGGGCTGCTGGGCGGCCATATTGGGACAGGGGGCATGGCGGGAGCTGTGAGACTGGGACTGCCGGGTGGTCATGTTGGGACAGGGGGCATGGCGGGAGCTGTGGGCCCGGGGCTGCCGTGTGGCCATGTTGGTTCTCAGGGCATGGCGGGAGTTGTGGGCCCGGGGATGCTGGGCGGCCATGTTGGTTCCTGGGGCATGGCGGGAGTTGTGGGCCCGGGGCTGCCGTCGGCCATGTTGGTCCCCGGGACATGGCGGGAGCTGTGGGCCCTGGGCTGCTTGGTGGCCATGTTGGTTCCCCGGGCATGGCGGGAGCTCTGGGCCCGGGGCTGCCAGGGCGGCCATGTTGGTTCCTTGGACATGGCGGGATCTCTGGGCCCAGGGCTGCCGGGCGGCCATGTTGATTTCCGGGCCATGGCGGGAGCTGTGGGGTCGGGGCTACTGGGCGGCCATGTTGGTTCCCAGGGCATGGTGGGAGATTATGTCCTGGACCTGCCTCTCTCCATGTTGGTTCCCCGGGCATGGCGGGAGCTGTGGGCCCGGGGCTGCCAGGGCGGCCATGTTGGTTCCCTGGACATGGCGGGATCTCTGGGCCCAGGGCTTCCGGGCGGCCATGTTGATTTCCGGGCCATGGCGGGAGCTGTGGTCTCGGGGCTGTTGCCGGCCATGTTGGTTCCCAGGGCATGGCGGGAGCTGTGGGCCTACGGCTGCTGGGCGGCCATGTTGGTTCCTGGGGCATGGCGGGAGCTGTGGGCCCGGGGCTGCTGAGCGGCCATGTTGGTTCCCAGAGCACGATGGGAGATTTTGTCCTGGATCTGCCTCCGGCCAAGTTGGTTCCCGGGGCATGGTGGGAGCTTTTGGCCCGGGCCTGCCGCCAGCCAGGTTGGTTCCCGGGGGATGGTGCAAGCTCTGGGCCCGGGGCTGCCGGGCGGCTGTGTTGGTTGCTGTGGCATGGAGGGACATGAGGGCCCGGAGCTGCTCAGAGGCCATGTTGGTTCCCGGGGCATGGTTGGAGATTTGGTCCTGGGTCTGCTGCCGGCCATGTTGGTTCCCGCGGCATGATGGGAGATTTTGGCCCTTGCCTGACGCCAGACATGTTGGTTCCCGGGGCATGGCGGGAGCTGTGGACCCGGGGCTGCCGGGCGGCCATCTTGGTTCCCCGGGGATGGCGGGAGCTGTGGTCCCGGGGCTGCTACCGGCCATGTTGGTTTCCAGGGCATGGCGAGACCTGTGGGCCTGGGTCTGCCAGGCAGCCATGGTTTTCCAGGGGCATGGTAAGAGCTGTGGGCCTGGGGCTGCCGGGCAGCCATGTTGGTTCCCGGGTCATGGCGGGAGCTGTTGGTTCGGGGCTGCTGGGAGGCCATGTTGGTTCCTGGGGCATGGCGGGAGCTGTGCAACTGGGACTGCCGGGCGGCCATGTTGGGACAGGGGGCATGGCGGGAGCTGAGGGCCAGGTGCTGCCAACGGCCATGTTTCTTCCCAGGGTATGGGGGGAGTTTTGGGCCCAGGGCTGCCGGGCGGCCATGTTGGTTCCCGGGGCATGGCGGAAGCTGTGGGCCAGGGGCAGCCGGGCAGAAATGTTGGTTTTTGGGGCATGGCAAGATCTGTAGGCCTAGGGCTGCCGGGCGGCCATGTTTTTTTCCGGGGCATGGCGGAACCTGTGGGCCTGGGGCTGCCAGGCAGCCGTGGTTTTCCTGGGACATGGGAAGAGTTGTAGGCCTGGGGCTGCCGTGTGGCCATGTTGATTCCCGGGCCATGGCGGGAGCTGTGGGGCTGGGGCTGCTGGGCGGCCATGTTTGTTCCCAGGTCATGGCGGGAGCTGTGGGCTCAAGGCTCCTGAGCGGCCATGTTGGTTCCCGGGGCACGGTGGGAGATTTGGTCCTGGGGCTGCTGGGCGGCCATGTTGGTTCCCCGGGCATGGCGGGAGCTGTGGGCTTGGGTCTGCCGGGCAGCCATGGTTTTCCCGGGACATGGTAAGAGCTGTAGGTGTGGGGATGCTGGGCGGCCATGTTGGTTCCCGGGTCACGGCGGGACCTGTGGGCCCGGGGCTGCTGAGCGGCCATGTTGGTTCCCGGGGTACGGTGGGATATTTGGCCCTGGGGCTGCCTCCGGCCATGTTGGTTCCGTGGGCATGGCGGGACCTGTGGGCCTGGGTCTGCCGGGCGGCCATGTTTGTTCCCCAGGCATGGTGGGACCTGTGGGCCTGGGTCTGCCAGTCAGCCATGGTTTTACCGGGAAATGGTAAGAGCTGTAGGCCTGAAGCTGCTGGGCGGCCATGTTGATTCCCGGGGCATGGCGGGACCTGTGGGCCTGGGTCTGCCAGGTAGCCATGCTTTTCCTGGGACATGGTAAGAGCTGTAGGCCTGTGACTGCCGGGCGGCCATTTTTTTTCTCGGGGCATGGCGGGAGCTGTTGGTCCGGGGCTGCCGGGCGGCCATGTTGGTTCCTGGGGCATGGTGGGAGCTGTGGGCCCGGGGCTGCTGGGACGCCATGTTGATTCCCGGGCCATGGAGGGAGCTGTGGGCCCGGGGCTGCTGGGCGGACATGTTGGTTCCCGGGTCATGGCGGGATCTGTGGGACTGGGACTGCCGGGCGGCCATGTTGCGACAGGGGTCATGGCGGGAGCTGTGGGCCAGGTGCTGCTAACAGCCATGTTTGTTCCCAGGGTATGGCGGGAGTTTTGGGCCCAGGGCTGCAGGTCGGACACGTTGGTTCCCAGGGCACGCGGGTGCTGTGGGCCCGAGGCTGCCGGGCGGCCATGTTGGTTCCCGGGCCATGGCGGGAGGTGTGGGGCAGGGGCTGCTGAGCGGCCATGTTGGTTCTTGGGGCATGGTGGGAGATTTGGCCCTGGGGCTGCCGACGGCCATGTTGGTTCCCGGGTCATGGTGGGAGCTTTTGGCCGGGCCTGACGCCAGCCATGTTGGTTCCCGTGGCATGGTACGAGCTGTGGGCCCGGGGATGCTGGGCGGCCATGTTGGTTCCCGGGGCATGGCGGGAGGTGTGGGGCAGGGGCTGCTGAGCGGCCATGTTGGTTCTTGGGGCATGGTGGGAGCTGTCGGCCTGTGGCTGCCGTGCGGCCATGTTGTGTCTCAGGGCATGGCGGGAGCTGTGAGCCCGGGGCTGATTGGCGGCCATGTTGGTTCCCGGGGCATGGCGGGAGCTGTGGGCCCGGGGCTGTCGTGCGGCCATGTTGGTTCCCGGGGCATGGCGGGAACTGTGGGCCCGGTATACAGGGCGGCCATTTTGTTTCCCGGGCCATGGTGGGAGCTGTGGGCCAGGGGCTGCCGTGTGGCCATGTTTGTTCCCAGATCATGGCGGGAGCTGTGGGCCCGGGGCTGCCGCCGGCTATGTTGGTTCCCAGGGCATGGCGAGACTTATGGCCTCGTGGCTGCCGAGCGGCCATGTTGGTTCCCAGGGCATTGCAAGATCCCTGGGCCCATGGCTGCTGGGTGGCCATGTTGGTTCCCGTAGAATGGCAGAAGCTGTGGGCCCGGGCTGCCGGGCGGCCATGTTGGTTCCCAGGGCATGACGGGACCTGTGGGCCTGGGGCTGCCGGACGGCCATGTTGGTTCTCGGGGCATGGTGGGAGTTGTTGGCCCGGGGCTGCCGGATGGCCATGTTGGGACTTAGGGCATGGCGGAAGTTGTGGGCCCGGGGCTGTTGCTGGCCCTGTTGGTTCCTAGGGCACTGGCGGAGCGGTTGTCCTGGGGTGTACGCCGGCTATGTTGATTCCCTGGGCATGACGGGAGCTGTAATCTCGAGGCTGCCGGGCGGCCATGTTGTTTCCCAGGTCATGGCAGGAGCTGTGGACCTGAGGGTGCCGGGCGGCCATGTTGGTTCCCATGGCATGGTGGGAGCTCTGGGTACAGGGCTGCTGCCGGCCATGTTGGTTGCCGAGGGCATGGCGGGAGATGTGGTCCCAGGGCTCCTTGGCGGCTATGTTGGTTCCCGGTGCATGGCGGGAACTTTGGGCCCAGGACTACCGGGCGGCCATGTTGGTTCTGAGGGCATTGCAGGAGCTGTGGGCCCCGGGCTGCCGCTGACCATGTTGGTTCCCAGGGCAAGGCAGGAGCTGTGGGCCTGGGTCTGCCAGGCGGCCATGTTGGTTTCCGGGTCATGGTAAGAGTTGTAGACCTGGGGCTGCCGAGCAGCCATGTTGGTTCCCGGGGCACGGCGTGAGCTGTGGGCCTGGGGCTGTTGCCGGCCGTGTTGGTTCCCGGGTCACGGGGGGAGCTGTCGGCACTGGTCTGCCGGGTGGTCATGTTGGTTCCTGGTGCATGTCGGGAGCTGTGGTCCCGGGTCTGCTGTGCGGCTGTGTTGATTCTTTGGGAATAGCAAGAGCTGTCGGCTCGGGATTGCCGGGCAGCCATTTTGGTTTCTGGGACATGGTAAGAGCTGTAGGCCTGGGGTTGCCGGTCAGCCATTTTGGTTCCCAGGGTATGGCGGGAGCTGTGGGACACGGGCTCCGGAGCGGCCATGTTGATTTCTGGCGCATAGAGGGAGCTGTAGTATAGGGGCTCTTTGGCGGCCATGTTGGTTCCCGGGGCATGGCGGTAGTTATGGACCCAGGGCTGCTGAGCGACCATGTTGGTTCCCGGGGCATGGCGGGAGCTGTGGGCCCGGGGCTGCCACCTGCCGTGTTTGTGCCCGGGTCATGGCGGGAGATGTGGGCCCGGGACTGCCGGGCGGCCATGTTGGTTCCCGGGGCATGGCAGGAGCTGTGGACCTGGGGATGCCGGACGGCCATGTTTGTTCCCGGGGCATGGCGGGAGCTGTGGTCACGGGGGTGCCAGGCGGCCATGTTGGTTCCTGGGTCATGCCGGGAGCTGTGGGCCCGGGCATGCTGCCGGCCATCTTGCTTCCCAAGTTATGGAGCGATCTGTGGGCCTGGGACTGCCCAGCAGCCATGTTAGTTCTTGGGGCATGGTAGGAGCTGTGGGCCTCGGGCTTTCTCCGGCCATGTTGTTTCCCGTAGCATGCCGGGAGCTGTGGCCCTGGGGTTGCTTGGCGGCCATGTTGGTTCCCAGGGCATGGTAGGAGTTGTGGGCCCAGGGCTGCTTGGCGGCCATGTTGTTTCTCGGGGCATGGCGGGAGGTGTGGGTCATGGGCTGCTGGGCGGCCATGTTGGCTCCTGCGGCATGGCGCGAGCTGTGGGCCTGGGGCTGCCGGGCAGCTATGTTGGTTCCCATGGCATGGCGGAAGCTGTGGACCCGGGGCTGCCGCCGGCCATGTTGGTTCCTGGGGTATGCCAGAAGCTGTGAGTCTGGGGCTACTAGGCGCCCATGTTGGTTCCCAGGTCATGCCGAGATTTGTGGGCCCGGGGCTGCTGCCGGCCATGTTTGTTCCCGGGGCATGGTGGGAGCTGTGGGCCCGGTGCTACTTCCGGCCATGTTTGTACTCGGGACATGGCGGGACCTGTTGGCCTGGGGCTGCCGGGCGGCCATGTTGGTTCCTGGGGCGTGCCGGAAATTGTGGGCCCGGGCTGCCGGGCGGCCATGTTGGTTCCCAGGGCATGACGGGACCTGTGGGCCTGGGGCTGCCGGACGGCCATGTTGGTTCTCGGGGCATGGTGGGAGTTGTTGGCCCGGGGCTGCCGGATGGCCATGTTGGGACTTAGGGCATGGCGGAAGTTGTGGGCCCGGGGCTGCAGGGCGGCCATGTTCATTCCTGGGACATAGTAAGAGCTGTAGGCCTGGGTCTGCTGTGCGGCCATGTTGGTTCGGAAGGCACGGTGGGAGCTCTGGTACGGGGCTGCTGCCGGCCATGTTGGTTCCCGGGGCATTGCGGGAGCTGTGAGCCCGGGGCTGCCGGGCGACCATGTTGTTTCCCGGGGCATGGCGGGAGTTGTGGGCCCCGGGCTGTTGCTGGCCCTGTTGGTTCCTAGGGCACTGGCGGAGCTGTTGTCCTGGGGTGTACGCCGGCTATGTTGATTCCCTGGGCATGACGGGAGCTGTAATCTCGAGGCTGCCGGGCGGCCATGTTGTTTCCCAGGTCATGGCGGGAGCTGTGGACCTGAGGGTGCCGGGCGGCCATGTTGGTTCCCATGGCATGGTGGGAGCTCTGGGTACAGGGCTGCTGCCGGCCATGTTGGTTGCCGAGGGCATGGCGGGAGATGTGGTCCCAGGGCTCCTTGGCGGCTATGTTGGTTCCCGGTGCATGGCGGGAACTTTGGGCCCAGGACTACCGGGCGGCCATGTTGGTTCTGAGGGCATTGCAGGAGCTGTGGGCCCCGGGCTGCCGCTGACCATGTTGGTTCCCAGGGCAAGGCAGGAGCTGTGGGCCTGGGTCTGCCAGGCGGCCATGTTGGTTTCCGGGTCATGGTAAGAGTTGTAGACCTGGGGCTGCCGAGCAGCCATGTTGGTTCCCGGGGCACGGCGTGAGCTGTGGGCCTGGGGCTGTTGCCGGCCGTGTTGGTTCCCGGGTCACGGGGGGAGCTGTCGGCACTGGTCTGCCGGGTGGTCATGTTGGTTCCTGGTGCATGTCGGGAGCTGTGGTCCCGGGTCTGCTGTGCGGCTGTGTTGATTCTTTGGGAATAGCAAGAGCTGTCGGCTCGGGATTGCCGGGCAGCCATTTTGGTTTCTGGGACATGGTAAGAGCTGTAGGCCTGGGGTTGCCGGTCAGCCATTTTGGTTCCCAGGGTATGGCGGGAGCTGTGGGACACGGGCTCCGGAGCGGCCATGTTGATTTCTGGCGCATAGAGGGAGCTGTAGTATAGGGGCTCTTTGGCGGCCATGTTGGTTCCCGGGGCATGGCGGTAGTTATGGACCCGGGGCTGCTGAGCGACCATGTTGGTTCCCGGGGCATGGCGGGAGCTGTGGGCCCGGGGCTGCCACCTGCCGTGTTTGTGCCCGGGTCATGGCGGGAGATGTGGGCCCGGGACTTCCGGGCGGCCATGTTGGTTCCCGGGGCATGGCAGGAGCTGTGGACCTGGGGATGCCGGACGGCCATGTTTGTTCCCGGGGCATGGCGGGAGCTGTGGTCACGGGGGTGCCAGGCGGCCATGTTGGTTCCTGGGTCATGCCGGGAGCTGTGTGCCCGGGCATGCTGCCGGCCATCTTGCTTCCCAAGTTATGGAGCGATCTGTGGGCCTGGGACTGCCCAGCAGCCATGTTAGTTCTTGGGGCATGGTAGGAGCTGTGGGCCTCGGGCTTTCTCCGGCCATGTTGTTTCCCGTAGCATGCCGGGAGCTGTGGCCCTGGGGTTGCTTGGCGGCCATGTTGGTTCCCAGGGCATGGTAGGAGTTGTGGGCCCAGGGCTGCTTGGCGGCCATGTTGTTTCTCGGGGCATGGCGGGAGGTGTGGGTCATGGGCTGCTGGGCGGCCATGTTGGCTCCTGCGGCATGGCGCGAGCTGTGGGCCTGGGGCTGCCGGGCAGCTATGTTGGTTCCCATGGCATGGCGGAAGCTGTGGACCCGGGGCTGCCGCCGGCCATGTTGGTTCCTGGGGTATGCCAGAAGCTGTGAGTCTGGGGCTACTAGGCGCCCATGTTGGTTCCCAGGTCATGCCGAGATTTGTGGGCCCGGGGCTGCTGCCGGCCATGTTTGTTCCCGGGGCATGGTGGGAGCTGTGGGCCCGGTGCTACTTCCGGCCATGTTTGTACTCGGGACATGGCGGGACCTGTTGGCCTGGGGCTGCCGGGCGGCCATGTTGGTTCCTGGGGCATGCCGGAAATTGTGGGCCTGGGGCTGCTGATGGCCATGTTGGTTCCCGAGGCATGGCGGTAGCTGTGGGCCTGGGGCTGCTGGGCGGCCATGTTAGTTCCTAGGTCATGCCGAGAGTTGTTGGCTCGGAGCTGGTGACGGCCATCTTGCTTCCCAAGGCATGGCGGGAGCTGTGGTCCTGGGGCTGCTACTGGCCATGTTGGCTCCCGGGGCATGGCGGGAGCTGTGGGCCCGGGCTGTCGCTGGCCATGTTGGTTCCCGGGATATGAGATCACTTGGGGAAGATGCTTTCTATGAGTCCTTCAAGGACGGGCACAGTTACAGGACTGGGAGCTTCCCACAGCCTGGACGATAAGTGATATTGTGGGTTTGCGGGGACACCCGCCCCCCCCGACTTTTTACTTGTAGAATATTTATGTAGTATGATTGCGCGGCTTTCACATTGTACAGGGTTCTCCCAGAGCCTCGTGGCCTTCCCTCCCCATGAAACTTGCTTAATAAATGCTAATGTAACCTTCCAGCGGGATTTGAGTGAACAATGAGGTGCATGTGCCTGGAAATTGCCCAACTTTTTGTATTAAGATTGGTGTCTGTTCTGCAGTGCTAACGCTGTATCTGTTACTCTGCCCCACCCCCCCCCCCCCCCCCCTTGGGGTCTTTTGCTGACAGAGTGAAGAGTGAAGGGTTCTGAAGCCTGAATCAAAGCTTGTGGTGTTCGGATGGAGGTGAAGCCTCTGGCCCAGTGCTGCAGTGAGTCCGGTGGGTGTTTGACAGCACGGACAAGCCTGCTGGGTTAATCAGCGTGCCGTCAGAGGCCCGCGGGCCCAGGGAGCATTTCTGATGTCACATTTGAGGAGTGACTTTCAGAAGGGAATCTGTTAGCTTGATTAGAGAACGATTGGGTTGTGTTATCAGTAGATCAAAGCTCAGTACTGCCTTCTGTTACAAATCATGGTAAAAATCCTGTACTTAATGGTTAGGTTTTAAATTTCTCAGTATGTTTTGTGGTATTAAATAATGACCCTCTGGAAAAGTTCAGAAACAAAAAAAAGTGGGAGGAAACTAAGAAATACCTTCAGGCATTTGTTCAGAATTTACATCTGTTAAGTTCTATCACTGGAAGTAGAGAGGAGGTAAAAGGGGGGAGGGGGGAAAGACTGTCAAAAAAAAAAACGCAGCACAAAAAAATTACCACCTCCCGCCTCAAAAACGAGATATTGAATTGCTGTGACAGAGCTCTGGTGAAGTTCAGGCGGAGCTGGATGCAGGGAAGGGAGTGAAATTTGTGCACTGAGGACAGGAGAGGAGGAGCGAGCCAGCGTGAACCCTCCCCCCATCTCCCCCGCTGGCCGAGGGAGCGGAGTTTGTTCCTCGGCCGCTCTGCCGCAGCAGCCGGAGGGGGTTTGGCCCCAGGGATGGTGGCTTCCCCCCCCACACCCCCGTACAGGAGGCTGCTCCTGCTGCCGCTTGCGGGGCTCAGCTGCTGCTGACGGCTGTGCCAGTGCTCGCCCCGCCGGCCCATCCCCCCGTTCTCTGTCCCAGCGGCTGTCCCATCGGGTTTCCAGCCCCCGCCTGCCCCCGGTCAAACCCCCGCAGGTGCCTGCGGGGCCGCAGAAGGTCGCCCGTGGGGGGCAGCTGACGGCTCCCCCGCCCTCCCGGTGCTTCCCCCCAGGCCGCGGCTGCTGACCCGCTCCCGGGGAGGGGGGGTGGGGGTGCCTGTGGATCGCCCTCCCCCGCCGCCTGGGTGCGGACACCGCCTCCGCGCCCCGGGGCCGCTGCCGCCCGTCAAGGCCCGGTCCCGGCGGGGGGGCCGAGATGGCAGCGGGGGGGGCCACAGCCTTTCCCGGCACGGGGGCCGTGGGCGCCGGGGCCCGCCCGGCCCGTTGCGGTGCGGAGCGGAGTGGCGGGGAGCGCGGCCCCGTTCGCCGGGCGCCCCGGAGCCGGGCGGGCGCGGCGCGGGCGGTGCCGCCACCTGCGGGGGTCCCACGGGCCGGGGTGGGAAGGGCCCCCCAGGGCCGGGCCGTCTCCGCTCGGCCGAGCCGCGGGGCCGCGCTGCCCCCCTCCCCGCGGGCTGCGGGGCTGCGGGAGGGGCCCGCCCAAAACGCCTCGGCGGCGGGGCTGGCTGTGCGGCTCTGCGGGGCGGGCTACGGCCGGGAAAGGTCTTCTCCAGTGCGAGGCTGCGGGGGGGAGCGGCGGAGACCCGGCTGCAGGGAGTGGCCCAGCCCCCCCCGGGCTGCGGGCAGGGCGGGCGCGGGAGGCCCCGGCTGAATCAGTGCGATTCACGTTCGTGTCTGTGTTTCAGCCCTGGAAAGTGCCCCACATCTCTCGTCCTGGACCAAGGGCTTTCGGGGAGGATGGTGCCTTAGGCTGGTCCTCCGTCCCTGGGAGTGACTCTCAGGGCTGGGCTGGTTTCTAGGGCTGCTGAATTCTTGTGCAGAATTCGACCCCTGCACGATTTACTCTTGGTTCCGCAGAGCTCGTAACCAGAGGGAGGCCTGGGTCTCTGCTGGGGGGTAGGTGGGCGCTGAGAGCTCAGCTGTGCCTGTGATGGCTGCTGCTGCGGTTCCTGGGCTCACACATCAATGAAATCTGAACGCGGTCTCTGCTAACAGCTGTTCTCGGTCTGCAGGAAAACCAAATGCTGAGACTGAACTACTGAACCTGAAGCTGCTTTTTCTTCCAGGGAAAATGCTGCGTGAGGTTCAAAGCCTTGTCACTGAGGAGCCAAGGTATAGCCTGGATGTTCTCTCCACCTGGAGAAACCTTCACGGGTGTGAGGGGAAGAAAGACAGCGTCTCTCCAGAAGACCGCTTGCCTCTGCAGAGGAAATCGGCAGAAGAGACAAATCCTGCAGCGAAAAGGCAGCAAACGGAACAGGTGAGAGAGCCCGTGCCTGAGGAGGGTCGAGTGGAAGCTGGAGAGAGGTGTGTGGGACCGGAGAGAAAGAGCCCTCAGGGCTGCCGGGCTGCAAGCCAGGCTTCCTTAGGAGACCCTCCCAGAAGCAGGGGGGAGAAACCTGCTGCGAATGAGCAGCTTGTCTGCAGTTGCAGAGTTTCTCGTGGCTGTCGCGGGGCGATTGCCAGAATACTTCCTTCACAGGTACGCTCTATGCTAAAGTGTCTGCGTGTTAGAAGGAGGTAGCGAAGGGGAAGAGAGATGTGTAGTTCATTTGTCATTTCAGCTGTGTGTTGTCTGTTTTAGAACAGCAAGCGGATTGAAGCTTTTTCTGCATTTTCTCAGAAAAGCCCTTAACCTGCATTTACCTTAAACAAGTAGAAATCCAAGGGCGGTTGTTAATTTGTGGGCACTGTTACCCTGAATTTGTTTCCAATCGATGCCTGTTATTGTGGACAAGTAAAGGCAAGAGGTTGGGGTGGCCGGGCTCGTGGAGCCTGAGGAGTGATCTGATGGTGGTTTGCAGGTGCTTAAAGGGCCATTGCGAGGACAATGGAGCCGGATTCCTCTCAGTTGTGGCAGACAGTGGAGAAGATGGGGCAAAAGGCAGAATGTGCAGCTTCGCTGTGCTCTGGGTGGGTGTTGGGGAGAACTTGTTCCCCAGGAGGGTGGTGCAGCCCTGGGAGGTGCCCTGGGGGGCAGATGGCATTAGTGGCTGGGAGAGGGTGGTGGCACAGGCACCTCCAGGGGCCCTTTCCATGCAGCACTTTACCCATCTACAGTATCTTTCTACTGTGAGGAAAATAAAAAAAAATCGAAAAGAAACCCTGTGTAGCTGCAATTTATGCAGATTTCTCTTACTGGAAGATAACAGTCACTTAGCGAGATCTTTCTTTCTTTGCTGCTAAAGCTGGTGCCTTGGGAAGGTGGGACGCATCAGCCTGCCAGCAGGAATGTTTGCTTCAGTTTGTGCTGTGCGTTTGAGCTCTGCTGCTCTGAAGGTGTTCAGAGCTTTCTGGATGCCCTAACAGCATTAAAATTGTGAGTTGCAGTTGTGCCTTCACAAGTTTGCTCTTAGGTTCTCTGGGTTACAGCCACCAGAAATATTTTGTGCGCGATACACAATTCTAAAACGATGACAGCTTTTGTTGTGGCTTGGGCAGGACTTGAACTTCGGCCTCCTGCGCTGGAGCTGAGTGACCGTCGTTTTGTCCTGCCGTGCCTCTGCTCTGCCCCTGGCTCGCTGGCTGTGCCCTGGGGTGCCTCTTCTGGTCTTTGTACCAATGTTCTTGTAGGGATGAAAGAGAGCCTTTCTCTCCCCAGGTGTCTGTGAGGATGGTGCAGGCAAGGCTGTGATCTATAGTTTTCTTGACCCCGTTATTTCTGCTGCCTGTGCCTGTTCTCTCCCCTCGCAGGAGATGGGAAGAGCCGCTGGCGCAGCGCTCTCGAAGCAGTGTGGGTGGCGGGCTGAGCTGCGGGACCCCGATCTGGAGGTCGTGGTGGACGGCCTGTGGCTGCTTCCAGGGTTGCCCCTGACATCTTTTGCTGTGTGTTCTGCTCCCTTTGCACGTGGGGCCGTGGCCTCTCCCTGTTTGTCTTTGTGCCGCTGAGTTGAGCTAGAAATGATCTGGTAGCGCTGAGCAGAGCTTTTTGGTAGGCGCTGTGTGCGTGCCGTGCAGAGCCCTCAAACACCAGCCCGGCCAGCGTGGGCCTGTACGAGAGGGGCAGGATCCACACAGGCGCTGTCTTGGGATGCTTACGGACTGCTGGGCTCCGCTGGAAACGGAGATGGCCCGAGCCACTGGGCAGCTGGTTCAGCCTCTGTAGGGGAAGAGAGCGGGCAGCAAGGCCATGTTCTCGAGGAGCTGGACTTGAGAATGCCCATGGTGGGAGAGCCTCCTCCTAGACCCTCTCCCCGACAAGGAGCTTGCTTAAGGAACCCTCCCTTGTGCCAAGCTGTCTGGAGACCTCGGAGAGGACTGGCTGCTCGTGACAAGCTGTTTCTCCATGCCTGTGCTTGGCGTGTGGAAGCTGCTCTCAGCACTGATGCTGAGGCCACCTGTGAAAGCTCCGAGTTCATCCACTGGCTCCGGTTTTCCCAGGCTCTGCATCAAAGACGGCTTTGTTGAGCCTCAAGTGGGGCTCTTGGTCTTGTCCACGTTTCTGCTCTGAAAACGTTCAGGTGCTGAGGACTGGGACATTTCAAAAGCGTCGTGTTTCTCTGTGGGCTTCCTGAGGAGGGACTGCGGTCATGCAAGACCTGTTGGGGAGCTCAGTCTGCTTTTGGGATGCTCTGAATGGCACAGGAGGACAATTTCTTTGAGGTGCCTGTACTTCTGGAAGGATGACCCACACCTGCCTTCCATCTGAAATATGGCTTGGTGGCACTCACTTTTTGATGGGGGTTTGTTTTGGGGTTTTGTGTGTTTTTTTGAAAAGGGGGTGTATGTGTGAACAGCTCAGTGCTAGTAGCTAGCATACTGTGAAGAATCCTCTCCTGCTTAGAGTGAGTGGTTTTATAATTAAAAATACCCATTCAGTGTTACAAACTCGGCTCCCTTAGATTCAAGTGCTTGCTGATGGATTCCTGGCGGACAAAATTCCCCTCCCTGCTTGCTTGGATATTAAATCCTCTTTAAAGTGGCCTTCAGGCTACCTAGTGTGATTTCTTCCAACTGAGCATAATTGTCGAAAGTGTGCATTTTTGTTCTTAAGAAGTAGGATCAGAAGTTTGTAGAAACATCTTCTGTGTCTGGTTTAAATGAGTTAAAGCTCTTGCTGTTTCAGGTTGAGGGTTTCTAATGTAATTTTTTTCCTCTTTCCGATCTTTGTACATCTTAAGGACATTCACTCTGTGGTGGGGATTCCTCTTTTCAGGTGGGCATTCTCCTCACCGGATTTGTCTAGGCAGTGTCAGAACGGGCATAATTTCTAAATGCTCTTGTTGTGAGTGTTTGCCTTCTGGTTTAATATTCACTGGACTGTCACACTGGTCTTGTGGTCTGTCTGGAGCTGAGCTGAGCACGTAGGCCAGACTTTGCAGGCGGTTATGGATGAAAGCAGAGTGTGGTTTCTATCTGTCTGTCTGCAGACCTGTCCAGTTCATTTGGTCATTCTTATTACAGAGGCTTTTCTGGGTGGTTGTACCGTTATCTTACCTTGATTTTTTGCTGTCTGCAGGCTTCCTCTGGCAAACAGAAAGTATATCAAACCGGCAGGGCTGTGGTCCACAGTTGCGTGGGCCATGGCATCTCCGGCTGAAATCGGCGTGAGTGGGTGCTCGTGGCAAAGATGTGGAGTCCTGAATGAAGGAGGGGGTTGCTGCTTGTCAGGGCTGGTGCTGGAAGCTTGGGAGAAGTGTGGTGATTTTAATGCCCCGCGCTCTGATGGCTGTGGGCAGGGTTTGCCTTACCTGTGGTCAGAGCGCGCTGTCACCTGCTGTTCAGCCAGATATCTGCTGTATTCCCGGGTCCTCCTCAGGATCCATATATCCTTGTATGGGTGTGTATGTCTCAATGGCAAGAGTTTTCACTGTGCGGGCTGCAAACCTTGTTTGGGGTTGTTCTCCCAAAAGAAAACAGAAGCAAGTGTGATGTTTTCCACAGATGAATTTGGTGCCAATACCTGTCTGCAGTCCGCTCGTAATTTGTTTCCCTAAACGTCACCTCCAGGCTAGAGGCACTGATGCATTGGCTTTAGCGAAACTGTCGATGCTTTCTGCTCTGCTCTCTTATGGGCAGGTTTGGCCCGGTAAACCAGTGGTGGTTGTTACCTAGGCTGGATTCAGTGGGTGTTTGTAGGTGACCTGTGTGTCCCTGAGGAGGCTCTGTCCCGGGAGAGGATCTGTCTTGCGTGGGACGCCGTAACCCCTTTGTTTGTGCAGGTGGGTGCCTTTGTGCTGGATCCCGTGTGCGGGCTGGGGACCATACTGCTGGAAGCTGCCAAAGAGTGGCCCGTGAGCAGAAGTGTCCTAGTGCAAATGTTCCTCTGTAGGAACATAAACCAAGGTCCTGCGTAGTTGTGCAGGCAGGTGCTGGCAGCCCTGGATTTATACCGCAGGGTCTGCGTGAGGCAGCCGTGGCCTTTGAAAACTGCCTGGGCTCATCCTGGGAGCGGAGGTGTCAGCGGGACAGCGCGCTCGGTTGTCGGTGTTAGAGGCAGCGTGGCTGTCTGTAGCTAGCTGGGGTCTTGCTGTTAGGATGTAGCCTCAATGTTTCTGTAAGTTCCAAGTGTCTTGAGCAGACCAGAGCATGGAAGGAGTGAAGACAGCAGAGGCTTCAGCCATTCTTCTGTCCACTGGGTCTGTGTATTGCTCTGTGTAATGGTACTGGATCTCCCAGCAAGGATTTTGTGGTGGAAGGGCTGTGCAGAAAGGCAGTTCTGAGAAGGCTTTATAAAATAAATACACCTGCTTGGCAACTAGATGACTTTTGTGTTTTTTCTCTGACCAGGAAGCCTGTTACTGGGGTGCTGATATGAGCGATTCACAGTTAGAGGGCGCAGATGTGAATGGAAGGACTGCAGGCCTGATGGAGAAGATGGAGTTACTGAAAGCTTCTGTGAAAGGTACGCCTGTAGGCTTTCCAAGCAAGACAGGCTGGAAGTGTTTTGTGGTTTGGGGATTATACAGGTGATGTGGGTTCTCTTGAGGCGATGTGTGGTAGAGCTAGCTCTCAGCCAGTAGCTGAGCAGGGACGCTGTAGCGCTAGCAAACAGGTAGTTATTTGTTCTCTCCCCCTCTGAACTTTGGCAAGAATAAACTCAGCAGAAGACAATGAAAATAATTGTGGGACGTGGGCAGTAGTTGTCTGTCTTGACGGTAAATGTGGGAATACCACTACGAGTACCTACCACGTGAGAGTTTTTTGTGTCTTAGGGGAACACAGCAAGGACAAATCCAGATCAAATGTGGCTTGTAACTTAAGTTTACCAGAGCAGAATAGCAGGGACTCCTTAATCCCAGTGTTAAATTGTGAATGTTTGCAGTAGGAGTATTTTAAATGACGATGCCTTTTTCCTGGATGTGAGGGAGTGTGCTTACTCTCAGTTCCTGAGCTAGTCTGGGGAGAAGGTAGTAATTTTATGACCTTACTTGGGACCTCAGAGCCTGAGTCTAAATTAGTCCTGTATGAAATTTCTGACAGACAAAAGCTGGGTGTATTTCCCTGTGTGTGAGTGATGGAAGTATACATTTTTTTTCACCTTGCAATATTTATTCTTACCAGAATGGTAAGAAATATTATTTCTTATTGATAAGAAAACATATAGTGCTTTCTCTCTGTACTGAAAAGCTGCAGTTGGCCTAGGCTTCTAGGATAACGGAAGGTACTTTGATGTCAGGCTTTTCTAATACTGAACAAGTAATTGGTGTCTTTGTCACTGGTCAGAAGCTGTTATTATTTCTGCTTATTTTGAGAAGGACTGTAGGTAACTTGCCCTTCCATTTGTAGACAAAATTGTTACAGAATTGTTATGCTGCAAGTGGTGCTGCAAGGATGGTCCAAGAAGCATCTCCATCCAGACCTAGAAAGGCCGGCACAGAATCACAGCAGGGTTTAGGTGGGAAGGGACCGCCGAAGGTCTTTAGTCCTGTCAGCTGCTGGAAGCAGGACTAAGCCCAAAGCTGGGTCAGGTTGCTCAGGGCCTTGTCCTGTCGAGTTTGGAGCATGCTGAGGGATGGAGAACCCGTAGTCTCGTCCTTTCACGTGCTGGCTACGCTCTGGCCAGCACAGCGTGGTGTGTGACTGGCCTTCATCACCACAGGGATGCAGTGCTGCCTCACGGTCAAGAGAACTGACTGTTCCCAGGGTGCACAGACTCTGGGGAGATGTTTCAGAGACGCAAGCTCAGAGAGAGTCCAAGGGATTCTGGCTGTAACCAGATTCTTGGGGGGAAAAAAGGAGGGCAGAGAGGGATTTAACATGTGTTTCCTTGCCATTCGTATGGGTGCACGTGAACATCTGGAGTAAGTTGCTTGCAAGCTTAGCTCCTCTTTTGCCTTTTGCTTGTAAAGGTGTGCTGCGTGTTGAGAAGAGGCAGTTAGCTTGGACCCATGCAGTCCCTGTTCGGAGAATTGCGCTGTTGGGGCAAACAGATCACCAGTAACAGGGAATCTGCAAGCTAAACCGTGCTCTCATGCATTTGTTTCTTCCCAGTCTGCATCGGGTTGGTGGCTTCCTCATGCTTTTGGTGAGGATAGGTGCAGAAAGAGCCGCGAATCTGGGTGCATAACCTGTGAAAGAGCTGGCAGGCAGTTTTGTAAGGTGAGTGGAAGCGTAGCTGCTGTTGGTTTTTCCCCACAGTCGACTGTGAAGACCTGCCTTTATTCTGTAGCGTTGCCATTGCCTTCAGAAAGCTTTGACGCTGTGATTTCGGATATTCCGTTTGGGAAGAAGTTCAAGATCACAAAAGACATACAGCTCCTACCGGATATTCTCCAGGGAATGGAGAGGTCCGTGTGGCCTTTGACAGGCTTGGGGTTTGGTTTGCGATCCTAACCGGTCAGTCAGCTTTATGTTTGCTTTATTCCCAGCGCTCTCCAGCTCTGTAATCCGATCCTGTGCAGGCTGTGGGAGTCCGAGTCCTCTGCTTGTCCCTTAGAGGCTGTTGTGGCTTGTCGTGCAAACCGTGGCAGTGCTGATGGCAGCGCCAGCTGGCAAGGAACGAGCTGCTTGTGTGAGCCACATGCACAAAGACTCTCTACAAGGCCTGACAGGGAAATGTGTGAGCCACACCCGCAAATACTCTCTACAAGGCAGGATGGGGAAAGAGGAGATAATGACGTAGACAACAGTCCTAAGTCAAAACCCGTAAATAATCAATACCTGCAGAACATACCAAACGTACTTGGGTTTTCTTGTTCTGGTTTTTTTTCTCTTTTATTTTTTTCTGTGTGTTTTCTTTTTTTTTTCCTTTTTTTTTTTTTTTCCCCTGCTTTATTGGTCTCTGGCTGCTTTTCTCACGGGAGAGCAGAACTCCACACTCGCTTCGTCCTTATTTGTACTTATTTGAGTTCTTTGTCATTCACACAGAGGTTTCACACACAGTCCTACAATCTTTCCAGTGTGCTAGGATACATCCTAAGGGGTTTTCTTTAAAATACCGCTGCTTTGCTGTCCCCCCACTTTACTGATTCTGTACTTCTGTTGTCTTTCCACAGATTATTTTAACAACTTTAACCTGTCATCCCCTTCTGTGCCGCTCTGACCACATTCCACAAATGTCACAATTAATATTCTAGTTGCAGAAAAAAAGCAATTTATAAGAAAATGAGGTTCACGGCGAAATGCACAGCTTTTCGAGTTTGGTGTTGTTTTCTTTGTTTGTTTTTCCCACCCCCACTTTCCAGCCGCACCGCCTTTCGGTCACGCATTCGCTCACCAGCTAACTCGCATTCACGCTCATTCACACTCAATTGCTGGTTTTACGATGCCGGACGGGATGTTCACGAGCCATGTCCGAGATCTCCGATATCTGAGTTCAGTGCCAACAAATTCGCATCGCCAGCAGTACAACTCCCACGGGTTCCCTAAGCGCACCGACACCAGCAGTGCATTCTTACAGCAGTGCAGGGCACAGCCCGTGCCCGCACCACCGCACCGAGCCGCACACCCTGCGGCACCAGGGTGGGCCGCAGCACCCAACAGCCTGGGCACAGCACTCAGCGTAGGGCGTCTCCTGCGACTGAGGAGAACTCCCCAAATGACCGGTCCCACATTGCAAAACAGAGAAAGAAAGGAAAAAAAGAAAGAATACTCCTTGAGCTGGTCCTTGTCTGCTCCCGCAGTGACCCGAGCGAGGCGAGGAGTCCCTCGGGAATCCCGGGGTACCCCAGGGTGTCCTGTTCCCAGCGGGTCCTGCAGCCGAGCAGAGCGGGTCCCATCTGGGGGGCCAGCAGTGACGCCGTGAAAAGACGGAGCTGCAGACTCCATAGTCAGAGGGCTATGAAGCAGGGATTCTTTATTGCGGCGCCAGGCACACGGGGGATCTCTCCTCCAAACCTGCACCCCAAACACCCCGTCGTTTCAGGTTAAACACAATCACAATACACATCTTCATTATATTTCCGAGAAATGCTTAGCATATTCATGGCTTTTCCAAGAACGAATTAGCGTATGTTAATATCTTTCAGGCGTGTCTGTTAGAGTCCTGGGTGGTCTTTGGGGGTCTCAGGATGAAGGCTTATACTCCTCATCACAGTGTTGTTACAGATGACAATATGCCATTTGCATTATCTTTTTCTTTATTAATATTTAAGGCAATAAAAAGCAAGCAAACAGCGCTGGGTGCGCGGGGAGTCGCTGCTCCACCAACGCGCACACCTGCTCCTGGCACCTGCGGTCTTTATATTCTCTCCGAGCTGTTCGTTTCCACGAAGCCTCCTCCTCCTTTTGATTCTCTGTGCTTACGTGGCATGGTTTATTGACGCACGCATTTTATGATGTTGGTGGTCTTTATAGTTCTTCTGGCGGTCTTCGGGATGAAGAGTCTCTTCTTCCTCGGTGTCCTCTAAATGTCCTTTTCCTATAAGCGCATGTGCACTTGTTTTTTTTCTTGCACAAGCAATATAGTTAGCCCGGTCTCAACCCCACAGCTGTCCTGTCTGTTGTTCCATGCCTTAGGTGGTTTTGTTATTTCACAGGATGCTGGTTTCCACAGCTGCACAATATGTGAACTCGACAGGAATCATCTTCTAGTCTGTTACAGTGTCCGCTGGCTGACCTTTGTTTCTGCGCAGACTCCGTTCTAAGATCAGGTATCCCGTGTCCTTCCAGGTTGTTTTGCTCCGGTCTTGTTGCCCTCCTGGTGCCTCTTTCTCTCTGTAGCTTGGTGCATCTGCCCTCCCAAGGCTGAGCGGTCTGGGGTAGAATTATTGAGGAGCCTCTCTGTCTTAGAGCTTTCCTGTCTTCTCAAAACAGCAAGGATCTCGTTTAGTTTAATGTCAATCACTCTGGGAAGTGGAAATTTTACATTTACGGGTATCACTTTGCAGGGCTTTGCAGCGAGCCCATTCCCAGCCAGAGGGGACACTGGTTGTGCTGCAGACGAAGGCGCTGGAGCCCTTGTTGTCGTGCGTCCATCCCCGTGCCGGCCCCCAGGGTCTGTCCTTGTCCCAGGGCCACATGCTGCTTGGTGCGTGGGGCTGTGTCGGTGAGTCCTGCGAGGACGCGTGGGTGCTGGCTGCCCCGCCGCAGGGCTGCTTCCCCTGGGGAAGGGGACAGGGGAGTCCTCCCCCCGGCACTGCCTGCCCCGCTGGGGGTGCTGGGGCCTGGGGCCGGCCAGCTGCCCTCTGGGGCTCGGCGGCTGAGATCTGGGGCTCAGCGAGGCTTTTGCACCTCCTGGGTGCTGTTTCCCGGTGCCCCCTGTGCTCCCTCCCGCTCCCACACAATCACGGAGCCCTTCCGGAGAAACAACTTTTAATGGAAAAACGAGAAATCAAGGGAAAAGGCCCCATAGGGCTATTCTAACCCCCCTCCCTCCCAAAATACACCCCCCTCTAAAGCTTCTCTAACCGCCCTCCCCCCCAAAAATACACCTCCCGTCCTCCCCCGCTTCCCCCCCCACTCCTCCCCCCTCCCTCTCATCTCTTCTCTGGGTCTAATCCCCCCCTGGGACCCCCGTGCTGCCTGCCAGAGCCGAGGGCGCTGGAGTTGGGGCTGAGCAGGTCCTGGGGCAGCGACAGCGAGGGGAAGGCGTGGGGGGGATGGCTGTGCCGGTGCCCGCAGGGTCCCCAGGCACGGAGACGCTGCTGGCACCGTCCCGGCTGAGCCCGAGGGAGTCCAAGGAGGAACGGAAGAGCCTTAGGGCCTCTTGAAGAAGTTCCTCCTTGGACACGTCAAGGTGGTCAGCCGGGTCCCCAAGGTGTTGGTTCTGGGGCGCAGGAGAGGGGCTGGGGGGACGTCGCTGCGCGGGGCTGCCCCTGTAGGGGTGGCCGTGCCGGCAGCGCTCGTGTCTGCCGGTTGCCCCTCGACATCCAGGTAGCCAGGGATGGACGCTGGCTTCTCCAGTGGTGCCGGGGCCACCGCTCCCCCCTCCCTGCCGGTGCCCGCAGGGTCCCCAGGCAGGGGGACGCTGCCGGGCCCCTCCTGGCTGACCCCCAGGGTGTCCGAGGAGTAACCAAAGAGCCTTAGGGCCTCTCGAAGAAGTTCCTCCTCGGACACCTCCACGTCATCTGCTAGGTCGCCAAGGCTTTGGGGGTCAAGCAGAGGGGCTTGGGGGTGACGTCGCTGTCTGGGGGGATGTCCCTGCCCGGCTGTGCCCCCACGGTGGTGGCCGTGCCGGCAATAGTATTCTGTGCCGGCTGCCCCACGATGTCCTGGTCACCGGGGACGGACATTGGCTGCAGCAGGGGGGCTGGGGCCACCACTGCGCTCTAATTTCTGCCGGGTGCCCGGTGGTGTGGGCGGCCCTGAGGTGTCCCAGGGATTGCCCAGGACGGAGGAACCCCGGGGCCCCCCAGGGCAGCAGCCGGCAGAGGAACGGTGCTGGGGTCCAGCGCAGTGTGGGCCGGTGGAGGCAGGTGGGAGCTGGTCCACAGGATGTGGAAGAGGTGGGGGTCGAAGCAGCAGCTGCACGGAGCCATCTGCAGCCCTGGGTCGGCGAGAGGGAGCGGCGGTGGGCCGGGGGGACCCTCGAGGGGCACCCGCCAAGCTGTCCCCCATCGCCGACGTCCCCCGGCTCTGCGCCAGGCTCATGGGGAGGTGGTGGCCAGGGTGGTCCCCGCGGGACGAGCTGCTGTGCTGGTTGGATGGGGCTGGGAATCGGGGAGGAGAGTCGCTGCTGGGAGGTGAACCGAGAGAGATGGCCCCAAGTGCTTGGGGAATGGTCTGGGAATGGGATTTCCTGGGCGCGCGTCAGGCGGGCGAGGACAGGGCCGCTCGGCCAGTCTTGCTGCAGCCCCGTGCGAAAAGTGTGGTGGGGACGGGGGTGGTGGGGGTGGTGGGAGTGCCCGGGGTCTGGGGGTGCTGAGGGTGCCCGGGGTCTGGGGCTGGTGGGGGTGGCAAAGGTGTCGGGGTGGCAGAGCAGGCAGGGCTGCCATAGCTGGTGGTGGTGGTGGCTGGGGGGCCGGGGGTGCCCCCCGTGCCGGGGGAGCCCCCCAGAGCGGGGGAGCCCAGGCTGCGGGGAAGGGCTGCTGCTGCGCAGGCGGTTGGCAGAGGTTGGCTGAGGCTGCAGGAGAGAGGGGAGCGATGGCCGGCGGTCACCTCCGCTCTTGTCCCCGAGAGCGTCCGCGGGCTGCAGGGGTCGGGGTGGGTGCCTACCTGGGGGGCAGAAGGTTTCGGGGAGCAGAAAAGTGTACAGGGTCCGGGGCGTGTGGGCTGCGGGGTGGGAGCCGCAGTGGTGGCCGCGCCATGTTCTGTGGTGGCTGTTGGGTGCTGGGGACTCTGTGGCCTCTCCAGGAAGGAACGTGGGGGTTCCCGTGTTCTGTCCCGCCCCAGCAGGCTCCCCAGGGCGTGGTGGGGAGGAGAGGGTTAGGGGGGCTGGGGTGTCCCTGGCCCCTCCCGGCGGCTCTCGGGGGCTGTGGGTGCACGTGCTGTTGTATTTAAAGAGGATTTTTGTGGGAGAAGAAGAAGAAGTGGATTCAGCCGAGCCGCGTGCGGCCCAAGCTGCATCCGCAGCCCCCTTGTGCCACCCGGCAGATGCATTTGTGACGGCTGCGTGTGCTGCTGCGTGCTGCGCTGAGTGGAGCGAGGCAGAGGCAGGAACAAGGGCCTCGAGGGCGCGAGGGAAGGTGGTGATTCGAAGATCCGGAAGGAAAACCTAACAGCACAATGTATACTGCTCAGCAGGGATTCTTTATTGCGGCACCGGGCACACCGGGGATTTCTCCTCCAAACGTGTGCACCAGACACCCTGTTGCTTCAGGTTAAATACAATCACACATGTAAATACTCATTATATTTCTGGGAACTAATTAGGATATGTAAATATCTTTCACGCATGTCTGTTAACATCTTTGGGTGGTCTTCGGGGGTCCCAAGATGAAGGCCCATCCTCTTCATCACGCTGTTCACTGATTGACATTTGTGTCTGCGCAAACTCAGTTCTAGGATCACGTATATCGTGTCCTTCAGGTGGTTTGGCTCCGGTCTTGTTGCCCTCTTGGTGCCTCCTGATCTCTGTAGCTTGGCGCATTTGCCCTCCCATGGCCGAGCTGTCTGGAGTAGAGTTATTTAGGAGTCTCTTTTATCCCACAATTATCCCAATTATTTGCTGAGAACCAAGACCACTTTTGTTTCACTTAATTATTTTGTCTAACGACTAAGTGATAGCTTGTGCCCATGTCCTTCCACTACATTCCTTAATGAGAAAGCAGGGATTAGTGTAACAGTTACATCGTTAGATCACTGTGCATGCAGGAATACAAGTTACAGTACTAAAGACTACTAAAAACTAGAAAATATTAAGGCTTTTTGTTATAGTTTCACATTTCTTACAATCCCCTCTATCAGTGGCCTGCTCTTCCCCAGCGCTCCGTCGAGTGCTGCTGCCAGGTCTTTTGGTCTCCTGGTGGGCACACAGCTTTGGATCGCCCTTGGAGGGGTCCGCGCTTTCCCCATGTGCGCGGCAGCCAGGAGGAGACGGCACCCGCCGCTGCGTGCTCCCAGCACCGGAATGGATTGTGCGCAGCGTCGGCTGAGGAGGTGCTGGGGCTGTGTGTGCTCTGCCGTGTCCCGGCACAGCGCTGGTGGTGCAGAGCTGGGCTCTGCCCCGTGCCCCGAGCGTGCTGCAGCCGGTGTCCAGGCAGGGAGGGCGGCTGGGGCAGCTGTGGCCACCGAGTGCTGGGCTGTGGTTGAAGCTGTGTGAGGAGCAGCGGAGCCTCCTGGGAGACCTTTCTGGAAGGGAAGCCGGGGGCAAGTAAGTGTGGTCTGAGAGGGCTGGGGTCACGGACAACAGTTAGAACATTGCGGAGGTCTGCAGAAGCTTGGTACAAGGGGCTGGGAGTAGAGGTGATCATGTGTTCAGGAAAATGCATTGCGAGAAACCCTTCCGAGGACAACTGGCTTCCGAACCGACCTCATTGCCGAGGGATGAGTATGGATGTCGTGCAGTCACCGACGGCTTCTGGTTCACGTTGTTTTCTGCATGCTACTAAAGCTTCTGTTGCTCTTTCAGACAGAAGGGCTGTCATTTTCACAGGGTGTCTTTGTCAAGTTTGGCAAAAATCCCGTTCCCTGCTGTGCCACTCCTTACTGGGTCCTGTCTGTGTGCACACACGACTGCATTCAGTGAGCGGAATTACGGGAAGGAATTTGCAGCAGGCTGCTGTCGGCCATGGGCAGTGCTATGGAGTAGTTATTTCTGCAGTAGCCAAGTAGAGCTGTGAGGAACTGGGAAGCGTGCTGAGGTCTGGTGTGCCTGGAGACGTTTGGTGATGTAGACGTAGCATGGGGTTCTTTCTTCCTTACAGCCTCTCATCTGTCTGTCTGTCTGTCCCAAGGGCTGGAGGCGTCAGTTAAACCCAGTGGCTTTCCGCCACAGATGGTGAAAATCTCAGGAGTAAGACTTTGGTGGGTCCTGTTGGCATGCGGGCAAGGGCACTGGTCTGCCAAGATGATGTGACATCTTCAGAAGAGTTTGGTGTCTTTTCTCCCTTTTGGAGTGTTGCCAACTTACACTCTTGGCTTTCTCATTCTGCTGTGATCTTGCAGAAGCTCGGTCCTTCTTTGTCCCTCTCCTGGGTACCTTTCTGGAAAGCCATTCCAGAGGCCCGTGGTGTCTGAGCAGGGGCTGTGTCCCTTCGCGCGGTGGCTGTTGGCGAGCTGCCAGCTCACAGGGGCTGGTGGCTGTCACCCTCCTTGCTGAGTGAGGGACAGGGAGCAGATGGGACCCCGTGCTCTCCTGGCCTGCCTGGATGTGTGCTTGGCAGATGTGAGCAGATGGAGATGGCTGCTTTGTTGAGAAGAAACAAGAGTACCTCTGAGATTTACTCAGTTAAATGCTCAGCTGTTACGAAAGAAAGAAAAGGCTTCCAGAGGGTGGAAGGCAGAGTGTGGGGGGGGCGCCCCGGGGCATGTTGGGAGCTGTAGTCCTGGGGCCTGCCCTGGGGCAGGGGCTGCTGGGTGGCCATGTTGCTTTCCGGGGCATGTTGGGAGCTGTAGGCCCGGGGCAGGGACTGCCGCCGCCCATGTTGGTGTGGCAGGGACAGGATCCACTCGAGGCCCCGGCTGAGGTGAGGGCTGGGGCTGCCCGTGAGGGGAGTGAGGCCCTGGGGCGGGCACTGGGGGCTCTGCTGCCTGCTGGCCACGCGAGGGGTGCGGGGGGGAGCTCCCCGCTGGAGCCGGGCCCGGCCGGGGCAGCCCCAGGGGGGAAGCCCAGAGCTTGGGAGGGGCAGGGGACGGAGACGGAGCCCTCGGGCACAGGCACCAGCGGGCTGTGGGCTGAGCAAGGGAAGGCAGAGCTGCTCCTCTGTGTGTTGCCTTTCCCTCTGCTCCCTTCTCCCCTCCCTGTCCCTCGGTGAGGCTGGTGTCCTTCCCTGGTGTCCTTCCCTGGTGAGGTGAGCTCCCAGCCCGGGCTGAGGGAGAGAGAAAAGGGGTGAGGGGAGAGGGGTCGCAGCCCTGAGTGTGCAGCTTTCATACAGACGCCCGGTTCTGAAGATACAGCGTGTCTGTGGGTCAGCGTTACCTGAAGATTTTTTTTCCTGGTTGATTTGATGCAGCGTGGTACATTTTGGTGGGAACACGGGGATGAGGTATCCGAAGTTGCTGAAAATGAGGTGATCCTGGTCGTGGGTTTTTTTCTGTGCCTGGTCTGGGAGCATCATTCTGCATGTATTGCTAAATGTATGTCTTCATTTCATTGAAACTGCAGTGTAAAACTGGAAATATTGTACCTGCAAAAGAATGGGAACAGCTGTCTTTGTTCCCCAAGGTGAGCAGAGAAGCAGTGGGGAGCAGTTTGCAGGATCAGAACTTCAGCCTGCTCTGGGTGATAGACCCTCAGGTGGGTAAAGAGAAACCTCGCTTTTTGAAATACAACTCTTCCTATCATGGTATTTCTTTTGTTCGGTTGTGTTGGCAGTCAGACTCTAAACATGTGATTAAACTGTTAAAAATCAAGCTATTTAAGGATTCTTTACTGTCTTAAATCGCACTACAAGCAGTGCACTGTGTTGCCCTGTGGATACTGCATTCTCATGAGTGACCTGACTGGAAGTTTTCCTTTTCTTTCTAGTACAGGGATGCATTTATGAAGGCAAATCCAGGGTACAAGTGGTACCCCACAACAAACCACCATGTGACGGCTCAAGACATCCCCTGTTGCAAACAGGAGAAATCCATGGGCTTTGCCTCAGACTCTGGGAGAGATTCACTAAGCCTGAGGAAAGAGACTACAAGGTGAAGAAATGCCCCAGCGTCACTTCAGCGTGGCAGGTGAGATTTCCACCCACGTTGCTCAAACACAGCAGCTTCAATTTGTTTGAGGATGCGGCGTTGGAATTGAACTGCAAGAGCAGTTTTCTCTACTGCACGTAGTACTGTAGTGCTAATACCTTTCATGTCCCAAATGCGGTTGCCAAGACTCGAGTTAAAACTCTGCGTAACAACCTAAAATTTTCCTTAGTGCATGATTGCTTTGAAGAGTCAAGTCCAGATCTGTGGCATATCATAACGCACACCCTGTACTGGGTCCAGATTTGACTGAAGCTTATTTCAGGGCTATCTGCTGTTGAAGATTTTCATTTTCTAGTCAAAAGGGAAAACGCTGGTTAGAGTGATTCACAGATCTGGTAATAACCTAACAGTACAATGTATACTGTTAACCAGATGTCCTTTATTACGGCGCCGGGCACACGGGGGATCTCTCCTCCAAACGTGTGCACCAAACACTCTTTAATTTCAGGTTAAATAGAACTACAATATGCATATTAATCGTTATATTTCCGAGAGCGTATGAATCTATTCAAATTCTCCTTTAGCAGGTGTATTACAGCTCCCGGGTGGTCTCTGCTGGTCTTAGGTCGTTACTTCATCTCTTTTGGTAGTCTTCCTCATTTGCCCGTGAGTTACATCCGGGGCGCTGCGCGTGCTCGGCTCGTTCTATCTCGTTGCAAAACTGCAAAGCTGCTTTTCGCTGGTTCTTGGTCGCAGCTCCTGCTCTTGTCACAGTCTTGTCCTTGCTAAGTTTGCTAATCTATAAGGACAGCTTGCAACTTCCACACAGGTACTTTGTTAAAACTAAAACTAGAAAATACCACTGCAGCTAGTTTGGTCAAGTTTCATGTTTCTTATTATTCCTTCTATCAAGAGGTGTTAAAGTTCTTGTGGATGAATGTACCACAGGCAAAAACTTTTTGTATTCAAATCAGTAGAACTGCTATTTAACTTCACTTAAAGAGTGCCCTGTTGTCTATTACATCTTGGAGGGGAAAACATAAAAAAAAATCAGATCTGTGACTAAAGTGTAGGTGCAGTGCCTGAACGAATGAAAAGCAGGTCGTCTCTCACTGGTGTCCACAGACAGCAGAACTGTTGCAGTCCTGAGCTTGAAATACAGAGACATTGACATTAAATACTGGGACCTTAAGAGCCCTGGCTTTTTACGTTCTCTTTCTACATCTGTTTCAGTCTACTGCCACTCTTTTATTTAGTACTTTTCTTGACTTCCTTCATCCTCCTTTCTATTGAGATGTTATTGAAGGCTAAGTTTTTGAAATCATGGCCTGTATTTGTAGGTATTACTAGTTTTGCTTTCGATCTCTAGCTTTTTTCATAGCCTTCCTATGTCTGTTTTAGTGTGCTGCCCTCAGGTTTTTAGGTTTTTGCCTTGACTTCCTTAATCTTCCTCCCTAATTAAGTTTTCTTTCTAAGACGAAGGGTTTCCAGAGTGGCCTTGCTTTCTACATTATGTTTCTGCAGCGGATTTAGTTTGCTGCCATGGGTTATTAGATTTGCCCTTCCTTAATCTTCCTCCGTATTTCAGTGTTTGTATGAAGTCTGAGGATTTCATATATTGTTGTCTTCAAGAGTTTTGTGTCATTCCTTAGTACTTACTTGTATTGTTCTATTTTTTTTCCTTTGTTTCTTTAATCTCTGTCGGTTTTTCACTTTTTGACATTCATTTCTTGGTCTTCCTTTCTGTTGTAGTCATTCTGTCTTGGTTTGCATCTTTATCCTGGCTTTTTGCATTGTCTTTCCACAGCTGTTTCAGTCTGCAGCCACTCTTTTGTTTAGTATTTCCCTTGACTTCCTTCATCCTCCTCCGTATTGAGATCTTATTGAAGGCTAAGTTTTTGAAATCATTGCCTGTATTTGTAGGTATTGCTAGTTTTGCTGTAGATTTCTAGCTTTTTGCATAGCCTTGCTATGTCTGTTTTAGTGTGGTGCCCTCAGGTTTTAGGTTTTGCCTTGACTTCCTTAATCTTCCTCCCTAGTTAAGTTTTCTTTCCAAGTGGAAGATTTTCCAGTGGCTTTGCTTTCTACATTGTCTTAGTAAGCTTACGCAATAGTCGTTGTATCCCGTACTGACTTCCAGTGTAGCAGATGATAGCAGAGTATTGACCACTTGTCCTTCTGTATTTATTAAATATTTTGCATGCCGAAATGTACTGATTAGAACTCAATGAATTAACTGCTAGCTCAGATCTGAGTGATCTCTGACTCTTCTCCTGTGTCAATACCATACCTACCATGCATACAATACCATACACGCCAAACAAAGCCGTACATACCGTACGTACCCTCAATGCCGTAGCTTACCCTAAGGACCATACAATGGCATACCGTACCATACCATACCCACAGCATCACACCGTACCCACTGCATAGTCCAAAAGACACCACACCTTACAAAACAAAACACTGTATGTACCATACCATGCCTTACACATACAACAAATGCAAAGCAGAATGGAATACAATGCAAAATGTAACGCAAGACGCACAAAACAATACCGTACCATACCCAATGCCATACCATACCCACAACCAAAATACCATACCATACCGTATGTACCAGACAAACAGTAGAACATACAGTACCAGACCATGCCTACCATACCTACAAACCGTGCCACAGAAACTGCACCACACATGCAGTGCATACCAGACAATCCTACCTACCCTCACTGTACAAAATACAGCACATTGCAAAATGCAACACTGTAAATGCCGTACCATACAGAATAACACAAAATACTGTATGAAACACACTACACACAATGCAATAGAAGAAGACGATACAAAAAATACGATACAATTCAAAATACAACACGTACAATAGAGCCTATAGCCCTCCATCTCAGAACTCCAGCTGTGGGACTCATTCCGCCGTGTCTCGCTTATCCCAGTGGATCTGTGATGGAATACAGCACATGTTGTGTGCACTCTTGTACAAGACAGCCTGCAATACTGCAGGGCCATACAACACAAACCAAAGTCCAGTGCAAGCCATACACTACAGGCTGTACGGTACAAGCCACGCCACACACACAGCACACTGCAAAATACATTGCAACGCAAAATGCATTACAGTAAGTACAATACAATGAATATCATACAATACAATACAGTATATAAAATACAATACAAAACCCCACAATACAATACAGAATTCAATACAATTCAAAATACAGTACGCACAATGCAATAAATACAACACCATGCCCTACAGTACATACCATACAACACCACACACACAATACATACCATGGAACACGTGCATTACAATGATGCCATAGCATGATGTACAGTACATGCAATGCAACGCAACGCAAAAACCACAGAGCGCATACATTCAATAGAAAATACAACACAAGCAACACAACACCTACTATAGCACACACTATATATGTTACATACTATCAAATGCACACAATACAATACAAAATACAGTAGAAAAGAAATTACAGTAGCTACAACACAGAACACACAACATAGAGAAGACAATACACACCGCGCAATGCAATACAATGTGTACACAACATACAGTACATACAGTAACTACACGCTGTACAACCTATACAATACATACCATAAAATAGAATACAATCGATACAATGCACAACATAAAATACAATGCACACCATACCATACATACCATACCATAAAATGTGTACCATACAACACAATTCCCAATGGACTAGTAAACACAATACAATAAATACCATGCCATGTACTACACCCAAAATAATACATAGAATACATACAATAAAATAAATACCGTAACATATATTAAACACATAAAATACAGTATAGTACATCAAATACATAAAATTCAATGCAAAATACAGTACAATGCCATACCATACAATGCCAGACCATAAATTACCATACCATACACTACCATACCATACATTACATACCGTATATTACAATATAATACCAAAAAATACATAAAATACAATAAAAAACAAACCATACAATACAGACAATACTTACAAAAAATAAATACCACACCTTACAATACATTGCATACAATAAAATAAATGCCATACCATAAAATAGAACACCAAACTTACAATACAAACAGTACAATGCAATACAAAAGAGAATCAAGCCCCACACAATACACACAACACAACACACAGAACAGACCAAACCCAGTACAACACAAAACCCAGTGTAATACGTCGCATACCATACATTGCGTACCATTCTGTATTCTACACACCATACATATAATACAATATGAAATACAATGCAAAACGAAGCACCCCATACAAAATAAATACAACAGAAACAGTTAGACAACACACTACAGAGCACAACAGCATACCACACAATAAATACAATGCAATTGCAATAGAAAAATAAAATACAAATTAGAAACATACAACATGATGCAGACAATGCCCTACAATACACAAAACACAAAACAATACCCACAGTACCGTACCATGCCTACCATACCACACAATACATACAATACACTACACAAAACAATAAACAATACAGCAGAAAATACATGATAGGATGTAATACAAAAAATAAAATAAATACGGTACAATACAATGCACACAATACGATACATACTCTATGACACAATACATACCACACAACATATACAACACATACAGTACAGTAGATACACACCACACAGCACAGACAATACGACACCATAACAAAACTTGCCTTTCGATATATAGCACACTGTTCATGCCAAACAACACCATACACCCCAATGCCACATCCCCAAGACCATACCCCCAATACCAAACAACCCAAAATACACCATACTGTACAAAATACACAACATAGAACACACCGTACACACCACACCGTGCATACATTGAACGCAATGCAAAATCTGACGCCACACAGAATGTAACGCAGACAGCACAGCACCATACCCCATACCATGCCCAGCGCTGTGCCACACGGGCAGTACAAAACTGAATACAATTCTTACAGTACAGACCATACCGTACCTACCAGACAAAATACCCTACCATACCAAATAAAAAACCTTACTATGCCAGATACAAAACCATACCATACAAAATACAATAATACACAATACATACCACACAATACATGCCATGGAGCACACCCTGCACCATACAAGGCTTACCAACCTATAGCGTCCTATACCGTTCAAAATGCCATCCACACCATCCAAAATGCCATCCACACCACAAATATCTTATCATGCAGTAAACTCCACACCATGCAGCAGACCCAACACGCAGCAGAGGGTACAGCGCACACCACAGAAGACAGGACACAACACACACCGTCCCAAACAGCGCCATGGCAGCCCTGAGCTCACCTCCAGCTCTCCCGTGGGTGTCCTCCGACCCCTCCATTCCCGCTTAAAGCCCTCTCCGTCCGTCCTGCCGGCTGACCGGGGCCGTACCCACATGCCCGAGGCCTCCTCCCGATCCCACCAAGGTCCCTGGGAGGGTGAGGAGGGTTCCGCCGACAGCCCCGAGCAGTGACCTGCTGCCACCCCTGCCCAGCCCTCCCCTGAGCCTTGCTCCCGGCATACAGACGGCCCCTGGCCCTGTTGCGCTGGCTGTGCCCACGCCGAGCTGGGCTGTGCGTGCCGCAGACGGCAGAGCCCAGCTCCGCGGCTCGGGGTCCCTCCCGGACACCCCTCCGCCTGCCCACCCCCTCCTGCAGCTCGGCCCCGGGCAGAGCCCCGCGTCTGCCTGTGGCACCCTGGCCGGCCAGCTGGCTGTCACCCCTCCGGGAACAGCCCCGCGCACCCCTCCGCCGGACCCCCGGGCGGGCAGTCGCCTGCGGGGACAGGCGCTGGGGCCGGGCGGCTGCGGGGGCTCTGCCGGGCGCAGGCACCCCTGGGGAAGCCGAGGACGCCGCGTTCCGCCCGCTGCCGGCGCCTGCGCTGCCGCGTCCCTGGGCATCGCATCACACCATCGCCGACGGGTGTTGCCAGTGCCCGTTGGTGGCCATTGGTGGCCGTTGGTGTCTCCGCCCACTGTGGGCGGTTCCCATTGGTGGCTCCGCCCAGTGCTGGCTCGGCCAATCCGCGGCCTGGGCCCGGGGCTGGGGGCCTGCCCCCTGGGCCCCACACAGCACAGCAGCCAGCACAGCACCGACAGTGTCACACAGACCGTGGGCACAGGGCCGTCGGTACCACAGAACGCAGCAGCACAGCACAGGGAACGCGACAGAGAGCAGACAGGGCAGTGAACCCACAGCACAGCACACGCTGCACACCGCACAGTGCACAGGAACGCAGCGCAGAAATCAGGAACATGAAATAAAATGAGAAGCTGCCATGTGACTGCTAGTGACATGTGCTGTGACAGTTAACGAGTGCGTCCCATGTGACACAATTCCTTCAGAGGATGATGTCGGAGTAACCCAGAGGTGTTTTTCTCCCCTCTCCCTGTTCCAGGTTTCCTCCAGTAATCGCCAGTCTGATGCGACTCATCCGACGGAAGCTTGCCAGCAGCCGTCACTGTTCCTGCTTGTGGAGGTCAGTTTCTTGTGACAGGGCTGTCTGCCCCAGCGTTTCCTTTTTGGAAGCATCTGATGTTCAGCTGAAAGAGAAACCAGAAATCTTCCACTAAAATTCACACTTTTCTTTGTTCCTTCTGTTTGGGTTTATGGTCCTGGATCGTTTATCAGCTGGGTAGGTCCAACGTGAAGTGCAGGAGCGTGTGTGTAGGAACACGGTGGAAACCCTGGAGCAGTGATGGAGCTCTGGTTTCAGCAGCAATGGAGGGATGTGTCATGCCTGCACCCAGTTTTGAACCAGTGTCACAGTAACAAAAGTTTTTGCATGTGTTACATGATGGCTGTTACATGATGTCCTTCATCTGTTCTGGCTGCTTTAGTTCTTGACTCCATCAAAATCAGCTGTAGTGCTGGAAGTTGCAAAATGTTCTCCTCTTCTTCTGTTATTTGGTGGTTATTCCAACCACCAAACAGCTCTGTGCAGCTGTGCTTTAGCTTTGCAATGTGCAACATTTATGTCGGCAGATTTCCAGTAGTTGCTAGAAATGCAACTGTGGTGTTTGGTTTGGTTGTTGCTTTTTTTTAGAGTATAAACTATTTCCTCAAAGTTTGAAAGGATTTCATTGGCCAAAGTCACAAGGCATGATTGCACCTTGATTTCATCCAAGCCGTTCCAAGGGAAAGCACTGAAAAATGCTACAGAAATGCTTTAAGCTTCCCCTCCTCCCCACTACTAAAGCTTCTGTTGCTCTTTCAGACAGAAGGGCTGTCATTTTCACAGGGTGTCTTTGTCAAGTTTGGCAAAAATCCCGTTCCCTGCTGTGCCACTCCTTACTGGGTCCTGTCTGTGTGCACACACGACTGCATTCAGTGAGCGGAATTACGGGAAGGAATTTGCAGCAGGCTGCTGTCGGCCATGGGCAGTGCTATGGAGTAGTTATTTCTGCAGTAGCCAAGTAGAGCTGTGAGGAACTGGGAAGCGTGCTGAGGTCTGGTGTGCCTGGAGACGTTTGGTGATGTAGACGTAGCATGGGGTTCTTTCTTCCTTACAGCCTCTCATCTGTCTGTCTGTCTGTCCCAAGGGCTGGAGGCGTCAGTTAAACCCAGTGGCTTTCCGCCACAGATGGTGAAAATCTCAGGAGTAAGACTTTGGTGGGTCCTGTTGGCATGCGGGCAAGGGCCTGGTCTGCCAAGATGATGTGACATCTTCAGAAGAGTTTGGTGTCTTTTCTCCCTTTTGGAGTGTTGCCAACTTACACTCTTGGCTTTCTCATTCTGCTGTGATCTTGCAGAAGCTCGGTCCTTCTTTGTCCCTCTCCTGGGTACCTTTCTGGAAAGCCATTCCAGAGGCCCGTGGTGTCTGAGCAGGGGCTGTGTCCCTTCGCGCGGTGGCTGTTGGCGAGCTGCCAGCTCACAGAGGCTGGTGGCTGTCACCCTACTTGCTGAGTGAGGGACAGGGAGCAGATGGGACCCCGTGCTCTCCTGGCCTGCCTGGATGTGTGCTTGGCAGATGTGAGCAGATGGAGATGGCTGCTTTGTTGAGAAGAAACAAGAGTACCTCTGAGATTTACTCAGTTAAATGCTCAGCTGTTACGAAAGAAAGAAAAGGCTTCCAGAGGGTGGAAAGCAGAGTGGGGGGGGGGGGCGCCCCGGGGCATATTGGGAGCTGTAGTCCTGGGGCCTGCCCTGGGGCAGGGGCTGCTGGGTGGCCATGTTGCTTCCCGGGGCATGTTGGGAGCTGTAGGCCCGGGGCAGGGACTGCCGCCGCCCATGTTGGTGTGGCAGGGACAGGATCCACTCGAGGCCCTGGCTGAGGTGAGGGCTGGGGCTGCCCGTGAGGGGAGCGAGGCCCTGGGGCGGGCACTGGGGGCTCTGCTGCCTGCTGGCCACGCAAGGGGGCGGGGGGCGAGCTCCCCGCTGGAGCCGGGCCCGGTCGAGGCAGCCCCAGGGGGGGAGCCCCGAGCTTGGGAGGGGCAGGGGATGGAGACGGAGCCCTCGGGCACAGGCACCAGCGGGCTGTGGGCTGAGCAAGGGAAGGCAGAGCTGCTCCTCTGTGTGTTGCCTTTCCCTCTGCTCCCTTCTCCCCTCCCTGTCCCTCGGTGAGGCTGGTGTCCTTCCCTGGTGTCCTTCCCTGGTGAGGTGAGCTCCCAGCCCGGGCTGAGGGAGAGAGAAAAGGGGTGAGGGGAGAGGGGTCGCAGCCCTGAGTGTGCAGCTTTCATACAGACGCCCGGTTCTGAAGATACAGCGTGTCTGTGGGTCAGCGTTACCTGAAGATTTTTTTTCCTGGTTGATTTGATGCAGCGTGGTACATTTTGGTGGGAACACGGGGATGAGGTATCCGAAGTTGCTGAAAATGAGGTGATCCTGGTCGTGGGTTTTTTTCTGTGCCTGGTCTGGGAGCATCATTCTGCATGTATTGCTAAATGTATGTCTTCATTTCATTGAAACTGCAGTGTAAAACTGGAAATATTGTACCTGCAAAAGAATGGGAACAGCTGTCTTTGTTCCCCAAGGTGAGCAGAGAAGCAGTGGGGAGCAGTTTGCAGGATCAGAACTTCAGCCTGCTCTGGGTGATAGACCCTCAGGTGGGTAAAGAGAAACCTCGCTTTTTGAAATACAACTCTTCCTATCATGGTATTTCTTTTGTTCGGTTGTGTTGGCAGTCAGACTCTAAACATGTGATTAAACTGTTAAAAATCAAGCTATTTAAGGATTCTTTACTGTCTTAAATCGCACTACAAGCAGTGCACTGTGTTGCCCTGTGGATACTGCATTCTCATGAGTGACCTGACTGGAAGTTTTCCTTTTCTTTCTAGTACAGGGATGCATTTATGAAGGCAAATCCAGGGTACAAGTGGTACCCCACAACAAACCACCATGTGACGGCTCAAGACATCCCCTGTTGCAAACAGGAGAAATCCATGGGCTTTGCCTCAGACTCTGGGAGAGATTCACTAAGCCTGAGGAAAGAGACTACAAGGTGAAGAAATGCCCCAGCGTCACTTCAGCGTGGCAGGTGAGATTTCCACCCACGTTGCTCAAACACAGCAGCTTCAATTTGTTTGAGGATGCGGCGTTGGAATTGAACTGCAAGAGCAGTTTTCTCTACTGCACGTAGTACTGTAGTGCTAATACCTTTCATGTCCCAAATGCGGTTGCCAAGACTCGAGTTAAAACTCTGCGTAACAACCTAAAATTTTCCTTAGTGCATGATTGCTTTGAAGAGTCAAGTCCAGATCTGTGGCATATCATAACGCACACCCTGTACTGGGTCCAGATTTGACTGAAGCTTATTTCAGGGCTATCTGCTGTTGAAGATTTTCATTTTCTAGTCAAAAGGGAAAACGCTGGTTAGAGTGATTCACAGATCTGGTAATAACCTAACAGTACAATGTATACTGTTAACCAGGTGTCCTTTATTACGGCGCCGGGCACACGGGGGATCTCTCCTCCAAACGTGTGCGCCAAACACTCTTTAATTTCAGGTTAAATAGAACTACAATATGCATATTAATCGTTATATTTCCGAGAGCGTATGAATCTATTCAAATTCTCCTTTAGCAGGTGTATTACAGCTCCCGGGTGGTCTCTGCTGGTCTTAGGTCGTTACTTCATCTCTTTTGGTAGTCTTCCTCATTTGCCCGTGAGTTACATCCGGGGCGCTGCGCGTGCTCGGCTCGTTCTATCTCGTTGCAAAACTGCAAAGCTGCTTTTCGCTGGTTCTTGGTCGCAGCTCCTGCTCTTGTCACAGTCTTGTCCTTGCTAAGTTTGCTAATCTATAAGGACAGCTTGCAACTTCCACACAGGTACTTTGTTAAAACTAAAACTAGAAAATACCACTGCAGCTAGTTTGGTCAAGTTTCATGTTTCTTATTATTCCTTCTATCAAGAGGTGTTAAAGTTCTTGTGGATGAATGTACCACAGGCAAAAACTTTTTGTATTCAAATCAGTAGAACTGCTATTTAACTTCACTTAAAGAGTGCCCTGTTGTCTATTACATCTTGGAGGGGAAAACATAAAAAAAAATCAGATCTGTGACTAAAGTGTAGGTGCAGTGCCTGAACGAATGAAAAGCAGGTCGTCTCTCACTGGTGTCCACAGACAGCAGAACTGTTGCAGTCCTGAGCTTGAAATACAGAGACATTGACATTAAATACTGGGACCTTAAGAGCCCTGGCTTTTTACGTTCTCTTTCTACATCTGTTTCAGTCTACTGCCACTCTTTTATTTAGTACTTTTCTTGACTTCCTTCATCCTCCTTTCTATTGAGATGTTATTGAAGGCTAAGTTTTTGAAATCATGGCCTGTATTTGTAGGTATTACTAGTTTTGCTTTCGATCTCTAGCTTTTTTCATAGCCTTCCTATGTCTGTTTTAGTGTGCTGCCCTCAGGTTTTTAGGTTTTTGCCTTGACTTCCTTAATCTTCCTCCCTAATTAAGTTTTCTTTCTAAGACGAAGGGTTTCCAGAGTGGCCTTGCTTTCTACATTATGTTTCTGCAGCGGATTTAGTTTGCTGCCATGGGTTATTAGATTTGCCCTTCCTTAATCTTCCTCCGTATTTCAGTGTTTGTATGAAGTCTGAGGATTTCATATATTGTTGTCTTCAAGAGTTTTGTGTCATTCCTTAGTACTTACTTGTATTGTTCTATTTTTTTTCCTTTGTTTCTTTAATCTCTGTCGGTTTTTCACTTTTTGACATTCATTTCTTGGTCTTCCTTTCTGTTGTAGTCATTCTGTCTTGGTTTGCATCTTTATCCTGGCTTTTTGCATTGTCTTTCCACAGCTGTTTCAGTCTGCAGCCACTCTTTTGTTTAGTATTTCCCTTGACTTCCTTCATCCTCCTCCGTATTGAGATCTTATTGAAGGCTAAGTTTTTGAAATCATTGCCTGTATTTGTAGGTATTGCTAGTTTTGCTGTAGATTTCTAGCTTTTTGCATAGCCTTGCTATGTCTGTTTTAGTGTGGTGCCCTCAGGTTTTAGGTTTTGCCTTGACTTCCTTAATCTTCCTCCCTAGTTAAGTTTTCTTTCCAAGTGGAAGATTTTCCAGTGGCTTTGCTTTCTACATTGTCTTAGTAAGCTTACGCAATAGTCGTTGTATCCCGTACTGACTTCCAGTGTAGCAGATGATAGCAGAGTATTGACCACTTGTCCTTCTGTATTTATTAAATATTTTGCATGCCGAAATGTACTGATTAGAACTCAATGAATTAACTGCTAGCTCAGATCTGAGTGATCTCTGACTCTTCTCCTGTGTCAATACCATACCTACCATGCATACAATACCATACACGCCAAACAAAGCCGTACATACCGTACGTACCCTCAATGCCGTAGCTTACCCTAAGGACCATACAATGGCATACCGTACCATACCATACCCACAGCATCACACCGTACCCACTGCATAGTCCAAAAGACACCACACCTTACAAAACAAAACACTGTATGTACCATACCATGCCTTACACATACAACAAATGCAAAGCAGAATGGAATACAATGCAAAATGTAACGCAAGACGCACAAAACAATACCGTACCATACCCAATGCCATACCATACCCACAACCAAAATACCATACCATACCGTATGTACCAGACAAACAGTAGAACATACAGTACCAGACCATGCCTACCATACCTACAAACCGTGCCACAGAAACTGCACCACACATGCAGTGCATACCAGACAATCCTACCTACCCTCACTGTACAAAATACAGCACATTGCAAAATGCAACACTGTAAATGCCGTACCATACAGAATAACACAAAATACTGTATGAAACACACTACACACAATGCAATAGAAGAAGACGATACAAAAAATACGATACAATTCAAAATACAACACGTACAATAGAGCCTATAGCCCTCCATCTCAGAACTCCAGCTGTGGGACTCATTCCGCCGTGTCTCGCTTATCCCAGTGGATCTGTGATGGAATACAGCACATGTTGTGTGCACTCTTGTACAAGACAGCCTGCAATACTGCAGGGCCATACAACACAAACCAAAGTCCAGTGCAAGCCATACACTACAGGCTGTACGGTACAAGCCACGCCACACACACAGCACACTGCAAAATACATTGCAACGCAAAATGCATTACAGTAAGTACAATACAATGAATATCATACAATACAATACAGTATATAAAATACAATACAAAACCCCACAATACAATACAGAATTCAATACAATTCAAAATACAGTACGCACAATGCAATAAATACAACACCATGCCCTACAGTACATACCATACAACACCACACACACAATACATACCATGGAACACGTGCATTACAATGATGCCATAGCATGATGTACAGTACATGCAATGCAACGCAACGCAAAAACCACAGAGCGCATACATTCAATAGAAAATACAACACAAGCAACACAACACCTACTATAGCACACACTATATATGTTACATACTATCAAATGCACACAATACAATACAAAATACAGTAGAAAAGAAATTACAGTAGCTACAACACAGAACACACAACATAGAGAAGACAATACACACCGCGCAATGCAATACAATGTGTACACAACATACAGTACATACAGTAACTACACGCTGTACAACCTATACAATACATACCATAAAATAGAATACAATCGATACAATGCACAACATAAAATACAATGCACACCATACCATACATACCATACCATAAAATGTGTACCATACAACACAATTCCCAATGGACTAGTAAACACAATACAATAAATACCATGCCATGTACTACACCCAAAATAATACATAGAATACATACAATAAAATAAATACCGTAACATATATTAAACACATAAAATACAGTATAGTACATCAAATACATAAAATTCAATGCAAAATACAGTACAATGCCATACCATACAATGCCAGACCATAAATTACCATACCATACACTACCATACCATACATTACATACCGTATATTACAATATAATACCAAAAAATACATAAAATACAATAAAAAACAAACCATACAATACAGACAATACTTACAAAAAATAAATACCACACCTTACAATACATTGCATACAATAAAATAAATGCCATACCATAAAATAGAACACCAAACTTACAATACAAACAGTACAATGCAATACAAAAGAGAATCAAGCCCCACACAATACACACAACACAACACACAGAACAGACCAAACCCAGTACAACACAAAACCCAGTGTAATACGTCGCATACCATACATTGCGTACCATTCTGTATTCTACACACCATACATATAATACAATATGAAATACAATGCAAAACGAAGCACCCCATACAAAATAAATACAACAGAAACAGTTAGACAACACACTACAGAGCACAACAGCATACCACACAATAAATACAATGCAATTGCAATAGAAAAATAAAATACAAATTAGAAACATACAACATGATGCAGACAATGCCCTACAATACACAAAACACAAAACAATACCCACAGTACCGTACCATGCCTACCATACCACACAATACATACAATACACTACACAAAACAATAAACAATACAGCAGAAAATACATGATAGGATGTAATACAAAAAATAAAATAAATACGGTACAATACAATGCACACAATACGATACATACTCTATGACACAATACATACCACACAACATATACAACACATACAGTACAGTAGATACACACCACACAGCACAGACAATACGACACCATAACAAAACTTGCCTTTCGATATATAGCACACTGTTCATGCCAAACAACACCATACACCCCAATGCCACATCCCCAAGACCATACCCCCAATACCAAACAACCCAAAATACACCATACTGTACAAAATACACAACATAGAACACACCGTACACACCACACCGTGCATACATTGAACGCAATGCAAAATCTGACGCCACACAGAATGTAACGCAGACAGCACAGCACCATACCCCATACCATGCCCAGCGCTGTGCCACACGGGCAGTACAAAACTGAATACAATTCTTACAGTACAGACCATACCGTACCTACCAGACAAAATACCCTACCATACCAAATAAAAAACCTTACTATGCCAGATACAAAACCATACCATACAAAATACAATAATACACAATACATACCACACAATACATGCCATGGAGCACACCCTGCACCATACAAGGCTTACCAACCTATAGCGTCCTATACCGTTCAAAATGCCATCCACACCATCCAAAATGCCATCCACACCACAAATATCTTATCATGCAGTAAACTCCACACCATGCAGCAGACCCAACACGCAGCAGAGGGTACAGCGCACACCACAGAAGACAGGACACAACACACACCGTCCCAAACAGCGCCATGGCAGCCCTGAGCTCACCTCCAGCTCTCCCGTGGGTGTCCTCCGACCCCTCCATTCCCGCTTAAAGCCCTCTCCGTCCGTCCTGCCGGCTGACCGGGGCCGTACCCACATGCCCGAGGCCTCCTCCCGATCCCACCGAGGTCCCTGGGAGGGTGAGGAGGGTTCCGCCGACAGCCCCGAGCAGTGACCTGCTGCCACCCCTGCCCAGCCCTCCCCTGAGCCTTGCTCCCGGCATACAGACGGCCCCTGGCCCTGTTGCGCTGGCCGTGCCCACGCCGAGCTGGGCTGTGCGTGCCGCAGACGGCAGAGCCCAGCTCCGCGGCTCGGGGTCCCTCCCGGACACCCCTCCGCCTGCCCACCCCCTCCTGCAGCTCGGCCCCGGGCAGAGCCCCGCGTCTGCCTGTGGCACCCTGGCCGGCCAGCTGGCTGTCACCCCTCCGGGAACAGCCCCGCGCACCCCTCCGCCGGACCCCCGGGCGGGCAGTCGCCTGCGGGGACAGGCGCTGGGGCCGGGCGGCTGCGGGGGCTCTGCCGGGCGCAGGCACCCCTGGGGAAGCCGAGGACGCCGCGTTCCGCCCGCTGCCGGCGCCTGCGCTGCCGCGTCCCTGGGCATCGCATCACACCATCGCCGACGGGTGTTGCCAGTGCCCGTTGGTGGCCATTGGTGGCCGTTGGTGTCTCCGCCCACTGTGGGCGGTTCCCATTGGTGGCTCCGCCCAGTGCTGGCTCGGCCAATCCGCGGCCTGGGCCCGGGGCTGGGGGCCTGCCCCCTGGGCCCCACACAGCACAGCAGCCAGCACAGCACCGACAGTGTCACACAGACCGTGGGCACAGGGCCGTCGGTACCACAGAACGCAGCAGCACAGCACAGGGAACGCGACAGAGAGCAGACAGGGCAGTGAACCCACAGCACAGCACACGCTGCACACCGCACAGTGCACAGGAACGCAGCGCAGAAATCAGGAACATGAAATAAAATGAGAAGCTGCCATGTGACTGCTAGTGACATGTGCTGTGACAGTTAACGAGTGCGTCCCATGTGACACAATTCCTTCAGAGGATGATGTCGGAGTAACCCAGAGGTGTTTTTCTCCCCTCTCCCTGTTCCAGGTTTCCTCCAGTAATCGCCAGTCTGATGCGACTCATCCGACGGAAGCTTGCCAGCAGCCGTCACTGTTCCTGCTTGTGGAGGTCAGTTTCTTGTGACAGGGCTGTCTGCCCCAGCGTTTCCTTTTTGGAAGCATCTGATGTTCAGCTGAAAGAGAAACCAGAAATCTTCCACTAAAATTCACACTTTTCTTTGTTCCTTCTGTTTGGGTTTATGGTCCTGGATCGTTTATCAGCTGGGTAGGTCCAACGTGAAGTGCAGGAGCGTGTGTGTAGGAACACGGTGGAAACCCTGGAGCAGTGATGGAGCTCTGGTTTCAGCAGCAATGGAGGGATGTGTCATGCCTGCACCCAGTTTTGAACCAGTGTCACAGTAACAAAAGTTTTTGCATGTGTTACATGATGGCTGTTACATGATGTCCTTCATCTGTTCTGGCTGCTTTAGTTCTTGACTCCATCAAAATCAGCTGTAGTGCTGGAAGTTGCAAAATGTTCTCCTCTTCTTCTGTTATTTGGTGGTTATTCCAACCACCAAACAGCTCTGTGCAGCTGTGCTTTAGCTTTGCAATGTGCAACATTTATGTCGGCAGATTTCCAGTAGTTGCTAGAAATGCAACTGTGGTGTTTGGTTTGGTTGTTGCTTTTTTTTAGAGTATAAACTATTTCCTCAAAGTTTGAAAGGATTTCATTGGCCAAAGTCACAAGGCATGATTGCACCTTGATTTCATCCAAGCCGTTCCAAGGGAAAGCACTGAAAAATGCTACAGAAATGCTTTAAGCTTCCCCTCCTCCCCACTACTAAAGCTTCTGTTGCTCTTTCAGACAGAAGGGCTGTCATTTTCACAGGGTGTCTTTGTCAAGTTTGGCAAAAATCCCGTTCCCTGCTGTGCCACTCCTTACTGGGTCCTGTCTGTGTGCACACACGACTGCATTCAGTGAGCGGAATTACGGGAAGGAATTTGCAGCAGGCTGCTGTCGGCCATGGGCAGTGCTATGGAGTAGTTATTTCTGCAGTAGCCAAGTAGAGCTGTGAGGAACTGGGAAGCGTGCTGAGGTCTGGTGTGCCTGGAGACGTTTGGTGATGTAGACGTAGCATGGGGTTCTTTCTTCCTTACAGCCTCTCATCTGTCTGTCTGTCTGTCCCAAGGGCTGGAGGCGTCAGTTAAACCCAGTGGCTTTCCGCCACAGATGGTGAAAATCTCAGGAGTAAGACTTTGGTGGGTCCTGTTGGCATGTGGGCAAGGGCACTGGTCTGCCAAGATGATGTGACATCTTCAGAAGAGTTTGGTGTCTTTTCTCCCTTTTGGAGTGTTGCCAACTTACACTCTTGGCTTTCTCATTCTGCTGTGATCTTGCAGAAGCTCGGTCCTTCTTTGTCCCTCTCCTGGGTACCTTTCTGGAAAGCCATTCCAGAGGCCCGTGGTGTCTGAGCAGGGGCTGTGTCCCTTCGCGCGGTGGCTGTTGGCGAGCTGCCAGCTCACAGAGGCTGGTGGCTGTCACCCTACTTGCTGAGTGAGGGACAGGGAGCAGATGGGACCCCGTGCTCTCCTGGCCTGCCTGGATGTGTGCTTGGCAGATGTGAGCAGATGGAGATGGCTGCTTTGTTGAGAAGAAACAAGAGTACCTCTGAGATTTACTCAGTTAAATGCTCAGCTGTTACGAAAGAAAGAAAAGGCTTCCAGAGGGTGGAAAGCAGAGTGGGGGGGGGGGCGCCCCGGGGCATATTGGGAGCTGTAGTCCTGGGGCCTGCCCTGGGGCAGGGGCTGCTGGGTGGCCATGTTGCTTCCCGGGGCATGTTGGGAGCTGTAGGCCCGGGGCAGGGACTGCCGCCGCCCATGTTGGTGTGGCAGGGACAGGATCCACTCGAGGCCCTGGCTGAGGTGAGGGCTGGGGCTGCCCGTGAGGGGAGCGAGGCCCTGGGGCGGGCACTGGGGGCTCTGCTGCCTGCTGGCCACGCAAGGGGGGCGGGGGCGAGCTCCCCGCTGGAGCCGGGCCCGGTCGAGGCAGCCCTGGGGGGGAGCCCCGAGCTTGGGAGGGGCAGGGGATGGAGACGGAGCCCTCGGGCACAGGCACCAGCGGGCTGTGGGCTGAGCAAGGGAAGGCAGAGCTGCTCCTCTGTGTGTTGCCTTTCCCTCTGCTCCCTTCTCCCCTCCCTGTCCCTCGGTGAGGCTGGTGTCCTTCCCTGGTGTCCTTCCCTGGTGAGGTGAGCTCCCAGCCCGGGCTGAGGGAGAGAGAAAAGGGGTGAGGGGAGAGGGGTCGCAGCCCTGAGTGTGCAGCTTTCATACAGACGCCCGGTTCTGAAGATACAGCGTGTCTGTGGGTCAGCGTTACCTGAAGATTTTTTTTCCTGGTTGATTTGATGCAGCGTGGTACATTTTGGTGGGAACACGGGGATGAGGTATCCGAAGTTGCTGAAAATGAGGTGATCCTGGTCGTGGGTTTTTTTCTGTGCCTGGTCTGGGAGCATCATTCTGCATGTATTGCTAAATGTATGTCTTCATTTCATTGAAACTGCAGTGTAAAACTGGAAATATTGTACCTGCAAAAGAATGGGAACAGCTGTCTTTGTTCCCCAAGGTGAGCAGAGAAGCAGTGGGGAGCAGTTTGCAGGATCAGAACTTCAGCCTGCTCTGGGTGATAGACCCTCAGGTGGGTAAAGAGAAACCTCGCTTTTTGAAATACAACTCTTCCTATCATGGTATTTCTTTTGTTCGGTTGTGTTGGCAGTCAGACTCTAAACATGTGATTAAACTGTTAAAAATCAAGCTATTTAAGGATTCTTTACTGTCTTAAATCGCACTACAAGCAGTGCACTGTGTTGCCCTGTGGATACTGCATTCTCATGAGTGACCTGACTGGAAGTTTTCCTTTTCTTTCTAGTACAGGGATGCATTTATGAAGGCAAATCCAGGGTACAAGTGGTACCCCACAACAAACCACCATGTGACGGCTCAAGACATCCCCTGTTGCAAACAGGAGAAATCCATGGGCTTTGCCTCAGACTCTGGGAGAGATTCACTAAGCCTGAGGAAAGAGACTACAAGGTGAAGAAATGCCCCAGCGTCACTTCAGCGTGGCAGGTGAGATTTCCACCCACGTTGCTCAAACACAGCAGCTTCAATTTGTTTGAGGATGCGGCGTTGGAATTGAACTGCAAGAGCAGTTTTCTCTACTGCACGTAGTACTGTAGTGCTAATACCTTTCATGTCCCAAATGCGGTTGCCAAGACTCGAGTTAAAACTCTGCGTAACAACCTAAAATTTTCCTTAGTGCATGATTGCTTTGAAGAGTCAAGTCCAGATCTGTGGCATATCATAACGCACACCCTGTACTGGGTCCAGATTTGACTGAAGCTTATTTCAGGGCTATCTGCTGTTGAAGATTTTCATTTTCTAGTCAAAAGGGAAAACGCTGGTTAGAGTGATTCACAGATCTGGTAATAACCTAACAGTACAATGTATACTGTTAACCAGATGTCCTTTATTACGGCGCCGGGCACACGGGGGATCTCTCCTCCAAACGTGTGCACCAAACACTCTTTAATTTCAGGTTAAATAGAACTACAATATGCATATTAATCGTTATATTTCCGAGAGCGTATGAATCTATTCAAATTCTCCTTTAGCAGGTGTATTACAGCTCCCGGGTGGTCTCTGCTGGTCTTAGGTCGTTACTTCATCTCTTTTGGTAGTCTTCCTCATTTGCCCGTGAGTTACATCCGGGGCGCTGCGCGTGCTCGGCTCGTTCTATCTCGTTGCAAAACTGCAAAGCTGCTTTTCGCTGGTTCTTGGTCGCAGCTCCTGCTCTTGTCACAGTCTTGTCCTTGCTAAGTTTGCTAATCTATAAGGACAGCTTGCAACTTCCACACAGGTACTTTGTTAAAACTAAAACTAGAAAATACCACTGCAGCTAGTTTGGTCAAGTTTCATGTTTCTTATTATTCCTTCTATCAAGAGGTGTTAAAGTTCTTGTGGATGAATGTACCACAGGCAAAAACTTTTTGTATTCAAATCAGTAGAACTGCTATTTAACTTCACTTAAAGAGTGCCCTGTTGTCTATTACATCTTGGAGGGGAAAACATAAAAAAAAAATCAGATCTGTGACTAAAGTGTAGGTGCAGTGCCTGAACGAATGAAAAGCAGGTCGTCTCTCACTGGTGTCCACAGACAGCAGAACTGTTGCAGTCCTGAGCTTGAAATACAGAGACATTGACATTAAATACTGGGACCTTAAGAACCTTGGCTTTTACATTGTCTTTCTACATCTCATTTTAGTTTTCAGCCACTCTTTTGTTTAGTATTTCCCTTCACTTCCTTCATCCTCCTCCCTACTTAGATCTTGTTGAAGGCTAAGTTTTTGAAATCATGGCCTGTATTTGTAGGTATTGCTAGTTTTGCTTTCGATCTCTAGCTTTTTGCATAGCCTTGCTATGTCTGTTTTAGTGTGGTGCCCTCAGGTTTTTAGGTTTTTGCCTTGACTTCCTTAATCTTCCTCCCTAATTAAGTTTTCTTTCTAAGACGAAGGGTTTCCAGAGTGGCCTTGCTTTCTACATTATGTTTCTGCAGCGGATTTAGTTTGCTGCCATGGGTTATTAGATTTGCCCTTCCTTAATCTTCCTCCGTATTTCAGTGTTTGTATGAAGTCTGAGGATTTCATATATTGTTGTCTTCCAGATTTTTGTGTCATTCCTTAGGTCGTTAGTATTACAGATTTTCTTTCGAAATCTCTCTTTTAGTTCGCAGTCCTTGTATTTCCCTATAGTTTTTCTTTTGTTCCCTAATCTCTGTTGGTATTTCAGTTGTTGACATTCATGTCTTCGTCTCCCATTCTATTCTAGTCACCTTTTTTGGTTGTTCCAGAACACCCTGGCTTTGTATATTGTCTTTCTACATCTCATTTTAGTTTGCTGCCACTCTTTTATTTCGTTTGTCCCTTCACTTCCTTCATCCTCCTCCCTATTGAGATCTTATTGAAGGCGAAGTTTTTGAAATCATTGCCTGTATTTGTAGGTATTGCTAGTTTTGCTGCAGATCTTTAGCTTTTTGCATAGCCTTGCCATGTCTGTTTTAGTGTGCTGCCCTCGGTTTTTAGTTTTTGCCTTGGTTTCCTGAATCTTCCTCCCTATTTCAAGGTTCATTTGAAGTGTAACATTTTGAAATCGCTGTCTTCAAGAGTTTTGTGTCATTCCTTAGATCGTTAGTATTACAGATTTTCTTTCGAAATCTCTCTTTTAGTTTGCGGTCCTTTTATTTCCCTATAGTTTTTCTTTTGTTCCCTGATCTCTGTTGGTATTTCAGTTGTTGACATTCATGTCTTCGTCTTCCATTCTACTCTGGTCACTTTTTGTTGTTGTTCAAGAACACCCTGGCTTTTTAATTGTCTTTCTACATCTCATTTTAGTTTTCAGCCACTCTTTTGTTTCGTTTGTCCCTTCACTTCCTTCATCCTCCTCCCTACTGAGATCTTATTGAAGGCTAAGTTTTTGAAATCATTGCCTGTATTTGTAGGTATTGCTAGTTTTGCTGCAGATCTCTAGCTTTTTGCATAGCCTTGCTATGTCTGTTTTAGTGTGGTGCCCTCAGGATTTTAGGTTTTGCCTTGACTTCCTTAATCTTCCTCCCTAGATAAGTTTCTTTCTAAGTCGAAGGGTTTCCAGAGTGCCCTTGCTTTCTGCATTGTCTTTCTACGGCTGTTTTAGTTTGCTGCCATGCGTTATAAGTTTTGCCCTTTACTTCCTTAATCTCCTTCCTTATTTTAATATTTGTGTGAAGTCTGAGGATTTCATATATTGTTGTCTTCAAGAGTTTTGTGTCATTCCTTAGTACTTACTTGTATTGTTCTATTTTTTTTCCTTTGTTTCTTTAATCTCTGTCGGTTTTTCACTTTTCGACATTCACTTCTTGGTCTTCCTTTCTGTTGTAGACATTCTGTCTTGGTTTGTGGAACTACCCCTGGCACCAGTACAGGCTGGGGCGGCCCTGCTGGAGAGCAGCTCTGTGGAGAGGGACCTGGGTGTCCTGGTGGACGACAGGCTGACCATGAGCCAGCAGTGTGCCCTGGCTGCCAAGAAGGCCAATGGCATCCTGGGGTGCATTAGCAGGAGTGTGGCCAGCAGGTCGAGGGAGGTTCTCCTTCCCCTCTACACCCTAGTTAGGCCTCATCTGGAGTACTCTGTTCAGTTCTGGGCACCCCAGCTCAAGAAAGATGAGGAGCTACTGGAGAGAGTCCAGAGGAAGGTTAGGAGGATGATGAGGGGACTGGAGCATCTCTCCTACGAGGAAAGGCTGAGGGAGCTGGGCTTGTTCAGCCTGAAGAAGAGAAGGCTGAGAGGGGACCTTCGAAATGCCTCTAAATATCTGCAGGGTGGGGGTCAGGAGGACGGGGCCAGACTCTGTTCAGTGGTGCCCAGCGACCGGACAAGGGGCAACGGGCACAAACTGAAGCAGAGGAAGCTCCAGCTGAACCCGAGGAAGAACTTCTTCCCTCTGAGGGTGACAGAGCCCTGGCCCAGGCTGCCCAGGGAGGCTGTGGAGTCTCCTTCTCTGGAGATATTCAAGACCCGCCTGGACGCGGTGCTGTGCAGCCTTCTCTGAGTGACCCTGCTTGGGCAGGGGGTTGGACTAGATGACCCACAGAGGTCCCTGCCAACCCCAAACATTCCACGATTCCGTGACTCACAGAGGGCTCTGGTAACCCCCAAACATTCCGTGATTCCGTGATTCAGTGAGTGTGCAGGGAGCGTGCAGGGAGTGTGCAGAGAGGCCAGGCGTGCACAGGGAGCAAGTCATGAGCGTGGAGCGTGAGCAGTGACCATGCAAGGAGCATGCGGTAAGTGTGCATTAAGCGTGCAGTGAGTGTGCAGACAGGCCAGGAGCGTGCAGGAAGCTTTCTACGATGGCACGACTGGCTGGGTAGATGAGGGGAGAGCCGTGGGTGTTGTCTGCCTCGACTTCAGCAAGGCTTTTGACAGGGTCTCCCATCACATCCTCCTAGGGAAGCTCAAGAAGTGTGGGCTGGACGAGTGGTCGGTGAGGTGGATTGAGAACTGGCTGAATGGCAGAGCTCAGGGGGTTGTCATCAGCGGCGCTGAGTCTAGTTGGAGGCTGGTAACCAGTGGTGTGCCCCAGGGGTCAGTACTGGGCCCAGCCTTGTTCAACTTCTTCATCAGTGACCTGGATGAAGAGTTAGAGCGTACCCTCAGCAAGTTTGCTGATGACACCAAACTGGGAGGAGTGGTAGATACACCAGCAGGCTGTGCTGCCATTCAGCGAGACCTGGACAGGCTGGAGAGTTGGGCAGAGAGGAACTTGATGAGGTTGAACAAAGGCAAATGCAGGGTCCTGCACCTGGGGAGGAACAACCCCAGGCACCAGTACAGGCTGGGGCGGCCCTGCTGGAGAGCAGCTCTGCGGAGAGGGACCTGGGTGTCCTGGTGGACGACAGGCTGACCATGAGCCAGCAGCGTGCCCTGGCTGCCAAGAAGGCCAATGGCATCCTGGGGTGCATTAGCAGAAGTGTCGCTAATTGGGGCGCCCTCGTTAGCAGCACTAATGTAGAGCGGGGCGCTGATTGCCCCGGCTGCGAGCGGGGTGGGATTTGGGGGAGCTTGGGGGGTCCCGACCCCCCCGCTGTGGCCCCACCGGCACTTTGGGGGGGGGGCACACCCGGACTGCGGGGAGGGGGGCGGAGCGTGACGCGGTGCCCGGGAGGGGCAGGGTGCGGGGTGGTGGGGCGATGGCAGCTCGGGAGGGGGTGAGCAGCCAATAGGCGGTGCGGGCGGTGATGTCATGCGCAGCCATTGGCCGAGGCGCTGCTGCTCGGGTTGGCGTCAAGAGATACGTGGGGTGGGGGGAGGGAAGGGGGGGACACTCGCACCGTGACAGGCTCCCACGGTGCCACCCAGCCGGGGTGGGGATGGGGTGGGGGCTGTGCTCTGACCCCCTGCCACGCGCAGGCCTCGCGGCTGAGCACCGCCCCGCTCGTGACATGCGTGGGCTGGGGGGGGGGGACGGACCGTGGGGGGTGTCCATGGGGCTCCCCGCACCCCCGGGGCTCCCCGCACCTCGCCCGGTGCAGCCAGGGGAGGGCTGTGGGGGTCCCCGCCCCTGGGCGCAGCATGGGGGTGGGGTGGGGGTGTGTCCCCGCGGGGGGGCGGTGTCACACGGCGGGGGCGGGGTGGGGGAGGCGGAGCCGCCGCCATAAAGCTGCGGGGGGGGGGGCGGGGGCGCGTCCCCTCCCGGCGGTGCGGAGCGATGCGGAGCGGAGTGGGCTGCGGTACCCCCGGCAGCGGCGGCTTTGCGGGGCCGGTGAGCGCCGGGGGGGTTTTGGGACCAGGGGTCCCTGTGCGGGCCACAGCCCCCTGACACCCGCCTCCCCGGGCTCCTCTCTCCGCAGGTCTCAGCCCCCCCCCCGCCCCCCCCCCCGATGGCTCTGCCTGCCCCTCCGCATCCCTCCCCCCCCTCCCGGTTTATTTTCCTGTTTTTGTTGGTTGCTTGGTTGGGCTTTTTCCTACCCCACATCCCTCCCTTGTTTCTCCCTTCCCCCTCCCTGCAGCAAGGTGGTGCAGAAGGAATCTGAGATCCCCGGTTTCCACCGCTCCTTCAAGGTAATGGGGTGCTCCCCACCCCCGTGATGCTCCGGGGGGGGGGGTGGGGGGAGGGTGCGGGGTTGGGGTGCGGGTCTGCGGCGGCCCGATCCTGCGCTCTGCAGTGCTCTGTGCCGCATCCCCTGCCCGGGGTGGGGGGGGACACAGACACACATCAGCGACCTCCCCGCTTCTCCCCCCCTCCCCCCCCGAGGAGAGAGGGGAGCGCCTGGGGTGCTGCCACCCAACCCGGGCAGCAGGACCCCCATGTCCCGCCAGCCCGGGGGTCGGGGTGCTCCCTGAGGGGGGTCAGACACCCCCTCACACCCCCCCTCACAGCAAGGCTTTGCTCACCCCACTGCAGCTCCCACGGGTGTCCCCCGTGGGGTGAGTCAGCGGGTGGGCTGCATGTGTCCCCCCCCCCCCCAGCTGCACCCATTCACCGCACGTCTGCGAGCAGGGGGGGGGGGGGGCTGCCGGGCCCAGCCCGGGACCTGTTGTGCGAGGGCCAGATCCTGGCCGGGGGGCTGTGGCCGGGGCACCAGGACCCCCGTCCCTCCCGGCCGCTGTCACGCTCGGGGGGTGCAAGGGGGGGGTCTGGGTCCCCCAAACGCTCTCGTCAGCCGGGCACCTTCGTGGGAGCTTTGTTTAGTTTGGCTCCCCGGGGCTGCGAGGGATGCTGGGAGCTCACCCGAAACCTGCCCGGCTTATTTTAGCTGACACCTAATGCTGCTTTGACGACTTCTGGCTGGGGTTTGGGCCCCCCCTCCATCCCCCCCACCCTGGGTGTTTGGGGACCAGGACAGGGGGGACACGGGGGACACCTCGGATGCGCTGCCACAGCCACCGCGCAGCGTCTGCCCTGTGTGTCCCATCCCCCAAACCTTTTGTGCGCTGGTGCTGCGGCAGCGGGCAGGGCCTCCTGTCCCCCGTGTACCCCCCTGGTGCCCCCCCGGGAGGCCTCATCCTGCCCACGGTGCAGGGACTTGGGCCCGAGCCGCTCGTCCCCGCCATGACATGGGGGCCTTGGGGGGGGCTGGAGGGTGACACCACACTCCGCAAACCCTGATACTGTCTTTTTTTAGGGGGGTGAGGGGGGAATCTGGCCAAACGCTGTGCAGGAGCGTTTTCAGGCATCAGGAGTGGTGCTTGGTTGGGGGGGGGGATGGTCGTGGCATCCCCGCACCGCGATGGGGACCCCCCGGCCCCTCGAGAGCCGCCCTGGCAGCAAACAGGCGCTTTCGGGCTGTTTCTGGTGGCGGTGGCCAGGGCTGGCTGCTCCCGCGCCGCGCTGGGGCTGGCAGCCGGCGCGGGCACCGGGGCACCGGGGCGGGTTGGGGAACACCGCCGGGAGCTGCTGCCTCCACCCAAACAGATTTCGCAACCCCGCGGAGGACGGGGCCCTTTTGCCTCGCGACCGGGTGCCCCCGGCACTGCCCCGTCCCATGGTGGGGTGGCTCGGGGGGGGGGCTGAAGTTCCCCATGTCCCCTTTGGGGTGCTGAGGGCGGAGGCTCTGGGTTTGGGGTGGGGGAGGCAGTGGTTCCCACACCCATCACCCATGCGGGGTGCAGGGAGGGTTAGGAGCGGGGCCCGATCCTGCCAGGTCACGGGCATCACGCAGCCACGGGCACGGCGCTCACCGGAGCGGCGCTGAGTGGGCTCCGGCCCCCCGTGACCTTGCGGGGAGGTGGGAGGACGCGGTGCGGTGGCTCCGGAGCCCGTCCTGCCCTGTGGCTCTTCTTCCTCCCCCCCTCGCTGTAGTTCAGGTCGGGGTGGATATTCGGGGCTGGGTTGGTACGCGCAGCCCCAGTCCCTCTCATCATCGTCCGCGTGCCGGCCTGGGGCTGCTGGCGCAGAGGCATGACCCCGCGGCAACATCCCCGGCAGGAGACGTGGTCAAACCCTTCCTCCTCCTCCTCCTCCTCTTCCTCCGGCTCTGCTGCATCCTTCTGGCAGCAGTGCCGTGAGCCGGTGCCCTGCACGAGCAGAGCGTGTGCCAAGGCCAGCGGCGTGCCTGGACCGGGCGGGCGGCGGCGGCTGGTCCAGCGGCTGCCGTCTCACTCATGATCTTGGCCCTTGCAGGAACAAAACCCCTTCGAGCTGGCGTTTGACCTGGAGCCCGTCTTCGAGTGCCCATCCCATCCCGGTGAGCTGCGGGTGTCCACCCAGGGGGGTCCCCTCACCCTGGACCCCGGGATGTCGGCCCTCTGCGTTCCCCCGAAGGCGTTGGGGGGCTGCCCCGGGGGTGGCGATGCTGGGGGGAGCGCAGGGTGGCTGGGGGTGACTCACGCCGGTGGCTTTGCTCCGGCGCAGATGTGCCTTTGAGTCAGCCCATCGACATCCCCAGCACCAAGAAAAGGAACAAGAAGCAGCACTGCAGAGCCACCGACAGCTTCTCCAGCAGGTTCGAAGGTGAGCGGGTCTGCCCAGGGACCCCAGGGGTCCCTCCCCGGGCTGTGGCAGGGCTGGGGCCCTCCTGGTGTCCCCAGACTCGGGGACAGCCGTGGTGTCCCATGCCGCGGTGGGGCCAGCAGCTCAGGCGCCCTCTCTCCTCTCAGATGTTTACCGACTGCACGACGAGGTGCTGGGAGAAGGGGCCCAAGGCAGAGTCCAGTCCTGCATTAACCTCGTCACCAACAAGGAGTACGCAGTGAAGGTAAAGCTCTGCGGCTTGGGGCTGCAGAGCCGGCTCCTGCCCACCCCCTGTCTCAGTTTCCCCTTCTGCCCTCCACATCCTGGGCTCCTGGCTCTCCTGGCTGTGCAGAGCTGGCACAGGACGACAGTTTCACGGGGTAGAGGGGATGGAGAGGGGCAGGAGCGGGGCAGGGCCAGGCCATGCAGGTGGCACGCTGTCCTCTGCCACCACCCAGCTGCAGGACCTTGGTCAACCCCCTTAGCCACTCTCTTACCCCTGTAAATTAGGGCAGACGCGAGATTAAATTAACGCTTGCGCCGCGTCTAGGGACTTGGGGCAAGCAGGGGCATGTGGTGCGGCAGGGTGGCCAGCCCCCGCTCGCCCCAGGGAGGGCTTTCTGCCCCCGCGAACACTAGAGGGGTCAGGGGGTGAGCCAGCTGCTTTTGGGGTCGGGGATGGTGGTGCCGCATCCCTGCACCCCACAGGCTCCCAGTCACGGCGTGGGGGGGCTGGGACAGGCCCTGTGTCCAAACGCAAGGGGCACTTGGCTTCCCCTGTTGCCCCGGGGTGCTTTTGGGTGGCCAAGCAGGGAAACTGAGGCAGGGGGAGGGCTGCATGGTGGTTGGGTGTTCAGTGTGCCTCGAAGGGCTGGGGGTCAGTGGGACCACCCAGCTCTCCCCTGCGGGTGGGGACCCCCTGCTCACCCCATGGCACGTCCACCAGGCACCCACTGTGCCAGCGCCCGGCGGGGCGAAGGGCCGTGCTCCGCTGCCGGGGCGGCTGCGCCGGGGCTCGGCCGCAGACCTCGCCTTGGCCGTGGGCCCCGGGAGGGAGCGGCTTGGCCCCGCTGCCGGGAACAGCCTGTTCTGCTGCCCTAACCCCTTCGGGCACCCCCCGCCTGCCTCTGCTCGGTCCTGGGGGTCCCCAGCGCCGGGTGGGTTGGGGCGCGGTGGTTGCCGGCCCCAGTCCCTCCCCAGCAGCGGTGCCTCTCCCTGAGTCTCACCCGCTTTGCCTTGCAGATCATCGAGAAGTGCCAGGATGACGTCTGCAGCGGGGTCTTACGGGAGGTGGCAATGCTGTATCTGTGCCAGGGACACAGGTACCGCAGGGCAGCCGCCGTCCGCATCCCCCACCGTGGGCACAGGGCACGGGCTGAGACCGGGCTGACGCTTGAGACACCCACGGGCGGCAGCCAGGCCGCCCTCCTGCGCGGCTCTCCCTCCGCATGGCCTCGCCGGGAGCATCCCGAGGCGACGTGGAGCCGCGTGCCATGACGACGGGGCCGCGGCGGCCGAGTTGGAGCGGTGCCGAGGGGCGAGCCGAGCTGCCGCCGCGGCGTTCGCTGTCCCGCTGCGGAGAGCTGCTGAGCGGGGCTGTTTCTGGAGCGGGGCGAGCGAGCCAGGAGGGTCTGCGAGCAATTAGGGAGCGGGGCCCGGCGCTGGAAGCCCCTCTCCCTGCTGGAATGTGGCCGGGGGCCCCAGCCGCGTGGTTTCAGTCACTGGAAACCCGATTTTCTCCTCCGTTGGCCCTGCCCCAGGGAGCCGTACGGGGTGGGGGGCTGCGGGGAGGGGGGGACCCCGCGATCTTTTTGGGGGGATGCCAGGCTGATGCCGCTGTCCCCACAGGAACATCCTGCAGCTGATTGAGTTCTTCGAGGAGGAGGAGAGGTTTTACCTGGTGCTTGAGAAGATGAGGGGAGGTGAGTGTGGTGCCGGGGCGGGGGGAGCGGGGGCGGTGGGAGCCCCCCCAACACCCACGAGCCCCCACTCCGCTCTCGCCTGGCCGCAGGCTCCATCCTGACCCACATCCAACAGAGAAGCCGCTTGAACGAGCTGGAGGCCAGCATGGTGGTGCAGGACATCGCCAGCGCCCTGCACTTTTTGCACAGCAAAGGTGAGCGGAGCCACTCCGGGGTGCAGCCGTGCCCCCCCCAGCCGGGGGGTGCTGTCCCCCCCCTCCTGCCCGGGGAGCAGGGGCCGGTGCCAGCTGTGGGCACGCAGGGTCAGGCCCGGCTGCGTCGTGTTGTCGCGGTACGGAGCCTGCTCCTCCGGTTTGGCCGGGACTCGGGGCCAGCAGCAATTTCTGCCCTTCGCCATGACGCGGGCGGTGATTTGGGGTGGGGAGGGAGGGGTCCCTGCGCCACCCCCAGACCTTCTGCTGTTGAAATCTTGGGAGGGGGGGGGCAGGCTTTTCCACTCATCGCCTCTTCTCCCCCCTCCCAGGAATTGCTCACAGGGATCTAAAACCGGGAAATATTCTGTGCGAGCGCCTGGACCAGGTGAGCGGGGAGCAGGGGGTGCTGCCAGGGCTGGGGGGGGCCCTGGTTCCCCACGGGGGATGCTGCTGCGGCAGCTGGGGCGCGAATGCGGGGCTGAGGGTACCCGGGGGCTGCTGGGGGGGGTCACTGACTGCTGCTCCCCCCCCTCCCCAGGTCTCCCCGGTGAAGATCTGCGACTTTGACCTGGCAAGTGGCATCGAACTCAAGGGCGATTGCTCCCCCATTTCCACCCCGAAGCTGCTCACGCCGGTGAGCGGTGAGCGTGCAGACCATGGGGCAGGGGGGGCATAATGTCGATGGGGGTGGGTCCTGGGGGGGGGGGTGTGGAATGTCCATGGAGGGGGGAATGTCGCTGGAGGGGCTCCCCCAGGCTTTGGGGCTGCGTGCAGCCCCCCTCTGCTCGTCGCTCCTGTCGCTGTGGGACCCCCCTCGGCGGCGGCGGGCGAGATGCGGTTCCGTAACGTGGGGGGGCCGGGCGGTGCAGGGGGGGCTGGCGCAGAGCCTGGGCTGCCGTGAGCCTTAGCAACAGCCGGCCCCGGCGGAGGCGTCTGCGCAGAGGCTGCGCTTTCGGGGAGAAGTGGGTCAGGTGAGGGGCTGGGGGGGCCACCGTGATCCCCTCCACTCCGGTTGTGGGTGAGAGGGGGCTGGGGCTGCTTGCGTGCGGTGCAGCCCCTGCAGGGTGGACACCCCGAAAGCTTCTGGGGTGCCCCTGCGTTGCAAGGAACTGTCTCACATTTGGGGGGGGGGGGAAATACCAAGCCTGCCCCCCCCCCCTGCAGAAAGCCCTGCTCCCCTTATCACCAGCAGCAGGGCCCCCCCGTGCAGGTGTTGTCCTGTGCCCCGCTGTTTTCGGGGTGCTCACGGTGTTTCCGGGGTGCTCACGTGCTGGGGGGGGGGGGCAGACCCTGGCCAACGCGGGGTGCCCAACAGCAGAGGTGGGGGCCAAAACATCCCCCTCTCCTCGTTCCTCTGCGTTTCCCCTCCGCCAGGGGGAGGACCTGAATTTCTGAGGTGTCCCGAGTTTCCCGTTCTCAGCAGCGGGGGCAGAGGGGGGTGGGTGCTGCGGTCCCTGCCGGGTGGAAGCCCATGCAGGGTGCTGCGGGTTGGGCTTGCGTGGGTGTTTTTCTTCTTCTTGTGGTGGCATCAGCTGCCGAGGCCAGCGAGGCGTCTCGTTTGGAGGCCTCTCGTTATGTTACGGGGTGATTATCTGCTGGCTGCAGCTCTGCTCTCCCCTGGTCACGAGGTGGTGCGGGCTGCGGGTTGGGTCACGTGCGCTGCAAAGCCCCAGAGCCCTGGGAGCCGTGGGGGAACCGTGGGGGAACGGGACTGCTGGCTCTCGCCTCGCGCCAGCGTTAGCTCCTCTGGCACGGGATCCGGCGCCCGCTGCGGCGGCCCTGCCCGCGTCAGGCAGGGGAACAGGCAGAGCCGGCTCCGTCCCCACCGCCCGCCCGCCATGTCCCGGGCGATGGGACGGACGCTGCCCCGCTGAGCCTGCCCGGTGGCGGCAGTGCTGGGGGTGGTCCGGGGGGGTGTTGCACCCCTTTAATGTTTTATTTTTTTCGGGGTGGCAGGGCTGTGACATCCCCCGCGTGGCGATGGAAAACCTGGCCGGGATGATCTGCCCTGCCAGGACCAACCCCGGGAAGCAGCCGTGTCTGCACGCTCATTTTGGAGGGGGTAGCCCCTTAGTTCTGGCAGACACCCCCCCCCCCCCCATCTCTCAGCTCTGCCCCATCGCTCCTCTGTCCTTTGGGGCTCACCCCCGCCTCTCCCCGCAGTGCGGCACCGCCGAGTACATGGCCCCGGAGGTGGTGGAAGGTTTCGAGAACGAGGAGGCGCCCGTCTATGACAAGCGCTGCGACCTGTGGAGCCTGGGCGTCGTCCTGTACTTCATGCTGAGCGGGTACCACCCCTTCGTGGGCCACTGCGGCTCCGATTGCGGCTGGGATGACGGCCAGATGTGCTACGTGTGCCAGGTGCGTGGCGGACCCCGGCAGTGTCGAAACCCGCCGCTGGTTTGGCAGCACCCCTCCCAGCTCAGCCCCTTTTTTATTTGCCCCCCGACCCAGGGTATGCTCTTCAAGAACATCCAGGAAGGGAAGTACAAGTTTCCCGACAAGGACTGGGCGCACATCTCCTGTGGGGCCAAAGATCTCATTTCCAGGCTGCTGGTGAGAGATGCCAAGAAGCGGCTCAGCGCGGCCCAGGTCCTGGAGCACCCCTGGGTGCAGGGGGTGAGTGCTGCTGCCCCCCCCTCCCCCCCCTCCACTCCCCAGTGCCGGGGTGGGGGGACACCCCATTGCGGGGTGCTCGGCTCGGACCCGGCTGCGTTTCGTTGCAGTGTGCCCCGGATAACAGCCTGCCGACCCCCATCATCTTGTAGAGGTGAGCGTGGGTGGCCCTGGGGTGGGGGTGGGGGACACATTCCAGCCCCCCAAATCCTGGCTCCTCTCCCCAGTGAGCCGCTGTCAGCTCTGCTCGGCTGCGGCTCTCGCCATCTGGGCAGCGGTTGCAGCACGTCATTCGGGCTGGAGCCGTGTTTTTGGTGCCTGACCCATCTGGCGTGGCATGCGCGCTAGGGGACACCCCGATATTTTCCCCCCAACCTCCCTCCAGCCCCCCGCATCCCACCCTGAGCCGCTTTCTCCCCGCAGGAAGAGCAGTGCCAAAGAGCTCACCTCCTTCGCTGCAGAGGCCGTCGCCGTCAACCGCCAGCTGACATGGTGCGACAAGGACGAGGAAGAGGAGGCGGAGGAGGAAGCACGGCCCGTCACCATCAGTGCTACCTCACGGGGCCGTGCAGCTCTACCCCCCCTCTGAGTCCAAGCTGGCCAAGCGGTGGCAGAAGAGCAACCTGGTCAAGGCGGTGGCTGCTGGGCAGCACCTGGTAGCCCCCGTGGTCCTGGTGGCTGACCAAGCCTGAGCTGCACCCCTCAGACCTGCTGTACCCCACGTCCCCCCCATCCTTCTTTCTTCCCTCCCCCCCCAACCCCCACCATTTCTGGCTAGTGACAAGATCAGGACTCATCCCTGTGGCTGGTTTCCAGGGTTTTGCTGATCTTGTAGGTCTGGGGTTGGGAGGGTTTGTTGAAGATCTGTTTTTTAAGGTATTAAATCAATCATGAGGTTGCTTCACCCAGGACATCTGACTGACACACGGACTTTTGTTTCCCCGACTCTTGGTTTCTGCTCTGAGATTTTTTCCTCCCTCCCTGACACCAAAGGACTCTTTGTATCCGCGGCCGCTTTGCCGAGTTCAGCTCATTTCATGCTGTGAACAAAAGGCCCTCGGTCGCGTTTTCGACAACGGGAGTTGCGTTTTAACCTCGTCCCTCCCTTCGGAGCTGCGGGTCTTTCTCCGATGTTGGAGTCGATCCCACAAACCCCCCCTCCCGGGGATCTGGGAGGCATCTCCCGGGCGCAGGGACCCCCGCCGTCCCATGCTCGGGGGCATCCCCGGCTGCGCTTCGAGGGGCTGCGGCGGGCAGGGAGCAGCTCGGGCCGGGGAGAGACGGTGCCAGCGAGGGAGCAGCTCCCCGTCCCACTGAGCTGCCCTCTCTCCTCGGCAGCCTGCTTTCAGAATAAGCTATTCACCCCTTTTTTTTCTTTTTTTTTTTTTTTTTTTAATTGTTGTTTTTAAACTGCCAGCTGTGCTTTTCTGCAGGGCATGGAGAAATGTCTTCCTTTCCCCCCGCGCTCCGGCCAGCGGCTGCCCGGGGGTAAGGTCAGAGCCGGGGGGATGCTCAGGCGCCTGGGGCCGTGCTCTTGCGCTGGGTCGGGCGTTGCACCCCTGTTTGTGGAGGGGGGAGCTCACCAGTGGCTGGTGGAGGTGCAGGGCAGGATGAGGTCTCCAGGGCGGCTGGAGCAGCCAGAAAATATTACCCCTGCGGGAATAGCGGGGTGCTCTGTGGGAAGGGAAGGACCCCCCTTTAAAGAGCACTGGGACTCGTTGCAGGGCAGTGTGACCTGGCATGGCTTCGGTCTGTCCCCGAGGCTGCCGTGGCCGGAGGGTCTGGGGGTGCCGAGGGTGCCGAGTGCCCCAGGATGTGCCGGTGGGCGAGCGGCCGGGCTGGCGGCAGCACCCGAGGGCCACGGCACTGGGGAGCAGCTTGGGAAGGGCTCAGGATGCGGGGCTGGAGGGTTTGGGGTCGCGGCGGCAGTGCAGGGTGGGACGGGTGGCTGGGGAGAGCAGGGCATGCGTGTTCATGTGTGTGCATCCATGTTCATGTGTGTTCATGCATGGAGTCACGCTTTCCTCGGAGCTTGCTTTGGGCAAGGGAGGGAATGCTCGCAGGGAAGGGCCTGGGGGTGCTGAACTGGGACGAGGCCCTTGGCTGGTTTCTGCGGAGCGGGGCCGGATCCGTCCAGGTGAGCCAGCAGCGCCCATGCTGGGGGCCGGGCTGGCCTCCAGCTCCTCCGAACCTCCCCTGGCACCACGCCGGAGGGGCAAAGCCCCGCTGCCTGCCGCGCTTTGTGCCACCGAGCTGCGCCCGCCGCCGTCCCCGCGCCTCACCGGGAGGGAGGGTGCCCCTTCGTTAGCGATCTCCTCTCCCTTCCAGCTTAATGCTTTGAGCTTTATACTCTGAAAAAGCAGCCTCGGCCCATCGCGTGCACAGGGGAAGGCTTTGGGAGCTTGCTGTGAGCCGGGGAAAAGAATCCCCCCGGGCCTTCAGCTGAGGACAGTCACTGTCTCTGAAAGCAAAACAAAGTTCTCCTTTTTGTTTGAAGACTGCTGACAGCAAAACTATGCAATATCTGTTGTTTTTTGTTTCAGGGAGGTGTGTGTGAGTGAGCTTGGGAGATGGTGATCTCGGGTGTTGATGGAGCTTGGGGCAGGGACCGTCTTTTCTGGCCCTTCCCGGCCCTTCTGCCGAGCGGCGTCGGTGGGTTGGGAGGGTGCTCCCCCCAAAACCGCCTCTGCCCTCTCCCCTGGGTGCCCCCGGTCCCACCACACAGGGTGGGGAGGAGCAGGGCAGCGGCGAGGGGAGACCCCCAGCACAGGCACCGCGACACCCCGGAGAAGCCTCCTTTAAAGGAAAAAAAAGAAATCCATCTTGATTGTACGTTGTTACTTTTCATAGCTTATTTTGTCTTATCAGTTGTCGATAATTCCTTATTGTCTTATAGTAAGAAATACTGAATGCTGTACAGTATGCGATGCCTTGAGCTGGTGTTGTGGAAGCTGTTGTTAATGCTGCACGCCACAGCCCTTTTTTTAAAAAAGAAAAAAATCTCGGGAAGGGGATGGCAGGGGGAAGTCTTTCCTGTGTTTTTTTGGCCCCCGTGCTGGTGTTGGCAGACTGAATTTCCCTCTCTTCCCGTGCGTAAGGCCGAGCTCTTCCACAGAGAAACGCGGTGCACGCTCTGCTGGCGGCGGGTGCGTGGCCGGGGGGCCGCGCGCTGGGCTGGAGCTCGTCCCTGTGGGCGCGTTGCCCACGCGTGGGCATCCTTGGCCGGGTCTTTGCGGCGAGGCGGTGGACGTGCCGGCGAGCATCCGAGCTCTTCGCTGGTCGCTCGGCCCAGGCTTGGTTTTTCTCAATGTGGGCGAGATAAAGCCACAGAGCTTCCACTTTTGTCCCCTCACCTTACCTATACAAACTCCAGATCCAGAAACGTGTTGCATAGTTATTCCTCTTTTCTTATCTTCCCAAGAGCACTGGGGTGGTGCAGTTCGGTCGTCTAAACGGTGCGTAGTATTCAGTCCTATGGCCTTATAGAAAGGGGGTTTTACATCATAACACAACCAACAGTGTGTGGTTAGGTTTGGATTAGTTTGGTTCAAGGAGTTACAGGTAGCTTGCATTGCTTTCCACAGGGGGGGTTCTCCTGTTCTATCTTCGGTGGTTTCGGCAAGACTAGTAGCTGTCGCTGGCCCACCAATAATTGGATTGGGAGTGATTCCCTGAGGAGGACCTCTTACTTCCTCCTTTTTTGTGAATATTAATCCACCGCTGTCGGTTCCGGATTCATACAACCTCACACCCCAAGTCCTCCCTACAGTCCATCCTGGATCGGAGGGATTTCTTATCTTGATAGTTATATTTAAAGCAGTGCATGGTGCATCCTGCGCCACGTCATAGCGCTGCTGGAGACAATTTCGTGGATTCCATTCTACCGCTAAATTCTTATCCTCGATTGGCACCTCCCAGCTGGTAGCTATAGTTTCATAACCCCAATAAGCACAATAAAAATATCCTGGAAAATTACAATATCCTCTTCCCGGATTGGAGCTCGGGCACCAATAAGTAGCCTTTAAATTGTTCAAAACCCTGGAATAAGGTCCTTTACAGAGATCTCCCAAGGTAGGCTCTAACAAGTCACAATTTGTAACCACAAATGTGGGAGCTCCTGGGGTGATATTAGTGCGAATAACCTTTGAGTCTTCCACACGAACTAAGGTCCATTTAAGAGGTTGGTGGTGCTCATTCGCTAAGGCCGTTAGGGGGCAGCATACCCACAGTATTAATGCCCATTTCAGGAAAATTGGTGGGTCGATAGTAATTGTTATTATCTCGGAGTGGTGGAATCTATTTTAGAGCATCCCAACTTGAGAAATTTGGGTTCGAGTGGTTTTTGCCATTCCAGACTTGATTCCAGGAGGCCTGTTTACCAGAGAGTGGAGGGTGTTAATTCCCCACAACTTCCTTACGCCTCTGCCTCCTTTGCCTACTCCGTTGCTTGGAGCAGCAAGGTATTCCATGTTCTCGGCAGCAGTCGTAGTCTTCAGGGGACCTCCCTTTTCTCTCTCTCCGGATTCTATATGCCTCCCAATTTTTATTCTTTATCTCTGGAGCTGAGCAAGCCAGGTACGGCACTTGCTTCCGACACATCACTCTGATTATCTCTGGGTCCACTTCCCTATATTCGTTAGAATGCACACAATTAAGTTCTGGATTTACACCTTTTGTGAATACTTCCCACCACCCATCAGATTGCCAAATAATATGCCCAGTTTTTACTGCGTATTTAAGGGTTTGTTCTGTCAATCTCCTTTCAGCTAGATAGCGTTTTTCACAGATATCTGGGGTAGATTCTCCTTCTTTATTATGGACCCACCAATTATCCTTACATACCTTACACTTAAAACAAATGAAAGGGTAACATATACAACCGGGAGTTTGGCAGAACACAGTCTTATTCATTAAGCTCACGGTGCAGCGGTTTTACTCATCAGTCCTCTTTTGGCAGGTGATTTTTAAGTTGTCCGGATCCTTCGTAGCCTCCCAGTAAGAGTCTTGAACAGGTCCTTTTATTCTAGTGGCGTGAGTCCAACCTCTCTCGGCCGTCCGGACAGCAGTGTCTGTTGTAAGCAACACAAGAAAAGGTCCCTCCCAACGAAGGGTTAATGAGGATTCTTTCCAGGTTTTTATCAGTAATTTATCTCCTGGTTTAACTCGATGTATCGTGATGTCCAAAGGTGGCCTTTGTACCACTAATCCTTTTTTCATTAGCTCTTGCCTTCGCCTCATTAATTCAACAATATATCTCTGTAACCATTGTTCCTCCACTTTTGGATGTTCAGCAGGGGTTTCCAGGTCATAGGGCATCCCGAACGGCATCTCAAAAGGTGAGATCCCTGTATCCGTCCGAGGTTGCGTCCTTAAATTTAGTAAAGCTATTGGAAGGCATCTCACCCAATTCATTTTTGTCTCTACCATTAACTTAGTTAGTTGCTTTTTTATTTCCCCATTCATTCTTTCAAGTCTTCCTGAACTTTGTGGGTGCCACGGGGTATGATATTCCCACCTAGTTCCCATAGAGTCCAAGGCCTCTTTAATAATCTTTGAGGTAAAATGTGGGCCTCTATCGGAGTCTATTACAGCTATGTTCCCATATCTTGGTACAATATTTTCAAATATTATCTTTACAATTGTTCGTGCTGTAGCGCGGGCCACGGGGAAGGCTTCCACAAAGTGTGTAAGATGATCAACTAGAACTAAAAGGTATTTATATCTCCCTACTTTCGGGAGCTCTGTAAAGTCAATTTGAAGTTTCTCAAACGGTCTTTTTGCAAGACCTCTTCCCCCTAATACTTTTCCCCTGAGCTGTTGTTTATTTACTTTTTGGCATGTTAGGCACCCTCCCACTGTTCTTTCGGCAATTTCATAAATCCCAGTACACATGTATTTAGTTCCATAATGATCTACGAGTGCTTGTACCCCGCAGTGAGTTTGCCCGTGTAATTCTTTCATTATTTTCCAGGCCATACCTTTAGGGATTACCTCCCTTCCATTAGGGAGCACCCACTTCCCTTCTTTTTCAATTACTCCCATTTGTTGTAATTTTTTTTTCTCGGGCTGTAAAGCTCTTATTGCTCCCAACCACTTTTTCAGGCTCCTTTCCTTCCTTTATCATTAGTAATGCAGCCCTCTTTGCTTCTTCATCAGCCAAATTGTTTCCCCTTATTAAGGCAGAGATCCCTTTTTGATGACCCTTCACATGTACTACTGCTATCTGTTTTGGTCCTCTCAGGGCCTTTAAAGTTTGTTTTATTAAAGCTTCATGTATTAGGTTCTTCCCCTGGGTGTTTATTAATCCCTCTTTCTTCCCAAATTTTTCCAAAGGTATGAACGACCCCATACGCATACTTAGAATCAGTAAATATAGATCCCACCTTTCCTTTTAGTATCTGCAACGCCCTCAGGACTGCAAACAATTCACATGCTTGGGCTGACCAGGTAGTATCTAAGGGGCCAGATTCCCTTACTTCTAAGGTGTTTCCATCTATTATGGCATATCTTGATTTTCGTTTTCTGTCCACCACTCTTGATGATCCATCTACAAATAATTTCTCCCCACTTGATAACTCTTCTTCCTCCAGGTCCTCCCTTATTTTGGTTTGGGATTCTATGAATCGAATACAGTCATGGGTCAGTTCTTCACTTGGTTCCCCATATAAAAATTGAGCTGGATTTTGTAAACTAGTCATTTCAATTTCTAATTTAGGTGAGTGTATCAATATATCTTCATACTTTAATAATCTAGCATCAGTAATCCATTTTTCTGCTTTTTGTTGTAATACCCCTCTTATGTGGAGTGTACACCTTTAATTCTCCCCCTAAAGTAACCTTCTTAACTTCCTCAACTAGAAGGGCGGTAGCCACTATAGCTTGCAAGCAAGTGGGCCAACCCCTGCTAACAGGGTCCAGTAATTTAGAAAAATACCCTACGGGTTTCTTTTTGTCTGCCCACTTTTGGGTTAAAACCCCATATGCCGTTCCCTCTTCTGTGTTTACAAACAGATAAAAAGGTTTCTTGACATCAGGTAAACTTAACACCGGGGCATTTACCAAATCTGCCTTCACATCCTCAAAACATTTCTCGTCGGTTTCGCTCCATTTTATTAATCCTTCTCCCACCAATTTTTGATATAGGAACTTTACCTTTTTGCTGTAATTCTCAATCCACTGTCTACAGTAACCGAGCAACCCCAACAATTTTCTCACTTGTCTTTTACTCCTTGGCATTTGTAGTGACAAAATGCCTTTTACTCGCTCAGGATCTAATTTCTTGGTCCCCTTGCTTAACCAGTGTCCCAAGTATTTTACCTCCTCTTCAGTAAACTGTAATTTGGACATGGATACTTTTAATCCTTTTAGACTAAAAAAATTCAGTAAGTTTATGCTCTCTTCCCTTACAGCCTTTTGATTCTCCCCTGCTAATAATATGTCATCTACATACTGTACCAGTGTTACTTCAGGGTTCAGTTCATAGGTATTCAATACTTGTTCCAGGGCCTGCCCAAACAAGTTTGGTGACTCTGTAAATGCTTGCGGCAGCACGGTCCACCTTAACTGCTGTTTCCTATGAGTCTCGGAATCTTCCCATTCAAAGGCAAAGTAATCTTTGCACTCCTCCTTTAAGGGACAAGCCCAAAAAGCGTCTTTCAAATCGATAACACTGTACCACTTTAGTTCCGGAGAAAGCTGACTGAACAGAGTATAGGGATTGGCTACCACTGGATATCTAGTGAGTGTTCTTTTATTTACTTCTCTTAAATCTTGTACTAAATGGTAAGAACCATCTGACTTTTTAACAGGTAGTATAGGGGTGTTATGAGGTGACATGCAAGGTTCCAATAATCCTTGTTTCAATAATCTGTCGATCACTGGTTGTAGCCCTCTTTTACCTTCCTGGGATATTGGGTATTGTTTTACCCTTATAGGGACCTCAGGGTTCGTGATGGTAATTTCAAAGGGAATGATATTTAATTTCCTCACTGACTCAGAGGTGTACCACACTTCAGGGTTAATTCTTGCTTCATCTTCTGCAGTAAGAGTGCACAACTTCACTGCTATTTCTTTGTCTTTTATTTCTAAATTAATCCCTAGCTCAGTCATTAGATCTCTTCCTAATAAATTATAGTCTGCCTCAGGTACCAGTAAAAAGGATCCTATGCCGAATTGAGAAGGGGTTTCTATTTCTCCCCCTTTTATCAACGGGACCTCAAAGGGCTCCCCTTTTGCTCCTATTACTTGCAGTTTCTCAGGGGAGGGAGAACATCCCCGGGGCACTTTTTGGACTGTAGATCTTTCAGCCCCGGAGTCCACAAGGAACTCCGCTTCTTGGCACTGGGGGCCCAATTTCAACTTTATCAAGGGCTCTGTTCCTTTTTGGGTCCCCAGCAAATAGAGCCCCTGACCCCTTCAATCTTCTTTAAACATTTGCTCATCTTGCATCCTTTTCCTACAAGATTTTTTCATGTGTCCTTTCTTTTGGCAATAAAAGCATTCGACTTGCTTCGTATCCTTCATCTCTTTTCAGTCCCTCGGGGGTTTTTCCCTGGGTCTCGGAACACCCATTCCCCAGGCACGGGCCGGAGTTTTATTCTGCCCCTCCCTGACCGCTGCCATCAGAATCCTTGCCTGTTTCTTTTGACTTTCCTTCTCCCTTCTCACATATACCTTCTGAGCCTCTCTCAGCAACTCATCTAATCCCTTTTCTTGCCAATCCTCCAATTTTTCCAACTTCTTTCTAATATCCACCCATGATTTTGCCACAAATTGAGTTTTTAACAGGGCCTGCCCCACAGGAGTAGCAGGGTCTAGCCCAGAATAAAGCTGCAAACTTTTTTGCAACCTTTCTAACCATTCAGTAGGGGTTTCATCCTTTTTTTTTTATATTCATTAAAAGCTTTATTGATGTTCTGCCCTCTAGGGACAGATTCCCTAATTCCTTGGACAATGATTGTACGCAAATCCGACATATATGCTCGATGTTCAGCATTTTAATTATCCCAATTTGGTTGTTGCAATGGCCACTTAACCTCTCCCCCGGGACCCTGCTGATGCTGCTGGTCCCACAGTCTCATGCCTGCCCTTCGGATCATTTGCCTTTCTTCCACTGTGAACAATATACCCAAAATTGCTTGCAATTCCTCCCAAGTGTATATATTAGGACCCAGAAACGGGTCTAATCTTTCGGAAACTCCCAGGGGATCTTCCAGGAGACTTCCCATTTCCTTCCTGAATTCTCTCACGTCTCCAGAACTCAAGGGAACTGATACAAACCCCTTTCCTGGCTGTGGACCCCCCATCGCTATTTATTTCAAGGGGTATAACCCTCCCTTTGATTGCTCAACTTTTTTTGGCCTGGCTTCTAGTCATTCTTTGATTTTCTATAGGGGTACCAGGAGGGGCAGAATGGGAGTCCCGAGAGAGTGGAGAGGGAGGAGGAGAAATGTGATTCAACTTAGGGGCAGAAGGAGGGGGAGGGGTACTGTCAGGGGACGACGCAGGAGAAAAATAGGGAGGAGGAGGGGGGGGAAGTTCTTCAGGAGCTCTGGTCTTTTTCTTAGAATCCTTTTCTCTTAAGGTAAACACTCGGGTCCTAGTGTCCGTCGCGATCCACAAACTGGCGTACTCGCTTTCCTCTAAACTAAAAGGCTCCTTTGAATTCACATATATATTTAAAGCTCGACAGATCCAATCCTCAAAGGAACCAAAAATGGGCCAATATAAATGGTCCCCCCTTATTTGTTTTCCGCCCCAAACTTGCATACAATAGTATACCATTTTCTCTTTGGTTTTTCCTCGCCTAGACGGCCAGTCTCCCCAGTGGGCTATCATTAACCCTAAGGGACTGTCTGGCGGGATATCGGGTAGCCCTATCTTCGGACCATCCATGAGATCAGAAGGCTTGCTTTTCCTCTGTCCCATCTTCCGAGGTGCCTCCGTACACTCACTCACACTTGCTTCCCTTCGTTTGTGGCCCACGCCCTCACGGGCAATGGGAACCGCACTACAAGAGGGTCCGCACTCGCTTCGCCCGGTGGACTACTAAGCCCGGTGGACGTCTCAGTCGGTTGCACCTCGGGAAACCCACCCCGACCGAACAGAAACCTTTAATAATACTCACGCATCCGGGAGTCTTCGTTCGGGCCTTCGTGCACAAAAATTACGGGGTACTGCAGTTTCTTTGCTCAGTTATCGAAATTTTAAGGGGTGCGTAGATGCAGGATTCGGCCACAGCTCCCTCCAGAACGGGGCTATCCTTAGATAGGGCACCCCCCTGCCCTACAGGGGTCCGCACCAAAGGGCTGGATCTGAGTCACGGCACCAAATTGTTATAGGCGCTTGTGCTCAAATCAAATTGAGGAGCCAATTTTTCATTAATCAGTTGTGAATTTATTAGCAAGCGATAAAAGAGCAAACAGCGCTGGGCGGCCGGGGAGCTTTTTACTCTACCTGCGGCGCGCGCCCCACCTTTACCAGAGTCCCTTTTTATAGCGTAGCGGTTCCGGTTCCACGTAGCATATCCTGGTATCCTTCTGCGGCTGCGCATGCTGCTGCTAGGGGCTTGCTTTGGTGCCTCTGGTGGTCGTGAGGATGAAGGCCGTAGTCTTCCTCCACATTGTGGATCAGTCTCTTTCTTTATTTGGTCTTGATGAGCCAATGTATATAGCAGGGAATTACCTAACAGCTAGAGTATTTGGAACAGGCATCCTTTAGTAGCCCCCCGCTTTACGTTTTTGACATCTATTAAAGAAGTAATTACACAAGGGTTACACATTAACCATGGAACAAGTATCAAAGGGAGAAACGGAGGGGGGGTTCCCTGGAGGAGAGGGGGGCCTCTCTCCCTTCTGGTTGCTTTGAGAACAAATCTCATATTTTTTGATTTATTACACGGGGGCTGACTGGAAAACAAAAATGAAAACAAAAAAAACCACACAAAAAAAAAAAAAGGAAAAAAAAACCACCACACCCACAAAAAACAAGCACTTTACTGTATGTACCAGGTGACCTGATACAGCTGAACTGAAGTTTTCCTTTATAACAGTTGTTGATGCCAGAATTTTGTATCCTGTTTTATAAGAATTTAATAAAAATGCATTGAGACCGATGTGGTCGGCATGTGGCTGCGGGCAGGCTGGGGGGCACGGGGCCAGTGGTGGCTGTGGAGGGGGGGTAGTGAGCCCCCCAGTCTTCCCACCATCTTGTGCTGGGCTCAAGGGGGCTGGGAGGGCAGGGCTGGAGCTGCGGGGTGCTGGGTTGGGATCCCAGGAATCCCGGCTGGCAGCGGCTCCGGCCCTGACTCACTTTTCCCAGGGGGGTGGTGAGATCTGCCGCATCCCCAAACGGGGGCTGGAGGGTGACGGCGCAGCGCTGGGCGCTCTGCCCGCTGCCCTGGTTCCCTTTATCGGGCAGGTTGCAGAGGGGGAAACTGAGGCAAGTGGAAGGTGTGTGGTGGGATGCAGGGGGGGCTGGGGATATGGGAAGCAGCAGGGACTGGAGGCTGGGGATCAGGATGTGGAAGAAGGGCAGCAGGAGACAGGGAAGATCTTGCTAAAGTTATTTTTTTACATATTTTAATTTTGAAAGTATTTCCTGGCCTGGAAAGTAAGTTTTCCAGTCCTGCTGCCCCGCTGGGGGATGGAGCTGTGAGCCTTCTGGATGCCACTGCCACCCCACCCGGCGTTGCGGGCCTGGCAGACCCCCCCCATACGTGGCACCCCGGTTTTGAGGATGGGGCTGCGAGCTCTGCCACGGAGCAGTGGCTGTTGCTCCCGGCTCCACACGCTGCCGAGGGCAGCTCCGAGCCGAGGAAACCCCGCAGCACCCGGCTGCCGAGCAGTCGCTGCTCACTGCTCGAAAAACGGCGCAGCTGCGGCATCCGCGCAGGGCGGCTCCAGGCGTCTCCTCTCCAGGCTGCTCCGGGGTGGCCCTTGGTGGGACCAGAGCCGAGGTCCTCTGGATGTAGTGGACAAAGCTATTTCTCCCTCCTGTGCCTGAGGTCACCACCTTGTGACCCGGGACATTTTAGGAGCACCCTGAGTTTTGCCCATTACTTCCTTAATCTTCCTCCCCATTTCCATGTTCGTTTGAAGTCTAAGTTTTTCAAATCATTGTCTTCAATTATTTTATGTGTTTCCTTAGGTGATAGTATTTTACTATATTTTCTTTGAAGTTTCTCTTTTATTTTCTTTCCCTGTATTTTTTTTTTTTCTTTTTAAAAAGTTTCCGTTTTAAGTTCTCTGCTGCTCTCCTTCCTCAGTCCTCTCAGGATCTCAAACCCGGCTGTTTCATGGGCCCTGTGGCTGCAGCTACCCTTGATTGCTGTGTCCCCAGACCACTTCTTCCCTGTCAGTGAAGAGCAGATCCCGCTGGTCCCTCCAGTGCATGTAGCAAGAAGCTGTCCCTTCTTCCTAATCCTTCCCCACCATTCCTGAGGAATGTTCCTGTCTTGTTCCCATCGCCCATCTCCCTGTGTTTAACACCTACCCACCACCGCCTCCCCTGGCCCTGGGTTGTACCCTCCCTCCTCAGCCATCCCCCGTTCCAAGCTCTTTCCACCCTTTAGGAAGCTTGTTGGCAAAGACACTGTGTCTTACAGAGTCTTCTGCATTTCTCTCCATTTAGGCAGGACACTGCCAGAGGCTCAGAACAGCTCCAAAGGCTTTTGGAAGCCGAGAACACCTCCTGGCTTTCTTTGAACAGAACCAGTGACATGACCATGGTAATGAGCTCCTCCCTTGCTGGGACTCTTGTCCAAGGCAGGGGACTTCTGCGAGCAAAGGGACCCAGAATCAGTGGGGTTGGCAGTGTCCCTAGGGAGAGGGTTCCTGCTGTCCCCGAGAAGGGACTTTTTGAGGGCTGCACTCCAGTGTCCCAGCAGCAGTTCCAGCCCTCCTGGCCACCAGCAAGCCCTGGTTGTCTGCAGGGCCAGCACACTGTGCCCAGGAGCCCAACTCTCCTCCCTCACCCTGGGGCCCTCTCTTCTCATCCCCCCCCGTGCAGTGACTGCAGCCCCTGGTGCCAGATTTCCTGCGGGCACTGCCGCCAGCACTGCCGGGCATCTCTCGCCAGGGCTGGTTTCACTGCCCAGCTCAGCAGCACCATGAGGGCACTCGGTGTGACATGTCTTCCTTCCTTCCTCCTAGGCATTTGGAAAATACCTCCGACCTTTTGAAAGAACAGATGTCATCCTCACAGCCATCGAGGCTGTGACAGAAGCCAGCACTTCTGAGAAGGAGGGGGCCAGCAGCATGCTGGACGAGGCCATGAAAGACCCAGCCTCCTGGCTGATGGATGTAAGTGTCCTGTGGCTGGATTGCCCTGCCCTTCAGCCCTGTCAGGCCCTGTTCTGCCTTCCTCTCCATCCCTCCCTCCCAAAGCCAGCCATCTCAGGCACCTGAAGCCACCCCAAGGCAGCAGAGAGGGATGGGAAGGGCAGCTGAGAAAATGGCTGCACTGCAGCGGCAGCACCATCCTCACCTGTGTCCCCTCCAGGTGCCAAAGATCTTCAGCTGTATCCATGAAAGCCTGCAAAGCATCATCATGGCACCAGCCCTGCACAGCCTCGAATCTCTCATTCTTCTGAGGGCTGACAAGAGCCCTGTGGAGGTAGTCAGGACACTGTTGAAAACCGCTCCACGAGGAGACAGGTACTGGTCCTGACAGCCTTGAGGCCTTGCTCCCGGGAATACCGCAGGACCGCCCTGAGGAGCAGGGCCCTCCATCCCACCACGTTTCCCATCCTGGGTGGGTTGGCCAGGCCCGCAGCAGCCAGAGCTGGCCGAGCCATCCCAGAGCCCCGTCACCACGCTCCCCCAGCCCCACGGGGTCACCACCTCAGCCCTCTCCTGCTGCCCAGGGCATCCCACCCGAGGGGCCGGGTCTGCGTCCTGCGGGGCTGACCCAGGCTGCGCTGCTGTGGCCGAGGCAGCCCTGCTGACAGAGCGCTCTGCCTTGCAGCGCTGCCCTGGCCATGTGAGAGGTGATGTTCTCCGTGCCCCAGACTTTGTAGAACATCTTGAAGGAGCTGTTGATCCAACTGCAGGACCGGGAGAACAGGCTTTTCTACACATACATGGAGGACACCTGCGTCCTTCGCCTGGCGGTGAGTTACCAGAAAAAGCCCCGGTGCCCTTGTCTGTGCTGCCCATGAGAACCAGGAGTTGCAAGCTATGGGGAGCCCCACCAGCTCTGCCGGTCGCTCACTGCTGGGTTTGTTTCAGCTGCTGGCCTTCAGTGATTTGGAAGGTGAGGAGTTTGTGCCCATGTACCAAGTCTGGAACTTTCTGATGGATCCAAGCGTGGCAATGCTCTCCCTGGTGCTCACAGGCCTGGCCACACTGTTGCAGAGAGGCGAGATGGTGAGCAGGGCACAGCCAAGGGGAGCCATGTTAGCAGCCAGGGGCTGGGGCAGTGGGTAAGGTGGTGGCTTGGCCTTGGCTGGGAGTCAGGAGGTGGGGTGACTGCTCCAAGTGCCCTCCCTGCCATGGTGGGTCCTGGTGGCTGTCTGGGGAGCTTTCCAGGCATGGACCTTTTCATAAAAAGGAAGTTCTCTTTTGCATACAGGCAAGAAAAATGCAGGTCTTCCTACCAGACCTTATGGAGCTCCTTCAGAATGAAAATGAAAATATCAAGATGAAGGCCCTGGTGGTCATCCAAAAACTAATGGGTCACCTGGAGAAGGCGGAGGGCAGCCCCATCACTGTGCCGCTGGCGGAGGAACTCCTGCCCCTCTTTGACGAGGTGAGGCTGATGGGGGAGCCCAAGCCCCGCAGGTGGGCACTGGGCAAGGACAGCTGCCCTTCAGCCCAGCCCTGAGAGCAGTGCTCGGAGCAGAGTCTTCTCCTCTGCTTTCTGCCCCGGGCTCCTTTGGGACAGCTTCTGGGTTCTGTAGCCCGGCCCAGATTTTCCCTGGCAGCTGCTCCAAGAGTCCCAAGGGCTCCCCAGCTGTGCTGTGGGGCAGCACCAGACGTTATCCCCAGACCCCAAGGTAAGGGGCTGAGTCTGAGCCAGTGGGGCATGGCCTGGAGGCATTGCTGAGGAGCAGCCCCCGGTCTGCTCCTCAACCCATCCGTGGGGAGCTCTTCCCCAGCATGGCTGGTGCCGCTGATGGGGTGTGCTGGGTGGCTGGGAGAACGCTCTGAGGCACAGACACTGCCTGGAGGAGATCTGTGGAGTGGTCTTTCATGAGCCTGGGGCCATTCAGCCATGGCTGCAGATCTGGGCCACGGCTCCCATGTGCAGAATCCAACCCTGAAGCATCTGCCCTGCCATCATCCATGCTAACACTTCTGCTCACTGTGGGCAGAGAGCTGCTATTGCTGAAGTCCTATTGCGGTTCTCCCTGCCAGGAGCTCAGCCAGCTGAGAGAGCTCTCCATCCGCCTCTTCAGAGATCTGGTGAACAATATGGTGAGGAACAGCAAGAGGCAGATGAACGTGCAAATGGGCCTGCTGCCGCTGCTCTTTCACATGAGCGACGAAACGCAGAGCGTGGCCAAGGTACAGCTGTCAAAGCTCAGCAGTGGTGCAGGGAAGAGAGCCCCAGACGTTTGGACCAGGGCACGTCCCAGCTTCCTAAGGGCGCGATCACCTCAGGAACAAAGCCAAGAGGAGGAGGACGCCAGGTCTCCTTCCCCAGGCCATGGTGCCATGTCCCAGCTTCTGGTGTTCTGCAGGCCTCCAGGGAAGCCCTCCTGGCTGTCGCAGAGCTCCTCAGGTGGAACCAGCTCAGGCACCTGGTGTGGACCCAGCGGATGTGGAGGATTGGTGAGTGCTTGGTGAGGACAACCCCCAAGCCCCAGGGCCCAGGCTGGGCGAGGGTTTTCCCGTGGTCTCTGCAACTGGGGGTGCTGGAGGAGGGCTTGCTCCGGCCGGCCGGGAAGGCTTTGCAACGTGCCCATACCCTTGTGCTCTCTGCAGCTGGCACAGGACAGGAGCAGGGCTGAGGAATACCTGGATCAGAGCCTGCCGTACCTGCAGGATGCTCAGGCCAGCTTGCAAGATGCAGCCGTCAGGTTCATCGGTGAGCCAGAGCCCCCAGTCCCTCTTTTGGCAGCCTGGCCCCAGGGCACCGTCCTTCCCAGGGGTCACCTGCTGAGGGGGGGAGGGCGTGCAGCCCAGCGGGCAGGGCTGGGGGCCGTGCTGCTGGGAGCGTGCTGGGGAGCACGAGGTCTGACGGGAGCTCTGTGCCTAGGGCTTGCTGCGCGGCACCTGAGGGACCAGCGTGGAGAAAAGCTGTGTGAAGTCTGCGATGGTGAGTGGGGGCAGCACTGGTGGGGCTGGAAACAGACTGGGGACGGGTGCTGCCATGCCTTGCCCTGCTCCAGGGAAATGCTTCAGGGACAGGGGAAGATCTCAGGGGCGTTGGGAGCAGCAGCTTCCAGTTGATCCCTATGTCCCACCCTCTCCTCCCTGCCAGGGAAAGAGAAGGGTGGGCGTAGCATGCTCTGGAGGGGGTGCCTGGGGGTCTCTGCAGACAGCGGGCTTTCATCTCATCTCTGTCCTGGGTTTGGCCAGGACAGGGTTAATTTTCACCGGACTCCAGGAAGCAGCACAGCCGGGGGGTGGGGGCTGACCCCACCTGGCCAAACAGAGCCTGCTATTCCATACCATGTGCCATCATGCTGGGTTCCGGTGGGGGGGTGGGGCGGCGGGGACTCTGGCGGCTCGGGAGCGCGTGGCACCGGTCCTGTTCGAGAGAGAGGGTCTGTTGTGCGAGTTTCTGTCGTATTTTCCCCTTATCTGTATCGTTGTTGTTGCTGTTCCCTCTGTTTGCTGTTCTGTTAAACTGCCTTTATCCCAACCCACCAGTTTCTGCCTGCTTCTTTCCATTCTCCTCCGCACCGCGGTGGGGGGAGGGGCGGCCGTGTGGCGCTTTTGTTGCCGGCGGCAGCCGAAACCGAAACATTAATTTGGCGCCCAGGCGTGGGGCAGAGATAACGGCAGGGCTGAGCAGCGGGTGTTAAAACTGCTTTCTTAGATTTTGTTAAAATTTATTATATGCATTTTTCTGTGTTAAGTAGTCGCCGGTAAAAAAATGTTTCTGACTTTGATCAAGTGGCTCTGTTATGTAAATCCGTACTTGCACTATGTGTTCATTGCCATGCTGTTCATCATGGCTGGGAGAAGGATCAGGATGATTATTTTCCTCTGCTGTATGATATTGACTTATGACATGATAGCATCACTGTGCATGAAATTAGGATTGTATTTGCAGGCGGCACTGCGGTCATTTCTGTACCTCGGATCCTATGTCTTAGAATTTGTGAATAATTGAACCCAGCCTGTGGGGAAAACCGGAGGGGAAACCTTCCCCCACTCTTTTGCCCTCCCTCTCTCCTTCAGGCTGGTCCTAACGGCTTTTGAGAATCTCGAGTACCTGTGGGATGCTCAGGCCAGCACTCTCCTTTTGTTCTGCCTCCTGAATGGGTTGCAGGTTTTGTTTAGGGTTAAGCAAGTCGTTAAGAACATCGTGCAGAGACCTGCCCCGGGGTCGGGTAGCTGTGAGTGGCTGGGTGTGTGGGACAGCATGGGCAGGTGTCTAGAGCAGTGGGCACCCCCGGTGTGTTTTAAACTCACTCCTGAACAAATACAGAATCCGGACAATCTGGTAAAATATCTGCAAAAAGTGTGCTGCCACCCTGGGAACTCGAGAGAGACACAAATCACTGCAATGTGCTGGGGTCTGGCCCACGCCTACTGAGCCTTGTTCAACCTGATTCAGTGCCCTAAAGGGGAAAGGGGGGGAAGCGAAGCGGCAGGCACTGCGACTGGCGCTGCCCCCCCAGCTGGCCCTGCAGCCCCTCCAGCCCAGCAGGCAGTCAGAGCCCCCCGGACCGGCACCACGGCTGCTGCAGCCACTGGCATGGTCCCGGCTCCCCCGGTGGGCACAGCAGCTGCTCCAGCCCCAGCTCCAGCCACAGGCACAGTGACTGAGCCCAATGACCAACCTGTGCCAGTAGCAGTCGCCCCCATAAAACTAAAGAAAGACGCAAAGAGAGCAGATCGCTCCGGGAGGGATGACGATGAGCCAGGGTCATCGCGGGACACAGAGACAGAGATCATCACCCGGTCCCTGTCCCTGGGCGAGCTGCGAGACATGCGGAAAGATTTCAGCCGCCACCCAGGCGAGCACATTGCCACCTGGCTGCTGCGGTGCTGGGATAACGGGGCCAGCATCTTGGAATTAGAGGGCAAGGAAGCCAAGCAGCTGGGATCCCTGGCCAGGGATGGGGGCATTGACAAGACCATTGGGAAGAAGGAACAAGTCCTCAGCCTCTGGAGGAGACTTCTCTCAGGGGTGAGGGAGAGATACTCCTTCAGTGACGATTTTGTATGTTATCCTGGCAAGTGGACCAATATGGAAAAGGGTATTCAGTACTTGAGGGAATTAGCTGTGCGGGAGCTGGTTTATAATGAACCAGATGATGACCAGTTACCCACAGACCCAGATAAAGTCCAGTGCACAGCATCTATGTGGAGGAAGTTTGTGCGGAGCACGCCCTCCTCATATGCCAACTCACTGGCAGTTGTAAACTGGAAAGGTAAGGAGGCACCAACAGTGGATGAGGTGGCTGTCAGACTCTGGCAATATGAGGAAATTCTCTCTTCCTCCCTTGTCTCAGCTGTAAATAAATTGTCCCAGAAGGTCCAGTGACTCGAACAGAGTATGTCCTACTCCCCACCTGTACGGGCCAGTGTCTCGGCTATCAGGGACAAGCGTTTCTCTGCTCAGGAGAGGGAATACAGAGGCTACACACCACAGGGCACCCTGTGGTTTTACCTGCGTGACCACGGAGAGGACATGAGGAAGTGGGATGGAAAACCCACCTCAAGTCTAGAGGCACGAGTGCGTGAGTTGCGAGGTAAAATAATCACAAAAGGGGATGCTGTTAGGAAAAATGCCTCTCCAGTTTCCAGCAGCCAGCTCTCCAGACCAGGCAGACAGTTTGATCTTGATTCTGATCCTCTGGAGGGGACCTCCAAGTCATTTGCTGCAGTTGAGCAGCAATTTCTCTGACGAGGATTAGAGGGGCCCTGCCTCCAGCCAGGTGGAGGAAAGGGACAACCGTGTTTATTGGACAGTGTGGATTCGGTGGCCTGGCACGTCAGGTCCGCAAGAGTATAAAGCTCTAGTGGACACTGGTGCACAGTGTACTTTAATGCCATCAGAGTTCAAAGGGTCAGAGTCCATTTGCATTTCGGGAGTGACAGGGGGGTCCCAAGAGCTGAGTGTACTGGAGGCTGAAGTGAGACTCACTGGGCAGGACTGGCAGAAGCACCCCATTGTAACTGGCCCCGAGGCTCCGTGCATCCTTGGGATAGACTATCTTAGGAGAGGGTATTTCAAGGACCCAAAGGGGTATCGGTGGGCTTTTGACATAGCTACTGTGGAGACGGAAGAAATTAAACAGCTGTCCATTTTGCCTGGTCTCTCGGAGGATCCTTCCGTTGTGGGGTTGCTGAGGGTTGAAGAACAACAGGAGGTGCCCATCGCGACCACAACGGTGCACCGGAGACAGTATCGTACCAACCGAGACTCCCTTCTCCCCATTCATCAGCTGATCCGCCAGCTGGAAAGTCAAGGAGTGATCAGCAAAACTCGCTCACCCTTTAATAGTCCCATATGGCCAGTGAGAAAATCTACTGGAGAGTGGAAACTGACAATAGACTACCGTGGCCTGAATGAAGTCAAACCACCGCTGAGTGCTGCCGTGCCAGACATGTTGGAACTTCAATATCAGCTGGAGTCAAAGGCAGCCAAGTGGTACGCGACAATTGACATTGCTAATGCATTCTTCTCCATCCCTTTGGCAGCAGAGTGCAGGCCACAGTTTGCTTTCACCTGGAGGGGCATCCAGTACAGCTGGAATCGACTGCCCCAGGGGTGGAAACACAGTCCCACCATTTGCCATGGACTAATCCAGACTGCACTGGAAAAGGCTGAAGCTCCAGAACATCTGCAGTACATCGACGACATCATTGTCTGGGGTGACACCGCGGAGGAGGTTTTTGAGAAAGGGGAGAAAATAGTTCAGATCCTTCTGAAAGCCGGTTTCGCCATTAAGCGAAGTAAAGTTAAGGGACCTGCACAAGACATCCAGTTTTTGGGAATAAAATGGCAGGATGGGCGCCGTCAAATCCCAATGGATGTCATCAACAAAATAGCAGCTATGTCTCCGCCAACCAGCAAAAAGGAAGCACAGGCCTTCCTGGGTGTTGTGGGTTTTTGGAGGATGCACATCCCAAATTACAGCCAGATTGTAAGTCCTCTGTACCACGTGACCCGGAAGAAGAAAGATTTTGAATGGGGCCCTGAGCAACGACAGGCATTTGAACAGATTAAACGGGAGATAGTTCATGCCGTAGCCCTTGGTCCAGTCCGGTCAGGGCAAGATGTTAAAAACGTGCTGTACACCGCAGCCGGGGAGAATGACCCAACCTGGAGTCTCCGGCAGAAAGCACCAGGGGAGACTCGAGGTCGACCCCTGGGGTTCTGGAGCTGGGGATACAAAGGATCCGAGGCCCACTATACTCCCACTGAAAAAGAGATTCTGGCAGCATCTGAAGGCGTTGGAGCTGCTGCAGAAGTGGTCGGCACTGAAGCACAGCTCCTCCTAGCACCACGGTTGCCGGTCCTGGGCTGGATGTTCAAAGAGACGGTCCCCTCTACGCATCATGTCACCGATGCTACGTGGAGTAAGTGGGTCGCTCTGATCACCCAGCGCGCCCGAATGGGAAACCCCAGTTGCCCAGGAATTCTGGAGGTAATCATGGACTGGCCAGAAGGCAAAGATTTCGGAGCATCGCCAGAGGAGGAGGTGACACGTGCTGAAGAGGCCCCACTGTATAACCAGCTGCCAGAAGATGAGAAACAGTATGCCCTGTTCACGGATGGGTCCTGTCGCATTGTGGGGAAGCAGCGGAGGTGGAAGGCTGCTGTATGGAGCCCTACACGACAAGTCGCAGAAACTGCTGAGGGAGAAGGTGAGTCCAGCCAGTTTGCAGAGGTGAAAGCCATCCAGCTGGCTTTAGACATTGCCAGTCGAGAGAAGTGGCCAGTGCTCTATCTTTACACCGACTCCTGGATGGTGGCCAATGCCTTGTGGGGATGGCTGCAGCAATGGAAGAAGAACAACTGGCAGCGCAGAGGCAAACCTATCTGGGCTGCCCCATTGTGGCAAGATATTGCTGCCCGTCTGGAGCAGTTGGTTGTAAAAGTCTGTCACGTGGACGCCCACGTCCCTAGGAGTCGGGCCACTGAAGAACATCAAAACAACCACCAGGTAGATCAGGCTGCTAAGACTGAAGTGGCTCAGGTGGATCTGGACTGGCAACATAAGGGTGAACTTTTTATAGCTCGGTGGGCCCATGACACCTCAGGCCACCAAGGAAGAGACGCGACATACCGATGGGCTCGTGACCGAGGGGTGGACTTGACCATGGACACCATTGCACAGGTTATCCATGAATGTGAGACATGCGCTGCAGGCCAAGCGGGTAAAGCCTCAGTGGTATGGAGGACGATGGCTAAAATATAAATATGGGGAGGCTTGGCAGATTGACTACCTCACACTGCCACAAACCCGCCAAGGCAAGAGCTATGTGTTCACAATATTGGAGGCCACCACCGGATGGCTGGAAACCTACCCTGTGCCCCATGCCACTGCCCGGAATACCATCCTGGGCCTTGAAAAACAAGTCCTGTGGCAACATGGCACTCCCGAAAGAATTGAGTCGGACAACGGGACTCACTTTCGTAACAGCCTTATAGACACCTGGGCCAAAGAACATGGTATTGAGTGGGTGTATCACGTCCCCTACCATGCACCAGCCTCTGGAAAGATCAAGCGGTACAATGGGCTGCTAAAAACCACTTTGAGGGCAATGGGGGGTGGGACTTTCAAAAACTGGGATACTCATTTAGCAAAGGCCACCTGGTTGGTTAACACCAGAGGGTCCACCAACCGGGCTGGTCCTGCCCAGTCAAAACCTCAGCGCCCCGTAGAAGGAGATAAAGTCCCTGTAGTGTCGCGGAGGATGAACCGGACTGGACACGATGATCAATGTGATCAGGTACAAGCCGTTTATTAGCCTCAGATAGCTCACATTTATATTCTCCATTACATACGCGGCAATCTCCCATTGGCAATAATCAAATTAAATCACATAGCAACCCGATTATGTTTGGTGTGCATTACTTGTTCACGCGTTGTGCTCGTGGCTTTCTTGTAGGTGGCAGGTTCCACTTCAGTATTCTGGACTCATTTTTCTTTGCATTCATTCCTTTGTTTATACCACCGTTTGTCCTCTAGATGCCCTTGCGGCCTTATGCTAAGGCTTCATGGCCTCATAGAGAAAATGCTGGATTGCTCACATGTCCCCAGTCCTTTAATGCTTCATCCTCTACAAATCCCCCTTCTTTGTTTTGAGCAATCCAGGCCTGGTTGAAGACCTTAAACATCAATTTCTTTATGCAGCTTAAAGCACAACCTGCAATTCCTAAACACACAATAATTGCTACCAAAATAACAATATCTTGTTTAACTAATTCCCTTATCCATCCCGACAGACCCCAAGAAGACAGCCAACTGTCAAACGGTGATGTATTGTACGTAATATGCTCTGTTCTTTCCCACAAGACAGCTAGCTGTTGGTGAATACTTTGAGAGTGATCAGATAGATTTATGCAACACATCCCCTCAAACTCTTGGCACCTATGACCTTGCGCAAGCAATAAAAAATTAATAGCCGCTCTATTTTGTAAAACTGCATGGCGAACGCTATTTAGATTCATTAATAACTGTGTTAATATTTTTGATGTGATATTAGACTGCTTCAAGCTCCAGCAAGCTAATTTTTGAAGAATATTCCAATTCCTGGCTGCAGCACCTCCAGGGAGGAAAAAGGATAACGCTACTGTTCCAGCTACAGATCTCAGTTGTACATTATCATCACACCTTGGATCAAAGTGTCTAAGACTTCGCTTACTACGAGTTTTATTGAAGCTCAAAAAATCTCTGATACGTGGGGTAAACAATGTTAGCTTTCCTATGTAGCATGGACCTCCTACTGGGTGAACAGGAATCCCTCCCCACGCGCGATCTCTGCAAATGAGGAAATATCTGTAAAAAGGCACTCTGCATCACTGGCACATCACTACTCCACTTACATTCACCTTTCTCTGACCCACCTTGAACCAACACTTTTTCCTGTTTCTGTTCTCCTTCCATCAACACCCTGTGATGTATTAATGCTGGAGGTTCTTTCTTTTCCCCTGTCAAACGCAAAAAATTCAAGACATACAATGCTTTGTTCAGTCGTTCCTGTGGCATACTCCCAGTCTCCCCCCTTTTTGTTTATGCAGTAATTGTTTCAATGTGTGGTGTACTCTTTCTACCATGGCTTGTCCTGTGGGATTATGTGGGATACCTGTGGTACGGTGGATGCCCCAGAGTACACAACACTGAGCAAGTTTTGCTGAGGTTTATGCTGGACCATTGTCTGTTTTTATCTCTGTGGGGATCCCTAGCACTGCAAAACTAGCATACAGATGCTTTATTACATGCCGTGTGGTTTCTCCGGACTGCGCAGTTGCCCAAATGGCCATGGAAAATGTGTCAATCATGACATGTACGTACTTTTGACGTCCAAACTCTGGCACAGGCATGACATTCATTTGCCATAGCTGTAAAAATCGTAGTCCCTTGGGGTTTACTCCCACTCCGAGACCTGGACTGATATTTTGGCAGTCTGGACAAGACTTCACAATTCCTTGAGCATCATGCAAGGGAATGTGAAACTGTCTCGATAATACCTTCGCGGATTGATGGAAAAATTCGTGGGCGTTGCGCACCTGAGCGAAGCTATCTGTGGGTGGTCCCGTCCACGTCGGCATAATAAGATGATCTGCACGACGATTTCCTTCTGCAAGGCCCCCTGTCATCAAATGGCTGCGAATATGGGTTATAAAATATGGCACTGTTCTATTGTTTAGCATAACTAACAAATGCTACAACATTTTATACAAATGTCTATTGGATACTTCTTTTAGCATAGCACACTCTAAACACAACACTACTTCTACTACATACAAAGAATCAGAAACAATATTAACTAGCTGTCTATCCCACTTTCCCACATCTAAAACACCACTTTTCTAAATTTCTCTTTTCCCGATTTTTGTGTAGCAATGGTGTGATAGCCCCTTGTACCGTGGCAGCCACACATGCAGCGTACTTGGTCTGTTGGGTTTGTTCCATCAACTCAACCATGTCTGCTACCTGTGCAGATCGTGGCAACGAGCCTAGTATTTGTTTAGTCCTTTCATTGGCATTGTCAAAAGATAGTAACTGGAACATTTTGGTCTTCATGTCCCCTGTTAGGTCTGGGTGCGTCTCGATAGCTTTGTAAAGTCGGTCAAGAAACTGCGTAAACTGCAGTAAACTTCGATTACCTGATCATGCCATATACCCGGAGGGCTTTCCCAGGTACACGCCGCTTTTTTGGAGCGTTTCCCTGCTTAATAGGTGTAAAAGCATTAGGCTGACCCGTTTCCTGCACTGAAAGAATTGCTTGTAACGCGAGTTGCTGCGACAGCTGTAACACCTGCAGTATAAATCCTAACTGCATCTGTGCATCTGCAAAAGGACCCTGTCCGGTACGCATTTGTGATTGAATACCATATAGTGGATCATTTTGATCCCAAGGCCGTGCAGCTTCTTGATCACACAGTCGCGACCACGCCCTGTGGAATAAAAGTTGTTGTGAAGGAGTTAGCACAATTTCAGCAATTTGTAAAATGTCCATAGGAAGTAACCGATCAGCAGTAAAAATATACTTTAGCTTTTGTTGGGTTACCGGCGATCTTAACCCATTCTGCATTATTGAAGTCTTAACTTTGTCCAGTAACTTCCAATCAAATGCTTCCCATTTTGATTCTCCGCCCACCCCTGTCACCACTGGACATGCTGCAACAGACGTGATGAATTGTCCCTCCACCAGCGCGTCTCAAAAAACTCCTCTCCATCGTTGTCCAGGATGCGTCTGTCCGGCAGGTGGCAATGGTAACGATGGTAACGATGTTGTTGGCAACGGAAGCAGGGTGGGTAACAGCTCAGGATTCCAGTCCGACCGGTCAGACTGGAATGGATTCCCTTTCATCGGCTCTGCCTGCATAGGTGGTTGAAGCGTTTCACCAGCCCCCGACGAAGGTGACCACAACGACAAGTCCTTTAACTGCTGGCTGATCTCCTGCAGTACTTGTTTAAGCGAACTATAGTCCTCCGCCCCCGACTCCCTTTCCCCTTCCGGGGTCCCCGGTCGGGTCGGCGATAGTTGTCGGTATATTTTTTCAGGGTGAATTTCCTCACTAGCCCTTTCAGCTAAGGCTCTGCGGCCTTATGCTAAGACTTCATGGCCTCATAGAGAAAATGCTGGATTGCTCACATGTCCCCAGTCCTTTAATGATTCATCCTCCACAGGTACCCACGAAAAAAGCACGTGCCCAGCAAAATAAATGCTGGGTGCCCAACAAGATGCCAGCTTGTCACCAAACGTCACGTACCCACCAAAAAAAATCGCTGGGTGCCCACCAATTTCCCAGGAGGTAAAGACTGGGTGCCCACCAAGATGCCAGCTGGCCACCAAAATAAACGCTGGGTGCCCATCAATAAGCCAGGTGGCCACCAAAACACCATGTGCCCACCAAAACTAATGCTGGGTGCGCACCAACATGCCCGGTGGCCACCAAATTGCCACATGCCCACCAAAAGAAATGCCAGGTCCCTACCAAGATGCAATGTGTCCACGAAAATAAATGCCACCAAGATGCTGGGTGCTCACCAAAATAAAGCTGGGTGCCCACCAAGATGCCAGGTGACAACAAAAACACCATGTGCCCACAAAAATAAATGGTACGTCCCTATGAAGATGCCAAATGGCCACCACAAGAAGTGCTGGGTGCCCATCAAGATACCGGGTGGCCACCAAAATGCCAGGTGTAAATTAAAATAAATTCGAGGTGCCTACCAAGGTGCCAGGTGGCCACCAAAACACAACGTGCCCAGCAAAAGAAAGGCCAGGTGCCTGCCAAGATTGCAAGTGGCCACCGAAATGCCACATGGCCACGTAAAGAAACGCTGTGTGCCCAATCAGATGAATGCCATGTGCCTACCAAAAGAAAAACTGGGTGCCAACCAAAGGACCATGTGCCCACCAAAAGAAATGCTGGGTACCCACCAAGATACCGGGTGCCAACGAAAAGAAATGCTGGGTGCTTGCAAAGATGCTAGGTGGCCACCTAAATGCTTGGTGGTGACCCAGAAAAACACTGGGTGCCCACCAAGACGGCAACTGGCCACCAGAATAAACACCAGGTGTCCACCAAGAGGCCAGGTGGCCAGCAAAAACCAGGTGCCCACCGAAAGAAAGTCTGGGTGCCTACCAAGATTCCAGGCGGCAACCAAATCGCCATGTGCCCAGCAAAATAAATGCTGGTTTCCCACCAAGATGCCAAGTGGCCACCAAAACACCAAGTGCCCACCAAATACAGGCTGGTTGCCTATCAAATACCAGGTGGCCACCAAATAGTCGTGTGCCCAGGAAAATGAATGCTTGGTTCCTACCAAGATGCCAGGTCCCCACCAAAATGCAAGGTGTCCACCAAAAGAAAGGCTGGGTCCTTATCAAGATGCTGGTGCTAACCAAAATACGTGCTGGTTGCCCACCAAAACTCCAGGTGCCCACCAAAAGATACACTGGGTGCCCATGAAGGTGCTGGGTGGCCAGCTAAATGCCACATGCCCACCAAAAGAAACGCTGTGTGCCCACATACATGCCAGGTGGCCACAAATATGCCACGTGTCCACCAAATAAAGGCCAGTTGCCTGTCAAGATGCCAGGTGCACACCAAAGAAATGCCACGTGGCCACCAAGATGGCAGATGGCCACCAAAAGAAATACCACGTGCCCAGAAAGATGACACTTGGCAAGCAAAATAAATGCCAGCTGCCGAACAATAGAAAACCTGCGTGCCCACCAAAATGCCATGTAGCCACCAAAACTTCACATGCACACAAGAAGAAGCAATGGGTGCCCAGCAAACAAAATGCCAGGTGCACACCAAAAGAAACGGTGGGTGCCAACAAAGATGCTGGGTGGCCACCAAAATAAATGCTGACTGCGCACCAAGATGCCATGTGGCCACCAAAATGTCACATGCCTACCAAAAGAAACACTGGGTGCCCACCAAAATGCCAGGTGGCCACCAAATCATGACATGCCTACCAAAGAATCACAGAATCACAGAATCACAGAATAGTAGGGGTTGGAAGGGACCTCTGTGGGTCATCTAGTCCAACCCCCCTGCCAAAGCCCACAGGGATGCAAGGTGGCCACCACAACGCCATGTGCATAACAAATTAAATGCCGGGTGCCAACCAAAATTCTACGTGGCCAGCAAAAGAAATGCTGGGTGACTAAGAAGAAGCCAGGTGCTCACCAAGATGCCAGGTGCCTACCAAAAGTAACAGTGGGTGCCCGTTCAGATGACAGGTGGCTAACAAAAGTGCCCCATGCCCACAAAAAGAAATGCCTGGTGCCCACCAATAAAAAACCTGGTTGCCCACCATGATTAATGCCACATGCCCACCAAAAGAGACACTGGGGACACACCAAAAGACCATGTGCCCAGCAAAATAGATGCTGGGTGCCCAACAAGATGCCAGCTTGTAACCAAAACGCCACGTACCCACCAAAAATATCGCTGGGTGCCCACCAATATTCCAGGTGGCACACAAAATGCCAGATGGCCACTGAAAGAAACGCCGGCTGCCCACGAAAATAAATGCCAGGTGGCCACCAAAATAAAAGCTGGTTGCCCATCAAGATGGCAGTTGGCCATGACAACACGACATGCCCAACAAAGAAAATGCTGGGTGCCCACCGATATGCCGGGTGCCCATCAAAGTAAATGCTTGGTGCTTATGAAGAGGCAAGGTGGCCACCTGGTGAAAAACATGGGGTAAGCATTTAGGTGGCCATCAAGATAAAGACTGGGTGCCCACCAAGATGCCAGCTGGCGACCAAAATAAACGCTGGGTGCTTGTCAATATTCCAGGTGGCAACCAATACACCAGGGACCCACGAAAGGAAATGCCAGGTGGCCACCAAAACACCATGTGCCCACCAAAACTAATGCTGGGTGCGCACGAAGATGCCAGGTGGCCACTATAAAGCCATGTGCTCACCCAGATAAATGCCAGATGCCCACCAAAAGATATGCCAGGTTCCTACCAGGATGCCAGGTGGCCACCAAAATGGCATGTGTGCACAAAAATAAATGCTGGATACCCCCCAAGATGCCAGGTGGCCACCAAATCGTCGTGTGCCCATGAAAATGAATGCTGTGTGCCCAGCAAGATACCAGGTGCCCACCAAAAGAAGGGCTGTGTCTATATCAAGATGGTGGTTACCACCAAAATACATGCTGGATGCCCACCATAACGCCAGGTGCCCACCAAAAGAAATACTGGGTGCCCATGAAGGTGTGGATGGTCAACTAAATGCCACATGCCCACCAAAAGAAACGCTGTGTGCCCACATAGATGCCAGGTGGCCACAAATATGCCACGTGTCCACCAAATAAAGGCCAGTTGCCTGTCAAGATGCCAGGTGGCCACCAAACGAAACGCTGGGTGCCCACCAAGATGCCAGGTGGCCACCAAAGAAAAGCCACGTGCCCAGCCAGATGCCAGGTTGTCAACAAAAGAAATGCCACGTGCCCAGAAAGATGACAAGTGTCAAGCAAAATAAATGCCAGCTGCCGACCAAAAGAAAACCTGCGTGCCCACCAAAACTCCATGTGGCCACCAAAACTCCACATGCCCACAAGAAGAAGCAATGAGTGCCCAGCAAACGAAATGCCAGGTGCACACCAAAAGAAATGGTGGGTGCCCATTAAGATGCTGGGTGGGCACCAAGATGCCAGGTGCCTCCAACAAGAAATGCCAGGTGCCCAAGAAGATGCCAGGTATCCACAAAAACACCCTGTGCCCATCAAAAGAAATGCTGGGTGCCCACCAATCAAAAATCAGGGTGCCCACCACGATTAATGCCACAAGCCCACCAAAAGAGACACTGGGTACCCACCAAAAGGCTACGTGCCCAGTAAAATAGATGCTGGGTGCCCAACAAGATGCCAGGTGCCTACCAAAAGTAACAGCGGGTGCCCATTAAGATGCCAGGTGGCCGACAAAACGCCCCATGCCCACCTAAAGAAATGCCAGGTGCGCACCGATAAAAAACCTGGGTGCCCACCACGATTAATGCCACAAGCCCAACAAAAGAGACACTGGGTACCCACCAAAAGGCCATGTGCCCATCAAAATAAATGCTTGGTGCCCAGCAAGATGCCAGGTTGTCACCAAAACGCCCACCAAAAAGAATCGCCTGGTGCCCACCAATTTTCTAGGTGGCACCCAAAATGCCGGGTGCCCACCAAATAAATGCTGGTTGTCTATCAAGATGGCAGCTGACCACGAAAATGTGACACGCCCACCAAACAAAATGCTGGGTGCCCACCTAGACGCCGGGTGCCCACCAAAATAAATGCTGGATGCTTATGAAGATGCTGGGTGGCCACCTGGTTAAAAAACACCAGGTTAGCATTTAGGTGACCACCAAGAAATGAAATCCTGGGTGCCCACCAAGATGCCGGCTGGACACCAAAATAAACGCTGGGTGACCATCAATATGCCAGGTGGCCACCAAAACACCACGTGGCCACCAAAACTAATATTGGGTGCGCACTAAGATGCCAGGTGGCAACTATAACGCCATGTGCTCACCTCGATAATTGCCAGATGCCCACCAAAAGATATGCCAGGTGCCCAGCATGATGTTAGGTGACCACCAAAACGGCATGTGTGCACAAAAATAAATGCTGGATGCCCATCAAGATGCCAGGTGCCCACCAAAAAAATCATGACATGCCTACCAAAGAAACGCAGGGATGCAAGGTGGCCACCAGAACTCCATGTGCAGACCAAATTAAATGCCGGGTGCCCACCAAAGGAAACACCGTTTGCCCACCAAAACGCCACGTGGCCAGCAAAAGAAATGCCGGGTGACTAAGAAGTAGCCAGGTGCCCACCAAGATGCCAGGTGCTTACTGCCGGGTCTCAGCATCCGTGAAAGGACGGGAACGACTCTCACACGCATTGGTAAGATACACAGTCGGATACTTTTATTCCCCCGCTTCTGCCGTTATATACATTTGCCATATCTGTACACACGAGTACGCTTACATCGGATAGTCTACAGACATAAATCACACACTGTTCACATGCCCCACATTCCCTTATAATTGGTAACTATGCACTAAAGCCAATAGCAACAGACTGCCTCCACGTCCTTGAACACATCTTATTTTGCTTACTCACACCATGTGCACTATCAGAACTTTCTCAATGGCTATTCTTAGCTGTCTTTTCCAGCAAGCCTGTTAAATCACACTGTTTTGCTTAAGCGGCCTAGTCGTGCTAATTCTCAAGCTACATCGACCCCAACATCTCCCCCTTTTTCTTTTAAAAAAGGCTAAGCTATCTTATCATTACCTTAAAAACATTTGTTCAATTGGTGTTAGTTGCATCACAAAAATTTTCTTCACAGTTATCTCTAGTGCCTCTTGTGTTATGTGTATTATACACGGGACCAATATATTCACTGCCATAATCATTACAACAATAAGAAATAACATTTTGATTAGTGACATTAACTAGCCAGAAATTCCCCATCTATTTCCTGCTGCATTGAATTCTTCCGCAGCCCCAATAAATCAGAATGCAGATACAATAGTCTAAAGGCAGAACCCGGAAAACTTACCAAACCAGAAGATGCAAAGACAGTTACTTAGTCCAGACAAATCCATTAGATCACAAAAACCAAATAAATCCATCAGAGCACAGAAATACAAACACCATAACATAAAATCACACATTCATGGTCGCGACCACACACACACACACACAGACACACAGGCAGGCACACCAAGTTTTCAACATAAATCCAAATATTACAAAGACTTATGAACAGACAGCAGACAGGCAACAAAAGTGATACCAGAAGAATGCCTTTGTCTTATTAATAGTCCCTGCTCAGAACTTTTTTGTCCAGTTATCAGAGATTCTCCCCGAGAATGCCTCGGTGCCGGCTGGAGGTCCTGTGATCCCTGGGACCATTGATGTTCAAGAGCAGGGTTCTACCTGGGTACCCAAACTCTACTACCAGAAAGGAGCAAGATAATTCACTCTCCAAAACTTAACTGCAGAGCCCTAGAAAGCAGGCACTCATATTGACACTCGTCAGATAGTACAGATAACATCTATACACCGTTAGGATGTAGCATCTTTGTTAACCGGGCCCACTGTCTTTTTATTGCCTCCCCTTCTTCTTCCGTGTTCATTCAAGATGGGTTTGATCCATTTTGCTGGCACCCACTCCGTCTGTCCATTATCTGTAGAAATACAAGCATATCCCCTCCCCCAAGTGAGTAGTCGTACTGGACCTTCCCAAACACCTTTATCCGGGCGGAATACTGTTACTAACACCACATCATTGTCATAGACATTTTTGTTTGTTCCCCTGTGCCGAACAGCTGGGGGGTCACTATGACCTCCTCTAATATTCAACCAATTCAGGACAAAAAGGGTTTTGTGTAGACAGTCTATCGGGGATTGCTCTCCCCCCTATTTTAAAATATTTAAGTGATCTTTTAGTAAGCGATGGGAACGCTCAACAATAACTTGACCGGTGGAGTTGTATGGGATGCCCCATACATGCTTAACACCCCACCGTTGAAGGAAACGGGCCACAACCTGAGACCTGCAGGCTGGACCATTATCAGTTTTAATTTGTTCAGGTACTCCCAACACAGCAAAGGCTTGCGCCCAATGTCGTTGGGTTGCTTTGGCATTGGTAGAAGTAGCTGCTGTTGCCCAGATGGCAGCCGAACACGTATCAACAGAGACATGGATGTACTTCAAACGCCCAAACTGGGGGAACTCAGTCACATCTGTTTGCCAAAGTTGTCTGGGCTGTAGACCTCGAGGATTTACACCACCATCCTGTATAGGAGTGAGTCTCGCACAGTCAGGGCAGGCTGCAACAATAGCACGCGCATCTGCTTTAGATAGTGAAAACTGTCTTTGCAGCGCCGCCGCAGACTGATGGAAAAAATCATGCACTGCTCGTGCAGCATCAAAGCTTGTGGGCAGTTGTATGGGAGTGGCTGTCACTAGTTGGTCCGCACGGTGGTTACCTTCTGTTGGGCCCCCAGGAATGGAAGTATGACTTCTAATATGAGCTACAAATAGTGGTTCTTGCCGCTGTTGAAGAAAGTGCCATAACTGAGTTATGGCACTGAACAGCAATGGGTTTTGTATCTTACCGATAAATGCAAAATGTAACCTTTGTACGATACCAACGACATATAGTGAGTCAATCACAATATTAAGAGGTTGTTGAGGCCACCATTTCAATACTTCCACTACTGCTAAAAGTTCTAAAATTTGAGCAGATCCTTCCGCCGCAAGGGTGTGCGAGTACCAGTAGCCATGTAGTTGCCACAGAAACCCAGCACGCTTTGATTTGCTGCTCGCATCCGTAAAGACTGTCAATGCGTCTAGTGGGCAATCAGTCACAATATTCCATGGCAACAGCCGTAAACATGTCTTAAACAATGGGTGACGCGGATAGTGATTATCTATTACAAACGGTTCAATACGGCAGCAGCAAATTCATCATTGGTTTGACAAAACTGTGTGACCACAGCTGGGATGTAAGTGGCATTATTACTTGGTGTGGTACAGCTCCAGCAATAATTTTTGCTCGTTGGCATCCTTTATGGATTATAGCCACAATAGCCTCAATCCTTGTAGTCACAGTTCGTTTGAAATGTCTAGGACCGAAAATCCATTCCAGGATGCATAATGGGTCTGATTGTTGCTCCCGCCATTGAGCCAATATCCCAATGATCTCTTCCCGAGAGTCATAGATACATAACTGGATCGGTGAGCCTTCAAGTATTCGGGAGATAGAACCGTGTGAAATCTTCTGCGCGATAATTTGAAGTGCTGCCTCTGCTGGTTGTGTTAATTGGCGTGGTTCGTGAGGATACTTTCCGTCCTGCAATAGTTCATACAAGGGCTGTAAATCCGTATTGGTTATTCCACAAATGTTCCAAATCCATTGAAGGTCTCCCACCAACTTTTGGGCATCATTAAGGGTTTTGACGTTGTCAGCACGTATAGTCAACTTTTGCGGCCTAATCACGGTTTCAGTTGAAGTCATGCCCAAATATTTCCATGGGGGTTGTCGTTGAATCTTTTCAGGAGCCACCACTGAACCCCAATCTTCCAACATCCCCTTTAATTCATGAACAATGTCATCTTGGATTGGACATCGTGAGGCCAATAATAAGTCATCCATGTAATGATACAAAATTAGTTCCTGATGAGATCGTCGGAAAGGTTGCAGTGCCAAATCTACATACCATTGGCACATTGTTGGTGAGTTTTTCATACCTTGTGGCAGCACTACCCATTGGTACCGCTTCGTGGGTGATGCTCTGTTAATGGCGGGTACTGTAAAAGCAAACTTTTCACAATCATCCGGATGTAACGGGATGGTAAAAAAACAATCCTTCAAATCTAGAATCAGGATATCCCATTGTTCAGATATCATAGCTGGTGACGGTAGTCCGGGTTGTAGCGGCCCCATATCCTGCATTACTGCACTAAGTGCTCTTAGGTCTTGTAAGAGTCTCCATTTTCCGGACTTTTTCTGAATGGTAAACACAGGAGTAATCCAAGGACTAGTGGACGCCACCAAGTGCCCCAACTTCACTTGTTCATCCACCAATTCTTGGAGATGGGTGAGCTTTTCAGTAGACAGCGGCCATTGGTCCACCCAGATCAGCTTTTTTGTCAACCACTTGAGCTTCAGTGTAGGCCTGGATGCGCTCGCTTCAATGGCCGCTGTCAAAAACGCGTCTGAATGACACAACCCCATTGTGATAATACGTCTCTGCCTAATAGCCAAATAGTAGTATTCAAGACATAAGGGCGTGCTTGTGCCAGCAACTTACCATCTTGATCTACAAAGGTAATGAACTCAGTACTCATTTGTGTCGCTGCTGCACCACCGATTCCTGTCACCATGCCCGACACTACCGTCTTTGGCCATGACTCTGGCCATTGGGCCCTCGGGATTATAGTAACATCTGCTCCGGAGTCTAACAACATTTTCTGGTCTTTTAGTACAATGCCGTTTGGTCCTTTAATAGTGATCTTTCTTATGGGCTGTTCTGTAGAAAGAGGTTGTACGAATGCCACCAAGGGGGGTCCACTTGAGCCAAAGGCGTCACTTCCCCTATAGTTAGGGTCAGTTGGGGGGACCTGAGCAATAAAAGGAATCAACTGAGCAACCTTGCTGCCTCGTTTGATGGTTAATGGTGGCGTGAATACCTTTAACATAATCCCTATTGGGCCTGTGAAATCTACATCAATTACCCTTGGTAGAACAAAAATTCCCTGACTAGATGCAGAGGATCGCCCCACCAACAATTCACTCAGCCCATGACCTAAAGGTCCTGTGGCTACCGAGGGGACGACATGCACCTTACCATCTTCTATAGTGATGTCTTGTCCCATGGCCAGATCGACTCCTGCGGAGCCGCTTGTGGCAGCTCGGAGCTCGTCGAGACAGCCATAGCCGTGGGGAACTTTCTTGTCCTTGCGCCCCCCATCCTGGCGCTGCTCTGCCCGTTTCCCAACAGGGGGGTACCGTCCTTCTTAAACTGCGACCTGCATTGAGCTGCTTTATGCCGAAATTTGTCACATCTACGGCATGTCCCTACAAATTCGTCAGCCACCACCTTTTGCTTCTTGATCTGAGGACGGTTTCTGTTGTAATGGTCTTCCTCTCCGCAAATAAGACAACCAGTTTTTGCTTTAACACCTCGATCCCCTTTCCTCGTTTGCATGGCAGGTCATAAAGCAGTGGCCATAGCAGCCGCATGTATTTTGGCCTTCTCTCTTTCCTCCGCTAAGCGAGGTAATCAGGAACAAGCCTCCACGTACTGACTAAGGGTAGACCCAGTAGGTAGGGATGTAATTATCTGTTGACACTGAGTGTTGGCATTTTGAAAAGCTAAATCCTTTCCCACTGCACCTTTTGCTTCACTTGGCAGATGTGGTGCCGCATCTAATGCTTCCTTTAATCGGTCTATAAAGTGCATGTACGGCTCATCAGGACCCTGACAAATCTGCATATAAGGTAATACAGGCTTCCCAATCTGTGGTAACTCAGTTAAAGCGGCCAGGGTGACTGCTCTGTGACTGCTGCAATATTTGAGGGTGTAGTGCTGCCTGAGCCACCCTGTCGCAGAAAGCGCCGGTGCCCATGAGCTGGTCTAGTGTAACTACACGTAAAGGATCGTTGGCACCTAGCTGAAGGTTTTGCGTCATTGCAACCTCACTTTTATCCCGCCACTTATCCTTTCACAACATAACGGCAGTGGGGGGCAACACCAATTCTAACAAGGCTCGGGCATCAGCTGGCACTAATATCTGATTTTTGAAAAAGATGGTAACCAGCGTCATAACTTGCTTGTTATCCAAACCATAGTTCATTACGGTTTTTTGTAACTGACTCACCGTTTTCCAGTCAAAAGGAGCCCATATCTGTTGATTCCCCTGCATAAACACTGGGAATGCTGTTAAACTGTTTGGTAGCATTTGTCCTTCAATTACAGCATTTTCTATTACCCCCCTCCATCGTTGTCCCATATTAAAATTAGGGTCGCGTATTAGGGACGTCCCATCTCCACTCCGACATCCAGCGGCCACACCACCCCCCTCTGTACCGCCGGGTCCCTGCAGACCACACCCACTGCGCACGCAGTCAGGCTTGTGAACACCACATCCCCCCCCTCCTTGCTCTCTCCACTTCACGCCCCTCTTCCACACCTCACATTCGTCATCCCCCACCCCCTTACCGTATTTACTGCGCAAATAGTGATCGGCGTCAGCTAAGCTCATTTCCCCATCTTCCAACAAGAGCCTAACCCAGCGCCGCTGCAAATGCTCTGGCGGTGAGCTTTTGTTAATGCTTCCATTATTTGACCCCCCTGAAATCACCTCCCCCATCCCATCCGACTCCCCACATATCTGCTGCTTGACCGCTTGCAAACCGTCCGTTATGGCTTGGTGAGCCTTTAAATATGCCTGTTTAATCGTGGCGTTAGGGGATCCTTTATCTAGTTGTTGCATCTCGTCCAGCAGCTTTGTCATTTGATCCTGTTGCTTTCTCAATGTGTCCGTAGGTTCACTTTTATGAATCTTTGGGTATGATAGCGATGTTGTTCCTTCGGGCAAGTCAATATCCATTTGTTGAGAATCGGAGTCCGGGAGCGGCACATCCTCCAGCAGTGGTGGGGCTATTAGTGGCGCCGGTGCCCAGTCTCCCAATTCAATATTTGGTCCTTCCCAAAACTCAGTTTCACTGGAACAAACAGGGTACGTGTGGGGCGCTGTACAGAGATCTTGACACTATCCTGCGGGTTGACTGGTTGCAGAAACAGCTCTCGCGGCAGCTGCAGCCACAGTAGCATCATCCTTCATATCAGCAATCATATTTTCAACAGTTCGGAAAACAGGGGCTAATTGCCGTTCTTCTTTGTTTCCGACCTGCACAGAGTCCCACAAGCCCATAAAGATGCCAGGTGGCCAACAAAAGGCACCACGCCCACCTAAAGAAATGCCAGGTGCCCACCAATCAAACACCTGGGTGCCCACCACGATTAATGCCACATGCCCACCAAAAGAGACACTGGGGATCCATCAAAAGACCACGTGCCCAGCAAAATAAATGCTGGGTCCCCAACAAGATGCCAGGTTGTCACCAAAACGCCACGTACCCAACAAAAAAAATCGCTGGGTACCCACCAATTTTCCAGGGGGCACCCAAAATGACAGGTGTCCACCAAAAGAAACGCCGGCTGCCCACCAGAATAAATGCCAGGTAGCCACCATAATGCCATGTGCCCACCAAATAAAGGCTGGTTGCATATCAAGATTGCAGCTGGCCACGAAAACGTGACATGCCCACCAAACAAAATGCTGGGTGCCCACCTAGACGCCGGCTGCCCACCAAAGTAAATGCTGGGTGCTTATGAAGATGCTGGGTGGCCACCAGGTGAAAAACACGGGGTTAGAATTTAGGTGGGCACCAAGAAAAGAAATCCTGGGTACCCACCAAGATGCCAGTTGCACACCAAAATAAACGTTGGGTGCCCATCAATACGCCAGGTGGCCACCAAAACACCATGTGCCCACCAAAACTAATGCTGGGTGAGCACAAAGATGCCAGGTGGCCACTAGAACGCCATGTGCTCACCTCGATAATTGCCAGATGCCCACCAAAACATATGTCAGGTGCCCACCATGATGTTAGGTGACCACCAAAACGGCATGTGTGCACAAAAATAAATGCTGGATGCCCATCAAGATGCCAGGTGGCCACCAAACAGTCGTGTGCCCAGGAAAATAAACACTGGGTGCCCACCAAGATGCCACGTGACCTCCAAATCACGACATGCCTACCAAAGAAACGCTGGGTGCCCACAGGGATGCAAGGTGGCCACCAGAACGCCATGTGCAGACCAAATTAAATGTCAGGTGCCCAGCAAAGGAAACACCGGGTGCCCACCAAAACGCCACGTGGCCAACAAAAGAAACACCGGGTGACTAAGAAGTAGCCAGGTGTCCACCAAGATGCCACGTGGCCACAAAAATGCCCCATGCACAGCAAAAGAAATGCCAGGTGCCCACCAATAAAAACCCTGGGTGCCCAACATGATTAATGCCACATGCCCACGGAAAGAGACACAGGGTACCCACCAAAAGACCATGTGCCCAGCAAAATAAGTGCTGGGTGCCCAACAAGATGCCAGCTTGTAACCAAAACGCCACGTACCCACCAAAAATATCGCTGGGTGCCTACCAGTTTTCCAGGTGGCACACAAAATGCCAGGTGGCCACCAAAAGGAACGCCGGCTGCCCACTAAAATAAATGCAAGGTGGCCACCAAAATAAAGTCTGGTTGACTATCAAGATGGCAGTTGGCCACGACAATGTGACATGCCCAACAAAGAAAATGCTGGGTGCCCACCGAGATGCCGGGTGCCCACCAAAGTAAATGCGGGGTGGTTACGGAGATGCCAGGTGGCTACCTGGTGAAAAACACAGGGTAAGCAATTAAGTGGCCACCAAGATAAAGACTAGGTGCCGACCAAGATGCCAGCTGGCCACTAAAATAAAAGCTGGGTGCCCATCAATATTCCAGCCGGCAACCAATACACCAGGGGCCCACGAAAGGAAATGACAGGTGGCCACCAAAACACCATGTGCACACCAAAATTAATGCTGGGTGCGCACGAAGATGCCAGGTGGCCACCATGATGCCATGTGCTCACCCAGATAAATGCCAGATGTCCACCAAAAGATATGCCAGGTGCCCACCATGATGCCAGGTGGCCACCAAAATGGCATGTGTGCACAAAAATAAATGCTGGATGCTCACCAAGATGCCAGGTGGCCACTGAATAGCCATATGGCTACCGAAAGAAATGCTGCATGCCCACCAAGAGGCCAGAGGGCACCCAAAATGCAGGTGCCCACCAAAAGAAACACTGGGTGCCCATGAAGATGCTGGGTGGCCAACTAAATCCACATGCACAACAAAAGAAATGCTGCATGCCCACATAGATGCCAGGTGGCCACCAAAACACTATGTGCCGATCAAAATAAGGCCAGTTGCCCAGGAAGATGCCAGCTGGTCACCAAAACACCACGTACCCACAAAAAAAATCGCTGGGTGCCCACTAATATTCCAGGTGGCACCCAAAAGGCCAGGTGCTTATGAAAAGAAACGCCGTCTGCTCACCAAAAAAAATGCCAGGTGGCCACCATAATGCCATGTACCCACCAAATAAAGGCTGGGTGCCCACCAAGATGCCAGGTGGTCAGAAACACGTGATATGTCTACAAATGATATGTTGGTTGCCCATCGGGATGCCTACAGAGATGCCAGGTGGCCAGCAAAAAGCCACGTACCCACCAAAAGAAATGCCGGGTGCCCATCAGTATTCCAGGTAGCAACCTATACACCCGGTGCCCACAGAAAGGAATGCTGGGTGGCCAGCAAAACGCCATGTGCCCACCAGAAAAGCTACTGGATGTCCACCAAGATGCCAGGTGACCACCATGGCACCAGGTGCCCACCCAAAGAAATGCCAGGTGGTTACCAAAAGAAACGGCGGGTGCCCACAAAGATTTTGGGTGGCCACCAAAACATCATGTACCCATCAAAACAAATGCTGGGAGCCCTGAAAGATAACAGGTGGCCACCAAAACACAATGTGCTTACCATAATAAAGGTCGGTTGCCTATGAAGAAGCAAGGTGGCCACCAGAAAGCCAAGTGCCCACCATAATAAAGGCTGGGTGCCCACCAAGATGCCAGGTTGCCACCAAAACACTATGTGCCAATCACAATAGGGCCAGTTGCTCAGAAAGATGCAAGGTGGCCACCAAAATGCCATGTGCCCACCAAACTAAATGCTGGATTCCCACCAAGATGCCAGGTGGCCAGCAGAAAGCCATGTGTCCACCATAATCAAGGCTGGGTGCCCACCAAGATGCCAGGTTGCCACCAAAACACTATGTGCCCATCAAAATAAGGCCAGTTGCCCAGGAAGATGCCAGCTGGTCACCAAAACGCCACATGCCCACCAAAAGAAATGCTGGCTCCCTACCGAGATGCTGGGTGCTCGCCAAAATAAACACTAGGTGCCCACCACGATACCAGGTTTCCGCCAAAAAACCACATGCCCACCAAATAAAGTTTGTTTGCCTATCAAGGCGCCAGGTGGGCACCAAATGTCACATGCCCACAGAACGAAATGCTGACTGCCCACCAAGATACTGGGTGCCCTCCAAATTAACAGCCAGATGCCCACGAAGATGACAGGTAGCCACCAAAGTGTCACGTACCCACCGATGGTTGCCACCAAGAGGCCAGGTGGCCACCAAAAGAAACACTGGGTGCCCATGAAGATGCTGTGTGGCCAAATGAATGCCACATTCACAACAAAAGGAAGTGTGCTTGCAAAGATGCCAGGGGCCCACGAAAACACCATGTGTCCACCAAATGAAGGCTGGTTGCCTGTCAAGATGCCAGGTGGGCACCAAAAGAAATGCTGGGTGCCCACCAAGAAGCCAGGTGGCCACCAAAAGAAATGCCACGTGGCCAGCAAGACGGCATGTGGCCATCAAACTAAATGCCAGCTGCCCACCAAAAGAAAAACTGCATGCCCACCAAAACTCCATGTGGCCACCAAAACTCCACATGCCCACAAGAATAAACAATGGGTGCCCAGCAAACGAAATGCCAGGTGCCCACCGAAATGCCAGGTGCCTACCAAAAGAAATGGTGGGTACCAACCAAGATGCCAGGTGACCACCGGAATAAATGCTGACTGCGCACCAAGATGCCAGGTGGCCAACAAAATGCCACATGCCCACCAAAATAAATGCCGGGTCCCTACCAAGATGCCGGGTGTCCACCAAAAGAAATGCTGCGTACCCAATAAAATCTCAGGTTGCCACCAAAATTCAAGGTGACAAACAAATGAAATGCCGAGTGCACACCAAGACGCCAAGTGGCTACACAAATGCCACGTGCCCAGCAAAACTAGCGCCGAGTGGCCACCAAGATGCCAGCTGGCCACCAAAATGCCATGTGGCCACCAAAAGAAGTGCCAGGTGCCCACCAAGATGCTGGGTGCCCACTGAAAGAAACACCGGCTGCTCACCAAGATGCCAGGTGGCCAAAGAAATGCCATGTGGCCGCCAAGATAAACACCGGGTGCCCACCAAGATGCCGGGTGGTCACGAAAATGAAATGTGCCCACCAAAAGAAAGAATGGCTGCCCCCCAAGATGCCGGGTGGTCACCAAAATGAAATGTGCCCAGGCAAAGAATCACTGTGTGCCCACCAAGATGCCATGTGCACACCAAACTAAATGCTGGGTGCCCACCAAGATACCAGGTGGCCACTAAAATGACAGGTGTAAATTAAAATAAACTGGAGGTGCCCACCAAGTTGCCAGGTGGCCACCAAAACACAACGTGCCCAGCAAAAGAAAGGCCAGGTGCCTGCCAAGATTGCAGGTGGCCACCAAAATGCCACATGGCCATGAAAAGAAATGCTGTGTGCCCAACAAGATGAATGCCATGTGCCTGCCAAAAGAAAAACTGGGTGCCAACCAAAGGAAAATGTGCCCACCAAAAGAAATGCTGGGTACCGACCAAGATGAAGAGCGCCCACTAAAAGAAATGCTGGGTGCTTGCAAAGACGCCAGGTAGCCACCTGGCGAAAAACAGAGGGTTAGCATTTACATGGCCACTAAAAAAAAAACAGCAGGTGCCCACCAAGATGCTTGGTGGCCACCAAAATGCCAGGTGTGCACCACTAGAAACGCTGGATGCCCATAAAGATGCTGGCTGCCCACCAAGATGCTGGGTGGCCACCAAAAAGCCAGGTGACCCAAAATACACGAGCCACCCACCAAAAGAAACACCCGGTGTCCACAAAAATGCCAGGTGGCCACCAAAATACCATGTGCCCATCAAAAGAAACGCTGGGTGTTCACTAAAAGACCATGCAGCCACTGAAATAAATGCTGGTTGCAAACCAAAGGACCATGTGCCAACCAAAATAAACGCTTGGTGCCCATAAAAGTGCCAGGTGGCCACCAAAGTAATTGCTGGGTGCCCAGCAAAATAAATTCTGGATTCCCACCAAGATGCCAGGAGGCCATCACAATGCCATGTACCCACCAAAAGAAACACCGGGTGCCCACAAAAATGTCAGGTGGCCACCAAAACGCCACGTACTCATGAAAAGAAACGCTTGGTTCCCAGCAAGATGCCAGGTGCTCAACAAATGTAATGCCGAGTGGCCATTTACATGTCAGGTGGCCACCAAAGTGCCACCAGCCCACCAAAATAAATGCAGGGTGCCCACCACAATAACACTGGATGCCCACCACAAGGCACAATGGCTGCCCACCAAAAGATTATGTGCCCAGCAAAAGAAATGCTGGGTGCCCAACAAGATGCCAGGTTGTCACCAAACGCCACGTACCCACCAAAACAATCGCTGAGTGCCCACCAACATTCCAGGTGGCACCCAAACTGCCAGGTGCCCACGAAAAGAAACACTGGGTGCCCATGAAGATTCTGGGTGGCCAACTAAATGTCGCATGTCCACCAATATGCTGGGTGCCAACCGAAATAAATGCTGGATGCTTATCCAGATGGTGGGTGGCTACCTGGTGAAAAACACCAGATTAGCATTTAGGTGGGCACCAAAAAAAGAAACCCTGGGTGCCCACCAAGAGGACGGTTGGACACAAAAATAAACGCTGGGTGACCATCAATATGCCACGTGGCTACAAAAACACCATGTGCCCACCAAAACTAATGCTTGGTGCACACAAAGATGCCAGGCGGCTACCATAATGCCATGTGCTCAGCATGATAAATGCCAGATGCCCACCAAAAGATATGCCAGGTGCCCACCAGGATGCCAGCTGGCCATCAAAATGGCATGTGTGTACAAAAATAAATGCTGGATGCCCACCAGGATGCCAGGTGGCCACCAAATAATCATATGCCCAGGAAAATATACACTGGGTGCCCAACAAGACATCAGGTGCCCACCAAAATGCAACACGCCCACCAAAAGAAGGGCTGGGTCCTTACCAAGATGCTAGTGCTCTCGAAAATACATGCTGGGTGCCCACCAGGATGCCAGGTGGCACCCAAAATGCCATGTGGTCGACAAAAGAAGTGCCAGATGCCCACCTAGATGCAGGGTGCAATCCAAAGGAAACACCAGCTGCTCACCAAGATGACAGGTGGTCACCGAAAAGCCATGTGCCTGCCAAAATCAATGCTGGGTGCCCATCAAGATGCTGGGTGCTCACCAAAATAAAGCTGGGTGCCCTCCAAGATGCCAGCTGACCACAAGAACATCATGTGCCCACAGAAATAAATGGTGCGTCCCTATGAAGATGCCAGATGGCCATCACAAGAAGTGCTGGGTGCCCACCAAGATACCAAGTGGCCACCAAAACTCCAGGTGTAAATTAAAATAAACTGGAGGTGCCCACCAAGGTGCCAGGTGGCCACCAAAACACAACGTGCCCAGCAAAAGAAAGGCCAGGTGCCTGCCAAGATTGCAGGTGGCCACCAAAATGCCACATGGCCATGAAAAGAAACGCTGTGTACCCAACAAGATGAATGCCACGTGCCTACCAAAAGAAAAACTGGGTGCCAACCAAAGGACCACGTGCCCACCAAAAGAAAAACTGGGTGCCAACCAAAGGACAATGTGTCCACCAAAAGAAAAGCTAGGTGCCCACCGAGATGCTGGGTGCCCACCAAAAGAAATGTTGGGTGCTTACGAAGATGCCAGGTGGCCACCTGGTGAAAAACACCAGGTTAGCATTTAGGTGACCACCAAGAAAAACAGCAGGTGCCCACCAAGATGCTTGGTGGCCACCAAAATGCCACGTGTGCAGCACTAGAAACGCTGGGTGCCCATAAAGATGCTGGGTGCCCACCAAGATGCTGGGTGGCCACCAAAAAGCCAAGTGACCCAAAAAACACGAGCTGCCCACCAAAAGAAACACTCGGTGTCCACAAAAATGCCAGGTGGCCACCAAAATACCATGTGCCCATCAGAAGAAATGCTGGGTGTCCACCAAAAGACTATACAGTCATCAAAATAAATGCTGGTTGCCAACCAAAAGACCATGTGCCAACGAAAATAAACGCTTGGTGCCCATAAAAGTGCCAGGTGGCCACCAAAATAATTGCTGGGTGCCCAGCAAAATAAATTCTGGGTTCCTACCAAGATGCCAGGAGGCCATCACAATGCCATGTACCCACCAAAAGAAACACCGGGTGCCCACAAAAATGTCAGGTGGCCACCAAAACGCCACGTACTCATGAAAAGAAACGCTTGGTTCCCAGCAAGATGCCAGGTGCTCAACAAATGTAATGCCGAGTGGCTACCATAATGCCATGTGCTCAGCATGATAAATGCCAGATGCCCACCAAAAGATATGCCAGGTGCCCACCAGGATGCCAGCTGGCCATCAAAATGGCATGTGTGTACAAAAATAAATGCTGGATGCCCACCAGGATGCCAGGTGGCCACCAAATAATCATATGCCCAGGAAAATATACACTGGGTGCCCAACAAGACATCAGGTGCCCACCAAAATGCAACACGCCCACCAAAAGAAGGGCTGGGTCCTTACCAAGATGCTAGTGCTCTCGAAAATACATGCTGGGTGCCCACCAGGATGCCAGGTGGCACCCAAAATGCCATGTGGTCGACAAAAGAAGTGCCAGATGCCCACCTAGATGCAGGGTGCAATCCAAAGGAAACACCGGCTGCTCACCAAGATGACAGGTGGTCACCGAAAAGCCATGTGCCTGCCAAAATCAATGCTGGGTGCCCATCAAGATGCTGGGTGCTCACCAAAATAAAGCTGGGTGCCCTCCAAGATGCCAGCTGACCACAAGAACATCATGTGCCCACAGAAATAAATGGTGCGTCCCTATGAAGATGCCAGATGGCCATCACAAGAAGTGCTGGGTGCCCACCAAGATACCAAGTGGCCACCAAAACTCCAGGTGTAAATTAAAATAAACTGGAGGTGCCCACCAAGGTGCCAGGTGGCCACCAAAACACAACGTGCCCAGCAAAAGAAAGGCCAGGTGCCTGCCAAGATTGCAGGTGGCCACCAAAATGCCACATGGCCATGAAAAGAAATGCTGTGTGCCCAACAAGATGAATGCCATGTGCCTGCCAAAAGAAAAACTGGGTGCCAACCAAAGGAAAATGTGCCCACAAAAAGAAATGCTGGGTACCGACCAAGATGAAGAGCGCCCACTAAAAGAAATGCTGGGTGCTTGCAAAGATGCCAGGTAGCCACCTGGCGAAAAACAAAGGGTTAGCATTTACATGGCCACTAAAAAAAAAACAGCAGGTGCCCACCAAGATGCTGGGTGGCCACCAAAATGCCAGGTGTGCACCACTAGAAACGCTGGATGCCCATAAAGATGCTGGCTGCCCACCAAGATGCTGGGTGGCCACCAAAAAGCCAGGTGACCCAAAATACACGAGCCACCCACCAAAAGAAACACCCGGTGTCCACAAAAATGCCAGGTGGCCACCAAAATACCATGTGCCCATCAAAAGAAACGCTGGGTGTTCACTAAAAGACCATGCAGCCACTGAAATAAATGCTGGTTGCAAACCAAAGGACCATGTGCCAACCAAAATAAACGCTTGGTGCCCATAAAAGTGCCAGGTGGCCACCAAAGTAATTGCTGGGTGCCCAGCAAAATAAATTCTGGATTCCCACCAAGATGCCAGGAGGCCATCACAATGCCATGTACCCACCAAAAGAAACACCGGGTGCCCACAAAAATGTCAGGTGGCCACCAAAACGCCACGTACTCATCAAAAGAAACGCTTGGTTCCCAGCAAGATGCCAGGTGCTCAACAAATGTAATGCCGAGTGGCCATTTACATGTCAGGTGGCCACCAAAGTGCCACCAGCCCACCAAAATAAATGCAGGGTGCCCACCACAATAACACTGGATGCCCACCACAAGGCACAATGGCTGCCCACCAAAAGATTATGTGCCCAGCAAAAGAAATGCTGGGTGCCCAACAAGATGCCAGGTTGTCACCAAACGCCACGTACCCACCAAAACAATCGCTGAGTGCCCACCAACATTCCAGGTGGCACCCAAACTGCCAGGTGCCCACGAAAAGAAACACTGGGTGCCCATGAAGATTCTGGGTGGCCAACTAAATGTCGCATGTCCACCAATATGCTGGGTGCCAACCGAAATAAATGCTGGATGCTTATCCAGATGGTGGGTGGCTACCTGGTGAAAAACACCAGATTAGCATTTAGGTGGGCACCAAAAAAAGAAACCCTGGGTGCCCACCAAGAGGACGGTTGGACACAAAAATAAACGCTGGGTGACCATCAATATGCCACGTGGCCACCAAAACACCATGTGCCCACCAAAACTAATGCTTGGTGCACACAAAGATGCCAGGCGGCTACCATAATGCCATGTGCTCAGCATGATAAATGCCAGATGCCCACCAAAAGATATGCCAGGTGCCCACCAGGATGCCAGCTGGCCATCAAAATGGCATGTGTGTACAAAAATAAATGCTGGATGCCCACCAGGATGCCAGGTGGCCACCAAATAATCATATGCCCAGGAAAATATACACTGGGTGCCCAACAAGACATCAGGTGCCCACCAAAATGCAACACGCCCACCAAAAGAAGGGCTGGGTCCTTACCAAGATGCTAGTGCTCTCGAAAATACATGCTGGGTGCCCACCAGGATGCCAGGTGGCACCCAAAATGCCATGTGGTCGACAAAAGAAGTGCCAGATGCCCACCTAGATGCAGGGTGCAATCCAAAGGAAACACCAGCTGCTCACCAAGATGACAGGTGGTCACCGAAAAGCCATGTGCCTGCCAAAATCAATGCTGGGTGCCCATCAAGATGCTGGGTGCTCACCAAAATAAAGCTGGGTGCCCTCCAAGATGCCAGCTGACCACAAGAACATCATGTGCCCACAGAAATAAATGGTGCGTCCCTATGAAGATGCCAGATGGCCATCACAAGAAGTGCTGGGTGCCCACCAAGATACCAAGTGGCCACCAAAACTCCAGGTGTAAATTAAAATAAACTGGAGGTGCCCACCAAGGTGCCAGGTGGCCACCAAAACACAACGTGCCCAGCAAAAGAAAGGCCAGGTGCCTGCCAAGATTGCAGGTGGCCACCAAAATGCCACATGGCCATGAAAAGAAACGCTGTGTACCCAACAAGATGAATGCCACGTGCCTACCAAAAGAAAAACTGGGTGCCAACCAAAGGACCACGTGCCCACCAAAAGAAAAACTGGGTGCCAACCAAAGGACAATGTGTCCACCAAAAGAAAAGCTAGGTGCCCACCGAGATGCTGGGTGCCCACCAAAAGAAATGTTGGGTGCTTACGAAGATGCCAGGTGGCCACCTGGTGAAAAACACCAGGTTAGCATTTAGGTGACCACCAAGAAAAACAGCAGGTGCCCACCAAGATGCTTGGTGGCCACCAAAATGCCACGTGTGCAGCACTAGAAACGCTGGGTGCCCATAAAGATGCTGGGTGCCCACCAAGATGCTGGGTGGCCACCAAAAAGCCAAGTGACCCAAAAAACACGAGCTGCCCACCAAAAGAAACACTCGGTGTCCACAAAAATGCCAGGTGGCCACCAAAATACCATGTGCCCATCAGAAGAAATGCTGGGTGTCCACCAAAAGACTATACAGTCATCAAAATAAATGCTGGTTGCCAACCAAAAGACCATGTGCCAACGAAAATAAACGCTTGGTGCCCATAAAAGTGCCAGGTGGCCACCAAAATAATTGCTGGGTGCCCAGCAAAATAAATTCTGGGTTCCTACCAAGATGCCAGGAGGCCATCACAATGCCATGTACCCACCAAAAGAAACACCGGGTGCCCACAAAAATGTCAGGTGGCCACCAAAACGCCACGTACTCATGAAAAATAAACGCTTGGTTCCCAGCAAGATGCCAGGTGCTCAACAAATGTAATGCCGAGTGGCTACCATAATGCCATGTGCTCAGCATGATAAATGCCAGATGCCCACCAAAAGATATGCCAGGTGCCCACCAGGATGCCAGCTGGCCATCAAAATGGCATGTGTGTACAAAAATAAATGCTGGATGCCCACCAGGATGCCAGGTGGCCACCAAATAATCATATGCCCAGGAAAATATACACTGGGTGCCCAACAAGACATCAGGTGCCCACCAAAATGCAACACGCCCACCAAAAGAAGGGCTGGGTCCTTACCAAGATGCTAGTGCTCTCGAAAATACATGCTGGGTGCCCACCAGGATGCCAGGTGGCACCCAAAATGCCATGTGGTCGACAAAAGAAGTGCCAGATGCCCACCTAGATGCAGGGTGCAATCCAAAGGAAACACCGGCTGCTCACCAAGATGACAGGTGGTCACCGAAAAGCCATGTGCCTGCCAAAATCAATGCTGGGTGCCCATCAAGATGCTGGGTGCTCACCAAAATAAAGCTGGGTGCCCTCCAAGATGCCAGCTGACCACAAGAACATCATGTGCCCACAGAAATAAATGGTGCGTCCCTATGAAGATGCCAGATGGCCATCACAAGAAGTGCTGGGTGCCCACCAAGATACCAAGTGGCCACCAAAACTCCAGGTGTAAATTAAAATAAACTGGAGGTGCCCACCAAGGTGCCAGGTGGCCACCAAAACACAACGTGCCCAGCAAAAGAAAGGCCAGGTGCCTGCCAAGATTGCAGGTGGCCACCAAAATGCCACATGGCCATGAAAAGAAATGCTGTGTGCCCAACAAGATGAATGCCATGTGCCTGCCAAAAGAAAAACTGGGTGCCAACCAAAGGAAAATGTGCCCACAAAAAGAAATGCTGGGTACCGACCAAGATGAAGAGCGCCCACTAAAAGAAATGCTGGGTGCTTGCAAAGATGCCAGGTAGCCACCTGGCGAAAAACAAAGGGTTAGCATTTACATGGCCACTAAAAAAAAAACAGCAGGTGCCCACCAAGATGCTGGGTGGCCTCCAAAAAGCCAGGTGACCCAAAATACATGAGCCACCCACCAAAAGAAACACCCGGTGTCCACAAAAATGCCAGGTGGCCACCAAAATACCATGTGCCCATCAAAAGAAACGCTGGGTGTTCACTAAAAGACCATGCAGCCACTGAAATAAATGCTGGTTGCAAACCAAAGGACCATGTGCCAACCAAAATAAACGCTTGGTGCCCATAAAAGTGCCAGGTGGCCACCAAAGTAATTGCTGGGTGCCCAGCAAAATAAATTCTGGATTCCCACCAAGATGCCAGGAGGCCATCACAATGCCATGTACCCACCAAAAGAAACACCGGGTGCCCACAAAAATGTCAGGTGGCCACCAAAACGCCACGTACTCATGAAAAGAAACGCTTGGTTCCCAGCAAGATGCCAGGTGCTCAACAAATGTAATGCCGAGTGGCCATTTACACGTCAGGTGGCCACCAAAGTGCCACCAGCCCACCAAAATAAATGCAGGGTGCCCACCACAATAACACTGGATGCCCACCACAAGGCACAATGGCTGCCCACCAAAAGATTATGTGCCCAGCAAAAGAAATGCTGGGTGCCCAACAAGATGCCAGGTTGTCACCAAACGCCACGTACCCACCAAAACAATCGCTGAGTGCCCACCAACATTCCAGGTGGCACCCAAACTGCCAGGTGCCCACGAAAAGAAACACTGGGTGCCCATGAAGATTCTGGGTGGCCAACTAAATGTCGCATGTCCACCAATATGCTGGGTGCCAACCGAAATAAATGCTGGATGCTTATCCAGATGGTGGGTGGCTACCTGGTGAAAAACACCAGATTCGCATTTAGGTGGGCACCAAGAAAAGAAACCCTGGGTGCCCACCAAGAGGACGGTTGGACACAAAAATAAACACTGGGTGACCATCAATATGCCACGTGGCCACCAAAACACCATGTGCCCACCAAAACTAATGCTTGGTGCACACAAAGATGCCAGGCGGCTACCATAATGCCATGTGCTCAGCATGATAAATGCCAGATGCCCACCAAAAGATATGCCAGGTGCCCACCAGGATGCCAGCTGGCCATCAAAATGGCATGTGTGTACAAAAATAAATGCTGGATGCCCACCAGGATGCCAGGTGGCCACCAAATAATCATATGCCCAGGAAAATATACACTGGGTGCCCAACAAGACATCAGGTGCCCACCAAAATGCAACACGCCCACCAAAAGAAGGGCTGGGTCCTTACCAAGATGCTAGTGCTCTCGAAAATACATGCTGGGTGCCCACCAGGATGCCAGGTGGCACCCAAAATGCCATGTGGTCGACAAAAGAAGTGCCAGATGCCCACCTAGATGCAGGGTGCAATCCAAAGGAAACACCGGCTGCTCACCAAGATGACAGGTGGTCACCGAAAAGCCATGTGCCTGCCAAAATCAATGCTGGGTGCCCATCAAGATGCTGGGTGCTCACCAAAATAAAGCTAGGTGCCCTCCAAGATGCCAGCTGACCACAAGAACATCATGTGCCCACAGAAATAAATGGTGCGTCCCTATGAAGATGCCAGATGGCCATCACAAGAAGTGCTGGGTGCCCACCAAGATACCAAGTGGCCACCAAAACTCCAGGTGTAAATTAAAATAAACTGGAGGTGCCCACCAAGGTGCCAGGTGGCCACCAAAACACAACGTGCCCAGCAAAAGAAAGGCCAGGTGCCTGCCAAGATTGCAGGTGGCCACCAAAATGCCACATGGCCATGAAAAGAAATGCTGTGTGCCCAACAAGATGAATGCCATGTGCCTGCCAAAAGAAAAACTGGGTGCCAACCAAAGGAAAATGTGCCCACCAAAAGAAATGCTGGGTACCGACCAAGATGAAGAGCGCCCACTAAAAGAAATGCTGGGTGCTTGCAAAGACGCCAGGTAGCCACCTGGCGAAAAACAGAGGGTTAGCATTTACATGGCCACTAAAAAAAAACCAGCAGGTGCCCACCAAGATGCTTGGTGGCCACCAAAATGCCAGGTGTGCACCACTAGAAACGCTGGATGCCCATAAAGATGCTGGCTGCCCACCAAGATGCTGGGTGGCCACCAAAAAGCCAGGTGACCCAAAATACACGAGCCACCCACCAAAAGAAACACCCGGTGTCCACAAAAATGCCAGGTGGCCACCAAAATACCATGTGCCCATCAAAAGAAACGCTGGGTGTTCACTAAAAGACCATGCAGCCACTGAAATAAATGCTGGTTGCAAACCAAAGGACCATTTGCCAACCAAAATAAACGCTTGGTGCCCATAAAAGTGCCAGGTGGCCACCAAAGTAATTGCTGGGTGCCCAGCAAAATAAATTCTGGATTCCCACCAAGATGCCAGGAGGCCATCACAATGCCATGTACCCACCAAAAGAAACACCGGGTGCCCACAAAAATGTCAGGTGGCCACCAAAACGCCACGTACTCATGAAAAGAAACGCTTGGTTCCCAGCAAGATGCCAGGTGCTCAACAAATGTAATGCCGAGTGGCCATTTACACGTCAGGTGGCCACCAAAGTGCCACCAGCCCACCAAAATAAATGCAGGGTGCCCACCACAATAACACTGGATGCCCACCACAAGGCACAATGGCTGCCCACCAAAAGATTATGTGCCCAGCAAAAGAAATGCTGGGTGCCCAACAAGATGCCAGGTTGTCACCAAACGCCACGTACCCACCAAAACAATCGCTGAGTGCCCACCAACATTCCAGGTGGCACCCAAACTGCCAGGTGCCCACGAAAAGAAACACTGGGTGCCCATGAAGATTCTGGGTGGCCAACTAAATGTCGCATGTCCACCAATATGCTGGGTGCCAACCGAAATAAATGCTGGATGCTTATCCAGATGGTGGGTGGCTACCTGGTGAAAAACACCAGATTCGCATTTAGGTGGGCACCAAGAAAAGAAACCCTGGGTGCCCACCAAGAGGACGGTTGGACACAAAAATAAACACTGGGTGACCATCAATATGCCACGTGGCCACCAAAACACCATGTGCCCACCAAAACTAATGCTTGGTGCACACAAAGATGCCAGGCGGCTACCATAATGCCATGTGCTCAGCATGATAAATGCCAGATGCCCACCAAAAGATATGCCAGGTGCCCACCAGGATGCCAGCTGGCCATCAAAATGGCATGTGTGTACAAAAATAAATGCTGGATGCCCACCAGGATGCCAGGTGGCCACCAAATAATCATATGCCCAGGAAAATATACACTGGGTGCCCAACAAGACATCAGGTGCCCACCAAAATGCAACACGCCCACCAAAAGAAGGGCTGGGTCCTTACCAAGATGCTAGTGCTCTCGAAAATACATGCTGGGTGCCCACCAGGATGCCAGGTGGCACCCAAAATGCCATGTGGTCGACAAAAGAAGTGCCAGATGCCCACCTAGATGCAGGGTGCAATCCAAAGGAAACACCAGCTGCTCACCAAGATGACAGGTGGTCACCGAAAAGCCATGTGCCTGCCAAAATCAATGCTGGGTGCCCATCAAGATGCTGGGTGCTCACCAAAATAAAGCTAGGTGCCCTCCAAGATGCCAGCTGACCACAAGAACATCATGTGCCCACAGAAATAAATGGTGCGTCCCTATGAAGATGCCAGATGGCCATCACAAGAAGTGCTGGGTGCCCACCAAGATACCAAGTGGCCACCAAAACTCCAGGTGTAAATTAAAATAAACTGGAGGTGCCCACCAAGGTGCCAGGTGGCCACCAAAACACAACGTGCCCAGCAAAAGAAAGGCCAGGTGCCTGCCAAGATTGCAGGTGGCCACCAAAATGCCACATGGCCATGAAAAGAAATGCTGTGTGCCCAACAAGATGAATGCCATGTGCCTGCCAAAAGAAAAACTGGGTGCCAACCAAAGGAAAATGTGCCCACCAAAAGAAATGCTGGGTACCGACCAAGATGAAGAGCGCCCACTAAAAGAAATGCTGGGTGCTTGCAAAGACGCCAGGTAGCCACCTGGCGAAAAACAGAGGGTTAGCATTTACATGGCCACTAAAAAAAAAACAGCAGGTGCCCACCAAGATGCTTGGTGGCCACCAAAATGCCAGGTGTGCACCACTAGAAACGCTGGATGCCCATAAAGATGCTGGCTGCCCACCAAGATGCTGGGTGGCCACCAAAAAGCCAGGTGACCCAAAATACACGAGCCACCCACCAAAAGAAACACCCGGTGTCCACAAAAATGCCAGGTGGCCACCAAAATACCATGTGCCCATCAAAAGAAACGCTGGGTGTTCACTAAAAGACCATGCAGCCACTGAAATAAATGCTGGTTGCAAACCAAAGGACCATTTGCCAACCAAAATAAACGCTTGGTGCCCATAAAAGTGCCAGGTGGCCACCAAAGTAATTGCTGGGTGCCCAGCAAAATAAATTCTGGATTCCCACCAAGATGCCAGGAGGCCATCACAATGCCATGTACCCACCAAAAGAAACACCGGGTGCCCACAAAAATGTCAGGTGGCCACCAAAACGCCACGTACTCATGAAAAGAAACGCTTGGTTCCCAGCAAGATGCCAGGTGCTCAACAAATGTAATGCCGAGTGGCTACCATAATGCCATGTGCTCAGCATGATAAATGCCAGATGCCCACCAAAAGATATGCCAGGTGCCCACCAGGATGCCAGCTGGCCATCAAAATGGCATGTGTGTACAAAAATAAATGCTGGATGCCCACCAGGATGCCAGGTGGCCACCAAATAATCATATGCCCAGGAAAATATACACTGGGTGCCCAACAAGACATCAGGTGCCCACCAAAATGCAACACGCCCACCAAAAGAAGGGCTGGGTCCTTACCAAGATGCTAGTGCTCTCGAAAATACATGCTGGGTGCCCACCAGGATGCCAGGTGGCACCCAAAATGCCATGTGGTCGACAAAAGAAGTGCCAGATGCCCACCTAGATGCAGGGTGCAATCCAAAGGAAACACCGGCTGCTCACCAAGATGACAGGTGGTCACCGAAAAGCCATGTGCCTGCCAAAATCAATGCTGGGTGCCCATCAAGATGCTGGGTGCTCACCAAAATAAAGCTGGGTGCCCTCCAAGATGCCAGCTGACCACAAGAACATCATGTGCCCACAGAAATAAATGGTGCGTCCCTATGAAGATGCCAGATGGCCATCACAAGAAGTGCTGGGTGCCCACCAAGATACCAAGTGGCCACCAAAACTCCAGGTGTAAATTAAAATAAACTGGAGGTGCCCACCAAGGTGCCAGGTGGCCACCAAAACACAACGTGCCCAGCAAAAGAAAGGCCAGGTGCCTGCCAAGATTGCAGGTGGCCACCAAAATGCCACATGGCCATGAAAAGAAATGCTGTGTGCCCAACAAGATGAATGCCATGTGCCTGCCAAAAGAAAAACTGGGTGCCAACCAAAGGAAAATGTGCCCACCAAAAGAAATGCTGGGTACCGACCAAGATGAAGAGCGCCCACTAAAAGAAATGCTGGGTGCTTGCAAAGACGCCAGGTAGCCACCTGGCGAAAAACAGAGGGTTAGCATTTACATGGCCACTAAAAAAAAACCAGCAGGTGCCCACCAAGATGCTTGGTGGCCACCAAAATGCCAGGTGTGCACCACTAGAAACTCTGGATGCCCATAAAGATGCTGGCTGCCCACCAAGATGCTGGGTGGCCACCAAAAAGCCAGGTGACCCAAAATACACGAGCCACCCACCAAAAGAAACACCCGGTGTCCACAAAAATGCCAGGTGGCCACCAAAATACCATGTGCCCATCAAAAGAAACGCTGGGTGTTCACTAAAAGACCATGCAGCCACTGAAATAAATGCTGGTTGCAAACCAAAGGACCATGTGCCAACCAAAATAAACGCTTGGTGCCCATAAAAGTGCCAGGTGGCCACCAAAGTAATTGCTGGGTGCCCAGCAAAATAAATTCTGGATTCCCACCAAGATGCCAGGAGGCCATCACAATGCCATGTACCCACCAAAAGAAACACCGGGTGCCCACAAAAATGTCAGGTGGCCACCAAAACGCCACGTACTCATGAAAAGAAACGCTTGGTTCCCAGCAAGATGCCAGGTGCTCAACAAATGTAATGCCGAGTGGCCATTTACACGTCAGGTGGCCACCAAAGTGCCACCAGCCCACCAAAATAAATGCAGGGTGCCCACCACAATAACACTGGATGCCCACCACAAGGCACAATGGCTGCCCACCAAAAGATTATGTGCCCAGCAAAAGAAATGCTGGGTGCCCAACAAGATGCCAGGTTGTCACCAAACGCCACGTACCCACCAAAACAATCGCTGAGTGCCCACCAACATTCCAGGTGGCACCCAAACTGCCAGGTGCCCACGAAAAGAAACACTGGGTGCCCATGAAGATTCTGGGTGGCCAACTAAATGTCGCATGTCCACCAATATGCTGGGTGCCAACCGAAATAAATGCTGGATGCTTATCCAGATGGTGGGTGGCTACCTGGTGAAAAACACCAGATTCGCATTTAGGTGGGCACCAAGAAAAGAAACCCTGGGTGCCCACCAAGAGGACGGTTGGACACAAAAATAAACACTGGGTGACCATCAATATGCCACGTGGCCACCAAAACACCATGTGCCCACCAAAACTAATGCTTGGTGCACACAAAGATGCCAGGCGGCTACCATAATGCCATGTGCTCAGCATGATAAATGCCAGATGCCCACCAAAAGATATGCCAGGTGCCCACCAGGATGCCAGCTGGCCATCAAAATGGCATGTGTGTACAAAAATAAATGCTGGATGCCCACCAGGATGCCAGGTGGCCACCAAATAATCATATGCCCAGGAAAATATACACTGGGTGCCCAACAAGACATCAGGTGCCCACCAAAATGCAACACGCCCACCAAAAGAAGGGCTGGGTCCTTACCAAGATGCTAGTGCTCTCGAAAATACATGCTGGGTGCCCACCAGGATGCCAGGTGGCACCCAAAATGCCATGTGGTCGACAAAAGAAGTGCCAGATGCCCACCTAGATGCAGGGTGCAATCCAAAGGAAACACCGGCTGCTCACCAAGATGACAGGTGGTCACCGAAAAGCCATGTGCCTGCCAAAATCAATGCTGGGTGCCCATCAAGATGCTGGGTGCTCACCAAAATAAAGCTAGGTGCCCTCCAAGATGCCAGCTGACCACAAGAACATCATGTGCCCACAGAAATAAATGGTGCGTCCCTATGAAGATGCCAGATGGCCATCACAAGAAGTGCTGGGTGCCCACCAAGATACCAAGTGGCCACCAAAACTCCAGGTGTAAATTAAAATAAACTGGAGGTGCCCACCAAGGTGCCAGGTGGCCACCAAAACACAACGTGCCCAGCAAAAGAAAGGCCAGGTGCCTGCCAAGATTGCAGGTGGCCACCAAAATGCCACATGGCCATGAAAAGAAATGCTGTGTGCCCAACAAGATGAATGCCATGTGCCTGCCAAAAGAAAAACTGGGTGCCAACCAAAGGAAAATGTGCCCACCAAAAGAAATGCTGGGTACCGACCAAGATGAAGAGCGCCCACTAAAAGAAATGCTGGGTGCTTGCAAAGACGCCAGGTAGCCACCTGGCGAAAAACAGAGGGTTAGCATTTACATGGCCACTAAAAAAAAACCAGCAGGTGCCCACCAAGATGCTTGGTGGCCACCAAAATGCCAGGTGTGCACCACTAGAAACGCTGGATGCCCATAAAGATGCTGGCTGCCCACCAAGATGCTGGGTGGCCACCAAAAAGCCAGGTGACCCAAAATACACGAGCCACCCACCAAAAGAAACACCCGGTGTCCACAAAAATGCCAGGTGGCCACCAAAATACCATGTGCCCATCAAAAGAAACGCTGGGTGTTCACTAAAAGACCATGCAGCCACTGAAATAAATGCTGGTTGCAAACCAAAGGACCATTTGCCAACCAAAATAAACGCTTGGTGCCCATAAAAGTGCCAGGTGGCCACCAAAGTAATTGCTGGGTGCCCAGCAAAATAAATTCTGGATTCCCACCAAGATGCCAGGAGGCCATCACAATGCCATGTACCCACCAAAAGAAACACCGGGTGCCCACAAAAATGTCAGGTGGCCACCAAAACGCCACGTACTCATGAAAAGAAACGCTTGGTTCCCAGCAAGATGCCAGGTGCTCAACAAATGTAATGCCGAGTGGCCATTTACACGTCAGGTGGCCACCAAAGTGCCACCAGCCCACCAAAATAAATGCAGGGTGCCCACCACAATAACACTGGATGCCCACCACAAGGCACAATGGCTGCCCACCAAAAGATTATGTGCCCAGCAAAAGAAATGCTGGGTGCCCAACAAGATGCCAGGTTGTCACCAAACGCCACGTACCCACCAAAACAATCGCTGAGTGCCCACCAACATTCCAGGTGGCACCCAAACTGCCAGGTGCCCACGAAAAGAAACACTGGGTGCCCATGAAGATTCTGGGTGGCCAACTAAATGTCGCATGTCCACCAATATGCTGGGTGCCAACCGAAATAAATGCTGGATGCTTATCCAGATGGTGGGTGGCTACCTGGTGAAAAACACCAGATTCGCATTTAGGTGGGCACCAAGAAAAGAAACCCTGGGTGCCCACCAAGAGGACGGTTGGACACAAAAATAAACACTGGGTGACCATCAATATGCCACGTGGCCACCAAAACACCATGTGCCCACCAAAACTAATGCTTGGTGCACACAAAGATGCCAGGCGGCTACCATAATGCCATGTGCTCAGCATGATAAATGCCAGATGCCCACCAAAAGATATGCCAGGTGCCCACCAGGATGCCAGCTGGCCATCAAAATGGCATGTGTGTACAAAAATAAATGCTGGATGCCCACCAGGATGCCAGGTGGCCACCAAATAATCATATGCCCAGGAAAATATACACTGGGTGCCCAACAAGACATCAGGTGCCCACCAAAATGCAACACGCCCACCAAAAGAAGGGCTGGGTCCTTACCAAGATGCTAGTGCTCTCGAAAATACATGCTGGGTGCCCACCAGGATGCCAGGTGGCACCCAAAATGCCATGTGGTCGACAAAAGAAGTGCCAGATGCCCACCTAGATGCAGGGTGCAATCCAAAGGAAACACCAGCTGCTCACCAAGATGACAGGTGGTCACCGAAAAGCCATGTGCCTGCCAAAATCAATGCTGGGTGCCCATCAAGATGCTGGGTGCTCACCAAAATAAAGCTAGGTGCCCTCCAAGATGCCAGCTGACCACAAGAACATCATGTGCCCACAGAAATAAATGGTGCGTCCCTATGAAGATGCCAGATGGCCATCACAAGAAGTGCTGGGTGCCCACCAAGATACCAAGTGGCCACCAAAACTCCAGGTGTAAATTAAAATAAACTGGAGGTGCCCACCAAGGTGCCAGGTGGCCACCAAAACACAACGTGCCCAGCAAAAGAAAGGCCAGGTGCCTGCCAAGATTGCAGGTGGCCACCAAAATGCCACATGGCCATGAAAAGAAATGCTGTGTGCCCAACAAGATGAATGCCATGTGCCTGCCAAAAGAAAAACTGGGTGCCAACCAAAGGAAAATGTGCCCACCAAAAGAAATGCTGGGTACCGACCAAGATGAAGAGCGCCCACTAAAAGAAATGCTGGGTGCTTGCAAAGACGCCAGGTAGCCACCTGGCGAAAAACAGAGGGTTAGCATTTACATGGCCACTAAAAAAAAAACAGCAGGTGCCCACCAAGATGCTTGGTGGCCACCAAAATGCCAGGTGTGCACCACTAGAAACGCTGGATGCCCATAAAGATGCTGGCTGCCCACCAAGATGCTGGGTGGCCACCAAAAAGCCAGGTGACCCAAAATACACGAGCCACCCACCAAAAGAAACACCCGGTGTCCACAAAAATGCCAGGTGGCCACCAAAATACCATGTGCCCATCAAAAGAAACGCTGGGTGTTCACTAAAAGACCATGCAGCCACTGAAATAAATGCTGGTTGCAAACCAAAGGACCATTTGCCAACCAAAATAAACGCTTGGTGCCCATAAAAGTGCCAGGTGGCCACCAAAGTAATTGCTGGGTGCCCAGCAAAATAAATTCTGGATTCCCACCAAGATGCCAGGAGGCCATCACAATGCCATGTACCCACCAAAAGAAACACCGGGTGCCCACAAAAATGTCAGGTGGCCACCAAAACGCCACGTACTCATGAAAAGAAACGCTTGGTTCCCAGCAAGATGCCAGGTGCTCAACAAATGTAATGCCGAGTGGCTACCATAATGCCATGTGCTCAGCATGATAAATGCCAGATGCCCACCAAAAGATATGCCAGGTGCCCACCAGGATGCCAGCTGGCCATCAAAATGGCATGTGTGTACAAAAATAAATGCTGGATGCCCACCAGGATGCCAGGTGGCCACCAAATAATCATATGCCCAGGAAAATATACACTGGGTGCCCAACAAGACATCAGGTGCCCACCAAAATGCAACACGCCCACCAAAAGAAGGGCTGGGTCCTTACCAAGATGCTAGTGCTCTCGAAAATACATGCTGGGTGCCCACCAGGATGCCAGGTGGCACCCAAAATGCCATGTGGTCGACAAAAGAAGTGCCAGATGCCCACCTAGATGCAGGGTGCAATCCAAAGGAAACACCGGCTGCTCACCAAGATGACAGGTGGTCACCGAAAAGCCATGTGCCTGCCAAAATCAATGCTGGGTGCCCATCAAGATGCTGGGTGCTCACCAAAATAAAGCTGGGTGCCCTCCAAGATGCCAGCTGACCACAAGAACATCATGTGCCCACAGAAATAAATGGTGCGTCCCTATGAAGATGCCAGATGGCCATCACAAGAAGTGCTGGGTGCCCACCAAGATACCAAGTGGCCACCAAAACTCCAGGTGTAAATTAAAATAAACTGGAGGTGCCCACCAAGGTGCCAGGTGGCCACCAAAACACAACGTGCCCAGCAAAAGAAAGGCCAGGTGCCTGCCAAGATTGCAGGTGGCCACCAAAATGCCACATGGCCATGAAAAGAAATGCTGTGTGCCCAACAAGATGAATGCCATGTGCCTGCCAAAAGAAAAACTGGGTGCCAACCAAAGGAAAATGTGCCCACCAAAAGAAATGCTGGGTACCGACCAAGATGAAGAGCGCCCACTAAAAGAAATGCTGGGTGCTTGCAAAGACGCCAGGTAGCCACCTGGCGAAAAACAGAGGGTTAGCATTTACATGGCCACTAAAAAAAAACCAGCAGGTGCCCACCAAGATGCTTGGTGGCCACCAAAATGCCAGGTGTGCACCACTAGAAACTCTGGATGCCCATAAAGATGCTGGCTGCCCACCAAGATGCTGGGTGGCCACCAAAAAGCCAGGTGACCCAAAATACACGAGCCACCCACCAAAAGAAACACCCGGTGTCCACAAAAATGCCAGGTGGCCACCAAAATACCATGTGCCCATCAAAAGAAACGCTGGGTGTTCACTAAAAGACCATGCAGCCACTGAAATAAATGCTGGTTGCAAACCAAAGGACCATGTGCCAACCAAAATAAACGCTTGGTGCCCATAAAAGTGCCAGGTGGCCACCAAAGTAATTGCTGGGTGCCCAGCAAAATAAATTCTGCGTTCCCACCAAGATGCCAGGAGGCCATCACAATGCCATGTACCCACCAAAAGAAACACCGGGTGCCCACAAAAATGTCAGGTGGCCACCAAAACGCCACGTACTCATGAAAAGAAACGCTTGGTTCCCAGCAAGATGCCAGGTGCTCAACAAATGTAATGCCGAGTGGCCATTTACATGTCAGGTGGCCACCAAAGTGCCACCAGCCCACCAAAATAAATGCAGGGTGCCCACCACAATAACACTGGATGCCCACCACAAGGCACAATGGCTGCCCACCAAAAGATTATGTGCCCAGCAAAAGAAATGCTGGGTGCCCAACAAGATGCCAGGTTGTCACCAAACGCCACGTACCCACCAAAACAATCGCTGAGTGCCCACCAACATTCCAGGTGGCACCCAAACTGCCAGGTGCCCACGAAAAGAAACACTGGGTGCCCATGAAGATTCTGGGTGGCCAACTAAATGTCGCATGTCCACCAATATGCTGGGTGCCAACCGAAATAAATGCTGGATGCTTATCCAGATGGTGGGTGGCTACCTGGTGAAAAACACCAGATTCGCATTTAGGTGGGCACCAAGAAAAGAAACCCTGGGTGCCCACCAAGAGGACGGTTGGACACAAAAATAAACACTGGGTGACCATCAATATGCCACGTGGCCACCAAAACACCATGTGCCCACCAAAACTAATGCTTGGTGCACACAAAGATGCCAGGCGGCTACCATAATGCCATGTGCTCAGCATGATAAATGCCAGATGCCCACCAAAAGATATGCCAGGTGCCCACCAGGATGCCAGCTGGCCATCAAAATGGCATGTGTGTACAAAAATAAATGCTGGATGCCCACCAGGATGCCAGGTGGCCACCAAATAATCATATGCCCAGGAAAATATACACTGGGTGCCCAACAAGACATCAGGTGCCCACCAAAATGCAACACGCCCACCAAAAGAAGGGCTGGGTCCTTACCAAGATGCTAGTGCTCTCGAAAATACATGCTGGGTGCCCACCAGGATGCCAGGTGGCACCCAAAATGCCATGTGGTCGACAAAAGAAGTGCCAGATGCCCACCTAGATGCAGGGTGCAATCCAAAGGAAACACCGGCTGCTCACCAAGATGACAGGTGGTCACCGAAAAGCCATGTGCCTGCCAAAATCAATGCTGGGTGCCCATCAAGATGCTGGGTGCTCACCAAAATAAAGCTGGGTGCCCTCCAAGATGCCAGCTGACCACAAGAACATCATGTGCCCACAGAAATAAATGGTGCGTCCCTATGAAGATGCCAGATGGCCATCACAAGAAGTGCTGGGTGCCCACCAAGATACCAAGTGGCCACCAAAACTCCAGGTGTAAATTAAAATAAACTGGAGGTGCCCACCAAGGTGCCAGGTGGCCACCAAAACACAACGTGCCCAGCAAAAGAAAGGCCAGGTGCCTGCCAAGATTGCAGGTGGCCACCAAAATGCCACATGGCCATGAAAAGAAACGCTGTGTACCCAACAAGATGAATGCCACGTGCCTACCAAAAGAAAAACTGGGTGCCAACCAAAGGACCACGTGCCCACCAAAAGAAAAACTGGGTGCCAACCAAAGGACAATGTGTCCACCAAAAGAAAAGCTAGGTGCCCACCGAGATGCTGGGTGCCCACCAAAAGAAATGTTGGGTGCTTACGAAGATGCCAGGTGGCCACCTGGTGAAAAACACCAGGTTAGCATTTAGGTGACCACCAAGAAAAACAGCAGGTGCCCACCAAGATGCTTGGTGGCCACCAAAATGCCACGTGTGCAGCACTAGAAACGCTGGGTGCCCATAAAGATGCTGGGTGCCCACCAAGATGCTGGGTGGCCACCAAAAAGCCAAGTGACCCAAAAAACACGAGCAGCCCACCAAAAGAAACACTCGGTGTCCACAAAAATGCCAGGTGGCCAGCAAAATACCATGTGCCCATCAGAAGAAATGCTGGGTGTCCACCAAAAGACTATACAGTCATCAAAATAAATGCTGGTTGCCAACCAAAAGACCATGTGCCAACGAAAATAAACGCTTGGTGCCCATAAAAGTGCCAGGTGGCCACCAAAATAATTGCTGGGTGCCCAGCAAAATAAATTCTGGGTTCCTACCAAGATGCCAGGAGGCCATCACAATGCCATGTACCCACCAAAAGAAACACCGGGTGCCCACAAAAATGTCAGGTGGCCACCAAAACGCCACGTACTCATGAAAAGAAACGCTTGGTTCCCAGCAAGATGCCAGGTGCTCAACAAATGTAATGCCGAGTGGCTACCATAATGCCATGTGCTCAGCATGATAAATGCCAGATGCCCACCAAAAGATATGCCAGGTGCCCACCAGGATGCCAGCTGGCCATCAAAATGGCATGTGTGTACAAAAATAAATGCTGGATGCCCACCAGGATGCCAGGTGGCCACCAAATAATCATATGCCCAGGAAAATATACACTGGGTGCCCAACAAGACATCAGGTGCCCACCAAAATGCAACACGCCCACCAAAAGAAGGGCTGGGTCCTTACCAAGATGCTAGTGCTCTCGAAAATACATGCTGGGTGCCCACCAGGATGCCAGGTGGCACCCAAAATGCCATGTGGTCGACAAAAGAAGTGCCAGATGCCCACCTAGATGCAGGGTGCAATCCAAAGGAAACACCGGCTGCTCACCAAGATGACAGGTGGTCACCGAAAAGCCATGTGCCTGCCAAAATCAATGCTGGGTGCCCATCAAGATGCTGGGTGCTCACCAAAATAAAGCTGGGTGCCCTCCAAGATGCCAGCTGACCACAAGAACATCATGTGCCCACAGAAATAAATGGTGCGTCCCTATGAAGATGCCAGATGGCCATCACAAGAAGTGCTGGGTGCCCACCAAGATACCAAGTGGCCACCAAAACTCCAGGTGTAAATTAAAATAAACTGGAGGTGCCCACCACGGTGCCAGGTGGCCACCAAAACACAACGTGCCCAGCAAAAGAAAGGCCAGGTGCCTGCCAAGATTGCAGGTGGCCACCAAAATGCCACATGGCCATGAAAAGAAATGCTGTGTGCCCAACAAGATGAATGCCATGTGCCTGCCAAAAGAAAAACTGGGTGCCAACCAAAGGAAAATGTGCCCACCAAAAGAAATGCTGGGTACCGACCAAGATGAAGAGCGCCCACTAAAAGAAATGCTGGGTGCTTGCAAAGACGCCAGGTAGCCACCTGGCGAAAAACAGAGGGTTAGCATTTACATGGCCACTAAAAAAAAAACAGCAGGTGCCCACCAAGATGCTTGGTGGCCACCAAAATGCCAGGTGACCCAAAATACACGAGCCACCCACCAAAAGAAACACCCGGTGTCCACAAAAATGCCAGGTGGCCACCAAAATACCATGTGCCCATCAAAAGAAACGCTGGGTGTTCACTAAAAGACCATGCAGCCACTGAAATAAATGCTGGTTGCAAACCAAAGGACCATGTGCCAACCAAAATAAACGCTTGGTGCCCATAAAAGTGCCAGGTGGCCACCAAAGTAATTGCTGGGTGCCCAGCAAAATAAATTCTGGATTCCCACCAAGATGCCAGGAGGCCATCACAATGCCATGTACCCACCAAAAGAAACACCGGGTGCCCACAAAAATGTCAGGTGGCCACCAAAACGCCACGTACTCATGAAAAGAAACGCTTGGTTCCCAGCAAGATGCCAGGTGCTCAACAAATGTAATGCCGAGTGGCCATTTACATGTCAGGTGGCCACCAAAGTGCCACCAGCCCACCAAAATAAATGCAGGGTGCCCACCACAATAACACTGGATGCCCACCACAAGGCACAATGGCTGCCCACCAAAAGATTATGTGCCCAGCAAAAGAAATGCTGGGTGCCCAACAAGATGCCAGGTTGTCACCAAACGCCACGTACCCACCAAAACAATCGCTGAGTGCCCACCAACATTCCAGGTGGCACCCAAACTGCCAGGTGCCCACGAAAAGAAACACTGGGTGCCCATGAAGATTCTGGGTGGCCAACTAAATGTCGCATGTCCACCAATATGCTGGGTGCCAACCGAAATAAATGCTGGATGCTTATCCAGATGGTGGGTGGCTACCTGGTGAAAAACACCAGATTCGCATTTAGGTGGGCACCAAGAAAAGAAACCCTGGGTGCCCACCAAGAGGACGGTTGGACACAAAAATAAACACTGGGTGACCATCAATATGCCACGTGGCCACCAAAACACCATGTGCCCACCAAAACTAATGCTTGGTGCACACAAAGATGCCAGGCGGCTACCATAATGCCATGTGCTCAGCATGATAAATGCCAGATGCCCACCAAAAGATATGCCAGGTGCCCACCAGGATGCCAGCTGGCCATCAAAATGGCATGTGTGTACAAAAATAAATGCTGGATGCCCACCAGGATGCCAGGTGGCCACCAAATAATCATATGCCCAGGAAAATATACACTGGGTGCCCAACAAGACATCAGGTGCCCACCAAAATGCAACACGCCCACCAAAAGAAGGGCTGGGTCCTTACCAAGATGCTAGTGCTCTCGAAAATACATGCTGGGTGCCCACCAGGATGCCAGGTGGCACCCAAAATGCCATGTGGTCGACAAAAGAAGTGCCAGATGCCCACCTAGATGCAGGGTGCAATCCAAAGGAAACACCGGCTGCTCACCAAGATGACAGGTGGTCACCGAAAAGCCATGTGCCTGCCAAAATCAATGCTGGGTGCCCATCAAGATGCTGGGTGCTCACCAAAATAAAGCTGGGTGCCCTCCAAGATGCCAGCTGACCACAAGAACATCATGTGCCCACAGAAATAAATGGTGCGTCCCTATGAAGATGCCAGATGGCCATCACAAGAAGTGCTGGGTGCCCACCAAGATACCAAGTGGCCACCAAAACTCCAGGTGTAAATTAAAATAAACTGGAGGTGCCCACCACGGTGCCAGGTGGCCACCAAAACACAACGTGCCCAGCAAAAGAAAGGCCAGGTGCCTGCCAAGATTGCAGGTGGCCACCAAAATGCCACATGGCCATGAAAAGAAATGCTGTGTGCCCAACAAGATGAATGCCATGTGCCTGCCAAAAGAAAAACTGGGTGCCAACCAAAGGAAAATGTGCCCACCAAAAGAAATGCTGGGTACCGACCAAGATGAAGAGCGCCCACTAAAAGAAATGCTGGGTGCTTGCAAAGACGCCAGGTAGCCACCTGGCGAAAAACAGAGGGTTAGCATTTACATGGCCACTAAAAAAAAAACAGCAGGTGCCCACCAAGATGCTTGGTGGCCACCAAAATGCCAGGTGACCCAAAATACACGAGCCACCCACCAAAAGAAACACCCGGTGTCCACAAAAATGCCAGGTGGCCACCAAAATACCATGTGCCCATCAAAAGAAACGCTGGGTGTTCACTAAAAGACCATGCAGCCACTGAAATAAATGCTGGTTGCAAACCAAAGGACCATGTGCCAACCAAAATAAACGCTTGGTGCCCATAAAAGTGCCAGGTGGCCACCAAAGTAATTGCTGGGTGCCCAGCAAAATAAATTCTGGATTCCCACCAAGATGCCAGGAGGCCATCACAATGCCATGTACCCACCAAAAGAAACACCGGGTGCCCACAAAAATGTCAGGTGGCCACCAAAACGCCACGTACTCATGAAAAGAAACGCTTGGTTCCCAGCAAGATGCCAGGTGCTCAACAAATGTAATGCCGAGTGGCCATTTACATGTCAGGTGGCCACCAAAGTGCCACCAGCCCACCAAAATAAATGCAGGGTGCCCACCACAATAACACTGGATGCCCACCACAAGGCACAATGGCTGCCCACCAAAAGATTATGTGCCCAGCAAAAGAAATGCTGGGTGCCCAACAAGATGCCAGGTTGTCACCAAACGCCACGTACCCACCAAAACAATCGCTGAGTGCCCACCAACATTCCAGGTGGCACCCAAACTGCCAGGTGCCCACGAAAAGAAACACTGGGTGCCCATGAAGATTCTGGGTGGCCAACTAAATGTCGCATGTCCACCAATATGCTGGGTGCCAACCGAAATAAATGCTGGATGCTTATCCAGATGGTGGGTGGCTACCTGGTGAAAAACACCAGATTCGCATTTAGGTGGGCACCAAGAAAAGAAACCCTGGGTGCCCACCAAGAGGACGGTTGGACACAAAAATAAACACTGGGTGACCATCAATATGCCACGTGGCCACCAAAACACCATGTGCCCACCAAAACTAATGCTTGGTGCACACAAAGATGCCAGGCGGCTACCATAATGCCATGTGCTCAGCATGATAAATGCCAGATGCCCACCAAAAGATATGCCAGGTGCCCACCAGGATGCCAGCTGGCCATCAAAATGGCATGTGTGTACAAAAATAAATGCTGGATGCCCACCAGGATGCCAGGTGGCCACCAAATAATCATATGCCCAGGAAAATATACACTGGGTGCCCAACAAGACATCAGGTGCCCACCAAAATGCAACACGCCCACCAAAAGAAGGGCTGGGTCCTTACCAAGATGCTAGTGCTCTCGAAAATACATGCTGGGTGCCCACCAGGATGCCAGGTGGCACCCAAAATGCCATGTGGTCGACAAAAGAAGTGCCAGATGCCCACCTAGATGCAGGGTGCAATCCAAAGGAAACACCGGCTGCTCACCAAGATGACAGGTGGTCACCGAAAAGCCATGTGCCTGCCAAAATCAATGCTGGGTGCCCATCAAGATGCTGGGTGCTCACCAAAATAAAGCTGGGTGCCCTCCAAGATGCCAGCTGACCACAAGAACATCATGTGCCCACAGAAATAAATGGTGCGTCCCTATGAAGATGCCAGATGGCCATCACAAGAAGTGCTGGGTGCCCACCAAGATACCAAGTGGCCACCAAAACTCCAGGTGTAAATTAAAATAAACTGGAGGTGCCCACCAAGGTGCCAGGTGGCCACCAAAACACAACGTGCCCAGCAAAAGAAAGGCCAGGTGCCTGCCAAGATTGCAGGTGGCCACCAAAATGCCACATGGCCATGAAAAGAAATGCTGTGTACCCAACAAGATGAATGCCACGTGCCTACCAAAAGAAAAACTGGGTGCCAACCAAAGGACCACGTGCCCACCAAAAGAAAAACTGGGTGCCAACCAAAGGACAATGTGTCCACCAAAAGAAAAGCTAGGTGCCCACCGAGATGCTGGGTGCCCACCAAAAGAAATGTTGGGTGCTTACGAAGATGCCAGGTGGCCACCTGGTGAAAAACACCAGGTTAGCATTTAGGTGACCACCAAGAAAAACAGCAGGTGCCCACCAAGATGCTTGGTGGCCACCAAAATGCCACGTGTGCAGCACTAGAAACGCTGGATGCCCATAAAGATGCTGGCTGCCCACCAAGATGCTGGGTGGCCACCAAAAAGCCAAGTGACCCAAAAAACACGAGCAGCCCACCAAAAGAAACACTCGGTGTCCACAAAAATGCCAGGTGGCCACCAAAATACCATGTGCCCATCAAAAGAAATGCTGGGTGTCCACCAAAAGACTATACAGTCATCAAAATAAATGCTGGTTGCCAACCAAAAGACCATGTGCCAACGAAAATAAACGCTTGGTGCCCATAAAAGTGCCAGGTGGCCACCAAAATAATTGCTGGGTGCCCAGCAAAATAAATTCTGGGTTCCTACCAAGATGCCAGGAGGCCATCACAATGCCATGTACCCACCAAAAGAAACACCGGGTGCCCACAAAAATGTCAGGTGGCCACCAAAACGCCACGTACTCATCAAAAGAAACGCTTGGTTCCCAGCAAGATGCCAGGTGCTCAACAAATGTAATGCCGAGTGGCTACCATAATGCCATGTGCTCAGCATGATAAATGCCAGATGCCCACCAAAAGATATGCCAGGTGCCCACCAGGATGCCAGCTGGCCATCAAAATGGCATGTGTGTACAAAAATAAATGCTGGATGCCCACCAGGATGCCAGGTGGCCACCAAATAATCATATGCCCAGGAAAATATACACTGGGTGCCCAACAAGACATCAGGTGCCCACCAAAATGCAACACGCCCACCAAAAGAAGGGCTGGGTCCTTACCAAGATGCTAGTGCTCTCGAAAATACATGCTGGGTGCCCACCAGGATGCCAGGTGGCACCCAAAATGCCATGTGGTCGACAAAAGAAGTGCCAGATGCCCACCTAGATGCAGGGTGCAATCCAAAGGAAACACCGGCTGCTCACCAAGATGACAGGTGGTCACCGAAAAGCCATGTGCCTGCCAAAATCAATGCTGGGTGCCCATCAAGATGCTGGGTGCTCACCAAAATAAAGCTGGGTGCCCTCCAAGATGCCAGCTGACCACAAGAACATCATGTGCCCACAGAAATAAATGGTGCGTCCCTATGAAGATGCCAGATGGCCATCACAAGAAGTGCTGGGTGCCCACCAAGATACCAAGTGGCCACCAAAACTCCAGGTGTAAATTAAAATAAACTGGAGGTGCCCACCAAGGTGCCAGGTGGCCACCAAAACACAACGTGCCCAGCAAAAGAAAGGCCAGGTGCCTGCCAAGATTGCAGGTGGCCACCAAAATGCCACATGGCCATGAAAAGAAACGCTGTGTACCCAACAAGATGAATGCCACATGCCTACCAAAAGAAAAACTGGGTGCCAACCAAAGGACCACGTGCCCACCAAAAGAAAAACTGGGTGCCAACCAAAGGACAATGTGTCCACCAAAAGAAAAGCTAGGTGCCCACCGAGATGCTGGGTGCCCACCAAAAGAAATGTTGGGTGCTTACGAAGATGCCAGGTGGCCACCTGGTGAAAAACACCAGGTTAGCATTTAGGTGACCACCAAGAAAAACAGCAGGTGCCCACCAAGATGCTTGGTGGCCACCAAAATGCCACGTGTGCAGCACTAGAAACGCTGGGTGCCCATAAAGATGCTGGCTGCCCACCAAGATGCTGGGTGGCCACCAAAAAGCCAAGTGACCCAAAAAACACGAGCAGCCCACCAAAAGAAACACTCGGTGTCCACAAAAATGCCAGGTGGCCACCAAAATACCATGTGCCCATCAGAAGAAATGCTGGGTGTCCACCAAAAGACTATACAGTCATCAAAATAAATGCTGGTTGCCAACCAAAAGACCATGTGCCAATGAAAATAAACGCTTGGTGCCCATAAAAGTGCCAGGTGGCCACCAAAATAATTGCTGGGTGCCCAGCAAAATAAATTCTGGGTTCCTACCAAGATGCCAGGAGGCCATCACAATGCCATGTACCCACCAAAAGAAACACCGGGTGCCCACAAAAATGTCAGGTGGCCACCAAAACGCCACGTACTCATGAAAAGAAACGCTTGGTTCCCAGCAAGATGCCAGGTGCTCAACAAATGTAATGCCGAGTGGCTACCATAATGCCATGTGCTCAGCATGATAAATGCCAGATGCCCACCAAAAGATATGCCAGGTGCCCACCAGGATGCCAGCTGGCCATCAAAATGGCATGTGTGTACAAAAATAAATGCTGGATGCCCACCAGGCTGCCAGGTGGCCACCAAATAATCATATGCCCAGGAAAATATACACTGGGTGCCCAACAAGACATCAGGTGCCCACCAAAATGCAACACGCCCACCAAAAGAAGGGCTGGGTCCTTACCAAGATGCTAGTGCTCTCGAAAATACATGCTGGGTGCCCACCAGGATGCCAGGTGGCACCCAAAATGCCATGTGGTCGACAAAAGAAGTGCCAGATGCCCACCTAGATGCAGGGTGCAATCCAAAGGAAACACCGGCTGCTCACCAAGATGACAGGTGGTCACCGAAAAGCCATGTGCCTGCCAAAATCAATGCTGGGTGCCCATCAAGATGCTGGGTGCTCACCAAAATAAAGCTGGGTGCCCTCCAAGATGCCAGCTGACCACAAGAACATCATGTGCCCACAGAAATAAATGGTGCGTCCCTATGAAGATGCCAGATGGCCATCACAAGAAGTGCTGGGTGCCCACCAAGATACCAGGTGGCCACCAAAACTCCAGGTGTAAATTAAAATAAACTGGAGGTGCCCACCAAGGTGCCAGGTGGCCACCAAAACACAACGTGCCCAGCAAAAGAAAGGCCAGGTGCCTGCCAAGATTGCAGGTGGCCACCAAAATGCCACATGGCCATGAAAAGAAACGCTGTGTGCCCAACAAGATGAATGCCATGTGCCTGCCAAAAGAAAAACTGGGTGCCAACCAAAGGAAAATGTGCCCACCAAAAGAAATGCTGGGTACCGACCAAGATGAAGAGCGCCCACTAAAAGAAATGCTGGGTGCTTGCAAAGATGCCAGGTAGCCACCTGGCGAAAAACAGAGGGTTAGCATTTACATGGCCACTAAAAAAAAAACAGCAGGTGCCCACCAAGATGCTGGGTGGCCACCAAAAAGCCAGGTGACCCAAAATACACGAGCCACCCACCAAAAGAAACACCCGGTGTCCACAAAAATGCCAGGTGGCCAACAAAATACCATGTGCCCATCAAAAGAAACGCTGGGTGTTCACTAAAAGACCATGCAGCCACTGAAATAAATGCTGGTTGCAAACCAAAGGACCATGTGCCAACCAAAATAAACGCTTGGTGCCCATAAAAGTGCCAGGTGGCCACCAAAGTAATTGCTGGGTGCCCAGCAAAATAAATTCTGGATTCCCACCAAGATGCCAGGAGGCCATCACAATGCCATGTACCCACCAAAAGAAACACCGGGTGCCCACAAAAATGTCAGGTGGCCACCAAAACGCCACGTACTCATGAAAAGAAACGCTTGGTTCCCAGCAAGATGCCAGGTGCTCAACAAATGTAATGCCGAGTGGCCATTTACACGTCAGGTGGCCACCAAAGTGCCACCAGCCCACCAAAAGATATGCCAGGTGCCCACCACAATAACACTGGATGCCCACCACAAGGCACAATGGCTGCCCACCAAAAGATTATGTGCCCAGCAAAAGAAATGCTGGGTGCCCAACAAGATGCCAGGTTGTCACCAAACGCCACGTACCCACCAAAACAATCGCTGAGTGCCCACCAACATTCCAGGTGGCACCCAAACTGCCAGGTGCCCACGAAAAGAAACACTGGGTGCCCATGAAGATTCTGGGTGGCCAACTAAATGTCGCATGTCCACCAATATGCTGGGTGCCAACCGAAATAAATGCTGGATGCTTATCCAGATGGTGGGTGGCTACCTGGTGAAAAACACCAGATTAGCATTTAGGTGGGCACCAAAAAAAGAAACCCTGGGTGCCCACCAAGAGGACGGTTGGACACAAAAATAAACGCTGGGTGACCATCAATATGCCACGTGGCCACCAAAACACCATGTGCCCACCAAAACTAATGCTTGGTGCACACAAAGATGCCAGGCGGCTACCATAATGCCATGTGCTCAGCATGATAAATGCCAGATGCCCACCAAAAGATATGCCAGGTGCCCACCAGGATGCCAGCTGGCCATCAAAATGGCATGTGTGTACAAAAATAAATGCTGGATGCCCACCAGGATGCCAGGTGGCCACCAAATAATCATATGCCCAGGAAAATATACACTGGGTGCCCAACAAGACATCAGGTGCCCACCAAAATGCAACACGCCCACCAAAAGAAGGGCTGGGTCCTTACCAAGATGCTAGTGCTCTCGAAAATACATGCTGGGTGCCCACCAGGATGCCAGGTGGCACCCAAAATGCCATGTGGTCGACAAAAGAAGTGCCAGATGCCCACCTAGATGCAGGGTGCAATCCAAAGGAAACACCGGCTGCTCACCAAGATGACAGGTGGTCACCGAAAAGCCATGTGCCTGCCAAAATCAATGCTGGGTGCCCATCAAGATGCTGGGTGCTCACCAAAATAAAGCTGGGTGCCCTCCAAGATGCCAGCTGACCACAAGAACATCATGTGCCCACAGAAATAAATGGTGCGTCCCTATGAAGATGCCAGATGGCCATCACAAGAAGTGCTGGGTGCCCACCAAGATACCAAGTGGCCACCAAAACTCCAGGTGTAAATTAAAATAAACTGGAGGTGCCCACCAAGGTGCCAGGTGGCCACCAAAACACAACGTGCCCAGCAAAAGAAAGGCCAGGTGCCTGCCAAGATTGCAGGTGGCCACCAAAATGCCACATGGCCATGAAAAGAAATGCTGTGTGCCCAACAAGATGAATGCCATGTGCCTGCCAAAAGAAAAACTGGGTGCCAACCAAAGGACCACGTGCCCACCAAAAGAAAAACTGGGTGCCAACCAAAGGACAATGTGTCCACCAAAAGAAAAGCTAGGTGCCCACCGAGATGCTGGGTGCCCACCAAAAGAAATGTTGGGTGCTTACGAAGATGCCAGGTGGCCACCTGGTGAAAAACACCAGGTTAGCATTTAGGTGACCACCAAGAAAAACAGCAGGTGCCCACCAAGATGCTTGGTGGCCACCAAAATGCCACGTGTGCAGCACTAGAAACGCTGGGTGCCCATAAAGATGCTGGCTGCCCACCAAGATGCTGGGTGGCCACCAAAAAGCCAAGTGACCCAAAAAACACGAGCTGCCCACCAAAAGAAACACTCGGTGTCCACAAAAATGCCAGGTGGCCACCAAAATACCATGTGCCCATCAAAAGAAATGCTGGGTGTCCACCAAAAGACTATACAGTCATCACAATAAATGCTGGTTGCCAACCAAAAGACCATGTGCCAACGAAAATAAACGCTTGGTGCCCATAAAAGTGCCAGGTGGCCACCAAAATAATTGCTGGGTGCCCAGCAAAATAAATTCTGGGTTCCTACCAAGATGCCAGGAGGCCATCACAATGCCATATACCCACCAAAAGAAACACCGGGTGCCCACAAAAATGTCAGGTGGCCACCAAAACGCCACGTACTCATCAAAAGAAACGCTTGGTTCCCAGCAAGATGCCAGGTGCTCAACAAATGTAATGCCGAGTGGCTACCATAATGCCATGTGCTCAGCATGATAAATGCCAGATGCCCACCAAAAGATATGCCAGGTGCCCACCAGGATGCCAGCTGGCCATCAAAATGGCATGTGTGTACAAAAATAAATGCTGGATGCCCACCAGGATGCCAGGTGGCCACCAAATAATCATATGCCCAGGAAAATATACACTGGGTGCCCAACAAGACATCAGGTGCCCACCAAAATGCAACACGCCCACCAAAAGAAGGGCTGGGTCCTTACCAAGATGCTAGTGCTCTCGAAAATACATGCTGGGTGCCCACCAGGATGCCAGGTGGCACCCAAAATGCCATGTGGTCGACAAAAGAAGTGCCAGATGCCCACCTAGATGCAGGGTGCAATCCAAAGGAAACACCGGCTGCTCACCAAGATGACAGGTGGTCACCGAAAAGCCATGTGCCTGCCAAAATCAATGCTGGGTGCCCTCCAAGATGCCAGCTGACCACAAGAACATCATGTGCCCACAGAAATAAATGGTGCGTCCCTATGAAGATGCCAGATGGCCATCACAAGAAGTGCTGGGTGCCCACCAAGATACCAGGTGGCCACCAAAACTCCAGGTGTAAATTAAAATAAACTGGAGGTGCCCACCACGGTGCCAAGTGGCCACCAAAACACAACGTGCCCAGCAAAAGAAAGGCCAGGTGCCTGCCAAGATTGCAGGTGGCCACCAAAATGCCACATGGCCATGAAAAGAAATGCTGTGTGCCCAACAAGATGAATGCCATGTGCCTGCCAAAAGAAAACTGGGTGCCAACCAAAGGAAAATGTGCCCATCAAAAGAAATGCTGGGTACCGACCAAGATGAAGAGCGCCCACTAAAAGAAATGCTGGGTGCTTGCAAAGACGCCAGGTAGCCACCTGGTGAAAAACAGAGGGTTAGCATTTACATGGCCACTAAAAAAAAAACAGCAGGTGCCCACCAAGATGCTTGGTGGCCACCAAAATGCCAGGTGTGCACCACTAGAAACGCTGGATGCCCATAAAGATGCTGGCTGCCCACCAAGATGCTGGGTGGCCACCAAAAAGCCGGGTGACCCAAAATACACGAGCCACCCACCAAAAGAAACACCCGGTGTCCACAAAAATGCCAGGTGGCCACCAAAATACCATGTGCCCATCAAAAGAAACGCTGGGTGTTCACTAAAAGACCATGCAGCCACTGAAATAAATGCTGGTTGCAAACCAAAGGACCATGTGCCAACCAAAATAAACGCTTGGTGCCCATAAAAGTGCCAGGTGGCCACCAAAGTAATTGCTGGGTGCCCAGCAAAATAAATTCTGGATTCCCACCAAGATGCCAGGAGGCCATCACAATGCCATGTACCCACCAAAAGAAACACCGGGTGCCCACAAAAATGTCAGGTGGCCACCAAAACGCCACGTACTCATGAAAAGAAACGCTTGGTTCCCAGCAAGATGCCAGGTGCTCAACAAATGTAATGCCGAGTGGCCATTTACATGTCAGGTGGCCACCAAAGTGCCACCAGCCCACCAAAAGATATGCCAGGTGCCCACCACAATAACACTGGATGCCCACCACAAGGCACAATGGCTGCCCACCAAAAGATTATGTGCCCAGCAAAAGAAATGCTGGGTGCCCAACAAGATGCCAGGTTGTCACCAAACGCCACGTACCCACCAAAACAATCGCTGAGTGCCCACCAACATTCCAGGTGGCACCCAAACTGCCAGGTGCCCACGAAAAGAAACACTGGGTGCCCATGAAGATTCTGGGTGGCCAACTAAATGTCGCATGTCCACCAATATGCTGGGTGCCAACCGAAATAAATGCTGGATGCTTATCCAGATGGTGGGTAGCTACCTGGTGAAAAACACCAGATTAGCATTTAGGTGGGCACCAAAAAAAGAAACCCTGGGTGCCCACCAAGAGGACGGTTGGACACAAAAATAAACGCTGGGTGACCATCAATATGCCACGTGGCCACCAAAACACCATGTGCCCACCAAAACTAATGCTTGGTGCACACAAAGATGCCAGGCGGCTACCATAATGCCATGTGCTCAGCATGATAAATGCCAGATGCCCACCAAAAGATATGCCAGGTGCCCACCAGGATGCCAGCTGGCCATCAAAATGGCATGTGTGTACAAAAATAAATGCTGGATGCCCACCAGGATGCCAGGTGGCCACCAAATAATCATATGCCCAGGAAAATATACACTGGGTGCCCAACAAGACATCAGGTGCCCACCAAAATGCAACACGCCCACCAAAAGAAGGGCTGGGTCCTTACCAAGATGCTAGTGCTCTCGAAAATACATGCTGGGTGCCCACCAGGATGCCAGGTGGCACCCAAAATGCCATGTGGTCGACAAAAGAAGTGCCAGATGCCCACCTAGATGCAGGGTGCAATCCAAAGGAAACACCGGCTGCTCACCAAGATGACAGGTGGTCACCGAAAAGCCATGTGCCTGCCAAAATCAATGCTGGGTGCCCTCCAAGATGCCAGCTGACCACAAGAACATCATGTGCCCACAGAAATAAATGGTGCGTCCCTATGAAGATGCCAGATGGCCATCACAAGAAGTGCTGGGTGCCCACCAAGATACCAGGTGGCCACCAAAACTCCAGGTGTAAATTAAAATAAACTGGAGGTGCCCACCAAGGTGCCAGGTGGCCACCAAAACACAACGTGCCCAGCAAAAGAAAGGCCAGGTGCCTGCCAAGATTGCAGGTGGCCACCAAAATGCCACATGGCCATGAAAAGAAATGCTGTGTGCCCAACAAGATGAATGCCATGTGCCTGCCAAAAGAAAACTGGGTGCCAACCAAAGGAAAATGTGCCCACCAAAAGAAATGCTGGGTACCGACCAAGATGAAGAGCGCCCACTAAAAGAAATGCTGGGTGCTTGCAAAGACGCCAGGTAGCCACCTGGTGAAAAACAGAGGGTTAGCATTTACATGGCCACTAAAAAAAAAACAGCAGGTGCCCACCAAGATGCTTGGTGGCCACCAAAATGCCAGGTGTGCACCACTAGAAACGCTGGATGCCCATAAAGATGCTGGCTGCCCACCAAGATGCTGGGTGGCCACCAAAAAGCCAGGTGACCCAAAATACACGAGCCACCCACCAAAAGAAACACCCGGTGTCCACAAAAATGCCAGGTGGCCACCAAAATACCATGTGCCCATCAAAAGAAACGCTGGGTGTTCACTAAAAGACCATGCAGCCACTGAAATAAATGCTGGTTGCAAACCAAAGGACCATGTGCCAACCAAAATAAACGCTTGGTGCCCATAAAAGTGCCAGGTGGCCACCAAAGTAATTGCTGGGTGCCCAGCAAAATAAATTCTGCGTTCCCACCAAGATGCCAGGAGGCCATCACAATGCCATGTACCCACCAAAAGAAACACCGGGTGCCCACAAAAATGTCAGGTGGCCACCAAAACGCCACGTACTCATGAAAAGAAACGCTTGGTTCCCAGCAAGATGCCAGGTGCTCAACAAATGTAATGCCGAGTGGCCATTTACATGTCAGGTGGCCACCAAAGTGCCACCAGCCCACCAAAAGATATGCCAGGTGCCCACCACAATAACACTGGATGCCCACCACAAGGCACAATGGCTGCCCACCAAAAGATTATGTGCCCAGCAAAAGAAATGCTGGGTGCCCAACAAGATGCCAGGTTGTCACCAAACGCCACGTACCCACCAAAACAATCGCTGAGTGCCCACCAACATTCCAGGTGGCACCCAAACTGCCAGGTGCCCACGAAAAGAAACACTGGGTGCCCATGAAGATTCTGGGTGGCCAACTAAATGTCGCATGTCCACCAATATGCTGGGTGCCAACCGAAATAAATGCTGGATGCTTATCCAGATGGTGGGTGGCTACCTGGTGAAAAACACCAGATTAGCATTTAGGTGGGCACCAAAAAAAGAAACCCTGGGTGCCCACCAAGAGGACGGTTGGACACAAAAATAAACACTGGGTGACCATCAATATGCCACGTGGCCACCAAAACACCATGTGCCCACCAAAACTAATGCTTGGTGCACACAAAGATGCCAGGCGGCTACCATAATGCCATGTGCTCAGCATGATAAATGCCAGATGCCCACCAAAAGATATGCCAGGTGCCCACCAGGATGCCAGCTGGCCATCAAAATGGCATGTGTGTACAAAAATAAATGCTGGATGCCCACCAGGATGCCAGGTGGCCACCAAATAATCATATGCCCAGGAAAATATACACTGGGTGCCCAACAAGACATCAGGTGCCCACCAAAATGCAACACGCCCACCAAAAGAAGGGCTGGGTCCTTACCAAGATGCTAGTGCTCTCGAAAATACATGCTGGGTGCCCACCAGGATGCCAGGTGGCACCCAAAATGCCATGTGGTCGACAAAAGAAGTGCCAGATGCCCACCTAGATGCAGGGTGCAATCCAAAGGAAACACCGGCTGCTCACCAAGATGACAGGTGGTCACCGAAAAGCCATGTGCCTGCCAAAATCAATGCTGGGTGCCCATCAAGATGCTGGGTGCTCACCAAAATAAAGCTGGGTGCCCTCCAAGATGCCAGCTGACCACAAGAACATCATGTGCCCACAGAAATAAATGGTGCGTCCCTATGAAGATGCCAGATGGCCATCACAAGAAGTGCTGGGTGCCCACCAAGATACCAAGTGGCCACCAAAACTCCAGGTGTAAATTAAAATAAACTGGAGGTGCCCACCAAGGTGCCAGGTGGCCACCAAAACACAACGTGCCCAGCAAAAGAAATGCCAGGTGCCTGCCAAGATTGCAGGTGGCCACCAAAATGCCACATGGTCACGAAAAGAAACGCTGTGTACCCAACAAGATGAATGCCACGTGCCTACCAAAAGAAAAACTGGGTGCCAACCAAAGGACCACGTGCCCACCAAAAGAAAAACTGGGTGCCAACCAAAGGACAATGTGTCCACCAAAAGAAAAGCTAGGTGCCCACCGAGATGCTGGGTGCCCACCAAAAGAAATGTTGGGTGCTTACGAAGATGCCAGGTGGCCACGTGGTGAAAAACACCAGGTTAGCATTTAGGTGGCCACCAAGAAAAACAGCAGGTGCCCACCAAGATGCTGGGTGGCCACCAAAAAGCCAGGTGACCCAAAATACACGAGCCACCCACCAAAAGAAACACCCGGTGTCCACAAAAATGCCAGGTGGCCACCAAAATACCATGTGCCCATCAAAAGAAATGCTGGGTGTCCACCAAAAGACTATACAGTCATCACAATAAATGCTGGTTGCCAACCAAAAGACCATGTGCCAACCAAAATAAACGCTTGGTGCCCATAAAAGTGCCAGGTGGCCACCAAAATAATTGCTGGGTGCCCAGCAAAATAAATTCTGGGTTCCCACCAAGATGCCAGGAGGCCATCACAATGCCATGTACCCACTAAAAGAAACACCGGGTGCCCACAAAAATGTCAGGTGGCCACCAAAACGCCACGTACTCATGAAAAGAAACGCTTGGTTCCCAGCAAGATTCCAGGTGCTCAACAAATGTAATGCCAAGTGGCTACCATAATGCCATGTGCTCAGCATGATAAATGCCGGATGCCCACCAAAAGATATGCCAGGTGCCCACCAGGATGCCAGCTGGCCATCAAAATGGCATGTGTGTACAAAAATAAATGCTGGATGCCCACCAGGATGCCAGGTGGCCACCAAATAATCATATGCCCAGGAAAATATACACTGGGTGCCCAACAAGACATCAGGTGCCCACCAAAATGCAACACGCCCACCAAAAGAAGGGCTGGGTCCTTACCAAGATGCTAGTGCTCTCGAAAATACATGCTGGGTGCCCACCAGGATGCCAGGTGGCACCCAAAATGCCATGTGGTCGACAAAAGAAGTGCCAGATGCCCACCTAGATGCAGGGTGCAATCCAAAGGAAACACCGGCTGCTCACCAAGATGACAGGTGGTCACCGAAAAGCCATGTGCCTGCCAAAATCAATGCTGGGTGCCCATCAAGATGCTGGGTGCTCACCAAAATAAAGCTGGGTGCCCTCCAAGATGCCAGCTGACCACAAGAACATCATGTGCCCACAGAAATAAATGGTGTGTCCCTATGAAGATGCCAGATGGCCATCACAAGAAGTGCTGGGTGCCCACCAAGATACCAAGTGGCCACCAAAACTCCAGGTGTAAATTAAAATAAACTGGAGGTGCCCACCAAGGTGCCAGGTGGCCACCAAAACACAACGTGCCCAGCAAAAGAAAGGCCAGGTGCCTGCCAAGATTGCAGGTGGCCACCAAAATGCCACATGGCCATGAAAAGAAATGCTGTGTGCCCAACAAGATGAATGCCATGTGCCTGCCAAAAGAAAAACTGGGTGCCAACCAAAGGAAAATGTGCCCACCAAAAGAAATGCTGGGTACCGACCAAGATGAAGAACGCCCACTAAAAGAAATGCTGGGTGCTTGCAAAGACGCCAGGTAGCCACCTGGTGAAAAACAGAGGGTTAGCATTTACATGGCCACTAAAAAAAAACAGCAGGTGCCCACCAAGATGCTTGGTGGCCACCAAAATGCCAGGTGTGCACCACTAGAAACGCTGGATGCCCATAAAGATGCTGGCTGCCCACCAAGATGCTGGGTGGCCACCAAAAAGCCAGGTGACCCAAAATACACGAGCCACCCACCAAAAGAAACACCCGGTGTCCACAAAAATGCCAGGTGGCCACCAAAATACCATGTGCCCATCAAAAGAAACGCTGGGTGTTCACTAAAAGACCATGCAGCCACTGAAATAAATGCTGGTTGCAAACCAAAGGACCATGTGCCAACCAAAATAAACGCTTGGTGCCCATAAAAGTGCCAGGTGGCCACCAAAATAATTGCTGGGTGCCCACGAAGATTGTGGGTGCCCAGCAAAATAAATGCTGCGTTCCCACCAAGATGGCAGGAGGCCATCACAATGCCATGTACCCACCAAAAGAAACACCGGGTGCCCACAAAAATGTCAGGTGGCCACCAAAACGCCACGTACTCATGAAAAGAAACGCTTGGTTCCCAGCAAGATGCCAGGTGCTCAACAAATGTAATGCCGAGTGGCCATTTACATGTCAGGTGGCCACCAAAGTGCCACCAGCCCACCAAACTAAATGCAGGGTGCCCACCACAATAACACTGGATGCCCACCACAAGGCACAATGGCTGCCCACCAAAAGATTATGTGCCCAGCAAAAGAAATGCTGGGTGCCCAACAAGATGCCAGGTTGTCACCAAACGCCACGTACCCACCAAAACAATCGCTGAGTGCCCACCAACATTCCAGGTGGCACCCAAACTGCCAGGTGCCCACGAAAAGAAACACTGGGTGCCCATGAAGATTCTGGGTGGCCAACTAAATGTCGCATGTCCACCAATATGCTGGGTGCCAACCGAAATAAATGCTGGATGCTTATCCAGATGGTGGGTGGCTACCTGGTGAAAAACACCAGATTAGCATTTAGGTGGGCACCAAAAAAAGAAACCCTGGGTGCCCACCAAGAGGACGGTTGGACACAAAAATAAACACTGGGTGACCATCAATATGCCACGTGGCCACCAAAACACCATGTGCCCACCAAAACTAATGCTTGGTGCACACAAAGATGCCAGGCGGCTACCATAATGCCATGTGCTCAGCATGATAAATGCCAGATGCCCACCAAAAGATATGCCAGGTGCCCACCAGGATGCCAGCTGGCCATCAAAATGGCATGTGTGTACAAAAATAAATGCTGGATGCCCACCAGGATGCCAGGTGGCCACCAAATAATCATATGCCCAGGAAAATATACACTGGGTGCCCAACAAGACATCAGGTGCCCACCAAAATGCAATACGCCCACCAAAAGAAGGGCTGGGTCCTTACCAAGATGCTAGTGCTCTCGAAAATACATGCTGGGTGCCCACCAGGATGCCAGGTGGCACCCAAAATGCCATGTGGTCGACAAAAGAAGTGCCAGATGCCCACCTAGATGCAGGGTGCAATCCAAAGGAAACACCGGCTGCTCACCAAGATGACAGGTGGTCACCGAAAAGCCATGTGCCTGCCAAAATCAATGCTGGGTGCCCATCAAGATGCTGGGTGCTCACCAAAATAAAGCTGGGTGCCCTCCAAGATGCCAGCTGACCACAAGAACATCATGTGCCCACAGAAATAAATGGTGCGTCCCTATGAAGATGCCAGATGGCCATCACAAGAAGTGCTGGGTGCCCACCAAGATACCAAGTGGCCACCAAAACTCCAGGTGTAAATTAAAATAAACTGGAGGTGCCCACCAAGGTGCCAGGTGGCCACCAAAACACAACGTGCCCAGCAAAAGAAAGGCCAGGTGCCTGCCAAGATTGCAGGTGGCCACCAAAATGCCACATGGCCATGAAAAGAAATGCTGTGTGCCCAACAAGATGAATGCCATGTGCCTGCCAAAAGAAAAACTGGGTGCCAACCAAAGGAAAATATGCCCACCAAAAGAAATGCTGGGTACCGACCAAGATGAAGAGCGCCCACTAAAAGAAATGCTGGGTGCTTGCAAAGACGCCAGGTAGCCACCTGGTGAAAAACAGAGGGTTAGCATTTACATGGCCACTAAAAAAAAACAGCAGGTGCCCACCAAGATGCTTGGTGGCCACCAAAATGCCAGGTGTGCACCACTAGAAACGCTGGATGCCCATAAAGATGCTGGCTGCCCACCAAGATGCTGGGTGGCCACCAAAAGGCCAGGTGACCCAAAATACACGAGCCACCCACCAAAAGAAACACCCGGTGTCCACAAAAATGCCAGGTGGACACCAAAATACCATGTGCCCATCAAAAGAAACGCTGGGTGTTCACTAAAAGACCATGCAGCCACTGAAATAAATGCTGGTTGCAAACCAAAGGACCATGTGCCAACCAAAATAAACGCTTGGTGCCCATAAAAGTGCCAGGTGGCCACCAAAATAATTGCTGGGTGCCCACGAAGATTGTGGGTGCCCAGCAAAATAAATGCTGCGTTCCCACCAAGATGCCAGGTGGCCATCACAATGCCATGTACCCACCAAAAGAAACACCGGGTGCCCACAAAAATGTCAGGTGGCCACCAAAACACCACGCACTCATGAAAAGAAACGCTTGGTTCCCAGCAAGATGCCAGGTGCTCAACAAATGTAATGCCGAGTGGCCATTTACATGTCAGGTGGCCACCAAAGTGCCACCAGCCCACCAAAAGAAACACCAGGTACCCACCAAGATGAATGGCACATGCCCACCAGAAGACACAATGGATGACCACCAAAAGAAGAGCTGGGTGCCCACCAAGATGCCAGGTGGCCACCAAATCATGACATGCCTACTAAAGAAATGCTCGTTGCCCACAGGGATGCAAGGTGGCCACCAGAACGCCATGTGCAGACCAAATTAAATGCCGGGTGCCCACCGAAAGGAAACACCGGGTGCCCACCAAAAAGCCACGTGGCCAGCAAAAGAAACGCCGGGTGACTAAGATGTAGCCAGGTGCCCAGCAAGATGTCAGGTGCCTACCAAAAGTAACAGCGGGTGCCCATTAAGATGCGAGGTGGCCACCAAAATGCCCCATGCCCACCAAAAGTAATGCCAGGTGCCCACCAATCAAAAACCTGGCTTCCCACCATGATTAATGCCACAAGTCCACCAAAAGAGACACTGGGTACCCACCAAAAACCACGTGCCCATCAAAATAAATGCTGGGTGCCCAACAAGATGCCATCTTGTCACCAAAACGCCACATACCCAACAAAAAAAATCGCTGGCTGTCCACCAATTTTCCAGGTGGCACCCAAAATACCAGGTGGCCACCAAAATAAATGCTGGGTGCCCATCAATATGACAGGTGGCCACCAAAACACCATGTGCCCACCTAAACTAATACTGGGTGCCCACTAAGATGCCAGGTGCCCACCAAAATGCCAGGTGCCCACCAAAACAATGTCTGGGTCCGTACCAAGATGCTGGTGCTCACCAAAATAAATGCTGGGTGCCCACCAAGATGCCATGAGGCCACCAAAATGCCCGGTGCCCACCAAAAGAAACACTGGGTGCCCATGAAGATGCTGTGTGGCCCACTAAATGCCACATGCCCACCAAAAGACATGCTGTGTGCCCACAAAGATGCCAGGTGGCCATGAATATGCCACGTGTCCACCAAATAAAGGCCAGTTGCCTGTCAAGATGCCAGGTGGGCACCAAAAGAAATGCTGGGTGCCCACCAAGAAGCCAGGTGGCCACCAAAAGAAATGCCACGTGGCCAGCAAGATGACAAGTGGCCAGCAAAAGAAATGCCAGCTGCCCACAAAAAGAAAACCTGCGTGCCCACCAAAACGCCATGTAGCCACCGAAACACCACATGCCCACAAGAAGAAATGATGGGTGCCCAGCAAACGAAATGCCAGGTGCCAACAAAAACAAAGGGCAGGTGCCAACCAAGATGCCAGGTGTGCACCTAAAGAAATACTGGCTGCGTACCAAGATGCCAGCTGGCCACTAAAATAAACGCTGGATGCCCATCAATATTCCAGGTGGCAATGAATACGCCAGGTGCCCACGAAAAGAAATGCCAGGTGGCCACCAAAAAAGCACATGCTCACCAAAACTAATGCTGGGTGAGCACGAAGATGCCAGATGGCCACCAAAAAGCCATGTGCTCAGGAAAATAAATGCTGGGTGCCCACCAAGATGCCAGGTGCCCACCAAAATGCCGGGTGCCCACCAAAAGAAACACTGGGTGCCCATGAAGATGCTGGGTGGCCAACTAAATGCCACATGCCCAACAAAAGACAGGCTGCGTGCCCACAAAGATGCCTGGTAGTCATGAATATGCCACGTATCCACCAAATAAAGGCCGGTTGCCTGTCAAGATGAGAGTTGGGCATCAAAAAACACGCTGGGTGTCCACTGACATGCCAGGTGGCCACCAAAATGCCATGTGGCTGCCAAAAGAAGTGCCAGGTGCCCACCAAGATGCTGCGTGCCCACCAAAAGAAACACCGGCTGCTCACCAAGATGCCATGTGCTCACCTAAATAAATGCTGGGTACCCATCAAGATGCTGGGTGCCAATGAAAAGAAATGCTGGGTGCTTGCAAAGATGCTAGGTGGCCACCTAAGTGCTTGGCGGTGACCCAGAAAAATACCGGGTGCCCACCAAAACGGTAACTAGCAACCAGAATAAACACTAGGTGTCCACCAAGAGCCCAGGTGGCCAGCAAAAACCGGGTGCCCACCGAAAGGAACTCTGGGTGCCCACCAAGAGGCCAGGTGCCCGCCAAAATGCCACGTGGCCAGTAAAAGAAACGCCGGGTGACTAAGAAGTAGCCAGGTGCTCACCAAGATGCCAGGTGCCTACCAAAAGTAACAGTGGTTGCCCAACAAGATGCCAGGTGGCCACAAAAATGCCCCATGCCCACCAAAAGAAATGCCAGGTGCCCACCAATAAAAAAACCTGGGTGCCCACCACGATTAATGCCACATGCCCACCAAAAGAGACACTGGGTACGCACCAAAAACCACGTGCCCATCAAAATAAATGCTGGGTGCCCAACAAGATGCCAGCTGTCACCAAAGCGTCACGTACCCACCAAAAAAATCGCTGGGTGCCCACCAATTTTCCAGGTGGCACCAAAATGCCAGGTGGCCATCAAAAGAAATGCCATCTGCTCACCAAAATAAATGCCATGTGCCCACGAAAATAAAGGCTGGTTGCCTATCAAGATGGCTGTTGTCCACGACAACGCGACATGCCCAACAAACAAAATGCTGGCTGCCCACCGAGATGCCGGGTGCCCACCAAAGTAAATGCTGCGTGGTTAAGGAGATGCCAGTTTGGCCACCTGGTGAAAATCAAGGGGTAAGCATCAAGGTGGCCATCAAGATAAAGACTAGGTGCCCACCAATATGCCAGCTGGCCACCAAAATATATGCTGGGTGCCCATCAATATGCCAGGTGGCCACCAAAACACCATGTGCCCGCCAAAACTAATACTGGGTGCCCAGCAAGATGCCAGGTGCCCACCAAAAGGCCACATGCCCACCAAAACAAAGTCTGGGTCCGTACCAAGATGCTGGTGCTCACCAAAATAAATGCTGGGTGCCCACCAAGATGCCACGAGGCCACCAAAATGTCAGGTGCCCACCAAAAGAAACACTGGGTGTCCATGAAGATGCTATGTTGCCCACTAAATGCCACGTGCCCACCAAAAGACACGCTGTGTGCCCACAAAGATTCCAGGTGGCCACGAATATGCCACGTGTCTACCAAATAAAGGCCGTTTGCCTGTCAAGATGCCAGGTGGGCACCAAATAAAACGCTGGGTGCCCACCTGTGGAATTATTATTAAAATTGAGGTTTTACATCTGAAAATTAAGGTTTATATGAAAAACGTAGCAGTGTTCACCCATTGAGGAAAAGCATGAAATCAAAAGGAGCTCTGAGGTTGGGACATAGCTGCAGCAGGCAGGCGAGGAATCCACTAACACAGCAACTCCCTGCAATGTACCATAGAGGACGGAACGGAGTGGAGACTCCGTGGCCCTGCTCCGTGTTGATAAAGCGGGAAGAAATGGTTCTCTGGAACTGATAAGCAGCTCATCTGGCCCCCTGAGCCAACAGGTTTTCGAAACCTTGCCAAAGTGCTATCCTCTCGTGAACTTTGCTCGTTTTAATATCATTTTAATACCAAAACACACCTCCACCCCGAAGGCTACCCGCCTCCGAGGTGCGACCACCCCTCTTCGAGTCTGCGCTCTCGATTTTTCGTAAACTATACCTTTAAACGTGAAGCGAGAGAATTTTACACCAATCATGATAAAAGGTATGTATGACTACAGTCACTCAAACTCCAACTTAAAGGCAGAAAGGCTATAAAAATAGACAGGGAAATGGGGGATTTTCAGAGAAGATCATCTTTGGAGGAAAAGAAGACAACACCGTCAGCAAGTCAAGGGAAACGCCACCTCAGACTGCCTCCTACAACCAGGATTGGCCGACGGGCTGAGCTTTGCTTCTCCCCCCATTGGGACGCCTTGGGTGAGACTTAAACTAAGCGCTTTTCTCGGGAATAGTTACTCCCTAATGTTTATAGCCAGGCTGTATTATTTATAACCTTTTCACGCGTTTTGGATTTGCACGTGCTTTCTTGCAGACAGTCACTATCACTGGCAATTCAAAAAACCTATATGTCTGTTGCACAAATAAAACTGCACTGTTTCAGTAGCCAGTTGTCACAGTTTCTCACTGAACGCGACCGAATGCGGCTGCGCCAGTTCATGAGCACGACTGGACTGAAGGTGCAGACTGCTATTAGTGTATCCAGAATCGTGGGAGTTTAATATACGTATTAAACGCGACTGGACTGGTAGTGGCAAATTGGACATCACTCAGAATTTAAACCTAGCCTCCCCTAGCCTCTCACTTTGGTGAAGAGCGTTAGAAAGCAGGGGGTTTATTTTCTGCAAAATTAACGTGACACAACCAAGATGCAAGGTGCCCACCAAAATGTCAGGTGCCCACAAAAGAAACACTGTGTGCCCATGAAGATGCTGGGTGGCCAACTAAATGGAACATGCTCACCAAAAGAAACACTGTATGCCCACAAAGATGCCAGGTGGCCACCAAAAGAAATACCAGCTGCCCACCACAATGCCACGTGCCAACCAAAATAAATGCGATGTGCCCACCAAAAAAATGCCCACCAAAACACCATGTGGCCACCAAATCACCACATGCCCACAAGAATAAACGATGGGTGCCCAGCAAATGAAATGCCAGGTGCCCACCAAAATGCCAGGGGCCCACCAAGAGAAATGGTGGGTGCCAACCAAGATACCAGGTGGCCACCAAAATAAATGGTGGATGCGCACCAAGATGCCAGGTGTCTGCCAAAACACAAAGTGCCCAGCAAAAGAAATGCCAGGTGCCTGCCAAGAATGCAGGTGGCCACCAAAATGCCACATGGCCACAAAAAGAAACGCTGTGTGCCCAACAAGATGAATGCCACGTGCCTACCAAAAGAAAAACTGGGTGCCAACCAAAGGACCATGTGCCCACCAAAAGAAATGCTGGGTGCTTGCAAAGACACCAGGTGGCCACCTGGTGAAAAACAGAGGGTTAGCATTTAGGTGGCCACCAAGAGAAACAGCAGGAGCCCACCAAGATGCTTGGTGGCCACCAAAATGCCAGTTGTGCACCACTAGAAACGCTGGGTGCCCATAAAGATGCTGGCTGCCCACCAAGATGCTGGGAGGCCACCAAAAAGCCTGGTGATCCAAAAACACAAGCCGCCCACGAAAAGAAACACCCGGTGTCCACAAAAATGCCAGGTGGCCACAAAAATACCATGTGCCCATCAAAAGAAACGCTGGGTGTCCACCAAAAGACCATGCAGCCACTGAAATAAATGCTGGTTGCCAACCAAAAGACCATGTGCCAACGAAAATAAACGCTTGGTGCCCATAAAAGTGCCAGGTGGCCACCAAAGTAATTGCTGTGTGCCCAGCAAAATAAATGCTGCGTTCCCACCAAGATGCCAGGTGGCCATCACAATGCCACGTACCCACCAAAAGAAACACCGGGTCCCCACAAAAATGTCAGGTGGCCACCAAAACGCCACGTACTCATGAAAAGAAACGCTTGGTTCCCAGCAAGATGCCAGGTGCTCAGCAAAAGTAATGCCGAGTGGCCATTCAGATGTCAGGTGGCCACCAAAGTGGCACCAGCCCACCAAAAGAAACACCAGGTACCCACCAAGATGAATGTCACATGCCCACCAGAAGACACACTGGATGACCACCAAAAGAAGAGCTGGGTGCCCACCAAGATGCCAGGTGGCCACCAAATCATGACATGCCTACTAAAGAAATGCTCGTTGCCCACAGGGATGCAAGGTGGCCACCAGAACGCCATGTGCAGACCAAATTAAATGCCGGGTGCCCACCGAAAGGAAACACCGGGTGCCCACCAAAAAGCCACGTGGCCAGCAAAAGAAACGCCGGGTGACTAAGATGTAGCCAGGTGCCCAGCAAGATGTCAGGTGCCTACCAAAAGTAACAGCGGGTGCCCATTAAGATGCGAGGTGGCCACCAAAATGCCCCATGCCCACCAAAAGTAATGCCAGGTGCCCACCAATCAAAAACCTGGCTTCCCACCATGATTAATGCCACAAGTCCACCAAAAGAGACACTGGGTACCCACCAAAAACCACGTGCCCATCAAAATAAATGCTGGGTGCCCAACAAGATGCCATCTTGTCACCAAAACGCCACATACCCAACAAAAAAAATCGCTGGCTGTCCACCAATTTTCCAGGTGGCACCCAAAATACCAGGTGGCCACCAAAATAAATGCTGGGTGCCCATCAATATGACAGGTGGCCACCAAAACACCATGTGCCCACCTAAACTAATACTGGGTGCCCACTAAGATGCCAGGTGCCCACCAAAATGCCAGGTGCCCACCAAAACAATGTCTGGGTCCGTACCAAGATGCTGGTGCTCACCAAAATAAATGCTGGGTGCCCACCAAGATGCCATGAGGCCACCAAAATGCCCGGTGCCCACCAAAAGAAACACTGGGTGCCCATGAAGATGCTGTGTGGCCCACTAAATGCCACATGCCCACCAAAAGACATGCTGTGTGCCCACAAAGATGCCAGGTGGCCATGAATATGCCACGTGTCCACCAAATAAAGGCCAGTTGCCTGTCAAGATGCCAGGTGGGCACCAAAAGAAATGCTGGGTGCCCACCAAGAAGCCAGGTGGCCACCAAAAGAAATGCCACGTGGCCAGCAAGATGACAAGTGGCCAGCAAAAGAAATGCCAGCTGCCCACAAAAAGAAAACCTGCGTGCCCACCAAAACGCCATGTAGCCACCGAAACACCACATGCCCACAAGAAGAAATGATGGGTGCCCAGCAAACGAAATGCCAGGTGCCAACAAAAACAAAGGGCAGGTGCCAACCAAGATGCCAGGTGTGCACCTAAAGAAATACTGGCTGCGTACCAAGATGCCAGCTGGCCACTAAAATAAACGCTGGATGCCCATCAATATTCCAGGTGGCAATGAATACGCCAGGTGCCCACGAAAAGAAATGCCAGGTGGCCACCAAAAAAGCACATGCTCACCAAAACTAATGCTGGGTGAGCACGAAGATGCCAGATGGCCACCAAAAAGCCATGTGCTCAGGAAAATAAATGCTGGGTGCCCACCAAGATGCCAGGTGCCCACCAAAATGCCGGGTGCCCACCAAAAGAAACACTGGGTGCCCATGAAGATGCTGGGTGGCCAACTAAATGCCACATGCCCAACAAAAGACAAGCTGCGTGCCCACAAAGATGCCTGGTAGTCATGAATATGCCACGTATCCACCAAATAAAGGCCGGTTGCCTGTCAAGATGAGAGTTGGGCATCAAAAAACACGCTGGGTGTCCACTGACATGCCAGGTGGCCACCAAAATGCCATGTGGCTGCCAAAAGAAGTGCCAGGTGCCCACCAAGATGCTGCGTGCCCACCAAAAGAAACACCGGCTGCTCACCAAGATGCCATGTGCTCACCTAAATAAATGCTGGGTACCCATCAAGATGCTGGGTGCCAATGAAAAGAAATGCTGGGTGCTTGCAAAGATGCTAGGTGGCCACCTAAGTGCTTGGCGGTGACCCAGAAAAATACCGGGTGCCCACCAAAACGGTAACTAGCAACCAGAATAAACACTAGGTGTCCACCAAGAGCCCAGGTGGCCAGCAAAAACCGGGTGCCCACCGAAAGGAACTCTGGGTGCCCACCAAGAGGCCAGGTGCCCGCCAAAATGCCACGTGGCCAGTAAAAGAAACGCCGGGTGACTAAGAAGTAGCCAGGTGCTCACCAAGATGCCAGGTGCCTACCAAAAGTAACAGTGGTTGCCCAACAAGATGCCAGGTGGCCACAAAAATGCCCCATGCCCACCAAAAGAAATGCCAGGTGCCCACCAATAAAAAAACCTGGGTGCCCACCACGATTAATGCCACATGCCCACCAAAAGAGACACTGGGTACGCACCAAAAACCACGTGCCCATCAAAATAAATGCTGGGTGCCCAACAAGATGCCAGCTGTCACCAAAGCGTCACGTACCCACCAAAAAAATCGCTGGGTGCCCACCAATTTTCCAGGTGGCACCAAAATGCCAGGTGGCCATCAAAAGAAATGCCATCTGCTCACCAAAATAAATGCCATGTGCCCACGAAAATAAAGGCTGGTTGCCTATCAAGATGGCTGTTGTCCACGACAACACGACATGCCCAACAAACAAAATGCTGGCTGCCCACCGAGATGCCGGGTGCCCACCAAAGTAAATGCTGCGTGGTTAAGGAGATGCCAGTTTGGCCACCTGGTGAAAATCAAGGGGTAAGCATCAAGGTGGCCATCAAGATAAAGACTAGGTGCCCACCAATATGCCAGCTGGCCACCAAAATATATGCTGGGTGCCCATCAATATGCCAGGTGGCCACCAAAACACCATGTGCCCGCCAAAACTAATACTGGGTGCCCAGCAAGATGCCAGGTGCCCACCAAAAGGCCACATGCCCACCAAAACAAAGTCTGGGTCCGTACCAAGATGCTGGTGCTCACCAAAATAAATGCTGGGTGCCCACCAAGATGCCACGAGGCCACCAAAATGTCAGGTGCCCACCAAAAGAAACACTGGGTGTCCATGAAGATGCTATGTTGCCCACTAAATGCCACGTGCCCACCAAAAGACACGCTGTGTGCCCACAAAGATTCCAGGTGGCCACGAATATGCCACGTGTCTACCAAATAAAGGCCGTTTGCCTGTCAAGATGCCAGGTGGGCACCAAATAAAACGCTGGGTGCCCACCTGTGGAATTATTATTAAAATTGAGGTTTTACATCTGAAAATTAAGGTTTATATGAAAAACGTAGCAGTGTTCACCCATTGAGGAAAAGCATGAAATCAAAAGGAGCTCTGAGGTTGGGACATAGCTGCAGCAGGCAGGCGAGGAATCCACTAACACAGCAACTCCCTGCAATGTACCATAGAGGACGGAACGGAGTGGAGACTCCGTGGCCCTGCTCCGTGTTGATAAAGCGGGAAGAAATGGTTCTCTGGAACTGATAAGCAGCTCATCTGGCCCCCTGAGCCAACAGGTTTTCGAAACCTTGCCAAAGTGCTATCCTCTCGTGAACTTTGCTCGTTTTAATATCATTTTAATACCAAAACACACCTCCACCCCGAAGGCTACCCGCCTCCGAGGTGCGACCACCCCTCTTCGAGTCTGCGCTCTCGATTTTTCGTAAACTATACCTTTAAACGTGAAGCGAGAGAATTTTACACCAATCATGATAAAAGGTATGTATGACTACAGTCACTCAAACTCCAACTTAAAGGCAGAAAGGCTATAAAAATAGACAGGGAAATGGGGGATTTTCAGAGAAGATCATCTTTGGAGGAAAAGAAGACAACACCGTCAGCAAGTCAAGGGAAACGCCACCTCAGACTGCCTCCTACAACCAGGATTGGCCGACGGGCTGAGCTTTGCTTCTCCCCCCATTGGGACGCCTTGGGTGAGACTTAAACTAAGCGCTTTTCTCGGGAATAGTTACTCCCTAATGTTTATAGCCAGGCTGTATTATTTATAACCTTTTCACGCGTTTTGGATTTGCACGTGCTTTCTTGCAGACAGTCACTATCACTGGCAATTCAAAAAACCTATATGTCTGTTGCACAAATAAAACTGCACTGTTTCAGTAGCCAGTTGTCACAGTTTCTCACTGAACGCGACCGAATGCGGCTGCGCCAGTTCATGAGCACGACTGGACTGAAGGTGCAGACTGCTATTAGTGTATCCAGAATCGTGGGAGTTTAATATACGTATTAAACGCGACTGGACTGGTAGTGGCAAATTGGACATCACTCAGAATTTAAACCTAGCCTCCCCTAGCCTCTCACTTTGGTGAAGAGCGTTAGAAAGCAGGGGGTTTATTTTCTGCAAAATTAACGTGACACAACCAAGATGCAAGGTGCCCACCAAAATGTCAGGTGCCCACAAAAGAAACACTGTGTGCCCATGAAGATGCTGGGTGGCCAACTAAATGGAACATGCTCACCAAAAGAAACACTGTATGCCCACAAAGATGCCAGGTGGCCACCAAAAGAAATACCAGCTGCCCACCACAATGCCACGTGCCAACCAAAATAAATGCGATGTGCCCACCAAAAAAATGCCCACCAAAACACCATGTGGCCACCAAATCACCACATGCCCACAAGAATAAACGATGGGTGCCCAGCAAATGAAATGCCAGGTGCCCACCAAAATGCCAGGGGCCCACCAAGAGAAATGGTGGGTGCCAACCAAGATACCAGGTGGCCACCAAAATAAATGGTGGATGCGCACCAAGATGCCAGGTGTCCGCCAAAACACAAAGTGCCCAGCAAAAGAAATGCCAGGTGCCTGCCAAGAATGCAGGTGGCCACCAAAATGCCACATGGCCACAAAAAGAAACGCTGTGTGCCCAACAAGATGAATGCCACGTGCCTACCAAAAGAAAAACTGGGTGCCAACCAAAGGAAAATGTGCCCACCAAAAGAAATGCTGGGTGCTTGCAAAGACACCAGGTGGCCACCTGGTGAAAAACAGAGGGTTAGCATTTAGGTGGCCACCAAGAGAAACAGCAGGAGCCCACCAAGATGCTTGGTGGCCACCAAAATGCCAGTTGTGCACCACTAGAAACGCTGGGTGCCCATAAAGATGCTGGCTGCCCACCAAGATGCTGGGAGGCCACCAAAAAGCCTGGTGATCCAAAAACACAAGCCGCCCACGAAAAGAAACACCCGGTGTCCACAAAAATGCCAGGTGGCCACAAAAATACCATGTGCCCATCAAAAGAAACGCTGGGTGTCCACCAAAAGACCATGCAGCCACTGAAATAAATGCTGGTTGCCAACCAAAAGACCATGTGCCAACGAAAATAAACGCTTGGTGCCCATAAAAGTGCCAGGTGGCCACCAAAGTAATTGCTGTGTGCCCAGCAAAATAAATGCTGCGTTCCCACCAAGATGCCAGGTGGCCATCACAATGCCACGTACCCACCAAAAGAAACACCGGGTCCCCACAAAAATGTCAGGTGGCCACCAAAACGCCACGTACTCATGAAAAGAAACGCTTGGTTCCCAGCAAGATGCCAGGTGCTCAGCAAAAGTAATGCCGAGTGGCCATTCAGATGTCAGGTGGCCACCAAAGTGGCACCAGCCCACCAAAAGAAACACCAGGTACCCACCAAGATGAATGTCACATGCCCACCAGAAGACACACTGGATGACCACCAAAAGAAGAGCTGGGTGCCCACCAAGATGCCAGGTGGCCACTAAATCATGACATGCCCACCAGAGAAATGCTGGCTGCCCACAGGGATGCAAGGTGGCCACCAGAACGCCATGTGCAGACCAAATTAAATGCTGGGTGCCCACCCAAGGAAACACCGGGTGCACACCAAAAAGCCACATGGCTTGCAAATGAACACCTGGTGCCCACCAAGATGCCAGGAGGCCACAAAAATGCCATGTGCTCAGGAAAAGAAATGCTGGATTCCCACCAAGATGCCAGATGGCCACAAAAATGCCCCATGCCCACCAAAAGAAATGCAGGGTGTCCACCACAATAACACTGGATGCCCACCACAAGACACAATGGCTGCCCACCAAAAGATTATGTGCCCAGCAAAAGAAATGCTGGGTGCTCAACAAGATGCCATGATGTCACCAAACGCCACGTACCCACCAAAACAATCGCTGAGTGCCCAACAACATTCCAGGTGACACCCAATCTGCCAGGTGCCCACCAAAAGAAACACTGGGTGCCCGTGAAGATGCTGGGTGGCCAACTAAATGCCACGTGCTCACCGAAAGAAATCCTGTGTGCCCATAAATATGCCAGGTGTCCACGAAAAAAATGCCAGCTGCCCAAAACAATGCCACGTGCCAACCAAAATAAATGCCACGTGCCCACGAAAAAAGAACCTGGGTGCCCACCAAAACACCATGCGGCCACCAAATCACCACATGCCCAAAAGGATAAACGATGGGTGCCAAGCAAACGAAATGCCAGGTGCCCACCAAAATGCCATGTGCCCACCAAAAGAAATGGTGGGTGCCAACCAAGATGTCAGGTGGCCACCAAAATAAATGCTGGCTGCGCACCAAGATGCCAGGTGGGCAACAAAATTTCACATGCCCACCAGAATAAATGCCGGGTCTCTACTAAGATGCTGGGTGCCCAGCAAAATAAATGCTGGGTGCCTACCAAGATGCTGGGTGCTCACCAAAATAAAGCTGGGTGCCCTCCAAGATGCAAGCTGACCACAAGAACATCATGTGCCCACAAAAATAAATGGTGCGTCCCTATGAAGATGCCAGATGGCCATCACAAGAAGTGCTGGGTGCCCACCAAGATACCAGGTGGCCACCCAAACTCCAGGTGTAAATTAAAATAAACTGGAGGTGCCCACCAAGGTGCCAGGTGGCCACCAAAACACAACGTGCCCAGCAAAAGAAAGGCCAGGTGCCTGCCAAGATTGCAGGTGGCCACCAAAATGCCACATGGCCACGAAAAGAAACGCTGTGTGCCCAATCAGATGAATGCCATGTGCCTACCAAAAGAAAAACTGGGTGCCAACCAAAGGACCACGTGCCCACCAAAAGAAAAACTGGGTGCCAACCAAAGGACAATGTGTCCACCAAAAGAAAAGCTAGGTGCCCACCGAGATGCTGGGTGCCCACCAAAAGAAATGCTGGGTGCTTACGAAGATGCCAGGTGGCCACCTGGTGAAAAACACCAGGTTAGCATTTAGGTGGCCACCAAGAAAAACAGCAGGTGCCCACCAAGATGCTTGGTGGCCACCAAAATGCCACGTGTGCAGCACTAGAAACTCTGGGTGCCCATAAAGATGCTGGGTGCCCACCAAGATGCTGGGTGGCCACTAAAAAGCCAAGTGACCCAAAAAACTCGAGCTGCCCACCAAAAGAAACACTCGGTGTCCACAAAAATGCCAGGTGGCCACCAAAATACCATGTGCCCATCAAAAGAAATGCTGGGTGTTCACTAAAAGACTATACAGCCATCAAAATAAATGCTGGTTGCCAACCAAAAGACCATGTGCCAACCAAAATAAACGCTTGGTGCCCATAAAAGTGCCAGGTGGCCACCAAAATAATTGCTGGGTGCCCAGCAAAATAAATTCTGCGTTCCCACCAAGATGCCAGGAGGACATCACAATGCCATGTACCCACCAAAAGAAACACCGGGTGCCCACAAAAATGTCAGGTGGCCACCAAAACGCCACGTACTCATGAAAAGAAACGCTTGGTTCCCAGCAAGATGCCAGGTGCTCAACAAATGTAATGCCGAGTGGCCATTCAGATGTCAGGTGGCCACCAGAGTGCCACCAGCCCACCAAAATAAATGCAGGGTGCCCACCACAATAACACTGGATGCCCACCACAAGGCACAATGGCTGCCCACCAAAAGATTATGTGCCCAGCAAAAGAAATGCTGGGTGCCCAACAAGATGCCAGGTTGTCACCAAACGCCACGTACCCACCAAAACAATCGCTGAGTGCCCACCAACATTCCAGGTGGCACCCAAACTGCCAGGTGCCCACGAAAAGAAACACTGGGTGCCCATGAAGATTCTGGGTGGCCAACTAAATGTCGCATGTCCACCAATATGCTGGGTGCCAACCGAAATAAATGCTGGATGCTTATCCAGATGGTGGGTGGCTACCTGGTGAAAAACACCAGATTAGCATTTAGGTGGGCACCAAAAAAAGAAACCCTGGGTGCCCACCAAGAGGACGGTTGGACACAAAAATAAATGCTGGGTGACCATCAATATGCCACGTGGCCACCAAAACACCATGTGCCCACCAAAACTAATGCTTGGTGCACACAAAGATGCCAGGCGGCTACCATAATGCCATGTGCTCAGCATGATAAATGCCAGATGCCCACCAAAAGATATGCCAGGTGCCCACCAGGATGCCAGCTGGCCATCAAAATGGCATGTGTGTACAAAAATAAATGCTGGATGCCCACCAGGATGCCAGGTGGCCACCAAATAATCATATGCCCAGGAAAATATACACTGGGTGCCCAACAAGACATCAGGTGCCCACCAAAATGCAACACGCCCACCAAAAGAAGGGCTGGGTCCTTACCAAGATGCTAGTGCTCTTGAAAATACATGCTGGGTGCCCACCAGGATGCCAGGTGGCACCCAAAATGCCATGTGGTCGACAAAAGAAGTGCCAGATGCCCACCTAGATGCAGGGTGCAATCCAAAGGAAACACCGGCTGCTCACCAAGATGACAGGTGGTCACCGAAAAGCCATGTGCCTGCCAAAATCAATGCTGGGTGCCCATCAAGATGCTGGGTGCTCACCAAAATAAAGCTGGGTGCCCTCCAAGATGCCAGCTGACCACAAGAACATCATGTGCCCACAAAAATAAATGGTGCGTCCCTATGAAGATGCCAGATGGCCATCACAAGAAGTGCTGGGTGCCCACCAAGATACCAAGTGGCCACCAAAACTCCAGGTGTAAATTAAAATAAACTGGAGGTGCCCACCAAGGTGCCAGGTGGCCACCAAAACACAACGTGCCCAGCAAAAGAAAGGCCAGGTGCCTGCCAAGATTGCAGGTGGCCACCAAAATGCCACATGGCCATGAAAAGAAATGCTGTGTGCCCAACAAGATGAATGCCATGTGCCTGCCAAAAGAAAAACTGGGTGCCAACCAAAGGAAAATATGCCCACCAAAAGAAATGCTGGGTACCGACCAAGATGAAGAGCGCCCACTAAAAGAAATGCTGGGTGCTTGCAAAGACGCTAGGTAGCCACCTGGCGAAAAACAGAGGGTTAGCATTTACATGGCCACTAAAAAAAAAACAGCAGGTGCCCACCAAGATGCTTGGTGGCCACCAAAATGCCAGGTGTGCACCACTAGAAACGCTGGATGCCCATAAAGATGCTGGCTGCCCACCAAGATGCTGGGTGGCCACCAAAAAGCCAGGTGACCCAAAATACACGAGCCACCCACCAAAAGAAACACCCGGTGTCCACAAAAATGCCAGGTGGCCACCAAAATACCATGTGCCCATCAAAAGAAACGCTGGGTGTTCACTAAAAGACCATGCAGCCACTGAAATAAATGCTGGTTGCAAACCAAAGGACCATTTGCCAACCAAAATAAACGCTTGGTGCCCATAAAAGTGCCAGGTGGCCACCAAAACGCCACGTACTCATGAAAAGAAACGCTTGGTTCCCAGCAAGATGCCAGGTGCTCAACAAATGTAATGCCGAGTGGCCATTTACATGTCAGGTGGCCACCAAAGTGCCACCAGCCCACCAAAATAAATGCAGGGTGCCCACCACAATAACACTGGATGCCCACCACAAGGCACAATGGCTGCCCACCAAAAGATTATGTGCCCAGCAAAAGAAATGCTGGGTGCCCAACAAGATGCCAGGTTGTCACCAAACGCCACGTACCCACCAAAACAATCGCTGAGTGCCCACCAACATTCCAGGTGGCACCCAAACTGCCAGGTGCCCACGAAAAGAAACACTGGGTGCCCATGAAGATTCTGGGTGGCCAACTAAATGTCGCATGTCCACCAATATGCTGGGTGCCAACCGAAATAAATGCTGGATGCTTATCCAGATGGTGGGTGGCTACCTGGTGAAAAACACCAGATTAGCATTTAGGTGGGCACCAAAAAAAGAAACCCTGGGTGCCCACCAAGAGGACGGTTGGACACAAAAATAAACGCTGGGTGACCATCAATATGCCACGTGGCCACCAAAACACCATGTGCCCACCAAAACTAATGCTTGGTGCACACAAAGATGCCAGGCGGCTACCATAATGCCATGTGCTCAGCATGATAAATGCCAGATGCCCACCAAAAGATATGCCAGGTGCCCACCAGGATGCCAGCTGGCCATCAAAATGGCATGTGTGTACAAAAATAAATGCTGGATGCCCACCAGGATGCCAGGTGGCCACCAAATAATCATATGCCCAGGAAAATATACACTGGGTGCCCAACAAGACATCAGGTGCCCACCAAAATGCAACACGCCCACCAAAAGAAGGGCTGGGTCCTTACCAAGATGCTAGTGCTCTCGAAAATACATGCTGGGTGCCCACCAGGATGCCAGGTGGCACCCAAAATGCCATGTGGTCGACAAAAGAAGTGCCAGATGCCCACCTAGATGCAGGGTGCAATCCAAAGGAAACACCGGCTGCTCACCAAGATGACCGGTGGTCACCGAAAAGCCATGTGCCTGCCAAAATCAATGCTGGGTGCCCATCAAGATGCTGGGTGCTCACCAAAATAAAGCTGGGTGCCCTCCAAGATGCCAGCTGACCACAAGAACATCATGTGCCCACAGAAATAAATGGTGTGTCCCTATGAAGATGCCAGATGGCCATCACAAGAAGTGCTGGGTGCCCACCAAGATACCAAGTGGCCACCAAAACTCCAGGTGTAAATTAAAATAAACTGGAGGTGCCCACCAAGGTGCCAGGTGGCCACCAAAACACAACGTGCCCAGCAAAAGAAAGGCCAGGTGCCTGCCAAGATTGCAGGTGGCCACCAAAATGCCACATGGCCATGAAAAGAAATGCTGTGTGCCCAACAAGATGAATGCCATGTGCCTGCCAAAAGAAAAACTGGGTGCCAACCAAAGGAAAATATGCCCACCAAAAGAAATGCTGGGTACCGACCAAGATGAAGAGCGCCCACTAAAAGAAATGCTGGGTGCTTGCAAAGACGCCAGGTAGCCACCTGGTGAAAAACAGAGGGTTAGCATTTACATGGCCACTAAAAAAAAACAGCAGGTGCCCACCAAGATGCTTGGTGGCCACCAAAACGCCAGGTGTGCACCACTAGAAACGCTGGATGCCCATAAAGATGCTGGCTGCCCACCAAGATGCTGGGTGGCCACCAAAAGGCCAGGTGACCCAAAATACACGAGCCACCCACCAAAAGAAACACCCGGTGTCCACAAAAATGCCAGGTGGCCACCAAAATACCATGTGCCCATCAAAAGAAACGCTGGGTGTTCACTAAAAGACCATGCAGCCACTGAAATAAATGCTGGTTGCAAACCAAAGGACCATGTGCCAACCAAAATAAACGCTTGGTGCCCATAAAAGTGCCAGGTGGCCACCAAAATAATTGCTGGGTGCCCACGAAGATTGTGGGTGCCCAGCAAAATAAATGCTGCGTTCCCACCAAGATGCCAGGTGGCCATCACAATGCCATGTACCCACCAAAAGAAACACCGGGTGCCCACAAAAATGTCAGGTGGCCACCAAAACACCACGCACTCATGAAAAGAAACGCTTGGTTCCCAGCAAGATGCCAGGTGCTCAACAAATGTAATGCCGAGTGGCCATTTACATGTCAGGTGGCCACCAAAGTGCCACCAGCCCACCAAAAGAAACACCAGGTACCCACCAAGATGAATGGCACATGCCCACCAGAAGACACAATGGATGACCACCAAAAGAAGAGCTGGGTGCCCACCAAGATGCCAGGTGGCCACCAAATCATGACATGCCTACTAAAGAAATGCTCGTTGCCCACAGGGATGCAAGGTGGCCACCAGAACGCCATGTGCAGACCAAATTAAATGCCGGGTGCCCACCGAAAGGAAACACCGGGTGCCCACCAAAAAGCCACGTGGCCAGCAAAAGAAACGCCGGGTGACTAAGATGTAGCCAGGTGCCCAGCAAGATGTCAGGTGCCTACCAAAAGTAACAGCGGGTGCCCATTAAGATGCGAGGTGGCCACCAAAATGCCCCATGCCCACCAAAAGTAATGCCAGGTGCCCACCAATCAAAAACCTGGCTTCCCACCATGATTAATGCCACAAGTCCACCAAAAGAGACACTGGGTACCCACCAAAAACCACGTGCCCATCAAAATAAATGCTGGGTGCCCAACAAGATGCCATCTTGTCACCAAAACGCCACATACCCAACAAAAAAAATCGCTGGCTGTCCACCAATTTTCCAGGTGGCACCCAAAATACCAGGTGGCCACCAAAATAAATGCTGGGTGCCCATCAATATGACAGGTGGCCACCAAAACACCATGTGCCCACCTAAACTAATACTGGGTGCCCACTAAGATGCCAGGTGCCCACCAAAATGCCAGGTGCCCACCAAAACAATGTCTGGGTCCGTACCAAGATGCTGGTGCTCACCAAAATAAATGCTGGGTGCCCACCAAGATGCCATGAGGCCACCAAAATGCCCGGTGCCCACCAAAAGAAACACTGGGTGCCCATGAAGATGCTGTGTGGCCCACTAAATGCCACATGCCCACCAAAAGACATGCTGTGTGCCCACAAAGATGCCAGGTGGCCACGAATATGCCACGTGTCCACCAAATAAAGGCCAGTTGCCTGTCAAGATGCCAGGTGGGCACCAAAAGAAATGCTGGGTGCCCACCAAGAAGCCAGGTGGCCACCAAAAGAAATGCCACGTGGCCAGCAAGATGACAAGTGGCCAGCAAAAGAAATGCCAGCTGCCCACAAAAAGAAAACCTGCGTGCCCACCAAAACGCCATGTAGCCACCGAAACACCACATGCCCACAAGAAGAAATGATGGGTGCCCAGCAAACGAAATGCCAGGTGCCAACAAAAACAAAGGGCAGGTGCCAACCAAGATGCCAGGTGTGCACCTAAAGAAATACTGGCTGCGTACCAAGATGCCAGCTGGCCACTAAAATAAACGCTGGATGCCCATCAATATTCCAGGTGGCAATGAATACGCCAGGTGCCCACGAAAAGAAATGCCAGGTGGCCACCAAAAAAGCACATGCTCACCAAAACTAATGCTGGGTGAGCACGAAGATGCCAGATGGCCACCAAAAAGCCATGTGCTCAGGAAAATAAATGATGGGTGCCCACCAAGATGCCAGGTGCCCACCAAAATGCCGGGTGCCCACCAAAAGAAACACTGGGTGCCCATGAAGATGCTGGGTGGCCAACTAAATGCCACATGCCCAACAAAAGACAAGCTGCGTGCCCACAAAGATGCCTGGTAGTCATGAATATGCCACGTATCCACCAAATAAAGGCCGGTTGCCTGTCAAGATGAGAGTTGGGCATCAAAAAACACGCTGGGTGTCCACTGACATGCCAGGTGGCCACCAAAATGCCATGTGGCTGCCAAAAGAAGTGCCAGGTGCCCACCAAGATGCTGCGTGCCCACCAAAAGAAACACCGGCTGCTCACCAAGATGCCATGTGCTCACCTAAATAAATGCTGGGTACCCATCAAGATGCTGGGTGCCAATGAAAAGAAATGCTGGGTGCTTGCAAAGATGCTAGGTGGCCACCTAAGTGCTTGGCGGTGACCCAGAAAAATACCGGGTGCCCACCAAAACGGTAACTAGCAACCAGAATAAACACTAGGTGTCCACCAAGAGCCCAGGTGGCCAGCAAAAACCGGGTGCCCACCGAAAGGAACTCTGGGTGCCCACCAAGAGGCCAGGTGCCCGCCAAAATGCCACGTGGCCAGTAAAAGAAACGCCGGGTGACTAAGAAGTAGCCAGGTGCTCACCAAGATGCCAGGTGCCTACCAAAAGTAACAGTGGTTGCCCAACAAGATGCCAGGTGGCCACAAAAATGCCCCATGCCCACCAAAAGAAATGCCAGGTGCCCACCAATAAAAAAACCTGGGTGCCCACCACGATTAATGCCACATGCCCACCAAAAGAGACACTGGGTACGCACCAAAAACCACGTGCCCATCAAAATAAATGCTGGGTGCCCAACAAGATGCCAGCTGTCACCAAAGCGTCACGTACCCACCAAAAAAATCGCTGGGTGCCCACCAATTTTCCAGGTGGCACCAAAATGCCAGGTGGCCATCAAAAGAAATGCCATCTGCTCACCAAAATAAATGCCATGTGCCCACGAAAATAAAGGCTGGTTGCCTATCAAGATGGCTGTTGTCCACGACAACGCGACATGCCCAACAAACAAAATGCTGGCTGCCCACCGAGATGCCGGGTGCCCACCAAAGTAAATGCTGCGTGGTTAAGGAGATGCCAGTTTGGCCACCTGGTGAAAATCAAGGGGTAAGCATCAAGGTGGCCATCAAGATAAAGACTAGGTGCCCACCAATATGCCAGCTGGCCACCAAAATATATGCTGGGTGCCCATCAATATGCCAGGTGGCCACCAAAACACCATGTGCCCGCCAAAACTAATACTGGGTGCCCAGCAAGATGCCAGGTGCCCACCAAAAGGCCACATGCCCACCAAAACAAAGTCTGGGTCCGTACCAAGATGCTGGTGCTCACCAAAATAAATGCTGGGTGCCCACCAAGATGCCACGAGGCCACCAAAATGTCAGGTGCCCACCAAAAGAAACACTGGGTGTCCATGAAGATGCTATGTTGCCCACTAAATGCCACGTGCCCACCAAAAGACACGCTGTGTGCCCACAAAGATTCCAGGTGGCCACGAATATGCCACGTGTCTACCAAATAAAGGCCGTTTGCCTGTCAAGATGCCAGGTGGGCACCAAATAAAACGCTGGGTGCCCACCTGTGGAATTATTATTAAAATTGAGGTTTTACATCTGAAAATTAAGGTTTATATGAAAAACGTAGCAGTGTTCACCCATTGAGGAAAAGCATGAAATCAAAAGGAGCTCTGAGGTTGGGACATAGCTGCAGCAGGCAGGCGAGGAATCCACTAACACAGCAACTCCCTGCAATGTACCATAGAGGACGGAACGGAGTGGAGACTCCGTGGCCCTGCTCCGTGTTGATAAAGCGGGAAGAAATGGTTCTCTGGAACTGATAAGCAGCTCATCTGGCCCCCTGAGCCAACAGGTTTTCGAAACCTTGCCAAAGTGCTATCCTCTCGTGAACTTTGCTCGTTTTAATATCATTTTAATACCAAAACACACCTCCACCCCGAAGGCTACCCGCCTCCGAGGTGCGACCACCCCTCTTCGAGTCTGCGCTCTCGATTTTTCGTAAACTATACCTTTAAACGTGAAGCGAGAGAATTTTACACCAATCATGATAAAAGGTATGTATGACTACAGTCACTCAAACTCCAACTTAAAGGCAGAAAGGTTATAAAAATAGACAGGGAAATGGGGGATTTTCAGAGAAGATCATCTTTGGAGGAAAAGAAGACAACACCGTCAGCAAGTCAAGGGAAACGCCACCTCAGACTGCCTCCTACAACCAGGATTGGCCGACGGGCTGAGCTTTGCTTCTCCCCCCATTGGGACGCCTTGGGTGAGACTTAAACTAAGCGCTTTTCTCGGGAATAGTTACTCCCTAATGTTTATAGCCAGGCTGTATTATTTATAACCTTTTCACGCGTTTTGGATTTGCACGTGCTTTCTTGCAGACAGTCACTATCACTGGCAATTCAAAAAACCTATATGTCTGTTGCACAAATAAAACTGCACTGTTTCAGTAGCCAGTTGTCACAGTTTCTCACTGAACGCGACCGAATGCGGCTGCGCCAGTTCATGAGCACGACTGGACTGAAGGTGCAGACTGCTATTAGTGTATCCAGAATCGTGGGAGTTTAATATACGTATTAAACGCGACTGGACTGGTAGTGGCAAATTGGACATCACTCAGAATTTAAACCTAGCCTCCCCTAGCCTCTCACTTTGGTGAAGAGCGTTAGAAAGCAGGGGGTTTATTTTCTGCAAAATTAACGTGACACAACCAAGATGCAAGGTGCCCACCAAAATGTCAGGTGCCCACAAAAGAAACACTGTGTGCCCATGAAGATGCTGGGTGGCCAACTAAATGGAACATGCTCACCAAAAGAAACACTGTATGCCCACAAAGATGCCAGGTGGCCACCAAAAGAAATACCAGCTGCCCACCACAATGCCACGTGCCAACCAAAATAAATGCGATGTGCCCACCAAAAAAATGCCCACCAAAACACCATGTGGCCACCAAATCACCACATGCCCACAAGAATAAACGATGGGTGCCCAGCAAATGAAATGCCAGGTGCCCACCAAAATGCCAGGGGCCCACCAAGAGAAATGGTGGGTGCCAACCAAGATACCAGGTGGCCACCAAAATAAATGGTGGATGCGCACCAAGATGCCAGGTGTCCGCCAAAACACAAAGTGCCCAGCAAAAGAAATGCCAGGTGCCTGCCAAGAATGCAGGTGGCCACCAAAATGCCACATGGCCACAAAAAGAAACGCTGTGTGCCCAACAAGATGAATGCCACGTGCCTACCAAAAGAAAAACTGGGTGCCAACCAAAGGACCATGTGCCCACCAAAAGAAATGCTGGGTGCTTGCAAAGACACCAGGTGGCCACCTGGTGAAAAACAGAGGGTTAGCATTTAGGTGGCCACCAAGAGAAACAGCAGGAGCCCACCAAGATGCTTGGTGGCCACCAAAATGCCAGTTGTGCACCACTAGAAACGCTGGGTGCCCATAAAGATGCTGGCTGCCCACCAAGATGCTGGGAGGCCACCAAAAAGCCTGGTGATCCAAAAACACAAGCCGCCCACGAAAAGAAACACCCGGTGTCCACAAAAATGCCAGGTGGCCACAAAAATACCATGTGCCCATCAAAAGAAACGCTGGGTGTCCACCAAAAGACCATGCAGCCACTGAAATAAATGCTGGTTGCCAACCAAAAGACCATGTGCCAACGAAAATAAACGCTTGGTGCCCATAAAAGTGCCAGGTGGCCACCAAAGTAATTGCTGTGTGCCCAGCAAAATAAATGCTGCGTTCCCACCAAGATGCCAGGTGGCCATCACAATGCCACGTACCCACCAAAAGAAACACCGGGTCCCCACAAAAATGTCAGGTGGCCACCAAAACGCCACGTACTCATGAAAAGAAACGCTTGGTTCCCAGCAAGATGCCAGGTGCTCAGCAAAAGTAATGCCGAGTGGCCATTCAGATGTCAGGTGGCCACCAAAGTGGCACCAGCCCACCAAAAGAAACACCAGGTACCCACCAAGATGAATGTCACATGCCCACCAGAAGACACACTGGATGACCACCAAAAGAAGAGCTGGGTGCCCACCAAGATGCTAGGTGGCCACTAAATCATGACATGCCCACCAGAGAAATGCTGGCTGCCCACAGGGATGCAAGGTGGCCACCAGAACGCCATGTGCAGACCAAATTAAATGCTGGGTGCCCACCCAAGGAAACACCGGGTGCACACCAAAAAGCCACATGGCTTGCAAATGAACACCTGGTGCCCACCAAGATGCCAGGAGGCCACAAAAATGCCATGTGCTCAGGAAAAGAAATGCTGGATTCCCACCAAGATGCCAGATGGCCACAAAAATGCCCCATGCCCACCAAAAGAAATGCAGGGTGTCCACCACAATAACACTGGATGCCCACCACAAGACACAATGGCTGCCCACCAAAAGATTATGTGCCCAGCAAAAGAAATGCTGGGTGCTCAACAAGATGCCATGATGTCACCAAACGCCACGTACCCACCAAAACAATCGCTGAGTGCCCAACAACATTCCAGGTGACACCCAATCTGCCAGGTGCCCACCAAAAGAAACACTGGGTGCCCGTGAAGATGCTGGGTGGCCAACTAAATGCCACGTGCTCACCGAAAGAAATCCTGTGTGCCCATAAATATGCCAGGTGTCCACGAAAAAAATGCCAGCTGCCCAAAACAATGCCACGTGCCAACCAAAATAAATGCCACGTGCCCACGAAAAAAGAACCTGGGTGCCCACCAAAACACCATGCGGCCACCAAATCACCACATGCCCAAAAGGATAAACGATGGGTGCCAAGCAAACGAAATGCCAGGTGCCCACCAAAATGCCATGTGCCCACCAAAAGAAATGGTGGGTGCCAACCAAGATGTCAGGTGGCCACCAAAATAAATGCTGGCTGCGCACCAAGATGCCAGGTGGGCAACAAAATTTCACATGCCCACCAGAATAAATGCCGGGTCTCTACTAAGATGCTGGGTGCCCAGCAAAATAAATGCTGGGTGCCTACCAAGATGCTGGGTGCTCACCAAAATAAAGCTGGGTGCCCTCCAAGATGCAAGCTGACCACAAGAACATCATGTGCCCACAAAAATAAATGGTGCGTCCCTATGAAGATGCCAGATGGCCATCACAAGAAGTGCTGGGTGCCCACCAAGATACCAGGTGGCCACCCAAACTCCAGGTGTAAATTAAAATAAACTGGAGGTGCCCACCAAGGTGCCAGGTGGCCACCAAAACACAACGTGCCCAGCAAAAGAAAGGCCAGGTGCCTGCCAAGATTGCAGGTGGCCACCAAAATGCCACATGGCCACGAAAAGAAACGCTGTGTGCCCAACAAGATGAATGCCATGTGCCTGCCAAAAGAAAAACTGGGTGCCAACCAAAGGACCACGTGCCCACCAAAAGAAAAACTGGGTGCCAACCAAAGGACAATGTGTCCACCAAAAGAAAAGCTAGGTGCCCACCGAGATGCTGGGTGCCCACCAAAAGAAATGCTGGGTGCTTACGAAGATGCCAGGTGGCCACCTGGTGAAAAACACCAGATTAGCATTTAGGTGGCCACCAAGAAAAACAGCAGGTGCCCACCAAGATGCTTGGTGGCCACCAAAATGCCACGTGTGCAGCACTAGAAACTCTGGGTGCCCATAAAGATGCTGGGTGCCCACCAAGATGCTGGGTGGCCACTAAAAAGCCAAGTGACCCAAAAAACTCGAGCTGCCCACCAAAAGAAACACTCGGTGTCCACAAAAATGCCAGGTGGCCACCAAAATACCATGTGCCCATCAAAAGAAATGCTGGGTGTTCACTAAAAGACTATACAGCCATCAAAATAAATGCTGGTTGCCAACCAAAAGACCATGTGCCAACCAAAATAAACGCTTGGTGCCCATAAAAGTGCCAGGTGGCCACCAAAATAATTGCTGGGTGCCCAGCAAAATAAATTCTGCGTTCCCACCAAGATGCCAGGAGGCCATCACAATGCCATGTACCCACCAAAAGAAACACCGGGTGCCCACAAAAATGTCAGGTGGCCACCAAAACGCCACGTACTCATCAAAAGAAACGCTTGGTTCCCAGCAAGATGCCAGGTGCTCAACAAATGTAATGCCGAGTGGCCATTCAGATGTCAGGTGGCCACCAGAGTGCCACCAGCCCACCAAAATAAATGCAGGGTGCCCACCACAATAACACTGGATGCCCACCACAAGGCACAATGGCTGCCCACCAAAAGATTATGTGCCCAGCAAAAGAAATGCTGGGTGCCCAACAAGATGCCAGGTTGTCACCAAACGCCACGTACCCACCAAAACAATCGCTGAGTGCCCACCAACATTCCAGGTGGCACCCAAACTGCCAGGTGCCCACGAAAAGAAACACTGGGTGCCCATGAAGATTCTGGGTGGCCAACTAAATGTCGCATGTCCACCAATATGCTGGGTGCCAACCGAAATAAATGCTGGATGCTTATCCAGATGGTGGGTGGCTACCTGGTGAAAAACACCAGATTAGCATTTAGGTGGGCACCAAAAAAAGAAACCCTGGGTGCCCACCAAGAGGACGGTTGGACACAAAAATAAATGCTGGGTGACCATCAATATGCCACGTGGCCACCAAAACACCATGTGCCCACCAAAACTAATGCTTGGTGCACACAAAGATGCCAGGCGGCTACCATAATGCCATGTGCTCAGCATGATAAATGCCAGATGCCCACCAAAAGATATGCCAGGTGCCCACCAGGATGCCAGCTGGCCATCAAAATGGCATGTGTGTACAAAAATAAATGCTGGATGCCCACCAGGATGCCAGGTGGCCACCAAATAATCATATGCCCAGGAAAATATACACTGGGTGCCCAACAAGACATCAGGTGCCCACCAAAATGCAACACGCCCACCAAAAGAAGGGCTGGGTCCTTACCAAGATGCTAGTGCTCTCGAAAATACATGCTGGGTGCCCACCAGGATGCCAGGTGGCACCCAAAATGCCATGTGGTCGACAAAAGAAGTGCCAGATGCCCACCTAGATGCAGGGTGCAATCCAAAGGAAACACCGGCTGCTCACCAAGATGACAGGTGGTCACCGAAAAGCCATGTGCCTGCCAAAATCAATGCTGGGTGCCCATCAAGATGCTGGGTGCTCACCAAAATAAAGCTGGGTGCCCTCCAAGATGCCAGCTGACCACAAGAACATCATGTGCCCACAGAAATAAATGGTGCGTCCCTATGAAGATGCCAGATGGCCATCACAAGAAGTGCTGGGTGCCCACCAAGATACCAAGTGGCCACCAAAACTCCAGGTGTAAATTAAAATAAACTGGAGGTGCCCACCAAGGTGCCAGGTGGCCACCAAAACACAACGTGCCCAGCAAAAGAAAGGCCAGGTGCCTGCCAAGATTGCAGGTGGCCACCAAAATGCCACATGGCCATGAAAAGAAATGCTGTGTGCCCAACAAGATGAATGCCATGTGCCTGCCAAAAGAAAAACTGGGTGCCAACCAAAGGAAAATATGCCCACCAAAAGAAATGCTGGGTACCGACCAAGATGAAGAGCGCCCACTAAAAGAAATGCTGGGTGCTTGCAAAGACGCTAGGTAGCCACCTGGCGAAAAACAGAGGGTTAGCATTTACATGGCCACTAAAAAAAAAACAGCAGGTGCCCACCAAGATGCTTGGTGGCCACCAAAATGCCAGGTGTGCACCACTAGAAACGCTGGATGCCCATAAAGATGCTGGCTGCCCACCAAGATGCTGGGTGGCCACCAAAAAGCCAGGTGACCCAAAATACACGAGCCACCCACCAAAAGAAACACCCGGTGTCCACAAAAATGCCAGGTGGCCACCAAAATACCATGTGCCCATCAAAAGAAACGCTGGGTGTTCACTAAAAGACCATGCAGCCACTGAAATAAATGCTGGTTGCAAACCAAAGGACCATGTGCCAACCAAAATAAACGCTTGGTGCCCATAAAAGTGCCAGGTGGCCACCAAAGTAATTGCTGGGTGCCCAGCAAAATAAATTCTGGATTCCCACCAAGATGCCAGGAGGCCATCACAATGCCATGTACCCACCAAAAGAAACACCGGGTGCCCACAAAAATGTCAGGTGGCCACCAAAACGCCACGTACTCATGAAAAGAAACGCTTGGTTCCCAGCAAGATGCCAGGTGCTCAACAAATGTAATGCCGAGTGGCCATTTACATGTCAGGTGGCCACCAAAGTGCCACCAGCCCACCAAAATAAATGCAGGGTGCCCACCACAATAACACTGGATGCCCACCACAAGGCACAATGGCTGCCCACCAAAAGATTATGTGCCCAGCAAAAGAAATGCTGGGTGCCCAACAAGATGCCAGGTTGTCACCAAACGCCACGTACCCACCAAAACAATCGCTGAGTGCCCACCAACATTCCAGGTGGCACCCAAACTGCCAGGTGCCCACGAAAAGAAACACTGGGTGCCCATGAAGATTCTGGGTGGCCAACTAAATGTCGCATGTCCACCAATATACTGGGTGCCAACCGAAATAAATGCTGGATGCTTATCCAGATGGTGGGTGGCTACCTGGTGAAAAACACCAGATTAGCATTTAGGTGGGCACCAAAAAAAGAAACCCTGGGTGCCCACCAAGAGGACGGTTGGACACAAAAATAAACGCTGGGTGACCATCAATATGCCACGTGGCCACCAAAACACCATGTGCCCACCAAAACTAATGCTTGGTGCACACAAAGATGCCAGGCGGCTACCATAATGCCATGTGCTCAGCATGATAAATGCCAGATGCCCACCAAAAGATATGCCAGGTGCCCACCAGGATGCCAGCTGGCCATCAAAATGGCATGTGTGTACAAAAATAAATGCTGGATGCCCACCAGGATGCCAGGTGGCCACCAAATAATCATATGCCCAGGAAAATATACACTGGGTGCCCAACAAGACATCAGGTGCCCACCAAAATGCAACACGCCCACCAAAAGAAGGGCTGGGTCCTTACCAAGATGCTAGTGCTCTCGAAAATACATGCTGGGTGCCCACCAGGATGCCAGGTGGCACCCAAAATGCCATGTGGTCGACAAAAGAAGTGCCAGATGCCCACCTAGATGCAGGGTGCAATCCAAAGGAAACACCGGCTGCTCACCAAGATGACAGGTGGTCACCGAAAAGCCATGTGCCTGCCAAAATCAATGCTGGGTGCCCATCAAGATGCTGGGTGCTCACCAAAATAAAGCTGGGTGCCCTCCAAGATGCCAGCTGACCACAAGAACATCATGTGCCCACAAAAATAAATGGTGCGTCCCTATGAAGATGCCAGATGGCCATCACAAGAAGTGCTGGGTGCCCACCAAGATACCAAGTGGCCACCAAAACTCCAGGTGTAAATTAAAATAAACTGGAGGTGCCCACCAAGGTGCCAGGTGGCCACCAAAACACAACGTGCCCAGCAAAAGAAAGGCCAGGTGCCTGCCAAGATTGCAGGTGGCCACCAAAATGCCACATGGCCATGAAAAGAAATGCTGTGTGCCCAACAAGATGAATGCCATGTGCCTGCCAAAAGAAAAACTGGGTGCCAACCAAAGGAAAATATGCCCACCAAAAGAAATGCTGGGTACCGACCAAGATGAAGAGCGCCCACTAAAAGAAATGCTGGGTGCTTGCAAAGACGCTAGGTAGCCACCTGGCGAAAAACAGAGGGTTAGCATTTACATGGCCACTAAAAAAAAAACAGCAGGTGCCCACCAAGATGCTTGGTGGCCACCAAAATGCCAGGTGTGCACCACTAGAAACGCTGGATGCCCATAAAGATGCTGGCTGCCCACCAAGATGCTGGGTGGCCACCAAAAAGCCAGGTGACCCAAAATACACGAGCCACCCACCAAAAGAAACACCCGGTGTCCACAAAAATGCCAGGTGGCCACCAAAATACCATGTGCCCATCAAAAGAAACGCTGGGTGTTCACTAAAAGACCATGCAGCCACTGAAATAAATGCTGGTTGCAAACCAAAGGACCATGTGCCAACCAAAATAAACGCTTGGTGCCCATAAAAGTGCCAGGTGGCCACCAAAGTAATTGCTGGGTGCCCAGCAAAATAAATTCTGGATTCCCACCAAGATGCCAGGAGGCCATCACAATGCCATGTACCCACCAAAAGAAACACCGGGTGCCCACAAAAATGTCAGGTGGCCACCAAAACGCCACGTACTCATGAAAAGAAACGCTTGGTTCCCAGCAAGATGCCAGGTGCTCAACAAATGTAATGCCGAGTGGCCATTTACATGTCAGGTGGCCACCAAAGTGCCACCAGCCCACCAAAATAAATGCAGGGTGCCCACCACAATAACACTGGATGCCCACCACAAGGCACAATGGCTGCCCACCAAAAGATTATGTGCCCAGCAAAAGAAATGCTGGGTGCCCAACAAGATGCCAGGTTGTCACCAAACGCCACGTACCCACCAAAACAATCGCTGAGTGCCCACCAACATTCCAGGTGGCACCCAAACTGCCAGGTGCCCACGAAAAGAAACACTGGGTGCCCATGAAGATTCTGGGTGGCCAACTAAATGTCGCATGTCCACCAATATGCTGGGTGCCAACCGAAATAAATGCTGGATGCTTATCCAGATGGTGGGTGGCTACCTGGTGAAAAACACCAGATTAGCATTTAGGTGGGCACCAAAAAAAGAAACCCTGGGTGCCCACCAAGAGGACGGTTGGACACAAAAATAAACGCTGGGTGACCATCAATATGCCACGTGGCCACCAAAACACCATGTGCCCACCAAAACTAATGCTTGGTGCACACAAAGATGCCAGGCGGCTACCATAATGCCATGTGCTCAGCATGATAAATGCCAGATGCCCACCAAAAGATATGCCAGGTGCCCACCAGGATGCCAGCTGGCCATCAAAATGGCATGTGTGTACAAAAATAAATGCTGGATGCCCACCAGGATGCCAGGTGGCCACCAAATAATCATATGCCCAGGAAAATATACACTGGGTGCCCAACAAGACATCAGGTGCCCACCAAAATGCAACACGCCCACCAAAAGAAGGGCTGGGTCCTTACCAAGATGCTAGTGCTCTTGAAAATACATGCTGGGTGCCCACCAGGATGCCAGGTGGCACCCAAAATGCCATGTGGTCGACAAAAGAAGTGCCAGATGCCCACCTAGATGCAGGGTGCAATCCAAAGGAAACACCGGCTGCTCACCAAGATGACAGGTGGTCACCGAAAAGCCATGTGCCTGCCAAAATCAATGCTGGGTGCCCATCAAGATGCTGGGTGCTCACCAAAATAAAGCTGGGTGCCCTCCAAGATGCCAGCTGACCACAAGAACATCATGTGCCCACAGAAATAAATGGTGCGTCCCTATGAAGATGCCAGATGGCCATCACAAGAAGTGCTGGGTGCCCACCAAGATACCAGGTGGCCACCAAAACTCCAGGTGTAAATTAAAATAAACTGGAGGTGCCCACCAAGGTGCCAGGTGGCCACCAAAACACAACGTGCCCAGCAAAAGAAAGGCCAGGTGCCTGCCAAGATTGCAGGTGGCCACCAAAATGCCACATGGCCATGAAAAGAAATGCTGTGTGCCCAACAAGATGAATGCCATGTGCCTGCCAAAAGAAAAACTGGGTGCCAACCAAAGGAAAATATGCCCACCAAAAGAAATGCTGGGTACCGACCAAGATGAAGAGCGCCCACTAAAAGAAATGCTGGGTGCTTGCAAAGACGCCAGGTAGCCACCTGGTGAAAAACAGAGGGTTAGCATTTACATGGCCACTAAAAAAAAACAGCAGGTGCCCACCAAGATGCTTGGTGGCCACCAAAATGCCAGGTGTGCACCACTAGAAACGCTGGATGCCCATAAAGATGCTGGCTGCCCACCAAGATGCTGGGTGGCCACCAAAAGGCCAGGTGACCCAAAATACACGAGCCACCCACCAAAAGAAACACCCGGTGTCCACAAAAATGCCAGGTGGCCACCAAAATACCATGTGCCCATCAAAAGAAACGCTGGGTGTTCACTAAAAGACCATGCAGCCACTGAAATAAATGCTGGTTGCAAACCAAAGGACCATGTGCCAACCAAAATAAACGCTTGGTGCCCATAAAAGTGCCAGGTGGCCACCAAAATAATTGCTGGGTGCCCACGAAGATTGTGGGTGCCCAGCAAAATAAATGCTGCGTTCCCACCAAGATGCCAGGTGGCCATCACAATGCCATGTACCCACCAAAAGAAACACCGGGTGCCCACAAAAATGTCAGGTGGCCACCAAAACACCACGCACTCATGAAAAGAAACGCTTGGTTCCCAGCAAGATGCCAGGTGCTCAACAAATGTAATGCCGAGTGGCCATTTACATGTCAGGTGGCCACCAAAGTGCCACCAGCCCACCAAAAGAAACACCAGGTACCCACCAAGATGAATGGCACATGCCCACCAGAAGACACAATGGATGACCACCAAAAGAAGAGCTGGGTGCCCACCAAGATGCCAGGTGGCCACCAAATCATGACATGCCTACTAAAGAAATGCTCGTTGCCCACAGGGATGCAAGGTGGCCACCAGAACGCCATGTGCAGACCAAATTAAATGCCGGGTGCCCACCGAAAGGAAACACCGGGTGCCCACCAAAAAGCCACGTGGCCAGCAAAAGAAACGCCGGGTGACTAAGATGTAGCCAGGTGCCCAGCAAGATGTCAGGTGCCTACCAAAAGTAACAGCGGGTGCCCATTAAGATGCGAGGTGGCCACCAAAATGCCCCATGCCCACCAAAAGTAATGCCAGGTGCCCACCAATCAAAAACCTGGCTTCCCACCATGACTAATGCCACAAGTCCACCAAAAGAGACACTGGGTACCCACCAAAAACCACGTGCCCATCAAAATAAATGCTGGGTGCCCAACAAGATGCCAGGTTGTCACCAAAACGCCACATACCCAACAAAAAAAATCGCTGGCTGTCCACCAATTTTCCAGGTGGCACCCAAAATACCAGGTGGCCACCAAAATAAATGCTGGGTGCCCATCAATATGACAGGTGGCCACCAAAACACCATGTGCCCACCTAAACTAATACTGGGTGCCCACTAAGATGCCAGGTGCCCACCAAAATGCCAGGTGCCCACCAAAACAATGTCTGGGTCCGTACCAAGATGCTGGTGCTCACCAAAATAAATGCTGGGTGCCCACCAAGATGCCATGAGGCCACCAAAATGCCCGGTGCCCACCAAAAGAAACACTGGGTGCCCATGAAGATGCTGTGTGGCCCACTAAATGCCACATGCCCACCAAAAGACATGCTGTGTGCCCACAAAGATGCCAGGTGGCCACGAATATGCCACGTGTCCACCAAATAAAGGCCAGTTGCCTGTCAAGATGCCAGGTGGGCACCAAAAGAAATGCTGGGTGCCCACCAAGAAGCCAGGTGGCCACCAAAAGAAATGCCACGTGGCCAGCAAGATGACAAGTGGCCAGCAAAAGAAATGCCAGCTGCCCACAAAAAGAAAACCTGCGTGCCCACCAAAACGCCATGTAGCCACCGAAACACCACATGCCCACAAGAAGAAATGATGGGTGCCCAGCAAACGAAATGCCAGGTGCCAACAAAAACAAAGGGCAGGTGCCAACCAAGATGCCAGGTGTGCACCTAAAGAAATACTGGCTGCGTACCAAGATGCCAGCTGGCCACTAAAATAAACGCTGGATGCCCATCAATATTCCAGGTGGCAATGAATACGCCAGGTGCCCATGAAAAGAAATGCCAGGTGGCCACCAAAAAAGCACATGCTCACCAAAACTAATGCTGGGTGAGCACGAAGATGCCAGATGGCCACCAAAAAGCCATGTGCTCAGGAAAATAAATGATGGGTGCCCACCAAGATGCCAGGTGCCCACCAAAATGCCGGGTGCCCACCAAAAGAAACACTGGGTGCCCATGAAGATGCTGGGTGGCCAACTAAATGCCACATGCCCAACAAAAGACAAGCTGCGTGCCCACAAAGATGCCTGGTAGTCATGAATATGCCACGTATCCACCAAATAAAGGCCGGTTGCCTGTCAAGATGAGAGTTGGGCATCAAAAAACACGCTGGGTGTCCACTGACATGCCAGGTGGCCACCAAAATGCCATGTGGCTGCCAAAAGAAGTGCCAGGTGCCCACCAAGATGCTGCGTGCCCACCAAAAGAAACACCGGCTGCTCACCAAGATGCCATGTGCTCACCTAAATAAATGCTGGGTACCCATCAAGATGCTGGGTGCCAATGAAAAGAAATGCTGGGTGCTTGCAAAGATGCTAGGTGGCCACCTAAGTGCTTGGCGGTGACCCAGAAAAATACCGGGTGCCCACCAAAACGGTAACTAGCAACCAGAATAAACACTAGGTGTCCACCAAGAGCCCAGGTGGCCAGCAAAAACCGGGTGCCCACCGAAAGGAACTCTGGGTGCCCACCAAGAGGCCAGGTGCCCGCCAAAATGCCACGTGGCCAGTAAAAGAAACGCCGGGTGACTAAGAAGTAGCCAGGTGCTCACCAAGATGCCAGGTGCCTACCAAAAGTAACAGTGGTTGCCCAACAAGATGCCAGGTGGCCACAAAAATGCCCCATGCCCACCAAAAGAAATGCCAGGTGCCCACCAATAAAAAAACCTGGGTGCCCACCACGATTAATGCCACATGCCCACCAAAAGAGACACTGGGTACGCACCAAAAACCACGTGCCCATCAAAATAAATGCTGGGTGCCCAACAAGATGCCAGCTGTCACCAAAGCGTCACGTACCCACCAAAAAAATCGCTGGGTGCCCACCAATTTTCCAGGTGGCACCAAAATGCCAGGTGGCCATCAAAAGAAATGCCATCTGCTCACCAAAATAAATGCCATGTGCCCACGAAAATAAAGGCTGGTTGCCTATCAAGATGGCTGTTGTCCACGACAACGCGACATGCCCAACAAACAAAATGCTGGCTGCCCACCGAGATGCCGGGTGCCCACCAAAGTAAATGCTGCGTGGTTAAGGAGATGCCAGTTTGGCCACCTGGTGAAAATCAAGGGGTAAGCATCAAGGTGGCCATCAAGATAAAGACTAGGTGCCCACCAATATGCCAGCTGGCCACCAAAATATATGCTGGGTGCCCATCAATATGCCAGGTGGCCACCAAAACACCATGTGCCCGCCAAAACTAATACTGGGTGCCCAGCAAGATGCCAGGTGCCCACCAAAAGGCCACATGCCCACCAAAACAAAGTCTGGGTCCGTACCAAGATGCTGGTGCTCACCAAAATAAATGCTGGGTGCCCACCAAGATGCCACGAGGCCACCAAAATGTCAGGTGCCCACCAAAAGAAACACTGGGTGTCCATGAAGATGCTATGTTGCCCACTAAATGCCACGTGCCCACCAAAAGACACGCTGTGTGCCCACAAAGATTCCAGGTGGCCACGAATATGCCACGTGTCTACCAAATAAAGGCCGTTTGCCTGTCAAGATGCCAGGTGGGCACCAAATAAAACGCTGGGTGCCCACCTGTGGAATTATTATTAAAATTGAGGTTTTACATCTGAAAATTAAGGTTTATATGAAAAACGTAGCAGTGTTCACCCATTGAGGAAAAGCATGAAATCAAAAGGAGCTCTGAGGTTGGGACATAGCTGCAGCAGGCAGGCGAGGAATCCACTAACACAGCAACTCCCTGCAATGTACCATAGAGGACGGAACGGAGTGGAGACTCCGTGGCCCTGCTCCGTGTTGATAAAGCGGGAAGAAATGGTTCTCTGGAACTGATAAGCAGCTCATCTGGCCCCCTGAGCCAACAGGTTTTCGAAACCTTGCCAAAGTGCTATCCTCTCGTGAACTTTGCTCGTTTTAATATCATTTTAATACCAAAACACACCTCCACCCCGAAGGCTACCCGCCTCCGAGGTGCGACCACCCCTCTTCGAGTCTGCGCTCTCGATTTTTCGTAAACTATACCTTTAAACGTGAAGCGAGAGAATTTTACACCAATCATGATAAAAGGTATGTATGACTACAGTCACTCAAACTCCAACTTAAAGGCAGAAAGGCTATAAAAATAGACAGGGAAATGGGGGATTTTCAGAGAAGATCATCTTTGGAGGAAAAGAAGACAACACCGTCAGCAAGTCAAGGGAAACGCCACCTCAGACTGCCTCCTACAACCAGGATTGGCCGACGGGCTGAGCTTTGCTTCTCCCCCCATTGGGACGCCTTGGGTGAGACTTAAACTAAGCGCTTTTCTCGGGAATAGTTACTCCCTAATGTTTATAGCCAGGCTGTATTATTTATAACCTTTTCACGCGTTTTGGATTTGCACGTGCTTTCTTGCAGACAGTCACTATCACTGGCAATTCAAAAAACCTATATGTCTGTTGCACAAATAAAACTGCACTGTTTCAGTAGCCAGTTGTCACAGTTTCTCACTGAACGCGACCGAATGCGGCTGCGCCAGTTCATGAGCACGACTGGACTGAAGGTGCAGACTGCTATTAGTGTATCCAGAATCGTGGGAGTTTAATATACGTATTAAACGCGACTGGACTGGTAGTGGCAAATTGGACATCACTCAGAATTTAAACCTAGCCTCCCCTAGCCTCTCACTTTGGTGAAGAGCGTTAGAAAGCAGGGGGTTTATTTTCTGCAAAATTAACGTGACACAACCAAGATGCAAGGTGCCCACCAAAATGTCAGGTGCCCACAAAAGAAACACTGTGTGCCCATGAAGATGCTGGGTGGCCAACTAAATGGAACATGCTCACCAAAAGAAACACTGTATGCCCACAAAGATGCCAGGTGGCCACCAAAAGAAATACCAGCTGCCCACCACAATGCCACGTGCCAACCAAAATAAATGCGATGTGCCCACCAAAAAAATGCCCACCAAAACACCATGTGGCCACCAAATCACCACATGCCCACAAGAATAAACGATGGGTGCCCAGCAAATGAAATGCCAGGTGCCCACCAAAATGCCAGGGGCCCACCAAGAGAAATGGTGGGTGCCAACCAAGATACCAGGTGGCCACCAAAATAAATGGTGGATGCGCACCAAGATGCCAGGTGTCCGCCAAAACACAAAGTGCCCAGCAAAAGAAATGCCAGGTGCCTGCCAAGAATGCAGGTGGCCACCAAAATGCCACATGGCCACAAAAAGAAACGCTGTGTGCCCAACAAGATGAATGCCACGTGCCTACCAAAAGAAAAACTGGGTGCCAACCAAAGGACCATGTGCCCACCAAAAGAAATGCTGGGTGCTTGCAAAGACACCAGGTGGCCACCTGGTGAAAAACAGAGGGTTAGCATTTAGGTGGCCACCAAGAGAAACAGCAGGAGCCCACCAAGATGCTTGGTGGCCACCAAAATGCCAGTTGTGCACCACTAGAAACGCTGGGTGCCCATAAAGATGCTGGCTGCCCACCAAGATGCTGGGAGGCCACCAAAAAGCCTGGTGATCCAAAAACACAAGCCGCCCACGAAAAGAAACACCCGGTGTCCACAAAAATGCCAGGTGGCCACAAAAATACCATGTGCCCATCAAAAGAAACGCTGGGTGTCCACCAAAAGACCATGCAGCCACTGAAATAAATGCTGGTTGCCAACCAAAAGACCATGTGCCAACGAAAATAAACGCTTGGTGCCCATAAAAGTGCCAGGTGGCCACCAAAGTAATTGCTGTGTGCCCAGCAAAATAAATGCTGCGTTCCCACCAAGATGCCAGGTGGCCATCACAATGCCACGTACCCACCAAAAGAAACACCGGGTCCCCACAAAAATGTCAGGTGGCCACCAAAACGCCACGTACTCATGAAAAGAAACGCTTGGTTCCCAGCAAGATGCCAGGTGCTCAGCAAAAGTAATGCCGAGTGGCCATTCAGATGTCAGGTGGCCACCAAAGTGGCACCAGCCCACCAAAAGAAACACCAGGTACCCACCAAGATGAATGTCACATGCCCACCAGAAGACACACTGGATGACCACCAAAAGAAGAGCTGGGTGCCCACCAAGATGCTAGGTGGCCACTAAATCATGACATGCCCACCAGAGAAATGCTGGCTGCCCACAGGGATGCAAGGTGGCCACCAGAACGCCATGTGCAGACCAAATTAAATGCTGGGTGCCCACCCAAGGAAACACCGGGTGCACACCAAAAAGCCACATGGCTTGCAAATGAACACCTGGTGCCCACCAAGATGCCAGGAGGCCACAAAAATGCCATGTGCTCAGGAAAAGAAATGCTGGATTCCCACCAAGATGCCAGATGGCCACAAAAATGCCCCATGCCCACCAAAAGAAATGCAGGGTGTCCACCACAATAACACTGGATGCCCACCACAAGACACAATGGCTGCCCACCAAAAGATTATGTGCCCAGCAAAAGAAATGCTGGGTGCTCAACAAGATGCCATGATGTCACCAAACGCCACGTACCCACCAAAACAATCGCTGAGTGCCCAACAACATTCCAGGTGACACCCAATCTGCCAGGTGCCCACCAAAAGAAACACTGGGTGCCCGTGAAGATGCTGGGTGGCCAACTAAATGCCACGTGCTCACCGAAAGAAATCCTGTGTGCCCATAAATATGCCAGGTGTCCACGAAAAAAATGCCAGCTGCCCAAAACAATGCCACGTGCCAACCAAAATAAATGCCACGTGCCCACGAAAAAAGAACCTGGGTGCCCACCAAAACACCATGCGGCCACCAAATCACCACATGCCCAAAAGGATAAACGATGGGTGCCAAGCAAACGAAATGCCAGGTGCCCACCAAAATGCCATGTGCCCACCAAAAGAAATGGTGGGTGCCAACCAAGATGTCAGGTGGCCACCAAAATAAATGCTGGCTGCGCACCAAGATGCCAGGTGGGCAACAAAATTTCACATGCCCACCAGAATAAATGCCGGGTCTCTACTAAGATGCTGGGTGCCCAGCAAAATAAATGCTGGGTGCCTACCAAGATGCTGGGTGCTCACCAAAATAAAGCTGGGTGCCCTCCAAGATGCAAGCTGACCACAAGAACATCATGTGCCCACAAAAATAAATGGTGCGTCCCTATGAAGATGCCAGATGGCCATCACAAGAAGTGCTGGGTGCCCACCAAGATACCAGGTGGCCACCCAAACTCCAGGTGTAAATTAAAATAAACTGGAGGTGCCCACCAAGGTGCCAGGTGGCCACCAAAACACAACGTGCCCAGCAAAAGAAAGGCCAGGTGCCTGCCAAGATTGCAGGTGGCCACCAAAATGCCACATGGCCACGAAAAGAAACGCTGTGTGCCCAATCAGATGAATGCCATGTGCCTACCAAAAGAAAAACTGGGTGCCAACCAAAGGACCACGTGCCCACCAAAAGAAAAACTGGGTGCCAACCAAAGGACAATGTGTCCACCAAAAGAAAAGCTAGGTGCCCACCGAGATGCTGGGTGCCCACCAAAAGAAATGCTGGGTGCTTACGAAGATGCCAGGTGGCCACCTGGTGAAAAACACCAGGTTAGCATTTAGGTGGCCACCAAGAAAAACAGCAGGTGCCCACCAAGATGCTTGGTGGCCACCAAAATGCCACGTGTGCAGCACTAGAAACTCTGGGTGCCCATAAAGATGCTGGGTGCCCACCAAGATGCTGGGTGGCCACTAAAAAGCCAAGTGACCCAAAAAACTCGAGCTGCCCACCAAAAGAAACACTCGGTGTCCACAAAAATGCCAGGTGGCCACCAAAATACCATGTGCCCATCAAAAGAAATGCTGGGTGTTCACTAAAAGACTATACAGCCATCAAAATAAATGCTGGTTGCCAACCAAAAGACCATGTGCCAACCAAAATAAACGCTTGGTGCCCATAAAAGTGCCAGGTGGCCACCAAAATAATTGCTGGGTGCCCAGCAAAATAAATTCTGCGTTCCCACCAAGATGCCAGGAGGCCATCACAATGCCATGTACCCACCAAAAGAAACACCGGGTGCCCACAAAAATGTCAGGTGGCCACCAAAACGCCACGTACTCATGAAAAGAAACGCTTGGTTCCCAGCAAGATGCCAGGTGCTCAACAAATGTAATGCCGAGTGGCCATTCAGATGTCAGGTGGCCACCAGAGTGCCACCAGCCCACCAAAATAAATGCAGGGTGCCCACCACAATAACACTGGATGCCCACCACAAGGCACAATGGCTGCCCACCAAAAGATTATGTGCCCAGCAAAAGAAATGCTGGGTGCCCAACAAGATGCCAGGTTGTCACCAAACGCCACGTACCCACCAAAACAATCGCTGAGTGCCCACCAACATTCCAGGTGGCACCCAAACTGCCAGGTGCCCACGAAAAGAAACACTGGGTGCCCATGAAGATTCTGGGTGGCCAACTAAATGTCGCATGTCCACCAATATGCTGGGTGCCAACCGAAATAAATGCTGGATGCTTATCCAGATGGTGGGTGGCTACCTGGTGAAAAACACCAGATTAGCATTTAGGTGGGCACCAAGAAAAGAAACCCTGGGTGCCCACCAAGAGGACGGTTGGACACAAAAATAAACGCTGGGTGACCATCAATATGCCACGTGGCCACCAAAACACCATGTGCCCACCAAAACTAATGCTTGGTGCACACAAAGATGCCAGGCGGCTACCATAATGCCATGTGCTCAGCATGATAAATGCCAGATGCCCACCAAAAGATATGCCAGGTGCCCACCAGGATGCCAGCTGGCCATCAAAATGGCATGTGTGTACAAAAATAAATGCTGGATGCCCACCAGGATGCCAGGTGGCCACCAAATAATCATATGCCCAGGAAAATATACACTGGGTGCCCAACAAGACATCAGGTGCCCACCAAAATGCAACACGCCCACCAAAAGAAGGGCTGGGTCCTTACCAAGATGCTAGTGCTCTCGAAAATACATGCTGGGTGCCCACCAGGATGCCAGGTGGCACCCAAAATGCCATGTGGTCGACAAAAGAAGTGCCAGATGCCCACCTAGATGCAGGGTGCAATCCAAAGGAAACACCGGCTGCTCACCAAGATGACAGGTGGTCACCGAAAAGCCATGTGCCTGCCAAAATCAATGCTGGGTGCCCATCAAGATGCTGGGTGCTCACCAAAATAAAGCTGGGTGCCCTCCAAGATGCCAGCTGACCACAAGAACATCATGTGCCCACAAAAATAAATGGTGCGTCCCTATGAAGATGCCAGATGGCCATCACAAGAAGTGCTGGGTGCCCACCAAGATACCAAGTGGCCACCAAAACTCCAGGTGTAAATTAAAATAAACTGGAGGTGCCCACCAAGGTGCCAGGTGGCCACCAAAACACAACGTGCCCAGCAAAAGAAAGGCCAGGTGCCTGCCAAGATTGCAGGTGGCCACCAAAATGCCACATGGCCATGAAAAGAAATGCTGTGTGCCCAACAAGATGAATGCCATGTGCCTGCCAAAAGAAAAACTGGGTGCCAACCAAAGGAAAATATGCCCACCAAAAGAAATGCTGGGTACCGACCAAGATGAAGAGCGCCCACTAAAAGAAATGCTGGGTGCTTGCAAAGACGCTAGGTAGCCACCTGGCGAAAAACAGAGGGTTAGCATTTACATGGCCACTAAAAAAAAAACAGCAGGTGCCCACCAAGATGCTTGGTGGCCACCAAAATGCCAGGTGTGCACCACTAGAAACGCTGGATGCCCATAAAGATGCTGGCTGCCCACCAAGATGCTGGGTGGCCACCAAAAAGCCAGGTGACCCAAAATACACGAGCCACCCACCAAAAGAAACACCCGGTGTCCACAAAAATGCCAGGTGGCCACCAAAATACCATGTGCCCATCAAAAGAAACGCTGGGTGTTCACTAAAAGACCATGCAGCCACTGAAATAAATGCTGGTTGCAAACCAAAGGACCATGTGCCAACCAAAATAAACGCTTGGTGCCCATAAAAGTGCCAGGTGGCCACCAAAGTAATTGCTGGGTGCCCAGCAAAATAAATTCTGGATTCCCACCAAGAAGCCAGGAGGCCATCACAATGCCATGTACCCACCAAAAGAAACACCGGGTGCCCACAAAAATGTCAGGTGGCCACCAAAACGCCACGTACTCATGAAAAGAAACGCTTGGTTCCCAGCAAGATGCCAGGTGCTCAACAAATGTAATGCCGAGTGGCCATTTACACGTCAGGTGGCCACCAAAGTGCCACCAGCCCACCAAAATAAATGCAGGGTGCCCACCACAATAACACTGGATGCCCACCACAAGGCACAATGGCTGCCCACCAAAAGATTATGTGCCCAGCAAAAGAAATGCTGGGTGCCCAACAAGATGCCAGGTTGTCACCAAACGCCACGTACCCACCAAAACAATCGCTGAGTGCCCACCAACATTCCAGGTGGCACCCAAACTGCCAGGTGCCCACGAAAAGAAACACTGGGTGCCCATGAAGATTCTGGGTGGCCAACTAAATGTCGCATGTCCACCAATATGCTGGGTGCCAACCGAAATAAATGCTGGATGCTTATCCAGATGGTGGGTGGCTACCTGGTGAAAAACACCAGATTAGCATTTAGGTGGGCACCAAAAAAAGAAACCCTGGGTGCCCACCAAGAGGACGGTTGGACACAAAAATAAACGCTGGGTGACCATCAATATGCCACGTGGCCACCAAAACACCATGTGCCCACCAAAACTAATGCTTGGTGCACACAAAGATGCCAGGCGGCTACCATAATGCCATGTGCTCAGCATGATAAATGCCAGATGCCCACCAAAAGATATGCCAGGTGCCCACCAGGATGCCAGCTGGCCATCAAAATGGCATGTGTGTACAAAAATAAATGCTGGATGCCCACCAGGATGCCAGGTGGCCACCAAATAATCATATGCCCAGGAAAATATACACTGGGTGCCCAACAAGACATCAGGTGCCCACCAAAATGCAACACGCCCACCAAAAGAAGGGCTGGGTCCTTACCAAGATGCTAGTGCTCTCGAAAATACATGCTGGGTGCCCACCAGGATGCCAGGTGGCACCCAAAATGCCATGTGGTCGACAAAAGAAGTGCCAGATGCCCACCTAGATGCAGGGTGCAATCCAAAGGAAACACCGGCTGCTCACCAAGATGACAGGTGGTCACCGAAAAGCCATGTGCCTGCCAAAATCAATGCTGGGTGCCCATCAAGATGCTGGGTGCTCACCAAAATAAAGCTGGGTGCCCTCCAAGATGCCAGCTGACCACAAGAACATCATGTGCCCACAGAAATAAATGGTGCGTCCCTATGAAGATGCCAGATGGCCATCACAAGAAGTGCTGGGTGCCCACCAAGATACCAGGTGGCCACCAAAACACTATGTGCCAATCACAATCGGACCAGTTGCCCAGGAAGATGCCAGCTGGTCACCAAAACGCCACGTACTCACAAAAAAAAATCGCTGGGTGCCCACTAATATTCCAGGTGGCACCCAAAAGGCCAGGTGCTTATGAAAAGAAACGCCGTCTGCTCACCAAAAAAAATGCCAGGTGGCCACCATAATGCCATGTACTCACCAAATAAAGGCTGGGTGCCCACCAAGATGCCAGGTGGTGAGAAACACGTGATATGTCTACAAATGATATGTTGGTTGCCCATCGGGATGCCTACAGAGATGCCAGGTGGCCAGCAAAACGCCACGTACCCACCAAAAGAAATGCCGGGTGCCCATCAATATTCCAGGTAGCAACCTATACACCCGGTGCCCACAGAAAGGAATGCTGGGTGGCCAGCAAAACGCCATGTGCCCACCAGAAAAGCTACTGGATGTCCACCAAGATGCCAGGTGACCACCATGGCACCAGGTGCCCACCCAAAGAAATGCCAGGGGGTTACCAAAAGAAACGGCGGGTGCCCACAAAGATTTTGGGTGGCCACCAAAACATCATGTACCCATCAAAACAAATGCTGGGAGCCCTGAAAGATAACAGGTGGCCACCAAAACACCATGTGCTTACCATAATAAAGGTCGGTTGCCTATGAAGAAGCAAGGTGGCCACCAGAAAGCCAAGTGCCCACCATAATAAAGGCTGGGTGCCCACCAAGATGCCAGGTTGCCACCAAAACACTATGTGCCAATCACAATAGGGCCAGTTGCCCAGGAAGATGCAAGGTGGCCACCAAAATGCCATGTGCCCACCAAACTAAATGCTGGATTCCCACCAAGATGCCAGGTGGCCAGCAGAAAGCCATGTGTCCACCATAATCAAGGCTGGGTGCCCACCAAGATGCCAGGTTGCCACCAAAACACTATGTGCCCATCAAAATTAAGCCAGTTGCCCAGGAAGATGCCAGCTGGTCACCAAAACGCCACATGCCCACCAAAAGAAATGCTGGCTCCCTACCGAGATGCTGGGTGCTCACCAAAATAAACACTAGGTGCCCACCACGATACCAGGTTTCCGCCAAAAAACCACATGCCCACCAAATAAAGTTTGTTTGCCTATCAAGGCGCCAGGTGGGCACCAAATGTCACATGCCCACAGAACGAAATGCTGACTGCCCACCAAGATACTGGGTGCCCTCCAAATTAAGAGCCAGATGCCCACGAAGATGACAGGTAGCCACCAAAGTGTCACGTACCCACCGATGGTTGCCACCAAGAGGCCAGGTGGCCACCAAAAGAAACACTGGGTGCCCATGAAGATGCTGTGTGGCCAAATGAATGCCACATTCACAACAAAAGGAAGTGTGCTTGCAAAGATGCCAGGGGCCCACGAAAACACCATGTGTCCACCAAATGAAGGCTGGTTGCCTGTCAAGATGCCAGGTGGGCACCAAAAGAAATGCTGGGTGCCCACCAAGAAGCCAGGTGGCCACCAAAAGAAATGCCACGTGGCCAGCAAGACGGCATGTGGCCATCAAACTAAATGCCAGCTGCCCACCAAAAGAAAAACTGCATGCCCACCAAAACTCCATGTGGCCACCAAAACTCCACATGCCCACAAGAATAAACAATGGGTGCCCAGCAAACGAAATGCCAGGTGCCCACCGAAATGCCAGGTGCCTACCAAAAGAAATGGTGGGTACCAACCAAGATGCCAGGTGACCACCGAAATAAATGCTGACTGCGCACCAAGATGCCAGGTGGCCAACAAAATGCCACATGCCCACCAAAATAAATGCCGGGTCCCTACCAAGATGCCGGGTGTCCACCAAAAGAAATGCTGCGTACCCAATAAAATCTCAGGTTGCCACCAAAATTCAAGGTGACAAACAAATGAAATGCCGAGTGCACACCAAGACGCCAAGTGGCTACACAAATGCCACGTGCCCAGCAAAACTAGCGCCGAGTGGCCACCAAGATGCCAGCTGGCCACCAAAATGCCATGTGGCCACCAAAAGAAGTGCCAGGTGCCCACCAACATGCTGGGTGCCCACTGAAAGAAACACCGGCTGCTCACCAAGATGCCAGGTGGCCAACAAAATGCCATGTGGCCGCCAAGATAAACACCGGGTGCCCCCCAAGATGCCGGGTGGTCACCAAAACGAAATGTGCCCAGGCAAAGAATCACTGGGTGCCCACCAAGATGCCATGTGCACACCAAACTAAATGCTGGGTGCCCACCAAGATACCAGGTGGCCACTAAAATGACAGGTGTAAATTAAAATAAACTCGAGGTGCCCACCGAGATGCGGGCTGGTCATCAAAACGAAATGTGCCCACCAAAAGAAACGATGGCTGCCCACCAAGATGCCGGGTGATCACCAAAAAGAAATTTGCCCAGAGAAAGAATGACTGCGTGCCCACAAAGATGCCATGTGCCCACGAAAATAAATGCTGGGTGCCCACCAAGATGCTGGGTGCTCACCAAAATAAAGATGGGTGCCCACCAAGGTGCCAGGTGACCACGAGAACAGCATGTGCTCACAAAAATAAATGGTGCGTCCCTATGAAGATGCCAGATGGCCACCACAAGAAGTGCTGGGTGCCCACCAAGATACCAGGTGGCCACCAAAACACTATGTGCCAATCACAATCGGACCAGTTGCCCAGGAAGATGCCAGCTGGTCACCAAAACGCCACGTACCCACAAAAAAAAATCGCTGGGTGCCCACTAATATTCCAGGTGGCACCCAAAAGGCCAGGTGCTTATGAAAAGAAACGCCGTCTGCTCACCAAAAAAAATGCCAGGTGGCCACCATAATGCCATGTACTCACCAAATAAAGGCTGGGTGCCCACCAAGATGCCAGGTGGTGAGAAACACGTGATATGTCTACAAATGATATGTTGGTTGCCCATCGGGATGCCTACAGAGATGCCAGGTGGCCAGCAAAACGCCACGTACCCACCAAAAGAAATGCCGGGTGCCCATCAATATTCCAGGTAGCAACCTATACACCCGGTGCCCACAGAAAGGAATGCTGGGTGGCCAGCAAAACGCCATGTGCCCACCAGAAAAGCTACTGGATGTCCACCAAGATGCCAGGTGACCACCATGGCACCAGGTGCCCACCCAAAGAAATGCCAGGGGGTTACCAAAAGAAACGGCGGGTGCCCACAAAGATTTTGGGTGGCCACCAAAACATCATGTACCCATCAAAACAAATGCTGGGAGCCCTGAAAGATAACAGGTGGCCACCAAAACACCATGTGCCCACCAAATAAAGGTTGGTTGCCTATGAAGAAGCAAGGTGGCCAGCAGAAAGCCATGTGCCCACCATAATAAATGCTGGGTGCCCACCAAGATGCCAGGTTGCCACCAAAACACTATGTGCCAATCACAATAGGGCCAGTTGCCCAGGAAGATGCAAGGTGGCCACCAAAATGCCATGTGCCCACCAAACTAAATGCTGGATTCCCACCAAGATGCCAGGTGGCCAGCAGAAAGCCATGTGCCCACCATAATCCAGGCTGGGTGCCCACCAAGATGCCAGGTTGCCACCAAAACACTATGTGCCCATCAAAATAAGGCCAGTTGCCTAGAAAGATGCCAGCTGGTCTCCAAAATGATAGGTGTCCACCAAAAAAACCCTGGGTGCCCACCAATATGCAAGCTGCCCACCAAAATAAATGCTGGGTTCACACCAAGATGCTGGCTGCCCACCAAAATATATGCTGGGGGCGCACCAGAACACCATGTGCCAATCAAAAGAAATGCCGGGTGTCCACCAAGATGCCAGGTGGCAACCAAAATGCCATGTGCCCACAAGAATGAATGATGGGTTCCCACTAAAACAAATGCTGGGTGCTCACCAAAATGTCATGTGCCTACCAAAAGGAACACTGGGCGCCCACCAAGATGCCAGATGGTCACCAAAACACCAAATGCCCACCAAAAGAAATGCTGGCTCCCTACCGAGATGCTGGGTGCTCACCAAAATAAACACTAGGTGCCCACCAAAATACCAGGTTTCCGCCAATAAACCACATGCCCACCAAACAAAGTTTGGTTGCCTATCAAGGTGCCAGGTGGGCACCAAAAGGCCACATGCCCACAAAAAAAAATGCTGACTGCCCACCAAGATACTGGGTGCCCTCCAAACAAACAGCCGGATGCCCACGAAGATTCTGGGTAGCCACCAAAGTGTCACGTACCCACCGAAGAAACGATGGTTACCACAAAGATGCCAGGTGGCCACCAAAACATCATGTGCCCACAAAAATAAAGGCTGGGTGTGCACCATGATGCCAGGTAGCCACCATAACGCCATGTACTCACCCAGATAAATGCCAAATGCCCACCACAAGATATGCCAGGTGCCCCTCAAGATGCCAGGTGGCCTCCAAATTGTCGTGTGCCAAGAAAATAAACACTGGGTGCCCACCAAGATGCCAGGTGCCCACCAAAATGCCACATGCCCACCAAAAGAAGGGCTGGGTCCTTACCAAGATGCTAGGGCTCCCGACAATAAATGCTGGGTGCCCACAAAGACGCCAGGGGGCTCCCAAAATACCAGGTGCCCACAAAAAGAAACACTGGGTGCCCATGAAGATGCTGGGTGGCCAACTAAATGCCACATGCACAACAAAAGAAATGCTGCGTGCCCACATGGATGCCAGGTGGCCACAAAAATGCCACGTGTCCTCCAAATAAAGGCCGGTTGCCTGTCAAGAGGACAGGTGGGCACCAGAACGCCAGGTCACCACCAAAATGAAGGCTAAGTGCCCACCAATATGCCATGTGCCCAACAAAGTAAAGGCTGGGTGCCCACCAAGATGCCAGGTGGTCAGAAATTCGTGATATTTCTACAAATGATATGTTGGTTGCCCATCGGGATGCCTACAGGGATGCCAGGTGGCCAGCAAAACGCCACGTACCCACCAAAAGAAATGCCGGGTGCCCATCAATATTCCAGGTAGCAACCTATACACCCGGTGCCCACAGAAAGGAATGCTGGGTGGCCAGCAAAACGCCATGTGCCCACCAGAGAAACTACTGGATGTCCACCAAGATGCCAGGTGACCACCATGGCACCAGGTGCCCACCCAAAGAAATGCCAGGTGGTTACCAAAACAAACGGCGGGTGCCCACAAAGATTTCAGGTGGCCACCAAAACGTTATGTACTCACCAAAACAAATGCTGGGAGCCCAGAAAGATTACAGATGGCCACCAAAACACCATGTGCCCACCAAATAAAGGTTGGTTGCCTATGAAGAAGCAAGGTGGCCAGCAGAAAGCCATGTGCCCACCATAATAAATGCTGGGTGCCCACTAAGATGCCAGGTTGCCACCAAAACACTATGTGCCAATCACAATAGGGCCAGTTGCCCAGGAAGATGCAAGGTGGCCACCAAAATGCCATGTGCCCACCAAACTAAATGCTGGATTCCCACCAAGATGCCAGGTGGCCAGCAGAAAGCCATGTGCCCACCATAATCAAGGCTGGGTGCCCACCAAGATGCCAGGTTGCCACCAAAACACTATGTGCCCATCAAAATAAGGCCAGTTGCCTAGAAAGATGCCAGCTGGTCTCCAAAATGATAGGTGTCCACCAAAAAAACCCTGGGTGCCCACCAATATGCAAGCTGCCCACCAAAATAAATGCTGGGTTCACACCAAGATGCTGGCTGCCCACCAAAATAAATGCTGGGGGCGCACCAGAACACCATGTGCCAATCAAAAGAAATGCCGGGTGTCCACCAAGGTGCCAGGTGGCCACCAAAATGCCAGGTGCCTACGAAAAGAAACGCAGGCTGCCCACCAAAATAAATGCCAGGTGGACACCAAAATGCCATGTGCCCACCAAATAAAAGCTGGTTGCCTATCAAGATGGCAGCTGGCAACGAAAATGCGACATGGCCAACAAACAAAATGCTGGGTGCCCACCAATATGCTGGGTGCCAACCGAAATAAACGCTGGATGCTTATGAAGATGCCAGGTGGCCACCTGGTGAAAAACACCAGGTTAGCATTTAGGTGGGCACCAAGAAAAGAAAACCTGGGTGCCCACCAAGATGTTGGCTGGACACCAAAATAAATGCTGGGTGCCCATCAACATGCCAGATGGCCACCAAAACACCACATGCCCGCCAGAACTAATACTGGGTGCCCACCAAGATGCCAGGTGCTCAACAAAATGTCAGGTGCCCACCAAAACAAAGTCTGGGTCCGTACCAAGATGCTGGTGCTCACCAAAATAAATGCTGGGTGCCCACCAAGATACCAGGTGGCCACCAAAATGACAGGTGTAAATTAAAGTGAATTCAAGGTGCTCACCAAGATGCCAGCTGGACAACAAAATGAAATGTGGCCACCAAATAAACAATGGCTGCCCACCAAATAAACAATAACTGCCCACCAAGATGCCAGGTGGTAACTAAAACGTCACGTGCCCAGGAAAAGAATTACTGAGTACCCACCAAGATACCATGTGCCCACCAGAATAAATGCTGGGTGCCCACCAAGATGCCAGCTGACCACAAGAACACCATGTGCCCACAGTAATAAATGGTGCGTCCCTATGAAGATGCCAGATGGCCACCACAAGAAGTGCTGGGTGCCCACCAAGATACCAGGTGGCCACCAAAATGCCAGGTGTACATTAAAATAAACTCGAGGTGCCCACCAATGTGCCAGGTGGCCACCAAAACACAATGTGCCCAGCAAAAGAAATGCCAGGTGCCTGCCAAGATTGCAGGTGGCCACCAAAATGCCACATGGCCATGAAAAGAAACGCTGTGTGCCCAACAAGATGAATGCCACGTGCCTACCAAAAGAAAAACTGGGTGCCATCCAATGGACCATGTGCCCACCAAAAGAAATGCTGGGTACCCACCAAGATGCTGGGTGCCAATGAAAAGAAATGCTGGGTGCTTGCAAAGATGCTAGGTGGCCACCTAAGTGCTTGGCGGTGACCCAGAAAAATACCGGGTGCCCACCAAGACGGCAACTAGCAACCAGAATAAACACTAGGTGTTCACCAAGAGCCCAGGTGGCCAGTAAAAATCAGGTGCCCACTGAAAGGAACTCTGGGTGCCCACCAAGAGGCCAGGTGCCCGCCAAAATGCCACGTGGCCAGCAAAAGAAACGCCGGGTGACTAAGAAGTAGCCAGGTGCTCACCAAGATGCTAGGTGCCTACCAAAAGTAACAGTGGTTGCCCATTAAGATGCCAGGTGGCCACAAAAATGCCCCATGCCCACCAAAAGAAATGCCAGGTGCCCACCGATAAAAAACCTGGGTGCCCACCACGATTAATGCCACATGCCCACCAAAAGAGACACTGGGTACGCACCAGAAACCACGTGCCCATCAAAATAAATGCTGGGTGCCCAACAAGATGCCAGCTGTCACCAAAGCGTCACGTACCCACCAAAAAAATCGCTGGGTGCCCACCAATTTTCCAGGTGGCACCAAAATGCCAGGTGGCCATCAAAAGAAATGCCATCTGCTCACCAAAATAAATGCCATGTGCCCACGAAAATAAAGGCTGGTTGCCTATCAAGATGGCTGTTGTCCACGACAACGCGACATGCCCAACAAACAAAATGCTGGCTGCCCACCGAGATGCCGGGTGCCCACCAAAGTAAATGCTGCGTGGTTAAGGAGATGCCAGTTTGGCCACCTGGTGAAAATCAAGGGGTAAGCATCAAGGTGGCCATCAAGATAAAGACTAGGTGCCCACCAATATGCCAGCTGGCCACCAAAATATATGCTGGGTGCCCATCAATATGCCAGGTGGCCACCAAAACACCATGTGCCCGCCAAAACTAATACTGGGTGCCCAGCAAGATGCCAGGTGCCCACCAAAAGGCCACATGCCCACCAAAACAAAGTCTGGGTCCGTACCAAGATGCTGGTGCTCACCAAAATAAATGCTGGGTGCCCACCAAGATGCCACGAGGCCACCAAAATGTCAGGTGCCCACCAAAAGAAACACTGGGTGTCCATGAAGATGCTATGTTGCCCACTAAATGCCACGTGCCCACCAAAAGACACGCTGTGTGCCCACAAAGATTCCAGGTGGCCACGAATATGCCACGTGTCTACCAAATAAAGGCCGTTTGCCTGTCAAGATGCCAGGTGGGCACCAAATAAAACGCTGGGTGCCCACCTGTGGAATTATTATTAAAATTGAGGTTTTACATCTGAAAATTAAGGTTTATATGAAAAACGTAGCAGTGTTCACCCATTGAGGAAAAGCATGAAATCAAAAGGAGCTCTGAGGTTGGGACATAGCTGCAGCAGGCAGGCGAGGAATCCACTAACACAGCAACTCCCTGCAATGTACCATAGAGGACGGAACGGAGTGGAGACTCCGTGGCCCTGCTCCGTGTTGATAAAGCGGGAAGAAATGGTTCTCTGGAACTGATAAGCAGCTCATCTGGCCCCCTGAGCCAACAGGTTTTCGAAACCTTGCCAAAGTGCTATCCTCTCGTGAACTTTGCTCGTTTTAATATCATTTTAATACCAAAACACACCTCCACCCCGAAGGCTACCCGCCTCCGAGGTGCGACCACCCCTCTTCGAGTCTGCGCTCTCGATTTTTCGTAAACTATACCTTTAAACGTGAAGCGAGAGAATTTTACACCAATCATGATAAAAGGTATGTATGACTACAGTCACTCAAACTCCAACTTAAAGGCAGAAAGGCTATAAAAATAGACAGGGAAATGGGGGATTTTCAGAGAAGATCATCTTCGGAGGAAAAGAAGACAACACCGTCAGCAAGTCAAGGGAAACGCCACCTCAGACTGCCTCCTACAACCAGGATTGGCCGACGGGCTGAGCTTTGCTTCTCCCCCCATTGGGACGCCTTGGGTGAGACTTAAACTAAGCGCTTTTCTCGGGAATAGTTACTCCCTAATGTTTATAGCCAGGCTGTATTATTTATAACCTTTTCACGCGTTTTGGATTTGCACGTGCTTTCTTGCAGACAGTCACTATCACCGGCAATTCAAAAAACCTATATGTCTGTTGCACAAATAAAACTGCACTGTTTCAGTAGCCAGTTGTCACAGTTTCTCACTGAACGCGACCGAATGCGGCTGCGCCAGTTCATGAGCACGACTGGACTGAAGGTGCAGACTGCTATTAGTGTATCCAGAATCGTGGGAGTTTAATATACGTATTAAACGCGACTGGACTGGTAGTGGCAAATTGGACATCACTCAGAATTTAAACCTAGCCTCCCCTAGCCTCTCACTTTGGTGAAGAGCGTTAGAAAGCAGGGGGTTTATTTTCTGCAAAATTAACGTGACACAACCAAGATGCAAGGTGCCCACCAAAATGTCAGGTGCCCACAAAAGAAACACTGTGTGCCCATGAAGATGCTGGGTGGCCAACTAAATGGAACATGCTCACCAAAAGAAACACTGTATGCCCACAAAGATGCCAGGTGGCCACCAAAAGAAATACCAGCTGCCCACCACAATGCCACGTGCCAACCAAAATAAATGCGATGTGCCCACCAAAAAAATGCCCACCAAAACACCATGTGGCCACCAAATCACCACATGCCCACAAGAATAAACGATGGGTGCCCAGCAAATGAAATGCCAGGTGCCCACCAAAATGCCAGGGGCCCACCAAGAGAAATGGTGGGTGCCAACCAAGATACCAGGTGGCCACCAAAATAAATGGTGGATGCGCACCAAGATGCCAGGTGTCCGCCAAAACACAAAGTGCCCAGCAAAAGAAATGCCAGGTGCCTGCCAAGAATGCAGGTGGCCACCAAAATGCCACATGGCCACAAAAAGAAACGCTGTGTGCCCAACAAGATGAATGCCACGTGCCTACCAAAAGAAAAACTGGGTGCCAACCAAAGGACCATGTGCCCACCAAAAGAAATGCTGGGTGCTTGCAAAGACACCAGGTGGCCACCTGGTGAAAAACAGAGGGTTAGCATTTAGGTGGCCACCAAGAGAAACAGCAGGAGCCCACCAAGATGCTTGGTGGCCACCAAAATGCCAGTTGTGCACCACTAGAAACGCTGGGTGCCCATAAAGATGCTGGCTGCCCACCAAGATGCTGGGAGGCCACCAAAAAGCCTGGTGATCCAAAAACACAAGCCGCCCACGAAAAGAAACACCCGGTGTCCACAAAAATGCCAGGTGGCCACAAAAATACCATGTGCCCATCAAAAGAAACGCTGGGTGTCCACCAAAAGACCATGCAGCCACTGAAATAAATGCTGGTTGCCAACCAAAAGACCATGTGCCAACGAAAATAAACGCTTGGTGCCCATAAAAGTGCCAGGTGGCCACCAAAGTAATTGCTGTGTGCCCAGCAAAATAAATGCTGCGTTCCCACCAAGATGCCAGGTGGCCATCACAATGCCACGTACCCACCAAAAGAAACACCGGGTCCCCACAAAAATGTCAGGTGGCCACCAAAACACCACGTACTCATGAAAAGAAACGCTTGGTTCCCAGCAAGATGCCAGGTGCTCAGCAAAAGTAATGCCGAGTGGCCATTCAGATGTCAGGTGGCCACCAAAGTGGCACCAGCCCACCAAAAGAAACACCAGGTACCCACCAAGATGAATGTCACATGCCCACCAGAAGACACACTGGATGACCACCAAAAGAAGAGCTGGGTGCCCACCAAGATGCTTGCTGGCCACAAAAATAAACGTTGGGTGCCCATCAATATTCCAGCTGGCAACCAATACGCCAGGTGCCCACGAAAGGAAATGCCAGGTGGCCACCAAAACACTATGTGCCCACCAAAAGTAATGCTGGTTGCGCCCAAAGATGCCAGATGCCCACCAAAAGATACGCCATGTGCTCACCTCGATAATTGTCAGATGCCCGCCAAAAGATATGCCAGGTGCCCACCATGATGCCAGGTGGCCACCAAAGCAGCATGTGTGCACAAAAATAAACGATGGGTGCCCACCAAGACGCCAGCTGGCCATCAAAAAGCCGTTTGCCAAGTAAAATATATGCTGAGTACGCACCAAGATGCCAGGTGCCCACCAAAATGCCAGGTTCCCAATAAAAGAAAGGCTGTTTGCCCATCAAGATGGCTGTTGGCCTTGAAAATCTGACATGCCCACCAAAGAAAATGCTGGGTGCCCACCGAGATGCGGGGTGCCCAACAAAGTAAATGCTGGGTGCTTATGAAGATGCCAGGTGGCAACCTGGTGAAAAACACGGGGTTAGCATTTAGGTGGCCACCAAGATAAAGACTAGGTGCCCACCAAGATGCCAGCTGGCCACCAAAATAAAAGCTGCGTGCCCATCAATATTTCAGCTGGCAAACAGTACGCCAGGTGCCCACGACAGCAAATGCCAGGTGGCCACCAAAACACCGTGTGCCCACCAAAACTAATGCTGGGTGCGCACAAAGATGCCAGATGCCCACCAAAATGCCAGGTGCCCAACAAAAGAAAGGCTGGGTCCTTACCAAGATGCTGGTACTCACCAAAATAAATGCTGGGTGCCCACCAAAATGCCAGGAGGCCACAAAACCGCCATGTGCTCAGCAAAACAAATGCTAGATTTCCAACAGGATGCCAGGTGGCCACCAAATCGTGACATTCTTATCAAATACACACTGATTGCACACAGAGATGCACGGTGGCCTCCAAAACATCATGTGCAGACCAAAATTAATGCTGAGTGCCCACCAAGTGTTAAGTACTTAGGTGGCCATCAAGATAAAGACTAGGTGCTCACCAAGATACCAGCTGGCCACCAAATTAAACGCTGGGTGCTTGTCAATACTCCAGGTGGCAACCAATATGCCAGGTGCCAACGAAAGGAAATACCAGGTGGCCACCAAAACACCATATGCCCACCAAAACTAATTCTGGGTTGCACAAAGATGCCAGGCAGCCACTATAACGAAATATGCTCACCCAGATAAATGCCACATGCCCACCAAAATATATGCCAGGTACTCACCATGATGCCATGTGGCCACCAAAACGGCATGTGTGCTCAAAAATTAATGCTGGGTGCCCACCAAGTTGCCAAGTGCCCACCAAAATGCAACATGCCCACCAAATGAAAGGCTGGGTGCTTACCAAGGTGCTGTTGCTCACCAAAATAAATGCTGGGTGCCCACCAAGAATCCAGGAGACCACCAAAATGCCATGTGGCCAACAGAAGCAGTGCCGGGTGCCCGACAAGGTGCTGGGTCCCCTCCAAAAGAAACACTGGCTGCTCACCAAGATGCTAGGTGGCCACCAAAATGCCATGTGCCCACCAAGAGAAACACCGGGTGCTCACCAAGATGCCGAGTGGTCAAGAAAACAAAATGTGCCCACCAAAAGTAATGATGGCTGCCCCCCAAGATGCCGGGTGGTAACTAAAACGGCACGTGCCCACAAAGAGAATCACTGAGTACTCACCAAGATGCCATGTGCCCACCAAAATAAAGGCTGGGTGCTCACCAAGATGCTGGGTGCTCACCAAAATAAAGCTGGGTGCCCTCCAAGATGCCAGCTGACCACAAGAACACCATGTGCCCACAAAAATAAATGGTGCGTCCCTATGAAGATACCAGATGGCCATCACAAGAAGTGCTGGGTGCCCACCAAGATACCAGGTGGACACCAAAACTCCAGGTTTAAATTAGAATAAACTGGAGGTGCTTACCAAGATGCCAGGTGGCCACCAAAACACAACATGCCCAGCAAAAGAAATGCCAGGTGCCTGCCAAGAATGCAGGTGGCCACCAAAATGCCACATGGCCACGAAAAGGAACGCTGTGTTCCCAACCAGATGAATGTCACGAGCCTACCAAAAGAAAAACTGGGTGCCAACCAAAGGATCATGTGCCCACAAAAAGAAATGCTGGGTACCCACCAAGATACCGGGTGCCAACGAAAAGAAATGCTGGGTGCTTGCAAAGATGCTAGATGGCCACCTAAATGCTTAGTGGTGCTCAGAAAAACACCGAGTGCCCACGAAGATGGCAATTGGCCACCAGAATAAACACCAGGTGTAAACCAAGAGGGCCAGGTGGCCAGCAAAAACCAGGTGCCCACCGAAAGAAAGTCTGGGTGCCTACCAAGATTCCAGGTGGCAACCAAATCGCCATGTGCCCAGCAAAATAAATGCTGGTTTCCCACCAAGATGCCAAGTGGCCACCAAAACACCATGTGCCCACCAACTGCAGGCTGGTTGCCTATCAAGATGCCAGGTGGCCACTATAACGCCATATGCAGACCAAAATAGACCGCAGGTGCCCACCAAAAGAAATGACAGGTGCCCACCAAGATGCCAGCTGGCCACCAACTGTGACACTGAGTGCCCACCAACATGCAATGTGCACACAAACATAAAGGCTCAATGTGCACCAGGATGCCAGGTGGCCACCAAAACTAATGCTGGGTGCGCACAAAAATGCCAGGTGGCCAGCAAAAGAAACACTGGGTGCCCATGAAGGTGCTGGGTGGCCAACTAAATGCCACATGCCCACCAAAAGAAACACTGTGTACCCACATAGATGCCAGGTGGCCACGAAAACGCCACGTGTCCACCAAATAAAGGCCGGTTGCCTGTCAAGATGCCAGGTGGGCACCAAAAGAAACGCTGGGTGCCCACCAAGATGCCAGGAGGCCACCAAAGAAATGCCACGTGCCCAGCAAGATGGCACGTGGTCAGCAATATAAATGCCGGCTACCCACCAAAATAAAACCTGCGTGCCCAACAAAACGCCATGTGGCCACCAAAACTCCACATGCCCACAAGAATAAGCGATGGGTGCCCAGCAAACGAAATGCCAGGTGCCCACCAAAAGAATCACTGGGTGCCAACCAAGATGCCAGGTGACCACCAAAATGCCACATGTCTACCGAATAAAACGCTGGGTGCTCACCAAGATGCCAGGTGGCCACCAAATCATGACACGCCTACCGAAAGAAACGCTGCTGGCCCACAGGGATGCAAGGTGGCCACCAGAACGCCATTTGCAGACCAAATTAAATGCTGGCTGCCCACCAAAATGCCACATGGTCAGGACAAGAAACGCTGGGTGATTAAGTTGTAGCCAGGTGTCCAGCATGATGCCAGGAGGCTACCAAAAGTAACAGCGGGTGCCCATTAAGATGCCAGGTGGCCAAAAATAATGCCCCATGACCACCAAAAGTAATGCCAGGTGCCCACCAATAAAACACCTTGATGCCCACCACAATTAATGCGACATGCCCAAAAAAAGAGACACTGGGTACCCACCAAAAGACCACGTGCACAGGAACATAGATGCTGGGTGCCCAACAAGATGCCAGGTTGTCACCAAAACGCCACGTACCCACCAAGAATATCGCCAGGTGCCAACCAATTTTTCAAAGGGCACCCAAAATGTCAGGTGGCCACCAAAAGAAACGCTGTCTGCCCACCAAAATAAGTTCCTTGTGGCGACCAAAATAAAGGCTGGTTGCCTATCAAGATGGCAGTTGGCCACGACAATGCGACATGCCCACCAAAAAAAATGCTGGGTGCCCACCGACATGCCGAGTGCCCACCACAGTAAATGCTGGGTGCTTATGAAGATGCCAGGTGGCAACCTGGTGAAAAACACCAGATTAGTGTTTAGGTGGCCATCAAGATAAAGACTAGGTGCCCACCAAGCTGCCAGCTGGCCACCAAAATAAACGCTTGGTGCCCATCAATATTCCAGGTGGCAACAAATATGCCAGGTGCCCACGAAAGGAAATGCCAGGTGGCCACCAAAACACCATGTGCCCACCAAAATAAAGGCTGGGTGTGCACAAAGATGCCAGGTGGCCACTATAATGCCATGTGCTCACCCAGATAAATGCCAGATGCACAACAAAAGATATGCCAGGTGCCCACCATGACGCCGTGTGGCCACCAAAATGGCATGTGTGCACAAAAATAAATGATGAGTGCCCACCAAGATGCCAGGTGGACACCAAGATGCCAGGTGCTCACCAAAAGAAAGGCTGGGTCCTTACCAAGATGCTGGTATTCACCAAAATAAATGCTGGGTGCCCAGCAAGATGCCAGGAGGCCACAAAACCCCCACGTGCTCAGCAAAAGAAATGCTAGATTCCCATCTATGTGCCAGGTGGCAACCAATATGCCAGGTGCCCACGAAAGGAAATGCCAGGTGGCCACCAAAACACCATGTGGCCTCCAAAACTAATGCTGGGTGGGCACAAAGATGCCAGATGGCCACTATAACGCCATGTGCTCACCTCGATAATTGCCAGATGCTGACCAAAAGATATGCCAGCTGCCCACCATTATGCCAGGTGAAAACCTAAAAAGCATGTGTGCACAAAAATAAATGCTAGATGCCCACCAAGATACCAGGTGGCCACCAAATAGATGTGTGCACATGAAAATAAACACTCGGTGGCCACCAAGCTACCAGGTGCCAACCAAAAGAAAGGCTGGGTCCTTATCAAGATGCTGGTCCTCACCAAAATAAATGCTGGGTGCTCACCAAGATGCCACGAGGCCAAAAAAATGCCAGGTGCCCACCAAAAGAAACACTGGGTGCACATGAAGATGATGTGTGTCCAACTGAAAGTCACATTCCCAACAAAAGAAACACTGTGTGCTTACAAAGATGCCAGGTGGCCACGAAAACGCCATGTGTCCACAAAATGAAGGCCGGTTGCCTGTCAAGATGCCAGGTGGGCACCAAAATAAAGGCTGGATGCCCACAAAGATGCCAGGTGGCCAGAAATATGTGATATGTCTACAAATGATACATTGGTTGCCCACAGGGATGCCTACAGGGATGCCAGGTGGCCAGCAAAAAGCCACGTACCCACCAAAAAAAATACCACGTGCCCATCAGTATTCCAGGTAGCAACCTATACACCAGGTGCCCACAGAAAGGAATTCTGGGTGGCCAGCAAAATGCCATGTGCCCACCAGAAAAACTACTGGATGTCCACCAAGATGCCAGGTGACCACCATGCCACCAGGTGCCCACCCAAAGAAATGCCAGGTGGTTACTAAAAGAAACGGCGGGTGCCCACAAAGATTTCGGGTGGCCACCAAAACGTCACGTACCCACCAAAACAAATGCTGGGAGCCCAGAAAGATTACAGGTGGCCACCAAGATGCCATGTGCCCACCATAATAAAGGTTGGGTGCCCACCTAGATGCCAGGTTGCCACCAAAACACTATGTGCCCATCAAAATAAGGCCAGTTGCCCAGGAACATGCCAGTTGGTCACCAAAACGCTAGGTGCCCGCCCGTATGAAATATGCCCACCAAAATACATGCTGGGTTCCTGCCAAGATGCTGGGTGCCCACCAAAATAAATGCTGCGTGCACACCAGAACACCGTGTGCCAAACAAAATAAATGCTGGGTGTCCACCAAGATGCCAGGTGGCCCGCAAAATGCCAGGTGCCCACTGAAAGAAACACTGGGTGCCCACCAATACACTATGTGCCCAGCAAAATAAATGCTGGGTGCTCAGCAAGATGCCAGGTGGCCACCAAAATGCTTGATGCCACTAATAGAAATGCCAGGTGCCCACCAGGGTTCCAGGTGGCCATAAATGTGTGATATGTCTACAAAAGACAGGTTGGTTGCTCACAGGGATGCCAGGTGGCCACCAAAAGAGATGCTGGGTTCCCAGCAAGATGCCAGGTGGCCAGCAAAAGAAATGCCACGTGCCCAGCAAGATGGCAGGTGGCCAGCAAAATGAATGGCAGCGGCCCACCAAAATGCCACGCGCCAACCAAAATAAATGCCAGGTGCCCACCAAAACAACATGTGGCCACCAAAACACCACATGCCCACAAGAATAAACGATGGCTGCCCAGAAAATGAAACGTCAGGTGCCGACCAAAACGCCAGGTGCCCACCAAAAGAAACGGTGGGTACCAACCAAGATGCTAGGTGGCCTGCATAACCCCATGTTCCCAACAAAATTAATGCTGGGCTCACACAAAGATGCCAGGTGGCCACCATAATGCCAGGTGCCCACCAAAATAAATGCCAGGTGCCTACCAAAAGAAACGCTGGGTGCCCATGAACATGCCAGGTGGCCACCAAAATGTCACGTACTCACCGAAAGAAATGCCAGATGCCCGCCAAGACTCTAGGTAGCTGCCGAAACACCATGTGCCCACCAAATAAAGGTTGATTGCCCACCAAGATGTCAGGTGCCCACCAAAAAGGCACCTACCCAGCAAAAGAAATACTGGGTTCCCAGCAAGACTCCAGTTGGCCACCAAAATGCCACATGCCCACCAAAATAAATGCTGGTTACCCACACTCATGCAAGGTGGCTACCAAAACACCATGTGCCCACCAAAGAAAAAGGTCCGGTGCCATCCAAGATGCTGGATGTCCACTGAAAGAAATGCCATGTGCCCACCAAAACTGCAGGTTGCCACCAAAACGCCAGGTGTTCACCAAAATAAACACCAGCTGTCAGCCACCATTAATGCCACATACTCACCAAAAGACACACTGCAGTCCCAAAAAAAGACCATGAGCCCAGCAAAATAAATGCTGGTTGCCAACCAAAAGACCATGTGCCAACCACAATAAACGCTTGGTGTTCATGAAAGTGCCAGGTGGCCACCAAAAAAATTGCTGGGTGCACACCAAGATGCTGGGTGCCCAGCAAAATAAATGCTGGGTTCCCACCAAGATGCCAGGTGGCCATCACAATGCCATGTACCCACCAAAAGAAACACCGGGTGCTCACCAAAACGCCAGGTGCCCACCAAAATACCATGTGCCCATCAAAAGAAATGCTGGGTGCCAACCAAAAGACCATGCAGCCACTGAAATAAATGCTGGTTGCCAACCAAAAGACCATGTGCCAACCACAATAAACGCTTGGTGCCCATAAAAGTGCCAGGTGGCCACCAAAATAATTGCTCGGTGCCCACCAAGATGCTGGGTGCCCAGCAAAACAAATGCTGGGTTCCCACCAAGATGCCAGGTGGCCATCACAATGCCATATACCCACCAAAAGAAGCACTGGGTGCTCACCAAAACGCCAGGTGCCCACCAAAATACCATGTGCCCATCAAAAGAAACGCTGGGTGCCAAACAAAAGACCATGCAGCCACTGAAATAAATGCTGGTTGCAAACCAAAAGACCATGTGCCAACCAAAATAAACGCTTAGTGTTCATAAAAGTGCCAGGTGGCCACCAAAATAATTGCTGGGTGCCCACCAAGATGCTGGGTGCCCAGCAAAACAAATGCTGGGTTCCCACCAAGATGCCAGGTGGCCATCACAATGCCATATACCCACCAAAAGAAACACTGGGTGCTCACCAAAACGCCAGGTGCCCACCAAAATACCATGTGCCCATCAAAAGAAACGCTGGGTGCCAAACAAAAGACCATGCAGCCACTGAAATAAATGCTGGTTGCAAACCAAAAGACCATGTGCCAACCAAAATAAACGCTTAGTGTTCATAAAAGTGCCAGGTGGCCACCAAAAAAATTGCTGGGTGCCCACCAAGATGCTGGGTGCCCAGCAAAATAAATGCTGCGTTCCCACCAAGATGCCAAGAGGCCATCACTATCCCATGTACCCACCAAAAGAAACACCGGGTGCCCACAAAAATGTCAGGTGGCCACCAAAACACCACGTACTCATGAAAAGAAACGCTTGGTTCCCAGCAAGATGCCAGGTGCTCAGCAAAAGTAATGCCGAGTGGCCATTTACATGTCAGGTGGCCACCAAAGTGCCACCAGCCCACCAAGAGAAACACCAGGTACCCACCAAGATGAATGTCACATGCTCACCAGAAGACACACTGGATGCCCACCAAAAGAAGAGCTGGGTGCCCACCAAGATGCCAGGTGGCCACCAAATCATGACATGCCTACCAAAGAAAATCTGCTTGCCCACAGGGATGCAAGGTGGCCACCAGAACACCATGTGCATAACAAATCAAACACCGGGTGCCCGCCAAAACGCCACGTGGCCAGCAAAAGAAACCCTGGGTGACTAAGAAGCAGCTAGGTGCCCAGCAAGATGCCAGGTGGCTACCAAAAGTAACAGCGGGTGCCCATTAAGATGCCAGGTGGCCAAAAAAAATGCCCCATGCCCACCAAACGAAATGCCAGGTGCCCACCAATCAAAAACCTTGGTGCCCACCACAAATAATGCCACATGCCCACCAAAAGAAACACTGGGTACCCACCAAAATGCCACGTGCCCATCAAATTAAATGCTGGGTGCCCAACAAAATGCCAGCTTGTCACCAAAATGCCACATACCCACCAAAAATAATCGCCTGGTGCCGACCAGTTTTCTAGGTGGCACACAAAATGCCAGGTGCCTATGAAAAGAAACACCGTCTGCCCACTAAAATAAATGCCAGGTGGCCACCAAAATAAAGGCTGATTGCCTATCAAGACGGCAGTTGTCCACGACAACGCAACATGCCCACCAAAGACAATGCTGGGTGCCCACCGAGATCCCATGTGCCCACCAAAATAAATGCTGGATGCTTATGAAGGTGCCAGGTGGCCACCTGGTGAAAAGCACGGGGTTAGCATTTAGGTGGGCACCAAGAAAGGAAACCCTGGGTTCCCAGGAAGATGCCAGTTGGTCACCAAAACGCTAGGTGCCCACCAATATGAAATGTGCCCACCAAAATACATGCTGGGTTCACACCAAGATGCTGGCTGTCCACCATAATAAATGCTGGGTGCGCACCAGAAGACCATGTGCCAACCAAAATAAATGCTGGATATCCACCAAGATGCCAGGTGGCCACCAAAACATCACATGCCCACAAGAATAAATGATGGGTTCCCAGAAAAAGAAATGCTGGGTGCCCACCGAAATGCCATGTGCCAACCAAAAGGAGCACCGGGTGCCCACCAAGATGCCAGATGGTCACCAGAACACCACATGTCCACCAAAAGAAATGCTGGGTCCCTACCGAGATGCTGGGTGCTCACGAAAATAAACACTAGGTACCCACCAAGATACAAAGTTTCCGCCAAAAAAGCCACATGGCCACCAAATAAAGGTTGATTGCCTATCAGGGTGCCAGGTGGGCACCAAAAGGTCACATGCCCATGAAAAGAAATGCTGACTGCCCACCAAGATAGTGGGTGCCCTCCAAACTAACAGCCGGATTCCCATGAAGATGCCGGGTAGCCACCAAAGTGTCACGTACACACCAAAGAAATGATGGTTCCCACAAAGATTCCAGGTGGCCAGCAAAATGCCAGGTGCCCACTGAAAGAAACGCTGGGTGCCCACCAATACACTATGTGCCCAGCAAAATAAATGCCGGGTGCCCAGCAAGATGCCAGGTGGCCAACAAAACGCCCCATGCCCACCAAAAGAAATGCCGGGTGCCCACCAGGATTCCAGATGGCCACAAAGGCGTGATATGTCTAAAAAAGACAGGTTGGTTGCTCACAGGGATGCCAGGTGGCCACCAAAAGAAACGCTGGATTCCCACGAAGATGCCAGCTTGTCACCAAAACACCACACACCCATCAAAAAAAGGCACTGGGTGCACACCAATATTACAGGTGGCACACAAAATACCAAGTGGCCACCAAAAGAAATGTTAGCTGCGCACCAAAATAAATGCCAGGTGGCCACCAAAATAAAGGCTGGTTACCTATCAAGATGGCAGTTGGCCACGACAATGCGACATGCCCACCAAAGAAAATGCTGGGTGCCCACCGAGATGCCAGGTGCCCAACAAAGAAAATGCTGGGTGGTTAAGGAGATGCCAGTCGGCCACCGGGTGAAAAACACGGGGTTAGCATTTAGGTGACCATCAAGATAAAGACTAGGTGCCCACGAAGATGCCAGCTGGCCACCAAAATAAACGCTGGGTGCCCATAACTATTCCAGGTGGCAACCAATACGCCAGGGGCCCACGAAAGGAAATACCAGGTGGCCACCAAAACACCATGTGCCCACCAAAATAAAGGCTGGGTGCACACAAAGATGCCAGGCGGCTACTATAAAGCCATGTGCTCACCCAGATAAATGCCAGATGCCCTCCCAAAGGTATGCTAGGTGCCCACCATGATGCCATGTGACCACCAAAATGGCATGTGTGCACAAAAATAAACACTGGACGCCCACCAAGATACCAGCTGTCCACCAAAAAGCCGTGTACCCAGGAAAATATACACTGGGTGCCCACCAAGATGCCAAGTGCCCACCAAGATGCCAGGTGCCCTCCAGAAGAAAGGCTGGGTCCTTACCAAGATGCTGGTACTCACCAAAATAAATGCTGGGTGCCCACCAAGATGCCAGGAGGCCACAAAACCGCCATGTGCTCAGCAAAGTAAATGCTAGATTTCCACCAAGATTGCCGGTGGCCACCAAATCGTGACATTCTTGTCAAATATGCACTGTTTGCCCACAGGGATGCACTGTGGCCTCCAAAACACCATGTGCAGACCAAATTAAATGCTGAGCGCCTGTGGAGTCCTGGTTGGACGAGAGAGGACATAGTCTTGTGCATTGATCAACCCAGGCTTTGTCCCAGAGATAGACCTGGAAAGCAGCGAACGCGGAGCCCTGCTGAGAGAGTAAAGTGGCGAACACAGAACACCGGGGCTGTAACGTTGCCGCATCACCGTTTCCTGCCGCGTCACTGCTTCCTGCCACAGCGCTGCGTCCGGCCACGTTGCCGCTTCCTGCCACAGTGACTCTTCCTGCCACAGTGCTGCTTCTGTATCGAGAAATGAAGCTTTGCACCAATTGCAGCAGTTTTGACTATATATGGTTAAGAGTAACTAACCAATTAGAAGCTGTAATTGCTTTGCTATATATACCTTGTTTTGATGACTAATAAAGGAGAACGATCTTACTCACATTGGGATGGTATCGTTTCTATTGTTTCTGAGTTCCCACTCTGACAAATGGTAGCAGAGGATGGTTAGATGAGTTATGGATTAACCTCTCTGCGGCAGAGGATGGGCAATTTCCCTGCCTGGGTCTCCTAGACTGCGGTAAGCAGTGAAAGGAGGGGGTGGGAGACGTCGGCTGGGAGTGGGGGCTGCCTAAACAGGCAGTCACATATGGCCGCCTCCCAGAAAAAAGGGGCCCGCTGGTGCTGCCTGGCGCAGGCACTATTTAAGGTGGAGGCCGAAGCCGCAGCATGGAGGTGGATGCTGCGGCAACGTTGTTCGTTGGTATGCGCTCTAAGAGAGGAATAGACGCAACGGCAAAGCAACTCGTGAAGTTGATAAAGTTGGGGCAGCGATGGGGTCGCTTTGTGGACACCCAGCTACTGTTTTCTGTCTCGGAATGGCAAGAGTTAGGAGAGACCATGGGGGAAAAGACAATAATGGGAGAGGAAAATGAAGAAAAGGAGATAAAAGCTGTCCGGGAGCTTTGGCGAACTGTATTAGGGACCTTAAAAGCTATGAAAGCAGAACGGAAAGTAGCTTCCGCAGCGGCACAGATACTGGCTCCTGAATCTAGAAAGGGGAAAGCGGCTAAGCCTGGGACATTAGCACGGGTTTTTGGCTTAACCACGGTAAAAGGGGTGACTGGAACTACCTGTAAATCGATTGCCGAGATTCGGGCGAGTGCAGAGGGTAATTCAGATGTTGTGAAAGGGGCGAACGGCTTGCCGGAAGAAATCAGGCACAGAACTGACCTGCATCCGGAAATGCCGCAACCCCCCGGGAGAGGGGAGGAGTGGCTAGTACCACCCACAGAGGGGGCCGGGGAAGAGGCGCGGCCTGACCCATCGGCCCCCCCTCTCTATCCTCCGTTGCCACCCTCCAGCGAGGCATCTTCGCCCTCGACCCCATCTGGTGGCGAACGAAAGGAATTGAAGGAAAAGAAAGCATGTGATCTTTTACAAGCGGTTTTGCAGCGTCTCCAGGAAGTGAGCTTACAATTGCAGCATACGTCACCCACCGCCAGCTCCTCTCAGCAAACAGATGAGACTCCTTTTCCCAAATGTTTAATCGGGCCTCGAGCTTCGGTCAGACCTAGCCGCTGGAGCGGTGTCATAAAGGATGCTATCCTAGATGGACAGTGAAACGTTGCTTCCTGTATTGGGGATATTCAGGAGTTAGCCTGTCCTGTGGTACAGGTTAATGGTCATGGCAAATGGGAACCACATGACTGTAAGATTTTTCAACAGGCCCGTAGCACCATAACGCAATATGGGGTGAAATCTGAGGCCGCTCGACAGATTGTTACTTGGATTTTTTCTGCTGACTTGATGTGCCCGTATGACTGTCGGAATTTAATGCGATTGTTGCTAACCCCTACTCAGTTCTTATTGCGGGGGTCGGGGTTGCAGCAACAGGCAATAGATGAAGCAATGGAACATCAGAACCAGCAAGATCCTTATCATGGAGTAACACCAGAGATACTCATTGGACAAGGCGCCTACACTAACTTGGAAAGGCAGTTAACCTACCCCCCCATGTGCTTCAGTTGTCGGCGCATCTTGCTCTGGAAGCTTTCCTTCTGCTGCCTGGTTCGTCTGCTCCCCCCTTTGGAACCATAATGCAAGGAGCCACCGAAAGCTACAGTAATTTCATCGACCGGCTGTGGGACTCAGTAATGAATCATCCAGATTTAAACGATGAGAGCAAGCAGCAAATGTTTCAGGTACTGGCTTTTGACAATGCCAACAAAACTACAAAGCAATTACTTGCCAGTCTGCCAAAAGAAGCAGGAGTTGAAGAGATGCTATCCAGAGTAGAGAGGGCTGGTGCACAGAAGCAACAGGCGACTTTTGCTGCTGCCGTGCAAGGCGCAGTCAGAGAAGTTGTCCAGCAATGAGCCAGCGCTCCGCAGATGAGACGGCCATACCGCGGTAGCTGCTATCGACGTGGAGAAGCGGGACACACCCAACGTAATTGCCGTAGCGCCGTCTGGTGTGAAAAATGCCAAAACGCTACCCACGCCACAAAAGCATGCTCGGGAAATGGGAGGAGGAGCACGAAGGGAGGCCGCTTGCAGAAAGAAGTGAACCCTCCAGTCAAAACAAGGGTTTTTTACAACAGCCTCAAGCCGCAACCAGAGGCAGATTGGGAACTGACTTGGAAATCACAATAGACATCATCCTTAACGACATCACCAGGCATGAGATTCCTAGCAGCGCGGTTGGGCCATTGATTAATCAAAACAGCAAAACAGAAGGACTTTTAGTGGGATGTTCCTCAGCAGGCGTCAAAGGACTACTTGTCATTCCTAGAGTCATCAACACCGACTATGCGGGGCAAATTCACATCATGGCCCATACCCTTTGTCCTCCTTTGTTTGTCCCAAAAGGCAGCCGCATAGCACAAATTGTAGGGACAAGTAATTCACTCAACCATTCTTCAGCGAAAACTCTCCGTGGGGATCAGAGCCTCGATTCCACGGGTCCTGCAGTATGTTTCACTACAAAGATGGACCAACGGCCCACCACGCGCTTCGTATTGAGTCAGAAGAACGAGTCAGTACAAATCTAGGCAATGCTAGACACTGGAGCTGATGTCACGATCATAAGTACGATTGTCTGGCCGGAAGAGTGGCCAGTAAGTGCTCCCGCAGCAGCCAGTGCAGGTGTAGGGGGACACTCTACCACCATGATGAGCAAACACCCTGTGCGAATGACTTTTCCCGAAGAGCAAGAAGTTAATTTGAGGGTCTATATTATGCAACTGCCTGGAACCCTTACAGCCCTGATTGGGCGCGATGTTTTAGGTCAAATTGAAGCTGTGCTAACTACTACTCCTTTTTAGTCATGGGCACTGGCGAGCAGTCACCCAACCCACCATTACTGGCTTTCCAACAAACCCGTGTCAGTTGACCAGTGTCCCATGACAGAAGAGCGACTGCAAATAACATGACAATTAGTAGCAGAACAACTCGATGCAGGCCACATCAAACCCTCAGTTAGTCTGTGGAACATCCCCATATTCGTCATCCCAAAAAAGAGTGGTAAATGGCGTCTTTTACACGACCTGCGTAAAATCAATGAACAAATGCAACCTATGGGAGCCATACGACCTGGAATGCCATCACCTGCTATGCTACCGTCAGCTTGGCACATAATCATTGTTGACTTAAAAGACTGTTTTTTCACTATTTCTTTGCAGCCACAAGACACTCAGCAATTTGCCTTTTCAGTACCCGTTACCAACAAAGCGACGCCTTCAGAGCGATATGAGTGGGTTGTCCTGCCACAAGGCATGAGAAACTCACCCACGCTATGTCAACTTTATGTGGCTTGGGCCTTGGCCCCACTCAGGAAACAGTGGCCGAACACGATCATTTATCATTATATGGATGACATCCTTTGTTGTCAACAGGAAGCGTTCTGTGACGATTCCTTGACGCAGCTGACTACAGTTTTAGGCAGCAAAGGCCTTGTTGTCGCTCCAGAAAAAATTCAGCGATCCACAGCGTGAAAGTACCTTGGGTGGTGTATTTCTGACGCCAAGATCCAACCACAAAATGTGGAGCTGGCAACCAACTTGCGCACACTAACTGATGTACATACAGACTCTACTCGGAGATACCCAGTGGGTGCGCAACTGTGCTGGTATGTCCAATGCTGAGATTGCACAGCTGACATCGCTACTACATGGCTCACACCCCAGCACTAAGGTCACACTATCAGAGACACAACAGATGGCTTTGCAACACATCGTACAGAAACTTCAGATAGCCTGGACTGCTAGACAACTTCTAACCCTACCTGTTTCCTTGCTTATTCGAACAAAGAAGGGTCACCCTATGCCCTTGTTTGTCAGTTGTAAAACAAGAAGGGGGAGACACAGGACTGTGCAGTATCATCGAATAGCCCTGACTTTGCCACTGACAAGCCTGCAAATGGCGATGATCCATTTTACATATTAGAATGGGTATTTTTAAGCATGCAGCCGAAAACTAGGATACAGACACGGTCAGAGGCCATAGCGGTACTAATCAGAAAAGGCAGGACGCAGGTAGTGGAAAAGGCAGGACAGGAGCCAGATGACATCAGCATACCTGTCAAGGCAGCAGACTTACAATGGTGGTTAAGACATGCCCTACACATACAGGAAGCCTTATTAAGCTATGGTGGGAGGATACATTCTCAGCAACCAAAGGGCAAATTGTGGCAAGTCTTGAATTGTAATCAATGGCTTGAGAAGCCCAGAGTTCAGGAGAAACCGCTGGCTGAAGGGGTTACAGTATATACAGATGCAGGCAAGATGCTGCGTAAGGCAGTCTGTGCTTGGCAGGAGGGCGGCCAGTGGTGTCATCACAGAATACAAGGACAGGATGGAGATTCGCTGCAAACCTTGGAACTGACTGCTTTGGTCTGGGCCTTAACTAATTGGCTAAATGAGCCTTTAAATGTAGTAACTGACTCGCTTTAAGTGGCTGGAGTGGTGCCACGGGTAGCAGATGCCTTGCTTAGGTAAGCAGTTAACCCTGTATTAGATAAATTGTTTATCCAGTTGCGGACCGTACTGTCTCAACGGGACGCGCCTTGTTGTGTTATTCAAGTGTGTAGTCACCATTGGGATCTGGGACTAGGGCATGGTAATCAGATTGCTGACAACTTAGTTAGTCCCGCATGCCCTATGCCTCCAGTAGACAAGTTTCAGCAAGCCAGACAGACTCATGAGAGTTTCCACCAAAATGCAAAAGTTCTGTGAAGGCAATTTGGGCTGACAGAGAATGAGGCTCGTTATATTGTACAGGCCTGTCCCAAGTGTGGAAATCAGGGTCCAGGGATATGCCAAGGGGTCAATCCAAAAGGACTGCAGGCGCTTGCGTTATGACAGATGGATGTTGCGCATGTTCCAGAATTTGGGCGACTGAAGTACGTGCATGTCACATTAGACATCTTTTCAAGAATGATATGGGCTACTGCTTTACCTGGGGAGAAAGCGCAACAGGTTTGTAAGCACCTGCTTGCATGTTGTGTGGTACTGGGAGTGCCTGAAGAAATTAAGACTGATAATGTTTCTGCCTATGTCAGTCAAAAGCTAAGATGGTTTTTGTTGATGTGGGGAGTTAAGCACACCACAGGGATCGCACATTCTCCAACAGGGCAGGGGCTCATTGAGCGTACTCATCGTGTGCTGAAGGACTATTTAGACAAGCAGCGAGGGGTTGAAACAGAAGTGCAACCAAGGTTGGAGTCCTTTTTACATTGGAGTCCTTTTTACATTGAATTACAAAGGAGTAATTTACATTGAATTTACAAAGGAGTCCTTTTTACATTGAATTATTTGTGCCTTATGTGTGATCTGGAAGCACCGCCGGTGGTTATACACCACCAGAACCTAAGGTTCAATAACACCACGACTTTGCCGCTGTTTAAAGTAATCCATAGGGACCCGGCTACTGGAGAATGGGCTGGCCCAGTACCAGTAATCTTTAATGGTCGAGGATATATGTGTGTTTCCACAGATCGCGGTCCAGTCTGGGTGCCTAGCCGAGCCGTGAAGCCTGCTTTGAGTCTACAAGGACAGTTAGCTGAGGGGCAACAAGCAGACTCTCATGAACAGAACAATCGAGTAGAAATAACCTGAATCAAGGGAGAGATATATGAACGGTCACAAGGAGATATTTGTCGGAAATATCAACTGTGACGTTTGTAAGACCTGGAAACCTTGGATTTTCTGTGTTTGCTACGCTTGCCAAGGACAGTGGTGGTGTCGAACATCACTTGCAAGGCGTTGGTGTGATCATTGCTTTGTAGAAGAATGCAGCGTAGCTCGCATTGTAGTTGTTACAGGGCACGAGGTGGAAGGGAGTGATAGTTACTTTAATAACCATGCGGACTGGGTAAGATGAACAAAGCAAAGAGCTAGAACTGTATTGGTAAATGGTTTTGAATGTAGCCGAAGTAATCTAGAACCTGCTATTTGGAGCATCCCTAAAGCAGAATGGGAAAAAACGAAGGTGCAATGCTTACGTCGGTTTGGATGGAAACGACAAAAGAACAAGCCGTTACCCTGTTAGTCGTGCCTTTTGCTCTTTGCCGGATAGTTGTAGGAGGAGGAGTCCTTCACCGCATTGAGCCCAGACAGAACCTATGGGTTACTTGGGCGAACAAAACGGGCCAATCAGCATTTTGCTTATCTCTTGCTTCTGCAACAGAACCTTTTCGCACTTGTTTAATAGGTGTACCTAGTTATGATGTTAGTCATTTTGCTAACTATAGTACAGGCAGATGCGCGAAAGAGACTCATGTGAGTAATTGTAGTGCAAAACTCATACGAGGTCTAAACCGAACATTACCCTGGGATCCTCAGGAGTTGAACTTGCTAGGGTCAATGAGAATTGGTAACATGACTAACAACTGGACTCAAACGTGTTTTGTGTTTGCAGGGCCCGCCTTTACTGGAACCAATCATTTCCGTTCCTTCAGCTGATCAGGGTGGACTAATGTCATTCCAACTGCTTCTTATTATGACTATCAAGGCCGTTCTGGAACTGTCACCTTTTGCGGTACCAATGACACAAACAAAAAGAGCCCCCAAAGCTTAGGCACCTATGGAATGGAAATGAGAGGTGGTTTTCCCTTGTGGAATAATGATACGCCCAAGGCCCTGCCTCCTGACGTGTTCTTAATCTGTGGCGACAGGGCCTGGCAAGGAATTCCTCATAAGGTCTATGGCGGCCCATGTTACTTAGGTCAGTTGACATTGCTAGCTCCAGATCAACAGTGGTGGAAAAGTGTAACCATGCGCCCTAAGCAAAGCATTACAGGTCTTTCTCCTAACTGTGATGATCGAGTTACCCTTTCAGGTGCCACGAAGCGCATATTTATGGCGCTGTTCATGCCTGGTGGCACCGCCGGCTCGGCATTAAACCAACTAGGGAAATTGGCATGTTGGGCAGCAAAGCAAGACAATGTTACCACAAAAGTCTTGTCATCTCTGTTAGAAAATCAGAACAGTCTACGACATGCAGTGTTACAAAACAGGGCAGCAATTGATTTCCTACTATTGGCCCAAGGACATGGTTGTGAGGATTTCGAAGGTATGTGCTGTATGAATTTGTCTGATCACAGCGAGTCCATCCACAAACAGTTACAGTGGCTTAAACAGCACACCAGCACACCAACCAAATACAACAAAATGAAGGGTACTTTGACGGATTGCTCACCTCGCTCTTTGGTAATTTGCCTGCTTGGCTTACAGCGTTAATTGTAGAAGGTTTGCGTATATGTATCGTGCTGATTGTAGTTGGAGTTATAATATGTATTTGCTTTAACTGTCTTAAAAAGGCTCTTTCAAGGATGATCGACTATGCCTGGCTCGCTCAAAAAAAAGAAGGGGGAATTGTGGAGTCCTGGTTGGACGAGAGAGGACATAGTCTGGTGTATTGAGCGACCCAGGCTTTGTCCCAGAGATAGACCTGGAAAGCAGCGAACACGGAACTCTGCTAAGAGAGTAAAGTGGCAAACACGGAACACTGGTGCCACGGGACTGCCGCATCACCGTTTCCTGCCGCGTCACCGCTTCCTGCCACAGCACTGCGTCCGGCCACGTCGCCGCTTCCTGCCACATTGACTCTTCCTGCCACAGTGCTGCTTCCGTATCGAGAAATGAAGCTTTGCACAAATTGCAGCATTTTGACTATATATAGTTAAGAGTAACTAACCAATTAGAAGCTGTAATTGCTTTGCTATATATACCCTGTTTTGATGACTAATAAAGGAGAATGATCTTACTCACATTGGGATGGTATCGTTTCTATTGTTTCCGAGTTCCCACTCCGACAAGGTAGGGTTAAAAGTCATCTAGCAGTCCAGGCTGTTTGAAGCTTTTGCACGATGTGTTGCAAAGCTGTCTGTTGTGTCTCTGATAGTGTGACCTCATTGCTGGGGTGTGAGCCGCGTAGTAACAATGTCAGTGGTGCAATCTCAGCACTGGAAATACCAGCACAGTTGCGCACCCACTGGATATCTCCAAGTAAAGTTTGTACATCAGTTAGCGTGAGCAAATTTGTCGCTAACTCCACATTTTGTGGTTGGATCTTGGCGTCAGAAATGCGCCATGCAAGATATTTCCATGGTGCAGACTGCTGAACTTTTTCTGGAGTGACAACAAGGCCTTTGCTGCCTAAAACAGTAGTCAGCTACGTCAAGGAATCGTCACAGAACGCTTCCTGTTGACAACAAAGAATGTCATCCATATAATGATAAATGATCATGTTTGGTCACTGTTTCCTGAGTGGGGCTAAGGCCCAAGGCACATAAAGTTGACATAGCGTGGGTGAGTTTCTCATGCCTTGTGGCAGGACAACCCACTCCTATCATTCTGAAGGCACTGCTTTGTTGGTAACGGGTACTGAAAAGGCAAATTGCTGAGTGTCTTGTGGCTGCAAAGAAATAGTGAAAAACAGTCTTTTAAGTCAACAATGATTATGCACCAACCCGACGGTAGCATAGCAGATGATGGCATTCCAGGTTGTAAGGCTCCCATGGGTTGCATTTGTTCATTGATTTTACGCAGGTCGTGTAAGAGATGCCATTTACCACTCTTTTTTGGAATGACGAAAATGGGGGTATTCCACAGACTAACTGAAGGCTTGATGTGGCCTGCATCGAGTTGTTCTGCTACTAATTGTCGTGTTAATTGCTGTTGCTCTTCTGTCATGGGACACTGGTCAACCGACACGGGTTTGTTGGAAAGCCAGTAATGGTGGGTTGGGCGACTGCTCGCCAGTGCCCATAACTAAAAAGGAGTAGTAGTCAGCACAGCTCCAATGTGACTCAAAACATTGCGCCCAATCAGGGCTGTAAGGGTTCCAGGCAGTTGCATAATATAGACCCTCAAATTAACTTCTTGCCTTTCGGGAAAAGTCATTCGCACAGGGTGTTTGCTTATCATGGTGGTAGAGTGTCCCCCTACACCTGCGACAGCTATTGTGGGAGCACTTACTGGCCACTCCTCCAGCCAAAAAACTGTACTTATGATCCTGACGTCAGCTCTGGAGTCTAGCATTGCATAGATTTGTACTGACTCGTTCTTCTGACTCAATACGAAGCGCATGGTGGGCCGTTGGTCCATCTTTGTAGTGAAACATACTGCAGGACCCATGGAATCGAGGCTCTGATCCCCACGGAGAGTTCTCGCTGAAGAATGGTTGAGAGGATTACTTATCACTACAATTTGTGCTATGCGGCTGCCTTTTGGGACAAACAGAGGAGGACAAAGTATATGAGCCATAACCTGAATCCGCCCCGCATAGTCGGTGTTGATAACTCTAGGAATGATAAGTAGTCCTTTGACGCCTGCAGAGGAACTTCCCACTAAAAGTCGTTCTGTTTTGCTGTTAGGATAAATCAATGGCCCAACTGCACTGCTAGGAATCTCATGCACGGTTGTGTCGTTAAGGATGACGTCTATTGTGGTCTCCAAGTCGATTCCCAAGCTGCTCTGGTTGCAGCTTGAGGCTGTTGCAAAAAACTCTCTTTTTGCCTGGAGGATTCATTTCTTTCTGCATGTGGCCTTTCTCCGCGCTCCTCCCCCCGTTTCCCGAGCATGCTTTTGTGGCGTGGGTAGTTTTTTGGCATTTTTCACACCAGACAGCGCCACGGCAGTTACGCTGGATGTGCCCCACTTCTCCACATCGATAGCGACTACCACAGTATGGCTGTCTCATCTGCTGAGCGCTGTTTTTTTGCACCACAGCTGCAAGCAGTTGGACAACTTCTCTGACTGCGCTTTGCACGGCGGCAGCAACTGTCGTTTGTTACTTCTGTGAATCAGCTCTCTCTACTCTGGACAGCATCTCTTCAACTCCTGCTCCTTTTGGCAGACTGGCAAGTATTTGCTTTGTAGTTTTGTTGGCATTGTCAAAAGCCAGTACCTGAAACATTTGTTGTTTGTTCTCATTGTTTAAATCTGGATGATTCATTACCACATCCCACAGCCGGTTGATGAAGTTACTGTAATTCTCGATGGCTCCTTGCACGATGGTTCCGAAAGATGGAGCAGACGAACCAGGCAATGCGAGGAAAGCTTCCAGGGAAAGACGAGCCGACAACTGAAGTATATTGGCGGGGAAGGTTAACTGCACTTCCAGGTTAGCATAGGTTCCTTGTCCGATAAGCATCTCTGCTGTTATTCCATAATAAGGGTCTTGCTGGTCCGGATGTCGCACTGCCTCATCTATCGCTCGTTGTTGCCATGCTGAGCCCCATAATAGGAACTGAGTAGGGGTTAGCAACAATCGCATTAAATTCTGACAGTCATTTAGACACATCAAATCAGCAGAATAAATCCAGGTAACAATTTGTCGAGTGGCCTCAGATTTCACCCCGTATTGAAATATGGTATTACGGGCCTGTTGTAAAATCTTCCAGTCATGTGGTTCCCATTTGCCATGACCATTAACCTGTACCACAGGACAGGCTAATGCCTGAGTACTTCCTATGTTGGCAGCAACACTCCACTGTCCATCCAGGATAACGTCCCTTATAACACTGCTCCAGCAGCCAGGTCTGACCGAAGCTGGAGGCTCGATTAAACATTTTGGAGAGGAAACCTCATTTTCTCGCTTGGGGGAGCTAGCAGTGGTTGACGTATGCTGTAACTGTAAGTTCATTTCCTGGAGACTCTGTACAACCGATTGTAAAAGATCATACACTTTCTTTTCCTGCAATTCATTTTACTCGCCACTAGGGGGAGTCGAGAGCGAAGGTGCCTCCCTGTGGGGGGGCAACGGAGGATCCAGAGGAGGGGCCGATGCTGCGGGCTGTGCTTCTTCCCCTGCCTCCTCTGTGGGCGGTACTAGCCACTCCTCCCCTCTCCCTGGGGGTTGCAGTAGTTCCAGATGAGGCTCATTTCTCTGCTTAGTGTCTCTAACGGCAACTTCTGGCAAGACTCCCACCCCTTTAACAGCGTCTGAATTACACTCCCCACTCACCCGGATCTCGACAATCGATTTACAGGTAGTCCCAGTCATCCCTTTTACTGCAGGTAGATTAGAAACCCGTACTAATTTCCCAGGCTTAGGTGCTTTATCTTTTCCGGATTCAGGAGGTAGCACCCGGGTTGCTGCACACATTACCCCCAGTTCCGCTTTTATAGCCTTGAAAGTCTCTAATACTGTTTGCCAAAGCTCCCAGACAGCCTTTATTTCCTTTTCTTCCTTTTCCTCTCCCACTATTGTCTTTTCCCACATGGTCTCTCCCAACTTTTGCCATTCCGAGACAGAATACAGTAGCCGGGTATCCACAAAATGACCCAATCGCTGCCCCAACTTAACTCTACAAGTTGTTTTGCCGTTGCCTCTATTCCTCTCTTAGAGAGAATATTGATGAGCAACGTTACCGCAGCATCTATCTCCATGCTTGCGGCTCCGGCCTCCACCTTAAATTGTGTCTGCACCAGGCAGCACCAGCAGGCCCGTTTTCCTCTGGCAGGCGGCCGTACGTGTCTGCCCTGCAACTATGCACCCAGGCAGCATGTCTCGCAGCCAGCATTTTCCCACTCCCCTCCTCTCACTGCTTACTGCAGTCTCGGAGATTCTGTCGCAGGGAAATCAACCATCCTCTGCTACCCTTTGTTGGAGTGGGAAGCTGGATCGGCAGTAACGATATAGTCCCAGTATGAGTAAAATCGTTCTCCTTTATTAGTCAGCAAAACAGCGTTTATATAGTGAAACAATTACAGCCTCTGATTGGTTAGTCACTTCCAACCATATAAGGCAAAATCACCGTTACTCGCTATGATTGGTGCAGAGTGTCATCTCAATGCGGAAGCGACGATAAGGCAGGAAGCAGCAAGGAGGCAGGAAGAGGCAGTGCAGCAGTCCCCCTGCGCCAGCGTTCCGTGTTCACCACTTTACTTTCTCAGCTGTTTACCGCGTTCACTGCTTTCCAGGCTTATCTTCGGTACAGAGCCTGGGTTGCTCAATGGCACCAAACTATGTCCCCTCTCGTCCAACCAGGACTTCACAGGTGCTCAGCAAAAGTAATGCCGAGTGCCCATTTAGATGTCAGGTGGCCACCAAAGTGCCACCAACACACCAAAAGAAACACCAGGTACCCACCAAGATGAATGTCACATGCCCACCAGAAGACAAATTGGATGCCAACCAAATGAAGAGCTGGGTGCCCACCAAGGTGCAGGTGGCCACCAAATCATGACGTGCCTACCAAAGAAATGCTGGTTGCCCACAGGGATGCAAGGTGGCCACCAGAATGCCATGTGCAGACCAAATTAAATGCCAGGTGCCCACCAAAGAAAACACTGGGTGCCCATCAAAACGCCACATGGCCAGCAAATAAACACCTGCTGCCCACCAAGATGCCAGGAGGTCACAAAGAGGGCATGTGCTCAGCAAAATAAATGCTGGATTCCCAAGATGCCAGGTGGCCACAAAAACGCCCCATGCACACCAAAAGAAATGCAGGGTGCCCACCACAATAACACTGGATGCCCACCACAAGACACAATGTCTGCGCACCAAAAGATTATGTGCCCAGCAAAATAAATGCTAGGTGCCCAGCAAGATGCCAGGTTGTCACCAAACGCCACGTACCCACCAAAAAAATCGCTGGGTGCCACCAATATTCGAGGTGGCACCCAAAATGCCAAGTGCCCACCAAAAGAAACGCAGGCTGCCCACCAAAATAAATGCCAGGTGGACACCAAAATGCCATGTGCCCACCAAATAAAGGCTGGTTGTCTATCAAGATGGCAGCTGACAACAACAATGTGACACGCCCACCAAACAAAATGCTGCGTGCACACCATCATGCTGGGTGCACAACAAAATAAATGATGGATGCTTATGAAGATGCTGGGTGGCCACCTGGTGAAAAACACCAGATTAGAATTTAGGTGGGCACCAAGAAATGAAACCCTGGGTGCCCACCAAGAGGACGGTTGGACACAAAAATAAACGCTAGGTGCCCATCAATATGCCAGGTGGCCACCAAAACACCATGTGCCCAACAAAACTAATGCTTGGTGCACACAAAGATGCCATGTGACCACCATAATGCCATGTGCTCACCCAGATAAATGCCAGATGCCCACCAAAAGATATGCCAGGTGCCCACCAAGATGCCAGGTGGCCTCCAAATAGTCATGTGCCCAAGAAAATAAACACTGGCTGCCCACCAAGATGCCACGTGCCCACCAAAAGGCCACATGCCCACCAAAAGAAAGGCTGGGTCCTTACCATGTTGTTGGTGCTCTCCAAAATACATGCTGGGTGCCCAGCAAGATGCCAGGTGACTCCCAAAATGCCGGGTGCCCAAAAAAAGAAACACTGTGTGCCCATGAAGATGCTAGGTGGCCAACTAAATGTCACATGCCCACCAAAAGAAACGCTGTGTGCCCACATAGATGCCAGGTGGCCACGAAAACGCCGTGTGTCCACCAAATCAAGGCCGGTTGCCTGTCAACATGCCAGGTGGGCCCCAGAACGCCAGATGACCACCAAAATGAAGGCTGGTGCCCACCAATATGCCATGTGCCCAACAAAATAAAGGCTGGGTGCCCACAAAGATGCCAGGTGGCCAGAAATACGTGATATGTCTACAAATGATACGTTGGTTACTCACAGGGATGCCTACAGGGATGCCAGGTGGCCAGCAAAACGCCACGTACCCACCTAAAGAAATGCCGGGTGTCCATCAACATTCCAGGTAGCAACCTATATACCAGGTGCCCACTAGAAAGGAATGCTTTCTGGCCAGCAAAATGCCATGTGCCCACCAGAAAAACTACTGGATGTCCACCAAGATGCCAGGTGAGCACCATGGCACTAGGTGCACACCAAAATAAATGCCAGGTGGTTACCTAAAGAAATTCCAGATGCCCACAAAGATTTTGGGTGGCCACCAAAACATCACGTACCCACCAAAACAAATGCTGGGAGCCCAGAAAGATTACAGGTGGCCACCAAAACACCATGTGCCCACAAAAAAAAAAGGCCAGTTGTCCAGGAAGATGCCAGTTGGCCACCAAAATGTCATGTGCCCACCAAACTAAATGCTGGATTCCCACCAAGATGCCAGGTGGTCAGCAGAAATCCATGTGCCCACCATAATCAAGGCTGGGTGCCCACCAAGATGCCAGGTTGCCACCAAAACACTATGTGCCCATCAAAATAAGGCCAGTTGCCCAGGAAGATGCCAGTTGGTCACCAAAACACTAGGTGCCCACACATAGGAAATTTGCCCACCAAAATACATGCTGGGTTCACAGCAAGATGCTGGCTGCCCAGCAAAATAAATGATGGGTGTGCACCAGAACACCATGTGCCAACCAAAATAAACATCAGGTGCCCAACCAAGATAGCAGGTTTCCGCCAGAAAGCCACATGCCCACCAAATAAATGTTGGTTGCCTATCAGGGTGCCAGGTGGGCACCAAAAGGTCACATGCCCACAAAAAGAAATGCTGACTGCCCACCAAGATAGTGGGTGCCCTCCAAACTAACAGCCGGATGCCCATGAAGATGCCGGGTAGCCACCAAAGTATCACTTACCCACCAAAGAAACGTATCACGTTCCCACAAAGATGCCAGCGGCCAGTAAAATGCCAGGTGCCCACTGAAAGAAACGCTGGGTTCCCACCAATACACTATGAGCCCAGCAAAATAAATGCTGCGTGCCCAGCAAGATGCCAGGTGGCCACCAAAATGCTTGATGCCCATCAATATAAATGCCGGGTCCCCACCAGGATTCCAGGTGGCCACAAATGCTTGATGTGTCTACAAAAGACATGTTGGTTGCTCACAGGGATGCCAGGTGGCCGCAAAAACAAACGCTGGGTTGCCAAAAAGAACTTTGCCACATAAAAGAACAATCAACATACATTGCCACCGAAACATACAACACACATTGCCACCTAAAAGAACCTACAACACACATTGCCACCTAAAAGACACAGCAACACACATTGCCACCTAAAAGTCTCAACAATACACTTTGCCACATAAAAGTGCCAGCAACTCACTTTGCCACCTAAAAGACCCAAGAACTCACTTTGCCACCTAAAAGACCGAACAAAACACATTGCCACCTAGAACATAAAACAACACACATTGCCACCTAGAACATACAACAACTCAGTTTGCCACCTAGAAGACCCAACAATACATGTTGCCGCCTACAACATACAACAACACACATTGCCACCTAAAAGACACAACAACACACACTGCCACCTAAAAGACCCAACAACTCACTTTGCAACATAAAACATAAAACAACATGTGTGGCCAGCAGGACGAGGGAGGTTCTCCTTCCCCTCTACACTGCCCTGGTGAGGCCTCATCTAGAGTACTGTGTCCAGTTCTGGGCTCCCCAGTTCAAGAAAGATGAAGAGCTGCTCGAGAGAGTCCAGCGGAGGGCTACGAGGATGATGAGGGGAGTGGAACATCTTCCCTAAGAGGAGAGGTTGAGGGAACTGGGCTTGTTCAGCCTGAAGAAGAGAAGGCTGCGAGGGGACTTTATAAATGCTTATAAATATCTGAAGGGTGGGTGTCAGGAGGATGGGGCCAAGCTCTTTTCAGTGGTGCCCAGTGACAGGACAAGGGGCAATGGGCACAAAGTGAAGCACAGGAAGTTCCGTCTGAACATGAGGAAGAACTTCTTCCCTCTGAGGGTGACGGAGCACTGGAACAGGCTGCCCAGGGAGGTTGTGGAGTTTCCTTCTCTGGAGATATTCAAGACCCACCTGGACAAGGTCCTGTGCAGCTTGCTGTAGGTGACCCTGCTTCGGCAGGAGGGTTGGACTAGATGACCCACAGAGGTTCCTTCCAACCCCTACCATTCTGTGATTCTGTGATTCTGTGATCCTGTATGTTTCAGGTGCAATGTGTTTTGTTTGGCATTTTAGGTGGCAATGTGTGTTGTTGTATGTTTTAGGTGGCAACGTATGTTGTTGGGTTTTCAAGTGGGAATGTGTGTTGTTGTATGTTTTAGGTGGCAATGTGTGTTGTTGGGTCTCTTAGGTAGCAATGTGTGTTGTTGTATGTTTCAGATGGAAATGTGTGTTGTTGTATGTTCCAGGTGGCAAAGTGTGTTGATGGGTCATTTGGAAGGCAAAATGAGTTGTTGGGTCTTTTAGGTGGCAATGTGTGTTGTTGCATGTTTTACGTGGCAACGTGTATTGTTGGGTCCTTCAGGTGGGACTGTGTGTTGTTGTATGTTTTAGGTGGCAACGTGTGTTGTTGGGTCTTTTAGGTGGCAATGTGTGTTGTTGTATGTTCCAGGTGGCAGTGTGTGTTGTTGGGTCTTTTGGAAGAAAAAATGAGTTGCTGGGTCTTCTATGTCGCAATGTGTATTGTTGGGTCTTTTAGGTGGCAATGTGTGTTGATGTATGTTTTAGGTGGCAATGCGTGTTGTTGGTTCTTTTAGGTGGCAAATTGTGTTGTATCGTTTTTCACGTGGCATAGTGAATTGTTGGGTCTTTTAGGTGGCAATGTGTTGTTGGGTCTTTGAGGTGGCAATGTGTGTTTTTGTATGTTTTAAATGGCAATGTGTGGTGTAGGTCTTTTAGGTGGCTTAGGGATTTTTTGGGTGTGTTAGGTCGCAATGTGTCTTTTTGTCTGTTTTAGGTTGCAATGTTTGTTGTTGTATGTTTAAGGTGGCAATGTGTGTTGTTGTATGTTTTATTTGGCAATGTGTGTTATTGGGTCTTTTGGGTTTCAAAGTGAGTTGTTGGGCCAGTTACGTGGCAATGTGTATTGTTGGGTCTTTTAGCTGGCAGTGTCTGTTGTTGTATGTTATAGGTGGCAATGTGTGTTGTTGGGCTTTTAGGTGGCAATGTGTGTTTTTGGGACTTTTAGGTGGCAATGTGTATTGTTGGGTTTTTAGGTCGCAATGTGTGTTGTTGTATATTATACCTGGGCATTTGTTTGCTTGGTCTTTTAAATGGCTATGTGTGTTGAATGTTTCAGGTGGCAATGTGTGTTGTTGTATCTTTAAGGTGGCAATATGTGTTGTTTGGCCTTTTGATACAATGTGTGTGGTTTGGTCTTTTAGGTAGCATAGTGAGTTTTTGGGTCTTTTAGGTGGCAAAGTGAGTTGTTGGGTCTTTCAGGTGGCAATGTGTGGTGTTGTATGTTTTAGGTGGCACTGTGTATTGTTTGCTCTTTTAGATGGCAATGTGTTTTGTTGGGTATTTTAGGTGGCAATGTGTGTTGTTGTATGTTTTAGATGGCCATGTGTGTTATTGGGTCTTTTGGAAGGCAAAATGAGTTGTTGGTTCTTTGATGTGGCAATATGTATTGTCGGGTGTTTTAGGTGGCAATGTGTGGTGTAGGTATTTCAGGTGGCACTGTGTGTTGCTATATGTTATAGGTGGCAAAGTGTGTTGTTGGATCTTTCAAGTGGCAATGTGTGTTGCTGTATGTTATAGGTGGCAACGTGTGTTGTTGTATGTTTTAGGTGGGAATGTGTGTTGTTTTATGTTCCAGGTGGCAATGTTTATTGTTGGGTCTTTTGGAAGGCAATATGAGTTGTTCGGTCTTTTAGGTCGCAATGTGTATAACTGGGTTATTTAGGTGGCAATGTGTGTTGTTGTATGTTTTAAGTGGCAATGTGTGTTGTTGTATGTTTTAGGTGGCAATGTGTGTTGTTGTATGATTTAGGTGGCAATGTGTGGTGTAAGTATTTTAGGTGGCAAAGTGAGTTGTTGGGTCTTTTAGGTGGCAATGTGTGTTGTTGGGTCTTTCAGGTGGCAATGTGTGTTCTTTGTTATAAGGGGGCAGTGTGTGTTGTTTGCTCTTTCAGGTGGAAATCTGTGTTGTTGTATGTTTTAGGTGGCAATGTGTTTTGTTTGGTCTTTTAGATTGCGAAGTGAGTTGTTGAGTCTTTTAGGTGGCAATGTGTATTGTTGGGTATTTTAGGTGACAATGTGTGTTGTATGTTTTAGGTGGCAATATGTGTTGTTGTATGTTTTAGCTGGCAATGAGTGTTGTTGTTTGTTTTAGGTGGTAATGTGTGGTGTAGGTCTTTTAGGTGGCATAGTGAGATGTTGGGTGTTTTAGGTGGCAATGTGTGTGTTTTTGGGTCTTTTAAGTGGCAATGTGTGTAGTTGTATGTTTTAGGTGGCAATGTGTTTTGTTCGGTACTTTATGTGGTAATGTGTTCTTGTATGTTTTCCATGGCAATTTGTGTTTTTGTATGTTATACTAGGGAATTTGTGTTGTTTGGTCTTTTAGGAGGCTGTATGCATTGTATGTTTCAGGTGGCAACACGTGTTTCTGTGTCTTTGAGGTGGCAATATGTGTTGTTGTATGTTTTAGGTGGCAATGTGTGTTGTTGCATGTTCTAGGAGGCCATGTGTGTTGTTGTATGTTTTAGGTGGCAAAGTGAGTTCGTGGGTCTTTTAGGTGGCATTGTGTGTTGTTGTATGTTCTAGGTGGCAATGTGTGTTGTTGGGTTTTTTAGGTGGATAGTGTGTTGTTGGGAGTGCCTCAGCCTGGCGCTCGTACCGGAGGATAGCAGAGACAACGGCTGTGTTCGGTGCGAGCAGGTGAATGACCTGCTCAGCCTGGTGGCAGAGCTGAAGGAGGAAGTGGAGAGGCTGAGGAGCATCTGGGAGTGTGAGAGGGAGATCGACTGGTGGAGCAGCACCCTGCCCTCCCTGAGGCAGAGGCAGCAGGAGGCGGCTCCACAGAAAGCAGAGAACCCCATACCCTCTTGCCACCGAGCAGAAAGAGGGGGCCTAAGAGATCGGGGGGAATGGAAACAGGTCCCTGCTCGGGGGGACAAGCGAATCTCCCCCCGGCCTCCCTCACCGGCCCAGTTGCCCTTAAGCAACAGATATGGGTATCTGGAATGTGAGGGACCAGCCACAGAGGATGTGGGTGAAGGTGAGGCTCCATCCAGGGGGTTTCCCAGGACGAGTCAGACAGTCCCAAGAATTATGACTGCCTCAACTAAGAAAAAAAGGAGGGTCATTGTCATAGGTGATTCCCTTCTGAGGGGAACAGAGGGCCTGATCTGCCGACCGGACCCATCCCACAGGGAAGTCTGCTGCCTCCCTGGGGCCCGGGTTAGGGATGTTGCGAAGAAACTCCCTGGTCTGGTGCGGCCTTCTGATTACTACCCCCTCTTGGTAATGCAGGTTGGCGGGGACGAGGTAGCAGAAAGAAGTCCCAAGGCCATCAAAAGGGACTTCAGGGCACTGGGGCGATTGGTTGAGGGATCAGGGGCGCAGGTGGTGTTTTCCTCCATCCCATCAGTGGCAGGGAACAGCACTGAAAGGGGCAGGAAAACTCACCTGGTTAACAGGTGGCTCAGGGACTGGTGCCATCAGTCAAATTTTGGCTTCTTTGATCATGGGGAGGTGTACACAGCACCGGGCCTGCTGGCGACAGGTGGAACTCAGCTATCTCAAAGGGGGAAAAGAATTCTTGGCCACGAGCTGGCGGGGCTCATTGAGAGGGCTTTAAACTAGGTTCGAAGGGGGAAGGGGATATTGCCCAGCTCACTAGGGATGAGCCTAGGATTGGAGTGCCAAGGCCAGGGGTGAGATTGACAGCCCAGCTCAAGTGTGTTTACATCAATGCACGTAGCATGGGCAATAAACAGGAGGAGTTGGAAGCCATTATATAGCAGGACGGCTACGACTTGGTCGCCATCACAGAAACATGGTGGGAAAACTCCCATGACTGGCATGCTGTCATAGATGGCTACACACTCTTTAGGAAAGACAGACCAACAAGGAGAGGTGGGGGAGTTGCTCTATATGTGAGGGAGCAACTAGAATGCATTGAGCTTGGCCTGGGGGCAAATGAGGAACGAGTTGAAAGCTTGTGGGTTAGAATTAAGGGACAGGCTCATAAGGGTGACATTACGGTGGGTGTGTACTACAGGCCACCTGACCACGAGGAGGAGGTTGATGAGGCCTTCTACAGGCAGCTGCAAGCAGCCTCACAGTCACAGGCCCTGCTTCTCACGGGGTACTTCAACCACCCTGACATCAGCTGGGAAGACCATACAGCTAGGCAGGCGCAATCCAGGAGGTTCCTACAGAGCATCGATGATAACTTTCTGATGCAAGTGGTGGAGGAACCAACAAGGAAAGGCGCGCTCTTGGAACTTGTGTTAACAAACAAGGAGGGACTGGTGGAGGATGTGAAGGTCGGAGGTAGACTCGGCTGCAGTGACCATGAAATGGTTGAGTTCAGGATCCTGTGTGGAGGAAGCAGGGCGATAAGCAGGATCAAAACCCTGGACCTCAGGAGGGCTGACTTTGCCCTCTTCAAGGAGCTACTGGGAGGAATCCCGTGGGCCATGGCTCTCGAAGGCAGGGGGGTCCATGAGTGCTGGTTGCTCTTTAAACAACACTTCTTCAATGCACAGGAGCAATGCATCCCCCTGAGAAAGAAATCGAGCAAAGGAGGCAGGAGACCTGCATGGTTAAACAAGGAGCTTCTAGCGGAGATCAGGCAGAAAAGAAAGGTCCATGGAATGTGGAAAGAGGGGCAGGCCACTTGGGAAGAGTACAGAAACGTGGTCAGAGAATGCAGGGATGCGACGAGGAAGGCCAAGGCTCACCTGGAATTGAAGCTAGCAAGGGATGTCAAAAACAACCAGAAGGGGTTCTTCAACTACATCAGCAGCAAAAGGAAGGCTAGGGACAACGTGGGACCGCTGCTGAATGAGGCGGGTGTCCTGGTGACGGAGGATGCGGAGAAGGCAGAGCTACTGAATGCCTTCTTTGCTTCAGTCTTCAGTGCTAAGACTGGCCCTCAGGAATCCCGGGCCCCGGAGGTAAGAGAGGAAGTCTACAAAGAGGACGACTTTCCCTTGGTCGAGGAGGACTGTGTGAGGGATCGCTTAAGTGATCTGGATGTCCACAAATCCATGGGCCCCGATGGAATGCACCCACGAGTGCTGAGGGAGCTGGCGGATGTCATTGTTGAGCCACTCTCCATCATCTTTGAGAGGTCCTGGAGGACAGGAGAGGTGCCCGAGGACTGGAGAAAGGCCAATGTCACTCCAATCTTCAAAAAGGGCAAGAAGGAGGACCCAGGGAACTATAGGCCGGTCAGCCTCACCTCCATACTGGGAAAGGTGATGGAGCAGCTTATCCTGGAGGCCATCGTCAAACAAGTGGAGGAAAAGAAGGTTATCAGGAGTAGTCAGCATGGATTCACCAAGGGGAAATCATGCCTGACCAATCTGATAGCTTTCTACAATGACATGACTGGCTGGGTAGACGAAGGGAGAGCCGTGGATGTTGTCTACCTTGACTTCAGCAAGGCTTTCGACATAGTCTCCCATTATATCCTCCTAGGGAAGCTGAGGAAGTGTGGGCTGGATGAGTGGTCGGTGAAGTGGATAGAGAACTGGCTGAATGGCAGAACTCAGAGGGTTGTCATCAGCGGCGCTGAGTCTAGTTGGAGGCTGGTAACAAGTGGTGTCCTCCAGGGGTCAGTACTGGGCCCAGTCTTGTTTAACTTCTTCATCAACGACCTGGATGAAGAGTTAGAATGTACCCTCAGCAAGTTTGCTGATGACACCAAACTGGGAGGTGTGGTAGATACACCAGAAGGCTGTGCTGCTGTTCAGCGTGACCTGGATAGGCTGGAAAGCTGGGCAGAGAGGAACCTGATGAGGTTCAACAAAGGCAAATGCAGAGTCCTGCACCTGGGGAGGAACAACCTCATGCACCAGTACAGGCTTGGGACGGACCTGCTGGAGAGCAGCTACGCGGAGAGGGACCTGGGTGTCCTGGTGGACGACAGGTTAACCATGAGCCAGCAGTGTGCCCTGGCTGCCAAGAAGGCCAATGGAATCCTGGGGTGCATCAAGAACAGTGTGGCCCGCAGGACGAGGGAGGTTCTCCTTCCCCTCTACACTGCCCTAGTGAGGCCTCATCTAGAGTACTGTGTCCAGTTCTGGGCTCCCCAGTTCAAGAAAGATGAAGAGCTGCTCGAGAGAGTCCAGCAGAGGGCTACGAGGATGATGAGGGGACTGGAACATCTCCCCTATGAGGAGAGGTTGAGGGAACTGGGCTTGTTCAGCCTGAAGAAGAGAAGGCTGCGAGGAGACCTTATAAATGCTTATAAATATCTGAAGGGTGGGTGTCAGGAGGATGGGGCCAAGCTTTTTTCAGTGGTGCCCAGTGACAGGACAAGGGGCAATGGGCACAAACTGAGGCACAGGAAGTTCCGTCTGAACATGAGGAAGAACTTCTTCCCTCTGAGGGTGACGGAGCACTGGAACAGGCTGCCCAGGGAGGTTGTGGAGTCTCCTTCTCTGGAGATATTCAAGACCCGCCTGGACAAGGTCTTGTGCAGCTTGCTGTAGGTGACCCTGCTTCGGCAGGAGGGTTGGACTAGATGACCCACAGAGGTTCCTTCCAACCCCTACTATTCTGTGATTCTGTGATTCTGTGACTTTTATATGCAATGTGAGTTGTTGTATGTTGTAGGTGGCAATGTGTGTTGTTGTATGTTGTAGGTCTCAATGTGTGCTGTTGTATGATTTATGTGGCAATGTGTGTTGTTGTATGTTCTAGGTGGCAATGTGTGTTGTATATTGTAGGGGGCAATGTGTGTTGTTGGGTTTTGTAGGTGGAAATCTGTGTTGTTGAGTATTTTATTTGACAAAGTGAGTTGTATGTTGTAGGTGGCAATGAGTGGTGTTGTCTATTTTAGGTGGGAATGTCTGTTCTTCTGTGTTCTAGGTGGCAATGTGTTGTTGGGTCTTTTAGGTGGCAATGTGTGTTGTTGTAAGTTCTAGATGGCAATGTGTGCTGTTGGGTCTTTTAGATGGCAAAATTTATTGTTGGGACTTTTAGGTGGCAATATGTGTTGTTATATGTTTTAGGTGGCAATGTGTATCATTGGGTCTTTTAGGTGGGAAAGTGAGTTGTTCGGTCTTTTAGGTGGTAATGTGTATTGTTGTATATTGTAGGTGGTAATGTGTGTTGTTGTATGTTTTATGTGGCAAAATGAGTTGTTTTGTCTTCTAGGTTGCAATGTATGTTTTTGGGTATTTCACGTGGCCAAGTGAGTTGTTGTATGTTTTAGGCGCAATGTGTGTTGTTGCATGTTTTAGGTGGCAAAGTGAGTTGTTGGGTTTTTAGGTGGCAAAGTGTGTTGTTGTATGTTCTAGGTGGCAATGTGTGTTGTAGGGTCTTTTTGATAGCAAAGTGAGTTTCATGTTTTAGGTGGCAATGTGTGTTGTTGCATGTTCTAGGTGGCTAAGTGAGTTGTTGGGTCTTTTGGTGACAATGTGTGTTGTTTTATGTTGTAGGCGGCAAAGTGAGATGTTGGCTCTTTTAGGTGGCAAAGTGAGCTGTATATATTAGGTGAAAATTTGTGTTGTTGCATGTTCTAGGTGGCAATGTGTATATTTGGGTATTTTAAGTGACAATGTGTGTTGTTGCATGTTCTAGGTGGCCATGTGTGTTGTTGTATGTTGTAGGTCTCAATGTGTGTTGCTGTATGTTTTAGGTGGCAATGTGTGTTGTATGTTGTAGGTCGCAATGTGTGTTGTTGTATGTTTTAGGTGACAGTGTGTGTTGTTGGATCTTTTAGTTTGGCAAAGTCAGTTGTATGTTTAGGTGGCAATGTGTGATGTAGCATGTTCTAGGTGTCAACATTTGTTGTGTATTTTAGGTGGCGAAGTGAGTTGTTGGGTCATTTAGGTGGTTTTGTGTGTTGTATGTTTTAGGTGGCAATGTGTGTTCTTGGTTCATTTAGGTTGCAAAGTGAGTCGTTGGGTATTTTCGGTGGCAATGTGTGTTGTTATATGTTTTAGGCGGCAATGTGTGTTGTTGGGTCTTTTAGGTGGCACATTGTGTTGTATGCTTCAGGTGACAAAGTGAGTTGTTTGGTCTTTTAGGTGTCAATGTGTGTTGTTTGGTCTTTTAGGTGGCAATGTGTGTTGTAGGTCTTTTAGGTGGCAATGTGTGTTGTTGCATGTTCTAGGCAGCAAATTGTGTTGTTGGGTCTTTTAGGTGGCACAGTGTGCTGTATGCTTTACTTGACGAAGTGAGTTGTTGGGTCTTTTAGGTGTCAATGTGTGTTTTTGTATGTTTAAGGTGGCAACGTGTATTGTTGCATGATCTAGGTGGCAATGTGTGTTGTTGCATGTTTTTGGTAGCAAATAGAGTTGTTGTGTCTTTTAGGTGGCAATGTGTGTTGTTCTATGTTCTAGGTGGCAATGTGTTCTTGTGTCTTTTAGGTGGCAAAGTGAGTTTTATGTTTTAGGTGGCAATGTGTGTTGGTGCATGTTCTAGGTGGCTAAGTGAGTTGTTGCGTCTTTTAGGTCAAAATGTGTGTTGTTGCATGTTCTAGGTGACAATGTGTGTTGTTTCATGTTATAAATGGCAATGTGTTTTGTTGTATGTTTTAGATGGAAATGTTTGTTTTTGTATGTTCTAGGTTGCAATGTGTGTATTTGGGTCTTTCAGGTGGCAATGTGTGTTGCACAGCACACATTGAGACCTACAACATACAACACCACACATTGCCACCTACAACATACAACAACTCACATTGCCATATAAAAGTCACAGAATCACAGAATCACAGAATGGTAGGGGTTGGAAGGAACCTCTGTGGGTCATCTAGTCCAACCCTCCTGCCGAAGCAGGGTCACCTACAGCAAGCTGCACAGGACCTTGTCCAGGCGGGTCTTGAATATCTCCAGAGAAGGAGACTCCATAACCTCCCTGGGCAGCCTGTTCCAGTGCTCCGTCACCCTCAGAGGGAAGAAATTCTTCCTCATGTTCAGACAGAACTTCCTGTGCTTCAGTTTGTGCCCATTGCCCCTTGTCCTGTCACTGGGCACCACTGAAAAGAGCTTGGCCCCATCCTCCTGACACCCACCCTTCAGATATTTATAAGCATTTATAAGGTCCCCTCGCAGCCTTCTCTTCTTCAGGCTGAACAAGCCCACTCCCTCAGCCTCTCCTCGTAGGGGAGATGTTACAGTCCCCTCATCATCCTCATAGCCCTCTGCTGGACTCTCTCGAGCAGCTCTTCATCTTTCTTGACCTGGGGAGCCCAGTGTGTGTTGTTGCATGTTGTAAAAGGCAATGTGTGTTGTTGTATGTTTTAGGTGGCAATGTGTGTTTTTGTATGTTCTAAGTGGCAATGTGTGTTTTTGTGTTTTTTAGGTGGCAATGTGTGTTGTATGTTTTAGGTGGCAATGTGTGTTGTTGCATGTTCTAGGTGGCCATGTATGTTGTTGTATGTTCTAGGTGGCAAAGTGAGTTGTTTGGGTCTTTTAGGCGGCAAAGTGAGTTGTTGTATGTTGCTGGAAATTTGTGTTGTTGTATGTTTTATGTGGCAATGTGTGTTGTTGTATGTTTTAGGTGGCAATGTGTGTTGTTGGATCTTTTAGGTGGCAATTTGTGTTGTAGGTCTTTTAGGTGGCAATGTGTGTTGTTGGGCCTTTTAGGTGACAATGTATTGAGTTGGGTCTGTTAGGTGGCAAAGTGAGTTTTATTTTTTTGGTGGCAATGTGTGTTGTTGCATGTTTTAGGTGGCAATGTGTGTTGTATGTTCTAGGTGGGAATGTGAGTTGGTTTTTTTAGGTGGCAATGTGTGTTGTTGGGTCTTTTAGTTGGGAATGTGTGTTGTATGTTTTAGGTTGCAATGTGTGTTGTTGCATGTTCTAGGTGGCCATGTGTGTTGTTGTATGTTCTAGGTGGCAAAGTGAGTTGTTGGGTCTTTTAGGTGGCAAAGTGAGTTTTTGTATGTTGTAGGTGGCAATTTGTGTTGTTGTATGTTTTAGGTCGCAATGTGTCTTGTTGTATGTCATAGGTGGCAATGTGTGTTGTTGTGTCCTTTAGGTGGCAACATGTGTTGTTGGGTCTTTTAGGTGGCAATTTGTGTGGTTGTATGTTGTAGGTGTTAATGTGTGTTTATGGGTCTTTTAGGTGGCAATGTGTGTTGTTTTATGTTTTACGTGGCATTGTGTGTTGTTGTATGTTCTAGGTGGCAATGTGTGTTGTTCGGTCTTTTAGGTGGATAGTGTGATGTTGGGTCTTTTATATGGCAAAGTGAGTTCTTGTATGTTGTAGGTGGCAATCTGTGTTGTTGTATGTTGTACGTCGCAATGTGTGTTTTTGTATGTTTTAGGGGGCAGTGCGTGTTGTTGTATGTTCTAGGTTGAAATGTGTGTTTTTGGATCTTTTAGATTGGCAAAGTTGTATGTTTAGGTGGCAATATGTGATGTTGCATTTTCTAGGTGGCAATGTGTGTTGTTGTATGTTTTAGGAGGCAATGTGTGTTTTTGGGTGTTTTGGGTGGCAATATGAGTTGTTGTATGTTTTATGTGGAGGTGTGGTGTTGGGTCTTTTACGTGGCAAAGTGAGTTGTATGTCTTAGGTGGCAATGTGTGTTGTTGCATGTTCTACGTGGCAATGTGTGTTGTTGTATACTTTAGGTGGAAAATTGAGTTGTTGGGTCTTTTATGTGGCAGTCCGCTTTGTTGTATGTTTTAGGTGGCAATATGTGTTGTTGCGTCTTTTAGGTGGCAAAGTGAGTTTTACATTTTAGGTGGAAATGTGTGTTGCTGTATCTTTTAGGTGGCAATATGTATTGTTGGGTGTTTTACGCGGCAATGTGTGTTGTTGTATGTTTTAGATGGCAATGTGTGTTTACGGTTCAATTAGGTGGCCAAGTGAGTTGTTGGGTCTTTTAGGTGGCAATGTGTGTTTTTGGTTCTTTTAGGTGGCAAATTGTGTTGTTTGTTCTTTCAGGTGGCATAGTGAGTTGTTGGGTCTTTTAGGTGTCAATGTGTGTTGTTGGGTCTTTTAGGTGTCAATGTGTGTTGCTGGATGTTTTAGGTTGCAAAGTGAGTTGTTGTGTCTTTTAGGTGGCAATGTTTGTTGAGTTTTTTAGGTGGCAATGTGTGTTGTTGTATGTTTTAGGTGGCAAAGTGAGTTCTTGGGTCTTTTAAGTGGCAATGTGGGTTGTTGGGACTTTTAGGTGGCAATGTGTGTTGTATGTTTTAGCTGGCAATGTTTGTTGTTCTATGGTTTAGGTGGCAAAGTGAGTTGTTGTATGTTCTATGTGGCAATGTGTGTTGTTGGGTCTTATAGGTGGCAAAGTGAGTTGTATTTTTTAGGTGGCAATGTGTGTTGTATGTTTTATTTGGCAATGGGTGTTGTTGTATGTTGTAGGTGGCAATGTGTGTTGTTGCATCTTTTAGGTGGCAAAGTGAGTTGTTGTATGTTCTAGGTGGCAATGTGTTTTGTTGGGTCTTTTAGATGGCAATGTGTGTTGTTGCGTCTTTTAGGTGGCTAAAGTGTGTTGTCTTGTCTTTTACGTGTCAATGTGTGTTGTTGAGTCTTTTAGGTGGCAAAATGAGTTCTATGTTTTAAGTGGCATTGTGTGTTGTTGGGTCTTTTAGGTGGCAATGTGTGTTTTTGGGTTTTCTATGTGGCAATGTGTGTTGTTTGGTCTTTTAGGTGGCAAAGTGAATTGTTGAATGTTCTAGGTAGCAATGTGTGTTGTATATTCTAGGTGGCAAAGTGAGTTGTTGGGTCTTCTAGGTGGCAATGTGTGTTGTTGGGTCTTTTAGGTGGGAAAGTGAGTTTTATGTTTTAGGTGGCAATGTGTTTTGTTGCATGTTCTAGGTGGCCATGTGTGTTGTTGTATGTTTTAGGTGGCAAAGTGATTTCTATATTTTAGGTGGCATTGTGCGTTGTTGGGTCTTTTAGGTAGCAATGTGTGTTGTTGGAAATTTTATGTGGCAGTGTCTGTTAATACTAACTCTAACCCTGAACCTAACGCTAACCCTAACCCTATTGCTAAACCTAAATTGTAACCGTAAAGTTAACCGTAACCCTAACCCTACCCCCTCACCCTAACGCTAATGATCCTAACTGTAATGATAAGACTCAAAACCCTAACCCTAACCCTAACTCTAACCCTAACCCTATACCTACCCGTACCCCGAACCCTAAACTCCTAACCACTAACCCAACCCTAACACTAACCGTAACCCCTGTCCCTAACCTGAACCCGAACGCTAACCCCGAACCCTAACTCCTAACTGCTAACCTCTAACCCTAACCCCTAATGCAACCCCCAACACGTAACCCCCAACCCCCAACCGTATTGTTTCTAAACTCTTAACTGTCTAAAGTGCTAAAGCTTTAAATCCTGTGGTTAGTGTAACCTGTAGTATATAATGCAACTTGTAAGTGCTATCATCGTGAAGGTTGGAAACTGTAATGTCTGTATGTTTTGGACAGTAGTTTGTATTGTTAGGTTGTGTTTGGTAACCCTAATTTGTGTTTTTCTGGGTTGATTGTAATCCTGGGAGCATTTCCTGGTGATACAGGATTATGTTGGGGTGATAGAAAATCAGTTTTGGTGTTTTGGAGGACTTCCTGCATGTAGATGTGTGTGTATATGGTGTAAGTGGTTCCTTTCTTGTGTATGGAGCAGTAATGGCTGCTGTACTCTGCTGTTGTGATCACAGAGCTTGTTGTTTTTGTTATCTTGTTACGTGTTTCCTGTTTCCGGAGAAGTTGGGGATCGTAGAGTTGTGTTTGGCAACCATATAGTGTGACTTCTAGTGTCCGGAGGACTTCTGCATCATAGAGTTGACGTCCAGAACCATAGAGATTTATTCCTGTTCTGTGGAGGACTTCTGTACCATAGAGATGCGGTTCCAGAAGCGGGAATTTGCATGGTAATCATAGAGTTGGGAGTGCGGAAGTTGTGTGTGTTTTCCTGGTTTTTGGTGATTTGGGGATCATAGAGTTGGAATTGGAACCATTTAGTTCATTTTCATGTTTCTGGTTGGTGGTGTTGTTACAGATATGTGTGTGTGACAGAGTTTGTGCTTTGTGTGTTATGTGGGTGTGTCTGTTTGGGGGGTGTCTTTTAAGGTTATGTGTGGTGTGGGTGGTTATTGGTGTTGTGATATGTAGTGCTGTCTTAGGTAATTTTCGATTAGGAAGTTGTTGCTGTTGTGTGTGTAGGGGTAAAAGTGTGTGGTGATAGTTGTATATTTCATTCTGTTATTAATGTTATGGGGTCTTTATTGAGGTGTAGTGGTAGTCGGGAGTGTTATTTGGGTTTAGTATTTTATTTAAAATGTAACAAATACTAGAGCCTGGTGCAGCAGTAGAAATTTGCACCCACCGTGGCAGTAATTTTTTAAAATGTTTAAGTAATTCTTATTTGCATTACTGCCAACGTGGGTGTAAAGCTGCAGTGCTCTAAAATTATTTCAAAAAGTAATTTTAATACAATCATTCAACCCCAGTAACCAAGAGCAAACAAACATTTACTCAGAGGCTGAGACAGACTTTTTTGCCCTTCTTTAATATTAGTTTATTTCAGGGCTGAGACAGAGACAAAGAGGAAACAGAGAGCCTGTGAGACATAGACAAAACAAAGACAAGTGTGACACATAGGATTAAAACAGTGACACGCTATGAGAAAACAAACTTCACACAAAGAGCAATCACAACTACATCTGAAAGCCAGATTTTGTTTTGCACTGTTACTCTCCGTCTTAACCAAAGGTGATTGAGACAAGCAGAGCAAAAACTAGGACAAACAAAGACAAACACAGAGTCTGCCAAAAAAGAAAATTATCTCCTACTTCTGCTTTCTCTGCAAATGCTACTATTCAAAATGACTCACCCATCCAACACAAACAAAGACAGAGGAAAAACACACAATGCTATGACAGATAAACACAAAACATTTTAAAGACAAGAAGAAAGTCTAATGCTACTGAGGGAATGTACACACAGAGGAATAAACCGCTCCATAAAAGGCACTGGAGACAGAAAAGTAAAAACTCTTTAGTAAACTTTATTAAATTTTAATAAAGATCCAGTTTTATTTTGCATGATACATATTTCTGGTGCACAATGTCTCCACAACCTTTTATACCTCTACTACTTCTGACGGATACTTCAATAGTCCAAAACAGAATTCCCTTTAGCAGCTCATTGGATTCTTTCTCCACAGTACAAGTCCCTGTTCATTCATCACCTCCATTGCCCCGTGAACATCGCTGTCCGGTTTGGACATATGTTACACCCACCGATTGCTCTATGAGACCTTCACACTACTCCTCCCTCTTCCATCAGCTATTATGCTACCGCTATTAAGCTATGCTCCAATTAGTAAGATGCATGATTTCTTTCAAACCATTGACAGCTACATTACACTAAAGGGATGTAGAACTGGCCCTCAAATGCCTGTTTCACCTTAATTGGTAATTTACAACACACAGAGTCGCTGCCCTTATACTCCCCGGCCACACCTGGCACTATCTGCAGCACAATTTTTCCCCAAAGCGTATATTTACCTATGGACATTGAGGGCCACCCTTAGCTTAGTACGGTCATTTCCAAGTCTGTTGAGCGCAGGGATGGTAACCTGCATCCTTCACTGTCCTACACTTCAGTTTCTCTCATTTTTCCAGATTTATTTGGCTCATCACTGACACCAAGAATGTTTTCCATTATCATTACCCACATTCCATTTCCACCATTTACTACAATTGTACGGTAGGACTTACTGCCTTGCTCATCTTAACTGCTGCTATTACTTTAGTCCATTTTAAGTCATTCCATGTGATCCTTAAATCAAACTCAATAAACCCTCCATTACAGCTTTCAACAATATTGGACCTGCAAATCCACAAACCATAGCTACAATCCTTCCTGCATTGCTCCCTTCCATTCAGCACAGAAGCCACTGCTACACATAAATAATTGTTCCTCCGCAAGGCAACATCATCTGTGCTACTTGGACACCCAGGCAGACGATGACCGAGCTCTGCTCTGCCCAATGACCTCTCCTCTTCCCCGCCTACATGCTCATATAAACTTTAAGCAGACCATTCTGTCACAAACTGCAATGACCACAGCACTTTACAACCCTAACCCTCTACGACACTATTAGGCCAACCTGCTACACATGGCAGTCCTTGTCAACGCTGCCATCTAATCCAACTCCCTACACCATTCTGCTTCATGAACCTCAATCATCTTCCTATGACTGTCTGCTACAGATGCATCCCTGCAGTGATACAGAATTCTAACATTCTAGGTGAGTGCTCCCCAGAAACAGCATTCCCCAAAGCCTCCAAATTGACCCTGCCTGCCAAAACCCCAACCTGAGCCTGCCCGTGGCCCAAACATTGGCCATGAATATCGCCTCGCAGAGCAGCCAGGACTGGGGAAAACAAAACCCAGCTGGGGGAAGGAAAAAAAATCCCCCAGCTGGGGTTTTTTTGTTCTACTATGGTTTGGTTTTTTTTGGCTACTCCTACATCTCTGGAAAAGAATACATCTCAAGCCCACAAACAACCTGCTACCATAACACAAACATCAACCACACACCACCCAACAACACTGGCAGTCAACTACCACACCAATCACCCCACACAGTCACCCCATCCATTCAGCTGCCTGCCTGCCAGCCAGCCATCGCCCAGTGTCTGCAGATCTCCTCAGGAACGCTGTTCCTGGGAGCCTCAAAATTCACCCTGCCTGCAAAAGTCCCAGCCCGAGCCTGCCTGGGGCCCGAACACTAGCAATAAACATCACCTCAACAAGCGGTTAGGACCAGGGAAAAAAAACCCAGCTGGGGGAAGGCAAAAAAACATCCCCCAGCTGAGCTGGTTTGGTGGGGTTTTTATTTTGTTTTGTTTTAAAAAATATGTTCCTAATTCCTACATATCTCAACACAAATAGACTCAGCCACCCATACAGTCTGAAAGAAAAAACAAATTTAACCCTGACAGCATCATACAGTGTCAGACACATTCAAAATCTACCACTCATTCCACAGCCACTCATTCCACTCCTCACTCAGAACATAGCCCCTTGGCCACATACCTGCCACAAAAGCAGGTCACAGCACATCGAGAGCTATCCCTGGAAGTGCCTCACCAGGTACCTCAAAACTACATCGCCGCTCCACATGATCCCAAACAGTTAACCTTCATAACTGGATGCTGAGCAAAATGTTGAGCTACTTCCACTTCAACTCTGTCTTTGCCTATTGTTGTATACTCGAGCTAAATTCACTCAAGTATTTGTTCATGGATACAAATTACCCAGTGGCACCTGCAAGACACAATGGACAAGAGTCTACAACTTGCTGGCCCACAGCTACCAGCTATTCCCCCAAAAAACCATACAACCTCCACCCAAAAGGGCCGTGCTAATCAACACAGGACCATCCCATTCTGAGACTGTTCCACCCCTACTACAATTGCTATACAAACACACAAAGCATCTCTACCTCAAACGCACATGCTCTCTACACACATGACCTCGGGACACCAGATTGCCACACAGAGGACCGTTACTGCTACACTAAGATACACAGCCTGACAAGAAACACAACACTGCTAAGGCTACATAGCAGAGACCCTCTGGCGTGCCCCGCCTTGAGAGTGCCTTGGCTCTGGCTGAAAGACAGGGGATTGAGTCACAGTAACCGATGGAGACTAAATGCCACTAAAACAATGGAACTAGGATGCCACAGGAAATAAACCCCTGGAATAACTGTCAAGAACAGTCAGCAAGGAAACACCTGCCAGTGCAGCCCAAACCGCAAAACAGAGTAGCCAAACACAAAAACGATGCTAGATCTGACTAGTGGCACTGCCCTGGCACATCATTCAGTGAAACAAGATGTGCTCAACTGCCGCCGTGTCAATAACTCGACCCTGCATAGATACTACTGACAGCTGCTGCGATTGCAGCACAATGACAATATGCCTGATGCTCTACAAGCACCTTGGGCCACTCTGTCACATGCGAAAACATAACACGAGCCTCCTTAACAGACACCACACCCAGAATATCAGGCAGCCCTCTGCAGCTTCGCTCCAAAACCAAGAATAACAGTCAGAGTCCTCTGTGACAATTAAGAATTCCAGAGCACCCCAATAACTGATGAGCACCAAAGCAACTGACTGCTGAGGCCCGTCACGCTGCACCTCAGACCTCGTCTCAACTGTTTCTGGAGGCTGGCTGCAAAGTGCCTGCAAAGCGCCTGCAAAGCCAATAGGAAAGACATTGCTGAGTTACAAGTTTACCTCATGCTAGCTCTCAATCCAATTGTGATCAGCTCAACTCCATCTCACATGCGTAAAGACCTCCGAGTCGCTTCCAGCCTCTACCCTGACACTGCAGTGCCATACCACATGGACTTAAACACCGAACCAGAGAACACTGGCAACATTAATGCCATACAATGCAATGCACTCTTACATCACCGACAAGACAAACCGCAACACAGGCCCATACAATGCTTAACCGTCTCAGAGAGCGTCCATAAAGAGTGCTGCAATGCAAGACCAGAGATATACAATGCAATTCAAAATCAGGTAAATACAGAGCTCCACGTTACAAAACGCAACACGGCCCTCAATACAAGGCAAGACAGTCTCCAAGAACAGAGAATACAAGTACAGAGCACTGCAAGGCCAGACCGATACAGAGACAAGCACTGCAATGCAAAATCAAGTACAGAGTGCTGCAGTAAAAAACACAATACGGCATCATAGAAAGCAGGATGCTCTCAGGTAACATTCAATACAAGTACAGATTGATGCAATGCAAGACAAAACACAGTACAGAGCCGTGCAATGCAAGATGGTCCCAGGTATCGCTCGCTACAAGTACAGAGCGCTGCAATCCAAGACCAGTACAGACACAAACAATGCAGTGCTAGATCAAAAACAGAACTCCACAAGAAAAAAACAATACATGGCTATACAAGCCTATACATATTCAAATACAGAGCTCCACATTACAAAACACAATACAAGTTCATATAAGGCAAGACAGTCTCCGATAACAGTCCATGCAAGCAATGAGTGCTGCAGTGCAACACGCCCAAACATTGGAAATAAAAATTCAAATATAGAGCACTACAACACAAGAACAATACAGAGCATTACAAGGCAATACAAATAAAAATACAGTGCTATGAGAAAAAAATACAGGGCTGTACAATTCAATAGAAATAGAGCACTGCAATACAACACACAATAAAGGACTATTCAGTGTGAGACACTCACATGGCAGGCGATACAAGGCATAATAATACCGTGCAAAATAACACAAAACGTTGCAAAACGATGCAGTCGCAGATGGTGGTCAAAACCAATACGGAGTTTTGAGAAGCCATGATTTAAGACCTAAGCCCATAATGAGGAAGAGATGAAATGCTGCAGGGGAACTCTGTGGTAGCAGAACTGCCATGAGCAGAGCTTTCATTCTGGCCCAGATCATCTCCGCAAAGGGGACTCTCCAGAAAGACCTCTAATGAAAACCACAGCTTAAGCTCCAATCGCAAGATGAGGAACACTTGACAGGCTCTAGGCCAAATCAGCGAAGCCTGAGACATCCAATGCATACCGACCAAAGTGCACAAGAGTGCAGAGAGCCCATGGGGCAGAAGGTAGATACCTGTAGAAAGCATCACATACAAGACTAATCACACAACACAAATGACACTGGGAAACACACACAGGCCAGAACACTCACACCCTAAAGGACAGATGCCAAGACCTCTGTTCGCCCCAAACTTAACAGACCCTAAATAGCTCCCTCCGCAACCCTGGTGTTACACCTCCTGTCGGCCTCACCCCAACCACAGCTTTTGCCCTGGACTTGCCTTTGAGGGAAGGATGCAGAATCCATCCTGATAGAGCACATCATAAAATTAGATGCTCCTGCATTGCACGTGTTCTACTTCAGTATCTGCATGAAATATATAAACAAACACACCTCACTAACATTACTGACTGGAAACATCACATTAGCAAACACCGCTCCCTTCCACAAGATACCCAGTTGCTGATACATAACTTAGGAAGTCCAGCAATATCGGTAGCATTTTGGAATACCGTCTAGAGTCCAACAAAAGCTTGCAATTAAAAAAAAAACCCAAAAAACCCAAACTTGAAGCCCCACACCTACAAGCCTGAACACTGTCAACATTCAGTCTTCTTTGCTACTGCTGATCATCCCCTCCCACATAGCTCCCATCATCACTTCAAAACACTGTTGAAATGACAGACCACACAGCCTGCCAAGGAGTAACTCCATGCAAGCTCACTACCCAACTGCTGCCTGAACAGTCAAGGCCTATCAACAGATTAAGCATATAGTCTCATATCACTATGCCACCTAACCCTGACTCTACACCCCTGGGCAGAGAAGCACGAAACGAAACACACACAGAGGCACAGACCAACATTACACACACCACCACAAACAATGGGATTGAAAGAACAGAGAAAACTCTCCGCAAGAGGAATGACTCCCAGACGGAAGACGCTGTCCTGCAAGAAGACCAGCAGGGCCACAATGGCCCAGAACAAGAAGGCTCTACAGCAACCCCAGAAGAGCTGAGTTGAACAGAACGGTCCGTTACAAGAAGTTACACTCTAAACAGAGACGATGGATCTGCAAGAAGCCGGCTTCAAGACCTAAGAACGTAAGATTGCAGAGAAGAAGTCCCACAGTCCATGAAAATGGATTGCTAGAGAGAAGAGCTGCTGACACAACCTGGGATGACACTGCAGAAGAGAACCGATGGGAAACTTCCAAGATGTGACACCGATCCACGCTTTATGTGCAAAATGCAAGATGAGAAGCACCCAGTGGACACTATGCCAAAGAGTACAGGCATTCCAGACCTTAGGAATGGCACCTGATATGCATATTGTGCTCATTGAGCACAGAGAGCAATGACAATGTTGACACACAGGTAAAATCCAGGACACAAAACACAGACCACATAGATGACACAACCACAGACACAGGCTGGAACTACCCTGCCCCACTGGGCTACAGAGAAACCCCTTCCCTTGACCCGCCCAAAGGGGCCTGTTCCTGGACACCCCTCTGCCCTACACTAGCTTCACAAGCCCTCCCTGCAATGCCCAACCCTAGTCCCCTCCCTCCAGACCCTTCCAAGCCCCTGGACTTAGCTTTCAGAGGGACATGGGCTCTACATCCAACCTCGACCAAAAATGCTTTGGGTATCTGGGATGCTCCTGCAGTCGCCAGGTTGCACTTCCGTCACTGAAAAAGAGAAAACCCAGAAACAGTGCTGACAGGAAGCATCACATTGGCCAAGACCAACATCTTCCACAAAACCCCCCCCAGAAGAACTGGGGTGGTCTGCTCACCTGCTTGTTCCAGAGTCGGACACTGCAGCCATCATTGCTTCTGCTACCTCAGATACCAAGAGACACACAATCACCATTATGCCCATGAGAAGTCACACACTCCACGCTCCTCCTCACTGCCACCGCAGCTCACGTCAAACAGTTGTCCAATGCCAAAGGCGGCCCGCTCAGCCCCTGCAAAACCCCTGACTGAGTTGCTGCACAATACTTTGCTCTCACACACTGACCCGGCACACAACTGCCTCACCTTCTCGGACCTCTTCTCAGCATGCTGCTTTGCTCCTCCGAGGCTATGTGCAGCACCTACAAAAAAAAAGAAAAAATCAAAGCAAACAGCACATGCTGAGATACTGCCCAAAACCAAAGCTTGCCTGCATCAATCCCATCCTCCTGCTCCTTTACTTGGCTGCTCATCCACCCTGCCCCTGCCATTTACGGGTTCCCTGGCCAGAGCAGTTCCAAGGCAAGCACACACAGGCACACAGACCAACATTACACACAACACCACAAACAATGGGATTCAAGAAGAGAGAAGACTCTCTGCAAGAAGAATGACTCCCTGACAGGAGACGCTGTTGGACAAGGAGACCGACAGGGCCGCATTGGCCCAGAGCAAGGAGGCTCCATGGTGGCCCCAGAAAACCAGATTAGAACAGAATGTTCTGTTACAAGAAGTTACGGTCAAATGGAGATGATGGATGTGCAAGAAGCCCATCTTCAAGACCTAAGAGCATCAGGATTCAGGGTAGAAGTCCCACAGTCCATAAAAATGGACCAGAAGAGAGAAGAGCTGCTGGCACAGACTGGAACACCGCCGCAAAAGAGAGATGCAAGACTGATCCACACTTTACACTTGTAAGGCAAGAAGAGAAGAACTGAATTGGCACTATGCCAATGAGTACACGCATTCGAGACCCCAGGTATGGCACGGAGGCATATGATGAGCTTCATGAGTGCAAAGAGAAACAAGGACATAGAGACCAGAGGAAGGTCTGCGACACAAGACACACCAAAAAAACAACATATCACCGATGACACAGGCTGGAACTGCTCTGCCCATGCTAGTCCTAGGATGAAGGGAAACTCGGTCCCTTTCTGTGCCCAGAGGGGCCCGCTCCTGCACAGCCCTCTCCCCTGCACTAATGTTACAAGCCCTGCCCGCAATGCCCAACTGTGGTCCCCTCCCTCCAGACCCTATCCAGCCCCAGTCCCTCAACTTAGCTTTTGGAGGGCCAGGAGTCTGAATCCATCCTCAACAACAAGCATGTTGGCTAACTGGGATGTTCCTGCAGTCAACAGGTCTGCTTCGTCATCTGAAAAAGAAAAAAAAGACAAGGACATCACAGACCACACATGGTGCTGACAGTAAGCATCACACTGGCCAAGACCAACCTCTTCCCCAACAATCCCCTCCTCAGAAGCACCAGGATGCTCTGCTGCTCACTTGTTCATTCCAGAGTCGGACACCATAGTCATAATCGCCTCTGCAACCTAAGATGCCAAGACACACAAAATGATCATTGCACCCGTGAGAAGTCACCTGCCCTATGCTCCTCGCTGCCACCCTGGCTCACCTCAAGAGCTTGTCCAATGCCAAAGGTGACCCACACAACCCCTGCAAAACCAAGAGAGAGACGTCTCACTGAGTTGCTGCACAGTACTTTGCTCTTACACACTGACCTGGTCCACAACCACGTCACCTTCTCAGACCTCTTGTCAGCATGCTGCTTTGCCCCTTCAAGACTATGTGTGGCACCTTCAAAAAAAAAACCAGAAGACACATGCTGAGATACTGCCCAAAACTGCCGCCTGCCACACCGATTCCCACCTCCTGCTCCTTTACCTTGGCTGCTCACCCGTATTGCCCCTGACATTTACATGTTTCCATGCTGAGGCTCAGGTACCACCTGGAAAACACAAACAAGGATGATGATTTCACCAACAACAGCACACCAGAAAAATAACTGCTATTTCAGCTTACTATTCATTGCTCACCTTGCCCGAGTCACCCTGGTGCCGATATGCTTCACTCATTGCTTTGCACCTACAATATTGGAAAAAAAAAAAACAAACCACCAACTGTAAAGGCAGTCCTGTAGCCACTAATCATGTCTTCCCTTCAACACCATGCGCCAACCCACCTCCTTATGACGCTCTGCTCAGCACCTCCATTGGTCTTTGGTGCCCATCTTGTTCCCTGGCAACTGAAATAAATATTAAACAAGTCACCCGTATGCTGCTTAAGACATTAACAATTCCAGATGTATTGATTCGATTTTGGAATAGCACCTCGAGTCCAAAATACAGCCTGCCATTACATAAAGGAATAAAGGGCAAAAGTTAAAGCCCCCCCATGCATAAGCCTTACCACCATCAACATTCAATCTGCTTGGCTGCTGATGATCAGTCCCTCCCACATGACTCCCATCACCTCTGTAAAACACTTGAAATGACAGTCCACACCGTCTGCCGATGGCCGCTCCATCCCAGCTCACTTCCCAGCCTCTGCCTAAACGGTCTAGGCCTGTCGACCTATTAACCACACCCTCTTGTCGCTATGACACCTACCCCTGACTCTACGCCTCTGGGCAGAGCAGCTCCAAGCCAAACACACACAGGCACAGACCAACATTACACACAAAACCACAAACAATTGGATTCAAAGAAGAGAGAAAACTCTCTGCAAGAAAAATGACTGCTGGACGAGAGAAGCTGTCAGACAAGGAGACCGACAGGGCCACAACAGCCAAGAGCGAGGAGCCTCCATGGCAGCCTCAGAGAAACAGTAGAACCCGATGGTCCCTTACAAGAAGTTACGGTCAAAATGGACACAATGGATGTGTAAGAAGCCTGTCTTCAAGACCTAAGAGCATAAGGATTCCAGGAAAAACTCCCACAGTCCTTGACAATGGACTGGTACAGAGAAGAGCTGCTGCCACAGCCTGGAACGACACCGCCAAAAAGAACTGACCAGAAGCTTTCGAAACACAAGACTGATCCATGCTTTACATTTGTAAGCCAAGAACAGAACCTCCCAGTTGGCACTATCCAATAGGTACAGGCATTCGAGGCCCTAGAGATGGCATCCAAGGCACCTGATGAGCTTCTTGAGTGCAAAGAGCAACAAGGACATCAAGAACAGAGGAAGGTCTATGACACAGAAGACACCACAAAAACAACATAAAACCACAGACACAGGCTGGAACTGCCCTGCCATACTAGTCTTTGGATGAAGGGAAACCCCTTCGCTTTACATGCCTAAAGAGCCCTGCTCCTGCACAGCTCTCCCCTACACTAACTTTACAAGCCCTGCCCACAATGCCCAACCGTGTTCCCCTCCCTCCAGACTCTTCCAGCCTCAGTCCCTTGAGTTAGCTTTTGGAGGGCCAGGGGTCTGAATCCATCCTGGACAAAAAGCACATTGGCTACCTGGGAAGCTCCTGCAGTCGCCTGGTTCCGCTTTGTCATATGAAAAGGAAAAAACCCAGAAACAATGCTGACAGGAAGCATCACACTGGCCAAGACCAACCTCTTCCACAACAACCACCTCCTCAGAAGCACCCAGGTGCTCTGCTCACCTGGTCATTCCAGAGTCAGACGCTGCAGCAATCATCACTTCTGCTACCTCAGATACCAAGAGACAAAATTACCATTGCGCCCATGAGAAGTCACCCACCCCACACTGCCACCCTTGCTCACCTCAAGAGCTTGTCCAATGCCAAAGGTGACCCGCACAGCCCCTGCAAAACCAAAAGAGATACGCTTCACTGAGTTGCTGCCCAATACTTTGGTCTCACACACTGATCTGGCCCACAATTGCCTCACCTTCTCAGACCTCTTGTCAGCATGTTGCCATGCCCCTCTGAGTCTGCATGCGGTATCTGCAACAATCACAGCAAAGAGACACACGCTGAGATACTGCCCAAAACCACACAGTCTACCCACACCAACTGCCATCTCCCAGCCTTTACCTTGGCTACTCATCCATGTTGTCTCTGCCATTTACATGTTGCCATGCTGCAGCTTGGGTATCATCTACGAAACACAAACAAAGGACACTTATAGCTTCACCAACAATATGACACCTGAAAAATAACTGATACTTCAGCCCACTGGTCATAGCTCACCTTGTTGAAGTCACTGCTGGTGCCGATATCTCACTGCGCTTTTTCCTTTGCGCCTTCAAAATAACACACAAACCACCAACTAAGTGGAGTCATGCAGCCACTGGTCACATCTTCCCTCAACATCATGTACCAACCCACCTTCTTTTGGCGCACCTCTTGCCACCTCCATGGCTCTTTGGTGCCCATCTTCTTCACAGGCAACTGCAAAAAAAGTAATAAACATGTCACGCAGAGGCTGACCAAGACCTTAGAGTCCAGCTCCATTGCTTGATTTCAGAATACCATCTAGAGGCCAACTCTAGACTGCCATTAAGAAAAAAACAATGGAAAGAGGACAAAACTTTAGACCCCACACATAGAAGCCTGAATACTGTTGAGATTCAATCCGCTTTGCTGCCATCGATCAGCCCCTCCTACACAACTCTAGTCACCTCTGTAAGTTGAAATGAAAGTCCACACTGCCTGATGATGGCTGCTCCATCCAAGCTGACTGCCCAGCCTTTGCCTAAACAGTCTAGGCCTGTCGACTTATTAACTGCAGCCTCTTATCGCTATGCCACCTACCCCTGACTCTACGCCTCTGGGCAGAGCAGCTCCAAGCCAAAACACACATAGGCACAGACCAACATTATGCACAACACCACAAACAATTGGATTCAAAGAAGAGAGAATACTCTCTGCAAGAACAATGACTGCTGGACGAGAGAAGCAGTCAGACAAGGAGACCAACGGCGGCGCCGCAACAGCCAAGAGCGAGGAGGCTCCACAGCAGCCCCAGAAAAACAGTAGAACCCAATGGTCCCTTACAAGAAGTTACGGTCAAAATGGAGACGATGGATGTGCAAGAAGCCCGGCTTCAAGACCTAAGATGGTAAGGATGCAGGAAACAAGTCCCACAGTCCATGAAAATGGACCAGTAGAGAGAAGACCTGCTGACACAGCCTGGAACACCACAAAAGAGAACCAACTAGAAACTTCCAATGCGTGAGATAGATCCATGCTTTACACTTCTAAGGCAAGAAGAGACACACTCAATTGGCACTATGCTGATGAGTATGGGCATTCAAGACCCCAGGGGTGGTGCCTGATGTGCATAATGTGCTCCTTGACCGCAAGGAACAACAAGGATGTTGAGACCCTGGTAAGGTCTAAGACACAGAAGACAGACAACACAAACAACACAGCACCACAGACACAGGCTGGAACTTCCCTGCCCACTTGGGCTGAAGAGAAACCCCTTCCTTCCCTTTACATGCCCAAAGGGACCCACTCCTGCACAGCCCTCTCCCCTATGCTAAATTCACAAGCTCTCCCTGCGATGCCCAACCGTGTTCCCCTCCCTCCAGACCCTCCCCAATCCCTCAACTTAGCTTTTAGAGGGTCGAGGATCTGAATCCTTGCTCAACATGAACACGCATCGGATACCTGGGAAGCTCCTGCAGTTGTCAGGTTCCACTTCCTCCTCTGCAAAAAAAGAAAACCCACAAAGAGTTTTGATGCTAAGCATCACGCTGGCCAACACCAACATCATCCACAGCATCCCCCTCAGAAGCACTGGGATTCTCCGCTCACCTACTGGGTCCAGAATGGAACGCTGTGGCCCTCATCGTCCTTGCTAACCTAAGATACTAAGAGACACAAGATTACCATTGTGCTGCTGAGAAATCACCTGCCCCAGACACCTCCTCACCGCCACCCGGGCTCACCTCAAACGCCAGTCCGATGCCAAAGGCGAGCTGCACAGCCCCTGCAAAACCAAAAGAGATACGCATCATTGAGGTGCCGTATGATACTTTGCTCCAAGACACTGATCTGACCCACGACCACCTCACCTTGTCAGATCTCTTGTCAGCATGCTGCTTTGCACGTCCGAGACCGTGTGATACCTGCAAAGAAAATAAAGTAGAAGACACTTGCTGAGATCTTGCCAAAATTGCAGCCTGCCCGCAGCAATTGCCATCTCCTGCTCCTTCACCTTGGCTGCTCACCCATGTCGCCCCTGCCATTTACATGTTGCCACCTGAAGGCTCTAGTACCACCTGAAAAACCACAAATAAGGGATGCTGATAACTTCAATGACAATATCCCACCAGAACAATAACTGCTACTGTAGCCTACTACTCATTGTTCTCCTTGACAGAGGCACCCCTGGTGCCCATATCCTGCTTCGCTTGTTTCTTTGCACCTACAACATTGGGGAAATAACCCATCAACCATAATGCAGTCTCATAGCCACCAAACGCATCCTCCCTCTGACGCTATGCACCCATCCACCTTCATAGATGAGTCTGTTCTATGCCTCCATTGGTCCTCTGTGCCCATCTTGTCCCCTGACATCTGAAAAAAAAACCCCACATTGAAAAAGTCACCTGGATGCTGCTCAAGCCATTAACTGTTCCAGATGTATTGATTCCATGTTGGAATACTATCTGCAGTGCAACTGCAGCCTGACACTAAATAAATGAAAAAAGGGCCAGACTTCAAGCCCCACATATACAAGCCAGAACACTGTCCAGATTCAAGCTCCTTTGCTGCCACCGATTGACCCCTCCCACGCAGCTCCCAGGACCTCCTCTAACCACTGTTCAAATGGCAGACCACACAGCCTGCCGATGGCTGCTCCCTGTGAGCTCGCTGCCCAACCTCGGCTGCAACAGTCTAGGCCTATTGACATATTAACTGCAGCTTCCTGTCGCTATTCCTTCTAACCCTGACTTTACACCCCTGGACAGAGCAGCTCCAAGCCAACACAGGCACAGACCAATGGTACACACACCACCACAAAGTGATTCAAAGAAGAGAGAAAACTCTCTTCAAGAAGAATGACCCCCCGATGGGAGACACTGTCCAGCAAGAAGACCTACGGGGCTGCGATGGCCCAGAGCAAGGAGGTGCTACGGCAGCCCCAGAAAAACAGACAACGCAAGAGGCCCTCACAAGAAGTTACAGTCAACACAGAGATGACGGAAGCACGAGAAGCCTGACTTCAAGACCTAAGAATGTAAGGATGCCGGGAAGAAGTCCCACCATCTGTGAAAATGGACCGGTACAGAGAAGAGCGACTGACACAGCCAGGAATGACACCACAAATGAGAACCAACTGGAAACTTGCGAGATGTGACACTGATCCACGCTTTACGCTCACAGGGAAATGAAAGAATTGCCCAATTGACAGTATGCCACTGACCACAGGCATCTGAGACTTTAGGGATGGCACCTGATGTGCCTAAGGTCCTCTTTGAGCACCAAGACCAACGAAGAACTGGAGACCCAGGTAAGTTTTAAGAAGCATAAGACAGACCACACAAACAACACAACACCACAGACACAGGCTGGAACGGCCCTGCCCGCAGGGGCTTAAGAGAAACCCCTTCCCTTTACTGTCCCCAAGGGGCCTGTTCCGGGATGGCCCGCTCCCCTATGCTAACTTCACAAGCCCTCCCCATGATGCCCAACCGTGGTCCCCTCCCTCCAGACCCTCCCCGGGCCCTGATGCTTCTACTTCGCTTTCAGAGGGACATGGCTCTAAACCCATCTTCGTCAGAAAATGCATCGGATACCTGGGATGCTCCTGCAGTCTCCAGGTTCCGCTTCCTCCTCTGCAAAAAAAGAAAACCCACAAGCAGTTCTGACAGTAAGCATCACGCTGGCCAGTGCAACACCTTCCACAACATCCCTGTCCTCAGAAGCACCGGGATTCTCTGCTCACCTACTGGGTCCAGAATGGGGCTCTGCGGTCTTCATTGCTCTTGATAACCCAAGATACCAAGAGACACAAAATTACCATTGCGCTGCTGAGAAATCATCTGCCCCATGCTCCTCCTTGCTAACGCCCTGGCTCACCTCAAACGCTGGTCCAATGCAACAGGCCCCTGCAAAAGCTTGTCGCTTCACTGACAATAAGACACCTGAACATTAACTGCTACTGCAGGCTGCTAGTCACGGCTCACCTTGCCCGAGTCACCTCTGCTGCCCGTAAACCCGCTTTGCGCCTTCAAAATTAAAAAAAAACCCCACCCACCAATCAAAACCTAAAAGCTATTCCTATAGCCACCGGTCACATCTTCCCTCCGACATTACATGCGAACCCACCTTCTTATGACGCTCCACTCGCCTCTCCTCCATCACCCTTTGGCGCATGGCTCGTTCCTCTGCATGTGCAAAAAACATATTGTAGAAGTCACCCCAATGCTGACCAATAGCTTAGGAATTCCAGAGGTCTAGTTTCCATTCAGAAATACCACCTAGATTCCAACTACAGCCTGCCGTTAGAAAAAAACAAAATCAAATGCACAAGAACATTAAGCTCTTCACATACAAGCCTTAACACCTTTGAGGTTCAAAGGCCTGACGTTCAGCCCTCCGTCTTCAGATGCGGAGGCCCAGAGGGTTTGCGCTTCATCTTTTGTGTCTTTGTCATAGCTCCCCGTCAGCTGCAGAGAGACTCAAACCAAACAAACCTCACTGATGTCCCAAGGCAACTGCAAAAACTAAACTGAGAGAAGCCAATAAACCCTCCTCGCTTCCTCAACCGTCCCCCCGTCTCAAAGCTTTAGAAACTCCTTCTCTTCTCCTGAACTGGCAAAGAAGGAACTGCACGCCCCCTCCTGACAGCTGCTTCCCTGTATTTGCACCCCTGAACTCCCCGCATCAGCCACTCCTCAGGAGCCTTTCTTCCAAACCACGCCCTGTGTTCTGTGGGCATCTCCCACATTACACCTTCCCGCAGCCTCGGGGATCGGCTACAGGACCACAAAGTAAGCAAAGCCCCAATGCGTATAATCTATGAGGGGCCCACCACGAGCCGCAAAGTTTCCAGGGGTGACACGGTCCACTGAGCAATTGGTAAAGGTAAGGAGCCATCCCATGCTCTCAAAGACACTACATGTCACAACCCTGTCACTCGCTTGAGAAATGCTCAGTCTCTGCACAAATGTGTAGAAGATGCTCACCTTCACCCCTGCCGGACAATGCCATTGTCAATCTGATTAAGAGATGCGGTGCCAGCAAGTCACACAGTAAACAGCACCACTAATGAAAAAAACACAGTGTTCCATCTTCAACCAAGTCAGGAGTTCCAGGAAAACATAATGCACCTAGAATAAAGAGAGCAACACATACTATTAAACAATCTCACCACCCACGAACTCTGAATAAAAAATTACTGACCTGAAGAAAAAGGCTGTGGTTAAATGTACTCTGTACCAGATCTGCTGCTGAGCCTTGACTCATCCTTGAAGTCCTACCTCAAACAGAGACCTCTGCTTCTCTAAAAATCAAAATGCATCTCCCTGAGTAGCTTAGCTCAAAAACTGTAACTGACTGAAGGAAGAGTAGAGCTCTAAAACCAAAGAAAGTCAGGAGTTGAATGAGCTCCCCTCCTGGCAGCTGTGGCTCATATACTCCCTGCCTCGCCCACCACCCTTCCCACGCTCCCCTGGGAAAGGGGAGGGGTGAACCACCAAAAGGTATAAAGCCAACAGGAAGAGCAGCAGCAAATTCTCTCATCTGCCTTAAATTTACATCAAGCAAAGCACTGACTGCAGATGGTGATCCTTACTGGAATCAACAATGCCTGGTCTTCTACTGTAACTGCATTTGTTACAGTAGCGATGTGACTGAGTAAGTAATTAGACTTAATTTTCCTTCAGTGTGGATAAAAAAAGAGGTCCTACTAAGCTATGTAAGAAAGTAGTTTGCTAAATGCAGTAACAATATTATTACCAAAATTTATGCTTTTTGGCTTCCTATAAAAAAAACTAAAATGCTACAGGTTTACTTTTTGTTTCTAGCAAGACTAGGCATACGACCTAACTTCTGCCAGAACTATTTTCTGGATAGGATTGAATAACAAAGCAGAATTTGATTCCATAATAATCTTTTCTCAAAAATATCTCTGGTTGCAAAGTGAATTATTTACTGTCAATGGCAGATGATTCAGAGCCGCTTCAAAGGTCTCTCTGGCTGACTCCCTTAAGACAGCTAGGTGAGTTCTAAAGGACAGAAAATGGAAAAAAAAAAAAAAAGTGGAAATACAAGAAACATCGGAAATTGTATAAAAGTGGCCTGACTAACACCTAAGTAGATAGAAGAAAAATAAATAGCAAAACTCCACAAAAAAACTCTACAGGAGACGTGTCGATAAAAACAGAAGAAGGCTATTGCTTTCTCTGAAAAACCGAAGAGGAGATAGGAGCTGATAACGGACATCTTTACAGCGCCAGCTACCAAATAGAAGCATACAATAAGACAGAAAAGAAAAATACCACTCTGAGTCACAAAGATGGCTTTGAAAAACAATCTGGTAGAACGGGAGGCGTCGTCACAGGGATCGGAGCAGCCCCAAGGGGGTCAGAGATATTGATGATGTCTCCAGGATGCGGCGAGCGGACACGATGCAAAGCTCTGCAGGGTGTTCCGGCAATGTACAGATGTTCTTGGGGGATGAGTGCCAAAATGGAGACATCCTAGATGGCAGCAAATAAGGTAAGAGAACTCTGGGGCGCAGGGACAGCCCGAGGAAGGGTTCTGTCTAATTCGGGGAGACACAAAGAGGGTGGCAGAGCTCAAAGGATGTCAAGGGGCACGAGGACCGTCTCGGGAAGCGTCATGACGGGAGCAAGAGGAATGTGGACGCGCATCCAAACGGGGGATCGCTGACACAAGGGATCCGAACAGAGGACGGATGTCCTGAGGGACCGAGGACCAAACAGAGGCATCTGACGTGGCAGAAGACAATGTAAACATGTTCTGGGGTAGAAATGAAAGCCTGAGGAATATTCGCTTTCGAATAAGAAAGGTACAAAGCCCGCTGCAGAACTAAAGGATGGCGGTGCAACACAAGGATGCTCGCAGGAAGCATCGTGATGGAAATAGAAAGGTGCAGACGTGGCTGGAGACATGGATTGTGGCTCGAGGGCACAGAGGTACTCGCGAGAGGATCTGAACAGACTACAGACGTTCCAAGGGAGACGCTGACCCACTGGAGATGAGCGAGACGGAGGAGAGGACAAAAAGATGGCTCTGAAGAAGAGGGGACGTTCTGGCAAACTGAAAGGGGTACAAATGACGCTTCAGAGACAAAAGCGTGCCAACAAGACCCTCTAAAGCCTCGGGATGAACTGAGAGAAAAGGGGGGGTGGGAATAGATACAAAGAAAACTTAAAAAGCAACAGAGTATGTGACAATTGAGAAAAAATAGGGATAGATGGCTTGATAAGAGGAAATGTAGAAATCAAATTTAAATAGCAAATGAGTACAAGGCAGAGGAGAAAAAAGCTAAAATGTAGGGACAGAAAATTATATAAAAGTAGACGTGGGAAAAAAAATTAAGGCTTTCAAGGAGAAAAAACCCTAAAAATAAAGACCACAAACTAAATAAATGGAGACACAGAAATGAAATTGATAAATAGAAAGAGTACAAGACAGATGAGAAAGAATTAAAACATAGGGACGGGAACTAGATGAAAACAGATGTACAAAGAAACTGTAAAAAGCAACACAGTTAATGGAATAAGGGGAAAAAAAACAAACCAGGAACATCAAATTAAGTAAACAAAGACACAGAAACAAAATTTCAAAAGCGACAGGACACAGCACAGACCAGAGCAAAATAAAAAATAAAGGCAGCAAACTGCATAAAAGTAGATACGTGTCCCAGTTTTGACCAGGATACAGTTAACTTCCTTCCAGGTAGCTGCTGTGTTTCAGATTTAGTAGGAGAAAAATGTTGATAATGCTGATGGTTTTAGCTGTTGCTATGAAAACGAGGGCTTTTTCCAGTTTCTGATACATGGCTAACAGTCAGGTGTGTGGGAGTAAAGAGGGAGCGTAGCCAGACAGACAGCCGAGCCACCCGACGGAAATATTACACACGATAGAGATCGATCACTGTTAATAAACGGGAATAGGCCAGGAGTCAGAAAGCTATCCGTTTCCTGTTTTGGGGAGGGCGCCTCTGGCAGCCCTGACGCGAAAATGCAAATGTCAGCAGATAGTACGTAGCCAGAAGATGCTAGCCTGGAAAGCTGTTGCTCAGACTCATCTGCCCACGGCATTGCTCGCACAGAGGCAGAGAGACTGGGGCTGCTTGCTTGTCTTGCCACCTCAAACTTCCAACATAGCTAAGGGAGTTCGTGCAGGGCGCCTCTGGCAGCCCTGCTCCGAACACGCGAACGTCTGCAGATAGCTGGCAGGCAGAAGGGGCTAGGCTGGAAAGCTGTTGCTCAGCCTCATCTGCCCACGGCACTGCTTGCACAGAGGCACAGAGACTGGGGCTGCTTGCTTGTCTTGCCACCTCAAACTTCAAACGTAGCTTATGGGGTCTGTGCCGGGCATCTCCGGCAGCCGTGCTCCGAAAATGCGAATGTCTGCACATAGCTGGCAGCCAGAAGGGGCTAGCCTGGAAAGCTGTTGCTCAGCCTCATCTGCCCACGGCACTGCTCGCACAGAGGCACAGAGACTGGGGCTGCTTGCTTGTCTTGCTACCTCAAACTTCAAACGTAGCTTATGGGGACCATGCCGGGAGCCTGCGGCAGCCCTGCTCTGAAAATGCGAACGTCTGCAGATAGCTGGCAGGCAGAAGGGGCTAGCCTGGAAAGCTGTTGCTCAGCCTCATCTGCCCATGGCACTACTCACACAGAGACTGGGGCTGCTTGCTTGTCTTGCCACCTCAATCTTCAAACGTATCTTATGGGATCCGTGCCGAGACCCTGCGGCAGCTCTGCTCCGAAAATGCGAACGTCTGCAGATAGCCGGCAGGCAGAAGGGGCTAGCCTGGAAAGCTGTTGCTCAGCCTCATCTGCCCATGGCACTGCTCGCACAGAGGCACAGAGACTGGGGCTGCTTGCTTGTCTTAACACCTCACACTTCAAACGCAGCCTGGAAATAGGAAAAGTCCCTGCCAGTCTCATTTCGGAGACAAACTCCGAAAATACGAATGTCTGCAGATAGCTGGTAGCCAGAAGAGGCCAGCCTGGAAAGCTGTTGCGCAGCATCATCTGCCCACGGCACTGCTCGCACAGAGGCACAGAGACTGGGGCTGCTTGCTTGTCTTGCAGTTCAAACTTCAAACGTATCTTACGGGGTCCATGCAGGGAAACTCCGGTAGCCCTGCTCCGAAAATGCGAACGTCTGCAGATAGCTGGCAGGCAGAAGGGGCTAGCCTGGAAAGCTGTTGCTCAGCCTCATCTGCCCACGGCACTGCTCGCACAGAGGCAAAGAGACTGGGGATGCTTGCTTGTCTTGCCACCTCAAACTTCAAAAGTAGCCTAGGAATAGGGGTGGTCCCTGCCAGTCATATTTCGCAGAGGTGCTCCGAAAATGCGAAAAACTGCAGATAGCTGGCAGCCACAAGGGGCTAACCTGGAGAGCTGTTGCTTAGCCTCATCTGCCCATGGCACTGCTCGCACAGAGGAACAGAGCCTAGGGCTGTCTGCTTGTCTTGACACCTCAAACTTCAAAAGTAGCGTGCGAATGGAGTATTTCCGTCTAGGCTAGTTTGGCAGCCCTGCTCCGAAAATGCAAACGTCTGCAGATAGATGGCGGGCAGAAGGGGCTAGCCTGGAAAGCTGTTGCTCAGCCTCATCTGCCCACGGCACTGCTCGCACACAGGCACAGAGACTGGGGCTGCTTGCTTGTCTTGCCACCTCAAACTTCAAACGTAGCTTATCGGGTCCGTGCCGGAAGCCTGCGGCAGCCCTGCTCCGAAAATGCGAACGTCTGCAGATAGCTGGCAGGCAGAAGGGGCTAACCTGGGAAGCTGTTGCTTAGCCTCATCTGCCCACGGCACTGCTCGCACAGAGGCACGGAGACTGGGGTTGTCTGCTTGTCTTGCCACCTCAAACTTCAAATGTAGCTTATGGGGTCCGTGCCGAGAGCCTGCGGCAGCCCTGCTCCGAAAATGCGAACGTCTGCAGATAGCTGGCAGGCAGAAGGGGCTAGCCTGGAAAGCTGTTGCTCAGCCTCATCTGCCCACGGCACTGCTCGCACAGAGGGAAAGAGACTGGGGATGCTTGCTTGTCTTGCCACCTCAAACTTCAAAATTAGCCTAGGAATAGGGGGGGTCCCTGCCAGTCATATTTCGCAGAGGTGCTCCGAAAATGCGAAAAACTGCAGATAGCTGGCAGCCACAAGGGGCTAACCTGGAGAGCTGTTGCTTAGCCTCATCTGCCCATGGCACTGCTCGCACAGAGGAACAGAGCCTAGGGCTGTCTGCTTGTCTTGACACCTCAAACTTCAAAAGTAGCGTGCGAATGGAGTATTTCCGTATAGGCTAGTTTGGCAGCCCTGCTCCGAAAATGCGAACGTCTGCAGATAGTCGGCAGGCAGAAGGGGCTAGCCTGGAAAGCTGTTGCTCAGCCTCATCTGCCCACGGCACTGCTCGCACAGAGGCACAGAGACTGGGGCTGCTTGCTTGTCTTGCCACCTCAAACTTCAAACGTAGCTTATCGGGTCGTGTCGGGACCCTGCAGCAGCCCTGCTCCGAAAATGCAAACGTCTGCATATAGCTGCCAGGCAGAAGGGGCTAACCTGGAGAGGGGTTGCTTAGCCTCATCTGCCCACGGCACTGCTTGCACAGAGGCACAGAGACTGGGGCTGCTTGCTTGTCTTGCCACCTCAAACTTCAAAAGTAGCCTGTGAATGGAGTTGTTCCTTCTAGGCTACTTTGGCAGCCCTGCTCCGAAAATGCGAACGTCTGCAGATAGCTGGCAGGCAGAAGGGGCTAGCCTGGAAAGCTGTTGCTCAGCCTCATCTGCCCACGGCACTGCTCGCACAGAAGCACAGAGACTGGGGATGCTTGTTTGTCTTGCCACCTCAAACTTCAAACGTAGCTTATGGGGTCCAGACGGGGTTCCTCCAGCAGCCCTGCTTCGAAAATGCCAGCGTCTGCAGATAGCTGGCAGGCAGAAGGGGCTAGCCTGGAAAGCTGTTGCTCAGCCTCATCTGCCCACGGCACTGCTCGCACAGAGGCAAAGAGACTGGGGCTGCTTGCTTGTCTTGCCACCTCAAACTTCAAAAGTAGCCTAGGAATAGGGGGGGTCCCTGACAGTCATATTTCGCATATGTGCTCTGAAAATGCGAAAAACTGCAGATAGCTGGCAGCCACAAGGGTCTAACCTGGAGAGCTGTTGCTTAGCCTCATCTGCCCATGGCACTGCGCGCACAGAGGAACAGACCCTAGGGCTGTCTGCTTGTCTTGACACCTCAAACTTCAAAAGTAGCGTGCGAATGGAGTTTTTCCTTCTAGGCTAGTTTGGCAGCCCTGCTCCGAAAATGCGAACGTCTCCAGATAGCTGGCAGGCAGAAGGGGCTAGCCTGGAAAGCTGTTGCTCAGCCTCATCTGCCCACGGCACTGCTCGCACAGAGGCACAGAGACTGGGGCTGCTTGCTTGTCTTGCCACCTCAAACTTCAAATGTAGCTTATGAGGTCCGTGTCTGGAGCCTGCGGCAGCCCTGCTTCGAAAATGCGAACGTCTGCAGATAGCTGGCAGGCAGAAGGGGCTAGCCTGGAAAGCTGTTGCTCAGCCTCATCTGCCCACGGCACTGCTCGCACAGAGGGAAAGAGACTGGGGATGCTTGCTTGTCTTGCCACCTCAAACTTCAAAATTAGCCTAGGAATAGGGGGGGTCCCTGCCAGTCATATTTCGCAGAGGTGCTCCGAAAATGCGAAAAACTGCAGATAGCTGGCAGCCACAAGGGGCTAACCTGGAGAGCTGTTGCTTAGCCTCATCTGCCCATGGCACTGCTCGCACAGAGGAACAGAGCCTAGGGCTGTCTGCTTGTCTTGACACCTCAAACTTCAAAAGTAGCGTGCGAATGGAGTATTTCCGTCTAGGCTAGTTTGGCAGCCCTGCTCCGAAAATGCGAACGTCTGCAGATAGCTGGCAGGCAGAAGGGGCTAGCCTGGAAAGCTGTTGCTCAGCCTCATCTGCCCATAGCACTGCTCGCACAGAGGCACAGAGACTGGGGCTGCTTGCTTGTCTTGCCACCTCAAACTTCAAACGTAGCATATGAGGTCCGTGTCGAGACCCTGCGGCAGCCCTGCTCCGAAAATGCGAACGTCTGCAGATAGCCGGCAGGCAGAAGGGGCTAGCCTGGAAAGCTGTTGCTCAGCCTCATCTGCCCACGGCACTGCTCGCACAGAGGCACAGAGACTGGGGCTGCTTGCTTGTCTTGCCACCTCAAACTTGAAACGTAGCTTATCGGGTCGTGTCGGGACCCTGCAGCAGCCCTGCTCCAAAAATGCAAACGTCTGCATACAGCTGCCAGGCAGAAGGGGCTAACCTGGAGAGGGGTTGCTTAGCCTCATCTGCCCACGGCACTGCTTGCACAGAGGCACAGAGACTGGGGCTGCTTGCTTGTCTTGCCATCTCAAACTTCAAAAGTAGCCTGTGAATGGAGTTGTTCCTTCTAGGCTACTTTGGCAGCCCTGCTCCGAAAATGCGAACGTCTGCAGATAGCTGGCAGGCAGAAGGGGCTAGCCTGGAAAGCTGTTGCTCAGCCTCATCTGCCCATGGCACTGCTCGCAAGAGGCACAGAGACTGGGGCTGCTTGCTTGTCTTGCCACCTCAAACTTCAAACGTAACTTAGGGGGTCCAGGCCGGGTTCCTCCAGCAGCCCTGCTCCGAAAATGCGAACGACTGCAGATAGATGGCAGGCAGAAGGGGCTAGCCTGGAAAGCTGTTGCTCAGCCTCATCTGCCCACGGCACTGCTCGCACAGAGGCACAGAGACTAGGGCTGCTTGCTTGTCTTGCCACCTCAAACTTCAAACGTAGCTTATGGGGTCCGTGCCGGGAGCCTGCGGCAGCCCTGCTCCGAAAATGTGAACGTCTGCAGATAGCTGGCAGGCAGAAGGGGCTAACCTGGAGAGATGTTGCTTAGCCTCATCTGCCCACGGCACTGCTCGCACAGAGGCACAGAGACTGGGGTTGTCTGCTTGTCTTGCCACCTCAAACTTCAAATGTAGCTTATGGGGTCCGTGCCGAGACCCTGCGGCAGCCCTGCTCCGAAAATGCGAACGTCTGCAGATAGCTGGCAGGCAGAAGGGGCTAGCCTGGAAAGCTGTTGCTCAGCCTCATCTGCCCACGGCACTGCTCGCACAGAGGCAAAGAGACTGGGGATGCTTGCTTGTCTTGCCACCTCAAACTTCAAAATTAGCCTAGGAATAGGGGGGGTCCCTGCCAGTCATATTTTGCAGAGGTGCTCCGAAAATGCGAAAAACTGCAGATAGCTGGCAGCCACAAGGGGCTAACCTGGAGAGCTGTTGCTTAGCCTCATCTGCCCATGGCACTGCTCGCACAGAGGCACAGAGACTGGGGCTGCTTGCTTGTCTTGCCACCTCAAACTTCAAAAGTAGCCTGTGAATGGAGTTGTTCCTTCTAGGCTACTTTGGCAGCCCTGCTCCGAAAATGCGAACGTCTGCAGATAGCTGGCAGGCAGAAGGGGCTAGCCTGGAAAGCTGTTGCTCAGCCTCATCTGCCCACGGCACTGCTCGCACAGAAGCACAGAGACTGGGGATGCTTGTTTGTCTTGCCACCTCAAACTTCAAACGTATCTTATGGGGTCCAGACGGGGTTCCTCCAGCAGCCCTGCTTCGAAAATGCCAGCGTCTGCAGATAGCTGGCAGGCAGAAGGGGCTAGCCTGGAAAGCTGTTGCTCAGCCTCATCTGCCCACGGCACTGCTCGCACAGAGGCAAAGAGACTGGGGCTGCTTGCTTGTCTTGCCACCTCAAACTTCAAAAGTAGCCTAGGAATAGGGGGGGTCCCTGACAGTCATATTTCGCATATGTGCTCTGAAAATGCGAAAAACTGCAGATAGCTGGCAGCCACAAGGGTCTAACCTGGAGAGCTGTTGCTTAGCCTCATCTGCCCATGGCACTGCGCGCACAGAGGAACAGACCCTAGGGCTGTCTGCTTGTCTTGACACCTCAAACTTCAAAAGTAGCGTGCGAATGGAGTTTTTCCTTCTAGGCTAGTTTGGCAGCCCTGCTCCGAAAATGCGAACGTCTGCAGATAGCTGGCAGGCAGAAGGGGCTAGCCTGGAAAGCTGTTGCTCAGCCTCATCTGCCCACGGCACTGCTCGCACAGAGGCACAGAGACTGGGGCTGCTTGCTTGTCTTGCCACCTCAAACTTCAAACGTAGCTTATGGGGTCCGTGCCGGGAGCCTCCGGCAGCCCTACTCCGAAAATACGAACGTCTGCAGATAGCCGGCAGGCAGAAGAGGCTAGACTGGAAAGCTGTTGCTCAGCCTAATCTGCCCACGGCACTGCTCGCACAGAGGCACAGAGACTGGGGCTGCTTGCTTGTCTTGCCACCTCAAACTTCAAACGTAGATTATGGGGACGTGTCGGGAGCCTGCGGCAGCCCTGCTCCAAAAATGCAAACGTCTGCATATAGCTGGCAGGCAGAAGGGGCTAGCCTGGAGAGCTGTTGCTTAGCCTCATCTGCCCACGGCACTGCTCGCACAGAGGCACAGAGACTGGGGTTGTCTGCTTGTCTTGCCACCTCAAACTTCAAAGGTATCTTATGGGGTCCGTGCCGAGAGCCTGCGGCAGCCCTGCTCCGAAAATCCGAACGTCTGCAGATAGCTGGCAGGCAGAAGGGGCTAGCCTGGAAAGCTGTTGCTCAGCCTCATCTGCCCACGGCACTGCTCGCACAGAGGCACAGAGACTGGGGTTGTCTGCTTGTCTTGCCACCTCAAACTTCAAACGTAGCTTATGGGGTCCGTGCCGAGAGCCTGCGGCAGCCCTGCTCCGAAAATACGAACGTCTGCAGATAGCTGGCAGGCAGAAGGTTCTAGCCTGGAAAGCTGTTGCTCAGCCTCATCTGCCCATGGCACTGCTCGCACAGAGGCACAGAGACTGGGGCTGCTTGCTTGTCTTGCCACCTCAAACTTCAAACGTAGCTTATGGGGTCCGTGTCGAGAGCCTGCGGCAGCCCTGCTCCGAAAATGCGAACGTCTGCAGATAGCTGGCAGGCAGAAGGGGCTAGCCTGGAAAGCTGTTGCTCAGCCTCATCTGCCCATAGCACTGCTCGCACAGAGGCACAGAGACTGCGGCTGCTTGCTTGTCTTGCCACCTCAAACTTCAAACGTAGCTTATGGGGTCCGTGCCAAGAGCCTGCGGCAGCCCTGCTCCGAAAATGCCAACGTCTGCAGATAGCTGGCAGGCAGAAGGGGCTAACCTGGAGAGCTGTTGCTTAGCCTCATCTGCCCACGGGACTGCTCACACAGAGGCACAGAGACTGGGATTGTCTGCTTCTCTTGCCACCTCAAACTTCAAAAGTACCTAGGAATAGGGGGGGTCCCTGCCAGTCATATTTCGCAGATGTGCTCCGAAAATGCGAAAAACTGCAGATAGCTGGCAGCCACAAGGGGCTAACCTGGAGAGCTGTTGCTTAGCCTCATCTGCCCATGGCACTGCTCGCACAGAGGCACAGAGACTGGGGCTGTCTGCTTGTCTTGACACCTCAAACTTCAAAAGTAGTGTGCGAATGGAGTTTTTCCTTCTAGGCTAGTTTGGCAGCCCTGCTCCGAAAATGCGAACGTCTGCAGATAGCTGGCAGGCAGAAGGGGCTAGCCTGGAAAGCTGTTGCTCAGCCTCATCTGCCCATGGCACTGATTGCAAGAGGCACAGAAACTGCGGCTGCTTGCTTGTCTTGCACCTCAAACTTGAAACGTAACTTAGGGGGTCCAGACAGGGTGTCTCCTGCAGCCCTGCTCTAAAAATGAGAACGTCTACAGGTAGCTGGCAGGCAGAAGGGGCTAGCCTGGAAAGCTGTTGCTCAGCCTCATCTGCCCATAGCACTGCTCGCACAGAGGCACAGAGACTGGGGCTGCTTGCTTGTCTTGCCACCTGAAACTTCAAACGTAGCTTATGGGGTCCATGCCGAGACCCTGCGGCAGCCCTGCTCCGAAAATGCGAACGTCTGCAGATAGCCGGCAGGCAGAAGGGGCTAGCCTGGAAAGCTGTTGCTCAGCCTCATCTGCCCACGGCACTGCTCGCACAGAGGCACAGAGACTGGGGCTGCTTGCTTGTCTTGCCACCTCAAACTTCAAACGTAGCTTATGGGGTCGTGTCAGGAGCCTGCAGCAGCCCTGCTCCAAAAATGCAAACGTCTGCATATAGCTGGCAGGCAGAAGGGGCTAACCTGGAGAGCTGTTGCTTAGCCTCATCTGCCCACGGCACTGCTCGCACAGAGGCACAGAGACTGGGGCTGCTTGCTTGTCTTCACACCTCAAACTTCAAAAGTAGCCTGGGAATGGAGTCGTTCCTTCTAGGCTACTTTGGCAGCCCTGCTCCGAAAATGCAAACGTCTGCAGATAGCTGGCAGGCGGAAGAGTCTAGCCTGCAAAGCTGTTTCTCAGCCTCATCTGCCCACGGCACTGCTCGCATAGAAGCACAGAGACTGGGGCTGCTTGTTTGTCTTGCCACCTCAAACTTCAAAGGTAGCTTATGGGGTCCGTGCCGGGAGCCTGCGGCAGCCCTGCTCCGAAAACGCGAACGTCTGCAGATAGCTGGCAAGCAGAAGAGGCTAGCCTGGAAAGCTGTTGCTCAGCCTCATCTGCCCACGGCACTGCTCGCACAGAGGCACAGAGACTGGGGCTGCTTGCTTGTCTTGCCACCTCAAACTTCAAACGTAGCTTATGCGGTCGTGTGGGGAGCCTGCGGCAGCCCTGCTCCGAAAATGCGAACGTCTGCAGATAGCTGGCAGGCAGAAGGGGCTAACCTGGAGAGCTGTTGCTTAGCCTCATCTGCCCACGGCACTGCTCACACAGAGGCACAGAGACTGGGATTGTCTGCTTGTCTTGCCACCTCAAACTTCAAATGTAGCTTATGGGGTCCGTGCCGAGAGCCTGCGGCAGCCCTGCTCCGAAAATGCGAACGTCTGCAGATAGCTGGCAGGCAGAAGGGGCTAGCCTGGAAAGCTGTTGCTCAGCCTCATCTGCCCACGGCACTGCTCGCACAGAGGCACAGAGACTGGGGTTGCTTGCTTGTCTTGCCACCTCAAACTTCAAACGTAGCCTAGGAATAGGGGGGGTCCCTGCCAGTGATATTTCGCAGATGTGCTCCGAAAATGCGAAAAACTGCAGATAGCTGGCAGCCACAAGGGGCTAACCTGGAGAGCTGTTGCTTAGCCTCATCTGCCCATGGCACTGCTCGCACAGAGGCACAGAGACTAAGGCTGTCTGCTTGTCTTGACACCTCAAACTTCAAAAGTAGTGTGCGAATGGAGTTTTTCCTTCTAGGCTAGTTTGGCAGCCCTGCTCCGAAAATGCAAACGTCTGCAGATAGCTGGCAGGCAGAAGGGGCTAGCCTGGAAAGCTGTTGCTCAGCCTCATCTGCCCATGGCACTGATTGCAAGAGGCACAGAGACCGCGGCTGCTTGCTTGTCTTGCCACCTCAAACTTGAAACGTAACTTAGGGGGTGCAGACCGGGTGCCTCCGGCAGCACTGCTCTAAAAATGAGAACGTCTACAGGTAGCTGGCAGGCAGAAGGGGCTAGCCTGGAAAGTTGTTGCTCAGCCTCATCTGCCCATAGCACTGCTCACACAGAGGCACAGAGACTGGGGCTGCTTGCTTGTCTTGCCACCTCAAACTTCAAACGTAGCTTATGGGGTCCGTGCCGAGACCCTGCGGCAGCCCTGCTCCGAAAATGCGAACGTCTGCAGATAGCCGGCAGGCAGAAGGGGCTAGCCTGGAAAGCTGTTGATCAGCCTCATCTGCCCACGGCACTGCTCGCACAGAGGCACAGAGACTGGGGCTGCTTGCTTGTCTTGCCACCTCAAACTTCAAACGTAGCTTATGGGGTTAGTGCCAGGAGCCTGCGGCAGCCCTGCTCCGAAAATGCGAACGTCTGCAGATAGCTGGCGGGCAGAAGGGGCTAGCCTGGAAAGCTGTTGCTCAGCCTCATCTGCCCACGGCACTGCTCGCACAGAGGCACAGAGACTGGGGCTGCTTGCTTGTCTTGCCACCTCAAACTTGAAACGTAGCTTATGGGGCCGTGTCGGGAGCCTGCAGCAGCCCTGCTCCAAAAATGCAAACGTCTGCATATAGCTGGCAGGCAGAAGGGGCTAACCTGGAGAGCTGTTGCTTAGCCTCATCTGCCCACGGCACTGCTCGCACAGAGGCACAGAGACTGGGGCTGCTTGCTTGTCTTGCCACCTCAAACTTCAAAAGTAGCCTGCGAATGGATTTGTTCCTTCTAGGCTACTTTGGCATCCCTGCTCCGAAAATGCGAACGTCTGCAGATAGATGGCGGGCAGAAGGGGCTAGCCTGGAAAGCTGTTGCTCAGCCTCATCTGCCCACGGCACTGCTCGCACAGAGGCACAGAGACTGGGGCTGCTTGCTTGTCTTGCCACCTCAAACTTCAAACGTAGCTTATGGGGTCCGTGCCGGGAGCCTGCGGCAGCCCTACTCCGAAAATACGAACGTCTGCAGATAGCCGGCAGGCAGAAGAGGCTAGCCTGGAAAGCTGTTGCTCAGCCTCATCTGCCCACGGCACTGCTCGCACAGAGGCACAGAGACTGGGGCTGCTTGCTTGTCTTGCCACCTCAAACTTCAAACGTAGATTATGGGGACGTGTCGGGAGCCTGCGGCAGTCCTGCTCCAAAAGTGCAAACGTCTGCATATAGCTGGCAGGCAGAAGGGGCTAGCCTGGAGAGCTGTTGCTTAGCCTCATCTGCCCACGGCACTGCTCGCACAGAGGCACAGAGACTGGGGTTGTCTGCTTCTCTTGCCACCTCAAAGTTCAAAGGTAGCTTATGGGGTCCGTGCCCAGAGCCTGCGGCAGCCCTGCTCCGAAAATGCGAACGTCTGCAGATAGCTGGCAGGCAGAAGGGGCTAGCCTGGAAAGCTGTTGCTCAGCCTCATCTGCCCACGGCACTGCTCGCACAGAGGCACAGAGACTGGGGCTGCTTGCTTGTCTTGCCCCCTCAAACTTCAAACGTAGCTTATGAGGTCCGTGTCTGGAGCCTGCGGCAGCCCTGCTTCGAAAATGCGAACGTCTGCAGATAGCTGGCAGGCAGAAGGGTCTAACCTGGAGAGCTGTTGCTTAGCCTCATCTGCCCACGGCACTGCTCGCACAGAGGCACAGAGACTGGGGCTGCTTGCTTGTCTTGCCACCTCAAACTTCAAAAGCAGCCTGCGAATGGATTTGTTCCTTCTAGGCTACTTTGGCAGCCCTGCTGCGAAAATGCGAACGTCTGCAGATAGATGGCGGGCAGAAGGGGCTAGCCTGGAAAGCTGTTGCTCAGCCTCATCTGCCCACGGCACTGCTCGCACAGAGGCACAGAGACTGGGGCTGCTTGCTTGTCTTGCCACCTCAAACTTCAAACGCAGATTATGGGGACGTGTCGGGAGCCTGCGGCAGCCCTGCTCCAAAAATGCAAACGTCTGCATATAGCTGGCAGGCAGAAGGGGTAACGTGGAGAGCTGTTGCTTAGCCTCATCTGCCCACGGCACTGCTCGCAGAGAGGCACAGAGACTGGGGTTGTCTGCTTGTCTTGCCACCTCAAACTTCAAATGTAGCTTATGGGGTCCGTGCCGAGAGCCTGCGGCAGCCCTGCTCCGAAAATGCGAACGTCTGCAGATAGCTGGCAGGCAGAAGGGGCTAGCCTGGAAAGCTGTTGCTCAGCCTCATCTGCCCACGGCACTGCTCGCACAGAGGCACAGAGACTGGGGCTGCTTGCTTGTCTTGCCCCCTCAAACTTCAAATGTAGCTTATGAGGTCCGTGTCTGGAGCCTGCGGCAGCCCTGCTTCGAAAATGCGAACGTCTGCAGATAGCTGGCAGGCAGAAGGGGCTAGCCTGGAAAGCTGTTGCTCAGCCTCATCTGCCCATGGCACTGCTCACATAGAGGCACAGAGACTGGGGCTGCTTGCTTGTCTTGCCACCTCAAACTTCAAAAGTACCTAGGAATAGGGGGGGTCCCTGCCAGTCATATTTCGCAGATGTGCTCCGAAAATGCGAAAAACTGCAGATAGCTGGCAGCCACAAGGGGCTAACCTGGAGAGCTGTTGCTTAGCCTCATCTGCCCATGGCACTGCTCGCACAGAGGCACAGAGACTGGGGCTGTCTGCTTGTCTTGACACCTCAAACTTCAAAAGTAGTGTGCGAATGGAGTTTTTCCTTCTAGGCTAGTTTGGCAGCCCTGCTCCGAAAATGCGAACGTCTGCAGATAGCTGGCAGGCAGAAGGGGCTAGCCTGGAAAGCTGTTGCTCAGCCTCATCTGCCCATGGCACTGATTGCAAGAGGCACAGAAACTGCGGCTGCTTGCTTGTCTTGCACCTCAAACTTGAAACGTAACTTAGGGGGTCCAGACAGGGTGTCTCCTGCAGCCCTGCTCTAAAAATGAGAACGTCTACAGGTAGCTGGCAGGCAGAAGGGGCTAGCCTGGAAAGCTGTTGCTCAGCCTCATCTGCCCATAGCACTGCTCGCACAGAGGCACAGAGACTGGGGCTGCTTGCTTGTCTTGCCACCTGAAACTTCAAACGTAGCTTATGGGGTCCATGCCGAGACTCTGCGGCAGCCCTGCTCCGAAAATGCGAACGTCTGCAGATAGCCGGCAGGCAGAAGGGGCTAGCCTGGAAAGCTGTTGCTCAGCTTCATCTGCCCACGGCACTGCTCGCACAGAGGCACAGAGACTGGGGCTGCTTGCTTGTCTTGCCACCTCAAACTTCAAACGTAGCTTATCGGGTCGTGTCAGGAGCCTGCAGCAGCCCTGCTCCAAAAATGCAAACGTCTGCATATAGCTGGCAGGCAGAAGGGGCTAACCTGGAGAGCTGTTGCTTAGCCTCATCTGCCCACGGCACTGCTCGCACAGAGGCACAGAGACTGGGGCTGCTTGCTTGTCTTCACACCTCAAACTTCAAAAGTAGCCTGGGAATGGAGTCGTTCCTTCTAGGCTACTTTGGCAGCCCTGCTCCGAAAATGCAAACGTCTGCAGATAGCTGGCAGGCGGAAGAGTCTAGCCTGGAAAGCTGTTTCTCAGCCTCATCTGCCCACGGCACTGCTCGCATAGAAGCACAGAGACTGGGGCTGCTTGTTTGTCTTGCCACCTCAAACTTCAAAGGTAGCTTATGGGGTCCGTGCCGGGAGCCTGCGGCAGCCCTGCTCCGAAAACGCGAACGTCTGCAGATAGCTGGCAAGCAGAAGAGGCTAGCCTGGAAAGCTGTTGCTCAGCCTCATCTGCCCACGGCACTGCTCGCACAGAGGCACAGAGACTGGGGCTGCTTGCTTGTCTTGCCACCTCAAACTTCAAACGTAGCTTATGCGGTCGTGTGGGGAGCCTGCGGCAGCCCTGCTCCGAAAATGCGAACGTCTGCAGATAGCTGGCAGGCAGAAGGGGCTAACCTGGAGAGCTGTTGCTTAGCCTCATCTGCCCACGGCACTGCTCACACAGAGGCACAGAGACTGGGATTGTCTGCTTGTCTTGCCACCTCAAACTTCAAATGTAGCTTATGGGGTCCGTGCCGAGAGCCTGCGGCAGCCCTGCTCCGAAAATGCGAACGTCTGCAGATAGCTGGCAGGCAGAAGGGGCTAGCCTGGAAAGCTGTTGCTCAGCCTCATCTGCCCACGGCACTGCTCACATGGAGGCACAGAGACTGGGGCTGCTTGCTTGTCTTGCCACCTCAAACTTCAAAAGTAGCCTAGGAATAGGGGGGGTCCCTGACAGTGATATTTCGCAGATGTGCTCCGAAAATGCGAAAAACTGCAGATAGCTGGCAGCCACAAGGGGCTAACCTGGAGAGCTGTTGCTTAGCCTCATCTGCCCATGGCACTGCTCGCACAGAGGCACAGAGACTAAGGCTGTCTGCTTGTCTTGACACCTCAAACTTCAAAAGTAGTGTGCGAATGGAGTTTTTCCTTCTAGGCTAGTTTGGCATCCCTGCTCCGAAAATGCGAACGTCTGCAGATAGATGGCGGGCAGAAGGGGCTAGCCTGGAAAGCTGTTGCTCAGCCTCATCTGCCCACGGCACTGCTCGCACAGAGGCACAGAGACTGGGGCTGCTTGCTTGTCTTGCCACCTCAAACTTCAAACGTAGCTTATGGGGTCCGTGCCGGGAGCCTCCGGCAGCCCTACTCCGAAAATACGAACGTCTGCAGATAGCCGGCAGGCAGAAGAGGCTAGCCTGGAAAGCTGTTGCTCAGCCTCATCTGCCCACGGCACTGCTCGCACAGAGGCACAGAGACTGGGGCTGCTTGCTTGTCTTGCCACCTCAAACTTCAAACGTAGATTATGGGGACGTGTCGGGAGCCTGCGGCAGCCCTGCTCCAAAAATGCAAACGTCTGCATATAGCTGGCAGGCAGAAGGGGCTAGCCTGGAGAGCTGTTGCTTAGCCTCATCTGCCCACGGCACTGCTCGCACAGAGGCACAGAGACTGGGGTTGTCTGCTTGTCTTGCCACCTCAAACTTCAAAGGTAGCTTATGGGGTCCGTGCCCAGAGCCTGCGGCAGCCCTGCTCCGAAAATCCGAACGTCTGCAGATAGCTGGCAGGCAGAAGGGGCTAGCCTGGAAAGCTGTTGCTCAGCCTCATCTGCCCACGGCACTGCTCGCACAGAGGCACAGAGACTGGGGCTGCTTGCTTGTCTTGCCCCCTCAAACTTCAAACGTAGCTTATGAGGTCCGTGTCTGGAGCCTGCGGCAGCCCTGCTTCGAAAATGCGAACGTCTGCAGATAGCTGGCAGGCAGAAGGGGCTAGCCTGGAAAGCTGTTGCTCATCCTCATCTGCCCACGGCACTGCTCGCACAGAGGCACAGAGACTGGGGATGCTTGCTTGTCTTGCCACCTCAAACTTCAAACGTAGCTTATGGGGCCGTGTCGGGAGCCTGCAGCAGCCCTGCTCCAAAAATGCAAACGTCTGCATATAGCTGGCAGGCAGAAGGGTCTAACCTGGAGAGCTGTTGCTTAGCCTCATCTGCCCACGGCACTGCTCGCACAGAGGCACAGAGACTGGGGCTGCTTGCTTGTCTTGCCACCTCAAACTTCAAAAGCAGCCTGCGAATGGATTTGTTCCTTCTAGGCTACTTTGGCAGCCCTGCTGCGAAAATGCGAACGTCTGCAGATAGATGGCGGGCAGAAGGGGCTAGCCTGGAAAGCTGTTGCTCAGCCTCATCTGCCCACGGCACTGCTCGCACAGAGGCACAGAGACTGGGGCTGCTTGCTTGTCTTGACACCTCAAACTTCAAACGCAGATTATGGGGACGTGTCGGGAGCCTGCGGCAGCCCTGCTCCAAAAATGCAAACGTCTGCATATAGCTGGCAGGCAGAAGGGGTAACGTGGAGAGCTGTTGCTTAGCCTCATCTGCCCACGGCACTGCTCGCAGAGAGGCACAGAGACTGGGGTTGTCTGCTTGTCTTGCCACCTCAAACTTCAAATGTAGCTTATGGGGTCCGTGCCGAGAGCCTGCGGCAGCCCTGCTCCGAAAATGCGAACGTCTGCAGATAGCTGGCAGGCAGAAGGGGCTAGCCTGGAAAGCTGTTGCTCAGCCTCATCTGCCCACGGCACTGCTCGCACAGAGGCACAGAGACTGGGGCTGCTTGCTTGTCTTGCCCCCTCAAACTTCAAATGTAGCTTATGAGGTCCGTGTCTGGAGCCTGCGGCAGCCCTGCTTCGAAAATGCGAACGTCTGCAGATAGCTGGCAGGCAGAAGGGGCTAGCCTGGAAAGCTGTTGCTCAGCCTCATCTGCCCATGGCACTGCTCACATAGAGGCACAGAGACTGGGGCTGCTTGCTTGTCTTGCCACCTCAAACTTCAAAAGTACCTAGGAATAGGGGGGGTCCCTGCCAGTCATATTTCGCAGATGTGCTCCGAAAATGCGAAAAACTGCAGATAGCTGGCAGCCACAAGGGGCTAACCTGGAGAGCTGTTGCTTAGCCTCATCTGCCCATGGCACTGCTCGCACAGAGGCACAGAGACTGGGGCTGTCTGCTTGTCTTGACACCTCAAATTTCAAAAGTAGTGTGCGAATGGAGTTTTTCCTTCTAGGCTAGTTTGGCAGCCCTGCTCCGAAAATGCGAACGTCTGCAGATAGCTGGCAGGCAGAAGGGGCTAGCCTGGAAAGCTGTTGCTCAGCCTCATCTGCCCATGGCACTGATTGCAAGAGGCACAGAAACTGCGGCTGCTTGCTTGTCTTGCACCTCAAACTTGAAACGTAACTTAGGGGGTCCAGACAGGGTGTCTCCTGCAGCCCTGCTCTAAAAATGAGAACGTCTACAGGTAGCTGGCAGGCAGAAGGGGCTAGCCTGGAAAGCTGTTGCTCAGCCTCATCTGCCCATAGCACTGCTCGCACAGAGGCACAGAGACTGGGGCTGCTTGCTTGTCTTGCCACCTGAAACTTCAAACGTAGCTTATGGGGTCCATGCCGAGACACTGCGGCAGCCCTGCTCCGAAAATGCGAACGTCTGCAGATAGCCGGCAGGCAGAAGGGGCTAGCCTGGAAAGCTGTTGCTCAGCCTCATCTGCCCACGGCACTGCTCGCACAGAGGCACAGAGACTGGGGCTGCTTGCTTGTCTTGCCACCTCAAACTTCAAACGTAGCTTATGGGGTTAGTGCCAGGAGCCTGCGGCAGCCCTGCTCCGAAAATGCGAACGTCTGCAGATAGCTGGCGGGCAGAAGGGGCTAGCCTGGAAAGCTGTTGCTCAGCGTCATCTGCCCACGGCACTGCTCGCACAGAGGCACAGAGACTGGGGCTGCTTGCTTGTCTTGCCACCTCAAACTTCAAAAGTAGCCTGCGAATGGATTTGTTCCTTCTAGGCTACTTTGACATCCCTGCTCCGAAAATGCGAACGTCTGCAGATAGATGGCGGGCAGAAGGGGCTAGCCTGGAAAGCTGTTGCTCAGCCTCATCTGCCCACGGCACTGCTCGCACAGAGGCACAGAGACTGGGGCTGCTTGCTTGTCTTGCCACCTCAAACTTCAAACGTAGCTTATGGGGTCCGTACCGGGAGCCTGCGGCAGCCCTGCTCCGAAAATGCCAACGTCTGCAGATAGCCGGCAGGCAGAAGAGGCTAGCCTGGAAAGCTGTTGCTCAGCCTCATCTGCCCACGGCACTGCTCGCACAGAGGCACAGAGACTGGGGCTGCTTGCTTGTCTTGCCACCTCAAACTTCAAACGTAGATTATGGGGACGTGTCGGGAGCCTGCGGCAGCCCTGCTCCAAAAATGCAAACGTCTGCATATAGCTGGCAGGCAGAAGGGGTTAGCCTGGAGAGCTGTTGCTTAGCCTCATCTGCCCACGGCACTGCTCGCACAGAGGCACAGAGACTGGGGTTGTCTGCTTGTCTTGCCACCTCAAACTTCAAACGTAGCTTATGGGGTCCGTGCCGAGAGCCTGCGGCAGCCCTGCTCCGAAAATCCGAACGTCTGCAGATAGCTGGCAGGCAGAAGGGGCTAGCCTGGAAAGCTGTTGCTCAGCCTCATCTGCCCACGGCACTGCTCGCACAGAGGCACAGAGACTGGGGCTGCTTGCTTGTCTTGCCACCTCAAATTTGAAACGTAACTTAGGGGGTCCAGGCCGGGTGCCTCCGGCAGCCCTGCTCCGAAAATGCGAACGTCTGCAGATAGCTGGCAGGCAGAAGGGGCTAGCCTGGAAAGCTGTTGCTCAGCCTCATCTGCCCACGGCACTGTTCGCACAGAGGCACAGAGACTGGGGCTGCTTGGTTGTCTTGCCACCTCAAACTTGAAACGTATCTTATGGGGTCGTGTCGGGAGCCTGCGGCAGCCCTGCTCCAAAAATGCAAACGTCTGCATATAGCTGGCAGGCGGAAGGGGCTAACCTGGAGAGCTGTTGCTTAGCCTCATCTGCCCACGGCACTGCTCGCACAGAGGCACAGAGACTGGGGTTGTCTGCTTGTCTTGCCACCTCAAACTTCAAACGTAGCTTATGGGGTCCGTGCCGAGAGCCTGCGGCAGCCCTGCTCCGAAAATGCGAACGTCTGCAGATAGCTGGCAGGCAGAAGGGGCTAGCCTGGAAAGCTGTTGCTCAGCCTCATCTGCCCACGGCACTGCTCGCACAGAGGCACAGAGACTGGGGCTTCTTGCTTGTCTTGCCACCTCAAACTTCAAAAGTAGCCTAGGAATAGGGGGGGTCCCTGCCAGTCATATTTAGCAGATGTGCTCCGCAAATGTGAAAAACTGCAGATAGCTGGCAGCCACAAGGGGCTAACCTGGAGAGTTGTTGCTTAGCCTCATCTGCCCATGGCACTGCTCGCACAGAGGAACAGAGCCTAGGGCTGTCTGCTTGTCTTGACACCTCAAACTTCAAAAGTAGTGTGCGAATGGAGTATTTCCGTCTAGGCTAGTTTGGCAGCCGTGCTCCGAAAATGCGAACGTCTGCAGATAGCTGGCAGGCAGAAGGGGCTAGCCTGGAAAGCTGTTGCTCAGCCTCATCTGCCCATAGCACTGCTCGCACAGAGGCACAGAGACTGGGGCTGCTTGCTTGTCTTGCCACCTGAAACTTCAAACGTAGCTTATGGGGTCCGTGCCGAGAGCCTGCGGCAGCCCTGCTCCGAAAATGCGAACGTCTGCAGATAGCCGGCAGGCAGAAGGGGCTAACCTGGAAAGCTGTTGCTCAGCCTCATCTGCCCACGGCACTGCTCGCACAGAGGCACAGAGACTGGGGCTGCTTGCTTGTCTTGCCACCTCAAACTTCAAACGTAGCTTATGGGGTCCGTGCTAGGAGCCTGCGGCAGCCCTGCTCCGAAAATGCGAACGTCTGCAGATAGCTGGCGGGCAGAAGGGGCTAGCCTGGAAAGCTGTTGCTCAGCCTCATCTGCCCACGGCACTGCTCGCACAGAGGCACAGAGACTGGGGCTGCTTGCTTGTCTTGCCACCTTAATCTTGAAACGTAGCTTATGGGGTCGTGTCGGGAGCATGCAGCAGCCCTGCTCCAAAAATGCAAACGTCTGCATATAGCTGCAGGCAGAAGGGGCTAACCTGGAGAGCTGTTGCTTAGCCTCATCTGCCCACGGCACTGCTCGCACAGAGGCACAGAGACTGGGGCTGCTTGCTTGTCTTGCCACCTCAAACTTCAAAAGTAGCCTGGGAATGGAGTCGTTCCTTCTAGGCTACTTTGGCAGCCCTGCTCCGAAAATGCAAACGTCTGCAGATAGCTGGCAGGCAGAAGAGTCTAGCCTGGAAAGCTGTTGCTCAGCCTCATCTGCCCACGGCACTGCTCGCACAGAAGCACAGAGACTGGGGCTGCTTGTTTGTCTTGCCACCTCAAACTTCAAACGTAGCTTATGGGGTCCGTGCCGGGAGCCTGCGGCAGCCCTGCTCCGAAAATGCGAACGTCTGCAGATAGCTGGCGGGCAGAAGAGGCTAGCCTGGAAAGCTGTCGCTCAGCCTCATCTGCCCACGGCACTGCTCGCACAGAGGCACAGAGACTGGGGCTGCTTGCTTGTCTTGCCACCTCAAACTTCAAACGTAGCTTATGCGGTCGTGTGGGGAACCTGTGGCAGCCCTGCTCCAAAAATGCAAACGTCTGCAGATAGCTGGCAGGCAGAAGAGGCTAACCTGGAGAGCTGTTGCTTAGCCTCATCTGCCCACGGCACTGCTCGCACAGAGGCACAGAGACTGGGGTTGTCTGCTTGTCTTGCCACCTCAAACTTCAAACGTAGCTTATGGGGTCCGTGCCGAGAGCCTGCGGCAGCCCTGCTCCGAAAATACGAACGTCTGCAGATAGCTGGCAGGCAGAAGGGGCTAGCCTGGAAAGCTGTTGCTCAGCCTCATCTGCCCATGGCACTGCTCGCACAGAGCCACAGAGACTGGGGCTGCTTGCTTGTCTTGCCACCTTAATCTTGAAACGTAGCTTATGGGGTCGTGTCGGGAGCATGCAGCAGCCCTGCTCCAAAAATGCAAACGTCTGCATATAGCTGGCAGGCAGAAGGGGCTAACCTGGAGAGCTGTTGCTTAGCCTCATCTGCCCACGGCACTGCTCGCACAGAGGCACAGAGACTGGGGCTGCTTGCTTGTCTTGCCACCTCAAACTTCAAAAGTAGCCTGGGAATGGAGTCGTTCCTTCTAGGCTACTTTGGCAGCCCTGCTCCGAAAATGCAAACGTCTGCAGATAGCTGGCAGGCAGAAGAGTCTAGCCTGGAAAGCTGTTGCTCAGCCTCATCTGCCCACGGCACTGCTCGCACAGAAGCACAGAGACTGGGGCTGCTTGTTTGTCTTGCCACCTCAAACTTCAAACGTAGCTTATGGGGTCCGTGCCGGGAGCCTGCGGCAGCCCTGCTCCGAAAATGCGAACGTCTGCAGATAGCTGGCGGGCAGAAGAGGCTAGCCTGGAAAGCTGTCGCTCAGCCTCATCTGCCCACGGCACTGCTCGCACAGAGGCACAGAGACTGGGGCTGCTTGCTTGTCTTGCCACCTCAAACTTCAAACGTAGCTTATGCGGTCGTGTGGGGAACCTGTGGCAGCCCTGCTCCAAAAATGCAAACGTCTGCAGATAGCTGGCAGGCAGAAGAGGCTAACCTGGAGAGCTGTTGCTTAGCCTCATCTGCCCACGGCACTGCTCGCACAGAGGCACAGAGACTGGGGTTGTCTGCTTGTCTTGCCACCTCAAACTTCAAACGTAGCTTATGGGGTCCGTGCCGAGAGCCTGCGGCAGCCCTGCTCCGAAAATACGAACGTCTGCAGATAGCTGGCAGGCAGAAGGGGCTAGCCTGGAAAGCTGTTGCTCAGCCTCATCTGCCCATGGCACTGCTCGCACAGAGCCACAGAGACTGGGGCTGCTTGCTTGTCTTGCCACCTCAAACTTGAAACGTAACTTATGGGGTCCGTGTCGAGAGCTTGCGGCAGCCCTGCTCCGAAAATGCGAACGTCTGCAGATAGCTGGCAGGCAGAAGGGGCTAGCCTGGAAAGCTGTTGCTCAGCCTCATCTGCCCACGGCACTGCTCGCACAGAGGCACAGAGACTGGGGCTGCTTGCTTGTCTTGCCCCCTCAAACTTCAAACGTAGCTTATGGGGTCCGTGTGGGGAGCCTGCGGTAGCCCTGCTCCGAAAATGCGAACGTCTGCAGATAGCTGGCAGGCAGAAGGGGCTAGCCTGGAAAGCTGTTGCTCAGCCTCATCTGCCCATGGCACTGCTCACATAGAGGCACAGAGACTGGGGCTGCTTGGTTGTCTTGCCACCTCAAACTTCAAAAGTAGCCTAGGAATAGGGGGGGTCCCTGCCAGTCATATTTCGCAGATGTGCTCCGAAAATGCGAAAAACTGCAGATAGCTGGCAGCCACAAGAGGCTAACCTGGAGAGCTGTTGCTTAGCCTCATCTGCCCATGGCACTGCTCGCACAGAGGCACAGAGACTAGGGCTGTCTGCTTGTCTTGACACCTCAAACTTCAAAAGTAGTGTGCGAATGGAGTTTTTCCTTCTAGGCTAGTTTGGCAGCCCTGCTCCGAAAATGCGAACGTCTGCAGATAGCTGGCAGGCAGAAGGGGCTAGCCTGGAAAGCTGTTGCTCAGCCTCATCTGCCCATGGCACTGCTCGCACAGAGCCACAGAGACTGGGGCTGCTTGCTTGTCTTGCACCTCAAACTTGAAACGTAACTTAGGGGGTCCAGACCGGGTGCCTCCGGCAGCCCTGCTCTAAAAATGAGAACGTCTACAGGTAGCTGGCAGGCAGAAGGGGCTAGCCTGGAAAGCTGTTGCTCAGCCTCATCTGCCCATAGCACTGCTCGCACAGAGGCACAGATACTGGGGCTGCTTGCTTGTCTTGCCACCTGAAACTTCAAACGTAGCTTATGGGGTCCGTGCCGAGACCCTGCGGGAGCCCTGCTCCGAAAATGCGAACGTCTGCAGATAGCCGGCAGGCAGAAGGGGCTAGCCTGGAAAGCTGTTGATCAGCCTCATCTGCCCACGGCACTGCTCGCACAGAGGCACAGAGACTGGGGCTGCTTGCTTGTCTTCACACCTCAAACTTCAAAAGTAGCCTGGGAATGGAGTCGTTCCTTCTAGGCTACTTTGGCAGCCCTGCTCCGAAAATGCAAACGTCTGCAGATAGCTGGCAGGCGGAAGAGTCTAGCCTGGAAAGCTGTTTCTCAGCCTCATCTGCCCACGGCACTGCTCGCATAGAAGCACAGAGACTGGGGCTGCTTGTTTGTCTTGCCACCTCAAACTTCAAAGGTAGCTTATGGGGTCCGTGCCGGGAGCCTGCGGCAGCCCTGCTCCAAAAACGCGAACGTCTGCAGATAGCTGGCAAGCAGAAGAGGCTAGCCTGGAAAGCTGTTGCTCAGCCTCATCTGCCCACGGCACTGCTCGCACAGAGGCACAGAGACTGGGGCTGCTTGCTTGTCTTGCCACCTCAAACTTCAAACGTAGCTTATGCGGTCGTGTGGGGAGCCTGCGGCAGCCCTGCTCCGAAAATGCGAACGTCTGCAGATAGCTGGCAGGCAGAAGGGGCTAACCTGGAGAGCTGTTGCTTAGCCTCATCTGCCCACGGCACTGCTCACACAGAGGCACAGAGACTGGGATTGTCTGCTTGTCTTGCCACCTCAAACTTCAAACGTAGCTTATGGGGTCCGTGCCGAGAGCCTGCGGCAGCCCTGCTCCGAAAATGCGAACGTCTGCAGATAGCTGGCAGGCAGAAGGGGCTAGCCTGGAAAGCTGTTGCTCAGCCTCATCTGCCCACGGCACTGCTCACATAGAGGCACAGAGACTGGGGCTGCTTGCTTGTCTTGCCACCTCAAACTTCAAAAGTAGCCTAGGAATAGGGGGGGTCCCTGCCAGTGATATTTCGCAGATGTGCTCCGAAAATGCGAAAAACTGCAGATAGCTGGCAGCCACAAGGGGCTAACCTGGAGAGCTGTTGCTTAGCCTCATCTGCCCATGGCACTGCTCGCACAGAGGCACAGAGACTAAGGCTGTCTGCTTGTCTTGACACCTCAAACTTCAAAAGTAGTGTGCGAATGGAGTTTTTCCTTCTAGGCTAGTTTGGCATCCCTGCTCCGAAAATGCGAACGTCTGCAGATAGATGGCGGGCAGAAGGGGCTAGCCTGGAAAGCTGTTGCTCAGCCTCATCTGCCCACGGCACTGCTCGCACAGAGGCACAGAGACTGGGGCTGCTTGCTTGTCTTGCCACCTCAAACTTCAAACGTATCTTATGGGGTCCGTGCCGGGAGCCTCCGGCAGCCCTGCTCCGAAAATACGAACGTCTGCAGATAGCCGGCAGGCAGAAGAGGCTAGCCTGGAAAGCTGTTGCTCAGCCTCATCTGCCCACGGCACTGCTCGCACAGAGGCACAGAGACTGGGGCTGCTTGCTTGTCTTGCCACCTCAAACTTCAAACGTAGATTATGGGGACGTGTCGGGAGCCTGCGGCAGCCCTGCTCCAAAAATGCAAACGTCTGCATATAGCTGGCAGGCAGAAGGGGCTAGCCTGGAGAGCTGTTGCTTAGCCTCATCTGCCCACGGCACTGCTCGCACAGAGGCACAGAGACTGGGGTTGTCTGCTTGTCTTGCCACCTCAAACTTCAAAGGTAGCTTATGGGGTCCGTGCCCAGAGCCTGCGGCAGCCCTGCTCCGAAAATCCGAACGTCTGCAGATAGCTGGCAGGCAGAAGGGGCTAGCCTGGAAAGCTGTTGCTCAGCCTCATCTGCCCACGGCACTGCTCGCACAGAGGCACAGAGACTGGGGCTGCTTGCTTGTCTTGCCCCCTCAAACTTCAAACGTAGCTTATGAGGTCCGTGTCTGGAGCCTGCGGCAGCCCTGCTTCGAAAATGCGAACGTCTGCAGATAGCTGGCAGGCAGAAGGGGCTAGCCTGGAAAGCTGTTGCTCATCCTCATCTGCCCACGGCACTGCTCGCACAGAGGCACAGAGACTGGGGCTGCTTGCTTGTCTTGCCACCTCAAACTTGAAACGTAGCTTATGGGGCCGTGTCGGGAGCCTGCAGCAGCCCTGCTCCAAAAATGCAAACGTCTGCATATAGCTGGCAGGCAGAAGAGTCTAACCTGGAGAGCTGTTGCTTAGCCTCATCTGCCCACGGCACTGCTCGCACAGAGGCACAGAGACTGGGGCTGCTTGCTTGTCTTGCCACCTCAAACTTCAAAAGCAGCCTGCGAATGGATTTGTTCCTTCTAGGCTACTTTGGCAGCCCTGCTGCGAAAATGCGAACGTCTGCAGATAGATGGCGGGCAGAAGGGGCTAGCCTGGAAAGCTGTTGCTCAGCCTCATCTGCCCACGGCACTGCTCGCACAGAGGCACAGAGACTGGGGCTGCTTGCTTGTCTTGCCACCTCAAACTTCAAACGCAGATTATGGGGACGTGTCGGGAGCCTGCGGCAGCCCTGCTCCAAAAATGCAAACGTCTGCATATAGCTGGCAGGCAGAAGGGGTAACGTGGAGAGCTGTTGCTTAGCCTCATCTGCCCACGGCACTGCTCGCAGAGAGGCACAGAGACTGGGGTTGTCTGCTTGTCTTGCCACCTCAAACTTCAAATGTAGCTTATGGGGTCCGTGCCGAGAGCCTGCGGCAGCCCTGCTCCGAAAATGCGAACGTCTGCAGATAGCTGGCAGGCAGAAGGGGCTAGCCTGGAAAGCTGTTGCTCAGCCTCATCTGCCCACGGCACTGCTCGCACAGAGGCACAGAGACTGGGGCTGCTTGCTTGTCTTGCCCCCTCAAACTTCAAATGTAGCTTATGAGGTCCGTGTCTGGAGCCTGCGGCAGCCCTGCTTCGAAAATGCGAACGTCTGCAGATAGCTGGCAGGCAGAAGGGGCTAGCCTGGAAAGCTGTTGCTCAGCCTCATCTGCCCATGGCACTGCTCACATAGAGGCACAGAGACTGGGGCTGCTTGCTTGTCTTGCCACCTCAAACTTCAAAAGTACCTAGGAATAGGGGGGGTCCCTGCCAGTCATATTTCGCAGATGTGCTCCGAAAATGCGAAAAACTGCAGATAGCTGGCAGCCACAAGGGGCTAACCTGGAGAGCTGTTGCTTAGCCTCATCTGCCCATGGCACTGCTCGCACAGAGGCACAGAGACTGGGGCTGTCTGCTTGTCTTGACACCTCAAACTTCAAAAGTATTGTGCGAATGGAGTTTTTCCTTCTAGGCTAGTTTGGCAGCCCTGCTCCGAAAATGCGAACGTCTGCAGATAGCTGGCAGGCAGAAGGGGCTAGCCTGGAAAGCTGTTGCTGCGCCTCATCTGCCCATGGCACTGATTGCAAGAGGCACAGAAACTGCGGCTGCTTGCTTGTCTTGCACCTCAAACTTGAAACGTAACTTAGGGGGTCCAGACAGGGTGTCTCCTGCAGCCCTGCTCTAAAAATGAGAACGTCTACAGGTAGCTGGCAGGCAGAAGGGGCTAGCCTGGAAAGCTGTTGCTCAGCCTCATCTGCCCATAGCACTGCTCGCACAGAGGCACAGAGACTGGGGCTGCTTGCTTGTCTTGCCACCTGAAACTTCAAACGTAGCTTATGGGGTCCATGCCGAGACCCTGCGGCAGCCCTGCTCCGAAAATGCGAACGTCTGCAGATAGCCGGCAGGCAGAAGGGGCTAGCCTGGAAAGCTGTTGCTCAGCCTCATCTGCCCACGGCACTGCTCGCACAGAGGCACAGAGACTGGGGCTGCTTGCTTGTCTTGCCACCTCAAACTTCAAACGTAGCTTATGGGGTTAGTGCCAGGAGCCTGCGGCAGCCCTGCTCCGAAAATGCGAACGTCTGCAGATAGCTGGCGGGCAGAAGGGGCTAGCCTGGAAAGCTGTTGCTCAGCGTCATCTGCCCACGGCACTGCTCGCACAGAGGCACAGAGACTGGGGCTGCTTGCTTGTCTTGCCACCTCAAACTTCAAAAGTAGCCTGCGAATGGATTTGTTCCTTCTAGGCTACTTTGACATCCCTGCTCCGAAAATGCGAACGTCTGCAGATAGATGGCGGGCAGAAGGGGCTAGCCTGGAAAGCTGTTGCTCAGCCTCATCTGCCCACGGCACTGCTCGCACAGAGGCACAGAGACTGGGGCTGCTTGCTTGTCTTGCCACCTCAAACTTCAAACGTAGCTTATGGGGTCCGTACCGGGAGCCTGCGGCAGCCCTGCTCCGAAAATGCCAACGTCTGCAGATAGCCGGCAGGCAGAAGAGGCTAGCCTGGAAAGCTGTTGCTCAGCCTCATCTGCCCACGGCACTGTTCGCACAGAGGCACAGAGACTGGGGCTGCTTGCTTGTCTTGCCACCTCAAACTTGAAACGTAGCTTATGGGGTCGTGTCGGGAGCCTGCGGCAGCCCTGCTCCAAAAATGCAAACGTCTGCATATAGCTGGCAGGCAGAAGGGGCTAACCTGGAGAGCTGTTGCTTAGCCTCATCTGCCCACGGCACTGCTCGCACAGAGGCACAGAGACTGGGGTTGTCTGCTTGTCTTGCCACCTCAAACTTCAAACGTAGCTTATGGGGTCTGTGCCGAGAGCCTGCGGCAGCCCTGCTCCGAAAATGCGAACGTCTGCAGATAGCTGGCAGGCAGAAGGGGCTAGCCTGGAAAGCTGTTGCTCAGCCTCATCTGCCCACGGCACTGCTCGCACAGAGGCACAGAGACTGGGGCTTCTTGCTTGTCTTGCCACCTCAAACTTCAAAAGTAGCCTAGGAATAGGGGGGGTCCCTGCCAGTCATATTTAGCAGATGTGCTCCGCAAATGTGAAAAACTGCAGATAGCTGGCAGCCACAAGGGGCTAACCTGGAGAGTTGTTGCTTAGCCTCATCTGCCCATGGCACTGCTCGCACAGAGGAACAGAGCCTAGGGCTGTCTGCTTGTCTTGACACCTCAAACTTCAAAAGAAGTGTGCGAATGGAGTATTTCCGTCTAGGCTAGTTTGGCAGCCGTGCTCCGAAAATGCGAACGTCTGCAGATAGCTGGCAGGCAGAAGGGGCTAGCCTGGAAAGCTGTTGCTCAGCCTCATCTGCCCATAGCACTGCTCGCACAGAGGGACAGAGACTGGGGCTGCTTGCTTGTCTTGCCACCTGAAACTTCAAACGTAGCTTATGGGGTCCGTGCCGAGAGCCTGCGGCAGCCCTGCTCCGAAAATGCGAACGTCTGCAGATAGCCGGCAGGCAGAAGGGGCTAACCTGGAAAGCTGTTGCTCAGCCTCATCTGCCCACGGCACTGCTCGCACAGAGGCACAGAGACTGGGGCTGCTTGCTTGTCTTGCCACCTCAAACTTCAAACGTAGCTTATGGGGTCCGTGCTAGGAGCCTGCGGCAGCCCTGCTCCGAAAATGCGAACGTCTGCAGATAGCTGGCGGGCAGAAGGGGCTAGCCTGGAAAGCTGTTGCTCAGCCTCATCTGCCCACGGCACTGCTCGCACAGAGGCACAGAGACTGGGGCTGCTTGCTTGTCTTGCCACCTTAATCTTGAAACGTAGCTTATGGGGTCGTGTCGGGAGCATGCAGCAGCCCTGCTCCAAAAATGCAAACGTCTGCATATAGCTGGCAGGCAGAAGGGGCTAACCTGGAGAGCTGTTGCTTAGCCTCATCTGCCCACTTCACTGCTCGCACAGAGGCACAGAGACTGGGGCTGCTTGCTTGTCTTGCCACCTCAAACTTCAAAAGTAGCCTGGGAATGGAGTCGTTCCTTCTAGGCTACTTTGGCAGCCCTGCTCCGAAAATGCAAACGTCTGCAGATAGCTGGCAGGCAGAAGAGTCTAGCCTGGAAAGCTGTTGCTCAGCCTCATCTGCCCACGGCACTGCTCGCACAGAAGCAAAGAGACTGGGGCTGCTTGTTTGTCTTGCCACCTCAAACTTCAAACGTAGCTTATGGGGTCCGTGCCGGGAGCCTGCGGCAGCCCTGCTCCGAAAATGCGAACGTCTGCAGATAGCTGGCGGGCAGAAGAGGCTAGCCTGGAAAGCTGTCGCTCAGCCTCATCTGCCCACGGCACTGCTCGCACAGAGGCACAGAGACTGGGGCTGCTTGCTTGTCTTGCCACCTCAAACTTCAAACGTAGCTTATGCGGTCGTGTGGGGAACCTGTGGCAGCCCTGCTCCAAAAATGCAAACGTCTGCAGATAGCTGGCAGGCAGAAGAGGCTAACCTGGAGAGCTGTTGCTTAGCCTCATCTGCCCACGGCACTGCTCGCACAGAGGCACAGAGACTGGGGTTGTCTGCTTGTCTTGCCACCTCAAAATTCAAACGTAGCTTATGGGGTCCGTGCCGAGAGCCTGCGGCAGCCCTGCTCCGAAAATACGAACGTCTGCAGATAGCTGGCAGGCAGAAGGGGCTAGCCTGGAAAACTGTTGCTCAGCCTCATCTGCCCATGGCACTGCTCGCACAGAGCCACAGAGACTGGGGCTGCTTGCTTGTCTTGCCACCTCAAACTTGAAACGTAACTTATGGGGTCCGTGTCGAGAGCTTGCGGCAGCCCTGCTCCGAAAATGCGAACGTCTGCAGATAGCTGGCAGGCAGAAGGGGCTAGCCTGGAAAGCTGTTGCTCAGCCTCATCTGCCCACGGCACTGCTCGCACAGAGGCACAGAGACTGGGGCTGCTTGCTTGTCTTGCCCCCTCAAACTTCAAACGTAGCTTATGGGGTCCGTGTGGGGAGCCTGCGGTAGCCCTGCTCCGAAAATGCGAACGTCTGCAGATAGCTGGCAGGCAGAAGGGGCTAGCCTGGAAAGCTGTTGCTCAGCCTCATCTGCCCATGGCACTGCTCACATAGAGGCACAGAGACTGGGGCTGCTTGGTTGTCTTGCCACCTCAAACTTCAAAAGTAGCCTAGGAATAGGGGGGGTCCCTGCCAGTCATATTTCGCAGATGTGCTCCGAAAATGCGAAAAACTGCAGATAGCTGGCAGCCACAAGAGGCTAACCTGGAGAGCTGTTGCTTAGCCTCATCTGCCCATGGCACTGCTCGCACAGAGGCACAGAGACTAGGGCTGTCTGCTTGTCTTGACACCTCAAACTTCAAAAGTAGTGTGCGAATGGAGTTTTTCCTTCTAGGCTAGTTTGGCAGCCCTGCTCCGAAAATGCGAACGTCTGCAGATAGCTGGCAGGCAGAAGGGGCTAGCCTGGAAAGCTGTTGCTCAGCCTCATCTGCCCATGGCACTGCTCGCACAGAGCCACAGAGGCTGGGGCTGCTTGCTTGTCTTGCACCTCAAACTTGAAACGTAACTTAGGGGGTCCAGACCGGGTGCCTCCGGCAGCCCTGCTCTAAAAATGAGAACGTCTACAGGTAGCTGGCAGGCAGAAGGGGCTAGCCTGGAAAGCTGTTGCTCAGCCTCATCTGCCCATAGCACTGCTCGCACAGAGGCACAGATACTGGGGCTGCTTGCTTGTCTTGCCACCTGAAACTTCAAACGTAGCTTATGGGGTCCGTGCCGAGACCCTGCGGGAGCCCTGCTCCGAAAATGCGAACGTCTGCAGATAGCCGGCAGGCAGAAGGGGCTAGCCTGGAAAGCTGTTGATCAGCCTCATCTGCCCACGGCACTGCTCGCACAGAGGCACAGAGACTGGGGCTGCTTGCTTGTCTTGCCACCTCAAACTTCAAACGTAGATTATGGGGTCCGTGCCGGGAGCCTGCGACAGCCCTGCTCCGAAAATACGAACGTCTGCAGATAGCCGGCAGGCAGAAGGGGCTAGCCTGGAAAGCTGTTGCTGAGCCTCATCTGCCCACGGCACTGCTCGCACAGAGGCACAGAGACTGGGGCTGCTTGCTTGTCTTGCCACCTCAAACTTCAAACGTAGATTATGGGGACGTGTCGGGAGCCTGCGGCAGCCCTGCTCCAAAAATGCAAACGTCTGCATATAGATGGCAGGCAGAAGGGGCTAACCTGGAGAGCTGTTGCTTAGCCTCATCTGCCCACGGCACTGCTCGCACAGAGGCACAGAGACTGGGGTTGTCTGCTTGTCTTGCCACCTCAAACTTCAAATGTAGCTTATGGGGTCCGTGCCGAGAGCCTGCGGCAGCCCTGCTCCGAAAATGCGAACGTCTGCAGATAGCTGGCAGGCAGAAGGGGCTAGCCTGGAAAGCTGTTGCTCAGCCTCATCTGCCCACGGCACTGCTCGCACAGAGGCACAGAGACTGGGGCTGCTTGCTTGTCTTGCCACCTCAAACTTCAAACGTAGCATATGAGGTCCGTGTCTGGAGCCTGCGGCAGCCCTGCTTCGAAAATGCAAACGTCTGCAGATAGCTGGCAGGCAGAAGGGGCTAGCCTGGAAAGCTGTTGCTCAGCCTCATCTGCCCATGGCACTGCTCACATAGAGGCAAAGAGACTGGGGCTTCTTGCTTGTCTTGCCACCTCAAACTTCAAAAGTAGCCTAGGAATAGGAGGGGTCCCTGCCAGTCATATTTCGCAGATGTGCTCCGAAAATGCGAAAAACTGCAGATAGCTGGCAGCCACAAGGGGCTAACCTGGAGAGCTGTTGCTTAGCCTCATCTGCCCATGGCACTGCTCGCACAGAGGCACAGAGCCTAGGGCTGTCTGCTTGTCTTGACACCTCAAACTTCAAAAGTAGCGTGCGAATGGAGTTTTTCCTTCTAGGCTAGTTTGGCAGCCCTGCTGCGAAAATGCGAACGTCTGCAGATAGCTGGCAGGCAGAAGGGGCTAGCCTGGAAAGCTGTTGCTACGCCTCATCTGCCCATGGCACTGCTCGCACAGAGGCACAGAGACTGGGGCTGCTTGCTTGTCTTGCCACCTCAAACTTGAAACGTACCTTAGGGGGTCCAGGCCGGGTGCCTCCGGCAGCCCTGCTCCGAAAATGCGAACGTCTGCAGATAGCTGGCAGGCAGAAGGGGCTAGCCTGGAAAGCTGTTGCTCAGCCTCATCTGCCCATGGCACTGCTCGCACAGAGGCACAGAGACTGGGGCTGCTTGCTTGTCTTGCCACCTCAAACTTCAAACGTATCTTATGGGGTCCGTGCCGAGACCCTGCGGCAGCCCTGTTCCGAAAATTCGAACGTCTGCAGATAGCTGGCAGGCAGAAGGGGCTAGCCTGGAAAGCTGTTGCTCAGCCTCATCTGCCCACGGCACTGCTCGCACAGAGGCACAGAGACTGGGGCTGCTTGCTTGTCTTGCCACCTCAAACTTCCAACATAGCTTAGGGACACGTGCCGTGTGCCTCCGGCAACGCAGTTCTCAAAATGCGAACGTGTGCAGATAGCTGGCAGGGAGAAGGGGCTAACCCGGAGAGCTGTTTCTCAGCCTCATCTGCCCATGGCACTGCTCGCACAGAGGCACAGAGACTGGGGCTGCTTGCTTGTCTTGCCACCTCAAACTTCAAAAGTAGCCTGCGAATGGAGGTGTTCCTTCTAGGCTACTTTGGCAGCCCTGCTCCGAAAATGCGAACGTCTGCAGATAGCTGGCAGGCAGAAGGGGCTAGCCTGGAAAGCTGTTGCTCAGCCTCATCTGCCCATGGCACTGATTGCAAGAGTCACAGAGACTGGGGCTGCTTGCTTGTCTTGCCACCTCAAACTTCAAACGTAACTTAGGGGGTCCAGACCGGGTGCCTCCGGCAGCCCTGCTCTAAAAATGGGAACGTCTACAGGTAGCTGGCAGGCAGAAGGGGCTAGCCTGGAAAGCTGTTGATCAGCCTCATCTGCCCACGGCACTGCTCGCACAGAGGCACAGAGACTGGGGCTGCTTGCTTGTCTTGCCACCTCAAACTTCAAACGTAGCTTATGGGGTCCGTGCCAGGAGCCTGCGGCAGCCCTGCTCCGAAAATGCGAACGTCTGCAGATAGCTGGCGGGCAGAAGGGGCTAGCCTGGAAAGCTGTTGCTCAGCCTCATCTGCCCACGGCACTGCTCGCACAGAGGCACAGAGACTGGGGCTGCTTGCTTGTCTTGCCACCTCAAACTTCAAACGTATCTTATGGGGCCGTGTCGGGAGCCTGCAGCAGCCCTGCTCCAAAAATGCAAACGTCTGCATATAGCTGGCAGGCAGAAGGGGCTAACCTGGAGAGCTGTTGCTTAGCCTCATCTGCCCACGGCACTGCTCGCACAGAGGCACAGAGACTGGGGCTGCTTGCTTGTCTTGCCACCTCAAACTTCAAAAGTAGCCTGCGAATGGATTTGTTCCTTCTAGGCTACTTTGGCAGCCCTGCTGCGAAAATGCGAACGTCTGCAGATAGCTGGCAGGCAGAAGGGGCTAGCCTGGAAAGCTGTTGCTCAGCCTCATCTGCCCACGGCACTGCTCGCACAGAGGCACAGAGACTGGGGCTGCTTGCTTGTCTTGCCACCTCAAACTTCAAACGTAGCTTATGAGGTCCGTGTCTGGAGCCTGCGGCAGCCCTGCTTCGAAAATGCGAACGTCTGCAGATAGCTGGCAGGCAGAAGGGGCTAGCCTGGAAAGCTGTTGCTCAGCCTCATCTGCCCATGGCACTGCTCACATAGAGGCAAAGAGACTGGGGCTTCTTGCTTGTCTTGCCACCTCAGACTTCAAAAGTAGCCTAGGTATAGGGGGGGTCCCTGCCAGTCATATTTCGCAGATGTGCTCCGAAAATGCGAAAAACTGCAGATAGCTGGCAGCCACAAGGGGCTAACTTGGAGAGCTGTTGCTTAGCCTCATCTGCCCTTGGCACTGCTCGCACAGAGGCACAGAGCCTAGGGCTGTCTGATTGTCTTGACACCTCAAACTTCAAAAGTAGCGTGCGAATGGAGTTTTTCCTTCTAGGCTAGTTTGGCAGCCCTGCTCCGAAAATGCGAACGTCTGCACATAGCTGGCAGGCAGAAGGGGCTAGCCTGGAAAGCTGTTGCTGCGCCTCATCTGCCCATGGCACTGCTCGCACAGAGGCACAGAGACTGGGGCTGCTTGCTTGTCTTGCCACCTCAAACTTGAAACGTAACTTAGGGGGTCCAGGCCGGGTGCCTCCGGCAGCCCTGCTCCGAAAATGCGAACGTCTGCAGATAGCTGGCAGGCAGAAGGGGCTAGCCTGGAAAGCTGTTGCTCAGCCTCATCTGCCCACGGCACTGCTCGCACAGAGGCACAGAGACTGGGGCTGCTTGCTTGTCTTGCCACCTCAAACTTCAAACGTATCTTATGGGGTCCGTGCCGAGACCCTGCGGCAGCCCTGTTCCGAAAATTCGAACGTCTGCATATAGCTGGCAGGCAGAAGGGGCTAGCCTGGAAAGCTGTTGCTCAGCCTCATCTGCCCACGGCACTGCTCGCATAGAGGCACAGAGACTGGGGCTGCTTGGTTGTCTTGCCACCTCAAACTTGAAACGTAGCTTATGGGGTCGTGTCGGGAGCCTGCGGCAGCCCAGCTCCAAAAATGCAAACGTCTGCATATAGCTGGCAGGCAGAAGGGGCTAACCTGGAGAGCTGTTGCTTAGCCTCATCTGCCCACGGCACTGCTCGCACAGAGGCACAGAGACTGGGGTTGTCTGCTTGTCTTGCCACCTCAAACTTCAAACGTAGCTTATGGGGTCCGTGCCGAGAGCCTGCGGCAGCCCTGCTCCGAAAATGCGAACGTCTGCAGATAGCTGGCAGGCAGAAGGGGCTAGCCTGGAAAGCTGTTGCTCAGCCTCATCTGCCCACGGCACTGCTCGCACAGAGGCACAGAGACTGGGGCTGCTTGCTTGTCTTGCCACCTCAAACTTCCAACATAGCTTAGGGACACGTGCCGTGTGCCTCCGGCAACGCAGTTCTAAAAATGCGAACGTGTGCAGATAGCTGGCAGGGAGAAGGGGCTAACCCGGAGAGCTGTTGCTCAGCCTCATCTGACCATGGCACTGCTTGCACAGAGGCACAGAGACTGGGGCTGCTTGCTTGTCTTGCCACCTCAAACTTCAAAAGTAGCCTGCGAATGGAGTTATTCCTTCTAGGCTACTTTGGCAGCCCTGCTCCGAAAATGCGAACGTCTGCAGATAGATGGCGGGCAGAAGGGGCTAGCCTGGAAAGCTGTTGCTCAGCCTCATCTGCCCACGGCACTGCTCGCACAGAAGTACAGAGACTGTGGCTGCTTGTTTGTCTTGCCACCTCAAACTTCAAACGTAGCTTATGAGTCCAGACCGGGTGCCTCCGGCAGCCCTGCTCTAAAAATGAGAACGTCTGCAGGTAGCTGCCAGGCAGAAGGGGCTAGCCTGGAAAGCTGTTGCTCAGCCTCATCTGCCCATAGCACTGCTCGCACAGAGGCACAGAGACTGGGGCTGCTTGCTTGTCTTGCCACCTCAAACTTCAAACGTAGCTTATGGGGTCCGTGCCGAGACCCTGCGGCAGCCCTGCTCCGAAAATGCGAACGTCTGCAGATAGCTGGCGGGCAGAAGGGGCTAGCCTGGAAAGCTGTTGCTCAGCCTCATCTGCCCACGGCACTGCTCGCACAGAGGCACAGAGACTGGGGCTGCTTCTTGTCTTGCCACCTCAAACTTCAAAAGTAGCCTGCGAATGGATTTGTTCCTTCTAGGCTACTTTGGCAGCCCTGCTCCGAAAATGCAAACGTCTGCAGATAGATGGCGGGCAGAAGGGGCTAGCCTGAAAAGCTGTTGCTCAGCCTCATCTGCCCACGGCACTGCTCGCACAGAGGCACAGAGACTGGGGCTGCTTGCTTGTCTTGCCACCTCAAACTTCAAAAGTAGCCTGCGAATGGAGTTATTCCTTCTAGGCTACTTTGGCAGCCCTGCTCCGAAAATGCGAACGTCTGCAGATAGATGGCGGGCAGAAGGGGCTAGCCTGGAAAGCTGTTGCTCAGCCTCATCTGCCCACGGCACTGCTCGCACAGAAGTACAGAGACTGTGGCTGCTTGTTTGTCTTGCCACCTCAAACTTCAAACGTAGCTTATGAGTCCAGACCGGGTGCCTCCGGCAGCCCTGCTCCGAAAATGCCAGCGTCTGCAGATAGCCGGCAGGCAGAAGGGGCTAGCCTGGAAAGCTGTTGCTACGCCTCATCTGCCCATGGCACTGCTCACACAGAGGCAAAGAGACTGGGGCTTCTTGCTTGTCTTGCCACCTCAAACTTCAAAAGTAGCCTAGGAATAGGGGGGGTCCCTGCCAGTCATATTTCGCAGATGTGCTTCTACAACGCGAAAAACTGCAAATAGCTGGCAGCCACAAGGGGCTAACCTGGAGAGCTGTTGCTTAGCCTCATCTGCCCATGGCACTGCTCGCACAGAGGCACAGAGCCTAGGGCTGTCTGCTTGTCTTGACACCTCAAACTTCAAAAGTAGCGTGCGAATGGAGTTTTTCCTTCTAGGCTAGTTTGGCAGCCCTGCTCCGAAAATGCGAACGTCTGCAGATAGCTGGCAGGCAGAAGGGGCTAGCCTGGAAAGCTGTTGCTCAGCCTCATCTGCCCACGGCACTGCTCGCACAGAGGCACAGAGACTGGGGCTGCTTGCTTGTCTTGCCACCTCAAACTTCAAACGTAGCTTATGGGGTCCGTGCCGGGAGCCTCCGGCAGCCCTGCTCCGAAAATGCGAACGTCTGCAGATAGCTGGCAGGCAGAAGGGGCTAGCCTGGAAAGCTGTTGCTCAGCCTCATCTGCCCACGGCACTGCTCGCACAGAGGCACAGAGACTGGGGCTGCTTGCTTGTCTTGCCACCTCAAACTTCAAACGTAGCTTATGGGGTCTGTGCCGAGAGCCTCCGGCAGCCCTTCTCCGAAAATGCCAAACTCTGCAGATAGCTGGCTGGCAGAAGGGGCTAGCCTGGAAAGCTGTTGCTCAGCCTCATCTGCCCACGGCACTGCTCGCACAGAGGCACAGAGACTGGGGCTGCTTGGTTGTCTTGCCACCTCAAACTTCCAACATAGCTTAGGGGCACGTGCCGTGTGCCTCCGGCAACGCAGATCCAAAAATGCGAACGTCTGCAGATAGCTGGCAGGCAGAAGGGGCTAACCCGGAAAGCTGTTGCTCAGCCTCATCTGCCCATGGCACTGCTTGCACAGAGGCACAGAGACTGGGGCTGCTTGCTTGTCTTGCCACCTCAAACTTCAAAAGTAGCCTGCGAATGGAGTTGTTCCTTCTAGGCTACTTTGGCAGCCCTGCTCCGAAAATGCGAACGTCTGCAGATAGCTGGCAGGCAGAAGGGGCTAGCCTGGAAAGCTGTTGCTCAGCCTCATCTGCCCACGGCACTGCTCGCACAGAGGCACAGAGACTGGGGATGCTTGCTTGTCTTGCCACCTCAAACTTCAAAAGTAGCCTAGGAATAGGGGGGGTCCCTGCCAGTCATATTTAGCAGATGTGCTCCGCAAATGCGAAAAACTGCAGATAGCTGGCAGCCACAAGGGGCTAACCTGGAGAGCTGTTGCTTAGCCTCATCTGCCCATGGCACTGCTCGCACAGAGGAACAGAGCCTAGGGCTGTCTGCTTGTCTTGACACCTCAAACTTCAAAAGTAGCGTGCGAATGGAGTATTTCCGTCTAGGCTAGTTTGGCAGCCCTGCTCCGAAAATGCGAACGTCTGCAGATAGCTGGCAGGCAGAAGGGGCTAGCCTGGAAAGCTGTTGCTCAGCCTCATCTGCCCACGGCACTGCTCGCACAGAGGCACAGAGACTGTGGCTGCTTGCTTGTCTTGCCACCTCAAACTTCAAACGTAGCTTATGGGGTCCGTGCCGAGAGCCTGCGGCAGCCCTGCTCCGAAAATGCCAACGTCTGCAGATAGCCGGCAGGCAGAAGGGGCTAGCCTGGAAAGCTGTTGCTCAGCCTCATCTGCGCACGGCACTGCTCGCACAGAGGCACAGAGACTGGGGCTGCTTGCTTGTCTTGCCAACTCCAACTTCAAACGTAGCTTATGGGGTCCGTGCCAGGAGCCTGCGGCAGCCCTGCTCCGAAAATGCGAACGTCTGCAGATAGCTGGCGGGCAGAAGGGGCTAGCCTGGAAAGCTGTTGCTCAGCCTCATCTGCCCACGGCACTGCTCGCACAGAGGCACAGAGACTGGGGCTGCTTGCTTGTCTTGCCACCTCAAACTTCAAACGTAGCTTATGAGGTCCGTGTCTGGAGCCTGCGGCAGCCCTGCTTCGAAAATGCGAACGTCTGCAGATAGCTGGCAGGCAGAAGGGGCTAGCCTGGAAAGCTGTTGCTCAGCCTCATCTGCCCATGGCACTGCTCACATAGAGGCAAAGAGACTGGGGCTTCTTGCTTGTCTTGCCACCTCAGACTTCAAAGGAAGCCTAGGAATAGGGGGGGTCCCTGCCAGTCATATTTCGCAGATGTGCTCCGAAAATGCGAAAAACTGCAGATAGCTGGCAGCCACAAGGGGCTAACCTGGAGAGCTGTTGCTTAGCCTCATCTGCCCATGGCACTGCTCGCACAGAGGCACAGAGCCTAGGGCTGTCTGCTTGTCTTGCCACCTCAAACTTCAAAAGTAGCGTGCGAATGGAGTTTTTCCTTCTAGGCTAGTTTGGCAGCCCTGCTCCGAAAATGCGAACGTCTGCAGATAGCTGGCAGGCAGAAGGGGCTAGCCTGGAAAGCTGTTGCTACGCCTCATCTGCCCATGGCACTGCTCGCACAGAGGCACAGAGACTGGGGCTGCTTGCTTGTCTTGCCACCTCAAACTTGAATCGTAACTTAGGGGGTCCAGGCCGGGTGCCTCCGGCAGCCCTGCTCCGAAAATGCGAACGTCTGCAGATAGCTGGCAGGCAGAAGGGGCTAGCCTGGAAAGCTGTTGCTCAGCCTCATCTGCCCACGGCACTGCTCGCACAGAGGCACAGAGACTGGGGCTGCTTGCTTGTCTTGCCACCTCAAACTTCAAACGTATCTTATGGGGTCCGTGCCGAGACCCTGCGGCAGCCCTGTTCCGAAAATTCGAACGTCTGCATATAGCTGGCAGGCAGAAGGGGCTAGCCTGGAAAGCTGTTGCTCAGCCTCATCTGCCCACGGCACTGCTCGCACAGAGGCACAGAGACTGGGGCTGCTTGGTTGTCTTGCCACCTCAAACTTGAAACGTAGCTTATAGGGTCGTGTCGGGAGCCTGCGGTAGCCCAGCTCCAAAAATGCAAACGTCTGCATATAGCTGGCAGGCAGAAGGGGCTAACCTGGAGAGCTGTTGCTTAGCCTCATCTGCCCATGGCACTGCTCACATAGAGGCAAAGAGACTGGGGCTTCTTGCTTGTCTTGCCACCTCAGACTTCAAAAGAAGCCTAGGAATAGGGGGGGTCCCTGCCAGTCATATTTCGCAGATGTGCTCCGAAAATGCGAAAAACTGCAGATAGCTGGCAGCCACAAGGGGATAACCTGGAGAGCTGTTGCTTAGCCTCATCTGCCCATGGCACTGCTCGCACAGAGGCACAGAGCCTAGGGCTGTCTGCTTGTCTTGACACCTCAAACTTCAAAAGTAGCGTGCGAATGGAGTTTTTCCTTCTAGGCTAGTTTGGCAGCCCTGCTCCGAAAATGCGAACGTCTGCAGATAGCTGGCAGGCAGAAGGGGCTAGCCTGGAAAGCTGTTGCTACGCCTCATCTGCCCATGGCACTGCTCGCACAGAGGCACAGAGACTGGGGCTGCTTGTTTGTCTTGCCACCTCAAACTTCAAACGTAGCTTATGAGTCCAGACCGGGTTCCTCCGGCAGCCCTGCTCCGAAAATGCCAGCGTCTGCAGATAGCCGGCAGGCAGAAGGGGCTAGCCTGGAAAGCTGTTGCTACGCCTCATCTGCCCATGGCACTGCTCACACAGAGGCAAAGAGACTGGGGCTTCTTGCTTGTCTTGCCACCTCAAACTTCAAAAGTAGCCTAGGAATAGGGGGGGTCCCTGCCAGTCATATTTCGCAGATGTGCTTCTACAACGCGAAAAACTGCAAATAGCTGGCAGCCACAAGGGGCTAACCTGGAGAGCTGTTGCTTAGCCTCATCTGCCCATGGCACTGCTCGCACAGAGGCACAGAGCCTAGGGCTGTCTGCTTGTCTTGACACCTCAAACTTCAAAAGTAGCGTGCGAATGGAGTTTTTCCTTCTAGGCTAGTTTGGCAGCCCTGCTCCGAAAATGCGAACGTCTGCAGATAGCTGGCAGGCAGAAGGGGCTAGCCTGGAAAGCTGTTGCTCAGCCTCATCTGCCCACGGCACTGCTCGCACAGAGGCACAGAGACTGGGGCTGCTTGCTTGTCTTGCCACCTCAAACTTCAAACGTAGCTTATGGGGTCCCTGCCGGGAGCCTCCGGCAGCCCTGCTCCGAAAATGCGAACGTCTGCAGATAGCTGGCAGGCAGAAGGGGCTAGCCTGGAAAGCTGTTGCTCAGCCTCATCTGCCCACGGCACTGCTCGCACAGAGGCACAGAGACTGGGGCTGCTTGCTTGTCTTGCCACCTCAAACTTCAAACGTAGCTTATGGGGTCTGTGCCGAGAGCCTCCGGCAGCCCTTCTCCGAAAATGCGAACGTCTGCAGATAGCTGGCTGGCAGAAGGGGCTAGCCTGGAAAGCTGTTGCTCAGCCTCATCTGCCCACGGCACTGCTCGCACAGAGGCACAGAGACTGGGGCTGCTTGGTTGTCTTGCCACCTCAAACTTCCAACATAGCTTAGGGGCACGTGCCGTGTGCCTCCGGCAACGCAGATCCAAAAATGCGAACGTCTGCAGATAGCTGGCAGGCAGAAGGGGCTAACCCGGAAAGCTGTTGCTCAGCCTCATCTGCCCATGGCACTGCTTGCACAGAGGCACAGAGACTGGGGCTGCTTGCTTGTCTTGCCACCTCAAACTTCAAAAGTAGCCTGCGAATGGAGTTGTTCCTTCTAGGCTACTTTGGCAGCCCTGCTCCGAAAATGCGAACGTCTGCAGATAGCTGGCAGGCAGAAGGGGCTAGCCTGGAAAGCTGTTGCTCAGCCTCATCTGCCCACGGCACTGCTCGCACAGAGGCACAGAGACTGGGGATGCTTGCTTGTCTTGCCACCTCAAACTTCAAAAGTAGCCTAGGAATAGGGGGGGTCCCTGCCAGTCATATTTAGCAGATGTGCTCCGCAAATGCGAAAAACTGCAGATAGCTGGCAGCCACAAGGGGCTAACCTGGAGAGCTGTTGCTTAGCCTCATCTGCCCATGGCACTGCTCGCACAGAGGAACAGAGCCTAGGGCTGTCTGCTTGTCTTGACACCTCAAACTTCAAAAGTAGCGTGCGAATGGAGTATTTCCGTCTAGGCTAGTTTGGCAGCCCTGCTCCGAAAATGCGAACGTCTGCAGATAGCTGGCAGGCAGAAGGGGCTAGCCTGGAAAGCTGTTGCTCAGCCTCATCTGCCCATAGCACTGCTCGCACAGAGGCACAGAGACTGTGGCTGCTTGCTTGTCTTGCCACCTCAAACTTCAAACGTAGCTTATGGGGTCCGTGCCGAGAGCCTGCGGCAGCCCTGCTCCGAAAATGCCAACGTCTGCAGATAGCTGGCAGGCAGAAGGGGCTAGCCTGGAAAGCTGTTGCTCAGCCTCATCTGCGCACGGCACTGCTCGCACAGAGGCACAGAGACTGGGGCTGCTTGCTTGTCTTGCCAACTCCAACTTCAAACGTAGCTTATGGGGTCCGTGCCAGGAGCCTGCGGCAGCCCTGCTCCGAAAATGCGAACGTCTGCAGATAGCTGGCGGGCAGAAGGGGCTAGCCTGGAAAGCTGTTGCTCAGCCTCATCTGCCCACGGCACTGCTCGCACAGAGGCACAGAGACTGGGGCTGCTTGCTTGTCTTGCCACCTCAAACTTCAAACGTAGCTTATGAGGTCCGTGTCTGGAGCCTGCGGCAGCCCTGCTTCGAAAATGCGAACGTCTGCAGATAGCTGGCAGGCAGAAGGGGCTAGCCTGGAAAGCTGTTGCTCAGCCTCATCTGCCCATGGCACTGCTCACATAGAGGCAAAGAGACTGGGGCTTCTTGCTTGTCTTGCCACCTCAGACTTCAAAGGAAGCCTAGGAATAGGGGGGGTCCCTGCCAGTCATATTTCGCAGATGTGCTCCGAAAATGCGAAAAACTGCAGATAGCTGGCAGCCACAAGGGGCTAACCTGGAGAGCTGTTGCTTAGCCTCATCTGCCCATGGCACTGCTCGCACAGAGGCACAGAGCCTAGGGCTGTCTGCTTGTCTTGCCACCTCAAACTTCAAAAGTAGCGTGCGAATGGAGTTTTTCCTTCTAGGCTAGTTTGGCAGCCCTGCTCCGAAAATGCGAACGTCTGCAGATAGCTGGCAGGCAGAAGGGGCTAGCCTGGAAAGCTGTTGCTACGCCTCATCTGCCCATGGCACTGCTCGCACAGAGGCACAGAGACTGGGGCTGCTTGCTTGTCTTGCCACCTCAAACTTGAAACGTAACTTAGGGGGTCCAGGCCGGGTGCCTCCGGCAGCCCTGCTCCGAAAATGCGAACGTCTGCAGATAGCTGGCAGGCAGAAGGGGCTAGCCTGGAAAGCTGTTGCTCAGCCTCATCTGCCCACGGCACTGCTCGCACAGAGGCACAGAGACTGGGGCTGCTTGCTTGTCTTGCCACCTCAAACTTCAAACGTATCTTATGGGGTCCGTGCCGAGACCCTGCGGCAGCCCTGTTCCGAAAATTCGAACGTCTGCATATAGCTGGCAGGCAGAAGGGGCTAGCCTGGAAAGCTGTTGCTCAGCCTCATCTGCCCACGGCACTGCTCGCACAGAGGCACAGAGACTGGGGCTGCTTGGTTGTCTTGCCACCTCAAACTTGAAACGTAGCTTATAGGGTCGTGTCGGGAGCCTGCGGTAGCCCAGCTCCAAAAATGCAAACGTCTGCATATAGCTGGCAGGCAGAAGGGGCTAACCTGGAGAGCTGTTGCTTAGCCTCATCTGCCCATGGCACTGCTCACATAGAGGCAAAGAGACTGGGGCTTCTTGCTTGTCTTGCCACCTCAGACTTCAAAAGAAGCCTAGGAATAGGGGGGGTCCCTGCCAGTCATATTTCGCAGATGTGCTCCGAAAATGCGAAAAACTGCAGATAGCTGGCAGCCACAAGGGGCTAACCTGGAGAGCTGTTGCTTAGCCTCATCTGCCCATGGCACTGCTCGCACAGAGGCACAGAGCCTAGGGCTGTCTGCTTGTCTTGACACCTCAAACTTCAAAAGTAGCGTGCGAATGGAGTTTTTCCTTCTAGGCTAGTTTGGCAGCCCTGCTCCGAAAATGCGAACGTCTGCAGATAGCTGGCAGGCAGAAGGGGCTAGCCTGGAAAGCTGTTGCTACGCCTCATCTGCCCATGGCACTGCTCGCACAGAGGCACAGAGACTGGGGCTGCTTGCTTGTCTTGCCACCTCAAACTTGAAACGTAACTTAGGGGGTCCAGGCCGGGTGCCTCCGGCAGCCCTGCTCCGAAAATGCGAACGTCTGCAGATAGCTGGCAGGCAGAAGGGGCTAGCCTGGAAAGCTGTTGCTCAGCCTCATCTGCCCACGGCACTGCTCGCACAGAGGCACAGAGACTGGGGCTGCTTGCTTGTCTTGCCACCTCAAACTTCAAACGTATCTTATGGGGTCCGTGCCGAGACCCTGCGGCAGCCCTGTTCCGAAAATTCGAACGTCTGCATATAGCTGGCAGGCAGAAGGGGCTAGCCTGGAAAGCTGTTGCTCAGCCTCATCTGCCCACGGCACTGCTCGCACAGAGGCACAGAGACTGGGGCTGCTTGGTTGTCTTGCCACCTCAAACTTGAAACGTAGCTTATAGGGTCGTGTCGGGAGCCTGCGGTAGCCCAGCTCCAAAAATGCAAACGTCTGCATATAGCTGGCAGGCAGAAGGGGCTAACCTGGAGAGCTGTTGCTTAGCCTCATCTGCCCACGGCACTGCTCGCACAGAGGCACAGAGACTGGGGTTGTCTGCTTCTCTTGCCAACTCAAACTTCAAACGTAGCTTATGGGGTCCGTGCCGAGAGCCTGCGGCAGCCCTGCTCCGAAAATGCCAACGTCTGCAGATAGCTGGCAGGCAGAAGGGGCTAGCCTGGAAAGCTGTTGCTCAGCCTCATCTGCCCACGGCACTGCTCGCACAGAGGCACAGAGACTGGGGCTGCTTGCTTGTCTTGCCACCTCAAACTTCAAAAGTAGCCTACGAATGGAGTTGTTCCTTCTAGGCTACTTTGGCAGCCCTGCTCCGAAAATGCGAACGTCTGCAGATAGATGGCGGGCAGAAGGGGCTAGCCTGGAAAGCTGTTGCTCAGCCTCATCTGCCCACGGCACTGCTCGCACAGAAGCACAGAGACTGTGGCTGCTTGTTTGTCTTGCCGCCTCAAACTTCACACGTAGCTTATGAGTCCAGACCGGGTGCCTCCGGCAGCCCTGCTCTAAAAATGAGAACGTCTGCAGGTAGCTGGCAGGCAGAAGGGGCTAGCCTGGAAAGCTGTTGCTCAGCCTCATCTGCCCATAGCACTGCTCGCACAGAGGCACAGAGACTGGGGCTGCTTGCTTGTCTTGCCACCTCAAACTTCAAACGTAGCTTATGGGGTCCGTGCCAGGAGCCTGCGGCAGCCCTGCTCCGAAAATGCGAACGTTTGCAGATAGCTGGCGGGCAGAAGGGGCTAGCCTGGAAAGCTGTTGCTCAGCCTAATCTGCCCACGGCACTGCTCGCACAGAGGCACAGAGACTGGGGCTGCTTGCTTGTCTTGCCACCTCAAACTTCAAACGTAGCTTATGGGGTCCGAGCCGTGTGCCTCCGGCAACGCAGATCCAAAAATGCGAACGTCTGCAGATAGCTGGCAGGCAGAAGGGGCTAACCCGGAGAGCTGTTGCTCAGCCTCATCTGCCCATGGCACTGCTTGCACAGAGGCACAGAGACTGGGGCTGCTTGCTTGTCTTGCCACCTCAAACTTCAAAAGTAGCCTGCGAATGGAGTTGTTCCTTCTAGGCTACTTTGGCAGCCCTGCTCCGAAAATGCGAACGTCTGCAGATAGCTGGCAGGCAGAAGGGGCTAGCCTGGAAAGCTGTTGCTCAGCCTCATCTGCCCACGGCACTGCTCGCACAGAGGCACAGAGACTGGGGCTGCTTGCTTGTCTTGCCCCCTCAAACTTCAAACGTAGCTTATGAGGTCCGTGTCTGGAGCCTGCGGCAGCCCTGCTTCGAAAATGCGAACGTCTGCAGATAGCTGGCAGGCAGAAGGGGCTAGCCTGGAAAGCTGTTGCTCAGCCTCATCTGCCCATGGCACTGCTCATATAGAGGCAAAGAGACTGGGGCTTCTTGCTTGTCTTGCCACCTCAAACTTCAAAAGTAGCCTAGGAATAGGGGGGGTCCCTGCCAGTCATATTTCGCAGATGTGCTCCGAAAATGCGAAAAACTGCAGATAGCTGGCAGGCAGAAGGGGCTAGCCTGGAAAGCTGTTGCTCAGCCTCATCTGCCCATAGCACTGCTCGCACAGAGGCACAGAGACTGGGGCTGCTTGCTTGTCTTGCCACCTGAAACTTCAAACGTAGCTTATGGGGTCCGTGCCAGGAGCCTGCGGCAGCCCTGCTCCGAAAATGCGAACGTCTGCAGATAGCTGGCGGGCAGAAGGGGCTAGCCTGGAAAGCTGTTGCTCAGCCTAATCTGCCCACGGCACTGCTCGCACAGAGGCACAGAGACTGGGGCTGCTTGCTTGTCTTGCCACCTCAAACTTCAAACGTAGCTTATGGGGTCCGAGCCGTGTGCCTCCGGCAACGCAGATCCAAAAATGCGAACGTCTGCAGATAGCTGGCAGGCAGAAGGGGCTAACCAGGAGAGCTGTTGCTCAGCCTCATCTGCCCATGGCACTGCTTGCACAGAGGCACAGAGACTGGGGCTGCTTGCTTGTCTTGCCACCTCAAACTTCAAAAGTAGCCTGCGAATGGATTTGTTCCTTCTAGGCTACTTTGGCAGCCCTGCTGTGAAAATGCGAACGTCTGCAGATAGCTGGCAGGCAGAAGGGGCTAGCCTGGAAAGCTGTTGCTCAGCCTCATCTGCCCATGGCACTGCTCACATAGAGGCAAAGAGACTGGGGCTTCTTGCTTGTCTTGCCACCTCAGACTTCAAAAGAAGCCTAGGAATAGGGGGGGTCCCTGCCAGTCATATTTCGCAGATGTGCTCCGCAAATGCGAAAAACTGCAGATAGCTGGCAGCCACAAGGGGCTAACCTGGAGAGCTGTTGCTTAGCCTCATCTGCCCATGGCACTGCTCGCACAGAGGCACAGAGCCTAGGGCTGTCTGCTTGTCTTGACACCTCAAACTTCAAAAGTAGCGTGCGAATGGAGTTTTTCCTTCTAGGCTAGTTTGGCAGCCCTGCTCCGAAAATGCGAACGTCTGCAGATAGCTGGCAGGCAGAAGGGGCTAGCCTGGAAAGCTGTTGCTACGCCTCATCTGCCCATGGCACTGCTCGCACAGAGGCACAGAGACTGGGGCTGCTTGCTTGTCTTGCCACCTCAAACTTGAAACGTAACTTAGGGGGTCCAGGCCGGGTGCCTCCGGCAGCCCTGCTCCGAAAATGCCAACGTCTGCAGATAGCTGGCAGGCAGAAGGGGCTAGCCTGGAAAGCTGTTGCTCAGCCTCATCTGCCCACGGCACTGCTCGCACAGAGGCACAGAGACTGGGGCTGCTTGCTTGTCTTGCCACCTCAAACTTCAAACGTATCTTATGGGGTCCGTGCCGAGACCCTGCGGCAGCCCTGTTCCGAAAATTCGAACGTCTGCATATAGCTGGCAGGCAGAAGGGGCTAGCCTGGAAAGCTGTTGCTCAGCCTCATCTGCCCACGGCACTGCTCGCACAGAGGCACAGAGACTGGGGCTGCTTGGTTGTCTTGCCACCTCAAACTTGAAACGTAGCTTATAGGGTCGTGTCGGGAGCCTGCGGTAGCCCAGCTCCAAAAATGCAAACGTCTGCATATAGCTGGCAGGCAGAAGGGGCTAACCTGGAGAGCTGTTGCTTAGCCTCATCTGCCCACGGCACTGCTCGCACAGAGGCACAGAGACTGGGGTTGTCTGCTTCTCTTGCCACCTCAAACTTCAAACGTAGCTTATGGGGTCCGTGCCGAGAGCCTGCGGCAGCCCTGCTCCGAAAATGCCAACGTCTGCAGATAGCTGGCAGGCAGAAGGGGCTAGCCTGGAAAGCTGTTGCTCAGCCTCATCTGCCCACGGCACTGCTCGCACAGAGGCACAGAGACTGGGGCTGCTTGCTTGTCTTGCCACCTCAAACTTCAAAAGTAGTCTACGAATGGAGTTGTTCCTTCTAGGCTACTTTGGCAGCCCTGCTCCGAAAATGCGAACGTCTGCAGATAGATGGCGGGCAGAAGGGGCTAGCCTGGAAAGCTGTTGCTCAGCCTCATCTGCCCACGGCACTGCTCGCACAGAAGCACAGAGACTGTGGCTGCTTGTTTGTCTTGCCGCCTCAAACTTCACACGTAGCTTATGAGTCCAGACCGGGTGCCTCCGGCAGCCCTGCTCTAAAAATGAGAACGTCTGCAGGTAGCTGGCAGGCAGAAGGGGCTAGCCTGGAAAGCTGTTGCTCAGCCTCATCTGCCCATAGCACTGCTCGCACAGAGGCACAGAGACTGGGGCTGCTTGCTTGTCTTGCCACCTCAAACTTCAAACGTAGCTTATGGGGTCCGTGCCAGGAGCCTGCGGCAGCCCTGCTCCGAAAATGCGAACGTCTGCAGATAGCTGGCGGGCAGAAGGGGCTAGCCTGGAAAGCTGTTGCTCAGCCTAATCTGCCCACGGCACTGCTCGCACAGAGGCACAGAGACTGGGGCTGCTTGCTTGTCTTGCCACCTCAAACTTCAAACGTAGCTTATGGGGTCCGAGCCGTGTGCCTCCGGCAACGCAGATCCAAAAATGCGAACGTCTGCAGATAGCTGGCAGGCAGAAGGGGCTAACCCGGAGAGCTGTTGCTCAGCCTCATCTGCCCATGGCACTGCTTGCACAGAGGCACAGAGACTGGGGCTGCTTGCTTGTCTTGCCACCTCAAACTTCAAAAGTAGCCTGCGAATGGATTTGTTCCTTCTAGGCTACTTTGGCAGCCCTGCTGTGAAAATGCGAACGTCTGCAGATAGCTGGCAGGCAGAAGGGGCTAGCCTGGAAAGCTGTTGCTCAGCCTCATCTGCCCACGGCACTGCTCGCACAGAGGCACAGAGACTGGGGCTTCTTGCTTGTCTTGCCACCTCAAACTTCAAAAGAAGCCTAGGAATAGGGGGGGTCCCTGCCAGTCATATTTCGCAGATGTGCTCCGAAAATGCGAAAAACTGCAGATAGCTGGCAGCCACAAGGGGCTAACCTGGAGAGCTGTTGCTTAGCCTCATCTGCCCATGGCACTGCTCGCACAGAGGCACAGAGCCTAGGGCTGTCTGCTTGTCTTGACACCTCAAACTTCAAAAGTAGCGTGCGAATGGAGTTTTTCCTTCTAGGCTAGTTTGGCAGCCCTGCTCCGAAAATGCGAACGTCTGCAGATAGCTGGCAGGCAGAAGGGGCTAGCCTGGAAAGCTGTTGCTACGCCTCATCTGCCCATAGCACTGCTCGCACAGAGGCACAGAGACTGGGGCTGCTTGCTTGTCTTGCCACCTCAAACTTCAAACGTAACTTAGGGGGTCCAGGCCGGGTGCCTCCGGCAGCCCTGCTCCGAAAATGCGAACGTCTGCAGATAGCTGGCAGGCAGAAGGGGCTAGCCTGGAAAGCTGTTGCTCAGCCTCATCTGCCCACGGCACTGCTCGCACAGAAGCACAGAGACTGGGGCTGCTTGTTTGTCTTGCCGCCTCAAACTTCAAACGTAGCTTATGAGTCCAGACCGGGTGCCTCCGGCAGCCCTGCTCTAAAAATGAGAACGTCTGCAGGTAGCTGGCAGGCAGAAGGGGCTAGCCTGGAGAGCTGTTGCTCAGCCTCATCTGCCCACGGCACTGCTCGCACAGAGGCACAGAGACTGGGGCTGCTTGCTTGTCTTGCCACCTCAAACTTCAAACGTAGCTTATGAGGTCCGTGTCTGGAGCCTGCGGCAGCCCTGCTTCGAAAATGCGAACGTCTGCAGATAGCTGGCAGGCAGAAGGGGCTAGCCTGGAAAGCTGTTGCTCAGCCTCATCTGCCCATGGCACTGCTCACATAGAGGCAAAGAGACTGGGGCTTCTTGCTTGTCTTGCCACCTCAGACTTCAAAAGAAGCCTAGGAATAGGGGGGGTCCCTGCCAGTCATATTTCGCAGATGTGCTCCGAAAATGCGAAAAACTGCAGATAGCTGGCAGCCACAAGGGGCTAACCTGGAGAGCTGTTGCTTAGCCTCATCTGCCCATGGCACTGCTCGCACAGAGGCACAGAGCCTAGGGCTGTCTGCTTGTCTTGACACCTCAAACTTCAAAAGTAGTGTGCGAATGGAGTTTTTCCTTCTAGGCTAGTTTGGCAGCCCTGCTCCGAAAATGCGAACGTCTGCAGATAGCTGGCAGGCAGAAGGGGCTAGCCTGGAAATCTGTTGCTACGCCTCATCTGCCCATGGCACTGCTCGCACAGAGGCACAGAGACTGGGGCTGCTTGCTTGTCTTGCCACCTCAAACTTGAAACGTAACTTAGGGGGTCCAGGCCGGGTGCCTCCGGCAGCCCTGCTCCGAAAATGCGAACGTCTGCAGATAGCTGGCAGGCAGAAGGGGCTAGCCTGGAAAGCTGTTGCTCAGCCTCATCTGCCCACGGCACTGCTCGCACAGAGGCACAGAGACTGGGGCTGCTTGCTTGTCTTGCCACCTCAAACTTCAAACTTATCTTATGGGGTCCGTGCCGAGACCCTGCGGCAGCCCTGTTCCGAAAATTCGAACGTCTGCATATAGCTGGCAGGCAGAAGGGGCTAGCCTGGAAAGCTGTTGCTCAGCCTCATCTGCCCACGGCACTGCTCGCACAGAGGCACAGAGACTGGGGCTGCTTGGTTGTCTTGCCACCTCAAACTTGAAACGTAGCTTATAGGGTCGTGTCGGGAGCCTGCGGTAGCCCAGCTCCAAAAATGCAAACGTCTGCATATAGCTGGCAGGCAGAAGGGGCTAACCTGGAGAGCTGTTGCTTAGCCTCATCTGCCCACGGCACTGCTCGCACAGAGGCACAGAGACTGGGGTTGTCTGCTTCTCTTGCCACCTCAAACTTCAAACGTAGCTTATGGGGTCCGTGCCGAGAGCCTGCGGCAGCCCTGCTCCGAAAATGCCAACGTCTGCAGATAGCTGGCAGGCAGAAGGGGCTAGCCTGGAAAGCTGTTGCTCAGCCTCATCTGCCCACGGCACTGCTCGCACAGAGGCACAGAGACTGGGGCTGCTTGCTTGTCTTGCCACCTCAAACTTCAAAAGTAGCCTACGAATGGAGTTGTTCCTTCTAGGCTACTTTGGCAGCCCTGCTCCGAAAATGCGAACGTCTGCAGATAGATGGCGGGCAGAAGGGGCTAGCCTGGAAAGCTGTTGCTCAGCCTCATCTGCCCACGGCACTGCTCGCACAGAAGCACAGAGACTGTGGCTGCTTGTTTGTCTTGCCGCCTCAAACTTCAAACGTAGCTTATGAGTCCAGACCGGGTGCCTCCGGCAGCCCTGCTCTAAAAATGAGAACGTCTGCAGGTAGGTGGCAGGCAGAAGGGGCTAGCCTGGAAAGCTGTTGCTCAGCCTCATCTGCCCATAGCACTGCTCGCACAGAGGCACAGAGACTGGGGCTGCTTGCTTGTCTTGCCACCTCAAACTTCAAACGTAGCTTATGGGGTCCGTGCCAGGAGCCTGCGGCAGCCCTGCTCCGAAAATGCGAACGTCTGCAGATAGCTGGCGGGCAGAAGGGGCTAGCCTGGAAAGCTGTTGCTCAGCCTAATCTGCCCACGGCACTGCTCGCACAGAGGCACAGAGACTGGGGCTGCTTGCTTGTCTTGCCACCTCAAACTTCAAACGTAGCTTATGGGGTCCGAGCCGTGTGCCTCCGGCAACGCAGATCCAAAAATGCGAACGTCTGCAGATAGCTGGCAGGCAGAAGGGGCTAACCCGGAGAGCTGTTGCTCAGCCTCATCTGCCCATGGCACTGCTTGCACAGAGGCACAGAGACTGGGGCTGCTTGCTTGTCTTGCCACCTCAAACTTCAAAAGTAGCCTGCGAATGGATTTGTTCCTTCTAGGCTACTTTGGCAGCCCTGCTGTGAAAATGCGAACGTCTGCAGATAGCTGGCAGGCAGAAGGGGCTAGCCTGGAAAGCTGTTGCTCAGCCTCATCTGCCCACGGCACTGCTCGCACAGAGGCACAGAGACTGGGGCTGCTTGCTTGTCTTGCCCCCTCAAACTTCAAACGTAGTCTATGAGGTCCGTGTCTGGAGCCTGCGGCAGCCCTGCTTCGAAAATGCGAACGTCTGCAGATAGCTGGCAGGCAGAAGGGGCTAGCCTGGAAAGCTGTTGCTCAGCCTCATCTGCCCATGGCACTGCTCACATAGAGGCAAAGAGACTGGGGCTTCTTGCTTGTCTTGCCACCTCAAACTTCAAAAGTAGCCTAGGAATAGGGGGGGTCCCTGCCAGTCATATTTCGCAGATGTGCTCCGAAAATGCGAAAAACTGCAGATAGCTGGCAGCCACAAGGGGCTAACCTGGAGAGCTGTTGCTTAGCCTCATCTGCCCATGGCACTGCTCGCACAGAGGCACAGAGCCTAGGGCTGTCTGCTTGTCTTGACACCTCAAACTTCAAAAGTAGCGTGCGAATGGAGTTTTTCCTTCTAGGCTAGTTTGGCAGCCCTGCTCCGAAAATGCGAACGTCTGCAGATAGCTGGCAGGCAGAAGGGGCTAGCCTGGAAAGCTGTTGCTACGCCTCATCTGCCCATGGCACTGCTCGCACAGAGGCACAGAGACTGGGGCTACTTGCTTGTCTTGCCACCTCAAACTTGAAACGTAACTTAGGGGGTCCAGGCCGGGTGCCTCCGGCAGCCCTGCTCCGAAAATGCGAACGTCTGCAGATAGCTGGCAGGCAGAAGGGGCTAGCCTGGAAAGCTGTTGCTCAGCGTCATCTGCCCACGGCACTGCTCGCACAGAGGCACAGAGACTGGGGCTGCTTGCTTGTCTTGCCACCTCAAACTTCAAACGTATCTTATGGGGTCCGTGCCGAGACCCTGCGGCAGCCCTGTTCCGAAAATTCGAACGTCTGCATATAGCTGGCAGGCAGAAGGGGCTAGCCTGGAAAGCTGTTGCTCAGCCTCATCTGCCCACGGCACTGCTCGCACAGAGGCACAGAGACTGGGGCTGCTTGGTTGTCTTGCCACCTCAAACTTCAAACGTAGCTTATGGGGTCGTGTCGGGAGCCTGCGGCAGCCCAGCTCCAAAAATGCAAACGTCTGCATATAGCTGGCAGGCAGAAGGGGCTAACCTGGAGAGCTGTTGCTTAGCCTCATCTGCCCACGGCACTGCTCGCACAGAGGCACAGAGACTGGGGCTGCTTGCTTGTCTTGCCACCTCAAACTTCCAACATAGCTTAGGGACACGTGCCGTGTGCCTCCGGCAACGCAGTTCTAAAAGTGCGAAAGTGTGCAGATAGCTGGCAGGGAGAAGGGGCTAACCCGGAGAGCTGTTGCTCAGCCTCATCTGCCCATGGCACTGCTTGCACAGAGGCACAGAGACTGGGGCTGCTTGCTTGTCTTGCCACCTCAAACTTCAAAAGTAGCCTGCGAATGGAGTTGTTCCTTCTAGGCTACTTTGGCAGCCCTGCTCCGAAAATGCGAACGTCTGCAGATAGATGGCGGGCAGAAGGGGCTAGCCTGGAAAGCTGTTGCTCAGCCTCATCTGCCCACGGCACTGCTCGCACAGAAGCACAGAGACTGTGGCTGCTTGTTTGTCTTGCCACCTCAAACTTCAAACGTAGCTTATGAGTCCAGACCGGGTGCCTCCGGCAGCCCTGCTCTAAAAATGAGAACGTCTGCAGGTAGCTGGCAGGCAGAAGGGGCTAGCCTGGAAAGCTGTTGCTCAGCCTCATCTGCCCATAGCACTGCTCGCACAGAGGCACAGAGACTGGGGCTGCTTGCTTGTCTTGCCACCTCAAACTTCAAACGTAGCTTATGGGGTCCGTGCCGAGACCCTGCGGCAGCCCTGCTCCGAAAATGCGAACGTCTGCAGATAGCCGGCAGGCAGAAGGGGCTAGCCTGGAAAGCTGTTGCTCAGCCTCATCTGCCCACGGCACTGCTCGCACAGAGGCACAGAGACTGGGGCTGCTTGCTTGTCTTGCCACCTCAAACTTCAAACGTAGCTTATGGGGTCCGTGCCAGGAGACTGCGGCAGCCCTGCTCCGAAAATGCGAACGTCTGCAGATAGCTGGCGGGCAGAAGGGGCTAGCCTGGAAAGCTGTTGCTCAGCCTCATCTGCCCACGGCACTGCTCGCACAGAGGCACAGAGACTGGGGCTGCTTGCTTGTCTTGCCACCTCAAACTTCAAACGTAGCTTATGGGGTCCGTGCCAGGAGCCTGCGGCAGCCCTGCTCCGAAAATGCGAACGTCTGCAGATAGCTGGCAGGCAGAAGGGGCTAGCCTGGAAAGCTGTTGCTCAGCCTAATCTGCCCACGGCACTGCTCGCACAGAGGCACAGAGACTGGGGCTGCTTGCTTGTCTTGCCACCTCAAACTTCAAACGTAGCTTATGGGGTCCGAGCCGTGTGCCTCCGGCAACGCAGATCCAAAAATGCGAACGTCTGCAGATAGCTGGCAGGCAGAAGGGGCTAACCCGGAGAGCTGTTGCTCAGCCTCATCTGCCCATGGCACTGCTTGCACAGAGGCACAGAGACTGGGGCTGCTTGCTTGTCTTGCCACCTCAAACTTCAAAAGTAGCCTGCGAATGGATTTGTTCCTTCTAGGCTACTTTGGCAGCCCTGCTGCGAAAATGCGAAAGTCTGCAGATAGATGGCAGGCAGAAGGGGCTAGCCTGGAAAGCTGTTGCTCAGCCTCATCTGCCCACGGCACTGCTCGCACAGAGGCACAGAGACTGGGGCTGCTTGCTTGTCTTGCCCCCTCAAACATCAAACGTAGCTTATGAGGTCCGTGTCTGGAGCCTGCGGCAGCCCTGCTTCGAAAATGCGAACGTCTGCAGATAGCTGGCAGGCAGAAGGGGCTAGCCTGGAAAGCTGTTGCTCAGCCTCATCTGCCCATGGCACTGCTCACACAGAGGCAAAGAGACTGGGGCTTCTTGCTTGTCTTGCCACCTCAAACTTCAAAAGTAGCCTAGGAATAGGAGGGGTCCCTGCCAGTCATATTTCGCAGATGTGCTCCGAAAATGCGAAAAACTGCAGATAGCTGGCAGCCACAAGGGGCTAACCTGGAGAGCTGTTGCTTAGCCTCATCTGCCCATGGCACTGCTCGCACAGAGGCACAGAGCCTAGGGCTGTCTGCTTGTCTTGACACCTCAAACTTCAAAAGTAGCGTGCGAATGGAGTTTTTCCTTCTAGGCTAGTTTGGCAGCCCTGCTCCGAAAATGCGAACGTCTGCAGATAGCTGGCAGGCAGAAGGGGCTAGCCTGGAAAGCTGTTGCTACGCCTCATCTGCCCATAGCACTGCTCGCACAGAGGCACAGAGACTGGGGCTGCTTGCTTGTCTTGCCACCTCAAACTTCAAACGTAGCTTATGGGGTCCGTGCCGAGAACCTGCGGCAGCCCTGCTCCGAAAATGCGAACGTCTGCAGATAGCCGGCAGGCAGAAGGGGCTAGCCTGGAAAGCTGTTGCTCAGCCTCATCTGCCCACGGCACTGCTCGCACAGAGGCACAGAGACTGGGGCTGCTTGCTTGTCTTGCCACCTCAAACTTCAAACGTAGCTTATGGGGTCCGTGCCGGGAGCCTCCAGCAGCCCTGCTTCGAAAATGCCAACGTCTGCAGATAGCTGGCAGGCAGAAGGGGCTAGCCTGGAAAGCTGTTGCTCAGCCTCATCTGCCCACGGCACTGCTCGCACAGAGGCACAGAGACTGGGGCTGCTTGCTTGTCTTGCCACCTCAAACTTCAAACGTAGCTTATGGGGTCCGTGCCGGGAGCCTCCGGCAGCCCTGCTCCGAAAATGCGAACGTCTGCAGATAGCTGGCAGGCAGAAGGGGCTAGCCTGGAAAGCTGTTGCTCAGCCTCATCTGCCCACGGCACTGCTCGCACAGAGGCACAGAGACTGGGGCTGCTTGGTTGTCTTGCCACCTCAAACTTCCAACATAGCTTAGGGGCACGTGCCATGTGGCTCCGGCAACGCAGATCCAAAAATGCGAACGTCTGCAGATAGCTGGCAGGCAGAAGGGGCTAACCCGGAGAGCTGTTGCTCAGCCTCATCTGCCCATGGCACTGCTTGCACAGAGGCACAGAGACTGGGGCTGCTTGCTTGTCTTGCCACCTCAAACTTCAAAAGTAGCCTGCGAATGGAGTTGTTCCTTCTAGGCTACTTTGGCAGCCCTGCTCCGAAAATGCGAACGTCTGCAGATAGCTGGCAGGCAGAAGGGGCTAGCCTGGAAAGCTGTTGCTCAGCCTCATCTGCCCACGGCACTGCTCGCACAGAGGCACAGAGACTGGGGCTGCTTGCTTGTCTTGCCACCTCAAACTTCAAACGTAGCTTATGGGGTCCGTGCCAGGAGACTGCGGCAGCCCTGCTCCGAAAATGCGAACGTCTGCAGATAGCTGGCGGGCAGAAGGGGCTAGCCTGGAAAGCTGTTGCTCAGCCTCATCTGCCCACGGCACTGCTCGCACAGAGGCACAGAGACTGGGGCTGCTTGCTTGTCTTGCCACCTCAAACTTCAAACGTAGCTTGTGGGGCCGTGTCGGGAGCCTGCAGCAGCCCTGCTCCAAAAATGCAAACGTCTGCATATAGCTGGCAGGCAGAAGGGGCTAACCTGGAGAGCTGTTGCTTAGCCTCATCTGCCAACGGCACTGCTCGCACAGAGGCACAGAGACTGGGGCTGCTTGCTTGTCTTGCCACCTCAAACTTCAAAAGTAGCCTGCGAATGGATTTGTTCCTTCTAGGCTACTTTGGCAGCCCTGCTCCGAAAATGCGAACGTCTGCAGATAGATGGCGGGCAGAAGGGGCTAGCCTGAAAAGCTGTTGCTCAGCCTCATCTGCCCACGGCACTGCTCGCACAGAAGCACAGAGACTGGGGCTGCTTGTTTGTCTTGCCACCTCAAACTTCAAACGTAGCTTATGAGTCCAGACCGGGTTCCTCCGGCAGCCCTGCTCCGAAAATGCCAGCGTCTGCAGATAGCCGGCAGGCAGAAGGGGCTAGCCTGGAAAGCTGTTGCTCAGCCTCATCTGCCCATGGCACTGCTCACACAGAGGCAAAGAGACTGGGGCTTCTTGCTTGTCTTGCCACCTCAAACTTCAAAAGTAGCCTAGGAATAGGGGGGGTCCTTGCCAGTCATATTTCGCAGATGTGCTTCTAAAACGTGAAAAACTGCAAATAGCTGGCAGCCACAAGGGGCTAACCTGGAGAGCTGTTGCTTAGCCTCATCTGCCCATGGCACTGCTCGCACAGAGGAATAGAGCCTAGGGCTGTCTGCTTGTCTTGACACCTCAAACTTCAAAAGTAGCGTGCGAATGGAGTTTTTCCTTCTAGGCTAGTTTGGCAGCCCTGCTCCGAAAATGCGAACGTCTGCAGATAGCTGGCAGGCAGAAGGGGCTAGCCTGGAAAGCTGTTGCTCAGCCTCATCTGCCCACGGCACTGCTCGCACAGAGGCACAGAGACTGGGGCTGCTTGCTTGTCTTGCCACCTCAAACTTCAAACGTAGCTTATGGGGTCCGTGCCGGGAGCCTCCGGCAGCCCTGCTCCGAAAATGCGAACGTCTGCAGATAGCTGGCAGGCAGAAGGGGCTAGCCTGGAAAGCTGTTGCTCAGCCTCATCTGCCCACGGCACTGCTCGCACAGAGGCACAGAGACTGGGGCTGCTTGCTTGTCTTGCCACCTCAAACTTCAAACGTAGCTTATGGGGTCCGTGCCGGGAGCCTCCGGCAGCCCTGCTCCGAAAATGCGAACGTCTGCAGATAGCTGGCAGGCAGAAGGGGCTAGCCTGGAAAGCTGTTGCTCAGCCTCATCTGCCCACGGCACTGCTCGCACAGAGGCACAGAGACTGGGGCTGCTTGCTTGTCTTGCCACCTCAATCTTGAAACGTAGCTTATGGGGTCGTGTCGGGAGCCTACAGCAGCCCTGCTCCAAAAATGCAAACGTCTGCATATAGCTGGCAGGCAGAAGGGGCTAACCTGGAGAGCTGTTGCTTAGCCTCATCTGCCCACGGCACTGCTCGCACAGAGGCACAGAGACTGGGGCTGCTTGCTTGTCTTGCCACCTCAAACTTCAAAAGTAGCCTGGGAATGGAGTTTTTCCTTCTAGGCTACTTTGGCAGCCCTGCTCCGAAAATGCGAACGTCTGCAGATAGCTGGCAGGCAGAAGAGGCTAACCTGGAGAGCTGTTGCTTAGCCTCATCTGCCCACGGCACTGCTCGCACAGAGGCACAGAGACTGGGGTTGTCTGCTTGTGTTGCCACCTCAAACTTCAAACGTAACTTATGGGGTCTGTGCCGGGAGCCTGCGGCAGCCCTGCTCCGAAAATACGAACGTCTGCAGATAGCTGGCAGGCAGAAGGGGCTAGCCTGGAAAGCTGTTGCTCAGCCTCATCTGCCCATGGCACTGCTCGCACAGAGGCACAGAGACTGGGGCTGCTTGCTTGTCTTGCCACCTCAAACTTGAAACGTAACTTAGGGGGTCCAGGCCGGGTGCCTCCGGCAGCCCTGCTCCGAAAATTCGAACGTCTGCAGATAGCTGGCAGGCAGAAGGGGCTAGCCTGGAAAGCTGTTGCTCAGCCTCATCTGCCCACGGCACTGCTCGCACAGAGGCACAGAGACTGGGGCTGCTTGGTTGTCTTGCCACTTCAAACTTCAAACGTAGCTTATGGGGTCGTGACGGGAGCCTGCGGCAGCCCTGCTCCAAAAATGCAAACGTCTGCATGTAGCTGGCAGCCAGAAGGGGCTAACCTGGAGAGCTGTTGCTTAGCCTCATCTGCCCATAGCACTGCTCGCACAGAGGCACAGAGACTGGGGTTGTCTGCTTGTCTTGCCACCTCAAACTTCAAACGTAGCTTATGGGGTCCGTGCCGAGAGCCTGCGGCAGCCCTGCTCCGAAAATGCGAACGTCTGCAGATAGCTGGCAGGCAGAAGGGGCTAGCCTGGAAAGCTGTTGCTCAGCCTCATCTGCCCACGGCACTGCTCGCACAGAGGCACAGAGACTGGGGCTGCTTGCTGGTCTTGCCACCTCAAACTTCAAAAGTATCCTATGAATGGAGTTGTTCCTTCTAGGCTACTTTGGCAGCCCTGCTCCGAAAATGCGAACGTCTGCAGATAGATGGCGGGCAGAAGGGGCTAGCCTGGAAAGCTGTTGCTCAGCCTCATCTGCCCACGGCACTGCTCGCACAGAAGCACAGAGACTGTGGCTGCTTGTTTGTCTTGCCACCTCAAACTTCAAACGTAGCTTATGAGTCCAGACCGGGTGCCTCCGGCAGCCCTGCTCTAAAAATGAGAACGTCTGCAGGTAGCTGGCAGGCAGAAGGGGCTAGCCTGGAAAGCTGTTGCTCAGCCTCATCTGCCCATAGCACTGCTCGCACAGAGGCACAGAGACTGGGGCTGCTTGCTTGTCTTGCCACCTCAAACTTCAAACGTAACTTATGGGGTCCGTGCCAGGAGCCTGCGGCAGCCCTGCTCCGAAAATGCGAACGTCTGCAGATAGCTGGCGGGCAGAAGGGGCTAGCCTGGAAAGCTGTTGCTCAGCCTAATCTGCCCACGGCACTGCTCGCACAGAGGCACAGAGACTGGGGCTGCTTGCTTGTCTTCACACCTCAAACTTCCAACATAGATTAGGGGCACGTGCCGTGTGCATCCGGCAACGCAGATCCAAAAATGCGAACGTCTGCAGATAGCTGGCAGGCAGAAGGGGCTAACACGGAGAGCTGTTGCTCAGCCTCATCTGCCCATGGCACTGCTTGCACAGAGGCACAGAGACTGGGGCTGCTTGCTTGTCTTGCCACCTCAAACTTCAAAAGTAGCCTGCGAATGGAGTTGTTCCTTCTAGGCTACTTTGGCAGCCCTGCTCCGAAAATGCGAACGTCTGCATATAGCTGGCAGGCAGAAGGGGCTAACCCGGAAAGCTGTTGCTCAGCCTCATCTGCCCACGGCACTGCTTGCACAGAGGCACAGAGACTGGGGCTGCTTGCTTGTCTTGCCACCTCAAACTTCAAACGTAGCTTATGGGGTCCGTGCAGGGAGCCTCCGGCAGCCCTGCTCCGAAAATGCGAACGTCTGCAGATAGCTGGCAGGCAGAAGGGGCTAGCCTGGAAAGCTGTTGCTCAGCCTCATCTGCCCACGGCACTGCTCGCACAGAGGCACAGAGACTGGGGCTGCTTGGTTGTCTTGCCACCTCAAACTTCCAACATAGCTTAGGGGCACGTGCCGTGTGCCTCCGGCAACGCAGATCCAAAAATGCGAACGTCTGCAGATAGCTGGCAGGCAGAAGGGGCTAACCCGGAGAGCTGTTGGTCAGCCTCATCTGCCCATGGCACTGCTTGCACAGAGGCACAGAGACTGGGGCTGCTTGCTTGTCTTGCCACCTCAAACTTCAAAAGTAGCCTGCGAATGGAGTTGTTCCTTCTAGGCTACTTTGGCAGCCCTGCTCCGAAAATGCGAACGTCTGCAGATAGCTGGCAGGCAGAAGGGGCTAGCCTGGAAAGCTGTTGCTCAGCCTCATCTGCCCACGGCACTGCTCGCACAGAGGCACAGAGACTGGGGCTGCTTGCTTGTCTTGCCACCTCAAACTTCAAACGTAGCTTATGGGGTCCGTGCCAGGAGAGTGCGGCAGCCCTGCTCCGAAAGTGCGAACGTCTGCAGATAGCTGGCGGGCAGAAGGGGCTAGCCTGGAAAGCTGTTGCTCAGCCTCATCTGCCCACGGCACTGCTCGCACAGAGGCACAGAGACTGGGGCTGCTTGCTTGTCTTGCCACCTCAAACTTCAAACGTAGCTTATGGGACCGTGTCGGGAGCCTGCAGCAGCCCTGCTCCAAAAATGCAAACGTCTGCATATAGCTGGCAGGCAGAAGGGGCTAACCTGGAGAGCTGTTGCTTAGCCTCATCTGCCAACGGCACTGCTCGCACAGAGGCACAGAGACTGGGGCTGCTTGCTTGTCTTGCCACCTCAAACTTCAAAAGTAGCCTGCGAATGGATATGTTCCTTCTAGGCTACTTTGGCAGCCCTGCTCCGAAAATGCGAACGTCTGCAGATAGATGGCGGGCAGAAGGGGCTAGCCTGAAAAGCTGTTGCTCAGCCTCATCTGCCCACGGCACTGCTCGCACAGAAGCACAGAGACTGGGGCTGCTTGTTTGTCTTGCCACCTCAAACTTCAAACGTATCTTATGAGTCCAGACCGGGTTCCTCCGGCAGCCCTGCTCCGAAAATGCCAGCGTCTGCAGATAGCCGGCAGGCAGAAGGGGCTAGCCTGGAAAGCTGTTGCTCAGCCTCATCTGCCCATGGCACTGCTCACACAGAGGCAAAGAGACTGGGGCTTCTTGCTTGTCTTGCCACCTCAAACTTCAAAAGTAGCCTAGGAATAGGGGGGGTCCCTGCGAGTCATATTTCGCAGATGTGCTTCTAAAACGTGAAAAACTGCAAATAGCTGGCAGCCACAAGGGGCTAACCTGGAGAGCTGTTGCTTAGTCTCATCTGCCCACGGCACTGCTCGCACAGAGGCACAGAGCCTAGGGCTGTCTGCTTGTCTTGACAACTCAAACTTCAAAAGTAGCGTGCAAATGGAGTTTTTCCTTCTAGGCTAGTTTGGCAGCCCTGCTCCGAAAATGCGAACGTTTGCAGATAGCTGGCAGGCAGAAGGGGCTAGCCTGGAAAGCTGTTGCTCAGCCTCATCTGCCCACGGCACTGCTCGCACAGAGGCACAGAGACTGGGGCTGCTTGCTTGTCTTGCCACCTCAAACTTCAAACGTAACTTATGGGGTCCGTGCCGGGAGCCTCCGGCAGCCCTGCTCCGAAAATGCCAACGTCTGCAGATAGCTGGCAGGCAGAAGGGGCTAGCCTGGAAAGCTGTTGCTCAGCCTCATCTGCCCACGGCACTGCTCGCACAGAGGCACAGAGACTGGGGCTGCTTGGTTGTCTTGCCACCTCAAACTTCTAACATAGCTTAGGGGCACGTGCCGTGTGCCTCCGGCAACGCAGATCCAAAAATGCGAACGTCTGCAGATAGCTGGCAGGCAGAAGGGGCTAACCCGGAGAGCTGTTGCTCAGCCTCATCTGCCCATGGCACTGCTTGCACAGAGGCACAGAGACTGGGGCTGCTTGCTTGTCTTGCCACCTCAAACTTCAAAAGTAGCCTGCGAATGGAGTTGTTCCTTCTAGGCTACTTTGGCAGCCCTGCTCCGAAAATGCGAACGTCTGCAGATAGCTGGCAGGCAGAAGGGGCTAGCCTGGAAAGCTGTTGCTCAGCCTCATCTGCCCACGGCACTGCTCGCACAGAGGCACAGAGACTGGGGATGCTTGCTTGTCTTGCAACCTCAAACTTCAAAAGTAGCCTAGGAATAGGGGGGGTCCCTGCCAGTCATATTTAGCAGATGTGCTCCGCAAATGCGAAAAACTGCAGATAGCTGGCAGCCACAAGGGGCTAACCTGGAGAGCTGTTGCTTAGCCTCATCTGCCCATGGCACTGCTCGCACAGAGGAACAGAGCCTAGGGCTGTCTGCTTGTCTTGACACCTCAAACTTCAAAAGTAGCGTGCGAATGGAGTATTTCCGTCTAGGCTAGTTTGGCAGCCCTGCTCCAAAAATGCGAACGTCTGCAGATAGCTGGCAGGCAGAAAGGGCTAGCCTGGAAAGCTGTTGCTCAGCCTCATCTGCCCACGGCACTGCTCGCACAGAGGCACAGAGACTGGGGCTGCTTGCTTGTCTTGCCACCTCAAACTTCAAACGTAGCTTATGGGGTCCGTGCCGAGAGCCTGAGGCAGCCCTGCTCCGAAAATGCGAACGTCTGCAGATAGCTGGCAGGCAGAAGGGGCTAGCCTGGAAAGCTGTTGCTCAGCCTCATCTGCCCACGGCACTGCTCGCACAGAGGCACAGAGACTGGGGCTGCTTGCTTGTCTTGCCACCTCAAACTTCAAACGTAGCTTATGGTGTCCGTGCCAGGAGCCTTCGGCAGCCCTACTCCGAAAATGCGAACGTCTGCAGATAGCTGGCGGGCAGAAGGGGCTAGCCTGGAAAGCTGTTGCTCAGCCTCATCTGCCCACGGCACTGCTCGCACAGAAGCACAGAGACTGGGGCTGCTTGCTTGTCTTGCCACCTCAATCTTGAAACGTAGCTTATGGGGTCGTGGCGGGAGCCTGCAGCAGCCCTGCTCCAAAAATGCAAACGTCTGCATATAGCTGGCAGGCAGAAGGGGCTAACCTGGAGAGCTGTTGCTTAGCCTCATCTGCCCACGGCACTGCTCGCACAGAGGCACAGAGACTGGGGCTGCTTGCTTGTCTTGCCACCTCAAACTTCAAAAGTAGCCTGGGAATGGAGTTTTTCCTTCTAGGCTACTTTGTCAGCCCTGCTCCGAAAATGCAAACGTCTGCAGATAGCTGGCAGGCAGAAGAGTCTAGCCTGGAAAGCTGTTGCTCAGCCTCATCTGCCCACGGCACTGCTCGCACAGAAGCACAGAGACTGGGGCTGCTTGTTTGTCTTGCCACCTCAAACTTCAAACGTAGCTTATGGGGTCCGTGCCGGGAGCCTGCGGCAGCCCTGCTCCGAAAATGCCAACGTCTGCAGATAGCTGGCGGGCAGAAGAGGCTAGCCTGGAAAGCTGTTGCTCAGCCTCATCTGCCCACGGCACTGCTCGCACAGAGGCACAGAGACTGGGGCTGCTTGCTTGTCTTGCCACCTCAAACTTCAAAATTAGCCTACGAATGGAGTTGTTCCTTCTAGGCTACTTTAGCAGCCCTGCTCCGAAAATGCGAACGTCTGCAGATAGATGGCGGGCAGAAGGGGCTAGCCTGGAAAGCTGATGCTCAGCCTCATCTGCCCACGGCACTGCTCGCACAGAAGCACAGAGACTGTGGCTGCTTGTTTGTCTTGCCACCTCAAACTTCAAACGTAGCTTATGAGTCCAGACCGGGTGCCTCCGACAGCCCTGCTCTAAAAATGAGAACGTCTGCAGGTAGCTGGCAGGCAGAAGGGGCTAGCCTGGAAAGCTGTTGCTCAGCCTCATCTGCCCATAGCACTGCTCGCACAGAGGCACAGAGACTGGGGCTGCTTGCTTGTCTTGCCACCTCAAACTTCAAACATAGCTTATGGGGTCCGTGCCAGGAGCCTGCGGCAGCCCTGCTCCGAAAATGCGAACGTCTGCAGATAGCTGGCGGGCAGAAGGGGCTAGCCTGGAAAGCTGTTGCTCAGCCTAATCTGCCCACGGCACTGCTCGCACAGAGGCACAGAGACTGGGGCTTCTTGCTTGTCTTGCCCCCTCAAACTTCCAACATAGCTTAGGGGCACGTGAAGTGTGCCTCCGGCAACGCAGATCCAAAAATGCGAACGTCTGCAGATAGCTGGCAGGCAGAAGGGGCTAACCCGGAGAGCTGTTGCTCAGCCTCATCTGCCCATGGCACTGCTTGCACAGAGGCACAGAGACTGGGGCTGCTTGCTTGTCTTGCCACCTCAAACTTCAAAAGTAGCCTGCGAATGGATTTGTTCCTTCTAGGCTACTTTGGCAGCCCTGCTCCGAAAATGCGAACGTCTGCAGATAGCTGGCAGGCAGAAGGGGCTAACACGGAGAGCTATTGCTCAGCCTCATCTGCCCATGGCACTGCTTGCACAGAGGCACAGAGACTGGGGCTGCTTGCTTGTCTTGCCACCTCAAACTTCAAACGTAGCTTATGGGGTCCGTGCCGGGAGCCTGCGGCAGCCCTGCTCCAAAAATGCGAACGTGTGCAGATAGCTGGCAGGCAGAAGGGGCTAGCCTGGAAAGCTGTTGCTCAGCCTCATCTGCCCACGGCACTGCTCACACAGAGGCACAGAGACTGGGGCTGCTTGCTTGTCTTGCCACCTCAAACTTTCAACATATCTTAGGGGCACGTGCCGTGTGCCTCCGGCAACGCAGCTCCAAAAATGCGAACGTCTACAGATAGCTGGCAGGCAGAAGGGGCTAACCCGGAGAGCTGTTGCTCAGCCTCATCTGCCCATGGCACTGCTTGCACAGAGGCACAGAGACTGGGGCTGCTTGCTTGTCTTTCCACCTCAAACTTCAAAAGTAGCCTGCGAATGGAGTTGTTCCTTCTAGGCTACTTTGGCAGCCCTGCTCCGAAAATGCGAACGTCTGCAGATAGATGGCAGGCAGAAGGGGCTAGCCTGGAAAGCTGTTGCTCAGCCTCATCTGCCCACGGCACTGCTCGCACAGAAGCACAGAGACTGGGGCTGCTTGTTTGTCTTGCCACCTCAAACTTCAAACGTAGCTTATGGGGTCCAGACCGGGTTCCTCTGGCAGCCCTGCTCCTAAAATGCCAGCGTCTGCAGATAGCTGGCAGGCAGAAGAGGCTAGCCTGGAAAGCTGTTGCTCAGCCTCATCTGCCCATGGCACTGCTCACACAGAGGCAAAGAGACTGGGGCTTCTTGCTTGTCTTGCCACCTCAAACTTCAAAAGTAGCATAGGAATAGGGGGGGTCCCTGCCAGTCATATTTCGCAGAGGTGCTCCGAAAATGCGAAAAACTGCAGATAGCTGGCAGCCACAAGGGGCTAACCTGGAGAGCTGTTGCTTAGCCTCATCTGCCCACGGCACTGCTCGCACAGAGGAACAGAGCCTAGGGCTGCCTGCTTGTCTTGACACCTCAAACTTCAAACGTAACTTAGGGTGTCCAGGCCGGGTGCCTGCAACAGCCCTGCTCCGAAAATGCGAACGTCTGCAGATAGCTGGCAGGCAGAAGGGGCTAGCCTGGAAAGCTGTTGCTCAGCCTCATCTGCCCATGGCACTGCTTGCAAGAGGCACAGAGACTGGGGCTGCTTGCTTTTCTTGCCACCTCAAACTTCAACCGTAACTTAGGGTGTCCAGGCCGGGTGCCTGCAACAGCCCTGCTCTGAAAATGCGAACGTCTGCAGATAGCTGGCAGGCAGAAGGGGCTAGCCTGGAAAGCTGTTGCTCAGCCTCATCTGCCCATAGCTCTGCTCGCACAGAGGCACAGAGACTGGGGCTGCTTGCTTGTCTTGCCACCTCAAACTTCAAACGTAGCTTATGGGGTCCGTGCCGAGACCCTGCGTCAGCCCTGCTCCGAAAATGCGAACGTCTGCAGATAGCTGGCAGGCAGAAGGGGCTAGCCTGGAAAGCTGTTGCTCAGCCTCATCTGCCCACGGCACTGCTCGCACAGAGGCACAGAGACTGGGGCTGCTTGCTTGTCTTGCCACCTCAAACTTCAAACGTAGCTTATGGGGTCCGTGCCGGGAGCCTGCGGCAGCCCTGCTCCGAAAATGCGAACGTCTGCAGATAGCTGGCAGGCAGAAGGGGCTAGCCTGGAAAGCTGTTGCTCAGCCTCATCTGCCCATGGCACTGCTTGCAAGAGGCACAGAGACTGGGGCTGCTTGCTTGTCTTGCCACCTCAAACTTCAAACGTAGCTTATGGGGTCCGTGTCGGGAGCCTGCGGCAGCCCTGCTCCGAAAATGCCAACGTCTGCAGATAGCTGGCAGGCAGAAGGGGCTAGCCTGGAAAGCTGTTGCTCAGCCTCATCTGCCCACGGCACTGCTCGCACAGAGGCACAGAGACTGGGGCTACTTGCTTGTCTTGCCACCTCAAACTTCAAACGTAGCTTATGGGGTCCAGGCTGGGAGCCTGCGGCAGCCCTGCTCCGAAAATGCGAACGTCTGCAGATAGCTGGCGGGCAGAAGGGGCTAGCCTGGAAAGCTGTTGCTCAGCCTCATCTGCCCACGGCACTGCTCGCACAGAGGCACAGAGACTGGGGCTGCTTGCTTGTCTTGCCACCTCAAACTTCAAATGTAGCTTATGGGGTCCGTGCCGGGAGCCTGCGGCAGCCCTGCTCCGAAAATGCGAACGTCTGCAGATAGCTGGCAGGCAGAAGGGGCTAGCCTGGAAAGCTGTTGCTCAGCCTCATCTGCCCACGGCACTGCTCGCACAGAGGCACAGAGACTGGGGCTGCTTGCTTGTCTTGCCACCTCAAACTTCAAACGTAGCTTAGGGGCACGTGCCGTGTGCCTCCGGCAACGCAGCTCCAAAAATGCGAACGTCTGCAGATAGCTCGCAGGCAGAAGGTTCCAACCCGAAGAGCTGTTCCTCAGCCTCATCTGCCCATTTCACTGCTTCCACAGAGGCACAGAGACTGGGGCTGCTTGCTTGTCTTGCCACCTCAAACTTCAAAAGTAGCCTGCGAATGGAGTTGTTCCTTCTAGGCTACTTTGGCAGCCCTGCTCCGAAAATGCCAACGTCTGCAGATAGCTGGCAGGCAGAAGGGGCTAGCCTGGAAAGCTGTTGCTCAGCCTCATCTGCCCACGGCACTGCTCGCACAGAAGCACGGAGACTGGGGCTGCTTGTTTGTCTTGCCACCTCAAACTTCAAACGTAGCTTATGGGGTCCAGACCGGGTTCCTCCGACAGCCCTGCTCCGAAAATGCCAGCGTCTGCAGATAGCTGGCAGGCAGAAGGGGCTAGCCTGGAAAGCTGTTGCTCAGCCTCATCTGCCCATGGCACTGCTCACACAGAGGCAAAGAGACTGGGGCTTCTTGCTTGTCTTGCCACCTCAAACTTCAAAAGTAGCCTAGGAATAGGGGGGGTCCCTGCCAGTCATATTTCGCAGATGTGCTCCGAAAATGCGAAAAACTGCAGATAGCTGGCAGCCACAAGGGGCTAACCTGGAGAGCTGTTGCTTAGCCTCATCTGCCCATGGCACTGCGCGCACAGAGGAATAGAGCCTAGGGCTGTCTGCTTGTCTTGACACCTCAAACTTCAAAAGTAGCGTGCGAATGGAGTTTTTCCTTCTAGGCTAGTTTGGCAGCCCTGCTCCGAAAATGCGAACGTCTGCAGATAGCTGGCAGGCAGAAGGGGCTAGCCTGGAAAGCTGTTGCTCAGCCTCATCTGCTCATGGCACTGCTTGCAAGAGGCAGAGAGACTGGGGCTGCTTGCTTGTCTTGACACCTCAAACTTCAAACGTAAATTAGGGGTTCCAGGCCGGGTGCCTGCGGCAGCCCTGCTCCGAAAATGCTAACGTCTGCAGATAGCTGGCAGGCAGAAGGGGCTAGCCTGGAAAGCTGTTGCTCAGCCTCATCTGCCCACGGCACTGCTCGCACAGAGGCACAGAGACTGGGGCTACTTGCTTGTCTTGCCACCTCAAACTTCAAACGTAGCTTATGGGGTCCAGGCTGGGAGCCTGCGGCAGCCCTGCTCCGAAAATGCGAACGTCTGCAGATAGCTGGCGGGCAGAAGGGGCTAGCCTGGAAAGCTGTTGCTCAGCCTCATCTGCCCACGGCACTGCTCGCACAGAGGCACAGAGACTGGGGCTGCTTGCTTGTCTTGCCACCTCAAACTTCAAATGTAGCTTATGGGGTCCGTGCCGGGAGCCTGCGGCAGCCCTGCTCCGAAAATGCGAACGTCTGCAGATAGCTGGCAGGCAGAAGGGGCTAGCCTGGAAAGCTGTTGCTCAGCCTCATCTGCCCACGGCACTGCTCGCACAGAGGCACAGAGACTGGGGCTGCTTGCTTGTCTTGCCACCTCAAACTTCAAACGTAGCTTAGGGGCACGTGCCGTGTGCCTCCGGCAACGCAGCTCCAAAAATGCGAACGTCTGCAGATAGCTCGCAGGCAGAAGGTTCCAACCCGAAGAGCTGTTCCTCAGCCTCATCTGCCCATTTCACTGCTTCCACAGAGGCACAGAGACTGGGGCTGCTTGCTTGTCTTGCCACCTCAAACTTCAAAAGTAGCCTGCGAATGGAGTTGTTCCTTCTAGGCTACTTTGGCAGCCCTGCTCCGAAAATGCCAACGTCTGCAGATAGCTGGCAGGCAGAAGGGGCTAGCCTGGAAAGCTGTTGCTCAGCCTCATCTGCCCACGGCACTGCTCGCACAGAAGCACGGAGACTGGGGCTGCTTGTTTGTCTTGCCACCTCAAACTTCAAACGTAGCTTATGGGGTCCAGACCGGGTTCCTCCGACAGCCCTGCTCCGAAAATGCCAGCGTCTGCAGATAGCTGGCAGGCAGAAGGGGCTAGCCTGGAAAGCTGTTGCTCAGCCTCATCTGCCCATGGCACTGCTCACACAGAGGCAAAGAGACTGGGGCTTCTTGCTTGTCTTGCCACCTCAAACTTCAAAAGTAGCCTAGGAATAGGGGGGGTCCCTGCCAGTCATATTTCGCAGATGTGCTCCGAAAATGCGAAAAACTGCAGATAGCTGGCAGCCACAAGGGGCTAACCTGGAGAGCTGTTGCTTAGCCTCATCTGCCCATGGCACTGCGCGCACAGAGGAATAGAGCCTAGGGCTGTCTGCTTGTCTTGACACCTCAAACTTCAAAAGTAGCGTGCGAATGGAGTTTTTCCTTCTAGGCTAGTTTGGCAGCCCTGCTCCGAAAATGCGAACGTCTGCAGATAGCTGGCAGGCAGAAGGGGCTAGCCTGGAAAGCTGTTGCTCAGCCTCATCTGCTCATGGCACTGCTTGCAAGAGGCAGAGAGACTGGGGCTGCTTGCTTGTCTTGACACCTCAAACTTCAAACGTAAATTAGGGGTTCCAGGCCGGGTGCCTGCGGCAGCCCTGCTCCGAAAATGCGAACGTCTGCAGATAGCTGGCAGGCAAAAGGGGCTAGCCTGGAAAGCTGTTGCTCAGCCTCATCTGGCCATAGCACTGCTCACACAGAGGCACAGAGACTGGGGCTGCTTGCTTGTCTTGCCACCTCAGACTTCAAACTTAGCTTATGGGGTCCAGGCCGGGAGCCTGCGGCAGCCCTGCTCCGAAAATGCGAACGTCTGCAGATAGCTGGCAGGCAGAAGGGGCTAGCCTGGAAAGCTGTTGCTCAGCCTCATCTGCCCACGGCACTGCTCGCACAGAGGCACAGAGACTGGGGCTGCTTGCTTGTCTTGCCACCTCAAACTTCAAATGTAGCTTATGGGGTCCGTGCCGGGAGCCTGCGGCAGCCCTGCTCCGAAAATGCGAACGTCTGCAGATAGCTGGCAGGCAGAAGGGGCTAGCCTGGAAAGCTGTTGCTCAGCCTCATCTGCCCACGGCACTGCTCGCACAGAAGCACAGAGACTGGGGATGCTTGCTTGTCTTGCCACCTCAAACTTCAAACGTAGCTTATGGGGTCCAGACCGGGTTCCTCCGGCAGCCCTGCTCCTAAAATGCCAGCGTCTGCAGATAGCTGGCAGGCAGAAGAGGCTAGCCTGGAAAGCTGTTGCTCAGCCTCATCTGCCCACGGCACTGCTCGCACAGAGGCAAAGAGACTGGGGCTTCTTGCTGGTCTTGCCACCTCAAACTTCAAAAGTAGCATAGGAATAGGGGGGGTCCCTGCCAGTCTTATTTCGCAGAGGTGCTCGGAAAATGCGAAAAACTGCAGATAGCTGGCAGCCACAAGGGGCTAACCTGGAGATCTGTTGCTTAGCCTCATCTGCCCATGGCACTGCTCGCACAGAGGAACAGAGCCTAGGGCTGCGTGCTTGTCTTGACACCTCAAACTTCAAAAGTAGCGTGCGAATGGAGTTTTTCCTTCTAGGCTAGTTTGGCAGCCCTGCTCCGAAAATGCGAACGTCTGCAGATAGCTGGCAGGCAGAAGGGGCTAGCCTGGAAAGCTGTTGCTCAGCCTCATCTGCCCATGGCACTGCTTGCAAGAGGCACAGAGACTGGGGCTGCTTGCTTGTCTTGCCACCTCAAACTTCAAACGTAGCTTATGGGGTCCGTGTCGGGAGCCTGCGGCAGCCCTGCTCCGAAAATGCGAACGTCTGCAGATAGCTGGCGGGCAGAAGGGGCTAGCCTGGAAAGCTGTTGCTCAGCCTCATCTGCCCACGGCACTGCTCACACAGAGGCACAGAGACTGGGGCTGCTTGCTTGTCTTGCCACCTCAGACTTCAAACTTAGCTTATGGGGTCCGTGCCGGGAGCCTCCGGCAGCCCTGCTCCGAAAATGCCAACGTCTGCAGATAGCTGGCAGGCAGAAGGGGCTAGCCTGGAAAGCTGTTGCTCAGCCTCATCTGCCCACGGCACTGCTCGCACAGAGGCACAGAGACTGGGGCTGCTTGCTTGTCTTGCCACCTCAAACTTCAAACGTAGCTTATGGGGTCCAGGCCGGGAGCCTGCGGCAGCCCTGCTCCGAAAATGCGAACGTCTGCAGATAGCTGGCAGGCAGAAGGGGCTAGCCTGGAAAGCTGTTGCTCAGCCTCATCTGCCCACGGCACTGCTCGCACAGAGGCACAGAGACTGGGGCTGCTTGCTTGTCTTGCCACCTCAAACTTCAAATGTAGCTTATGGGGTCCGTGCCGGGAGCCTGCGGCAGCCCTGCTCCGAAAATGCGAACGTCTGCAGATAGCTGGCAGGCAGAAGGGGCTAGCCTGGAAAGCTGTTGCTCAGCCTCATCTGCCCACGGCACTGCTCGCACAGAAGCACAGAGACTGGGGATGCTTGCTTGTCTTGCCATCTCAAACTTCAAACGTAGCTTATGGGGTCCAGACCGGGTTCCTCCGGCAGCCCTGCTCCTAAAATGCCAGCGTCTGCAGATAGCTGGCAGGCAGAAGAGGCTAGCCTGGAAAGCTGTTGCTCAGCCTCATCTGCCCACGGCACTGCTCGCACAGAGGCAAAGAGACTGGGGCTTCTTGCTGGTCTTGCCACCTCAAACTTCAAAAGTAGCATAGGAATAGGGGGGGTCCCTGCCAGTCTTATTTCGCAGAGGTGCTCGGAAAATGCGAAAAACTGCAGATAGCTGGCAGCCACAAGGGGCTAACCTGGAGATCTGTTGCTTAGCCTCATCTGCCCATGGCACTGCTCGCACAGAGGAACAGAGCCTAGGGCTGCCTGCTTGTCTTGACACCTCAAACTTCAAAAGTAGCGTGCGAATGGATTTTTTCCTTCTAGGCTAGTTTGGCAGCCCTGCTCCGAAAATGCGAACGTCTGCAGATAGCTGGCAGGCAGAAGGGGCTAGCCTGGAAAGCTGTTGCTCAGCCTCATCTGCCCATGGCACTGCTTGCAAGAGGCACAGAGACTGGGGCTGCTTGCTTGTCTTGCCACCTCAAACTTCAAACGTAGCTTATGGGGTTCGTGCCGGTAGCCTGCGGCAGCCCTGCTCCGAAAATGGGAACGTCTGCAGATAGCTGGCAGGCAGAAGGGGCTAGCCTGGAAAGCTGTTGCTCAGCCTCATCTGCCCACGGCACTGCTCACATAGAGGCACAGAGACTGGGGCTGCTTGGTTGTCTTGCCACCTCAAACTTCCAACATATCTTAGGGGCACGTGCCGTGTGCCTCCGGCAACGCAGCTCCAAAAATGAGAACGTCTGCAGATAACTGGCAGGCAGAAGGGGGTAACCCGGAGAGCTGTTGCTCAGCCTCATCTACCCATGGCACTGCTCGCACAGAGGCACAGAGACTGGGGCTGCTTGCTTGTCTTGCCACCTCAAACTTCAAACGTAGCTTATGGGGTCCGTGCTGGGAGCCTGCGGCAGCCCTGCTCCGAAAATGCGAACGTCTGCAGATAGCAGGCAGGCAGAAGGGGCTAACCCGGAGAGCTGTTGCTCAGCCTCATCTGCCCATGGCACTGCTTGCACAGAGGCACAGAGACTGGGGCTGCTTGCTTGTCTTGCCACCTCAAACTTCAAAAGTAGCCTGCGAATGGAGTTGTTCCTTCTAGGCTACTTTGGCAGCCCTGCTCCGAAAATGCGAACGTCTGCAGATAGATGGCAGGCAGAAGGGGCTAGCCTGGAAAGCTGTTGCTCAGCCTCATCTGCCCACAGCACTGCTCGCACAGAGGCACAGAGACTGGGGCTGCTTGCTTGTCTTGCCACCTCAAACTTCAAACGTAGATTATGGGGTCCAGGCCGGGAGCCTGCGGCAGCCATGCTCCGAAAATGCGAACGTCTGCAGATAGCTGGCAGGCAGAAGGGGCTAGCCTGGAAAGCTGTTGCTCAGCCTCATCTGCCCACGGCACTGCTCGCACAGAGGCACAGAGACTGGGGCTGCTTGCTTGTCTTGCCACCTCAAACTTCAAACGTAGCTTATGGGGTCCGTGCTGGGAGCCTGCGGCAGCCCTGCTCCGAAAATGCGAACGTCTGCAGATAGCTGGCGGGCAGAAGGGGCTAACCCGGAGAGCTGTTGCTCAGCCTCATCTGCCCATGGCACTGCTTGCACAGAGGCACAGAGACTGGGGCTGCTTGCTTGTCTTGCCACCTCAAACTTCAAACGTAGCTTATGGGGTCCGTGCCAGGAGCCTGCGGCAGCCCTGCTTTGAAAATGCGAACGTCTGCAGATAGCTGGCAGGCAGAAGGGGCTAGCCTGGAAAGCTGTTGCTCAGCCTCATCTGCGCACGGCACTGCTCGCACAGAGGCACAGAGACTGGGGCTGCTTGCTTGTCTTGCCACCTCAAACTTCAAACGTAGCTTATGGGGTCCGTGCCGGGAGATTGCGGCAGCCCTGCTCCGAAAATGCGAACGTCTGCAGATAGCTGGCGGGCAGAAGAGGCTAGCCTGGAAAGCTGTTGCTCAGCCTCATCTGCCCACGGCACTGCTCGCACAGAGGCACAGAGACTGGGGCTGCTTGCTTGTCTTGCCACCTCAAACTTCAAACGTAGCTTAAGGGGTCCAGGCCGGGAGCCTCCGGCAGCCCTGCTCCGAAAATGCGAACGTCTGCAGATAGCAGGCAGGCAGAAGGGGCTAACCCGGAGAGCTGTTGCTCAGCCTCATCTGCACATGGCACTGCTTGCACAGAGGCACAGAGACTGGGGCTGCTTGCTTGTCTTGCCGCCTCCAACTTCAAAAGTAGCGTGCGAATGGAGTTGTTCCTTCCAGGCTTCTTTGGCAGCCCTGCTCCGAAAATGCGAACGTCTGCAGATAGATGGCAGGCAGAAGGGGCTAGCCTGGAAAGCTGTTGCTCAGCCTCATCTGCCCACAGCACTGCTCGCACAGAGGCACAGAGACTGGGGCTGCTTGCTTGTCTTGCCACCTCAAACTTCAAACGTAGCTTATGGGGTCCAGGCCGGGAGCCTGCGGCATCCCTGCTCCGAAAATGCGAACGTCTGCAGATAGCTGGCAGGCAGAAGGGGCTAGCCTGGAAAGCTGTTGCTCAGCCTCATCTGCCCACGGCACTGCTCGCACAGAGGCACAGAGACTGGGGCTGCTTGCTTGTCTTGCCACCTCAAACTTCAAACGTAGCTTATGGGGTCCGTGCCGTTAACCACCGGCAGCCCTGCTCCGAAAATGCGAACGTCTGCAGATAGCTGGCAGGCAGAAGGGGCTAGCCTGGAAAGCTGTTGCTCAGCCTCATCTGCCCACGGCACTGCTCGCACAGAGGCACAGAGACTGGGGCTGCTTGCTTGTCTTGCCACCTCAAACTTCAAATGTACCTTATGGGGTCCGTGATGGGAGCCACCGGCAGCCCTGCTTCGAAAATGCGAACGTCTGCAGATAGCTGGCAGGCAGAAGGGGCTAGCCTGGAAAGCTGTTGCTCAGCCTCATCTGCCCACGGCACTGCTCGCACAGAGGCACAGAGACTGGGGCTGCTTGCTGGTCTTGCCACCTCAAACTTCAAACTTAGCTTATGGGGTCTGTGCCGGGAGTCTCCGGCAGCCCTGCTCCGAAAATGCCAACGTCTGCAGATAGCTGACAGGCAGAAGGGGCTAGCCTGGAAAGCTGTTGCTCAGCCTCATCTGCCCACGGCACTGCTCGCACAGAGGCACAGAGACTGGGGCTGCTTGCTTGTCTTGCCACCTCAAACTTCAAACGTAGCTTATGGGGTCCGTGTCGGGACCCTGCGGCAGCCCTGCTCCGAAAATGCGAACGTCTGCAGATAGCTGGCAGGCAGAAGGGGCTAGCCTGGAAAGCTGTTGCTCAGCCTCATCTGCGCACGGCACTGCTCGCACAGAGGCACAGATACTCGGGCTACTTGCTTGTCTTGCCACCTCAAACTTCAAACGTAGCTTATGGGGACCATGCCGGGAGCCTGCGGCAGCCCTGCTCTGAAAATGCGAACGTCTGCAGATAGATGGCAGGCAGAAGGTGCTAGCCTGGAAAGCTGTTACTCAGCGTCATCTACCCATGGCACTGCTCGCACAGAGGCACAGAGACTGGGGCTGCTTGCTTGTCTTGCCACCTCAAACTTCAAACGTAGCTTATGGGGTCCGTTTCGGGAGCCTGCGGCAGCCCTGCTCCGAAAATGCCAACGTCTGCAGATAGCTGGCAGGCAGAAGGGGCTAGCCTGGAAAGCTGTTGCTCAGCCTCATCTGCCCACGGCACTGCTCGCACAGAGGCACAGAGACTGGGGCTGCTTGCTTGTCTTGCCACCTCAAACTTCAAACGTAGCTTATGGGGTCCGTGCCCAGAGCCTCCGGCAGCCCTGCTCCGAAAATGCGAACGTCTGCAGATAGCAGGCAGGCAGAAGGGGCTAACCCGGAGAGCTGTTGCTCAGCCTCATCTGCACATGGCACTGCTTGCACAGAGGCACAGAGACTGGGGCTGCTTGCTTGTCTTGCCGCCTCCAACTTCAAAAGTAGCGTGCGAATGGAGTTGTTCCTTCCAGGCTACTTTGGCAGCCCTGCTCCGAAAATGCGAACGTCTGCAGATAGATGGCAGGCAGAAGGGTCTAGCCTGGAAAGCTGTTGCTCAGCCTCATCTGCCCACAGCACTGCTCGCACAGAGGCACAGAGACTGGGGCTGCTTGCTTGTCTTGCCACCTCAAACTTCAAACGTAGCTTATGGGGTCCAGGCCGGGAGCCTGCGGCATCCCTGCTCCGAAAATGCGAACGTCTGCAGATAGCTGGCAGGCAGAAGGGGCTAGCCTGGAAAGCTGTTGCTCAGCCTCATCTGCCCACGGCACTGCTCGCACAGAGGCACAGAGACTGGGGCTGCTTGCTTGTCTTGCCACCTCAAACTTCAAACGTAGCTTATGGGGTCCGTGCCGTTAACCACCGGCAGCCCTGCTCCGAAAATGCGAACGTCTGCAGATAGCTGGCAGGCAGAAGGGGCTAGCCTGGAAAGCTGTTGCTCAGCCTCATCTGCCCACGGCACTGCTCGCACAGAGGCACAGAGACTGGGGCTGCTTGCTTGTCTTGCCACCTCAAACTTCAAACGTAGCTTATGGGGTCCGTGTCGGGAGCCTGCGGCAGCCCTGCTCCGAAAATGCGAACGTCTGCAGATAGCTGGCAGGCAGAAGGGGCTAGCCTGGAAAGCTGTTGCTCAGCCTCATCTGCCCACGGCACTGCTCGCACAGAGGCACAGATACTCGGGCTACTTGCTTGTCTTGCCACCTCAAACTTCAAACGTAGCTTATGGGGACCATGCCGGGAGCCTGCGGCAGCCCTGCTCTGAAAATGCGAACGTCTGCAGATAGATGGCGGGCAGAAGGTGCTAGCCTGGAAAGCTGTTACTCAGTGTCATCTACCCATGGCACTGCTCGCACAGAGGCACAGAGACTGGGGCTGCTTGCTTGTCTTCACACCTCAAACTTCAAACGTAGCTTATGGGGTCCGTTTCGGGAGCCTGCGGCAGCCCTGCTCCGAAAATGCCAACGTCTGCAGATAGCTGGCAGGCAGAAGGGGCTAGCCTGGAAAGCTGTTGCTCAGCCTCATCTGCCCACGGCACTGCTCGCACAGAGGCACAGAGACTGGGGCTGCTTGCTTGTCTTGCCACCTCAAACTTCAAACGTAGCTTATGGGGTCCGTGCCCAGAGCCTGCGGCAGCCCTGCTCCGAAAATGCGAACGTCTGCAGATAGCTGGCAGGCAGAAGGGGCTAGCCTGGAAAGCTGTTGCTCAGCCTCATCTGCGCACGGCACTGCTCGCACAGAGGCACAGATACTCAGGCTACTTGCTTGTCTTGCCACCTCAAACTTCAAACGTAACTTATGGGGACCATGCCGGGAGCCTGAGGCAGAACTGCTCCGAAAATGCGAACGTCTGCAGATAGCTGGCAGGCAGAAGGGGCTAGCCTGGAAAGCTGTTGCTCAGCCTCATCTGCCCACGGCACTGCTCGCACAGAGGCACAGAGACTGGGGCTGCTTGCTGGTCTTGCCACCTCAAACTTCAAACTTAGCTTATGGGGTCTGTGCCGGGAGTCTCCGGCAGCCCTGCTCCGAAAATGCCAACGTCTGCAGATAGCTGGCAGGCAGAAGAGGCTAGCCTGGAAAGCTCTTGCTCAGCCTCATCTGCCCACGGCGCTGCTCGCACAGAGGCACAGAGACTGGGGCTGCTTGCTTGTCTTGCCACCTCAAACTTCAAACGTAGCTTATGGGGTCCGTGTCGGGACCCTCCGGCATCCCTGCTCCGAAAATGCGAACGTCTGCAGATAGCTGGCAGGCAGAAGGGGCTAGCCTGGAAAGCTGTTGCTCAGCCTCATCTGCCCACGGCACTGCTCGCACAGAGGCACAGATACTCGGGCTACTTGCTTGTCTTGCCACCTCAAACTTCAAACGTAGCTTATGGGGACCATGCCGGGAGCCTGCGGCAGCCCTGCTCTGAAAATGCGAACGTCTGCAGGTAGATGGCGGGCAGAAGGTGCTAGCCTGGAAAGCTGTTACTCAGCGTCATCTACCCATGGCACTGCTCGCACAGAGGCACAGAGACTGGGGCTGCTTGCTTGTCTTGCCACCTCAAACTTCAAACGTAGCTTATGGGGTCCAGGCCGGGAGCCTCCACCAGCCCTGCTCCGAAAATGCGAACGTCTGCAGATAGCTGGCAGGCAGAAGGGGCTAGCGTGGAAAGCTGTTGCTCAGCCTCATCTGCCCACGGCACTGCTCGCACAGACGCACAGAGAGTGGGGCTCCTTGCTTTATTTGCCACCTCAAACTTCAAACGTATATTAGGGGGTCCGTGCCGGAAGCCTGCGGCAGCCCTGCTCCGAAAATGCGAACGTCTGCAGATAGCTGGCAGGCAGAAGGGGCTAGCCTGGAAAGCTGTTGCTCAGCCTCATCTGCCCACGGCACTGCTCGCACAGAGGCACAGAGACTGGGGCTGCTTGCTTGTCTTGCCACCTCAAACTTCAAACGTAGCTTATGGGGTCCGTGCCGGGAGTCTCCGGCAGCCCTGCTCTGAAAATGCCAACGTCTGCAGATAGCTGGCTGGAAGAAGGGGCTAGCCTGGAAAGCTGTTGCTCAGCCTCATCTGCCCACGGCACTGCTCGCACAGAGGCACAGAGACTGGGGCTGCTTGCTTGTCTTGCCACCTCAAACTTCAAACGTAACTTATGGGGTCCGTGCCGGGAGCCTGCGGCAGCCCTGCTCCGAAAATGCGAACGTCTGCAGATGGCTGGCAGGCAGAAGGGGCTAGCCTGGAAAGCTGTTGCTCAGCCTCATCTGCGCACGGCACTGCTCGCACAGAGGCACAGATACTCGGGCTACTTGCTTGTCTTGCCACCTCAAACTTCAAACGTAGCTTATGGGGTCCGTGTCGGGACCCTGCGGCAGCCCTGCTCTGAAAATGCGAACGTCTGCAGATAGCTGGCAGCCAGAAGGGGCTAGCCTGGAAAGCTGTTACTCAGCCTCATCTACGCATGGCACTGCTCGCACAGAGGCACAGAGAGTGGGGCTGCTTGCTTGTCTTGCCACCTCAAACTTCAAACGTAGCTTATGGGGTCCGTGCCGAGAGCCTGCGGCAGCCCTGCTCCGAAAATGCGAACGTCTGCAGATAGCTGGCGGGCAGAAGGGCCTAGCCTGGGAAGCTGTTGCTCAGCCTCATCTGCCCACGGCACTGCTCGCACAGAGGCACAGAGACTGGGGCTGCTTGCTTGTCTTGCCACCTCAAACTTCAAACGTAGCTTATGGGGACCATGCCGGGAGCCTGCGGCAGCCCTGCTCTGAAAATGCGAACGTCTGCAGATAGATGGCGGGCAGAAGGTGCTAGCCTGGAAAGCTGTTACTCAGCCTCATCTACCCATGGCACTGCTCGCACAGAGGCACAGAGACTGGGGCTGCTTGCTTGTCTTGCCACCTCAAACTTCAAACGTAGCTTATGGGGTCCGTTTCGGGAGCCTGCGGCAGCCCTGCTCCGAAAATGCCAACGTCTGCAGATAGCTGGCAGGCAGAAGGGGCTAGCCTGGAAAGCTGTTGCTACGCCTCATCTGCCCACGGCACTGCTCGCACAGAGGCACAGAGACTGGGGCTGCTTGCTTGTCTTGCCACCTCAAACTTCAAACGTAGCTTATGGGGTCCGTGCCCAGAGCCTCCGGCAGCCCTGCTCCGAAAATGCGAACGTCTGCAGATAGCAGGCAGGCAGAAGGGGCTAACCCGGAGAGCTGTTGCTCAGCCTCATCTGCACATGGCACTGCTTGCACAGAGGCACAGAGACTGGGGCTGCTTGCTTGTCTTGCCGCCTCCAACTTCAAAAGTAGCGTGCGAATGGAGTTGTTCCTTCCAGGCTACTTTGGCAGCCCTGCTCCGAAAATGCGAACGTCTGCAGATAGATGGCAGGCAGAAGGGGCTAGCCTGGAAAGCTGTTGCTCAGCCTCATCTGCCCACAGCACTGCTCGCACAGAGGCACAGAGACTGGGGCTGCTTGCTTGTCTTGCCACCTCAAACTTCAAACGTAGCTTATGGGGTCCAGGCTGGGAGCCTGCGGCATCCCTGCTCCGAAAATGCGAACGTCTGCAGATAGCTGGCAGGCAGAAGGGGCTAGCCTGGAAAGCTGTTGCTCAGCCTCATCTGCCCACGGCACTGCTCGCACAGAGGCACAGAGACTGGGGCTGCTTGCTTGTCTTGCCACCTCAAACTTCAAACGTAGCTTATGGGGTCCGTGCCGTTAACCACCGGCAGCCCTGCTCCGAAAATGCGAACGTCTGCAGATAGCTGGCAGGCAGAAGGGGCTAGCCTGGAAAGCTGTTGCTCAGCCTCATCTGCCCACGGCACTGCTCGCACAGAGGCACAGAGACTGGGGCTGCTTGCTTGTCTTGCCACCTCAAACTTCAAACGTAGCTTATGGGGTCCGTGTCGGGACCCTGCGGCAGCCCTGCTCCGAAAATGCGAACGTCTGCAGATAGCTGGCAGGCAGAAGGGGCTAGCCTGGAAAGCTGTTGCTCAGCCTCATCTGCCCACGGCACTGCTCGCACAGAGGCACAGATACTCGGGCTACTTGCTTGTCTTGCCACCTCAAACTTCAAACGTAGCTTATGGGGACCATGCCGGGAGCCTGCGGCAGCCCTGCTCTGAAAATGCGAACGTCTGCAGATAGATGGCGGGCAGAAGGTGCTAGCCTGGAAAGCTGTTACTCAGTGTCATCTACCCATGGCACTGCTCGCACAGAGGCACAGAGACTGGGGCTGCTTGCTTGTCTTGCCACCTCAAACTTCAAACGTAGCTTATGGGGTCCGTTTCGGGAGCCTGTGGCAGCCCTGCTCCGAAAATGCCAACGTCTGCAGATAGCTGGCAGGCAGAAGGGGCTAGCCTGGAAAGCTGTTGCTCAGCCTCATCTGCCCACGGCACTGCTCGCACAGAGGCACAGAGACTGGGGCTGCTTGCTTGTCTTGCCACCTCAAACTTCAAACGTAGCTTATGGGGTCCGTGCCCAGAGCCTGCGGCAGCCCTGCTCCGAAAATGCGAACGTCTGCAGATAGCTGGCAGGCAGAAGGGGCTAGCCTGGAAAGCTGTTGCTCAGCCTCATCTGCGCACGGCACTGCTCGCACAGAGGCACAGATACTCAGGCTACTTGCTTGTCTTGCCACCTCAAACTTCAAACGTAGCTTATGGGGACCATGCCGGGAGCCTGAGGCAGAACTGCTCCGAAAATGCGAACGTCTGCAGATAGATGGCAGGCAGAAGGGGCTAGCCTGGAAAGCTGTTGCTCAGCCTCATCTGCCCACGGCACTGCTCGCACAGAGGCACAGAGACTGGGGCTGCTTGCTGGTCTTGCCACCTCAAACTTCAAACTTAGCTTATGGGGTCTGTGCCGGGAGTCTCCGGCAGCCCTGCTCCGAAAATGCCAACGTCTGCAGATAGCTGGCAGGCAGAAGAGGCTAGCCTGGAAAGCTCTTGCTCAGCCTCATCTGCCCACGGCGCTGCTCGCACAGAGGCACAGAGACTGGGGCTGCTTGCTTGTCTTGCCACCTCAAACTTCAAACGTAGCTTATGGGGTCCGTGTCGGGACCCTCCGGCATCCCTGCTCCGAAAATGCGAACGTCTGCAGATAGCTGGCAGGCAGAAGGGGCTAGCCTGGAAAGCTGTTGCTCAGCCTCATCTGCCCACGGCACTGCTCGCACAGAGGCACAGATACTCGGGCTACTTGCTTGTCTTGCCACCTCAAACTTCAAACGTAGCTTATGGGGACCATGCCGGGAGCCTGCGGCAGCCCTGCTCTGAAAATGCGAACGTCTGCAGGTAGATGGCGGGCAGAAGGTGCTAGCCTGGAAAGCTGTTACTCAGCGTCATCTACCCATGGCACTGCTCGCACAGAGGCACAGAGACTGGGGCTGCTTGCTTGTCTTGCCACCTCAAACTTCAAACGTAGCTTATGGGGTCCAGGCCGGGAGCCTCCACCAGCCCTGCTCCGAAAATGCGAACGTCTGCAGATAGCTGGCAGGCAGAAGGGGCTAGCGTGGAAAGCTGTTGCTCAGCCTCATCTGCCCACGGCACTGCTCGCACAGACGCACAGAGAGTGGGGCTCCTTGCTTTATTTGCCACCTCAAACTTCAAACGTATATTAGGGGGTCCGTGCCGGAAGCCTGCGGCAGCCCTGCTCCGAAAATGCGAACGTCTGCAGATAGCTGGCAGGCAGAAGGGGCTAGCCTGGAAAGCTGTTGCTCAGCCTCATCTGCCCACGGCACTGCTCGCACAGAGGCACAGAGACTGGGGCTGCTTGCTTGTCTTGCCACCTCAAACTTCAAACGTAGCTTATGGGGTCCGTGCCGGGAGTCTCCGGCAGCCCTGCTCTGAAAATGCCAACGTCTGCAGATAGCTGGCTGGAAGAAGGGGCTAGCCTGGAAAGCTGTTGCTCAGCCTCATCTGCCCACGGCACTGCTCGCACAGAGGCACAGAGACTGGGGCTGCTTGCTTGTCTTGCCACCTCAAACTTCAAACGTAGCTTATGGGGTCCGTGCCGGGAGCCTGCGGCAGCCCTGCTCCGAAAATGCGAACGTCTGCAGATGGCTGGCAGGCAGAAGGGGCTAGCCTGGAAAGCTGTTGCTCAGCCTCATCTGCGCACGGCACTGCTCGCACAGAGGCACAGATACTCGGGCTACTTGCTTGTCTTGCCACCTCAAACTTCAAACGTAGCTTATGGGGTCCGTGTCGGGACCCTGCGGCAGCCCTGCTCTGAAAATGCGAACGTCTGCAGATAGCTGGCAGCCAGAAGGGGCTAGCCTGGAAAGCTGTTACTCAGCCTCATCTACGCATGGCACTGCTCGCACAGAGGCACAGAGAGTGGGGCTGCTTGCTTGTCTTGCCACCTCAAACTTCAAACGTAGCTTATGGGGTCCGTGCCGAGAGCCTGCGGCAGCCCTGCTCCGAAAATGCGAACGTCTGCAGATAGCTGGCGGGCAGAAGGGCCTAGCCTGGGAAGCTGTTGCTCAGCCTCATCTGCCCACGGCACTGCTCGCACAGAGGCACAGAGACTGGGGCTGCTTGCTTGTCTTGCCACCTCAAACTTCAAACGTAGCTTATGGGGACCATGCCGGGAGCCTGCGGCAGCCCTGCTCTGAAAATGCGAACGTCTGCAGATAGATGGCGGGCAGAAGGTGCTAGCCTGGAAAGCTGTTACTCAGCCTCATCTACCCAAGGCACTGCTCGCACAGAGGCACAGAGACTGGGGCTGCTTGCTTGTCTTGCCACCTCAAACTTCAAATGTACCTTATGGGGTCCGTGATGGGAGCCACCGGCAGCCCTGCTTCGAAAATGCGAACGTCTGCAGATAGCTGGCAGGCAGAAGGGGCTAGCCTGGAAAGCTGTTGCTCAGCCTCGTCTGCCCACGGCACTGCTCGCACAGAGGCACAGAGACTGGGGCTGCTTGCTTGTCTTGCCACCTCAAACTTCAAACGTAGCTTATGGGGACCATGCCGGGAGCCTGCGGCAGCCCTGCTCTGAAAATGCGAACGTCTGCAGATAGATGGCGGGCAGAAGGTGCTATCCTGGAAAGCTGTTACTCAGCGTCATCTACCCATGGCACTGCTCGCACAGAGGCACAGAGACTGGGGCTGCTTGCTTGTCTTGCCACCTCAAACTTCAAACGTAGCTTATGGGGTCCGTGTCGGGAGCCTGCGGCAGCCCTGCTCCGAAAATGCCAACGTCTGCAGATAGCTGGCAGGCAGAAGGGGCTAGCCTGGAAAGCTGTTGCTCAGCCTCATCTGCCCACGGCACTGCTCGCACAGAGGCACAGAGACTGGGGCTGCTTGCTTGTCTTGCCACCTCAAACTTCAAACGTAGCTTATGGGGTCCGTGCCCAGAGCCTGCGGCAGCCCTGCTCCAAAAATGCGAACGTCTGCAGATAGCTGGCAGGCAGAAGGGGCTAGCCTGGAAAGCTGTTGCTCAGCCTCATCTGCGCACGGCACTGCTCGCACAGAGGCACAGATACTCAGGCTACTTGCTTGTCTTGCCACCTCAAACTTCAAACGTAGCTTATGGGGACCATGCCGGGAGCCTGAGGCAGCCCTGCTCCGAAAATGCGAACGTCTGCAGATAGCTGGCAGGCAGAAGGGGCTAGCCTGGAAAGCTGTTGCTCAGCCTCATCTGCCCACGGCACTGCTCGCACAGAGGCACAGAGACTGGGGCTGCTTGCTGGTCTTGCCACCTCAAACTTCAAACTTAGCTTATGGGGTCTGTGCCGGGAGTCTCCGGCAGCCCTGCTCCGAAAATGCCAACGTCTGCAGATAGCTGGCAGGCAGAAGGGGCTAGCCTGGAAAGCTGTTGCTCAGCCTCATCTGCCCACGGCACTGCTCGCACAGAGGCACAGAGACTGGGGCTGCTTGCTTGTCTTGCCACCTCAAACTTCAAACGTAGCTTATGGGGTCCGTGTCGGGAGCCTGCGGCAGCCCTGCTCCGAAAATGCAAACGTCTGCAGATAGCTGGCAGGCAGAAGGGGCTAGCCTGGAAAGCTGTTGCTCAGCCTCATCTGCCCACGGCACTGCTCGCACAGACGCACAGAGAGTGGGGCTCCTTGCTTTATTTGCCACCTCAAACTTCAAACGTATATTAGGGGGTCCGTGCCGGAAGCCTGCGGCAGCCCTGCTCCGAAAATGCGAACGTCTGCAGATAGCTGGCAGGCAGAAGGGGCTAGCCTGGAAAGCTGTTGCTCAGCCTCATCTGCGCACGGCACTGCTCGCACAGAGGCACAGATACTCGGGCTACTTGCTTGTCTTGCCACTTCAAACTTCAAACGTAGCTTATGGGGTCCGTGCCGGGAGCCTGCGGCAGCCCTGCTCCGAAAATGCCAACGTCTGCAGATAGCTGGCAGGCAGAAGGGGCTAACCTGAAGTGCTGTTGCTCAGCCTCATCTGCCCACGGCACTGCTCGCACAGAGGCACCGAGAGTGGGGCTGCTTGCTTGTCTTGCCACCTCAAACTTCAAACGTAGCTTAGGGGGTCCATGCCGGAAGCCTGCGGTACCCCTGCTCCGAAAATGCGAACGTCTGCAGATAGCTGGCAGGCAGAAGGGGCTAGCCTGGAAAGCTGTTGCTCAGCCTCATCTGCCCACGGCACTGCTCGCACAGAGGCACAGAGACTGGGGCTGCTTGCTTGTCTTGCCACCTCAAACTTCAAACGTAGCTTATGGGGTCCGTGATGGGAGCCACCGGCAGCCCTGCTTCGAAAATGCGAACGTCTGCAGATAGCTGGCAGGCAGAAGGGGCTAGCCTGGAAAGCTGTTGCTCAGCCTCGTCTGCCCACGGCACTGCTCGCACAGAGGCACAGAGACTGGGGCTGCTTGCTTGTCTTGCCACCTCAAACTTCAAACGTAGCTTATGGGGACCATGCCGGGAGCCTGCGGCAGCCCTGCTCTGAAAATGCGAACGTCTGCAGATAGATGGCGGGCAGAAGGTGCTATCCTGGAAAGCTGTTACTCAGCGTCATCTACCCATGGCACTGCTCGCACAGAGGCACAGAGACTGGGGCTGCTTGCTTGTCTTGCCACCTCAAACTTCAAACGTAGCTTATGGGGTCCGTGTCGGGAGCCTGCGGCAGCCCTGCTCCGAAAATGCCAACGTCTGCAGATAGCTGGCAGGCAGAAGGGGCTAGCCTGGAAAGCTGTTGCTCAGCCTCATCTGCCCACGGCACTGCTCGCACAGAGGCACAGAGACTGGGGCTGCTTGCTTGTCTTGCCACCTCAAACTTCAAACGTAGCTTATGCGGTCCGTGCCCAGAGCCTGCGGCAGCCCTGCTCCAAAAATGCGAACGTCTGCAGATAGCTGGCAGGCAGAAGGGGCTAGCCTGGAAAGCTGTTGCTCAGCCTCATCTGCGCACGGCACTGCTCGCACAGAGGCACAGATACTCAGGCTACTTGCTTGTCTTGCCACCTCAAACTTCAAACGTAGCTTATGGGGACCATGCCGGGAGCCTGAGGCAGCCCTGCTCCGAAAATGCGAACGTCTGCAGATAGCTGGCAGGCAGAAGGGGCTAGCCTGGAAAGCTGTTGCTCAGCCTCATCTGCCCACGGCACTGCTCGCACAGAGGCACAGAGACTGGGGCTGCTTGCTGGTCTTGCCACCTCAAACTTCAAACTTAGCTTATGGGGTCTTTGCCGGGAGTCTCCGGCAGCCCTGCTCCGAAAATGCCAACGTCTGCAGATAGCTGGCAGGCAGAAGGGGCTAGCCTGGAAAGCTGTTGCTCAGCCTCATCTGCCCACGGCACTGCTCGCACAGAGGCACAGAGACTGGGGCTGCTTGCTTGTCTTGCCACCTCAAACTTCAAACGTAGCTTATGGGGTCCGTGTCGGGAGCCTGCGGCAGCCCTGCTCCGAAAATGCAAACGTCTGCAGATAGCTGGCAGGCAGAAGGGGCTAGCCTGGAAAGCTGTTGCTCAGCCTCATCTGCCCACGGCACTGCTCGCACAGACGCACAGAGAGTGGGGCTCCTTGCTTTATTTGCCACCTCAAACTTCAAACGTATATTAGGGGGTCCGTGCCGGAAGCCTGCGGCAGCCCTGCTCCGAAAATGCGAACGTCTGCAGATAGCTGGCAGGCAGAAGGGGCTAGCCTGGAAAGCTGTTGCTCAGCCTCATCTGCCCACGGCACTGCTCGCACAGAGGCACAGAGAGTGGGGTTGTCTGGTTGTCTTGCCACCTCAAACTTCAAACGTAGCTTATGGGGTCCGTGCCGAGACCCTGCGGCAGCCCTGCTCCGAAAATGCGAACGTCTGCAGATAGCTGGCGGGCAGAAGGGGCTAGCCTGGAAAGCTGTTGCTCAGCCTCATCTGCCCACGGCACTGCTCGCACAGAGGCACAGAGACTGGGGCTGCTTGCTTGTCTTCACACCTCAAACTTCAAAAGTAGCTTACGGGGTCCGTGCAGGGACCCACCTGCAGCCCTGCTCCGAAATTGCGAATGTCTGCAGATAGCTGGCAGGCAGAAGGGGCTAGCCTGGAAAGCTGTTGCTCAGCGTCATCTGCCCACGGCACTGCTCGCACAGAGGCACAGAGACTGGGGCTGCTTGCTTGTCTTGCCACCTCAAACTTCAAACGTAGCTTATGGGGTCCGTGCCGGGAGCCTGCGGCAGCCCTGCTCTGAAAATGCGAACGTCTGCAGATAGCTGGCAGGCAGAAGGGGCTAGCCTGGAAAGCTGTTGCTCAGCCTCATCTGCCCACGGCACTGCTCGCACAGAGGCACAGAGACTGGGGCTGCTTGCTTGTCTTGCCACCTCAAACTTCAAATGTACCTTATGGGGTCCGTGATGGTAGCCACCGGCAGCCCTGCTTCGAAAATGCGAACGTCTGCAGATAGCTGGCAGGCAGAAGGGGCTAGCCTGGAAAGCTGTTGCTCAGCCTCATTTGCCCACGGCACTGCTCGCACAGAGGCACTGAGACTGGGGCTGCTTGCTGGTCTTGCCACCTCAAACTTCAAACTTAGCTTATGGGGTCTGTGCCGGGAGTCTCCGGCAGCCCTGCTCCGAAAATGCCAACGTCTGCAGATAGCTGACAGGCAGAAGGGGCTAGCCTGGAAAGCTGTTGCTCAGCCTCATCTGCCCACGGCACTGCTCGCACAGAGGCACAGATACTCGGGCTGCTTGCTTGTCTTGCCACCTCAAACTTCAAACGTAGCTTATGGGGTCCGTGTCGGGACCCTGCGGCAGCCCTGCTCCGAAAATGCGAACGTCTGCAGATAGCTGGCAGGCAGAAGGGGCTAGCCTGGAAAGCTGTTGCTCAGCCTCATCTGCCCACGGCACTGCTCGCACAGAGGCACAGATACTCGGGCTACTTGCTTGTCTTGCCACCTCAAACTTCAAACGTAGCTTATGGGGACCATGCCGGGAGCCTGCGGCAGCCCTGCTCTGAAAATGCGAACGTCTGCAGGTAGATGGCGGGCAGAAGGTGCTAGCCTGGAAAGCTGTTACTCAGCGTCATCTACCCATGGCACTGCTCGCACAGAGGCACAGAGACTGGGGCTGCTTGCTTGTCTTGCCACCTCAAACTTCAAACGTAGCTTATGGGGTCCGTGTCGGGAGCCTGCGGCAGCCCTGCTCCGAAAATGCAAACGTCTGCAGATAGCTGGCAGGCAGAAGGGGCTAGCCTGGAAAGCTGTTGCTCAGCCTCATCTGCCCACGGCACTGCTCGCACAGACGCACAGAGAGTGGGGCTCCTTGCTTTATTTGCCACGTCAAACTTCAAACGTATATTAGGGGGTCCGTGCCGGAAGCCTGCGGCAGCCCTGCTCCGAAAATGCGAACGTCTGCAGATAGCTGGCAGGCAGAAGGGGCTAGCCTGGAAAGCTGTTGCTCAGCCTCATCTGCCCACGGCACTGCTCGCACAGAGGCACAGAGACTGGGGCTGCTTGCTTGTCTTGCCACCTCAAACTTCAAACGTAGCTTATGGGGTCCGTGCCGGAAGTCTCCGGCAGCCCTGCTCTGAAAATGCCAACGTCTGCAGATAGCTGGCTGGCAGAAGGGGCTAGCCTGGAAAGCTGTTGCTCAGCCTCATCTGCCCACGGCACTGCTCGCACAGAGGCACAGAGACTGGGGCTGCTTGCTTGTCTTGCCACCTCAAACTTCAAACGTAGCTTATGGGGTCCGTGCCGGGAGCCTGCGGCAGCCCTGCTCCGAAAATGCGAACGTCTGCAGATAGCTGGCAGGCAGAAGGGGCTAGCCTGGAAAGCTGTTGCTCAGCCTCATCTGCCCACGGCACTGCTCGCACAGAGGCACCGAGAGTGGGGCTGCTTGCTTGTCTTGTCACTTCAAACTTCAAACGTAGCTTAGGGGGTCCATGCCGGAAGCGTGCGGCACCCCTGCTCCGAAAATGCGAACGTCTGCAGATAGCTGGCAGGCAGAAGGGGCTAGCCTGGAAAGCTGCTGCTCAGCCTCATCTGCCCACGGCACAGAGGCACAGAGGCACAGAGACTGGGGCTGCTTGCTTGTCTTGCCACCTCAAACTTCAAACGTAGCTTAAGGGGTCCGTGCCGGGAGTCTCCGGCAGCCCTGCTCCGAAAATGCCAACGTCTGCAGATAGCTGGCAGGCAGAAGGGGCTAGCCTGGAAAGCTGTTGCTCAGCCTCATCTGCCCACGGCACTGCTCGCACAGAGGCACAGAGACTGGGGCTGCTTGCTTGTCTTGCCACCTCAAACTTAAAACGTATCTTATGGGGTCCGTGCCGGGAGCCTGAGACAGCCCTGCTCCGAAAATGCGAACGTCTGCAGATAGCTGGCAGGCAGAAGGGGCTAGCCTGGAAAGCTGTTGCTCAGCCTCATCTGGCCACGGCACTGCTCGCACAGAGGCACAGATACTCGGGCTACTTGCTTGTCTTGCCACCTCAAACTTCAAACGTAGCTTATGGGGTCCGTGTCGGGACCCTGCGGCAGCCCTGCTCTGAAAATGCGAACGTCTGCAGATAGATGGCGGGCAGAAGGTGCTAGCCTGGAAAGCTGTTACTCAGCCTCATCTACGCATGGCACTGCTCGCACAGAGGCACAGAGAGTGGGGCTGCTTGCTTGTCTTGCCACCTCAAACTTCAAACGTAGCTTATGGGGTCCGTGCCGAGAGCCTGCGGCAGCCCTGCTCCGAAAATGCAAACGTCTGCAGATAGCTGGCGGGCAGAAGGGGCTAGCCTGGGAAGCTGTTGCTCAGCCTCATCTGCCCACGGCACTGCTCGCACAGAGGCACAGATACTCGGGCTACTTGCTTGTCTTGCCACCTCAAACTTCAAACGTAGCTTATGGGGTCCGTGTCGGGACCCTGCGGCAGCCCTGCTCTGAAAACGCGAACGTCTGCAGATAGATGGCGGGCAGAAGGTGCTAGCCTGGAAAGCTGTTACTCAGCCTCATCTACGCATGGCACTGCTCGCACAGAGGCACAGAGAGTGGGGCTGCTTGCTTGTCTTGCCACCTCAAACTTCAAACGTAGCTTATGGGGTCCGTGCCGAGAGCCTGCGGCAGCCCTGCTCTGAAAATGCGAACGTCTGCAGATAGCTGGCGGGCAGAAGGGGCTAGCCTGGGAAGCTGTTGCTCAGCCTCATCTGCCCACGGCACTGCTCGCACAGAGGCACAGAGACTGGGGCTGCTTGCTTGTCTTGCCACCTCAAACTTCAAACGTAGCTTATGGGGACCATGCCGGGAGCCTGCGGCAGCCCTGCTCTGAAAATGCGAACGTCTGCAGATAGATGGCGGGCAGAAGGTGCTAGCCTGGAAAGCTGTTACTCAGCCTCATCTACCCATGGCACTGCTCGCACAGAGGCACAGAGACTGGGGCTGCTTGCTTGTCTTGCCACCTCAAACTTCAAACGTAGCTTATGGGGTCCGTGCCGGGAGCCTGAGGCAGCCCTGCTCCGAAAATGCCAACGTCTGCAGATAGCTGGCAGGCAGAAGGGGCTAACCTGAAGTGCTGTTGCTCAGCCTCATCTGCCCACGGCACTGCTCGCACAGAGGCACCGAGAGTGGGGCTGCTTGCTTGTCTTGCCACCTCAAACTTCAAACGTAGCTTATGGGGTCCGTGCCGGAAGCCTGCGGCAGCCCTGCTCCGAAAATGCGAACGTCTGCAGATAGCTGGCAGGCAGAAGGGGCTAGCCTGGAAAGCTGTTGCTCAGCCTCATCTGCCCACGGCACAGAGGCACAGAGGCACAGAGACTGGGGCTGCTTGCTTGTCTTGCCACCTCAAACTTCAAACGTAGCTTATGGGGTCCGTGCCGAGAGCCTGCGGCAGCCCTGCTCCGAAAATGCAAACGTCTGCATAGAGATGGCAGGCAGAAGGGGCTAACCTGGAGAGCTGTTGCTTAGCCTCATCTGCCCATGGCACTGCTCGCACAGAGGCACAGAGACTAGGGTTGTCTGCTTGTCTTGCCACCTCAAACTTCAAACGTAGCTTATGGGGTCCGTGTCGGGAGCCTGCGGCAGCCATGCCCCAAAAAAGCGAACGTCTGCAGATAGCTGGCAGCCAGAAGGGGCTAGCCTGGAAAGCTGTTGCTCAGCCTCATCTGCCCACGGCACTGCTCGCACAGAGGCACAGAGACTGGGGCTGCTTGCTTGTCTTCCCAACTCAAACTTGAAATGTAGATTATGGGGTCTGTGCCGGGAGCCTGCGGCAGCCCTGCTCCGAAAATGCGAACGTCTGCAGATAGCTGGCAGGCAGAAGGGGCTAGCCTGGAAAGCTGTTGCTCAGCCTCATCTGCCCACGGCACTGCTCGCACAGAAGCACAGAGACTGGGGCTGCTTGCTTGTCTTGCCACCCCAAAATTCCAACGTAACTTATGGGGTCCGTGCCAGGAGCGTGAGGCAGCCCTGCTCTGAAAATGCCAACGTCTGCAGATAGCTGGCAGGCAGAAGGGGCTAGCCTTGAAAGCTGTTGCTCAGCCTCATCTGCCCACGGCACTGCTCGCACAGAGGCACAGAGACTGGGGCTGCTTGCTTGTCTTGCCACCTCAAACTTCAAACGTAGCTTATGGGGTCCGTGCAGGGAGCCTGAGGCATCCCTGGTTCGAAAATGCGAACGTCTGCAGATAGCTGGCAGGCAGAAGGGGCTAGCCTGGAAAGCTGTTGCTCAGCCTCATCTGCGCACGGCACTGCTCGCACAGAGGCACAGAGACTGGGGCTGCTTGCTTGTCTTGCCACCCCAAAATTCCAACGTAACTTATGGGGTCCGTGCCAGGAGCGTGAGGCAGCCCTGCTCCGAAAATGCAAACATCTGCATATAGATGGCAGGCAGAAGGGGCTAACCTGGAGAGCTGTTGCTTAGCCTCATCTGCCCACGGCACTGCTCGCACAGAGGCACAGAGACTAGGGTTGTCTGCTTGTCTTGCCACCTCAAACTTCAAACGTAGCTTATGGGGTCCGTGTCGGGACCCTGCGGCAGCCCTGCTCCGAAAATGCGAACATCTGCAGATAGCTTGCAGCCAGAAGGGGCTAGCCTGGAAAGCTGTTGCTCAGCCTCATCTGCGCACGGCACTGCTCGCACAGAGGCACAGAGACTGGGGCTGCTTGCTTGTCTTGCCACCTCAAACTTCAAACGTAGCTTATGGGGTCCGTGCCGGGAGCCTGCGGCAGCCCTGCTCCGAAAATGCCAACGTCTGCAGATAGCTGGCAGGCAGAAGCGGCTAGCCTGGAAAGCTGTTGCTCAGCCTCATCTGCCCACGGCACTGCTCGCACAGAGGCACAGAGACTGGGGCTGCTTGCTTGTCTTGCCACCTCAAACTTCAAACGTAGCTTATGGGGTCTGTGCCGGGAGCCTGCGGCAGCCCTGCTCCGAAAATGCCAACGTCTGCAGATAGCTGGCAGGCAGAAGGGGCTAGCCTGGAAAGCTGTTGCTCAGCCTCATCTGCCCACGGCACTGCTCGCACAGAGGCACAGAGACTGGGGCTGCTTGCTTGTCTTGCCACCTCAAACTTCAAACGTAACTTATGGGGTCCGTGCCGAGAGCCTGCGGCAGCCCTGCTCCGAAAATGCAAACATCTGCGTATAGATGGCAGGCAGAAGGGGCTAACCTGGAGAGCTGTTGCTTAGCCTCATCTGCCCATGGCACTGCTCGCACAGAGGCACAGAGACTAGGGTTGTCTGCTTGTCTTGCCACCTCAAACTTCAAACGTAGCTTATGGGGTCCGTGCCGAGAGCCTGCGGCAGCCCTGCTCCGAAAATGCGAACGTCTGCAGATAGCTGGCAGGCAGAAGGGGCTAGCCTGGAAAGCTGTTGCTCAGCCTCATCTGGCCACGGCACTGCTCGCACAGAGGCACAGAGACTGGGGCTGCTTGCTTGTCTTCACACCTCAAACTTCAAACTTATCTTATGGGGTCCGTGTCGGGAGCCTGCGGCAGCCATGCCCCAAAAAAGCGAACGTCTGCAGATAGCTGGCAGGCAGAAGGGGCTAGCCTGGAAAGCTGTTGCTCAGCCTCATCTGCCCACGGCACTGCTCGCACAGAGGCACAGAGACTGGGGCTGCTTGCTTGTCTTCCCACCTCAAACTTCAAACGTAGCTTATGGGGTCCGTGCCGGGAGCCTGCGGCAGCCCTGCTCCGAAAATGCCAACGTCTGCAGATAGCTGGCAGGCAGAAGCGGCTAGCCTGGAAAGCTGTTGCTCAGCCTCATCTGCCCACGGCACTGCTCGCACAGAGGCACAGAGACTGGGGCTGCTTGCTTGTCTTGCCACTTCAAAATACAAACGTAGCTTATGGGGTCCGTGCCGGGAGCCACCGGCACCCCTGCTCCGAAAATGCGAACGTCTGCAGATAGCTGGCAGGCAGAAGGGGCTAGCCTGGAAAGCTGTTGCTCAGCCTCATCTGCCCACGGCACTGCTCGCACAGAGGCACAGAGACTGGGGCTGCTTGCTTGTCTTGCCACCTCAAACTTCAAACGTAGCTTATGGGGTCCGTGCCGAGAGCCTGCGGCAGCCCTGCTCCAAAAATGCGAACATCTGCATATAGATGGCAGGCAGAAGGGGCTAACGTGGAGAGCTGTTGCTTAGCCTCATCTGCCCACGGCACTGCTCGCACAGAGGCACAGAGACTGGGGTTGTCTGCTTGTCTTGCCACCTCAAACTTCAAACGTAGCTTATGGGGTCCGTGCCGAGACCCTGCGGCATCCCTGCTCCGAAAATGCGAACGTCTGCAGATAGCTGGCAGGCAGAAGGGGCTAGCCTGGAAAGCTGTTGCTTAGCCTCATCTGCCCACGGCACTGCTCGCACAGAGGCACAGAGACTGGGGCTGCTTGCTTGTCTTGCCATCTCAAACTTCAAACGTAGCTTATGGGGTCCGTGCCGGGAGCCTGCGGCAGTCCTGCTTTGAAAATGCCAACGTCTGCAGATAGCTGGCAGGCAGAAGGGGCTAACCTGGAAAGCTGTTGCTCAGCCTCATCTGCCCACGGCACTGCTCGCACAGAGGCACAGAGACTGGGGTTGTCTGCTTGTCTTGCCACCTCAAACTTCAAACGTAGCTTATGGGGTCCGTGCCGGGACACTGCGGCAGCCCTGCTCCGAAAATGCGAACGTCTGCAGATAGCTGGCAGGCAGAAGGGGCTAGCCTTGAAAGCTGTTGCTCAGCCTCATCTGCCCACGGCACTGCTCGCACAGAGGCACAGAGACTGGGGCTGCTTGCTTGTCTTGACACCTCAAACTTCAAACGTAGCTTATGGGGTCCGTGCCAAGAGCCTGCGGCAGCCCTGCTCCGAAAATGCCAACGTCTGCAGATAGCTGGCAGGCAGAAGGGGCTAGCCTGGAAAGCTGATGCTCAGCCTCATCTGCCCACGGCACTGCTCGCACAGAGGCACAGAGACTGGTGCTGCTTGCTCGTCTTGCCACCTCAAACTTCTAACGTAGCTTATGGGGTCCATGCCGGGAGCCTGCGGCAGCCCTGCTCCGAAAATGCCAACGTCTGCAGATAGCTGGCAGGCAGAAGGGGCTAGCCTGGAAAGCTGATGCTCAGCCTCATCTGCCCACGGCACTGCTCGCACAGAGGCACAGAGACTGGTGCTGCTTGCTCGTCTTGCCACCTCAAACTTCTAACGTAGCTTATGGGGTCCATGCCGGGAGCCTGCGGTAGCCCTGCTCCAAAAATGAAAACGTCTGCATATAGATGGCAGACAGAAGGGGCTAACCTGGAGAGCTGTTGCTCAGCCTCATCTGCCCACGGTACTGCTCGCACAGAGGCACAGAGACTGGGGCTGCTTGCTGGTCTTGCCACCTCAAACTTCAAACGTAGGTTATGGGGTCTGTGCCGGGAGTCTCCGGCAGCCCTGCTCCGAAAATACGAACGTCTGCACATAGCTGGCAGGCAAAAGGGGCTAGCCTGGAAAGCTGTTGCTCAGCCTCATCTGCGCACGGCACTGCTCGCACAGAGGCACAGATACTCAGGCTACTTGCTTGTCTTGCCACCCCAAAATTCCAACGTAACTTATGGGGTCCGTGCCAGGAGCCTGAGGCAGCCCTGCTCCGAAAATGCCAACGTCTGCAGATAGCTGGCAGGCAGAAGGGGCTAGCCTGGAAAGCTGTTGCTCAGCCTCATCTGCCCACGGCACTGCTCGCACAGAGGCATAGAGACTGGGGCTGCTTGCTTGTCTTGCCACCTCAAACTTCAAACGTAGCTTATGGGGTCCGTGCCGGGAGCCTGCGGCAGCCCTGCTCCGAAAATGCCAACGTCTGCAGATAGCCGGCAGGCAGTAGCGGCTAGCCTGGAAAGCTGTTGCTCAGCCTCATCTGCCCACGGCACTGCTCGCACAGAGGCACAGAGACTGGGGCTGCTTGCTTGTCTTCACACCTCAAACTTCAAACGTAGCTTATGGGGTCCGTGCCCAGAACCTGCGGCAGCCCTGCTCCAAAAATGCAAACATCTGCATATATATGGCAGGCAGAAGGGGCTAACCTGGAGAGCTGTTGCTTAGCCTCATCTGCCCACGGCACTGCTCGCACAGAGGCACAGAGACTGGGGCTGCTTGCTTGTCTTGCCACCTCAAACTTCAAACGTAGCTTATGGGGTCCGTGTCGGGAGCTTGCGGCAGTCCTGCTCCGAAAATGCCAACGTCTGCAGATAGCTGGCAGGCAGAAGGGGCTAGCCTGGAAAGCTGTTGCTCAGCCTCATCTGGCCACGGCACTGCTCGCACAGAGGCACAGATAGTGGGGGTGCTTGCTTGTCTTGATACCTGAAACTTCAAACGTAGCTTATGGGGTCCGTGCCAAGAGCCTGCGGCAGCCCTGCTCCGAAAATGCCAACGTCTGCAGATAGCTGGCAGGCAGAAGGGGCTACCCTGGAAAGCTGATGCTCAGCCTCATCTGCTCACGGCACTGCTCGCACAGAGGCACAGAGACTGGTGCTGCTTGCTCGTCTTGCCACCTCAAACTTCAAACGTAGCTTATGGGGTCCGTGCCCAGAGCCTGCGGCAGCCCTGCTCCGAAAATGCGAATGTCTGCAGATAGCTGGCAGGCAGAAGGGGCTAGCCTGGAAAGCTGTTGCTCAGCCTCATCTGCCCACGGCACGGCTCGCACAGAGGCACAGAGACTGGGCCTGCTTGCTTGTCTTGCCACCTCAAACTTCAAACGTAGCTTATGGGGTCCGTGCCGGGAGCCTGCGGCAGCCCTGCTCCGAAAATGCGAACGTCTGCAGATAGCTGGCGGGCAGAAGGGGCTAGCCTGGAAAGCTGTTGCTCAGCCTCATCTGCCCACGGCACTGCTCGCACAGAGGCACAGAGACTGGGGCTGCTTGCTTGTCTTGCCACCTCAAACTTCAAACGTAGCTTATGGGGTCCGTGCCGAGACCCTGCGGCAGCCCTGCTCCGAAAATACGAACGTCTGCACATAGCTGGCAGGAAGAAGGGGCTAGCCTGGAAAGCTGTTGCTCAGCCTCATCTGCCCACGGCACTGCTCGCACAGAGGCACAGAGACTGGGGCTGCTTGCTTGTCTTGACACACCAAAATTCCAACGTAACTTATGGGGTCCGTGCCAGGAGCCTGCGACAGCCCTGCTCCGAAAATGCGAACGTCTGCAGATAGCTGGCAGGCAGAAGGGGCTAGCCTGGAAAGCTGTTGCTCAGCCTCATCTGCCCACGGCACTGCTCGCACAGAGGCACAGAGACTGGGGCTGCTTGCTTGTCTTCACACCTCAAACTTCAAACGTAGCTTATGGGGTCCGTGTCGGGAGCCTGCGGCAGCCATGCCCCAAAAAAGCGAACGTCTGCAGATAGCTGGCAGCCAGAAGGGGCTAGCCTGGAAAGCTGTTGCTCAGCCTCATCTGCCCACGGCACTGCTCGCACAGAGGCACAGAGACTGGGGCTGCTTGCTTGTCTTCCCAACTCAAACTTCAAACGTAGCTTATGGGGTCCATGCCGGGAGCCTGCGGCAGCCCTGCTCCAAAAATGCCAACGTCTGCAGATAGCCGGCAGGCAGAAGCGGCTAGCCTGGAAAGCTGTTGCTCAGCCTCATCTGCCCACGGCACTGCTCGCACAGAGGCACAGAGAGTGGGGCTGCTTGCTTGTCTTGCCACCTCAAACTTCTAACGTAGCTTATGGGGTCCATGCCGGGAGCCTGCGGCAGCCCTGCTCCAAAAATGAAAACGTCTGCATATAGATGGCAGGCAGAAGGGGCTAACCTGGAAAGCTGTTACTCAGCCTCATCTGCCCACGGCACTGCTCGCACAGAGGCACAGAGACTGGGGCTGCTTGCTGGTTTTGCCACCTCAAACTTCAAACGTAGCTTATGGGGTCTGTGCCGGGAGTCTCCGGCAGCCCTGCTCCGAAAATGCCAACGTCTGGAGATAGCTGGCAGGCAGAAGGGGCTAGCCTGGAAAGCTGTTGCTCAGCCTCATCTGCCCACGGCACTGCTCGCACAGAGGCACAGAGACTGGGGCTGCTTGCTTGTCTTGCCACCTCAAACTTCAAACGTAGCTTATGGGGTCCGTGCCAGGAGCCTGCGGCAGCCCTGCTCCGAAAATGCGAACGTCTGCAGATAGCTGGCAGGCAGAAGGGGCTAACCTGGAAAGCTGTTGCTCAGCCTCATCTGCGCACGGCACTGCTCGCACAGAGGCACAGATACTCGGGCTACTTGCTTGTCTTGCCACCTCAAACTTCAAACGTAGCTTATGGGGACCATGCCGGGAGCCTGCGGCAGCCCTGCTCCGAAAATGCGAACGTCTGCAGATAGCTGGCAGGCAGAAGGGGCTAGCCTGGAAAGCTGTTGCTCAGCCTCATCTGCCCACGGCACTGCTCGCACAGAGGCACAGAGACTGGGGCTGCTTGCTGGTCTTGCCACCTCAAACTTCAAACGTAGCTTATGGGGTCCATGCCGGGAGCCTGCAGCAGCCCTGCTCCGAAAATGCGAACGTCTGCAGATAGCTGGCAGGCAGAAGGGGCTAGCCTGGAAAGCTGTTGCTCAGCCTCATCTGCCCACGGCACTGCTCGCACAGAGGCACAGAGACTGGGGCTGCTTGCTTGTCTTGCCACCTCAAACTTCAAACGTAGCTTATGGGGTCCGTGCCGAGAGCCTGCGGCAGCCCTGCTCCAAAAATGCAAACATCTGCATATAGATGGCAGGCAGAAGGGGCTAATCTGGAAAGCTGTTGCTTAGCCTCATCTGCCCACGGCACTGCTCGCACAGAGGCACAGAGACTGGGGTTGTCTGCTTGTCTTGCCACCTCAAACTTCAAACGTAGCTTATGGGGTCCGTGCCGGGAGCCTGCGGCAGTCCTGCTCCGAAAATGCCAACGTCTGCAGATAGCTGGCAGGCAGAAGGGGCTAGCCTGGAAAGCTGTTGCTCAGCCTCATCTGCCCACGGCACTGCTCGCACAGAGGCACAGAGACTGGGGCTGCTTGCTTGTCTTGCCACCCCAAAATTCCAACGTAACTTATGGGGTCCGTGCCAGGAGCGTGAGGCAGCCCTGCTCCGAAAATGCCAACGTCTGCAGATAGCTGGCAGGCAGAAGGGGCTAGCCTGGAAAGCTGTTGCTCAGCCTCATCTGCCCACGGCACTGCTCGCACAGAGGCACAGAGACTGGGGCTGCTTGCTTGTCTTGCCACCTCAAACTTCAAACGTAGCTTATGGGGTCCGTGCCCAGAGCCTGCGGCAGCCCTGCTACGAAAATGCGAATGTCTGCAGATAGCTGGCGGGCAGAAGGGGCTAGCCTGGAAAGCTGTTGCTCAGCCTCATCTGCCCACAGCACTGCTCGCACAGAGGCACAGAGACTGGGGCTGCTTGCTTTTCTTGCCACCTCAAACTTCAAACGTAGCTTATGGGGTCCGTGCCGAGACCCTGCGGCAGCCCTGCTCCGAAAATGCGAACGTCTGCAGATAGCTGGCAGGCAGAAGGGGCTAGCCTGGAAAGCTGTTGCTCAGCCTCATCTGCCCATGGCACTGCTCGCACAGAGGCACAGAGACTGGGGCTGCTTGCTTGTCTTCCCAACTCAAACTTCAAACGTAGCTTATGGGGTTCGTGCCGGGAGCCTGCGGCAGTCCTGCTTCGAAAATGCCAACGTCTGCAGATAGCTGGCAGGCAGAAGGGGCTAGCCTGGAAAGCTGTTGCTCAGCCTCATCTGGCCACGGCACTGCACGCACAGAGGCACAGAGACTGGGGCTGCTTGCTTGTCTTGACACCTCAAACTTCAAACGTAGCTTATGGGGTCCGTGCCGGGAGTCTCCGGCAGCCCTGCTCCGAAAATGCCAACGTCTGCAGATAGCTGGCTGGCAGAAGGGGCTACCCTGGAAAGCTGTTGCTCAGCCTCATCTGCCCACGGCACTGCTCGCACAGAGGCACAGAGACTGGGGCTGCTTGCTTGTCTTGCCACCTCAAACTTCAAACGTAGCTTATGGGGTCCGTGCCCAGAGCCTGCGGCAGCCCTGCTACGAAAATGCGAACGTCTGCAGATAGCTGGCGGGCAGAAGGGGCTAGCCTGGAAAGCTGTTGCTCAGCCTCATCTGCGCACGGCACTGCTCGCACAGAGGCACAGATACTCGGGCTACTTGCTTGTCTTGCCACCTCAAACTTCAAACGTAGCTTATGGGGTCCGTGCCGGGAACCACCGGCACCCCTGCTCCGAAAATGCGAACGTCTGCAGATAGGTTGCAGGCAGAAGGGGCTAGCCTGGAAAGCTGTTGCTCAGCCTCATCTGCCCACGGCACTGCTCGCACAGAGGCACAGAGACTGGGGCTGCTTGCTTGTCTTGCCACCTCAAACTTCAAACGTAGCTTATGGGGTCCGTGCCGGGAGCCTGCGGCAGTCCTGCTCCGAAAATGCCAACGTCTGCAGATAGCTGGCAGGCAGAAGGGGCTAGCCTGGAAAGCTGTTGCTCAGCCTCATCTGCCCACGGCACTGCTCGCACAGAGGCACAGAGACTGGGGCTGCTTGCTTGTCTTGCCACCCCAAAATTCCAACGTAAGTTATGGGGTCCGTGCCAGGAGCGTGAGGCAGCCCTGCTCCGAAAATGTCAACGTCTGCAGATAGCCGGCAGGCAGAAGCGGCTAGCCTGGAAAGCTGTTGCTCAGCCTCATCTGCCCACGGCACTGCTCGCACAGAGGCACAGAGACTGGGGCTGCTTGCTTGTCTTGCCACCTCAAACTTCAAACGTAGCTTATGGGGTCCGTGCCCAGAGCCTGCGGCAGCCCTGCTACGAAAATGCGAACGTCTGCAGATAGCTGGCGGGCAGAAGGGGCTAGCCTGGAAAGCTGTTGCTCAGCCTCATCTGCCCATGGCACTGCTCGCACAGAGGCACAGAGACTGGGGCTGCTTGCTTGTCTTGCCACCTCAAACTTCAAACGTAGCTTATGGGTTCTGTGCCGGGAGTCTCCGGCAGCCCTGCTCCGAAAATGCCAACGTCTGCAGATAGCTGGCTGGCAGAAGGGGCTAGCCTGGAAAGCTGTTGCTCAGCCTCATCTGCCCACGGCACTGCTCGCACAGAGGCACAGAGACTGGGGCTGCTTGCTTGTCTTCCCAACTCAAACTTCAAACGTAGCTTATGGGGTCCGTGCCGGGAGCCTGCGGCAGTCCTGCTTCGAAAATGCCAACGTCTGCAGATAGCTGGCAGGCAGAAGGGGCCAGCCTGGAAAGCTGTTGCTCAGCCTCATCTGGCCACGGCACTGCACGCACAGAGGCACAGAGACTGGGGCTGCTTGCTTGTCTTGACACCTCAAACTTCAAACGTAGCTTATGGGGTCCGTGCCAAGAGCCTGCGGCAGCCCTGCTCCGAAAATGCCAACGTCTGCAGATAGCTGGCAGGCAGAAGGGGCTAGCCTGGAAAGCTGATGCTCAGCCTCATCTGCCCACGGCACTGCTCGCACAGAGGCACAGAGACTGGTGCTGCTTGCTCGTCTTGCCACCTCAAACTTCTAACGTAGCTTATGGGGTCCATGCTGGGAGCCTGCGGCAGCCCTGCTCCAAAAATGAAAACTTCTGCATATAGATGGCAGGCAGAAGGGGCTAACCTGGAGAGCTGTTGCTCAGCCTCATCTGCCCACGGCACTGCTCGCACAGAGGCACAGAGACTGGGGCTGCTTGCTGGTCTTGCCACCTCAAACTTCAAACGTAGCTTATGGGGTCCGTGCCGGGAGTCTCCGACAGCCCTGCTCCGAAAATGCCAACGTCTGCAGATAGTTGGCTGGCAGAAGGGGCTACCCTGGAAAGCTGTTGCTCAGCCTCATCTGCCCACGGCACTGCTCGCACAGAGGCACAGAGACTGGGGCTGCTTGCTTGTCTTGCCACCTCAAACTTCAAACGTAGCTTATGGGGTCCGTGCCCAGAGCCTGCGGCAGCCCTGCTACGAAAATACGAACGTCTGCAGATAGCTGGCGGGCAGAAGGGGCTAGCCTGGAAAGCTGTTGCTCAGCCTCATCTGCGCACGGCACTGCTCGCACAGAGGCACAGATACTCGGGCTACTTGCTTGTCTTGCCACCTCAAACTTCAAACGTAGCTTATGGGGTCCGTGCCGGGAACCACCGGCACCCCTGCTCCGAAAATGCGAACGTCTGCAGATAGGTTGCAGGCAGAAGGGGCTAGCCTGGAAAGCTGTTGCACAGCCTCATCTGCCCACGGCACTGCTCGCACAGAGGCACAGAGACTGGGGCTGCTTGCTTGTCTTGCCACCTCAAACTTCAAACGTAGCTTATGGGGTCCGTGCCGGGAGCCTGCGGCAGTCCTGCTCCGAAAATGCCAACGTCTGCAGATAGCTGGCAGGCAGAAGGGGCTAGCCTGGAAAGCTGTTGCTCAGCCTCATCTGCCCACGGCACTGCTCGCACAGAGGCACAGAGACTGGGGCTGCTTGCTTGTCTTGCCACCCCAAAATTCCAACGTAAGTTATGGGGTCCGTGCCAGGAGCGTGAGGCAGCCCTGCTCCGAAAATGTCAACGTCTGCAGATAGCCGGCAGGCAGAAGCGGCTAGCCTGGAAAGCTGTTGCTCAGCCTCATCTGCCCACGGCACTGCTCGCACAGAGGCACAGAGACTGGGGCTGCTTGCTTGTCTTGCCACCTCAAACTTCAAACGTAGCTTATGGGGTCCGTGCCCAGAGCCTGCGGCAGCCCTGCTACGAAAATGCGAACGTCTGCAGATAGCTGGCGGGCAGAAGGGGCTAGCCTGGAAAGCTGTTGCTCAGCCTCATCTGCCCATGGCACTGCTCGCACAGAGGCACAGAGACTGGGGCTGCTTGCTTGTCTTGCCACCTCAAACTTCAAACGTAGCTTATGGGTTCTGTGCCGGGAGTCTCCGGCAGCCCTGCTCCGAAAATGCCAAACTCTGCAGATAGCTGGCTGGCAGAAGGGGCTAGCCTGGAAAGCTGTTGCTCAGCCTCATCTGCCCACGGCACTGCTCGCACAGAGGCACAGAGACTGGGGCTGCTTGCTTGTCTTCCCAACTCAAACTTCAAACGTAGCTTATGGGGTTCGTGCCGGGAGCCTGCGGCAGTCCTGCTTCGAAAATGCCAACGTCTGCAGATAGCTGGCAGGCAGAAGGGGCTAGCCTGGAAAGCTGTTGCTCAGCCTCATCTGGCCACGGCACTGCACGCACAGAGGCACAGAGACTGGGGCTGCTTGCTTGTCTTGCCACCTCAAACTTCAAACGTAGCTTATGGGGTCCGTGCCAAGAGCCTGCGGCAGCCCTGCTCCGAAAATGCCAACGTCTGCAGATAGCTGGCAGGCAGAAGGGGCTAGCCTGGAAAGCTGATGCTCAGCCTCATCTGCCCACGGCACTGCTCGCACAGAGGCACAGAGACTGGTGCTGCTTGCTCGTCTTGCCACCTCAAACTTCTAACGTAGCTTATGGGGTCCATGCTGGGAGCCTGCGGCAGCCCTGCTCCAAAAATGAAAACTTCTGCATATAGATGGCAGGCAGAAGGGGCTAACCTGGAGAGCTGTTGCTCAGCCTCATCTGCCCACGGCACTGCTCGCACAGAGGCACAGAGACTGGGGCTGCTTGCTGGTCTTGCCACCTCAAACTTCAAACGTAGCTTATGGGGTCCGTGCCGGGAGTCTCCGGCAGCCCTGCTCCGAAAATGCCAACGTCTGCAGATAGTTGGCTGGCAGAAGGGGCTACCCTGGAAAGCTGTTGCTCAGCCTCATCTGCCCACGGCACTGCTCGCACAGAGGCACAGAGACTGGGGCTGCTTGCTTGTCTTGCCACCTCAAACTTCAAACGTAGCTTATGGGGTCCGTGCCCAGAGCCTGCGGCAGCCCTGCTACGAAAATGCGAACGTCTGCAGATAGCTGGCGGGCAGAAGGGGCTAGCCTGGAAAGCTGTTGCTCAGCCTCATCTGCGCACGGCACTGCTCGCACAGAGGCACAGATACTCGGGCTACTTGCTTGTCTTGCCACCTCAAACTTCAAACGTAGCTTATGGGGTCCGTGCCGGGAACCACCGGCACCCCTGCTCCGAAAATGCGAACGTCTGCAGATAGGTTGCAGGCAGAAGGGGCTAGCCTGGAAAGCTGTTGCACAGCCTCATCTGCCCACGGCACTGCTCGCACAGAGGCACAGAGACTGGGGCTGCTTGCTTGTCTTGCCACCTCAAACTTCAAACGTAGCTTATGGGGTCCGTGCCGGGAGCCTGCGGCAGTCCTGCTCCGAAAATGCCAACGTCTGCAGATAGCTGGCAGGCAGAAGGGGCTAGCCTGGAAAGCTGTTGCTCAGCCTCATCTGCCCACGGCACTGCTCGCACAGAGGCACAGAGACTGGGGCTGCTTGCTTGTCTTGCCACCCCAAAATTCCAACGTAAGTTATGGGGTCCGTGCCAGGAGCGTGAGGCAGCCCTGCTCCGAAAATGTCAACGTCTGCAGATAGCCGGCAGGCAGAAGCGGCTAGCCTGGAAAGCTGTTGCTCAGCCTCATCTGCCCACGGCACTGCTCGCACAGAGGCACAGAGACTGGGGCTGCTTGCTTGTCTTGCCACCTCAAACTTCAAACGTAGCTTATGGGGTCCGTGCCCAGAGCCTGCGGCAGCCCTGCTACGAAAATGCGAACGTCTGCAGATAGCTGGCGGGCAGAAGGGGCTAGCCTGGAAAGCTGTTGCTCAGCCTCATCTGCCCATGGCACTGCTCGCACAGAGGCACAGAGACTGGGGCTGCTTGCTTGTCTTGCCACCTCAAACTTCAAACGTAGCTTATGGGTTCTGTGCCGGGAGTCTCCGGCAGCCCTGCTCCGAAAATGCCAAACTCTGCAGATAGCTGGCTGGCAGAAGGGGCTAGCCTGGAAAGCTGTTGCTCAGCCTCATCTGCCCACGGCACTGCTCGCACAGAGGCACAGAGACTGGGGCTGCTTGCTTGTCTTCCCAACTCAAACTTCAAACGTAGCTTATGGGGTTCGTGCCGGGAGCCTGCGGCAGTCCTGCTTCGAAAATGCCAACGTCTGCAGATAGCTGGCAGGCAGAAGGGGCTAGCCTGGAAAGCTGTTGCTCAGCCTCATCTGGCCACGGCACTGCACGCACAGAGGCACAGAGACTGGGGCTGCTTGCTTGTCTTGACACCTCAAACTTCAAACGTAGCTTATGGGGTCCGTGCCAAGAGCCTGCGGCAGCCCTGCTCCGAAAATGCCAACGTCTGCAGATAGCTGGCAGGCAGAAGGGGCTAGCCTGGAAAGCTGATGCTCAGCCTCATCTGCCCACGGCACTGCTCGCACAGAGGCACAGAGACTGGTGCTGCTTGCTTGTCTTGCCACCTCAAACTTCAAACGTAGCTTATGGGGTCCGTGCCCAGAGCCTGCGGCAGCCCTGCTACGAAAATGCGAACGTCTGCAGATAGCTGGCGGGCAGAAGGGGCTAGCCTGGAAAGCTGTTGCTCAGCCTCATCTGCGCACGGCACTGCTCGCACAGAGGCACAGATACTCGGGCTACTTGCTTGTCTTGCCACCTCAAACTTCAAACGTAGCTTATGGGGTCCGTGCCGGGAACCACCGGCACCCCTGCTCCGAAAATGCGAACGTCTGCAGATAGGTTGCAGGCAGAAGGGGCTAGCCTGGAAAGCTGTTGCTCAGCCTCATCTGCCCACGGCACTGCTCGCACAGAGGCACAGAGACTGGGGCTGCTTGCTTGTCTTGCCACCTCAAACTTCAAACGTAGCTTATGGGGTCCGTGCCGGGAGCCTGCGGCAGTCCTGCTCCGAAAATGCCAACGTCTGCAGATAGCTGGCAGGCAGAAGGGGCTAGCCTGGAAAGCTGTTGCTCAGCCTCATCTGCCCACGGCACTGCTCGCACAGAGGCACAGAGACTGGGGCTGCTTGCTTGTCTTGCCACCCCAAAATTCCAACGTAAGTTATGGGGTCCGTGCCAGGAGCGTGAGGCAGCCCTGCTCCGAAAATGTCAACGTCTGCAGATAGCCGGCAGGCAGAAGCGGCTAGCCTGGAAAGCTGTTGCTCAGCCTCATCTGCCCACGGCACTGCTCGCACAGAGGCACAGAGACTGGGGCTGCTTGCTTGTCTTGCCACCTCAAACTTCAAACGTAGCTTATGGGGTCCGTGCCGAGAGCCTGCGGCAGCCCTGCTCCAAAAATGCAAACATCTGCATATAGATGGCAGGCAGAAGGGGCTAACCTGGAGAGCTGTTGCTTAGCCTCATCTGCCCACGGCACTGCTCGCACAGAGGCACAGAGACTGGGGTTGTCTGCTTGTCTTGCCACCTCAAACTTCAAACGTAGCTTATGGGGTCCGTGCCGAGACCCTGCGGCAGCCCTGCTCCGAAAATGCGAACGTCTGCAGATAGCTGGCAGGCAGAAGGGGCTAGCCTGGAAAGCTGTTGCTCAGCCTCATCTGCCCACGGCACTGCTCGCACAGAGGCACAGAGACTGGGGCTGCTTGCTTGTCTTGCCACCTCAAACTTCAAACGTAGCTTATGGGGTCCGTGCCGGGAGCCTGCGGCAGTCCTGCTTCGAAAATGCCAACGTCTGCAGATAGCTGGCAGGCAGAAGGGGCTAGCCTGGAAAGCTGTTGCTCAGCCTCATCTGGCCACGGCACTGCACGCACAGAGGCACAGAGACTGGGGCTGCTTGCTTGTCTTGACACCTCAAACTTCAAACGTAGCTTATGGGGTCCGTGCCCAGAGCCTGCGGCAGCCCTGCTCCAAAAATGCGAATGTCTGCAGATAGCTGGCAGGCAGAAGGGGCTAGCCTGGAAAGCTGTTGCTCAGCCTCATCTGCGCACGGCACTGCTCGCACAGAGGCACAGATACTCGGGCTACTTGCTTGTCTTGCCACCTCAAACTTCAAACGTAGCTTATGGGGTCCGTGCCGGGAACCACCGGCACCCCTGCTCCGAAAATGCGAACGTCTGCAGATAGGTTGCAGGCAGAAGGGGCTAGCCTGGAAAGCTGTTGCTCAGCCTCATCTGCCCACGGCACTGCTCGCACAGAGGCACAGAGACTGGGGCTGCTTGCTTGTCTTGCCACCTCAAACTTCAAACGTAGCTTATGGGGTCCGTGCCGGGAGCCTGCGGCAGTCCTGCTCCGAAAATGCCAACGTCTGCAGATAGCTGGCAGGCAGAAGGGGCTAGCCTGGAAAGCTGTTGCTCAGCCTCATCTGCCCACGGCACTGCTCGCACAGAGGCACAGAGACTGGGGCTGCTTGCTTGTCTTGCCACCCCAAAATTCCAACGTAAGTTATGGGGTCCGTGCCAGGAGCGTGAGGCAGCCCTGCTCCGAAAATGTCAACGTCTGCAGATAGCCGGCAGGCAGAAGCGGCTAGCCTGGAAAGCTGTTGCTCAGCCTCATCTGCCCACGGCACTGCTCGCACAGAGGCACAGAGACTGGGGCTGCTTGCTTGTCTTGCCACCTCAAACTTCAAACGTAGCTTATGGGGTCCGTGCCGAGAGCCTGCGGCAGCCCTGCTCCAAAAATGCAAACATCAGCATATAGATGGCAGGCAGAAGGGGCTAACCTGGAGAGCTGTTGCTTAGCCTCATCTGCCCACGGCACTGCTCGCACAGAGGCACAGAGACTGGGGTTGTCTGCTTGTCTTGCCACCTCAAACTTCAAACGTAGCTTATGGGGTCCGTGCCGAGACCCTGCGGCAGCCCTGCTCCGAAAATGCGAACGTCTGCAGATAGCTGGCAGGCAGAAGGGGCTAGCCTGGAAAGCTGTTGCTCAGCCTCATCTGCCCACGGCACTGCTCGCACAGAGGCACAGAGACTGGGGCTGCTTGCTTGTCTTGCCACCTCAAACTTCAAACGTAGCTTATGGGGTCGGTGCCGGGAGACTGCGGCAGCCCTGCTCCGAAAATGCCAACGTCTGCAGATAGCTGGCAGGCAGAAGGGGCTAGCCTGGAAAGCTGTTGCTCAGCCTCATCTGCCCACGGCACTGCTCGCACAGAGGCACAGAGACTGGGGCTGCTTGCTTGTCTTGCCACCCCAAAATTCCAACGTAACTTATGGGGTATGTGCCAGGAGCGTGAGGCAGCCCTGCTCCGAAAATGCCAACGTCTGCAGATAGCCGGCAGGCAGAAGCGGCTAGCCTGGAAAGCTGTTGCTCAGCCTCATCTGCCCACGGCACTGCTCGCACAGAGGCACAGAGACTGGGGCTGCTTGCTTGTCTTGCCACCTCAAACTTCAAACGTAGCTTATGGGGTCCGTGCCGAGACCCTGCGGCAGCCCTGCTCCGAAAATGCGAACGTCTGCAGATAGCTGGCAGGCAGAAGGGGCTAGCCTGGAAAGCTGTTGCTCAGCCTCATCTGCCCACGGCACTGCTCGCACAGAGGCACAGAGACTGGGGCTGCTTGCTTGTCTTGCCACCTCAAACTTCAAACGTAGCTTATGGGTTCTGTGCCGGGAGTCTCCGGCAGCCCTGCTCCGAAAATGCCAAACTCTGCAGATACCTGGCTGGCAGAAGGGGCTAGCCTGGAAAGCTGTTGCTCAGCCTCATCTGCCCACGGCACTGCTCGCACAGAGGCACAGAGACTGGGGCTGCTTGCTTGTCTTCCCAACTCAAACTTCAAACGTAGCTTATGGGGTTCGTGCCGGGAGCCTGCGGCAGTCCTGCTTCGAAAATGCCAACGTCTGCAGATAGCTGGCAGGCAGAAGGGGCTAGCCTGGAAAGCTGTTGCTCAGCCTCATCTGGCCACGGCACTGCACGCACAGAGGCACAGAGACTGGGGCTGCTTGCTTGTCTTGCCACCTCAAACTTCAAACGTAGCTTATGGGGTCCGTGCCAAGAGCCTGCGGCAGCCCTGCTCCGAAAATGCCAACGTCTGCAGATAGCTGGCAGGCAGAAGGGGCTAGCCTGGAAAGCTGATGCTCAGCCTCATCTGCCCACGGCACTGCTCGCACAGAGGCAAAGAGACTGGTGCTGCTTGCTCGTCTTGCCACCTCAAACTTCTAACGTAGCTTATGGGCTCCATGCTGGGAGCCTGCGGCAGCCCTGCTCCAAAAATGAAAACTTCTGCATATAGATGGCAGGCAGAAGGGGCTAACCTGGAGAGCTGTTGCTCAGCCTCATCTGCCCACGGCACTGCTCGCACAGAGGCACAGAGACTGGGGCTGCTTGCTGGTCTTGCCACCTCAAACTTCAAACGTAGCTTATGGGGTCCGTGCCGGGAGTCTCCGGCAGCCCTGCTCCGAAAATGCCAACGTCTGCAGATAGCTGGCTGGCAGAAGGGGCTACCCTGGAAAGCTGTTGCTCAGCCTCATCTGCCCACGGCACTGCTCGCACAGAGGCACAGAGACTGGGGCTGCTTGCTTGTCTTGCCACCTCAAACTTCAAACGTAGCTTATGGGGTCCGTGCCCAGAGCCTGCGGCAGCCCTGCTACGAAAATGCGAACGTCTGCAGATAGCTGGCGGGCAGAAGGGGCTAGCCTGGAAAGCTGTTGCTCAGCCTCATCTGCGCACGGCACTGCTCGCACAGAGGCACAGAGACTGGGGCTACTTGCTTGTCTTGCCACCTCAAACTTCAAACGTAGCTTATGGGGTCCGTGCCGGGAACCACCGGCACCCCTGCTCCGAAAATGCGAACGTCTGCAGATAGGTTGCAGGCAGAAGGGGCTAGCCTGGAAAGCTGTTGCTCAGCCTCATCTGGCCACGGCACTGCACGCACAGAGGCACAGAGACTGGGGCTGCTTGCTTGTCTTGACACCTCAAACTTCAAACGTAGCTTATGGGGTCCGTGCCCAGAGCCTGCGGCAGCCCTGCTCCAAAAATGCGAATGTCTGCAGATAGCTGGCAGGCAGAAGGGGCTAGCCTGGAAAGCTGTTGCTCAGCCTCATCTGCGCACGGCACTGCTCGCACAGAGGCACAGAGACTCGGGCTACTTGCTTGTCTTGCCACCTCAAACTTCAAACGTAGCTTATGGGGTCCGTTTCGGGAGCCTGTGGCAGCCCTGCTCCGAAAATGCCAACGTCTGCAGATAGCTGGCAGGCAGAAGGGGCTAGCCTGGAAAGCTGTTGCTCAGCCTCATCTGCCCACGGCACTGCTCGCACAGAGGCACAGAGACTGGGGCTGCTTGCTTGTCTTGCCACCTCAAACTTCAAACGTAGCTTATGGGGTCCGTGCCGGGAGCCTGCGGCAGTCCTGCTCCGAAAATGCCAACGTCTGCAGATAGCTGGCAGGCAGAAGGGGCTAGCCTGGAAAGCTGTTGCTCAGCCTCATCTGCCCACGGCACTGCTCGCACAGAGGCACAGAGACTGGGGCTGCTTGCTTGTCTTGCCACCTCAAACTTCAAACGTAGCTTATGGGGTCGGTGCCGGGAGCCTGCGGCAGCCCTGCTCCGAAAATGCCAACGTCTGCAGATAGCTGGCAGGCAGAAGGGGCTAGCCTGGAAAGCTGTTGCTCAGCCTCATCTGCCCACGGCACTGCTCGCACAGAGGCACAGAGACTGGGGCTGCTTGCTTGTCTTGCCACCCCAAAATTCCAACGTAACTTATGGGGTACGTGCCAGGAGCGTGAGGCAGCCCTGCTCCGAAAATGCCAACGTCTGCAGATAGCCGGCAGGCAGAAGCGGCTAGCCTGGAAAGCTGTTGCTCAGCCTCATCTGCCCACGGCACTGCTCGCACAGAGGCACAGAGACTGGGGCTGCTTGCTGGTCTTGCCACCTCAAACTTCAAACGTAGCTTATGGGGTCCGTGCCGAGACCCTGCGGCAGCCCTGCTCCGAAAATGCGAACGTCTGCAGATAGCTGGCAGGCAGAAGGGGCTAGCCTGGAAAGCTGTTGCTCAGCCTCATCTGCCCACGGCACTGCTCGCACAGAGGCACAGAGAGTGGGGCTGCTTGCTTGTCTTGCCACTTCAAACTTCAAACGTAGCTTATGGGGTCCGTGATGGGAGCCACCGGCACCCCTGCTCCGAAAATGCGAACGTCTGCAGATAGCTGGCAGGCAGAAGGGGCTAGCCTGGAAAGCTGTTGCTCAGCCTCATCTGCCCACGGCACTGCTCGCACAGAGGCACAGAGACTGGGGCTGCTTGCTTGTCTTGCCACCTCAAACTTCAAACGTAGCTTATGGGGTCCGTGCCGGGAGCCTGCGGCAGCCCTGCTTCGAAAATGCGAACGTCTGCAGATAGCTGGCAGGCAGAAGGGGCTAGCCTGGAAAGCTGTTGCTCAGCCTCATCTGCGCACGGCACTGCTCGCACAGAGGCACAGATACTGGGGCTGCTTGCTTGTCTTGCCACCTCAAACTTCAAACGTAGCTTATGGGGTCCGTGCCGAGAGCCTGCGGCAGCCCTGCTCCAAAAATGAAAACGTCTGCATATAGATGGCAGGCAGAAGGGGCTAACCTGGAGAGCTGTTGCTCAGCCTCATCTGCCCACGGCACTGCTCGCACAGAGGCGCAGAGACTGGGGCTGCTTGCTGGTCTTGCCACCTCAAACTTCAAACGTAGCTTATGGGGTCCGTGCGGAGAGCCTGCGGCAGTCCTGCTCCGAAAATGCCAACGTCTGCAGATAGCTGGCAGGCAGAAGGGGCTAGCCTGGAAAGCTGTTGCTCAGCCTCATCTGCCCACGGCACTGCTCGCACAGAGGCACAGAGACTGGGGCTGCTTGCTTGTCTTGCCACCCCAAAATTCCAACGTAACTTATGGGGTCCGTGCCAGGAGCGTGAGGCAGCCCTGCTCCGAAAATGCCAACGTCTGCAGATAGCTGGCAGGCAGAAGGGGCTAGCCTGGAAAGCTGTTGCTCAGCCTCATCTGCCCACGGCACTGCTCGCACAGAGGCACAGAGACTGGGGCTGCTTGCTTGTCTTGCCACCTCAAACTTCAAACGTAGCTTATGGGGTCCGTGCCGGGAGCCTGCGGCAGCCCCGCACCGAAAATGCGAACGTCTGCAGATAGCTGGCAGGCAGAAGGGGCTAGCCTGGAAAGCTGTTGCTCAGCCTCATCTGCCCACGGCACGGCTCACACAGAGGCACAGATAGTGGGGGTGCTTGCTTGTCTTGACACCTCAAACTTCAAACGTAGCTTATGGGGTCCGTGCCAAGAGCCTGCGGCAGCCCTGCTCCGAAAATGCCAACGTCTGCAGATAGCTGGCAGGCAGAAGGGGCTAGCCTGGAAAGCTGTTGCTCAGCCTCATCTGCCCACGGCACTGCTCGCACAGAGGCACAGAGACTGGGGCTGCTTGCTTGTCTTGCCACCTCAAACTTCAAACGTAGCTTATGGGGTCCGTGCCGGAAGCCTGCGGCAGCCCTGCTCCGAAAATGCGAACGTCTGCAGATAGCTGGCAGGCAGAAGGGGCTAGCCTGGAAAGCTGTTGCTCAGCCTCATCTGCCCACGGCACTGCTCGCACAGAGGCACAGAGACTGGGGCTGCTTGCTTGTCTTGCCACCTCAAACTTCAAACGTAGCTTATGGGGTCCGTGCCCAGAGCCTGCGGCAGCCCTGCTCCGAAAATGCCAACGTCTGCAGATAGCTGGCAGGCAGAAGGGGCTAGCCTGGAAAGCTGTTGCTCAGCCTCATCTGCGCACGGCACTGCTCGCACAGAGGCACAGATACTCGGGCTACTTGCTTGTCTTGCCACCTCAAACTTCAAACGTAGCTTGTGGGGACCATGCCGGGAGCCTGCGGCAGCCCTGCTCCGAAAATGCGAACGTCTGCAGATAGCTGGCAGGCAGAAGGGGCTAGCCTGGAAAGCTGTTGCTCAGCCTCATCTGCCCACGGCACTGCTCGCACAGAGGCACAGAGACTGGGGCTGCTTGCTTGTCTTGCCACCTCAAACTTCAAACGTAGCTTATGGGGTCTGTGCCGGGAGTCTCCGGCAGCCCTGCTCCGAAAATGCCAACGTCTGCAGATAGCTGGCAGGCAGAAGAGGCTAGCCTGGAAAGCTGATGCTCAGCCTCATCTGCCCACGGCACTGCTCGCACAGAGGCACAGAGACTGGGGCTGCTTGCTTGTCTTGCCACCTCAAACTTCTAACGTAGCTTATGGGGTTAGTGCCGGGAGACTGCGGCAGCCCTGCTCCAAAAATGAAAACGTCTGCATATAGACGGCAGGCAGAAGGGGCTAACCTGGAGAGCTGTTGCTCAGCCTCATCTGCCCACGGCACTGCTCGCACAGAGGCACAGAGACTGGGGCTGCTTGCTGGTCTTGCCACCTCAAACTTCAAACATATCTTATGGGGTCTGTGCCGGGAGCCTGCGGCAGCCCTGCTCTGAAAATGCCAACGTCTGCAGATAGCTGGCTGGCAGAAGGGGCTAGCCTGGAAAGCTGTTGCTTAGCCTCATCTGCCCACGGCACTGCTCGCACAGAGGCACAGAGACTGGGGCTGCTTGCTGGTCTTGCCACCTCAAACTTCAGACGTAGCTTATGGGGTCTGTGCCGGGAGCCTGCGGCAGCCCTGCTCCGAAAATGCGAACGTCTGCAGATAGCTGGCAGGCAGAAGGGGCTAGCCTGGAAAGCTGTTGCTCAGCCTCATCTGCCCACGGCACTGCTCTCACAGAGGCACAGAGACTGGGGCTGCTTGCTTGTCTTGCCACCTCAAACTTCAAACGTAGCTTATGGAGTCCGTGCCGAGAGACTGCGGCAGCCCTGCTCCAAAAATGCAAACATCTGCATATAGATGGCAGGCAAAAGGGGCTAGCCTGGAAAGCTGTTGCTTAGCCTCATCTGCCCACGGCACTGATCGCACAGAGGCACAGAGACTGGGGTTGTCTGCTTGTCTTGCCACCTCAAACTTCAAACATAGCTTATGGGGTCCGTGCCGAGACCCTGCGGCAGCCCTGCTCCGAAAATGCGAATGTCTGCAGATAGCTGGCAGGCAGAAGGGGCTAGCCTGGAAAGCTGTTGCTCAGCCTCATCTGCCCACGACACTGCTCGCACAGAGGCACAGAGACTGGGGCTGCTTGCTTGTCTTGCCACCTCAAACTTCAAACGTAGCTTATGGGGTCCGTGCCGGGAGCCTGCGGCAGCCCTGCTCCGAAAATGCGAACGTCTGCAGATAGCTGGCAGGCAGAAGGGGCTAGCCTGGAAAGCTGTTGCTCAGCCTCATCTGCCCATGGCACTGCTCGCACAGAGGCACAGAGACTGGGGCTGCTTACTTGTCTTCACACCTCAAACTTCAAACGTAGATTATGGGGTCTGTGCCGGGAGTCTCCGGCAGCCCTGCTCCGAAAATGCCAAAGTCTGCAGATAGCTGGCTGGCAGAAGGGGCTAGCCTGGAAAGCTGTTGCTCAGCCTCATCTGCCCACGGCACTGCTCGCACAGAGGCACAGAGACTGGGGCTGCTTGCTTGTCTTGCCACCTGAAACTTCAAACGTAGCTTATGGGGTCCGTGCCCAGAGCCTGCGGCAGCCCTGCTCCGAAAATGCCAACGTCTGCAGATAGCTGGCAGGCAGAAGGGGCTAGCCTGGAAAGCTGTTGCTCTGCCTCATCTGCGCACGGCACTGCTCGCACAGAGGCACAGAGACTGGGGCTACTTGCTTGTCTTGCCACCTCAAACTTCAAACGTAGCTTATGGGGACCATGCCGGGAGCCTGCGGCAGCACTGCTCCGAAAATGCGAACGTCTGCAGATAGCTGGCGGGCAGAAGGGGCTAGCCTGGAAAGCTGTTGCTCAGCCTCATCTGCCCACAGCACTGCTCGCACAGAGGCACAGAGACTGGGGCTGCTTGCTGGTCTTGCCACCTCAAACTTCAAACGTATCTTATGGGGTCCGTGCCCACAGCCTGCGGCAGCCCTGCTCCGAAAATGCGAACGTCTGCAGATAGCTGGCAGCCAGAAGGGGCTAGCCTGGAAAGCTGTTGCTCAGCCTCATCTGCGCACGGCACTGCTCGCACAGAGGCACAGATACTCGGGCTACTTGCTTGTCTTGCCACCTCAAACTTCAAACTTAGCTTGTGGGGACCATTCCGGGAGCCATCGGCAGCCCTGCTCCGAAAATGCGAACGTCTGCAGATAGCTGGCAGGCAGAAGGGGCTAGCCTGGAAAGCTGTTGCTCAGCCTCATCTGCGCACGGCACTGCTCGCACAGAGGCACAGATACTCGGGCTACTTGCTTGTCTTGCCACCTCAAACTTCAAACTTAGCTTATGGGGACCATGTCGGGAGCCTGCGGCAGCCCTGCTCCGAAAATGCGAACGTCTGCAGATAGCTGGCAGGCAGAAGGGGCTAGCCTGGAAAGCTGTTGCTCAGCCTCATCTGCCCACGGCACTGTTCGCACAGAGGCACAGAGACTGGGGCTGCTTGCTTGTCTTGCCACCTCAAACTTCAAATGTAGCTTATGGGGTCTGTGCCGGGAGTCTCCGGCAGCCCTGCTCCGAAAATGCCAACATCTGCAGATAGCTGGCAGGCAGAAGGGGCTAGCCTGGAAAGCTGTTGCTCAGCCTCATCTGCCCACGGCACTGCTCGCACAGAGGCACAGAGACTGGGGCTGCTTGCTTGTCTTGCCACCTCAAACTTCTAACGTAGCTTATGGGGTTCATGCGGGGAGCCTGCGGCAGCCCTGCTCCAAAAATGAAAACGTCTGCATATAGATGGCAGGCAGAAGGTGCTAACCTGGAGAGCTGTTGCTCAGCCTCATCTGCCCACGGCACTGCTCGCACAGAGGCACAGAGACTGGGGTTGTCTGCTTGTCTTGCCACCTCAAACTTCAAACGTAGCTTATGGGGTCCGTGCCGAGAGCCTGCGGCAGCCCTGCTCCGAAAATGCGAACGTCTGCAGATAGCTGGCAGGCAGAAGGGGCTAGCCTGGAAAGCTGTTGCTCTGCCTCATCTGCGCACGGCACTGCTCGCACAGAGGCACAGAGACTGGGGCTACTTGCTTGTCTTGCCACCTCAAACTTCAAACGTAGCTTATGGGGACCATGCCGGGAGCCTGCGGCAGCCCTGCTCCGAAAATGCGAACGTCTGCAGATAGCTGGCAGGCAGAAGGGGCTAGCCTGGAAAGCTGTTGCTCAGCGTCATCTGCCCACGGCACTGCTCGCACAGAGGCACAGAGACTGGGGCTGCTTGCTTGTCTTGCCACCTCAAACTTCAAACGTAGCTTATGGGGTCCGTGCCGATAGCCTGCGGCAGCCCTGCTCCAAAAATGAAAACGTCTGCATATAGATGGCAGGCAGAAGGGGCTAACCTGGAGAGCTGTTGCTCAGCTTCATCTGCCCACGGCACTGCTCGCACAGAGGCACAGAGACTGGGGCTGCTTGCTGGTCTTGCCACCTCAAACTTCAAACGTAGCTTATGGGGTCTGTGCCGGGAGCCTGCGGCAGCCCTGCTCCGAAAATGCCAACGTCTCCAGATAGCTGGCTGGCAGAAGGGGCTAGCCTGGAAAGCTGTTGCTCAGCCTCATCTGCCCACGGCACTGCTCGCACAGAGGCACAGAGACTGGGGCTGCTTGCTTGTCTTGCCACCTCAAACTTCAAATGTAGCTTATGGGGTCTGTGCCGGGAGTCTCCGGCAGCCCTGCTCCGAAAATGCCAACATCTGCAGATAGCTGGCAGGCAGAAGGGGCTAGCCTGGAAAGCTGTTGCTCAGCCTCATCTGCCCACGGCACTGCTCGCACAGAGGCACAGAGACTGGGGCTGCTTGCTTGTCTTGCCACCTCAAACTTCTAACGTAGCTTATGGGGTTCATGCGGGGAGCCTGCGGCAGCCCTGCTCCAAAAATGAAAACGTCTGCATATAGATGGCAGGCAGAAGGTGCTAACCTGGAGAGCTGTTGCTCAGCCTCATCTGCCCACGGCACTGCTCGCACAGAGGCACAGAGACTGGGGTTGTCTGCTTGTCTTGCCACCTCAAACTTCAAACGTAGCTTATGGGGTCCGTGCCGAGAGCCTGCGGCAGCCCTGCTCCGAAAATGCGAACGTCTGCAGATAGCTGGCAGGCAGAAGGGGCTAGCCTGGAAAGCTGTTGCTCTGCCTCATCTGCGCACGGCACTGCTCGCACAGAGGCACAGAGACTGGGGCTACTTGCTTGTCTTGCCACCTCAAACTTCAAACGTATCTTATGGGGACCATGCCGGGAGCCTGCGGCAGCCCTGCTCCGAAAATGCGAACGTCTGCAGATAGCTGGCAGGCAGAAGGGGCTAGCCTGGAAAGCTGTTGCTCAGCGTCATCTGCCCACGGCACTGCTCGCACAGAGGCACAGAGACTGGGGCTGCTTGCTTGTCTTGCCACCTCAAACTTCAAACGTAGCTTATGGGGTCCGTGCCGATAGCCTGCGGCAGCCCTGCTCCAAAAATGCAAACGTCTGCATATAGATGGCAGGCAGAAGGGGCTAACCTGGAGAGCTGTTGCTCAGTTTCGTCTGCCCACGGCACTGCTCGCACAGAGGCACAGAGACTGGGGCTGCTTGCTGGTCTTGCCACCTCAAACTTCAAACGTAGCTTATGGGGTCTGTGCCGGGAGCCTGCGGCAGCCCTGCTCCGAAAATGCCAACGTCTCCAGATAGCTGGCTGGCAGAAGGGGCTAGCCTGGAAAGCTGTTGCTCAGCCTCATCTGCCCACGGCACTGCTCGCACAGAGGCACAGAGACTGGGGCTGCTTGCTGGTCTTGCCACCTCAAACTTCAAACGTAGCTTATGGGGTCTGTGCCGGGAGCCTGCGGCAGCCCTGCTCCGAAAATGCGAACATCTGCAGATAGCTGGCAGGCAGAAGGGGCTAGCCTGGAAAGCTGTTGCTCAGCCTCATCTGCGCACGGCACTGCTCGCACAGAGGCACAGAGACTGGGGCTGCTTGCTTGTCTTGCCACCTCAAACTTCAAACGTAACTTATGGGGTCCGTGCCCAGAGCCTGCGGCAGCCCTGCTCCGAAAATGCGAACGTCTGCAGATAGCTGGCAGGCAGAAGGGGCTAGCCTGGAAAGCTGTTGCTCTGCCTCATCTGCGCACGGCACTACTCGCACAGAGGCACAGAGACTGGGGCTACTTGCTTGTCTTGCCACCTCAAACTTCAAACGTAGCTTATGGGGACCATGCCGGGAGCCTACGGCAGCCCTGCTCCGAAAATGCGAACGTCTGCAGATAGCTGGCAGGCAGAAGGTGCTAACCTGGAGAGCTGTTGCTCAGCCTCATCTGCCCACGGCACTGCTCGCACAGAGGCACAGAAACTGGGGTTGTCTGCTTGTCTTGCCACCTCAAACTTCAAACGTAGCTTATGGGGTCCGTGCCGAGAGCCTGCGGCAGCCCTGCTCCGAAAATGCGAACGTCTGCAGATAGCTGGCAGGCAGAAGGGGCTAGCCTGGAAAGCTGTTGCTCTGCCTCATCTGCGCACGGCACTGCTCGCACAGAGGCACAGAGACTGGGGCTACTTGCTTGTCTTGCCACCTCAAACTTCAAACGTAGCTTATGGGGACCATGCCGGGAGCCTGCGGCAGCCCTGCTCCGAAAATGCGAACGTCTGCAGATAGCTGGCAGGCAGAAGGGGCTAGCCTGGAAAGCTGTTGCTCAGCCTCATCTGCCCACGGCACTGCTCGCACAGAGGCACAGAGACTGGGGCTGCTTGCTTGTCTTACCACCTCAAACTTCAAACGTAGCTTATGGGGTCCGTGCCAAGAGCCTGCGGCAGCCCTGCTCCAAAAATGCAAACATCTGCATATAGATGGCAGGCAGAACGGGCTAACCTGGAAAGCTGTTGCTTAGCCTCATCTGCCCACGGCACTGCTCGCACAGAGGCACAGAGACTGGGGTTGTCTGCTTGTCTTGCCACCTCAAACTTCAAACGTAGCTTATGGGGTCCGTGCCGAGAGCCTGCAGCAGCCCTGCTCCGAAAATGCGAACGTCTGCAGATACCTGGCAGGCAGAAGGGGCTAGCCTGGAAAGCTGTTGCTCTGCCTCATCTGCGCACGGCACTGCTCTCACAGAGGCACAGAGACTGGGGCTACTTGCTTGTCTTGCCACCTCAAACTTCAAACGTAGCTTATGGGGACCATGCCGGGAGCCTGCGGCAGCCCTGCTCCGAAAATGCGAACGTCTGCATATAGCTGGCAGCCAGAAGGGGCTAGCCTGGAAAGCTGTTGCTCAGCCTCATCTGCCCACGGCACTGCTCGCACAGAGGCACAGAGACTGGGGCTGCTTGCTGGTCTTGCCACCTCAAACTTCAAACGTATCTTATGGGGTCTGTGCCCAGGGCCTGCGGCAGCCCTGCTCCGAAAATGCGAACGTCTGCAGATAGCTGGCAGGCAGAAGGGGCTAGCCTGGAAAGCTGTTGCTCAGCCTCATCTGCGCACGGCACTGCTCGCACAGAGGCACAGATACTCGGGCTACTTGCTTTTCTTGCCACCTCAAACTTCAAACGTAGCTTATGGGGTCCGTGCCGGGAGTCTCCGGCAGCCCTGCTCCAAAAATGAAAACGTCTGCATATAGATGGCAGGCAGAAGGGGCTAACCTGGAGAGCTGTTGCTCAGCTTCATCTGCCCACGGCACTGCTCGCACAGAGGCACAGAGACTGGGGCTGCTTGCTGGTCTTGCCACCTCAAACTTCAAACGTAGCTTATGGGGTCTGTGCCGGGAGCCTGCGGCAGCCCTGCTCCGAAAATGCCAACGTCTGCAGATAGCTGGCTGGCAGAAGGGGCTAGCCTGGAAAGCTGTTGCTCAGCCTCATCTGTCCACGGCACTGCTCGCACAGAGGCACAGAGACTGGGGCTGCTTGCTGGTCTTGCCACCTCAAACTTCAAACGTAGCTTATGGGGTCTGTGCCGGGAGCCTGCGGCAGCCCTGCTCCGAAAATGCGAACGTCTGCAGATAGCTGGCAGGCAGAAGGGGCTAGCCTGGAAAGCTGTTGCTCAGCCTCATCTGCGCACGGCACTGCTCGCACAGAGGCACAGAGACTGGGGCTGCTTGCTTGTCTTGCCACCTCAAACTTCAAACGTAGCTTATGGGGTCCGTGCCGAGAGCCTGCGGCAGCCCTGCTCCAAAAATGCAAACATCTGCATATAGATGGCAGGTAGAAGGGGCTAACCTGGAAAGTTGTTGCTTAGCCTCATCTGCCCACGGCACTGCTCGCACAGAGGCACAGAGACTGGGGTTGTCTGCTTGTCTTGCCACCTCAAACTTCAAACGTAGCTTATGGGGTCCATGCCGAGAGCCTGCGGCAGCCCTGCTCCGAAAATGCGAATGTCTGCAGATAGCTGGCAGGCAGAAGGGGCTAGCCTGGAAAGCTGTTGCTCAGCCTCATCTGCAAATGGCACTGCTCGCACAGAGGCACAGAGACTGGGGCTGCTTACTTGTCTTCACACCTCAAACTTCAAACGTAGCTTATGGGGTCTGTGCCGGGAGTCTCCGGCAGCCCTGCTCCGAAAATGCCAAAGTCTGCAGATAGCTGGCAGGCAGAAGGGGCTAGCCTGGAAAGCTGTTGCTCAGCCTCATCTGCCCACGGCACTGCTCGCACAGAGGCACAGAGACTGGGGCTGCTTGCTTGTCTTGCCACCTCAAACTTCAAACGTAGCTTATGGGGTCCGTGCCCAGAGCCTGCGGCAGCCCTGCTCCGAAAATGCGAACGTCTGCAGATAGATGGCAGGCAGAAGGGGCTAGCCTGGAAAGCTGTTGCTCTGCCTCATCTGCCCACGGCACTGCTCGCACAGAGGCACAGAGACTGGGGCTACTTGCTGGTCTTGCCACCTCAAACTTCAAACGTAGCTTATGGGGTCCGTGCCGGGAGCCTGCGGCAGCCCTGCTCCGAAAATGCGAACGTCTGCAGATAGCTGGCAGGCAGAAGGGGCTAGCCTGGAAAGCTGTTGCTCAGCCTCATCTGCCCACGGCACTGCTCGCACAGAGGCACAGAGACTGGGGCTGCTTGCTTGTCTTGCCACCTAAAACTTCAAACGTAGCTTATGGGGTCCGTGCCCAGAGCCTGCGGCAGCCCTGCTCCGAAAATGCCAACGTCTGCAGATAGCTGGCAGGCAGAAGGGGCTAGCCTGGAAAGCTGTTGCTCAGCCTCATCTGCCCACGGCACTGCTCGCACAGAGGCACAGAGACTGGGGCTGCTTGCTTGTCTTGCCACCTCAAACTTCAAACGTAAGTTATGGGGTCCGTGCCGAGAGCCTGCGGCAGCCCTGCTCAAAAAATGCAAACATCTGCATATAGCTGGCAGGCAGAAGGGGCTAACCTGGAAAGCTGTTGCTCAGCCTCATCTGCCCACGGCACTGCTCGCACAGAGGCACAGAGACTGGGGCTGCTTGCTGGTCTTGCCACCTCAAACTTCAAACGTATCTTATGGGGTCTGTGCCCAGAGCCTGCGGCAGCCCTGCTCCGAAAATGCGAACGTCTGCAGATAGCTGGCAGGCAGAAGGGGCTAGCCTGGAAAGCTGTTGCTCAGCCTCATCTGCGCACGGCACTGCTCGCACAGAGGCACAGATACTCGGGCTACTTGCGTTTCTTGCCACCTCAAACTTCAAACGTAGCTTATGGGGACCATGCCGGCAGCCTGCGGCAGCCCTGCTCCGAAAATGCGAATGTCTGCAGATAGCTGGCAGGCAGAAGGGGCTAGCCTGGAAAGCTGTTGCTCAGCCTCATCTGCCCACGACACTGCTCGCACAGAGGCACAGAGACTGGGGCTGCTTGCTTGTCTTGCCACCTCAAACTTCAAACGTAGCTTATGGGGTCCGTGCCGGGAGCCTGCGGCAGCCCTGCTCCGAAAATGCGAACGTCTGCAGATAGCTGGCAGGCAGAAGGGGCTAGCCTGGAAAGCTGTTGCTCAGCCTCATCTGCCCATGGCACTGCTCGCACAGAGGCACAGAGACTGGGGCTGCTTACTTGTCTTCACACCTCAAACTTCAAACGTAGATTATGGGGTCTGTGCCGGGAGTCTCCGGCAGCCCTGCTCCGAAAATGCCAAAGTCTGCAGATAGCTGGCTGGCAGAAGGGGCTAGCCTGGAAAGCTGTTGCTCAGCCTCATCTGCCCACGGCACTGCTCGCACAGAGGCACAGAGACTGGGGCTGCTTGCTTGTCTTGCCACCTGAAACTTCAAACGTAGCTTATGGGGTCCGTGCCCAGAGCCTGCGGCAGCCCTGCTCCGAAAATGCCAACGTCTGCAGATAGCTGGCAGGCAGAAGGGGCTAGCCTGGAAAGCTGTTGCTCTGCCTCATCTGCGCACGGCACTGCTCGCACAGAGGCACAGAGACTGGGGCTACTTGCTTGTCTTGCCACCTCAAACTTCAAACGTAGCTTATGGGGACCATGCCGGGAGCCTGCGGCAGCACTGCTCCGAAAATGCGAACGTCTGCAGATAGCTGGCGGGCAGAAGGGGCTAGCCTGGAAAGCTGTTGCTCAGCCTCATCTGCCCACAGCACTGCTCGCACAGAGGCACAGAGACTGGGGCTGCTTGCTGGTCTTGCCACCTCAAACTTCAAACGTATCTTATGGGGTCCGTGCCCACAGCCTGCGGCAGCCCTGCTCCGAAAATGCGAACGTCTGCAGATAGCTGGCAGCCAGAAGGGGCTAGCCTGGAAAGCTGTTGCTCAGCCTCATCTGCGCACGGCACTGCTCGCACAGAGGCACAGATACTCGGGCTACTTGCTTGTCTTGCCACCTCAAACTTCAAACTTAGCTTGTGGGGACCATTCCGGGAGCCATCGGCAGCCCTGCTCCGAAAATGCGAACGTCTGCAGATAGCTGGCAGGCAGAAGGGGCTAGCCTGGAAAGCTGTTGCTCAGCCTCATCTGCGCACGGCACTGCTCGCACAGAGGCACAGATACTCGGGCTACTTGCTTGTCTTGCCACCTCAAACTTCAAACTTAGCTTATGGGGACCATGTCGGGAGCCTGCGGCAGCCCTGCTCCGAAAATGCGAACGTCTGCAGATAGCTGGCAGGCAGAAGGGGCTAGCCTGGAAAGCTGTTGCTCAGCCTCATCTGCCCACGGCACTGTTCGCACAGAGGCACAGAGACTGGGGCTGCTTGCTTGTCTTGCCACCTCAAACTTCAAATGTAGCTTATGGGGTCTGTGCCGGGAGTCTCCGGCAGCCCTGCTCCGAAAATGCCAACATCTGCAGATAGCTGGCAGGCAGAAGGGGCTAGCCTGGAAAGCTGTTGCTCAGCCTCATCTGCCCACGGCACTGCTCGCACAGAGGCACAGAGACTGGGGCTGCTTGCTTGTCTTGCCACCTCAAACTTCTAACGTAGCTTATGGGGTTCATGCGGGGAGCCTGCGGCAGCCCTGCTCCAAAAATGAAAACGTCTGCATATAGATGGCAGGCAGAAGGTGCTAACCTGGAGAGCTGTTGCTCAGCCTCATCTGCCCACGGCACTGCTCGCACAGAGGCACAGAGACTGGGGTTGTCTGCTTGTCTTGCCACCTCAAACTTCAAACGTAGCTTATGGGGTCCGTGCCGAGAGCCTGCGGCAGCCCTGCTCCGAAAATGCGAACGTCTGCAGATAGCTGGCAGGCAGAAGGGGCTAGCCTGGAAAGCTGTTGCTCTGCCTCATCTGCGCACGGCACTGCTCGCACAGAGGCACAGAGACTGGGGCTACTTGCTTGTCTTGCCACCTCAAACTTCAAACGTAGCTTATGGGGACCATGCCGGGAGCCTGCGGCAGCCCTGCTCCGAAAATGCGAACGTCTGCAGATAGCTGGCAGGCAGAAGGGGCTAGCCTGGAAAGCTGTTGCTCAGCGTCATCTGCCCACGGCACTGCTCGCACAGAGGCACAGAGACTGGGGCTGCTTGCTTGTCTTGCCACCTCAAACTTCAAACGTAGCTTATGGGGTCCGTGCCGATAGCCTGCGGCAGCCCTGCTCCAAAAATGAAAACGTCTGCATATAGATGGCAGGCAGAAGGGGCTAACCTGGAGAGCTGTTGCTCAGCTTCATCTGCCCACGGCACTGCTCGCACAGAGGCACAGAGACTGGGGCTGCTTGCTGGTCTTGCCACCTCAAACTTCAAACGTAGCTTATGGGGTCTGTGCCGGGAGCCTGCGGCAGCCCTGCTCCGAAAATGCCAACGTCTCCAGATAGCTGGCTGGCAGAAGGGGCTAGCCTGGAAAGCTGTTGCTCAGCCTCATCTGCCCACGGCACTGCTCGCACAGAGGCACAGAGACTGGGGCTGCTTGCTTGTCTTGCCACCTCAAACTTCAAATGTAGCTTATGGGGTCTGTGCCGGGAGTCTCCGGCAGCCCTGCTCCGAAAATGCCAACATCTGCAGATAGCTGGCAGGCAGAAGGGGCTAGCCTGGAAAGCTGTTGCTCAGCCTCATCTGCCCACGGCACTGCTCGCACAGAGGCACAGAGACTGGGGCTGCTTGCTTGTCTTGCCACCTCAAACTTCTAACGTAGCTTATGGGGTTCATGCGGGGAGCCTGCGGCAGCCCTGCTCCAAAAATGAAAACGTCTGCATATAGATGGCAGGCAGAAGGTGCTAACCTGGAGAGCTGTTGCTCAGCCTCATCTGCCCACGGCACTGCTCGCACAGAGGCACAGAGACTGGGGTTGTCTGCTTGTCTTGCCACCTCAAACTTCAAACGTAGCTTATGGGGTCCGTGCCGAGAGCCTGCGGCAGCCCTGCTCCGAAAATGCGAACGTCTGCAGATAGCTGGCAGGCAGAAGAGGCTAACCTGGAAAGCTGTTGCTCTGCCTCATCTGCGCACGGCACTGCTCGCACAGAGGCACAGAGACTGGGGCTACTTGCTTGTCTTGCCACCTCAAACTTCAAACGTATCTTATGGGGACCATGCCGGGAGCCTGCGGCAGCCCTGCTCCGAAAATGCGAACGTCTGCAGATAGCTGGCAGGCAGAAGGGGCTAGCCTGGAAAGCTGTTGCTCAGCGTCATCTGCCCACGGCACTGCTCGCACAGAGGCACAGAGACTGGGGCTGCTTGCTTGTCTTGCCACCTCAAACTTCAAACGTAGCTTATGGGGTCCGTGCCGATAGCCTGCGGCAGCCCTGCTCCAAAAATGCAAACGTCTGCATATAGATGGCAGGCAGAAGGGGCTAACCTGGAGAGCTGTTGCTCAGCTTCGTCTGCCCACGGCACTGCTCGCACAGAGGCACAGAGACTGGGGCTGCTTGCTGGTCTTGCCACCTCAAACTTCAAACGTAGCTTATGGGGTCTGTGCCGGGAGCCTGCGGCAGCCCTGCTCCGAAAATGCCAACGTCTCCAGATAGCTGGCTGGCAGAAGGGGCTAGCCTGGAAAGCTGTTGCTCAGCCTCATCTGCCCACGGCACTGCTCGCACAGAGGCACAGAGACTGGGGCTACTTGCTTGTCTTGCCACCTCAAACTTCAAACGTAGCTTATGGGGACCATGCCGGGAGCCTGCGGCAGCCCTGCTCCGAAAATGCGAACGTCTGCAGATAGCTGGCAGGCAGAAGGGGCTAGCCTGGAAAGCTGTTGCTCAGCCTCATCTGCCCACGGCACTGCTCGCACAGAGGCACAGAGACTGGGGCTGCTTGCTTGTCTTACCACCTCAAACTTCAAACGTAGCTTATGGGGTCCGTGCCAAGAGCCTGCGGCAGCCCTGCTCCAAAAATGCAAACATCTGCATATAGATGGCAGGCAGAACGGGCTAACCTGGAAAGCTGTTGCTTAGCCTCATCTGCCCACGGCACTGCTCGCACAGAGGCACAGAGACTGGGGTTGTCTGCTTGTCTTGCCACCTCAAACTTCAAACGTAGCTTATGGGGTCCGTGCCGAGAGCCTGCAGCAGCCCTGCTCCGAAAATGCGAACGTCTGCAGATACCTGGCAGGCAGAAGGGGCTAGCCTGGAAAGCTGTTGCTCTGCCTCATCTGCGCACGGCACTGCTCTCACAGAGGCACAGAGACTGGGGCTACTTGCTTGTCTTGCCACCTCAAACTTCAAACGTAGCTTATGGGGACCATGCCGGGAGCCTGCGGCAGCCCTGCTCCGAAAATGCGAACGTCTGCATATAGCTGGCAGCCAGAAGGGGCTAGCCTGGAAAGCTGTTGCTCAGCCTCATCTGCCCACGGCACTGCTCGCACAGAGGCACAGAGACTGGGGCTGCTTGCTGGTCTTGCCACCTCAAACTTCAAACGTATCTTATGGGGTCTGTGCCCAGGGCCTGCGGCAGCCCTGCTCCGAAAATGCGAACGTCTGCAGATAGCTGGCAGGCAGAAGGGGCTAGCCTGGAAAGCTGTTGCTCAGCCTCATCTGCGCACGGCACTGCTCGCACAGAGGCACAGATACTCGGGCTACTTGCTTTTCTTGCCACCTCAAACTTCAAACGTAGCTTATGGGGTCCGTGCCGGGAGTCTCCGGCAGCCCTGCTCCAAAAATGAAAACGTCTGCATATAGATGGCAGGCAGAAGGGGCTAACCTGGAGAGCTGTTGCTCAGCTTCATCTGCCCACGGCACTGCTCGCACAGAGGCACAGAGACTGGGGCTGCTTGCTGGTCTTGCCACCTCAAACTTCAAACGTAGCTTATGGGGTCTGTGCCGGGAGCCTGCGGCAGCCCTGCTCCGAAAATGCCAACGTCTGCAGATAGCTGGCTGGCAGAAGGGGCTAGCCTGGAAAGCTGTTGCTCAGCCTCATCTGTCCACGGCACTGCTCGCACAGAGGCACAGAGACTGGGGCTGCTTGCTGGTCTTGCCACCTCAAACTTCAAACGTAGCTTATGGGGTCTGTGCCGGGAGCCTGCGGCAGCCCTGCTCCGAAAATGCGAACGTCTGCAGATAGCTGGCAGGCAGAAGGGGCTAGCCTGGAAAGCTGTTGCTCAGCCTCATCTGCGCACGGCACTGCTCGCACAGAGGCACAGAGACTGGGGCTGCTTGCTTGTCTTGCCACCTCAAACTTCAAACGTAGCTTATGGGGTCCGTGCCGAGAGCCTGCGGCAGCCCTGCTCCAAAAATGCAAACATCTGCATATAGATGGCAGGTAGAAGGGGCTAACCTGGAAAGTTGTTGCTTAGCCTCATCTGCCCACGGCACTGCTCGCACAGAGGCACAGAGACTGGGGTTGTCTGCTTGTCTTGCCACCTCAAACTTCAAACGTAGCTTATGGGGTCCATGCCGAGAGCCTGCGGCAGCCCTGCTCCGAAAATGCGAATGTCTGCAGATAGCTGGCAGGCAGAAGGGGCTAGCCTGGAAAGCTGTTGCTCAGCCTCATCTGCAAATGGCACTGCTCGCACAGAGGCACAGAGACTGGGGCTGCTTACTTGTCTTCACACCTCAAACTTCAAACGTAGCTTATGGGGTCTGTGCCGGGAGTCTCCGGCAGCCCTGCTCCGAAAATGCCAAAGTCTGCAGATAGCTGGCAGGCAGAAGGGGCTAGCCTGGAAAGCTGTTGCTCAGCCTCATCTGCCCACGGCACTGCTCGCACAGAGGCACAGAGACTGGGGCTGCTTGCTTGTCTTGCCACCTCAAACTTCAAACGTAGCTTATGGGGTCCGTGCCCAGAGCCTGCGGCAGCCCTGCTCCGAAAATGCGAACGTCTGCAGATAGATGGCAGGCAGAAGGGGCTAGCCTGGAAAGCTGTTGCTCTGCCTCATCTGCCCACGGCACTGCTCGCACAGAGGCACAGAGACTGGGGCTACTTGCTGGTCTTGCCACCTCAAACTTCAAACGTAGCTTATGGGGTCCGTGCCGGGAGCCTGCGGCAGCCCTGCTCCGAAAATGCGAACGTCTGCAGATAGCTGGCAGGCAGAAGGGGCTAGCCTGGAAAGCTGTTGCTCAGCCTCATCTGCCCACGGCACTGCTCGCACAGAGGCACAGAGACTGGGGCTGCTTGCTTGTCTTGCCACCTAAAACTTCAAACGTAGCTTATGGGGTCCGTGCCGGGAGCCTGCGGCAGCCCTGCTCCGAAAATGCCAACGTCTGCAGATAGCTGGCAGGCAGAAGGGGCTAGCCTGGAAAGCTGTTGCTCAGCCTCATCTGCCCACGGCACTGCTCGCACAGAGGCACAGAGACTGGGGCTGCTTGCTTGTCTTGCCACCTCAAACTTCAAACGTAAGTTATGGGGTCCGTGCCGAGAGCCTGCGGCAGCCCTGCTCAAAAAATGCAAACATCTGCATATAGCTGGCAGGCAGAAGGGGCTAACCTGGAAAGCTGTTGCTCAGCCTCATCTGCCCACGGCACTGCTCGCACAGAGGCACAGAGACTGGGGCTGCTTGCTGGTCTTGCCACCTCAAACTTCAAACGTATCTTATGGGGTCTGTGCCCAGAGCCTGCGGCAGCCCTGCTCCGAAAATGCGAACGTCTGCAGATAGCTGGCAGGCAGAAGGGGCTAGCCTGGAAAGCTGTTGCTCAGCCTCATCTGCGCACGGCACTGCTCGCACAGAGGCACAGATACTCGGGCTACTTGCGTTTCTTGCCACCTCAAACTTCAAACGTAGCTTATGGGGACCATGCCGGCAGCCTGCGGCACCCCTGCTCCGAAAATGCGAATGTCTGCAGATAGCTGGCAGGCAGAAGGGGCTATCCTGGAAAGCTGTTGCTCAGCCTCATCTGCCGACGGCACTGCTCGCACAGAGGCACTGATACTGGGGCTGCTTGCTTGTCTTGCCACCTCAAACTTCAAACGTAACTTATGGGGTCCGTGCCGGGAGTCTCCGGCAGCCCTGCTCCGAAAATGCCAACGTCTGCAGATAGCTGGCAGGCAGAAGGGGCTAGCCTGGAAAGCTGTTGCTCAGCCTCATCTGCCCACGGCACTGCTCGCACAGAGGCACAGAGACTGGGGCTGCTTGCTTGTCTTGCCACCTCAAACTTCTAACGTAGCTTATGGGGTTCATGCCGGGATCCTGCGGCAGCCCTGCTCCAAAAATGAAAACGTCTGCATATAGATGGCAGGCAGAAGGGGCTAACCTGGAGAGCTGTTGCTGAGCTTCATCTGCCCACGGCACTGCTCGCACAGAGGCACAGAGACTGGGGCTGCTTGCTGGTCTTGCCACCTCAAACTTCAAACGTAGCTTATGGGGTCTGTGCCGGGAGCCTGCGGCAGCTCTGCTCCGAAAATGCCAACGTCTGCAGATAGCTGGCTGGCAGAAGGGGCTACCCTGGAAAGCTGTTGCTTAGCCTCATCTGCCCACGGCACTGCTCGCACAGAGGCACACAGACTGGGGCTGCTTGCTGGTCTTGCCACCTCAAACTTCAAACGTAGCTTATGGGGTCTGTGCCGGGAGCCTGCGGCAGCCCTGCTCCGAAAATGCGAACGTCTGCAGATAGCTGGCAGGCAGAAGGGGCTAGCCTGGAAAGCTGTTGCTCAGCCTCATCTGCCCACGGCACTGCTCGCACAGAGGCACAGAGACTGGGGCTGCTTGCTTGTCTTGCCACCTCAAACTTCAAACGTAGCTTAGGGAGTCCGTGCCGAGAGACTGCGGCAGCCCTGCTCCGAAAATGCAAACATCTGCATATAGATGGCAGGCAGAAGGGGCTAGCCTGGAAAGCTGTTGCTTAGCCTCATCTGCCCACGGCACTGCTCGCTCAGAGGCACAGAGACTGGGGTTGTCTGCTTGTCTTGCCACCTCAAACTTCAAACATAGCTTATGGGGTCCGTGCCGAGACCCTGCGGCAGCCCTGCTCCGAAAATGCGAACGTCTGCAGGTAGCTGGCAGGCAGAAGGGGCTATCCTGGAAAGCTGTTGCTCAGCCTCATCTGCCCACGACACTGCTCGCACAGAGGCACAGAGACTGGGGCTGCTTACTTGTCTTGCCACCTCAAACTTCAAACGTAGCTTATGGGGTCCGTGCCGGGAGCCTGCGGCAGCCCTGCTCCGAAAATGCGAACGTCTGCAGATAGCTGGCAGGCAGAAGGGGCTAGCCTGGAAAGCTGTTGCTCAGCCTCATCTGCCCATGGCACTGCTCGCACAGAGGCACAGAGACTGGGGCTGCTTACTTGTCTTCACACCTCAAACTTCAAACGTAGCTTATGGGGTCTGTGCCGGAAGTCTCCGGCAGCCCTGGTCCGAAAATGCCAAAGTCTGCAGATAGCTGGCAGGCAGAAGGGGCTAGCCTGGAAAGCTGTTGCTCAGCCTCATCTGCCCACGGCACTGCTCGCACAGAGGCACAGAGACTGGGGCTGCTTGCTTGTCTTGCCACCTGAAACTTCAAACGTAGGTTATGGGGTCCGTGCCCAGAGCCTGCGGCAGCCCTGCTCCGAAAATGCGAACGTCTGCAGACAGCTGGCAGGCAGAAGGGGCTAGCCTGGAAAGCTGTTGCTCTGCCTCATCTGCACACGGCACTGCTCGCACAGAGGCACAGAGACTGGGGCTACTTGCTTGTCTTGCCACCTCAAACTTCAAACGTAGCTTATGGGGACCATGCCGGGAGCCTGCGGCAGCCCTGCTCCGAAAATGCGAACGTCTGCAGATAGCTGGCAGGCAGAAGGGGCTAGCCTGGAAAGCTGTTGCTCAGCCTCATCTGCCCACAGCACTGCTCGCACAGAGGCACAGAGACTGGGGCTGCTTGCTGGTCTTGCCACCTCAAACTTCAAACGTAGCTTATGGGGTCCGTGCCGAGAGCCTGCGGCAGCCCTGCTCCGAAAATGCGAACGTCTGCAGATAGCTGGCAGGCAGAAGGGGCTAGCCTGGAAAGCTGTTGCTCTGCCTCATCTGCGCACGGCACTGCTCGCACAGAGGCACAGAGACTGGGGCTACTTGCTTGTCTTGCCACCTCAAACTTCAAACGTAGCTTATGGGGACCATGCCGGGAGCCTGCGGCAGCCCTGCTCCGAAAATGCGAACGTCTGCAGATAGCTGGCAGGCAGAAGGGGCTAGCCTGGAAAGCTGTTGCTCAGCCTCATCTGCCCACGGCACTGCTCGCACAGAGGCACAGAGACTGGGGCTGCTTGCTGGTCTTGCCACCTCAAACTTCAAACGTAGCTTATGGGGTCCGTGCCCAGAGCCTGCGGCAGCCCTGCTCCAAAAATGCGAACGTCTGCAGATAGCTGTCAGGCAGAAGGGGCTAGCCTGGAAAGCTGATGCTCAGCCTCATCTGCACACGGCACTGCTCGCACAGAGGCACAGAGACTGGGGCTGCTTGCTTGTCTTGCCACCTCAAACTTCTAACGTAGCTTATGGGGTTCGTGCCGATAGCCTGCGGCAGCCCTGCTCCAAAAATGAAAACGTCTGCATATAGACGGCAGGCAGAAGGGGCTAACCTGGAGAGCTGTTGCTCAGCCTCATCTGCCCACGGCACTGCTCGCACAGAGGCACAGAGACTGGGGCTGCTTGCTGGTCTTGCCACCTCAAACTTCAAACGTAGCTTATGGGGTCTGTGCCGGGAGCCTGCGGCAGCTCTGCTCCGAAAATGCCAACGTCTGCAGATAGCTGGCTGGCAGAAGGGGCTAGCCTGGAAAGCTGTTGCTTAGCCTCATCTGCCCACGGCACTGCTCGCACAGAGGCACAGAGACTGGGGCTGCTTGCTGGTCTTGCCACCTCAAACTTCAAACGTAGCTTATGGGGTCTGTGCCGGGAGCCTGCGGCAGCCCTGCTCCGAAAATGCGAACGTCTGCAGATAGCTGGCAGGCAGAAGGGGCTAGCCTGGAAAGCTGTTGCTCAGCCTCATCTGCCCACGGCACTGCTCGCACAGAGGCACAGAGACTGGGGCTGCTTGCTTGTCTTGCCACCTCAAACTTCAAACGTAGCTTAGGGAGTCCGTGCCGAGAGACTGCGGCAGCCCTGCTCCGAAAATGCAAACATCTGCATATAGATGGCAGGCAGAAGGGGCTAGCCTGGAAAGCTGTTGCTTAGCCTCATCTGCCCACGGCACTGCTCGCACAGAGGCACAGAGACTGGGGTTGTCTGCTTGTCTTGCCACCTCAAACTTCAAACATAGCTTATGGGGTCCGTGCCGAGACCCTGCGGCAGCCCTGCTCCGAAAATGCGAACGTCTGCAGGTAGCTGGCAGGCAGAAGGGGCTATCCTGGAAAGCTGTTGCTCAGCCTCATCTGCCCACGACACTGCTCGCACAGAGGCACAGAGACTGGGGCTGCTTGCTTGTCTTGCCACCTCAAACTTCAAACGTAGCTTATGGGGTCCGTGCCGGGAGCCTGCGGCAGCCCTGCTCCGAAAATGCGAACGTCTGCAGATAGCTGGCAGGCAGAAGGGGCTAGCCTGGAAAGCTGTTGCTCAGCCTCATCTGCCCATGGCACTGCTCGCACAGAGGCACAGAGACTGGGGCTGCTTGCTGGTCTTGCCACCTCAAACTTCAAACGTAGCTTATGGGGTCCGTGCCCAGAGACTGCGGCAGCCCTGCTCCGAAAATGCGAACGTCTGCAGATAGCTGGCAGGCAGAAGGGGCTAGCCTGGAAAGCTGTTGCTCTGCCTCATCTGCGCACGGCACTGCTCGCACAGAGGCACAGAGACTGGGGCTACTTGCTTGTCTTGCCACCTCAAACTTCAAACGTAGCTTATGGGGACCATGCCGGGAGCCTGCGGCAGCCCTGCTCCGAAAATGCGAACGTCTGCAGATAGCTGGCAGGCAGAAGGGGCTAGCCTGGAAAGCTGTTGCTCAGCCTCATCTGCCCACGGCACTGCTCGCACAGAGGCACAGAGACTGGGGCTGCTTGCTGGTCTTGCCACCTCAAACTTCAAACGTAGCTTATGGGGTCCGTGCCCAGAGCCTGCGGCAGCCCTGCTCCAAAAATGCGAACGTCTGCAGATAGCTGGCAGGCAGAAGGGGCTAGCCTGGAAAGCTGATGCTCAGCCTCATCTGCACACGGCACTGCTCGCACAGAGGCACAGAGACTGGGGCTGCTTGCTTGTCTTGCCACCTCAAACTTCTAACGTAGCTTATGGGGTTCGTGCCGATAGCCTGCGGCAGCCCTGCTCCAAAAATGAAAACGTCTGCATATAGACGGCAGGCAGAAGGGGCTAACCTGGAGAGCTGTTGCTCAGCCTCATCTGCCCACGGCACTGCTCGCACAGAGGCACAGAGACTGGGGCTGCTTGCTGGTCTTGCCACCTCAAACTTCAAACGTAGCTTATGGGGTCTGTGCCGGGAGCCTGCGGCAGCCCTGCTCCGAAAATGCCAACGTCTGCAGATAGCTGGCTGGCAGAAGGGGCTAGCCTGGAAAGCTGTTGCTTAGCCTCATCTGCCCACGGCACTGCTCGCACAGAGGCACAGAGACTGGGGCTGCTTGCTGGTCTTGCCACCTCAAACTTCAAACGTAGCTTATGGGGTCTGTGCCGGGAGCCTGCGGCAGCCCTGCTCCGAAAATGCGAACGTCTGCAGATAGCTGGCAGGCAGAAGGGGCTAGCCTGGAAAGCTGTTGCTCAGCCTCATCTGCCCACGGCACTGCTCGCACAGAGGCACAGAGACTGGGGCTGCTTGCTTGTCTTGCCACCTCAAACTTCAAACGTAGCTTAGGGAGTCCGTGCCGAGAGACTGCGGCAGCCCTGCTCCGAAAATGCAAACATCTGCATATAGATGGCAGGCAGAAGGGGCTAGCCTGGAAAGCTGTTGCTTAGCCTCATCTGCCCACGGCACTGCTCGCACAGAGGCACAGAGACTGGGGTTGTCTGCTTGTCTTGCCACCTCAAACTTCAAACATAGCTTATGGGGTCCGTGCCGAGACCCTGCGGCAGCCCTGCTCCGAAAATGCGAACGTCTGCAGGTAGCTGGCAGGCAGAAGGGGCTATCCTGGAAAGCTGTTGCTCAGCCTCATCTGCCCACGACACTGCTCGCACAGAGGCACAGAGACTGGGGCTGCTTGCTTGTCTTGCCACCTCAAACTTCAAACGTAGCTTATGGGGTCCGTGCCGGGAGCCTGCGGCAGCCCTGCTCCGAAAATGCGAACGTCTGCAGATAGCTGGCAGGCAGAAGGGGCTAGCCTGGAAAGCTGTTGCTCAGCCTCATCTGCCCATGGCACTGCTCGCACAGAGGCACAGAGACTGGGGCTGCTTACTTGTCTTCACACCTCAAACTTCAAACGTAGCTTAGGGGGTCTGTGCCGGGAGTCTCCGGCAGCCCTGGTCCGAAAATGCCAAAGTCTGCAGATAGCTGGCAGGCAGAAGGGGCTATCCTGGAAAGCTGTTGCTCAGCCTCATCTGCCCACGGCACTGCTCGCACAGAGGCACAGAGACTGGGGCTGCTTGCTTGTCTTGCCACCTGAAACTTCAAACGTAGCTTATGGGGTCCGTGCCCAGAGCCTGCGGCAGCCCTGCTCCGAAAATGCGAACGTCTGCAGACAGCTGGCAGGCAGAAGGGGCTAGCCTGGAAAGCTGTTGCTCTGCCTCATCTGCGCACGGCACTGCTCGCACAGAGGCACAGAGACTGGGGCTACTTGCTTGTCTTGCCACCTCAAACTTCAAACGTAGCTTATAGGGACCATGCCGGGAGCCTGCGGCAGCCCTGCTCCGAAAATGCGAACGTTTGCAGATAGCTGGCAGGCAGAAGGGGCTAGCCTGGAAAGCTGTTGCTCAGCCTCATCTGCCCACAGCACTGCTCGCACAGAGGCACAGAGACTGGGGCTGCTTGCTGGTCTTGCCACCTCAAACTTCAAACGTATCTTATGGGGTCCGTGCCCAGAGCCTGCGGCAGCCCTGCTCCGAAAATGCGAACGTCTGCAGATAGCTGGCAGGGAGAAGGGGCTAGCCTGGAAAGCTGTTGCTCAGCCTCATCTGCGCACGGCACTGCTCGCACAGAGGCACAGATACTCGGGCTACTTGCTTGTCTTGCCACCTCAAACTTCAAACCTAGCTTATGGGGTCCGTGCCGAGAGCCTGCGGCAGCCCTGCTCCGAAAATGCGAACGTCTGCAGATAGCTGGCAGGCAGAAGGGGCTAGCCTGGAAAGCTGTTGCTCAGCCTCATCTGCGCACGGCACTGCTCGCACAGAGGCACAGATACTCGGGCTACTTGCTTGTCTTGCCACCTCAAACTTCAAACGTAGCTTATGGGGACCATGTCGGGAGCCTGCGGCAGCCCTGCTCCGAAAATGCGAACGTCTGCAGATAGCTGGCAGGCAGAAGGGGCTAGCCTGGAAAGCTGTTGCTCAGCCTCATCTGCCCACGGCACTGTTCGCACAGAGGCACAGAGACTGGGGCTGCTTGCTTGTCTTGCCACCTCAAACTTCAAACGTAGCTTATGGGGTCTGTGCCGGGAGTCTCCGGCAGCCCTGCTCCGAAAATGCCAACGTCTGCAGATAGCTGGCAGGCAGAAGGGGCTAGCCTGGAAAGCTGTTGCTCAGCCTCATCTGCCCACGGCACTGCTCGCACAGAGGCACAGAGACTGGGGCTGCTTGCTTGTCTTGCCACCTCAACCTTCTAACGTATATTATGGGGACCATGCGGGGAGCCGGCGGCAGCCCTGCTCCAAAAATGAAAACGTCTGCATATAGATGGCAGGCAGAAGGTGCTAGCCTGGAAAGCTGTTGCTCAGCCTCATCTGCCCACGGCACTGCTCGCACAGAGGCACAGAGACTGGGGTTGTCTGCTTGTCTTGCCACCTCAAACTTCAAACGTAGCTTATGGGGTCCGTGCCGAGAGCCTGCGGCAGCCCTGCTCCGAAAATGCGAACGTCTGCAGATAGCTGGCAGGCAGAAGGGGTTAGCCTGGAAAGCTGTTGCTCTGCCTCATCTGCGCACGGCACTGCTCGCACAGAGGCACAGAGACTGGGGCTACTTGCTTGTCTTGCCACCTCAAACTTCAAACGTAGCTTATGGGGACCATGCCGGGAGCCTGCGGCAGCCCTGCTCTGAAAATGCGAACGTCTGCAGATAGCTGGCAGGCAGAAGGGGCTAGCCTGGAAAGCTGTTGCTCAGCCTCATCTGCCCACGGCACTGCTCGCACAGAGGCACAGAGACTGGGGCTGCTTGCTTGTCTTGCCACCTCAAACTTCAAACGTAGCTTATGGGGTCCGTGCCGAGAGCCTGCGGCAGCCCTGCTCCAAAAATGCGAACGTCTGCAGATACCTGGCAGGCAGAAGGGGCTAGCCTGGAAAGCTGTTGCTCTGCCTCATCTGCGCACGGCACTGCTCGCACAGAGGCACAGAGACTGGGGCTACTTGCTTGTCTTGCCACCTCAAACTTCAAACGTAGCTTATGGGGACCATGCCGGGAGCCTGCGGCAGCCCTGCTCCGAAAATGCGAACGTCTGCATATAGCTGGCAGCCAGAAGAGGCTAGCCTGGAAAGCTGTTGCTCAGCCTCATCTGCCCACGGCACTGCTCGCACAGAGGCACAGAGACTGGGGCTGCTTGCTGGTCTTGCCACCTCAAACTTCAAACGTATCTTATGGGGTCCGTGCCGGGAGCCTGCGGCAGCCCTGCTCCGAAAATGCGAACGTCTGCAGATAGCTGGCAGGGAGAAGGGGCTAGCCTGGAAAGCTGTTGCTCAGCCTCATCTGCGCACGGCACTGCTCGCACAGAGGCACAGAGACTGGGGCTGCTTGCTGGTCTTGCCACCTCAAACTTCAAACGTATCTTATGGGGTCTGTGCCGGGAGCCTGCGGCAGCCCTGCTCCGAAAATGCCAACGTCTGCAGATAGCTGGCTGGCAGAAGGGGCTAGCCTGGAAAGCTGTTGCTCAGCCTCATCTGCCCACGGCACTTCTCGCACAGAGGCACAGAGACTGGGGCTGCTTGCTGGTCTTGCCACCTCAAACTTCAAACGTAGCTTATGGGGTCTGTGCCGGGAGCCTGCGGCAGCCCTGCTCCGAAAATGCGAACGTCTGCAGATAGCTGGCAGGCAGAAGGGGCTATCCTGGAAAGCTGTTGCTCAGTCTCATCTGCGCACGGCACTGCTCGCACAGAGGCACAGAGACTGGGGCTGCTTGCTTGTCTTGCCACCTCAAACTTCAAACGTAGCTTATGGGGTCCGTGCCGAGAGCCTGCGGCAGCCCTGCTCCAAAAATGCAAACATCTGCATATAGATGGCAGGTAGAAGGGGCTAACCTGGAAAGTTGTTGCTTAGCCTCATCTGCCCACGGCACTGCTCGCACAGAGGCACAGAGACTGGGGTTGTCTGCTTGTCTTGCCACCTCAAACTTCAAACGTAGCTTATGGGGTCCATGCCGAGAGCCTGCGGCAGCCCTGCTCCGAAAATGCGAACGTCTGCAGATAGCTGGCAGGCAGAAGGGGCTAGCCTGGAAAGCTGTTGCTCAGCCTCATCTGCAAATGGCACTGCTCGCACAGAGGCACAGAGACAGGGGCTGCTTACTTGTCTTCACACCTCAAACTTCAAACGTAGCTTATGGGGTCTGTGCCGGGAGTCTCCGGCAGCCCTGCTCCGAAAATGCCAAAGTCTGCAGATAGCTGGCAGGCAGAAGGGGCTATCCTGGAAAGCTGTTGCTCAGCCTCATCTGCCCACGACACTGCTCGCACAGAGGCACAGAGACTGGGGCTGCTTGCTTGTCTTGGCACCTCAAACTTCAAACGTAACTTATGGGGTCCGTGCCCAGAGCCTGCGGCAGCCCTGCTCCAAAAATGCGAACGTCTGCAGATAGCTGGCAGGCAGAAGGGGCTAGCCTGGAAAGCTGTTGCTCAGCCTCATCTGCCCACGGCACTGCTCGCACAGAGGCACAGAGACTGGGGCTGCTTGCTTGTCTTGCCACCTCAAACTTCAAACGTAGCTTATGGAGTCCGTGCCGAGAGACTGCGCAGCCCTGCTCCAAAAATGCAAACATCTGCATATAGATGGCAGGCAGAAGGGGCTAGCCTGGAAAGCTGTTGCTTAGCCTCATCTGCCCACGGCACTGCTCGCACAGAGGCACAGAGACTGGGGTTGTCTGCTTGTCTTGCCACCTCAAACTTCAAACATAGCTTATGGGGTCCGTGCCGAGACCCTGCGGCAGCCCTGCTCCGAAAATGCGAACGTCTGCAGGTAGCTGGCAGGCAGAAGGGGCTATCCTGGAAAGCTGTTGCTCAGCCTCATCTGCCCACGACACTGCTCGCACAGAGGCACAGAGACTGGGGCTGCTTACTTGTCTTCACACCTCAAACTTCAAACGTAGCTTATGGGGTCTGTGCCGGGAGTCTCCGGCAGCCCTGCTCCAAAAATGCCAAAGTCTGCAGATAGCTGGCAGGCAGAAGGGGCTAGCCTGGAAAGCTGTTGCTCAGCCTCATCTGCCCACGGCACTGCTCGCACAGAGGCACAGAGACTGGGGCTGCTTGCTTGTCTTGCCACCTCAAACTTCAAACGTAGCTTATGGGGTCCGTGCCCAGAGCCTGCGGCAGCCCTGCTCCGAAAATGCGAACGTCTGCAGATAGCTGGCAGGCAGAAGGGGCTAGCCTGGAAAGCTGTTGCTCAGCCTCATCTGCCCACGGCACTGCTCGCACAGAGGCACAGAGACTGGGGCTACTTGCTTGTCTTGCCACCTCAAACTTCAAACGTAGCTTATGGGGACCATGCCGGGAGCCTGCGGCAGCCCTGCTCCGAAAATGCGAACGTCTGCAGATAGCTGGCAGGCAGAAGGGGCTAGCCTGGAAAGCTGTTGCTCAGCCTCATCTGCCCACGGCACTGCTCGCACAGAGGCACAGAGACTGGGGCTGCTTGCTTGTCTTGCCACCTCAAACTTCAAACGTAGCTTATGGGGTCCGTGCCCAGAGCCTGCGGCAGCCCTGCTCCAAAAATGCGAACGTCTGCAGATAGCTGGCAGGCAGAAGGGGCTAGCCTGGAAAGCTGTTGCTCAGCCTCATCTGCCCACGGCACTGCTCGCACAGAGGCACAGAGACTGGGGCTGCTTGCTTGTCTTGCCACCTCAAACTTCAAACGTAGCTTATGGAGTCCGTGCCGAGAGACTGCGGCAGCCCTGCTCCAAAAATGCAAACATCTGCATATAGATGGCAGCCAGAAGGGGCTAGCCTGGAAAGCTGTTGCTCAGCCTCATCTGCCCACGGCACTGCTCGCACAGAGGCACAGAGACTGGGGCTGCTTGCTTGTCTTGCCACCTCAAACTTCAAACGTAGCTTATGGGGTCCGTGCCCAGAGCCTGCGGCAGCCCTGCTCCGAAAATGCGAACGTCTGCAGATAGCTGGCAGGCAGAAGGGGCTAGCCTGGAAAGCTGTTGCTCTGCCTCATTTGCGCACGGCACTGCTCGCACAGAGGCACAGAGACTGGGGCTACTTGCTTGTCTTGCCACCTCAAACTTCAAACGTAGCTTATGGGGACCATGCCGGGAGCCTGCGGCAGCCCTGCTCCGAAAATGCGAACGTCTGCAGATAGCTGGCAGGCAGAAGGGGCTAGCCTGGAAAGCTGCTGCTCAGCCTCATCTGCCCACGGCACTGCTCGCACAGAGGCACAGAGACTGGGGCTGCTTGCTGGTCTTGCCACCTCAAACTTCAAACGTAGCTTATGGGGTCCGTGCCCAGAGCCTGCGGCAGCCCTGCTCCAAAAATGCGAACGTCTGCAGATAGCTGGCAGGCAGAAGGGGCTAGCCTGGAAAGCTGATGCTCAGCCTCATCTGCACACGGCACTGCTCGCACAGAGGCACAGAGACTGGGGCTGCTTGCTTGTCTTGCCACCTCAAACTTCTAACGTAGCTTATGGGGTTCGTGCCGGGAGCCTGCGGCAGCCCTGCTCCAAAAATGAAAACGTCTGCATATAGACGGCAGGCAGAAGGGGCTAACCTGGAGAGCTGTTGCTCAGCCTCATCTGCCCACGGCACTGCTCGCACAGAGGCACAGAGACTGGGGCTGCTTGCTGGTCTTGCCACCTCAAACTTCAAACGTAGCTTATGGGGTCTGTGCCGGGAGCCTGCGGCAGCTCTGCTCCGAAAATGCCAACGTCTGCAGATAGCTGGCTGGCAGAAGGGGCTAGCCTGGAAAGCTGTTGCTTAGCCTCATCTGCCCACGGCACTGCTCGCACAGAGGCACAGAGACTGGGGCTGCTTGCTGGTCTTGCCACCTCAAACTTCAGACGTAGCTTATGGGGTCTGTGCCGGGAGCCTGCGGCAGCCCTGCTCCGAAAATGCCAACGTCTGCAGATAGCTGGCAGGCAGAAGGGGCTAGCCTGGAAAGCTGTTGCTCAGCCTCATCTGCCCACGGCACTGCTCGCACAGAGGCACAGAGACTGGGGCTGCTTGCTTGTCTTGCCACCTCAAACTTCAAACGTAACTTAGGGAGTCCGTGCCGAGAGACTGCGGCAGCCCTGCTCCAAAAATGCAAACATCTGCATATAGATGGCAGGCAGAAGGGGCTAGCCTGGAAAGCTGTTGCTCAGCCTCATCTGCCCACGGCACTGCTCGCACAGAGGCACAGAGACTGGGGCTGCTTGCTTGTCTTGCCACCTGAAACTTCAAACGTAGCTTATGGGGTCCATGCCCAGAGCCTGCGGCAGCCCTGCTCTGAAAATGCGAACGTCTGCAGACAGCTGGCAGGCAGAAGGGGCTAGCCTGGAAAGCTGTTGCTCTGCCTCATCTGCGCACGGCACTGCTCGCACAGAGGCACAGAGACTGGGGCTGCTTGCTTGTCTTGCCACCTCAAACTTCAAACGTAGCTTATGGGGACCATGCCGGGAGCCTGCGGCAGCCCTGCTCCGAAAATGCGAACGTCTGCAGATAGCTGGCAGGCAGAAGGGGCTAGCCTGGAAAGCTGTTGCTCAGCCTCATCTGCCCACAGCACTGCTCGCACAGAGGCACAGAGACTGGGGCTGCTTGCTGGTCTTGCAACCTCAAACTTCAAACGTAGCTTATGGGGTCCGTGCCCAGAGCCTGCGGCAGCCCTGCTCCGAAAATGCGAACGTCTGCAGATAGCTGGCAGGCAGAAGGGGCTAGCCTGGAAAGCTGTTGCTCAGCCTCATCTGCGCACGGCACTGCTCGCACAGAGGCACAGATACTCGGGCTACTTGCTTGTCTTGCCACCTCAAACTTCAAACGTAGCTTATGGGGACCATGTCGGGAGCCTGCGGCAGCCCTGCTCCGAAAATGCGAACGTCTGCAGATAGCTGGCAGGCAGAAGGGGCTAGCCTGGAAAGCTGTTGCTCAGCCTCATCTGCCCACGGCACTGTTCGCACAGAGGCACAGAGACTGGGGCTGCTTGCTTGTCTTGCCACCTCAAACTTCAAACGTAGCTTATGGGGTCTGTGCCGGGAGTCTCCGGCAGCCCTGCTCCGAAAATGCGAACGTCTGCAGATAGCTGGCAGGCAGAAGGGGCTAGCCTGGAAAGCTGTTGCTCAGCCTCATCTGCCCACGGCACTGCTCGCACAGAGGCACAGAGACTGGGGCTGCTTGCTTGTCTTGCCACCTCAAAATTCTAACGTAGCTTATGGGGTTCATGCGGGGAGCCGGCGGCAGCCCTGCTCCAAAAATGAAAACGTCTGCATATAGATGGCAGGCAGAAGGTGCTAACCTGGAGAGCTGTTGCTCAGCCTCATCTGCCCACGGCACTGCTCGCACAGAGGCACAGAGACTGGGGTTGTCTGCTTGTCTTGCCACCTCAAACTTCAAACGTAGCTTATGGGGTCCGTGCCGAGAGCCTGCGGCAGCCCTACTCCGAAAATGCGAACGTCTGCAGATAGCTGACAGGCAGAAGGGGTTAGCCTGGAAAGCTGTTGCTCTGCCTCATCTGCGCACGGCACTGCTCGCACAGAGGCACAGAGACTGGGGCTACTTGCTTGTCTTGCCACCTCAAACTTCAAACGTAGCTTATGGGGACCATGCCGGGAGCCTGCGGCAGCCCTGCTCCGAAAATGCGAAAGTCTGCATATAGCTGGCAGCCAGAAGAGGCTAGCCTGGAAAGCTGTTGCTCAGCCTCATCTGCCCACGGCACTGCTCGCACAGAGTCACAGAGACTGGGGCTGCTTGCTGGTCTTGCCACCTCAAACTTCAAACGTATCTTATGAGGTCCGTGCCGGGAGCCTGCGGCAGCCCTGCTCCGAAAATGCGAACGTCTGCAGATAGCTGGCAGGCAGAAGGGGCTAGCCTGGAAAGCTGTTGCTCAGCCTCATCTGCGCACGGCACTGCTCGCACAGAGACACAGAGACTGGGGCTGCTTGCTTGTCTTGCCACCTCAAACTTCAAACGTAGCTTATGGGGTCTGTGCCGGGAGCCTGCGGCAGCCCTGCTCCGAAAATGCCAACGTCTGCAGATAGCTGGCTGGCAGAAGAGGCTAGCCTGGAAAGCTGTTGCTCAGCCTTATCTGCCCACGGCACTGCTCGCACAGAGGCACAGAGACTGGGGCTGCTTGCTGGTCTTGCCACCTCAAACTTCAAACGTAGCTTATGGGGTCTGTGCCGGGAGCCTGCGGCAGCCCTGCTCCGAAAATGCGAACGTCTGCAGATAGCTGGCAGGCAGAAGGGGCTAGCCTGGAAAGCTGTTGCTCAGCCTCATCTGCCCACAGCACTGCTCGCACAGAGGCACAGAGACTGGGGCTGCTTGCTGGTCTTGCCACCTCAAACTTCAAACGTATCTTATGGGGTCCGTGCCCAGAGCCTGCGGCAGCCCTGCTCCAAAAATGCGAACGTCTGCAGATAGCTGGCAGGCAGAAGGGGCTAGCCTGGAAAGCTGTTGCTCAGCCTCATCTGCGCACGGCACTGCTCGCACAGAGGCACAGATACTCGGGCTACTTCTTGTCTTGCCACCTCAAACTTCAAACGTAGCTTATGGGGTCCGTGCCGAGAGCCTGCGGCAGCCCTGCTCCGAAAATGCGAACGTCTGCAGATAGCTGGCAGGCAGAAGGGGCTAGCCTGGAAAGCTGTTGCTCAGCCTCATCTGCGCACGGCACTGCTCGCACAGAGGCACAGATACTCGGGCTACTTGCTTGTCTTGCCACCTCAAACTTCAAACTTAGCTTATGGGGACCATGTCGGGAGCCTGCGGCAGCCCTGCTCCGAAAAAGCGAACGTCTGCAGATAGCTGGCAGGCAGAAGGGGCTAGCCTGGAAAGCTGTTGCTCAGCCTCATCTGCCCACGGCACTGCTCGCACAGAGGCACAGAGACTGGGGCTGCTTGCTTGTCTTGCCACCTCAAACTTCAAACGTAGCTTATGGGGTCCGTGCCCAGAGCCTGCGGCAGCCCTGCTCCAAAAATGCGAACGTCTGCAGATAGCTGGCAGGCAGAAGGGGCTAGCCTGGAAAGCTGTTGCTCAGCCTCATCTGCCCACGGCACTGCTCGCACAGAGGCACAGAGACTGGGGCTGCTTGCTTGTCTTGCCACCTCAAACTTCAAACGTAGCTTATGGAGTCCGTGCCGAGAGACTGCGGCAGCCCTGCTCCAAAAATGCAAACATCTGCATATAGATGGCAGGCAGAAGGGGCTAGCCTGGAAAGCTGTTGCTTAGCCTCATCTGCCCACGGCACTGCTCGCACAGAGGCACAGAGACTGGGGTTGTCTGCTTGTCTTGCCACCTCAAACTTCAAACATAGCTTATGGGGTCCGTGCCGAGACCCTGCGGCAGCCCTGCTCCGAAAATGCGAACGTCTGCAGGTAGCTGGCAGGCAGAAGGGGCTATCCTGTAAAGCTGTTGCTCAGCCTCATCTGCCCACGACACTGCTCACACAGAGGCACAGAGACTGGGGCTGCTTGCTTGTCTTGCCACCTCAAACTTCAAACGTAGCTTATGGGGTCCGTGCCGGGAGCCTGCGGCAGCCCTGCTCCGAAAATGCGAACGTCTGCAGATAGCTGGCAGGCAGAAGGGGCTAGCCTGGAAAGCTGTTGCTCTGCCTCATCTGCGCACGGCACTGCTCGCACAGAGGCACAGAGACTGGGGCTACTTGCTTGTCTTGCCACCTCAAACTTCAAACGTAGCTTATGGGGACCATGCCGGGAGCCTGCGGCAGCCCTGCTCCGAAAATGCGAACGTCTGCAGATAGCTGGCAGGCAGAAGGGGCTAGCCTGGAAAGCTGTTGCTCAGCCTCATCTGCCCACAGCACTGCTCGCACAGAGGCACAGAGACTGGGGCTGCTTGCTGGTCTTGCCACCTCAAACTTCAAACGTATCTTATGGGGTCCGTGCCCAGAGCCTGCGGCAGCCCTGCTCCAAAAATGCGAACGTCTGCAGATAGCTGGCAGGCAGAAGGGGCTAGCCTGGAAAGCTGTTGCTCAGCCTCATCTGCGCACGGCACTGCTCGCACAGAGGCACAGATACTCGGGCTACTTCTTGTCTTGCCACCTCAAACTTCAAACGTAGCTTATGGGGTCCGTGCCGAGAGCCTGCGGCAGCCCTGCTCCGAAAATGCGAACGTCTGCAGATAGCTGGCAGGCAGAAGGGGCTAGCCTGGAAAGCTGTTGCTCAGCCTCATCTGCGCACGGCACTGCTCGCACAGAGGCACAGATACTCGGGCTACTTGCTTGTCTTGCCACCTCAAACTTCAAACTTAGCTTATGGGGACCATGTCGGGAGCCTGCGGCAGCCCTGCTCCGAAAAAGCGAACGTCTGCAGATAGCTGGCAGGCAGAAGGGGCTAGCCTGGAAAGCTGTTGCTCAGCCTCATCTGCCCACGGCACTGTTCGCACAGAGGCACAGAGACTGGGGCTGCTTGCTTGTCTTGCCACCTCAAACTTCAAACGTAGCTTATGGGGTCTGTGCCGGGAGTCTCCGGCAGCCCTGCTCCGAAAATGCCAACGTCTGCAGATAGCTGGCAGGCAGAAGGGGCTAGCCTGGAAAGCTGTTGCTCAGCCTCATCTGCCCACGGCACTGCTCGCACAGAGGCACAGAGACTGGGGCTGCTTGCTTGTCTTGCCACCTCAAACTTCTAACGTAGCTTATGGGGTTCATGCGGGGAGCCGGCGGCAGCCCTGCTCCAAAAATGAAAACGTCTGCATATAGATGGCAGGCAGAAGGTGCTAACCTGGAGAGCTGTTGCTCAGCCTCATCTGCCCACGGCACTGCTCGCACAGAGGCACAGAGACTGGGGTTGTCTGCTTGTCTTGCCACCTCAAACTTCAAACGTAGCTTATGGGGTCCGTGCCGAGAGCCTGCGGCAGCCCTGCTCCGAAAATGCGAACGTCTGCAGATAGCTGGCAGGCAGAAGGGGTTAGCCTGGAAAGCTGTTGCTCTGCCTCATCTGCGCACGGCACTGCTCGCACAGAGGCACAGAGACTGGGGCTACTTGCTTGTCTTGCCACCTCAAACTTCAAACGTAGCTTATGGGGACCATGCCGGGAGCCTGCGGCAGCCCTGCTCCGAAAATGCGAACGTCTGCAGATAGCTGGCAGGCAGAAGGGGCTAGCCTGGAAAGCTGTTGCTCAGCCTCATCTGCCCACGGCACTGCTCGCACAGAGGCACAGAGACTGGGGCTGCTTGCTTGTCTTGCCACCTCAAACTTCAAACGTAACTTATGGGGTCCGTGCCGAGAGCCTGCGGCAGCCCTGCTCCAAAAATGCAAACATCTGCATATAGATGGCAGGCAGAAGGGGCTAACCTGGAAAGCTGTTGCTTAGCCTCATCTGCCCACGGCACTGCTCGCACAGAGGCACAGAGACTGGGGTTGTCTGCTTGTCTTGCCACTTCAAACTTCAAACGTAGCTTATGGGGTCCGTGCCGAGAGCCTGCGGCAGCCCTGCTCCGAAAATGCGAACGTCTGCAGATACCTGGCAGGCAGAAGGGGCTAGCCTGGAAAGCTGTTGCTCTGCCTCATCTGCGCACGGCACTGCTCGCACAGAGGCACAGAGACTGGGGCTACTTGCTTGTCTTGCCACCTCAAACTTCAAACGTAGCTTATGGGGACCATGCCGGGAGCCTGCGGCAGCCCTGCTCCGAAAATGCGAACGTCTGCATATAGCTGGCAGCCAGAAGAGGCTAGCCTGGAAAGCTGTTGCTCAGCCTCATCTGCCCACGGCACTGCTCGCACAGAGGCACAGAGACTGGGGCTGCTTGCTTGTCTTGCCACCTCAAACTTCAAACGTAGCTTATGGGGTCTGTGCCGGGAGCCTGCGGCAGCCCTGCTCCGAAAATGCGAACGTCTACAGATAGCTGGCAGGCAGAAGGGGCTAGCCTGGAAAGCTGTTGCTCAGCCTCATCTGCCCACGGCACTGCTCGCACAGAGGCACAGAGACTGGGGCTGCTTGCTTGTCTTGCCACCTCAAACTTCAAACGTAGGTTATGGGGTCCGTGCCGAGAGCCTGCGGCAGCCCTGCTCCAAAAATGCCAACGTCTGCATATAGATGGCAGGCAGAAGGGGCTAACCTGGAAAGCTGTTGCTCAGCCTCATCTGCCCACGGCACTGCTCGCACAGAGGCACAGAGACTGGGGTTGTCTGCTTGTCTTGCCACCTCAAACTTCAAACGTAGCTTATGGGGTCCGTGCCGAGAGCCTGCGGCAGCCCTGCTCCGAAAATGCGAACGTCTGCAGATAGCTGGCAGGCAGAAGGTGCTAGCCTGGAAAGCTGTTGCTCAGCCTCATCTGCCCATGGCACTGCTCGCACAGAGGCACAGAGACTGGGGCTGCTTACTTGTCTTCACAACTCAAACTTCAAACGTATCTTATGGGGTCTGTGCCCAGGGCCTGCGGCAGCCCTGCTCCGAAAATGCCAACGTCTGCAGATAGCTGGCAGGCAGAAGGGGCTAGCCTGGAAAGCTGTTGCTCAGCCTCATCTGCCCACGGCACTGCTCGCACAGAGGCACAGATACTCGGGCTACTTGCTTGTCTTGCCACCTCAAACTTCAAACGTAACTTATGGGGACCATGCCGGGAGCCTGCGGCAGCCCTGCTCCGAAAATGCGAACGTCTGCAGATAGCTGGCAGGCAGAAGGGGCTAGCCTGGAAAGCTGTTGCTCAGCCTCATCTGCCCACGGCACTGCTCGCACAGAGGCACAGAGACTGGGGCTGCTTACTTGTCTTCACACCTCAAACTTCAAACGTAGCTTATGGGGTCCGTGCCGGGAGTCTCCGGCAGCCCTGCTCCGAAAATGCCAACGTCTGCAGATAGCTGGCAGGCAGAAGGGGCTAGCCTGGAAAGCTGATGCTCAGCCTCATCTGCCCACGGCACTGCTCGCACAGAGGCACAGAGAGTGGGGCTGCTTGCTTGTCTTGCCACCTCAAACTTCAAACGTAGCTTATGAGGTCCGTGCCGGGAGCCTGCGGCAGCCCTGCTCCAAAAATGCAAACATCTGCATATAGATGGCAGGCAGAAGGGGCTAACCTGGAAAGCTGTTGCTTAGCCTCATCTGCCCACGGCACTGCTCGCACAGAGGCACAGAGACTGGAGTTGTCTGCTTGTCTTGCCACCTCAAACTTCAAACGTAGCTTATGGGGTCCGTGCCGAGAGCCTGCGGCAGCCCTGCTCCGAAAATGCGAACGTCTGCAGATAGCTGGCAGGCAGAAGGGACTAGCCTGGAAAGCTGTTGCTCAGCCTCATCTGCCCATGGCACTGCTCGCACAGAGGCACAGAGACTGGGACTGCTTACTTGTCTTGCCACCTCAAACTTCAAACGTAGCTTATGGGGTCTGTGCCGGGAGTCTCCGGCAGCCCTGCTCCGAAAATGCCAAAGTCTGCAGATAGCTGGCAGGCAGAAGGGGCTAGCCTGGAAAGCTGTTGCTCAGCCTCATCTGCCCACGGCACTGCTCGCACAGAGGCACAGAGACTGGGGCTGCTTGCTTGTCTTGCCACCTCAAACTTCAAACGTAGCTTATGGGGTCCGTGCCCAGAGCCTGCGGCAGCCCTGCTCCAAAAATGCGAACGTCTGCAGATAGCTGGCAGGCAGAAGGGGCTAGCCTGGAAAGCTGTTGCTCAGCCTCATCTGCCCACGGCACTGCTCGCACAGAGGCACAGAGACTGGGGTTACTTGCTTGTCTTGCCACCTCAAACTTCAAACGTAGCTTATGGGGTCCGTGCCGGGAGCCTGCGGCAGCCCTGCTCCAAAAATTTGAACGTCTGCAGATAGCTGGCAGGCAGAAGGGGCTAGACTGGAAAGCTGTTGCTCAGCCTCATCTGCCCACGGCACTGCTCGCACAGAGGCACAGAGACTGGGGCTGCTTGCTGGTCTTGCCACCTCAAACTTCAAACGTAGCTTATGGGGTCCGTGTCGGGACCCTGCGGCAGCCCTGCTCCGAAAATGCGAACGTCTGCAGATAGCTGGCAGGCAGAAGGGGCTAGCCTGGAAAGCTGTTGCTCAGCCTCATCTGCGCACGGCACTGCTCGCACAGAGGCACAGATACTCGGGCTACTTGCTTTTCTTGCCACCTCAAACTTCAAAAGTAGCTTATGGGGACCATGCCGGGAGCCTGCGGCAGCCCTGCTCTGAAAATGCGAACGTCTGCAGATAGAGGGCGGGCAGAAGGTGCTAGCCTGGAAAGCTGTTACTCAGCCTCATCTACCCATGGCACTGCTCGCACAGAGGCACAGAGACTGGGGCTGCTTGCTTGTCTTGCCACCTCAAACTTCAAACGTAACTTATGGGGTCTGTGCCGGGAGTCTGCGGCAGCCCTGCTCTGAAAATGCGAACGTCTGCAGATAGCTGGCGGGCAGAAGGGGCTAGCCTGGAAAGCTGTTGCTCAGCCTCATCTGCGCACGGCACTGCTCGCACAGAGGCACAGAGACTGGGGTTGCTTGCTTGTCTTGCCACCTCAAACTTCAAACGTAGCTTATGGGGTCCGTGCCGAGAGCCTGCGGCAGCCCTGCTCCAAAAATGCAAACATCTGCATATAGATGGCAGGCAGAAGGAGCTAGCCTGGAAAGCTGTTGCTTAGCCTCATCTGCCCACGGCACTGCTCGCACAGAGGCACAGAGACTGGGGCTGCTTGCTGGTCTTGCCACCTCAAACTTCAAACGTATCTTATGGGGTCCGTGCCCAGAGCCTGCGGCAGCCCTGCTCCGAAAATGCGAACGTCTGCAGATAGCTGGCAGGCAGAAGGGGCTAGCCTGGAAAGCTGTTGCTCAGCCTCATCTGCGCACGGCACTGCTCGCACAGAGGCACAGATACTCGGGCTACTTGCTTGTCTTCACACCTCAAACTTCAAACTTAGCTTATGGGGACCATGCCGGGAGCCTGCGGCAGCCCTGCTCCGAAAATGCGAACGTCTGCAGATAGCTGGCAGGCAGAAGGGGCTAGCCTGGAAAGCTGTTGCTCAGCCTCATCTGCGCACGGCACGGCTCGCACAGAGGCACAGATACTCGGGCTACTTGCTTGTCTTGCCACCTCAAACTTCAAACTTATCTTATGGGGACCATGCCGGGAGCCTGCGGCAGCCCTGCTCCGAAAATGCGAACGTCTGCAGATAGCTGGCAGGCAGAAGGGGCTAGCCTGGAAAGCTGTTGCTCAGCCTCATCTGCCCACGGCACTGCTCGCACAGAGGCACAGAGACTGGGGCTGCTTGCTTGTCTTGCCACCTCAAACTTCAACGTATCTTATGGGGTCTGTGCCGGGAGTCTCCGGCAGCCCTGCTCCGAAAATGCCAACGTCTGCAGATAGCTGGCAGGCAGAAGGGGCTAGCCTGGAAAGCTGTTGCTCAGCCTCATCTGCCCACGGCACTGCTTGAACAGAGGCACAGAGACTGGGGCTGCTTGCTTGTCTTGCCACCTCAAACTTCTAACGTATCTTATGGGGTCCATGCCGAGAGCCTGCGGCAGCCCTGCTCCGAAAATGCGAACGTCTGCAGATATCTGGCAGGCAGAAGGGGCTAGCCTGGAAAGCTGTTGCTCAGCCTCATCTGCCCACGGCACTGCTCGCACAGAGGCACAGAGACTGGGGTTGCTTGCTTGTCTTGCCACCTCAAACTTCAAACGTAGCTTATGGGGTCTGTGTCGGGAGCCTGCGGCAGCCCTGCTCCGAAAATGAAAACGTCTGCATATAGATGGCAGGCAGAAGGTGCTAACCTGGAGAGCTGTTGCTCAGCCTCATCTGCCCACGGCACTGCTTGAACAGAGGCACAGAGACTGGGGCTGCTTGCTTGTCTTGCCATCTCAAACTTCAAACGTAGCTTATGGGGTCCGTGCCGAGAGCCTGCGGCAGCCCTGCTTCGAAAATGCGAACGTCTGCAGATAGCTGGCAGGCAGAAGAGGCTAGCTTGGAAAGCTGTTGCTTAGCCTCATCTGCCCACGGCACTGCTTGAACAGAGGCACAGAGACTGGGGCTGCTTGCTTGTCTTGCCACCTCAAACTTCTAACGTAGCTTATGGGGTCCGTGCCGAGAGCCTGCGGCAGCCCTGCTCCGAAAATGCGAACGTCTGCAGATATCTGGCAGGCAGAAGGGGCTAGCCTGGAAAGCTGTTGCTCAGCCTCATCTGCCCACGGCACTGCTCGCACAGAGGCACAGAGACTGGGGCTGCTTGCTGGTCTTGCCACCTCAAACTTCAAACGTAGCTTATGGGTTCTGTGCCGGGAGTCTCCGGCAGCCCTGCTCCGAAAATGCCAACGTCTGCAGATAGCTGGCAGGCAGAAGGGGCTAGCCTGGAAAGCTGATGCTCAGCCTCATCTGCCCACGGCACTGCTCGCACAGAGGCACAGAGAGTGGGGCTGCTTGCTTGTCTTGCCACCTCAAACTTCAAACGTAGCTTATGAGGTCCGTGCCGAGAGCCTGCGGCAGCCCTGCTCCAAAAATGCAAACATCTGCATATAGATGGCAGGCAGAAGGGGCTAACCTGGAAAGCTGTTGCTTAGCCTCATCTGCCCACGGCACTGCTCGCACAGAGGCACAGAGACTGGGGTTGTCTGCTTGTCTTGCCACCTCAAACTTCAAACGTAGCTTATGGGGTCCGTGCCGAGAGCCTGCGGCAGCCCTGCTCCGAAAATGCGAACGTCTGCAGATAGCTGGCAGGCAGAAGGGGCTAGCCTGGAAAGCTGTTGCTCAGCCTCATCTGCCCATGGCACTGCTCGCACAGAGGCACAGAGACTGGGGCTGCTTACTTGTCTTGTCACCTCAAACTTCAAACGTAGCTTATGGGGTCTGTGCCGGGAGTCTCCGGCAGCCCTGCTCCGAAAATGCCAAAGTCTGCAGATAGCTGGCAGGCAGAAAAGGCTAGCCTGGAAAGCTGTTGCTCAGCCTCATCTGCCCACGGCACTGCTCGCACAGAGGCACAGAGACTGGGGCTGCTTGCTTGTCTTGCCACCTCAAACTTCAAACGTAGCTTATGGGGTCCGTGCCCAGAGCCTGCGGCAGCCCTGCTCCAAAAATGCGAACGTCTGCAGATAGCTGGCAGGCAGAAGGGGCTAGCCTGGAAAGCTGTTGCTCAGCCTCATCTGCCCACGGCACTGCTTGCACAGAGGCACAGAGACTGGGGTTACTTGCTTGTCTTGCCACCTCAAACTTCAAACGTAGCTTATGGGGTCCGTGCCGGGAGCCTGCGGCAGCCCTGCTCCAAAAATTTGAACGTCTGCAGATAGCTGGCAGGCAGAAGGGGCTAGACTGGAAAGCTGTTGCTCAGCCTCATCTGCCCACGGCACTGCTCGCACAGAGGCACAGAGACTGGGGCTGCTTGCTGGTCTTGCCACCTCAAACTTCAAACGTAGCGTATGGGGTCCGTGTCGGGACCCTGCGGCAGCCCTGCTCCGAAAATGCGAACGTCTGCAGATAGCTGGCAGGCAGAAGGGGCTAGCCTGGAAAGCTGTTGCTCAGCCTCATCTGCGCACGGCACTGCTCGCACAGAGGCACAGATACTCGGGCTACTTGCTTGTCTTGCCACCTCAAACTTCAAAAGTAGCTTATGGGGACCATGCCGGGAGCCTGCGGCAGCCCTGCTCTGAAAATGCGAACGTCTGCAGATAGAGGGCGGGCAGAAGGTGCTAGCCTGGAAAGCTGTTACTCAGCCTCATCTACCCATGGCACTGCTCGCACAGAGGCACAGAGACTGGGGCTGCTTGCTTGTCTTGCCACCTCAAACTTCAAACGTAAGTTATGGGGTCTGTGCCGGGAGCCTGCGGCAGCCCTGCTCTGAAAATGCGAACGTCTGCAGATAGCTGCCGGGCAGAAGGGGCTAGCCTGGAAAGCTGTTGCTCAGCCTCATCTGCGCACGGCACGGCTCGCACAGAGGCACAGAGACTGGGGTTGCTTGCTTGTCTTGCCACCTCAAACTTCAAACGTAGCTTATGGGGTCCGTGCCGAGAGCCTGCGGCAGCCCTGCTCCAAAAATGCAAACATCTGCATATAGATGGCAGGCAGAAGGGGCTAGCCTGGAAAGCTGTTGCTTAGCCTCATCTGCCCACGGCACTGCTCGCACAGAGGCACAGAGACTGGGGCTGCTTGCTGGTCTTGCCACCTCAAACTTCAAACGTATCTTATGGGGTCCGTGCCCAGAGCCTGCGGCAGCCCTGCTCCGAAAATGCGAACGTCTGCAGATAGCTGGCAGGCAGAAGGGGCTAGCCTGGAAAGCTGTTGCTCAGCCTCATCTGCGCACGGCACTGCTCGCACAGAGGCACAGATACTCGGGCTACTTGCTTGTCTTCACACCTCAAACTTCAAACTTAGCTTATGGGGACCATGCCGGGAGCCTGCGGCAGCCCTGCTCCGAAAATGCGAACGTCTGCAGATAGCTGGCAGGCAGAAGGGGCTAGCCTGGAAAGCTGTTGCTCAGCCTCATCTGCGCACGGCACGGCTCGCACAGAGGCACAGATACTCGGGCTACTTGCTTGTCTTGCCACCTCAAACTTCAAACTTAGCTTATGGGGACCATGCCGGGAGCCTGAGGCAGCCCTGCTCCGAAAATGCGAACGTCTGCAGATAGCTGGCAGGCAGAAGGGGCTAGCCTGGAAAGCTGTTGCTCAGCCTCATCTGCCCACGGCACTGCTCGCACAGAGGCACAGAGACTGGGGCTGCTTGCTTGTCTTGCCACCTCAAACTTCAAACGTAGCTTATGGGGTCTGTGTCGGGAGTCTCCGGCAGCCCTGCTCCGAAAATGCCAACGTCTGCAGATAGCTGGCAGGCAGAAGGGGCTAGCCTGGAAAGCTGTTGCTCAGCCTCATCTGCCCACGGCACTGCTTGAACAGAGGCACAGAGACTGGGGCTGCTTGCTTGTCTTGCCACCTCAAACTTCTAACGTAGCTTATGGGGTCCGTGCCGAGAGCCTGCGGCAGCCCTGCTCCGAAAATGCGAACGTCTGCAGATATCTGGCAGGCAGAAGGGGCTAGCCTGGAAAGCTGTTGCTCAGCCTCATCTGCCCACGGCACTGCTCGCACAGAGGCACAGAGACTGGGGTTGCTTGCTTGTCTTGCCACCTCAAACTTCAAACGTAGCTTATGGGGTCTGTGTCGGGAGCCTGCGGCAGCCCTGCTCCAAAAATGAAAACGTCTGCATATAGATGGCAGGCAGAAGGTGCTAACCTGGAGAGCTGTTGCTCAGCCTCATCTGCCCACGGCACTGCTTGCACAGAGGCACAGAGACTGGGGCTGCTTGCTTGTCTTGCCATCTCAAACTTCAAACGTAGCTTATGGGGTCCGTGCCGAGAGCCTGCGGCAGCCCTGCTTCGAAAATGCGAACGTCTGCAGATAGCTGGCAGGCAGAAGGGGCTAGCTTGGAAAGCTGTTGCTCTCCCTCATCTGCGCACGGCACTGCTCGCACAGAGGCACCGAGACTGGGGCTACTTGCTTGTCTTGCCACCTCAAACTTCAAACGTAGCTTATGGGGACCATGCCGGGAGCCTGCGGCAGCCCTGCTCCAAAAATGCAAACATTCTGCATATAGATGGCAGGCAGAAGGGGCTAGCCTGGAAAGCTGTTGCTTAGCCTCATCTGCCCACGGCACTGCTCGCACAGAGGCACAGAGACTGGGGCTGCTTGCTGGTCTTGCCACCTCAAACTTCAAACGTATCTTATGGGGTCCGTGCCCAGAGCCTGCGGCAGCCCTGCTCCGAAAATGCGAACGTCTGCAGATAGCTGGCAGGCAGAAGGGGCTAGCCTGGAAAGCTGTTGCTCAGCCTCATCTGCCCACGGCACTGCTCGCACAGAGGCACAGATACTCGGGCTACTTGCTTGTCTTGCCACCTCAAACTTCAAACTTAGCTTATGGGGACCATGCCGGGAGCCTGCGGCAGCCCTGCTCCGAAAATGCGAACGTCTGCAGATACCTGGCAGGCAGAAGGGGCTAGCCTGGAAAGCTGTTGCTCAGCCTCATCTGTGCACGGCACTGCTCGCACAGAGGTACAGATACTCGGGCTACTTGCTTGTCTTGCCACCTCAAACTTCAAACGTAGCTTATGGGGACCATGCCGGGAGCCTGCGGCAGCCCTGCTCCGAAAATGCGAACGTCTGCAGATAGCTGGCAGGCAGAAGGGGCTAGCCTGGAAAGCTGTTGCTCAGCCTCATCTGCCCACGGCACTGCTCGCACAGAGGCACAGAGACTGGGGCTGCTTGCTTGTCTTGCCACCTCAAACTTCAAACGTAGCTTATGGGGTCCGTGCCGAGAGCCTGCGGCAGCCCTGCTCCAAAAATGCAAACATCTGCATATAGATGGCAGGCAGAAGGGGCTAACCTGGAAAGCTGTTGCTCAGCCTCATCTGCCCACGGCACTGCTCGCACAGAGGCACAGAGACTGGGGTTGTCTGCTTGTCTTGCCACCTCAAACTTCAAACGTAGCTTATGGGGTCCGTGCCGAGAGCCTGCGGCAGCCCTGCTCCGAAAATGCGAAAGTCTGCAGATAGCTGGCAGGCAGAAGGGGCTAGCCTGGAAAGCTGTTGCTCTGCCTCATCTGCGCACGGCACTGCTCGCACAGAGGCACAGAGACTGGGGCTGCTTGCTTGTCTTGCCACCTCAAACTTCAAACGTAGCTTATGGGGACCATGCCGGGAGCCTGCGGCAGCCCTGCTCCGAAAATGCGAATGTCTGCAGATAGCTGGCGGGCAGAAGGGGCTAGCCTGGAAAGCTGTTGCTCAGCCTCATCTGCGCACGGCACTGCTCGCACAGAGGCACCGAGACTGGGGCTACTTGCTTGTCTTGCCACCTCAAACTTCAAACGTAGCTTATGGGGACCATGCCGGGAGCCTGCGGCAGCCCTGCTCTGAAAATGCGAACGTCTGCAGATAGATTGCGGGAAGAAGGTGCGCTAGCCTGGAAAGCTGTTACTCAGCCTCATCTACCCATGGCACTGCTCGCACAGAGGCACAGAGACTGGGGCTGCTTGCTTGTCTTGCCACCTCAAACTTCAAACGTAGCTTATGGGGTCCGTGCCGGGAGTCTCCGGCAGCCCTGCTCCGAAAATGCCAACGTCTGCAGATAGCTGGCAGGCAGAAGGGGCTAGCCTGGAAAGCTGATGCTCAGCCTCATCTGCCCACGGCACTGCTCGCACAGAGGCACAGAGAGTGGGGCTGCTTGCTTGTCTTGCCACCTCAAACTTCAAACGTAGCTTATGAGGTCCGTGCCGAGAGCCTGCGGCAGCCCTGCTCCAAAAATGCAAACATCTGCATATAGATGGCAGGCAGAAGGGGCTAACCTGGAAAGCTGTTGCTTAGCCTCATCTGCCCACGGCACTGCTCGCACAGAGGCACAGAGACTGGGGTTGTCTGCTTGTCTTGCCACCTCAAACTTCAAACGTAGCTTATGGGGTCCGTGCCGAGAGCCTGCGGCAGCCCTGCTCCGAAAATGCGAACGTCTGCAGATAGCTGGCAGGCAGAAGGGGCTAGCCTGGAAAGCTGTTGCTCAGCCTCATCTGCCCATGGCACTGCTCGCACAGAGGCACAGAGACTGGGGCTGCTTACTTGTCTTGCCACCTCAAACTTCAAACGTAGCTTATGGGGTCTGTGCCGGGAGTCTCCGGCAGCCCTGCTCCGAAAATGCCAAAGTCTGCAGATAGCTGGCAGGCAGAAGGGGCTAGCCTGGAAAGCTGTTGCTCAGCCTCATCTGCCCACGGCACTGCTCGCACAGAGGCACAGAGACTGGGGCTGCTTGCTTGTCTTGCCACCTCAAACTTCAAACGTAGCTTATGGGGTCCGTGCCCAGAGCCTGCGGCAGCCCTGCTCCAAAAATGCGAACGTCTGCAGATAGCTGGCAGGCAGAAGGGGCTAGCCTGGAAAGCTGTTGCTCAGCCTCATCTGCCCACGGCACTGCTCGCACAGAGGCACAGAGACTGGGGTTACTTGCTTGTCTTGCCACCTCAAACTTCAAACGTAGCTTATGGGGTCCGTGCCGGGAGCCTGCGGCAGCCCTGCTCCAAAAATTTGAACGTCTGCAGATAGATGGCAGGCAGAAGGGGCTAGCCTGGAAAGCTGTTGCTCAGCCTCATCTGCCCACGGCACTGCTCGCACAGAGGCACAGAGACTGGGGCTGCTTGCTGGTCTTGCCACCTCAAACTTCAAACGTAGCTTATGGGGTCCGTGTCGGGACCCTGCGGCAGCCCTGCTCCGAAAATGCGAACGTCTGCAGATAGCTGGCAGGCAGAAGGGGCTAGCCTGGAAAGCTGTTGCTCAGCCTCATCTGCGCACGGCACTGCTCGCACAGAGGCACAGATACTCGGGCTACTTGCTTGTCTTGCCACCTCAAACTTCAAAAGTAGCTTTTGGGGACCATGCCGGGAGCCTGCGGCAGCCCTGCTCTGAAAATGCGAACGTCTGCAGATAGAGGGCGGGCAGAAGGTGCTAGCCTGGAAAGCTGTTACTCAGCCTCATCTACCCATGGCACTGCTCGCACAGAGGCACAGAGACTGGGGCTGCTTGCTTGTCTTGCCACCTCAAACTTCAAACGTAACTTATGGGGTCTGTGCCGGGAGCCTGCGGCAGCCCTGCTCTGAAAATGCGAACGTCTGCAGATAGCTGGCGGGCAGAAGGGGCTAGCCTGGAAAGCTGTTGCTCAGCCTCATCTGCGCACGGCACTGCTCGCACAGAGGCACAGAGACTGGGGTTGCTTGCTTGTCTTGCCACCTCAAACTTCAAACGTAGCTTATGGGGTCCGTGCCGAGAGCCTGCGGCAGCTCTGCTCCAAAAATGCAAACATCTGCATATAGATGGCAGGCAGAAGGGGCTAGCCTGGAAAGCTGTTGCTTAGCCTCATCTGCCCACGGCACTGCTCGCACAGAGGCACAGAGACTGGGGCTGCTTGCTGGTCTTGCCACCTCAAACTTCAAACGTATCTTATGGGGTCCGTGCCCAGAGCCTGCGGCAGCCCTGCTCCGAAAATGCGAAAGTCTGCAGATAGCTGGCAGGCAGAAGGGGCTAGCCTGGAAAGCTGTTGCTCAGCCTCATCTGCGCACGGCACGGCTCGCACAGAGGCACAGATACTCGGGCTACTTGCTTGTCTTGCCACCTCAAACTTCAAACTTAGCTTATGGGGACCATGCCGGGAGCCTGAGGCAGCCCTGCTCCGAAAATGCGAACGTCTGCAGATAGCTGGCAGGCAGAAGGGGCTAGCCTGGAAAGCTGTTGCTCAGCCTCATCTGCCCACGGCACTGCTCGCACAGAGGCACAGAGACTGGGGCTGCTTGCTTGTCTTGCCACCTCAAACTTCAAACGTAGCTTATGGGGTCTGTGTCGGGAGTCTCCGGCAGCCCTGCTCCGAAAATGCCAACGTCTGCAGATAGCTGGCAGGCAGAAGGGGCTAGCCTGGAAAGCTGTTGCTCAGCCTCATCTGCCCACGGCACTGCTTGCACAGAGGCACAGAGACTGGGGCTGCTTGCTTGTCTTGCCACCTCAAACTTCTAACGTAGCTTATGGGGTCCGTGCCGAGAGCCTGCGGCAGCCCTGCTCCGAAAATGCGAACGTCTGCAGATATCTGGCAGGCAGAAGGGGCTAGCCTGGAAAGCTGTTGCTCAGCCTCATCTGCCCACGGCACTGCTCGCACAGAGGCACAGAGACTGGGGTTGCTTGCTTGTCTTGCCACCTCAAACTTCAAACGTAGCTTATGGGGTCTGTGTCGGGAGCCTGCGGCAGCCCTGCTCCGAAAATGCGAACGTCTGCAGATAGCTGGCAGGCAGAAGGGGCTAGCCTGGAAAGCTGTTGCTCAGCCTCATCTGCCCACGGCACTGCTTGCACAGAGGCACAGAGACCGGGGCTGCTTGCTTGTCTTGCCACCTCAAACTTCTAACGTAGCTTATGGGGTCCGTGCCGAGAGCCTGCGGCAGCCCTGCTCCGAAAATGCGAACGTCTGCAGATATCTGGCAGGCAGAAGGGGCTAGCCTGGAAAGCTGTTGCTCAGCCTCATCTGCCCACGGCACTGCTCGCACAGAGGCACAGAGACTGGGGTTGCTTGCTTGTCTTGCCACCTCAAACTTCAAACGTAGCTTATGGGGTCTGTGTCGGGAGCCTGCGGCAGCCCTGCTCCAAAAATGAAAACGTCTGCATATAGATGGCAGGCAGAAGGTGCTAACCTGGAGAGCTGTTGCTCAGCCTCATCTGCCCACGGCACTGCTTGCACAGAGGCACAGAGACTGGGGCTGCTTGCTTGTCTTGCCATCTCAAACTTCAAACGTAGCTTATGGGGTCCGTGCCGAGAGCCTGCGGCAGCCCTGCTCCGAAAATGCGAACGTCTGCAGATAGCTGGCAGGCAGAAGGGGCTAGCTTGGAAAGCTGTTGCTCTGCCTCATCTGCGCACGGCACTGCTCGCACAGAGGCACCGAGACTGGGGCTACTTGCTTGTCTTGCCACCTCAAACTTCAAACGTAGCTTATGGGGACCATGCCGGGAGCCTGCGGCAGCCCTGCTCCGAAAATGCCAACGTCTGCAGATAGCTGGCAGGCAGAAGGGGCTAGCCTGGAAAGCTGTTGCTCAGCCTCATCTGCCCACGGCACTGCTCGCACAGAGGCACAGAGACTGGGGCTGCTTGCTGGTCTTGCCACCTCAAACTTCAAACGTAGCTTATGGGTTCTGTGCCGGGAGTCTCCGGCAGCCCTGCTCCGAAAATGCCAACGTCTGCAGATAGCTGGCGGGCAGAAGGGGCTAGCCTGGAAAGCTGTTGCTCAGCCTCATCTGCCCACGGCACTGCTCGCACAGAGGCACAGAGACTGGGGCTGCTTGCTTGTCTTGCCACCTCAAACTTCAAACGTAGCATATGGGGTCCGTGTCGGGACCCTGCGGCAGCCCTGCTCCGAAAATGCGAACGTCTGCAGATAGCTGGCAGGCAGAAGGGGCTAGCCTGGAAAGCTGTTGCTCAGCCTCATCTGCCCACGGCACTGCTCGCACAGAGGCACAGATACTCGGGCTACTTGCTTGTCTTGCCACCTCAAACTTCAAACGTAGCTTATGGGGACCATGCCGGGAGCCTGCGGCAGCCCTGCTCCGAAAATGCGAATGTCTGCAGATAGCTGGCAGGCAGAAGGGGCTAGCCTGGAAAGCTGTTGCTCAGCCTCATCTGCCCACGGCACTGCTCGCACAGAGGCACAGAGACTGGGGCTGCTTGCTTGTCTTGCCACCTCAACCTTCAAACGTAGCATATGGGGTCCGTGTCGGGACCCTGCGGCAGCCCTGCTCCGAAAATGCGAACGTCTGCAGATAGCTGGCAGGCAGAAGGGGCTAGCCTGGAAAGCTGTTGCTCAGCCTCATCTGCACACGGCACTGCTCGCACAGAGGCACAGATACTCGGGCTACTTGCTTGTCTTGCCACCTCAAACTTCAAACGTAGCTTATGGGGACCATGCCGGGAGCCTGCGGCAGCCCTGCTCCGAAAATGCGAATGTCTGCAGATAGCTGGCAGGCAGAAGGGGCTAGCCTGGAAAGCTGTTGCTCAGCCTCATCTGCCCACGGCACTGCTCGTACAGAGGCACAGAGACTGGGGCTGCTTGCTGGTCTTGCCACCTCAAACTTCAAACGTATCTTATGGGGTCTGTGCCGGGAGTCTCCGGCAGCCCTGCTCCGAAATTGCGAACGTCTGCAGATAGCTGGCAGGCAGAAGGGGCTAGCCTGGAAAGCTGTTGCTCAGCCTCACCTGCGCACGGCACTGCTCGCACAGAGGCACAGATACTCGGGCTACTTGCTTGTCTTGCCACCTCAAACTTCAAACGTAGCTTATGGGGTCTGTGCCGGGAGTCTCCGGCAGCCCTGCTCCGAAAATGCCAACGTCTGCAGATAGCTGACAGGCAGAAGGGGCTAGCCTGGAAAGCTGTTGCTCAGCCTCATCTGCCCACGGCACTGCTCGCACAGAGGCACAGAGACTGGGGCTGCTTGCTTGTCTTGCCACCTCAAACTTCAAACGTAGCTTATGGGGTCCGTGCTGAGAGCCTGCGGCAGCCCTGCTCCAAAAATGCAAACATCTGCATATAGATGTCAGGCAGAAGGGGCTAACCTGGAAAGCTGTTGCTCAGCCTCATCTGCCCACGGCACTGCTCGCACAGAGGCACAGAGACTGGGGTTGTCTGCTTGTCTTGCCACCTCAAACTTCAAACGTAGCTTATGGGGTCCGTGCCGAGAGCCTGCGGCAGCCCTGCTCCGAAAATGCGAACGTCTGCAGATAGCTGGCAGGCAGAAGGGGCTAGCCTGGAAAGCTGTTGCTCTGCCTCATCTGCCCACGGCACTGCTCGCACAGAGGCACAGAGACTGGGGCTACTTGCTTGTCTTGCCACCTCAAACTTCAAACGTAGCTTATGGGGACCATGCCGAGAGCCTGCGGCAGCCCTGCTCCGAAAATGCGAACGTCTGCAGATTGCTGGCAGGCAGAAGGGGCTAGCCTGGAAAGCTGTTGCTCTGCCTCATCTGCCCACGGCACTGCTCGCACAGAGGCACAGAGACTGGGGCTACTTGCTTGTCTTGCCACCTCAAAATTCAAACGTAGCTTATGGGGACCATGCCGGGAGCCTGCGGCAGCCCTGCTCCGAAAATGTGAACGTCTGCAGATAGCTGGCAGGCAGAAGGGGCTAGCCTGGAAAGCTGTTGCTCAGCCTCATCTGCGCACGGCACTGCTCGCACAGAGGCACAGAGACTGGGGTTACTTGCTTGTCTTGCCACCTCAAACTTCAAACGTAGCTTATGGGGTCCGTGCCGGGAGCCTGCGGCAGCCCTGCTCCAAAAATTTGAACGTCTGCAGATAGCTGGCAGGCAGAAGGGGCTAGACTGGAAAGCTGTTGCTCAGCCTCATCTGCCCACGGCACTGCTCGCACAGAGGCACAGAGACTGGGGCTGCTTGCTTGTCTTGCCACCTCAAACTTCAAACGTAGCTTATGGGGTCCGTGTCGGGACCCTGCGGCAGCCCTGCTCCGAAAATGCGAACGTCTGCAGATAGCTGGCAGGCAGAAGGGGCTAGCCTGGAAAGCTGTTGCTCAGCCTCATCTGCGCACGGCACTGCTCGCACAGAGGCACAGATACTCGGGCTACTTGCTTGTCTTGCCACCTCAAACTTCAAAAGTAGCTTATGGGGACCATGCTGGGAGCCTGCGGCAGCCCTGCTCTGAAAATGCGAACGTCTGCAGATAGAGGGCGGGCAGAAGGTGCTAGCCTGGAAAGCTGTTACTCAGCCTCATCTACCCATGGCACTGCTCGCACAGAGGCACAGAGACTGGGGCTGCTTGCTTGTCTTGCCACCTCAAAATTCAAACGTAACTTATGGGGTCTGTGCCGGGAGCCTGCGGCAGCCCTGCTCTGAAAATGCGAACGTCTGCAGACAGCTGGCGGGCAGAAGGGGCTAGCCTGGAAAGCTGTTGCTCAGCCTCATCTGCGCATGGCACTGCTCGCACAGAGGCACAGAGACTGGGGTTGCTTGCTTGTCTTGCCACCTCAAACTTCAAACGTAGCTTATGGGGTCTGTGCCGAGAGCCTGCGGCAGCCCTGCTCCAAAAATGCAAACATCTGCATATAGATTGCAGGCAGAAGGGGCTAGCCTGGAAAGCTGTTGCTTAGCCTCATCTGCCCACGGCACTGCTCGCACAGAGGCACAGAGACTGGGGCTGCTTGCTGGTCTTGCCACCTCAAACTTCAAACGTATCTTATGGGGTCCGTGCCCAGAGCCTGCGGCAGCCCTGCTCCGAAAATGCGAACGTCTGCAGATAGCTGGCAGGCAGAAGGGGCTAGCCTGGAAAGCTGTTGCTCAGCCTCATCTGCGCACGGCACTGCTCGCACAGAGGCACAGAGACTGGGGCTACTTGCTTGTCTTCACACCTCAAACTTCAAACTTAGCTTATGGGGACCATGCCGGGAGCCTGCGGCAGCCCTGCTCCGAAAATGCGAACGTCTGCAGATAGCTGGCAGGCAGAAGGGGCTAGCCTGGAAAGCTGTTGCTCAGCCTCATCTGCGCACGGCACGGCTCGCACAGAGGCACAGATACTCGGGCTACTTGCTTGTCTTGCCACCTCAAACTTCAAACTTAGCTTATGGGGACCATGCCGGGAGCCTGCGGCAGCCCTGCTCCGAAAATGCGAACGTCTGCAGATAGCTGGCAGGCAGAAGGGGCTAGCCTGGAAAGCTGTTGCTCAGCCTCATCTGCCCACGGCACTGCTCGCACAGAGGCACAGAGACTGGGGCTGCTTGCTTGTCTTGCCACCTCAAACTTCAAACGTAGCTTATGGGGTCTGTGTCGGGAGTCTCCGGCAGCCCTGCTCCGAAAATGCCAACGTCTGCAGATAGCTGGCAGGCAGAAGGGGCTAGCCTGGAAAGCTGTTGCTCAGCCTCATCTGCCCACGGCACTGCTTGCACAGAGGCACAGAGACTGGGGCTGCTTGCTTGTCTTGCCACCTCAAACTTCTAACGTAGCTTATGGGGTCCGTGCCGAGAGCCTGCGGCAGCCCTGCTCCGAAAATGCGAACGTCTGCAGATATCTGGCAGGCAGAAGGGGCTAGCCTGGAAAGCTGTTGCTCAGCCTCATCTGCCCACGGCACTGCTCGCACAGAGGCACAGAGACTGGGGTTGCTTGCTTGTCTTGCCACCTCAAACTTCAAACGTAGCTTATGGGGTCTGTGTCGGGAGCCTGCGGCAGCCCTGCTCCAAAAATGAAAACGTCTGCATATAGATGGCAGGCAGAAGGTGCTAACCTGGAGAGCTGTTGCTCAGCCTCATCTGCCCACGGCACTGCTTGCACAGAGGCACAGAGACTGGGGTTGCTTGCTTGTCTTGCCACCTCAAACTTCAAACGTAGCTTATGGGGACCATGCCGGGAGCCTGCGGCAGCCCTGCTCCGAAAATGCCAACGTCTGCAGATAGCTGGCAGGCAGAAGGGGCTAGCCTGGAAAGCTGTTGCTCAGCCTCATCTGCCCACGGCACTGCTCGCACAGAGGCACAGATACTGGGGCTGCTTGCTGGTCTTGCCACCTCAAACTTCAAACGTAGCTTATGGGTTCTGTGCCGGGAGTCTCCGGCAGCCCTGCTCCGAAAATGCCAACGTCTGCAGATAGATGGCGGGCAGAAGGGGCTAGCCTGGAAAGCTGTTGCTCAGCCTCATCTGCCCACGGCACTGCTCGCACAGAGGCACAGAGACTGGGGCTGCTTGCTTGTCTTGCCACCTCAAACTTCAAACGTAGCATATGGGGTCCGTGTCGGGACCCTGCGGCAGCCCTGCTCCGAAAATGCGAACGTCTGCAGATAGCTGGCAGGCAGAAGGAGCTAGCCTGGAAAGCTGTTGCTCAGCCTCATCTGCGCACGGCACTGCTCGCACAGAGGCACAGATACTCGGGCTACTTGCTTGTCTTGCCACCTCAAACTTCAAACGTAGCTTATGGGGACCATGCCGGGAGCCTGCGGCAGCCCTGCTCTGAAAATGCGAACGTCTGCAGATAGAGGGCGGGCAGAAGTTGCTAGCCTGGAAAGCTGTTACTCAGCCTCATCTACCCATGGCACTGCTCGCACAGAGGCACAGAGACTGGGGCTGCTTGCTTGTCTTGCCACCTCAAACTTCAAACGTAGCTTATGGGGTCTGTGCCGGGAGCCTGCGGCACCCCTGCTCTGAAAATGCGAACGTCTTCAGATAGCTGGCGGGCAGAAGGGGCTAGCCTGGAAAGCTGTTGCTCAGCCTCATCTGCGCACGGCACTGCTCGCACAGAGGCACAGAGACTGGGGTTGCTTGCTTGTCTTGCCACCTCAAACTTCAAACGTAGCTTATGGGGTCCGTGCCGAGAGCCTGCGGCAGCCCTGCTCCAAAAATGCAAACATCTGCATATAGATGGCAGGCAGAAGGGGCTAGCCTGGAAAGCTGTTGCTTAGCCTCATCTGCCCACGGCACTGCTCGCACAGAGGCACAGAGACTGGGGCTGCTTGCTGGTCTTGCCACCTCAAACTTCAAACGTATCTTATGGGGTCCGTGCCCAGAGCCTGCGGCAGCCCTGCTCCGAAAATGCGAACGTCTGCAGATAGCTGGCAGGCAGAAGGGGCTAGCCTGGAAAGCTGTTGCTCAGCCTCATCTGCGCACGGCACTGCTCGCACAGAGGCACAGAGACTGGGGCTACTTGCTTGTCTTGCCACCTCAAACTTCAAACTTAGCTTATGGGGACCATGCCGGGAGCCTGCGGCAGCCCTGCTCCGAAAATGCGAACGTCTGCAGATAGCTGGCAGGCAGAAGGGGCTAGCCTGGAAAGCTGTTGCTCAGCCTCATCTGCGCACGGCACGGCTCGCACAGAGGTACAGATACTCGGGCTACTTGCTTGTCTTGCCACCTCAAACTTCAAACTTAGCTTATGGGGACCATGCCGGGAGCCTGCGGCAGCCCTGCTCCGAAAATGCGAACGTCTGCAGATAGCTGGCAGGCAGAAGGGGCTAGCCTGGAAAGCTGTTGCTCAGCCTCATCTGCCCACGGCACTGCTCGCACAGAGGCACAGAGACTGGGGCTGCTTGCTTGTCTTGCCACCTCAAACTTCAAACGTAGCTTATGGGGTTCATGCCGAGAGCCTGCGGCAGCCCTGCTCCAAAAATGAAAACGTCTGCATATAGATGGCAGGCAGAAGGTGCTAACCTGGAGAGCTGTTGCTCAGCCTCATCTGCCCACGGCACTGCTCGCACAGAGGCACAGAGACTGGGGCTGCTTGCTTGTCTTGCCACCTCAAACTTCAAACGTAGCTTATGGGGACCATGCCGGGAGCCTGCGGCAGCCCTGCTCCGAAAATGCGAACGTCTGCAGATAGCTGGCAGGCAGAAGGGGCTAGCCTGGAAAGCTGTTGCTCAGCCTCATCTGCCCACGGCACTGCTCGCACAGAGGCACAGAGACTGGGGCTGCTTGCTTGTCTTGCCACCTCAAACTTCAAACGTAGCTTATGGGGTCCGTGCCGAGAGCCTGCGGCAGCCCTGCTCCAAAAATGCAAACATCTGCATATAGCTGGCAGGCAGAAGGGGCTAACCTGGAAAGCTGTTGCTCAGCCTCATCTGCCCACGGCACTGCTCGCACAGAGGCACAGAGACTGGGGCTGCTTGCTGGTCTTGCCACCTCAAACTTCAAACGTAGCTTATGGGGACCATGCCGGGAGCCTGCGGCAGCCCTGCTCCGAAAATGCGAATGTCTGCAGATAGCTGGCAGGCAGAAGGGGCTAGCCTGGAAAGCTGTTGCTCAGCCTCATCTGCCCACGGCACTGCTCGCACAGAGGCACAGAGACTGGGGCTGCTTGCTTGTCTTGCCACCTCAAACTTCAAACGTAGCTTATGGGGTCTGTGTCGGGAGTCTCCGGCAGCCCTGCTCCGAAAATGCCAACGTCTGCAGATAGCTGGCAGGCAGAAGGGGCTAGCCTGGAAAGCTGTTGCTCAGCCTCATCTGCCCACGGCACTGCTTGCACAGAGGCACAGAGACTGGGGCTGCTTGCTTGTCTTGCCACCTCAAACTTCTAACGTAGCTTATGGGGTCCGTGCCGAGAGCCTGCGGCAGCCCTGCTCCGAAAATGCGAACGTCTGCAGATATCTGGCAGGCAGAAGGGGCTAGCCTGGAAAGCTGTTGCTCAGCCTCATCTGCCCACGGCACTGCTCGCACAGAGGCACAGAGACTGGGGTTGCTTGCTTGTCTTGCCACCTCAAACTTCAAACGTAGCTTATGGGGTCTGTGTCGGGAGCCTGCGGCAGCCCTGCTCCAAAAATGAAAACGTCTGCATATAGATGGCAGGCAGAAGGTGCTAACCTGGAGAGCTGTTGCTCAGCCTCATCTGCCCACGGCACTGCTTGCACAGAGGCACAGAGACTGGGGTTGCTTGCTTGTCTTGCCACCTCAAACTTCAAACGTAGCTTATGGGGACCATGCCGGGAGCCTGCGGCAGCCCTGCTCCGAAAATGCCAACGTCTGCAGATAGCTGGCAGGCAGAAGGGGCTAGCCTGGAAAGCTGTTGCTCAGCCTCATCTGCCCACGGCACTGCTCGCACAGAGGCACAGAGACTGGGGCTGCTTGCTGGTCTTGCCACCTCAAACTTCAAACGTAGCTTATGGGTTCTGTGCCGGGAGTCTCCGGCAGCCCTGCTCCGAAAATGCGAACGTCTGCAGATAGCTGGCGGGCAGAAGGGGCTAGCCTGGAAAGCTGTTGCTCAGCCTCATCTGCCCACGGCACTGCTCGCACAGAGGCACAGAGACTGGGGCTGCTTGCTTGTCTTGCCACCTCAAACTTCAAACGTAGCATATGGGGTCCGTGTCGGGACCCTGCGGCAGCCCTGCTCCGAAAATGCGAACGTCTGCAGATAGCTGGCAGGCAGAAGGAGCTAGCCTGGAAAGCTGTTGCTCAGCCTCATCTGCGCACGGCACTGCTCGCACAGAGGCACAGATACTCGGGCTACTTGCTTGTCTTGCCACCTCAAACTTCAAACGTAGCTTATGGGGACCATGCCGGGAGCCTGCGGCAGCCCTGCTCTGAAAATGCGAACGTCTGCAGATAGAGGGCGGGCAGAAGTTGCTAGCCTGGAAAGCTGTTACTCAGCCTCATCTACCCATGGCACTGCTCGCACAGAGGCACAGAGACTGGGGCTGCTTGCTTGTCTTGCCACCTCAAACTTCAAACGTAGCTTATGGGGTCTGTGCCGGGAGCCTGCGGCACCCCTGCTCTGAAAATGCGAACGTCTTCAGATAGCTGGCGGGCAGAAGGGGCTAGCCTGGAAAGCTGTTGCTCAGCCTCATCTGCGCACGGCACTGCTCGCACAGAGGCACAGAGACTGGGGTTGCTTGCTTGTCTTGCCACCTCAAACTTCAAACGTAGCTTATGGGGTCCGTGCCGAGAGCCTGCGGCAGCCCTGCTCCAAAAATGCAAACATCTGCATATAGATGGCAGGCAGAAGGGGCTAGCCTGGAAAGCTGTTGCTTAGCCTCATCTGCCCACGGCACTGCTCGCACAGAGGCACAGAGACTGGGGCTGCTTGCTGGTCTTGCCACCTCAAACTTCAAACGTATCTTATGGGGTCCGTGCCCAGAGCCTGCGGCAGCCCTGCTCCGAAAATGCGAACGTCTGCAGATAGCTGGCAGGCAGAAGGGGCTAGCCTGGAAAGCTGTTGCTCAGCCTCATCTGCGCACGGCACTGCTCGCACAGAGGCACAGAGACTGGGGCTACTTGCTTGTCTTGCCACCTCAAACTTCAAACTTAGCTTATGGGGACCATGCCGGGAGCCTGCGGCAGCCCTGCTCCGAAAATGCGAACGTCTGCAGATAGCTGGCAGGCAGAAGGGGCTAGCCTGGAAAGCTGTTGCTCAGCCTCATCTGCGCACGGCACGGCTCGCACAGAGGTACAGATACTCGGGCTACTTGCTTGTCTTGCCACCTCAAACTTCAAACTTAGCTTATGGGGACCATGCCGGGAGCCTGCGGCAGCCCTGCTCCGAAAATGCGAACGTCTGCAGATAGCTGGCAGGCAGAAGGGGCTAGCCTGGAAAGCTGTTGCTCAGCCTCATCTGCCCACGGCACTGCTCGCACAGAGGCACAGAGACTGGGGCTGCTTGCTTGTCTTGCCACCTCAAACTTCAAACGTAGCTTATGGGGTTCATGCCGAGAGCCTGCGGCAGCCCTGCTCCAAAAATGAAAACGTCTGCATATAGATGGCAGGCAGAAGGTGCTAACCTGGAGAGCTGTTGCTCAGCCTCATCTGCCCACGGCACTGCTCGCACAGAGGCACAGAGACTGGGGCTGCTTGCTTGTCTTGCCACCTCAAACTTCAAACGTAGCTTATGGGGACCATGCCGGGAGCCTGCGGCAGCCCTGCTCCGAAAATGCGAACGTCTGCAGATAGCTGGCAGGCAGAAGGGGCTAGCCTGGAAAGCTGTTGCTCAGCCTCATCTGCCCACGGCACTGCTCGCACAGAGGCACAGAGACTGGGGCTGCTTGCTTGTCTTGCCACCTCAAACTTCAAACGTAGCTTATGGGGTCCGTGCCGAGAGCCTGCGGCAGCCCTGCTCCAAAAATGCAAACATCTGCATATAGCTGGCAGGCAGAAGGGGCTAACCTGGAAAGCTGTTGCTCAGCCTCATCTGCCCACGGCACTGCTCGCACAGAGGCACAGAGACTGGGGCTGCTTGCTGGTCTTGCCACCTCAAACTTCAAACGTAGCTTATGGGGACCATGCCGGGAGCCTGCGGCAGCCCTGCTCCGAAAATGCGAATGTCTGCAGATAGCTGGCAGGCAGAAGGGGCTAGCCTGGAAAGCTGTTGCTCAGCCTCATCTGCCCACGGCACTGCTCGTACAGAGGCACAGAGACTGGGGCTGCTTGCTGGTCTTGCCACCTCAAACTTCAAACGTATCTTATGGGGTCTGTGCCGGGAGTCTCCGGCAGCCCTGCTCCGAAATTGCGAACGTCTGCAGATAGCTGGCAGGCAGAAGGGGCTAGCCTGGAAAGCTGTTGCTCAGCCTCACCTGCGCACGGCACTGCTCGCACAGAGGCACAGAGACTGGGGCTACTTGCTTGTCTTGCCACCTCAAACTTCAAACGTAGCATATGGGGTCCGTGTCGGGACCCTGCGGCAGCCCTGCTCCGAAAATGCGAACGTCTGCAGATAGCTGGCAGGCAGAAGGAGCTAGCCTGGAAAGCTGTTGCTCAGCCTCATCTGCGCACGGCACTGCTCGCACAGAGGCACAGATACTCGGGCTACTTGCTTGTCTTGCCACCTCAAACTTCAAACGTAGCTTATGGGGACCATGCCGGGAGCCTGCGGCAGCCCTGCTCTGAAAATGCGAACGTCTGCAGATAGAGGGCGGGCAGAAGTTGCTAGCCTGGAAAGCTGTTACTCAGCCTCATCTACCCATGGCACTGCTCGCACAGAGGCACAGAGACTGGGGCTGCTTGCTTGTCTTGCCACCTCAAACTTCAAACGTAGCTTATGGGGTCTGTGCCGGGAGCCTGCGGCACCCCTGCTCTGAAAATGCGAACGTCTTCAGATAGCTGGCGGGCAGAAGGGGCTAGCCTGGAAAGCTGTTGCTCAGCCTCATCTGCGCACGGCACTGCTCGCACAGAGGCACAGAGACTGGGGTTGCTTGCTTGTCTTGCCACCTCAAACTTCAAACGTAGCTTATGGGGTCCGTGCCGAGAGCCTGCGGCAGCCCTGCTCCAAAAATGCAAACATCTGCATATAGATGGCAGGCAGAAGGGGCTAGCCTGGAAAGCTGTTGCTTAGCCTCATCTGCCCACGGCACTGCTCGCACAGAGGCACAGAGACTGGGGCTGCTTGCTGGTCTTGCCACCTCAAACTTCAAACGTATCTTATGGGGTCCGTGCCCAGAGCCTGCGGCAGCCCTGCTCCGAAAATGCGAACGTCTGCAGATAGCTGGCAGGCAGAAGGGGCTAGCCTGGAAAGCTGTTGCTCAGCCTCATCTGCGCACGGCACTGCTCGCACAGAGGCACAGAGACTGGGGCTACTTGCTTGTCTTGCCACCTCAAACTTCAAACTTAGCTTATGGGGACCATGCCGGGAGCCTGCGGCAGCCCTGCTCCGAAAATGCGAACGTCTGCAGATAGCTGGCAGGCAGAAGGGGCTAGCCTGGAAAGCTGTTGCTCAGCCTCATCTGCGCACGGCACGGCTCGCACAGAGGTACAGATACTCGGGCTACTTGCTTGTCTTGCCACCTCAAACTTCAAACTTAGCTTATGGGGACCATGCCGGGAGCCTGCGGCAGCCCTGCTCCGAAAATGCGAACGTCTGCAGATAGCTGGCAGGCAGAAGGGGCTAGCCTGGAAAGCTGTTGCTCAGCCTCATCTGCCCACGGCACTGCTCGCACAGAGGCACAGAGACTGGGGCTGCTTGCTTGTCTTGCCACCTCAAACTTCAAACGTAGCTTATGGGGTTCATGCCGAGAGCCTGCGGCAGCCCTGCTCCAAAAATGAAAACGTCTGCATATAGATGGCAGGCAGAAGGTGCTAACCTGGAGAGCTGTTGCTCAGCCTCATCTGCCCACGGCACTGCTCGCACAGAGGCACAGAGACTGGGGCTGCTTGCTTGTCTTGCCACCTCAAACTTCAAACGTAGCTTATGGGGACCATGCCGGGAGCCTGCGGCAGCCCTGCTCCGAAAATGCGAACGTCTGCAGATAGCTGGCAGGCAGAAGGGGCTAGCCTGGAAAGCTGTTGCTCAGCCTCATCTGCCCACGGCACTGCTCGCACAGAGGCACAGAGACTGGGGCTGCTTGCTTGTCTTGCCACCTCAAACTTCAAACGTAGCTTATGGGGTCCGTGCCGAGAGCCTGCGGCAGCCCTGCTCCAAAAATGCAAACATCTGCATATAGCTGGCAGGCAGAAGGGGCTAACCTGGAAAGCTGTTGCTCAGCCTCATCTGCCCACGGCACTGCTCGCACAGAGGCACAGAGACTGGGGCTGCTTGCTGGTCTTGCCACCTCAAACTTCAAACGTAGCTTATGGGGACCATGCCGGGAGCCTGCGGCAGCCCTGCTCCGAAAATGCGAATGTCTGCAGATAGCTGGCAGGCAGAAGGGGCTAGCCTGGAAAGCTGTTGCTCAGCCTCATCTGCCCACGGCACTGCTCGTACAGAGGCACAGAGACTGGGGCTGCTTGCTGGTCTTGCCACCTCAAACTTCAAACGTATCTTATGGGGTCTGTGCCGGGAGTCTCCGGCAGCCCTGCTCCGAAATTGCGAACGTCTGCAGATAGCTGGCAGGCAGAAGGGGCTAGCCTGGAAAGCTGTTGCTCAGCCTCACCTGCGCACGGCACTGCTCGCACAGAGGCACAGAGACTGGGGCTACTTGCTTGTCTTGCCACTTCAAACTTCAAACGTAGCTTATGGGGTCTGTGCCGGGAATCTCCGGCAGCCCTGCTCCGAAAATGCGAATGTCTGCAGATAGCTGACAGGCAGAAGGGGCTAGCCTGGAAAGCTGTTGCTCAGCCTCATCTGCCCACGGCACTGCTCGCACAGAGGCACAGAGACTGGGGCTGCTTGCTTGTCTTGCCACCTCAAACTTCAAACGTAGCTTATGGGGTCCGTGCCGAGAGCCTGCGGCAGCCCTGCTCCGAAAATGCGAACGTCTGCAGATAGCTGGCAGGCAGAAGGGGCTAGCCTGGAAAGCTGTTGCTCTGCCTCATCTGCCCACGGCACTGCTCGCACAGAGGCACAGAGACTGGGGCTACTTGCTTGTCTTGCCACCTCAAACTTCAAACGTAGCTTATGGGGACCATGCCGGGAGCCTGCGGCAGCCCTGCTCCGAAAATGCGAACGTCTGCAGATAGCTGGCAGGCAGAAGGGGCTAGCCTGGAAAGCTGTTGCTCAGCCTCATCTGCCCACGGCACTGCTCGCACAGAGGCACAGAGACTGGGGCTGCTTGCTTGTCTTGCCACCTCAAACTTCTAACGTAGCTTATGGGGTCCGTGCCGAGAGCCTGCGGCAGCCCTGCTCCGAAAATGCGAACGTCTGCAGATAGCTGGCAGGCAGAAGGGGCTACCCTGGAAAGCTGTTGCTCAGCCTCATCTGCAAATGGCACTGCTCGCACAGAGGCACAGAGACTGGGGCTGCTTACTTGTCTTCACACCTCAAACTTCAAACGTAGCTTATGGGGTCTGTGCCGGGAGTCTCCGGCAGCCCTGCTCCGAAAATGCCAAAGTCTGCAGATAGCTGGCTGGCAGAAGGGGCTAGGCTGGAAAGCTGTTGCTCAGCCTCATCTGCCCACGGCACTGCTCGCACAGAGGCACAGAGACTGGGGCTGCTTGCTTGTCTTGTCACCTCAAACTTCAAACGTAGCTTATGGGGTCTGTGCCGGGAGTTTCCGGCAGCCCTGCTCCGAAAATGCCAACTTCTGCAGATAGCTGGCAGGCAGAAGGGGCTAGCCTGGAAAGCTGTTGCTCAGCCTCATCTGCCCACGGCACTGCTCGCACAGAGGCACAGAGACTGGGGCTGCTTGCTGGTCTTGCCACCTCAAACTTCAAACGTAGCTTATGGGGTCTGTGCCGGGAGCCTGCGGCAGCCCTGCTCCGAAAATGCCAACGTCTGCAGATAGCTGGCAGGCAGAAGGGGCTAGCCTGGAAAGCTGTTGCTCAGCCTCATCTGCCCACGGCACTGCTCGCACAGAGGCACAGAGACTGGGGCTGCTTGCTTGTCTTGCCACCTCAAACTTCAAACGTAGCTTATGGGGTCCGTGCCGAGAGCCTGCGGCAGCCCTGCTCCAAAAATGCGAACGTCTGCAGATAGCTGGCAGGCAGAAGGGGCTAGCCTGGAAAGCTGTTGCTCTGCCTCATCTGCGCACGGCACTGCTCGCACAGAGGCACAGAGACTGGGGCTACTTGCTTGTCTTGCCACCTCAAACTTCAAACGTAGCTTATGGGGTCCGTGCCGAGAGCCTGCGGCAGCCCTGCTCCGAAAATGCGAACGTCTGCAGATAGCTGGCAGGCAGAAGGGGCTAGCCTGGAAAGCTGTTGCTCAGCCTCATCTGCAAATGGCACTGCTCGCACAGAGGCACAGAGACTGGGGCTGCTTACTTGTCCTCACACCTCAAACTTCAAACGTAGCTTATGGGGTCCGTGCCGAGAGCCTGCGGCAGCCCTGCTCCGAAAATGCGAACGTCTGCAGATAGCTGGCAGGCAGAAGGGGCTAACCTGGAGAGCTGTTGCTCAGCCTCATCTGCCCACGGCACTGCTCGCACAGAGGCACAGAGACTGGGGCTGCTTGCTGGTCTTGCCACCTCAAACCTCAAACGTAGCTTATGGGGTCTGTGCCGGGAGCCTGCGGCAGCCCTGCTCCGAAAATGCGAACGTCTGCAGATAGCTGGCAGGCAGAAGGGGCTAGCCTGGAAAGCTGTTGCTCAGCCTCATCTGCCCATGGCACTGCTCGCACAGAGGCACAGAGACTGGGGCTGCTTGCTGGTCTTGCCACCTCAAACTTCAAACGTAGCTTATGGGGTCTGTGCCGGGAGTCTCCGGCAGCCCTGCTCCGAAAATGCCAACGTCTGCAGATAGCTGGCAGGCAGAAGGGGCTAGCCTGGAAAGCTGTTGCTCAGCCTCATCTGCCCACGGCACTGCTCGCACAGAGGCACAGAGACTGGGGCTGCTTGCTTGTCTTGCCACCTCAAACTTCTAACGTAGCTTATGGGGTTCATGCCGGGAGCCTGCGACAGCCCTGCTCCAAAAATGAAAACGTTTGCATATAGATGGCAGGCAGAAGGGGCTAACCTGGAGAGCTGTTGCTCAGCCTCATCTGCCCACGGCACTGCTCGCACAGAGGCACAGAGACTGGGGTTGTCTGCTTGTCTTGCCACCTCAAACTTCAAACGTAGCTTATGGGGTCTGTGCCGAGAGCCTGCGGCAGCCCTGCTCCGAAAATGCGAACGTCTGCAGATAGCTGGCAGGCAGAAGGGGCTAGCCTGGAAAGCTGTTGCTCAGCCTCATCTGCCCACGGCACTGCTCGCACAGAGGCACAGAGACTGGGGCTGCTTGCTTGTCTTGCCACCTCAAACTTCAAACGTAGCTTATGGGGTCTGTGCCGGGAGCCTGCGGCAGCCCTGCTCCGAAAATGCGAACGTCTGCAGATAGCTGGCAGGCAGAAGGGGCTAGCCTGGAAAGCTGTTGCTCAGCCTCATCTGCCCACGGCACTGCTCGCACAGAGGCACAGAGACTGGGGCTGCTTGCTTGTCTTGCCACCTCAAACTTCAAACGTAGCTTATGGGGTCCGTGCCGAGAGCCTGCGGCAGCCCTGCTCCAAAAATGCAAACATCTGCATATAGATGGCAGGCAGAAGGGGCTAACTTGGAAAGCTGTTGCTTAGCCTCATCTGCCCACGGCACTGCTCGCACAGAGGCACAGAGACTGGGGCTGCTTGCTGGTCTTGCCACCTCAAACTTCAAACGTAGCTTATGGGGTCTGTGCCGGGAGCCTGCGGCAGCCCTGCTCCGAAAATGGGAACGTCTGCAGATAGCTGGCAGGCAGAAGGGGCTAGCCTGGAAAGCTGTTGCTCAGCCTCATCTGCCCACGGCACTGCTCGCACAGAGGCACAGAGACTGGGGCTGCTTGCCTGTCTTGCCACCTCAAACTTCAAACGTATCTTATGGGGTCCGTGCCGAGAGCCTGCGGCAGCCCTGTTCCAAAAATGCAAACATCTGCATATAGATGGCAGGCAGAAGGGGCTAACCTGGAAAGCTGTTGCTTAGCCTCATCTGCCCACGGCACTGCTCGCACAGAGGCACAGAGACTGGGGTTGTCTGCTTGTCTTGCCACCTCAAACTTCAAACGTAGCTTATGGGGTCCGTGCCGAGAGCCTGCGGCAGCCCTGCTCCGAAAATGCGAACGTCTGCAGATAGCTGGCAGGCAGAAGGGGCTAGCCTGGAAAGCTGTTGCTCAGCCTCATCTGCCCACGGCACTGCTCGCACAGAGGCACAGAGACTGGGGCTGCTTACTTGTCTTCACACCTCAAACTTCAAACGTAGCTTATGGGGTCTGTGCAGGGAGTCTCCGGCAGCCCCTCTCCGAAAATGCCAAAGTCTGCAGATAGCTGGCTGGCAGAAGGGGCTAGCCTGGAAAGCTGTTGCTCAGCCTCATCTGCCCACGGCACTGCTCGCACAGAGGCACAGAGAGTGGGGCTGCTTGCTTGTCTTGCCACCTCAAACTTCAAACGTAGCTTATGGGGTCCGTGCCCAGAGCCTGCGGCAGCCCTGCTCCGAAAATGCGAACGTCTGCAGATAGCTGGCAGGTAGAAGGGGCTAGCCTGGAAAGCTGTTGCTCTGCCTCATCTGCGCACGGCACTGCTCGCACAGAGGCACAGAGACTGGGGCTACTTGCTTGTCTTGCCACCTCAAACTTCAAACGTAGCTTATGGGGACCATGCCGGGAGCCTGCGGCAGCCCTGCTCCGAAAATGCGAACGTCTGCAGATAGCTGGCAGGCAGAAGGGGCTAGCCTGGAAAGCTGTTCCTCAGCCTCATCTGCCCACGGCACTGCTCGCACAGAGGCACAGAGACTGGGGCTGCTTGCTGGTCTTGCCACCTCAAACTTCAAACGTATCTTATGGGGTCCGTGCCCACAGCCTGCGGCAGCCCTGCTCCGAAAATGCGAACGTCTGCAGATAGCTGGCAGGCAGAAGGGGCTAGCCTGGAAAGCTGTTGCTCAGCCTCATCTGCGCACGGCACTGCTCGCACAGAGGCACAGATACTCGGGCTACTTGCTTGTCTTGCCACCTCAAACTTCAAACGTAGCTTATGGGGACCATGCCGGGAGCCTGCGGCAGCCCTGCTCCGAAAATGCGAACGTCTGCAGATAGAGGGCGGGCAGAAGTTGCTAGCCTGGAAAGCTGTTACTCAGCCTCATCTACCCATGGCACTGCTCGCACAGAGGCACAGAGACTGGGGCTGCTTGCTTGTCTTGCCACCTCAAACTTCAAACGTAGCTTATGGGGTCTGTGCCGGGAGCCTGCGGCACCCCTGCTCTGAAAATGCGAACGTCTTCAGATAGCTGGCGGGCAGAAGGGGCTAGCCTGGAAAGCTGTTGCTCAGCCTCATCTGCGCACGGCACTGCTCGCACAGAGGCACAGAGACTGGGGTTGCTTGCTTGTCTTGCCACCTCAAACTTCAAACGTAGCTTATGGGGTCCGTGCCGAGAGCCTGCGGCAGCCCTGCTCCAAAAATGCAAACATCTGCATATAGATGGCAGGCAGAAGGGGCTAGCCTGGAAAGCTGTTGCTTAGCCTCATCTGCCCACGGCACTGCTCGCACAGAGGCACAGAGACTGGGGCTGCTTGCTGGTCTTGCCACCTCAAACTTCAAACGTATCTTATGGGGTCCGTGCCCAGAGCCTGCGGCAGCCCTGCTCCGAAAATGCGAACGTCTGCAGATAGCTGGCAGGCAGAAGGGGCTAGCCTGGAAAGCTGTTGCTCAGCCTCATCTGCGCACGGCACTGCTCGCACAGAGGCACAGAGACTGGGGCTACTTGCTTGTCTTGCCACCTCAAACTTCAAACTTAGCTTATGGGGACCATGCCGGGAGCCTGCGGCAGCCCTGCTCCGAAAATGCGAACGTCTGCAGATAGCTGGCAGGCAGAAGTGGCTAGCCTGGAAAGCTGTTGCTCAGCCTCATCTGCGCACGGCACGGCTCGCACAGAGGTACAGATACTCGGGCTACTTGCTTGTCTTGCCACCTCAAACTTCAAACTTAGCTTATGGGGACCATGCCGGGAGCCTGCGGCAGCCCTGCTCCGAAAATGCGAACGTCTGCAGATAGCTGGCAGGCAGAAGGGGCTAGCCTGGAAAGCTGTTGCTCAGCCTCATCTGCCCACGGCACTGCTCGCACAGAGGCACAGAGACTGGGGCTGCTTGCTTGTCTTGCCACCTCAAACTTCAAACGTAGCTTATGGGGTTCATGCCGAGAGCCTGCGGCAGCCCTGCTCCAAAAATGAAAACGTCTGCATATAGATGGCAGGCAGAAGGTGCTAACCTGGAGAGCTGTTGCTCAGCCTCATCTGCCCACGGCACTGCTCGCACAGAGGCACAGAGACTGGGGCTGCTTGCTTGTCTTGCCACCTCAAACTTCAAACGTAGCTTATGGGGACCATGCCGGGAGCCTGCGGCAGCCCTGCTCCGAAAATGCGAACGTCTGCAGATAGCTGGCAGGCAGAAGGGGCTAGCCTGGAAAGCTGTTGCTCAGCCTCATCTGCCCACGGCACTGCTCGCACAGAGGCACAGAGACTGGGGCTGCTTGCTTGTCTTGCCACCTCAAACTTCAAACGTAGCTTATGGGGTCCGTGCCGAGAGCCTGCGGCAGCCCTGCTCCAAAAATGCAAACATCTGCATATAGCTGGCAGGCAGAAGGGGCTAACCTGGAAAGCTGTTGCTCAGCCTCATCTGCCCACGGCACTGCTCGCACAGAGGCACAGAGACTGGGGCTGCTTGCTGGTCTTGCCACCTCAAACTTCAAACGTAGCTTATGGGGACCATGCCGGGAGCCTGCGGCAGCCCTGCTCCGAAAATGCGAATGTCTGCAGATAGCTGGCAGGCAGAAGGGGCTAGCCTGGAAAGCTGTTGCTCAGCCTCATCTGCCCACGGCACTGCTCGTACAGAGGCACAGAGACTGGGGCTGCTTGCTGGTCTTGCCACCTCAAACTTCAAACGTATCTTATGGGGTCTGTGCCGGGAGTCTCCGGCAGCCCTGCTCCGAAATTGCGAACGTCTGCAGATAGCTGGCAGGCAGAAGGGGCTAGCCTGGAAAGCTGTTGCTCAGCCTCACCTGCGCACGGCACTGCTCGCACAGAGGCACAGAGACTGGGGCTACTTGCTTGTCTTGCCACCTCAAACTTCAAACGTAGCTTATGGGGTCTGTGCCGGGAGTCTCCGGCAGCCCTGCTCCGAAAATGCGAACGTCTGCAGATAGCTGACAGGCAGAAGGGGCTAGCCTGGAAAGCTGTTGCTCAGCCTCATCTGCCCACGGCACTGCTCGCACAGAGGCACAGAGACTGGGGCTGCTTGCTTGTCTTGCCACCTCAAACTTCAAACGTAGCTTATGGGGTCCGTGCCGAGAGCCTGCGGCAGCCCTGCTCCGAAAATGCGAACGTCTGCAGATAGCTGGCAGGCAGAAGGGGCTAGCCTGGAAAGCTGTTGCTCTGCCTCATCTGCCCACGGCACTGCTCGCACAGAGGCACAGAGACTGGGGCTACTTGCTTGTCTTGCCACCTCAAACTTCAAACGTAGCTTATGGGGACCATGCCGGGAGCCTGCGGCAGCCCTGCTCCGAAAATGCGAACGTCTGCAGATAGCTGGCAGGCAGAAGGGGCTAGCCTGGAAAGCTGTTGCTCAGCCTCATCTGCCCACGGCACTGCTCGCACAGAGGCACAGAGACTGGGGCTGCTTGCTTGTCTTGCCACCTCAAACTTCTAACGTAGCTTATGGGGTCCGTGCCGAGAGCCTGCGGCAGCCCTGCTCCGAAAATGCGAACGTCTGCAGATAGCTGGCAGGCAGAAGGGGCTAGCCTGGAAAGCTGTTGCTCAGCCTCATCTGCAAATGGCACTGCTCGCACAGAGGCACAGAGACTGGGGCTGCTTACTTGTCTTCACACCTCAAACTTCAAACGTAGCTTATGGGGTCTGTGCCGGGAGTCTCCGGCAGCCCTGCTCCGAAAATGCCAAAGTCTGCAGATAGCTGGCTGGCAGAAGGGGCTAGCCTGGAAAGCTGTTGCTCAGCCTCATCTGCCCACGGCACTGCTCGCACAGAGGCACAGAGACTGGGGCTGCTTGCTTGTCTTGTCACCTCAAACTTCAAACGTAGCTTATGGGGTCTGTGCCGGGAGTTTCCGGCAGCCCTGCTCCGAAAATGCCAACTTCTGCAGATAGCTGGCAGGCAGAAGGGGCTAGCCTGGAAAGCTGTTGCTCAGCCTCATCTGCCCACGGCACTGCTCGCACAGAGGCACAGAGACTGGGGCTGCTTGCTGGTCTTGCCACCTCAAACTTCAAACGTAGCTTATGGGGTCTGTGCCGGGAGCCTGCGGCAGCCCTGCTCCGAAAATGCGAACGTCTGCAGATAGCTGGCAGGCAGAAGGGGCTAGCCTGGAAAGCTGTTGCTCAGCCTCATCTGCCCACGGCACTGCTCGCACAGAGGCACAGAGACTGGGGCTGCTTGCTTGTCTTGCCACCTCAAACTTCAAACGTAGCTTATGGGGTCCGTGCCGAGAGCCTGCGGCAGCCCTGCTCCAAAAATGCGAACGTCTGCAGATAGCTGGCAGGCAGAAGGGGCTAGCCTGGAAAGCTGTTGCTCTGCCTCATCTGCGCACGGCACTGCTCGCACAGAGGCACAGAGACTGGGGCTACTTGCTTGTCTTGCCACCTCAAACTTCAAACGTAGCTTATGGGGTCCGTGCCGAGAGCCTGCGGCAGCCCTGCTCCGAAAATGCGAACGTCTGCAGATAGCTGGCAGGCAGAAGGGGCTAGCCTGGAAAGCTGTTGCTCAGCCTCATCTGCAAATGGCACTGCTCGCACAGAGGCACAGAGACTGGGGCTGCTTACTTGTCCTCACACCTCAAACTTCAAACGTAGCTTATGGGGTCCGTGCCGAGAGCCTGCGGCAGCCCTGCTCCGAAAATGCGAACGTCTGCAGATAGCTGGCAGGCAGAAGGGGCTAACCTGGAGAGCTGTTGCTCAGCCTCATCTGCCCACGGCACTGCTCGCACAGAGGCACAGAGACTGGGGCTGCTTGCTGGTCTTGCCACCTCAAACCTCAAACGTAGCTTATGGGGTCTGTGCCGGGAGCCTGCGGCAGCCCTGCTCCGAAAATGCGAACGTCTGCAGATAGCTGGCAGGCAGAAGGGGCTAGCCTGGAAAGCTGTTGCTCAGCCTCATCTGCCCACGGCACTGCTCGCACAGAGGCACAGAGACTGGGGCTGCTTGCTTGTCTTGCCACCTCAAACTTCTAACGTAGCTTATGGGGTTCATGCCGGGAGCCTGCGACAGCCCTGCTCCAAAAATGAAAACGTCTGCATATAGATGGCAGGCAGAAGGGGCTAACCTGGAGAGCTGTTGCTCAGCCTCATCTGCCCACGGCACTGCTCGCACAGAGGCACAGAGACTGGGGCTGCTTGCTGGTCTTGCCACCTCAAACTTCAAACGTAGCTTATGGGGTCTGTGCCGGGAGCCTGCGGCAGCCCTGCTCCGAAAATGCGAACGTCTGCAGATAGCTGGCAGGCAGAAGGGGCTAGCCTGGAAAGCTGTTGCTCAGCCTCATCTGCCCACGGCACTGCTCGCACAGAGGCACAGAGACTGGGGCTGCTTGCTTGTCTTGCCACCTCAAACTTCAAACGTAGCTTATGGGGTCCGTGCCCAGAGCCTGCGGCAGCCCTGCTCCGAAAATGCGAACGTCTGCAGATAGCTGGCAGGTAGAAGGGGCTAGCCTGGAAAGCTGTTGCTCTGCCTCATCTGCGCACGGCACTGCTCGCACAGAGGCACAGAGACTGGGGCTACTTGCTTGTCTTGCCACCTCAAACTTCAAACGTAGCTTATGGGGACCATGCCGGGAGCCTGCGGCAGCCCTGCTCCGAAAATGCGAACGTCTGCAGATAGCTGGCAGGCAGAAGGGGCTAGCCTGGAAAGCTGTTCCTCAGCCTCATCTGCCCACGGCACTGCTCGCACAGAGGCACAGAGACTGGGGCTGCTTGCTGGTCTTGCCACCTCAAACTTCAAACGTATCTTATGGGGTCCGTGCCCACAGCCTGCGGCAGCCCTGCTCCGAAAATGCGAACGTCTGCAGATAGCTGGCAGGCAGAAGGGGCTAGCCTGGAAAGCTGTTGCTCAGCCTCATCTGCGCACGGCACTGCTCGCACAGAGGCACAGATACTCGGGCTACTTGCTTGTCTTGCCACCTCAAACTTCAAACGTAGCTTATGGGGACCATGCCGGGAGCCTGCGGCAGCCCTGCTCCGAAAATGCGAACGTCTGCAGATAGCTGGCAGGCAGAAGGGGCTAGCCTGGAAAGCTGTTGCTCAGCCTCATCTGCCCACGGCACTGCTCGCACAGAGGCACAGAGACTGGGGCTGCTTGCTGGTCTTGCCACCTCAAACTTCAAACGTAGCTTATGGGGTCCGTGCCCAGAGCCTGCGGCAGCCCTGCTCCGAAAATGCAAACATCTGCATATAGATGGCAGGCAGAAGGGGTTAACCTGGAAAGCTGTTGCTTAGCCTCATCTGCCCACGGCACTGCTCGCACAGAGGCACAGAGACTGGGGTTGTCTGCTTGTCTTGCCACCTCAAACTTCAAACGTAGCTTATGGGGTCCGTGACGAGAGCCTGCGGCAGCCCTGCTCCGAAAATGCGAACGTCTGCAGATAGCTGGCAGGCAGAACGGGCTAGCCTGGAAAGCTGTTGCTCAGCCTCATCTGCCCACGGCACTGCTCGCACAGAGGCACAGAGACTGGGGCTGCTTGCTGGTCTTGCCACCTCAAACTTCAAACGTAGCTTATGGGGTCTGTGCCGGGAGCCTGCGGCAGCCCTGCTCCGAAAATGCGAACGTCTGCAGATAGCTGGCAGGCAGAAGGGGCTAGCCTGGAAAGCTGTTGCTCAGCCTCATCTGCCCACGGCACTGCTCGCACAGAGGCACAGAGACTGGGGCTGCTTGCTGGTCTTGCCAACTCAAACTTCAAACGTAGCTTATGGGGTCCGTGTCGGAACCCTGCGGCAGCCCTGCTCCGAAAATGCCAATGTCTGCAGATAGCTGGCAGGCAGAAGGGGCTAGCCTGGAAAGCTGTTGCTCAGCCTCATCTGCCCACGGCACTGCTCGCACAGAGGCACAGAGACTGGGGCTGCTTGCTTGTCTTCCCACCTCAAACTTCAAACGTAGCTTATGGGGTCCGTGCCGGGAGCCTGCGGCAGTCCTGCTTCGAAAATGCCAACGTCTGCAGATAGCTGGCAGGCAGAAGGGGCTAGCCTGGAAAGCTGTTGCTCAGCCTCATCTGCCCACGGCACTGCTCGCACAGAGGCACAGAGACTGGGGCTGCTTGCTTGTCTTGCCACCTCAAACTTCAAACGTAGCTTATGGGGTCCGTGCCGAGAGCCTGCGGCAGCCCTGCTCCGAAAATGCGAACGTCTGCAGATAGCTGGCAGGCAGAAGGGGCTAGCCTGGAAAGCTGTTGCTCCGCCTCATCTGCCCACGGCACTGCTCGCACAGAGGCACAGAGACTGGGGTTGTCTGCTTGTCTTGCCACCTCAAACTTCAAACGTAGCTTATGGGGTCCGTGCCGAGAGCCTGCGGCAGCCCTGCTCCGAAAATGCGAACGTCTGCAGATAGCTGGCAGGCAGAAGGGGCTAGCCTGGAAAGCTGTTGCTCAGCCTCATCTGCCCACGGCACTGCTCGCACAGAGGCACAGAGACTGGGGCTGCTTGCTTGTCTTGCCACCTCAAACTTCAAACGTAGCTTATGGGGTCCGTGCCGAGAGCCTGCGGCAGCCCTGCTCCGAAAATGCAAACGTCTGCATATAGATGGCAGGCAGAGGGGGCTAACCTGGAGAGCTGTTGCTTAGCCTCATCTGCCCATGGCACTGCTCGCACAGAGGCACAGAGACTGGGGCTGCTTGCTTGTCTTGCCACCTCAAACTTCAAACGTAGCTTAAGGGGTCCGTGCCGGGAGCCTGCGGCAGCCCTGCTCCGAAAATGCGAACGTCTGCAGATAGCTGACAGGCAGAAGGGGCTAGCCTGGAAAGCTGTTGCTCAGCCTCATCTGCCCACGGCACTGCTCGCACAGAGGCACAGAGACTGGGGCTGCTTGCTTGTCTTGCCACCTCAAACTTCAAATGTAGCTTAAGGGGTCCGTGCCGGGAGCCTGCGGCAGCCCTGCTCCGAAAATGCGAACGTCTGCAGATAGCTGGCAGGCAGAAGGGGCTAGCCTGGAAAGCTGTTGCTCAGCCTCATCTGCCCACGGCACTGCTCGCACAGAGGCACAGAGACTGGGGCTGCTTGCTTGTCTTGCCACCTCAAACTTCAAACGTAGCTTATGGGATCCGTGATGGGAGCCACCGGCACCCCTGCTCCGAAAATGCCAACGTCTGCAGATAGATGGCAGGCAGAAGGGGCTAACCTGGAGAGCTGTTGCTTAGCCTCATCTGCCCACGGCACTGCTCGCACAGAGGCACAGAGACTGGGGCTGCTTGCTTGTCTTGCCACCTCAAACTTCAAACGTAGCTTATGGGGTCCGTGCCGGGAGCCTGCGGCAGCCCTGCTCCGAAAATGCGAACGTCTGCAGATAGCTGGCGGGCAGAAGGGGCTAGCCTGGAAAGCTGTTGCTCAGCCTCATCTGCCCACGGCACTGCTCGCACAGAGGCACAGAGACTGGGGCTGCTTGCTTGTCTTGCCACCTCAAACTTCAAACGTAGCTTATGGGGTCCGTGCCGAGAGCCTGCGGCAGCCCTGCTCCAAAAATGCAAACATCTGCATATAGATGGCAGGCAGAAGGGGCTAACCTGGAGAGCTGTTGCTTAGCCTCATCTGCCCACGGCACTGCTCGCACAGAGGCACAGAGACTGGGATTGTCTGCTTGTCTTGCCACCTCAAACTTCAAACGTAGCTTATGGGGTTCGTGCCGGGAGCCTGCGGCAGTCCTGCTTCGAAAATGCGAACGTCTGCAGATAGCTGGCAGGCAGAAGGGGCTAGCCTGGAAAGCTGTTGCTCAGCCTCATCTGCCCACGGCACTGCTCGCACAGAGGCACAGAGACTGGGGTTGTCTGCTTGTCTTGCAACCTCAAACTTCAAACGTAGATTATGGGGTCCGTGCCGAGACCCTGCGGCAGCCCTGTTCCGAAAATGCGAACGTCTGCAGATAGCTGGCAGGCAGAAGGGGCTAGCCTGGAAAGCTGTTGCTCAGCCTCATCTGCCCACGGCACTGCTCGCACAGAGGCACAGAGACTGGGGCTGCTTGCTTGTCTTGCCACCTCAAACTTCAAACGTAGCTTATGGGGTCCGTGCCGGGAGCCTGCGGCAGCCCTGCTCCGAAAATGCGAACGTCTGCAGATAGCTGGCAGGCAGAAGAGGCTAGCCTGGAAAGCTGTTGCTCAGCCTCATCTGCCCACGGCACTGCTCGCACAGAGGCACAGATACTGGGGCTACTTGCTTGTCTTCACACCTCAAACTTCAAACGTAGCTTATGGGGTCCGTGTCGGTGGCCTGCGGCAGCCATGCCCCAAAAAAGCGAACGTCTGCAGATAGCTGGCAGCCAGAAGGGGCTAGCCTGGAAAGCTGTTGCTCAGCCTCATCTGCCCACGGCACTGCTCGCACAGAGTCACAGAGACTGGGGCTGCTTACTTGTCTTCCCAACTCAAACTTCAAACGTAGCTTATGGGGTCCGTGCCGGGAGCCTGAGGCAGCCCTGCTCCGAAAATGCGAACGTCTGCAGATAGCTGGCAGGCAGAAGGGGCTAGCCTGGAAAGCTGTTGCTCAGCCTCATCTGCCCACGGCACTGCTCGCACAGAGGCACAGAGACTGGGGCTGCTTGCTGGTCTTGCCACCTCAAACTTCAAACGTAGCTTATGGGGTCCGTGCCCAGAGCCTGCGGCAGCCCTGCTCCGAAAATGCAAACATCTGCATATAGATGGCAGGCAGAAGGGGTTAACCTGGAAAGCTGTTGCTTAGCCTCATCTGCCCACGGCACTGCTCGCACAGAGGCACAGAGACTGGGGTTGTCTGCTTGTCTTGCCACCTCAAACTTCAAACGTAGCTTATGGGGTCCGTGCCGAGAGCCTGCGGCAGCCCTGCTCCGAAAATGCGAACGTCTGCAGATAGCTGGCAGGCAGAAGGGGCTAGCCTGGAAAGCTGTTGCTCAGCCTCATCTGCCCACGGCACTGCTCGCACAGAGGCACAGAGACTGGGGCTGCTTGCTGGTCTTGCCACCTCAAACTTCAAACGTAGCTTATGGGGTCTGTGCCGGGAGCCTGCGGCAGCCCTGCTCCGAAAATGCGAACGTCTGCAGATAGCTGGCAGGCAGAAGGGGCTAGCCTGGAAAGCTGTTGCTCAGCCTCATCTGCCCACGGCACTGCTCGCACAGAGGCACAGAGACTGGGGCTGCTTGCTGGTCTTGCCAACTCAAACTTCAAACGTAGCTTATGGGGTCCGTGTCGGAACCCTGCGGCAGCCCTGCTCCGAAAATGCCAATGTCTGCAGATAGCTGGCAGGCAGAAGGGGCTAGCCTGGAAAGCTGTTGCTCAGCCTCATCTGCCCACGGCACTGCTCGCACAGAGGCACAGAGACTGGGGCTGCTTGCTTGTCTTCCCACCTCAAACTTCAAACGTAGCTTATGGGGTCCGTGCCGGGAGCCTGCGGCAGTCCTGCTTCGAAAATGCCAACGTCTGCAGATAGCTGGCAGGCAGAAGGGGCTAGCCTGGAAAGCTGTTGCTCAGCCTCATCTGCCCACGGCACTGCTCGCACAGAGGCACAGAGACTGGGGCTGCTTGCTTGTCTTGCCACCTCAAACTTCAAACGTAGCTTATGGGGTCCGTGCCGAGAGCCTGCGGCAGCCCTGCTCCGAAAATGCGAACGTCTGCAGATAGCTGGCAGGCAGAAGGGGCTAGCCTGGAAAGCTGTTGCTCCGCCTAATCTGCCCACGGCACTGCTCGCACAGAGGCACAGAGACTGGGGTTGTCTGCTTGTCTTGCCACCTCAAACTTCAAACGTAGCTTATGGGGTCCGTGCCGAGAGCCTGCGGCAGCCCTGCTCCGAAAATGCGAACGTCTGCAGATAGCTGGCAGGCAGAAGGGGCTAGCCTGGAAAGCTGTTGCTCAGCCTCATCTGCCCACGGCACTGCTCGCACAGAGGCACAGAGACTGGGGCTGCTTGCTTGTCTTGCCACCTCAAACTTCAAACGTAGCTTATGGGGTCCGTGCCGAGAGCCTGCGGCAGCCCTGCTCCGAAAATGCAAACGTCTGCATATAGATGGCAGGCAGAGGGGGCTAACCTGGAGAGCTGTTGCTTAGCCTCATCTGCCCATGGCACTGCTCGCACAGAGGCACAGAGACTGGGGCTGCTTGCTTGTCTTGCCACCTCAAACTTCAAACGTAGCTTAAGGGGTCCGTGCCGGGAGCCTGCGGCAGCCCTGCTCCGAAAATGCGAACGTCTGCAGATAGCTGACAGGCAGAAGGGGCTAGCCTGGAAAGCTGTTGCTCAGCCTCATCTGCCCACGGCACTGCTCGCACAGAGGCACAGAGACTGGGGCTGCTTGCTTGTCTTGCCACCTCAAACTTCAAATGTAGCTTAAGGGGTCCGTGCCGGGAGCCTGCGGCAGCCCTGCTCCGAAAATGCGAACGTCTGCAGATAGCTGGCAGGCAGAAGGGGCTAGCCTGGAAAGCTGTTGCTCAGCCTCATCTGCCCACGGCACTGCTCGCACAGAGGCACAGAGACTGGGGCTGCTTGCTTGTCTTGCCACCTCAAACTTCAAACGTAGCTTATGGGATCCGTGATGGGAGCCACCGGCACCCCTGCTCCGAAAATGCCAACGTCTGCAGATAGATGGCAGGCAGAAGGGGCTAACCTGGAGAGCTGTTGCTTAGCCTCATCTGCCCACGGCACTGCTCGCACAGAGGCACAGAGACTGGGGCTGCTTGCTTGTCTTGCCACCTCAAACTTCAAACGTAGCTTATGGGGTCCGTGCCGGGAGCCTGCGGCAGCCCTGCTCCGAAAATGCGAACGTCTGCAGATAGCTGGCGGGCAGAAGGGGCTAGCCTGGAAAGCTGTTGCTCAGCCTCATCTGCCCACGGCACTGCTCGCACAGAGGCACAGAGACTGGGATTGTCTGCTTGTCTTGCCACCTCAAACTTCAAACGTAGCTTATGGGGTTCGTGCCGGGAGCCTGCGGCAGTCCTGCTTCGAAAATGCGAACGTCTGCAGATAGCTGGCAGGCAGAAGGGGCTAGCCTGGAAAGCTGTTGCTCAGCCTCATCTGCCCACGGCACTGCTCGCACAGAGGCACAGAGACTGGGGTTGTCTGCTTGTCTTGCAACCTCAAACTTCAAACGTAGATTATGGGGTCCGTGCCGAGACCCTGCGGCAGCCCTGTTCCGAAAATGCGAACGTCTGCAGATAGCTGGCAGGCAGAAGGGGCTAGCCTGGAAAGCTGTTGCTCAGCCTCATCTGCCCACGGCACTGCTCGCACAGAGGCACAGAGACTGGGGCTGCTTGCTTGTCTTGCCACCTCAAACTTCAAACGTAGCTTATGGGGTCCGTGCCGGGAGCCTGCGGCAGCCCTGCTCCGAAAATGCGAACGTCTGCAGATAGCTGGCAGGCAGAAGAGGCTAGCCTGGAAAGCTGTTGCTCAGCCTCATCTGCCCACGGCACTGCTCGCACAGAGGCACAGATACTGGGGCTACTTGCTTGTCTTCACACCTCAAACTTCAAACGTAGCTTATGGGGTCCGTGTCGGTGGCCTGCGGCAGCCATGCCCCAAAAAAGCGAACGTCTGCAGATAGCTGGCAGCCAGAAGGGGCTAGCCTGGAAAGCTGTTGCTCAGCCTCATCTGCCCACGGCACTGCTCGCACAGAGGCACAGAGACTGGGGCTGCTTACTTGTCTTCCCAACTCAAACTTCAAACGTAGCTTATGGGGTCCGTGCCGGGAGCCTGAGGCAGCCCTGCTCCGAAAATGCGAACGTCTGCAGATAGCTGGCAGGCAGAAGGGGCTAGCCTGGAAAGCTGTTGCTCAGCCTCATCTGCCCACGGCACTGCTCGCACAGAGGCACAGAGACTGGGGCTGCTTGCTTGTCTTGCCACCTCAAACTTCAAACGTAGCTTATGGGGTCCGTGCCGGGAGCCTGCGGCAGTCCTGCTTCGAAAATGCCAACGTCTGCAGATAGCTGGCAGGCAGAAGGGGCTAGCCTGGAAAGCTGTTGCTCAGCCTCATCTGCCCACGGCACTGCTCGCACAGAGGCACAGAGAGTGGGGCTGCTTGCTGGTCTTGCCACCTCAAACTTCAAACGTAGCTTATGGGGTCCGTGCCCAGAGCCTGCGGCAGCCCTGCTACGAAAATGCAAACATCTGCATATAGATGGCAGGCAGAAGGGGCTAACCTGGAAAGCTGTTGCTTAGCCTCATCTGCCCACGGCACTGCTCGCACAGAGGCACAGAGACTGGGGTTGTCTGCTTGTCTTGCCACCTCAAACTTCAAACGTAGCTTATGGGGTCCGTTGCGAGACCCTGCGGCAGCCCTGCTCCGAAAATGCGAACGTCTGCAGATAGCTGGCAGGCAGAAGGGGCTAGCCTGGAAAGCTGTTGCTCAGCCTCATCTGCCCATGGCACTGCTCGCACAGAGGCACAGAGACTGGGGCTGCTTACTTGTCTTGCCACCTCAAACTTAAAACGTAGCTTATGGGGTCTGTGCCGGGAGTCTCCGGCAGCCCTGCTCCGAAAATGCCAAAGTCTGCAGTTAGCTGGCTGGCAGAAGGGGCTAGCCTGGAAAGCTGTTGCTTAGCCTCATCTGCCCACGGCACTGCTCGCACAGAGGCACAGAGACTGGGGCTTCTTGCTTGTCTTGCAACCTCAAACTTCAAACGTAGCTTATGGGGTCCGTGCCCAGAGCCTGCGGCAGCCCTGCTCCGAAAATGCGAACGTCTGCAGATAGCTGGCAGGCAGAAGGGGCTAGCCTGGAAAGCTGTTCCTCAGCCTCATCTGCGCACGGCACTGCTCGCACAGAGGCACAGATACTCGGGCTACTTGCTTGTCTTGCCACCTCAAACTTCAAACGTAGCTTATGGGGACCATGCCGGGAGCCTGCGGCAGCCCTGCTCTGAAAATGCGAACGTCTGCAGATAGAGGGCGGGCAGAAGGTGCTAGCCTGGAAAGCTGTTACTCAGCCTCATCTACCCATGGCACTGCTCGCACAGAGGCACAGAGACTGGGGCTGCTTGCTTGTCTTGCCACCTCAAACTTCAAACGTAGCTTATGGGGTCTGTGCCGGGAGCCTGCGGCAGCCCTGCTCCGAAAATGCGAACGTCTGCAGATAGCTGGCAGGCAGAAGGGGCTAGCCTGGAAAGCTGTTGCTCAGCCTCATCTGCCCACGGCACTGCTCGCACAGAGGCACAGAGACTGGGGTTGCTTGCTTGTCTTGCCACCTCAAACTTCAAACGTAGCTTATGGGGTCCGTGTCGGGGGCCTGCGGCAGCCATGCCCCAAAAAAGCGAACGTCTGCAGATAGCTGGCAGGCAGAAGGGGCTAGCCTGGAAAGCTGTTGCTCAGCCTCATCTGCCCACGGCACTGCTCGCACAGAGGCACAGAGACTGGGGCTGCTTGCTTGTCTTGCCACCTCAAACTTCAAACGTAGCTTATGGGGTCCGTGCCGAGAGCCTGCGGCAGCCCTGCTCCGAAAATGCAAACGTCTGCATATAGATGGCAGGCAGAAGGGGCTAACCTGGAGAGCTGTTGCTTAGCCTCATCTGCCCATGGCACTGCTCGCACAGAGGCACAGAGACTGGGGCTGCTTGCTTGTCTTGCCACCTCAAACTTCAAACGTAGCTTAAGGGGTCCGTGCCGGGAGCCTGCGGCAGCCCTGCTCCGAAAATGCGAACGTCTGCAGATAGCTGACAGGCAGAAGGGGCTAGCCTGGAAAGCTGTTGCTCAGCCTCATCTGCCCACGGCACTGCTCGCACAGAGGCACAGAGACTGGGGCTGCTTGCTTGTCTTGCCACCTCAAACTTCAAACGTAGCTTATGGGGTCCGTGATGGGAGCCACCGGCACCCCTGCTCCGAAAATGCCAACGTCTGCAGATAGATGGCAGGCACAAGGGGCTAACCTGGAGAGCTGTTGCTTAGCCTCATCTGCCCACGGCACTGCTCGCACAGAGGCACAGAGACTGGGGCTGCTTGCTTGTCTTGCCACCTCAAACTTCAAACGTAGCTTATGGGGTCCGTGCCGGGAGCCTGCGGCAGCCCTGCTCCGAAAATGCGAACGTCTGCATATAGCTGGCAGCCAGAAGGGGCTAGCCTGGAAAGCTGTTGCTCAGCCTCATCTGCCCACGTCACTGCTCGCACAGAGGCACAGAGACTGGGGCTGCTTGCTGGTCTTGCCACCTCAAACTTCAAACGTAGCTTATGGGGTCCGTGCCGGGAGTCTCCGGCAGCCCTGCTCCGAAAATGCGAACGTCTGCAGATAGCTGGCAGGCAGAAGGGGCTAGCCTGGAAAGCTGTTGCTCAGCCTCATCTGCCCACGGCACTGCTCGCACAGAGGCACAGAGACTGGGGCTGCTTGCTGGTCTTGCCACCTCAAACTTCAAACGTAGCTTATGGGTTCTGTGCCGGGAGTCTCCGGCAGACCTGCTCCGAAAATGCCAACGTCTGCAGATAGCTGGCGGGCAGAAGGGGCTAGCCTGGAAAGCTGTTGCTCAGCCTCATCTGCCCACGGCACTGCTCGCACAGAGGCACAGAGACTGGGGCTGCTTGCTTGTCTTGCCACCTCAAACTTCAAACGTAGCTTATGGGGTCTGTGCCGGGAGCCTGCGGCAGCCCTGCTCTGAAAATGCGAACGTCTGCAGATAGCTGGCGGGTAGAAGGGGCTAGCCTGGAAAGCTGTTGCTCAGCCTCATCTGCCCACGGCACTGCTCGCACAGAGGCACAGAGACTGGGGTTGCTTGCTTGTCTTGCCACCTCAAACTTCAAACGTAGCATATGGGGTCCGTGTTGGGGGCCTGCGGCAGCCATGCCCCAAAAAAGCGAACGTCTGCAGATAGCTGGCAGCCAGAAGGGGCTAGCCTGGAAAGCTGTTGCTCAGCCTCATCTGCCCACGGCACTGCTCGCACAGAGGCACAGAGACTGGGGCTGCTTGCTTGTCTTGCCACCTCAAACTTCAAACGTAGCTTATGGGGTCCGTGCCGAGAGCCTGCGGCAGCCCTGGTCCGAAAATGCAAACGTCTGCATATAGATGGCAGGCAGAAGGGGCTAACCTGGAGAGCTGTTGCTTAGCCTCATCTGCCCATGGCACTGCTCGCACAGAGGCACAGAGACTGGGGCTGCTTGCTTGTCTTGCCACCTCAAACTTCAAACGTAGCTTAAGGGGTCCGTGCCGGGAGCCTGCGGCAGCCCTGCTCCGAAAATGCGAACGTCTGCAGATAGCTGACAGGCAGAAGGGGCTAGCCTGGAAAGCTGTTGCTCAGCCTCATCTGCCCACGGCACTGCTCGCACAGAGGCACAGAGACTGGGGCTGCTTGCTTGTCTTGCCACCTCAAACTTCAAACGTAGCTTAAGGGGTCCGTGCCGGGAGCCTGCGGCAGCCCTGCTCCGAAAATGCGAACGTCTGCAGATAGCTGGCAGGCAGAAGGGGCTAGCCTGGAAAGCTGTTGCTCAGCCTCATCTGCCCACGGCACTGCTCGCACAGAGGCACAGAGACTGGGGCTGCTTGCTTGTCTTGCCACCTCAAACTTCAAACGTAGCTTATGGGGTCCGTGATGGGAGCCACCGGCACCCCTGCTCCGAAAATGCCAACGTCTGCAGATAGATGGCAGGCAGAAGGGGCTAACCTGGAGAGCTGTTGCTTAGCCTCATCTGCCCACGGCACTGCTCGCACAGAGGCACAGAGACTGGGGCTGCTTGCTTGTCTTGCCACCTCAAACTTCAAACGTAGCTTATGGGGTCCGTGCCGGGAGCCTGCGGCAGCCCTGCTCCGAAAATGCGAACGTCTGCATATAGCTGGCAGCCAGAAGGGGCTAGCCTGGAAAACTGTTGCTCAGCCTCATCTGCCCACGGCACTGCTCGCACAGAGGCACAGAGACTGGGGCTGCTTGCTTGTCTTGCCACCTCAAACTTCAAACGTAGCTTATGGGGTCCGTGCCGAGAGCCTGCGGCAGCCCTGCTCCAAAAATGCAAACATATGCATATAGATGACAGGCAGAAGGGGCTAACCTGGAGAGCTGTTGCTTAGCCTCATCTGCCCACGGCACTGCTCGCACAGAGGCACAGAGACTGGGGTTGTCTGCTTGTCTTGCCACCTCAAACTTCAAACGTAGCTTATGGGGTCCGTGCCGAGACCCTGCGGCAGCCCTGCTCCGAAAATGCGAACGTCTGCAGATAGCTGGCAGCCAGAAGGGGCTAGCCTGGAAAGCTGTTGCTCAGCCTCATCTGCCCACGGCACTGCTCGCACAGAGGCACAGAGACTGGGGCTGCTTGCTTGTCTTGCCACCTCAAACTTCAAACGTAGCTTATGGGGTCCGTGCCGGGAGCCTGCGGCAGTCCTGCTTCGAAAATGCCAACGTCTGCAGATAGCTGGCAGGCAGAAGGGGCTAGCCTGGAAAGCTGTTGCTCAGCCTCATCTGCCCACGGCACTGCTCGCACAGAGGCACAGAGACTGGGGTTGTCTGCTTGTCTTGCAACCTCAAACTTCAAACGTAGATTATGGGGTCCGTGAGGAGACCCTGCGGCAGCCCTGTTCCGAAAATGCGAACGTCTGCAGATAGCTGGCAGGCAGAAGGGGCTAGCCTGGAAAGCTGTTGCTCAGCCTCATCTGCCCACGGCACTGCTCGCACAGAGGCACAGAGACTGGGGCTGCTTGCTTGTCTTGTCACCTCAAACTTCAAACGTAGCTTATGGGGTCCGTGCCGGGAGCCTGAGGCAGCCCTGCTCCGAAAATGCGAACGTCTGCAGATAGCTGGCAGGCAGAAGAGGCTAGCCTGGAAAGCTGTTGCTCAGCCTCATCTGCCCACGGCACTGCTCGCACAGAGGCACAGATACTGGGGCTACTTGCTTGTCTTGCCACCTCAAACTTCAAACGTAGCTTATGGGGTCCGTGTCGGTGGCCTGCGGCAGCCATGCCCCAAAAAAGCGAACGTCTGTAGATAGCTGGCAGCCAGAAGGGGCTAGCCTGGAAAGCTGTTGTTCAGCCTCATCTGCCCACGGCACTGCTCGCACAGAGGCACAGAGACTGGGGCTGCTTACTTGTCTTCCCAACTCAAACTTCAAACGTAGCTTATGGGGTCCGTGCCGGGAGCCTGAGGCAGCCCTGCTCCGAAAATGCGAACGTCTGCAGATAGCTGGCAGGAAGAAGGGGCTAGCCTGGAAAGCTGTTGCTCAGCCTCATCTGCCCACGGCACTGCTCGCACAGAGGCACAGAGACTGGGGCTGCTTGCTTGTCTTGCCACCTCAAACTTCAAACGTAGCTTATGGGGTCCGTGCCGGGAGCCTGCGGCAGTCCTGCTTCGAAAATGCCAACGTCTGCAGATAGCTGGCAGGCAGAAGGGGCTAGCCTGGAAAGCTGTTGCTCAGCCTCATCTGCCCACGGCACTGCTCGCACAGAGGCACAGAGAGTGGGGCTGCTTTCTTGTCTTGCCACCTCAAACTTCAAACGTAGCTTATGGGGTCCGTGCCAAGAGCCTGCGGCAGCCCTGCTCCGAAAATGCCAACGTCTGCAGATAGCTGGCAGGCAGAAGGGGCTAGCCTGGAAAGCTGTTGCTCAGCCTCATCTGCCCACGGCACTGCTCGCACAGAGGCACAGAGACTGGGGCTGCTTGCTGGTCTTGCCACCTCAAACTTCAAACGTAGCTTATGGGGTCCGTGCCGGGAGTCTCCGGCAGCCCTGCTCCGAAAATGCGAACGTCTGCAGATAGCTGGCAGGCAGAAGGGGCTAGCCTGGAAAGCTGTTGCTCAGCCTCATCTGCCCACGGCACTGCTCGCACAGAGGCACAGAGACTGGGGCTGCTTGCTGGTCTTGCCACCTCAAACTTCAAACGTAGCTTATGGGTTCTGTGCCGGGAGTCTCCGGCAGCCCTGCTCCGAAAATGCCAACGTCTGCAGATAGCTGGCGGTCAGAAGGGGCTAGCCTGGAAAGCTGTTGCTCAGCCTCATCTGCCCACGGCACTGCTCGCACAGAGGCACAGAGACTGGGGCTGCTTGCTTGTCTTGCCACCTCAAACTTCAAACGTAGCTTATGGGGTCCGTGCCGGGAGCCTGCGGCAGTCCTGCTTCGAAAATGCCAACGTCTGCAGATAGCTGGCAGGCAGAAGGGGCTAGCCTGGAAAGCTGTTGCTCAGCCTCATCTGCCCACGGCACTGCTCGCACAGAGGCACAGAGAGTGGGGCTGCTTGCTTGTCTTACCACCTCAAACTTCAAACGTAGCTTATGGGGTCCGTGCCGAGACCCTGCGGCAGCCCTGCTCCGAAAATGCGAACGTCTGCAGATAGCTGGCAGGCAGAAGGGGCTAGCCTGGAAAGCTGTTGCTCAGCCTCATCTGCCCACGGCACTGCTCGCACAGAGGCACAGAGACTGGGGCTGCTTGCTTGTCTTGCCACCTCAAACTTCAAACGTAGCTTATGGGGTCCGTGCCGAGAGCCTGCGGCAGCCCTGCTCCAAAAATGCGAATGTCTGCAGATAGATGGCAGGCAGAAGGGGCTAACCTGGAGAGCTGTTGCTTAGCCTCATCTGCCCACGGCACTGCTCGCACAGAGGCACAGAGACTGGGGCTGCTTGCTTGTCTTGCCACCTCAAACTTCAAACGTAGCTTATGGGGACCGTGCCGGGAGCCTGCGGCAGCCCTACTCCGAAAATGCGAACGTCTGCAGATAGCTGGCAGGCAGAAGGGGCTAGCCTGGAAAGCTGTTGCTCAGCCTCATCTGCCCACGGCACTGCTCGCACAGAGGCACAGAGACTGGGGCTGCTTGCTTCTCTTGCCACCTCAAACTTCAAACGTAGCTTATGGGGTCCGTGATGGGAGCCACCGGCACCCCTGCTCCGAAAATGCCAACGTCTGCAGATAGCTGGCAGCCAGAAGGGGCTAGCCTGGAAAGCTGTTGCTCAGCCTCATGTGGCCACGGCACTGCTCGCACAGAGGCACAGAGACTGGGGCTGCTTGCTTGTCTTGCCACCTCAAACTTCAAACGTAGCTTATGGGGTCCGTGCCGGGACACTGCGGCAGCCCTGCTCCGAAAATGCGAACGTCTGCAGATAGCTGGCAGGCAGAAGGGGCTAGCCTGGAAAGCTGTTGCTCAGCCTCATCTGCCCACGGCACTGCTCGCACAGAGGCACAGAGACTGGGGCTGCTTGCTTGTCTTGCCACCTCAAACTTCAAACGTAGCTTATGGGGTCCGTGCCGAGAGCCTGCGGCAGCCCTGCTCCGAAAATGCGAACGTCTGCAGATAGTAGGCAGGCAGAAGGGGCTAGCCTGGAAAGCTGTTGCTCAGCCTCATCTGCCCACGGCACTGCTCGCACAGAGGCACAGAGACTGGGGTTGTCTGCTTGTCTTGCCACCTCAAACTTCAAACGTAGCTTATGGGGTCCGTGCCGGGACACTGCGGCAGCCCTGCTCCGAAAATGCGAACGTCTGCAGATAGCTGGCAGGCAGAAGGGGCTAGCCTGGAAAGCTGTTGCTCAGCCTCATCTGCCCACGGCACTGCTCGCACAGAGGCACAGAGACTGGGGCTGCTTGCTTGTCTTGCCACCTCAAACTTCAAACGTAGCTTATGGGGTCCGTGCCGAGAGCCTGCGGCAGCCCAGTTTCGAAAATGCGAACGTCTGCACATAGATGGCAGGCAGAAGGGGCTAGCCTGCAAAGCTGTTGCTCAGCCTCATCTGCCCACGGCACTGCTCGCACAGAGGCACAGAGACTGGGGCTGCTTGCTTGTCTTGCCACCTCAAACTTCAAACGTAGCTTATGGGGTCCGTGCCGGGAGCCTGCGGCAGTCCTGCTTCGAAAATGCGAACGTCTGCAGATAGCTGGCAGGCAGAAGGGGCTAGCCTGGAAAGCTGTTGCTCAGCCTCATCTGCCCACGGCACTGCTCGCACAGAGGCACAGAGACTGGGGCTGCTTGCTTGTCTTGCCACCCCAAAATTCCAACGTAACTTATAGGGTCCGTGCCAGGAGCCTGAGGCAGCCCTGCTCCGAAAATGCCAACGTCTGCAGATAGCTGGCAGGCAGAAGGGGCTAGCCTGGAAAGCTGTTGCTCAGCCTCATCTGCCCACGGCACTGCTCGCACAGAGGCACAGAGACTGGGGCTGCTTGCTTGTCTTGCCACCTCAAACTTCAAACGTAGCTTAAGGGGTCCGTGCCGGGAGCCTGCGGCAGCCCTGCTCCGAAAATGCGAACGTCTGCAGATAGCTGGCAGGCAGAAGGGGCTAGCCTGGAAAGCTGTTGCTCAGCCTCATCTGCCCACGGCACTGCTCGCACAGAGGCACAGAGACTGGGGTTGTCTGCTTGTCTTGCAACCTCAAACTTCAAACGTAGCTTATGGGGTCCGTGCCAAGAGCCTGCGGCAGCCCTGTTCCGAAAATGCGAACGTCTGCAGATAGCTGGCAGGCAGAAGGGGCTAGCCTGGAAAGCTGTTGCTCAGCCTCATCTGCCCACGGCACTGCTCGCACAGAGGCACAGAGACTGGGGCTGCTTGCTTGTCTTGCCACCTCAAACTTCAAACGTAGCTTATGGGGTCCGTGCCGGGAGCCTGCGGCAGCCCTGCTCCATAAATGCGAACGTCTGCAGATAGCCGGCAGGCAGAAGAGGCTAGCCTGGAAAGCTGTTGCTCAGCCTCATCTGCCCACGGCACTGCTCGCACAGAGGCACAGATACTGGGGCTACTTGCTTGTCTTCACACCTCAAACTTCAAACGTAGCTTATGGCGTCCGTGTCGGTGGCCTGCGACAGCCATGCCCCAAAAAAGCGAACGTCTGCAGATAGCTGGCAGCCAGAAGGGGCTAGCCTGGAAAGCTGTTGCTCAGCCTCATCTGCCCACGGCACTGCTCGCACAGAGGCACAGAGACTGGGGCTGCTTACTTGTCTTCCCAACTCAAACTTCAAACGTAGCTTATGGGGTCCGTGCCGGGAGCCTGCGGCAGCCCTGCTCCGAAAATGCGAACGTCTGCAGATAGCTGTCAGGCAGAAGGGGCTAGCCTGGAAAGCTGTTGCTCAGCCTCATCTGCCCACGGCACTGCTCGCACAGAGGCACAGAGACTGGGGCTGCTTACTTGTCTTGCCACCTCAAACTTCAAACGTAGCTTATGGGGTCCGTGCCGGGAGCCTGCGGCAGTCCTGCTTCGAAAATGCCAACGTCTGCAGATAGCTGGCAGGCAGAAGGGGCTAGCCTGGAAAGCTGTTGCTCAGCCTCATCTGCCCACGGCACTGCTCGCACAGAGGCACAGAGAGTGGGGCTGCTTGCTTGTCTTGCCACCTCCAACTTCAAACGTAGCTTATGGGGTCCGTGCCGGGAGCCTGCGGCAGCCCTGCTCCGAAAATGCGAACGTCTGCAGATAGCTGGCAGGCAGAAGGGGCTAGCCTGGAAAGCTGTTGCTCAGCCTCATCTGCCCACGGTACTGCTCGCACAGAGGCACAGAGACTGGGGCTGCTTGCTTGTCTTGCCACCTCAAACTTCAAACGTAGCTTATGGGGTCCGTGACGAGACCCTGCGGCAGCCCTGCTCCAAAAATGCAAACGTCTGCATATAGATGGCAGGCAGAAGGGGCTAGCCTGGAAAGCTGTTGCTTAGCCTCATCTGTCCACGGCACTGCTCGCACAGAGGCACAGAGACTGGGGCTGCTTGCTTGTCTTGCCACCTCAAACTTCAAACGTAGCTTATGGGGTCCGTGCCGAGAGCCTGCGGCAGCCCTGCTCCGAAAATGCGAACGTCTGCAGATAGCTGACAGGCAGAAGGGGCTAGCCTGGAAAGCTGTTGCTTAGCCTCATCTGCCCATGGCACTGCTCGCACAGAGGCACAGAGACTGGGGTTGTCTGCTTGTCTTGCCACCTCAAACTTCAAACGTAGCTTATGGGGTCCGTTGCGAGACCCTGCGGCAGCCCTGCTCCGAAAATGCGAACGTCTGCAGATAGCTGGCAGGCAGAAGGGGCTAGCCTGGAAAGCTGTTGCTCAGCCTCATCTGCCCACGGCACTGCTCGCACAGAGGCACAGAGACTGGGGCTGCTTGCTTGTCTTGCCACCTCAAACTTCAAACGTAGCTTAAGGGGTCCGTGCCGGGAGCCTGCGGCAGCCCTGCTCCGAAAATGCGAACGTCTGCAGATAGCTGGCAGGCAGAAGGGGCTAGCCTGGAAAGCTGTTGCTCAGCCTCATCTGCCCACGGCACTGCTCGCACAGAGGCACAGAGACTGGGGCTACTTGCTTGTCTTGCCACCTCAAATTCAAACGTAGCTTATGGGGACCATTCCGGGAGCCTGTGGAAGCCCTGCTCCGAAAATGCGAACGTCTGCAGATAGCTGGCAGGCAGAAGGGGCTAGCCTGGAAAGCTGTTGCTCAGCGTCATCTGCCCACGGCACTGCTCGCACAGAGGCACAGAGACTGGGGCTGCTTGCTTGTCTTGCCACCTCAAACTTCAAACGTAGCTTATGGGGTCCGTGATGGGAGCCACCGGCACCCCTGCTCCGAAAATGCCAACGTCTGCAGATAGCTGGCAGGCAGAAGGGGCTAGCCTGGAAAGCTGTTGCTCAGCCTCATCTGGCCACGGCACTGCTCGCACAGAGGCACAGAGACTGGGGCTGCTTGCTTGTCTTGCCACCCCTAAATTCCAACGTAACTTATGGGGTCCGTGCCAGGAGCCTGAGGCAGCCCTGCTCCGAAAATGCCAACGTCTGCAGATAGCTGGCAGGCAGAAGGGGCTAGCCTGGAAAGCTGTTGCTCAGCCTCATTTGCCCACGGCACTGCTCGCACAGAGGCACAGAGACTGGGGCTGCTTGCTTGTCTTGCCACCTCAAACTTCAAACGTAGCTTAAGGGGTCCGTGCCGGGAGCCTGCGGCAGCCCTGCTCCGAAAATGCGAACGTCTGCAGATAGCTGGCAGGCAGAAGGGGCTAGCCTGGAAAGCTGTTGCTCAGCCTCATCTGCCCACGGCACTGCTCGCACAGAGGCACAGAGACTGGGGTTGTCTGCTTGTCTTGCCACCTGAAACTTCAAATGTAGCTTATGGGGTGCGTGCCGAGACCCTGCGGCAGCCCTGCTCCGAAAATGCGAACGTCTGCAGATAGCTGGCAGGCAGAAGGGGCTAGCCTGGAAAGCTGTTGCTCAGCCTCATCTGCCCACGGCACTGCTCGCACAGAGGCACAGAGACTGGGGCTGCTTGCTTGTCTTCCCAACTCAAACTTCAAACGTATCTTATGGGGTCCGTGCCGGGAGCCTGCGGCAGACCTGTTCCGAAAATGCGAACGTCTGCAGATAGCTGGCAGGCAGAAGAGGCTAGCCTGGAAAGCTGTTGCTCAGCCTCATTTGCCCACGGCACTGCTCGCACAGAGGCACAGAGACTGGGGCTGCTTGCTTGTCTTGCCACCTCAAACTTCAAACGTAGCTTATGGGGTCCGTGCCGGGAGCCTGCGGCAATCCTGCTTCGAAAATGCCAACGTCTGCAGATACCTGGCAGGCAGAAGGGGCTAGCCTGGAAAGCTGTTGCTCAGCCTCATCTGCCCACGGCACTGCTCGCACAGAGGCACAGAGACTGGGGTTGTCTGCTTGTCTTGCCACCTCAAACTTCAAACGTAGCTTATGGGGTCCGTGCCGAGACCCTGCGGCAGCCCTGCTCCGAAAATGCGAACGTCTGCAGATAGCTGGCAGGCAGAAGGGGCTAGCCTGGAAAGCTGTTGCTCAGCCTCATCTGCCCACGGCACTGCTCGCACAGAGGCACAGAGACTGGGGCTGCTTGCTTGTCTTGCCACCTCAAACTTCAAACGTAGCTTATGGGGTCCGTGCCGGGAGCCTGCATCAGCCCTGCTCCAAAAATGCGAACGTCTGCAGATAGCTGGCGGTCAGAAGGGGCTAGCCTGGAAAGCTGTTGCTCAGCCTCATCTGCCCACGGCACTGCTCGCACAGAGGCACAGAGACTGGGGCTGCTTGCTTGTCTTGCCACCTCAAACTTCAAACGTAGCTTATGGGGTCCGTGCCGGGAGCCTGCGGCAGTCCTGCTTCGAAAATGCCAACGTCTGCAGATAGCTGGCAGGCAGAAGGGGCTAGCCTGGAAAGCTGTTGCTCAGCCTCATCTGCCCACGGCACTGCTCGCACAGAGGCACAGAGAGTGGGGCTGCTTGCTTGTCTTACCACCTCAAACTTCAAACGTAGCTTATGGGGTCCGTGCCGAGAGCCTGCGGCAGCCCTGCTCCGAAAATGCCAACGTCTGCAGATAGCTGGCAGGCAGAAGGGGCTAGCCTGGAAAGCTGTTGCTCAGCCTCATCTGCCCACGGCACTGCTCGCACAGAGGCACAGAGACTGGGGCTGCTTGCTTGTCTTGCCACCTCAAACTTCAAACGTAGCTTATGGGGTCCGTGCCGAGAGCCTGCGGCAGCCCTGCTCCAAAAATGCGAATGTCTGCAGATAGATGGCAGGCAGAAGGGGCTAACCTGGAGAGCTGTTGCTTAGCCTCATCTGCCCACGGCACTGCTCGCACAGAGGCACAGAGACTGGGGCTGCTTGCTTGTCTTGCCACCTCAAACTTCAAACGTAGCTTATGGGGACCGTGCCGGGAGCCTGCGGCAGCCCTGCTCCGAAAATGCGAACGTCTGCAGATAGCTGGCAGGCAGAAGGGGCTAGCCTGGAAAGCTGTTGCTCAGCCTCATCTGCCCACGGCACTGCTCGCACAGAGGCACAGAGACTGGGGCTGCTTGCTTGTCTTGCCACCTCAAACTTCAAACGTAGCTTATGGGGTCCGTGATGGGAGCCACCGGCACCCCTGCTCCGAAAATGCCAACGTCTGCAGATAGCTGGCAGCCAGAAGGGGCTAGCCTGGAAAGCTGTTGCTCAGCCTCATGTGGCCACGGCACTGCTCGCACAGAGGCACAGAGACTGGGGCTGCTTGCTTGTCTTGCCACCTCAAACTTCAAACGTAGCTTATGGGGTCCGTGCCGGGACACTGCGGCAGCCCTGCTCCGAAAATGCGAACGTCTGCAGATAGCTGGCAGGCAGAAGGGGCTAGCCTGGAAAGCTGTTGCTCAGCCTCATCTGCCCACGGCACTGCTCGCACAGAGGCACAGAGACTGGGGCTGCTTGCTTGTCTTGCCACCTCAAACTTCAAACGTAGCTTATGGGGTCCGTGCCGAGAGCCTGCGGCAGCCCTGCTCCGAAAATGCGAACGTCTGCAGATAGTAGGCAGGCAGAAGGGGCTAGCCTGGAAAGCTGTTGCTCAGCCTCATCTGCCCACGGCACTGCTCGCACAGAGGCACAGAGACTGGGGTTGTCTGCTTGTCTTGCCACCTCAAACTTCAAACGTAGCTTATGGGGTCCGTGCCGGGACACTGCGGCAGCCCTGCTCCGAAAATGCGAACGTCTGCAGATAGCTGGCAGGCAGAAGGGGCTAGCCTGGAAAGCTGTTGCTCAGCCTCATCTGCCCACGGCACTGCTCGCACAGAGGCACAGAGACTGGGGCTGCTTGCTTGTCTTGCCACCTCAAACTTCAAACGTAGCTTATGGGGTCCGTGCCGAGAGCCTGCGGCAGCCCTGTTTCGAAAATGCGAACGTCTGCACATAGATGGCAGGCAGAAGGGGCTAGCCTGGAAAGCTGTTGCTCAGCCTCATCTGCCCACGGCACTGCTCGCACAGAGGCACAGAGACTGGGGTTGTCTGCTTGTCTTGCCACCTCAAACTTCAAACGTAGCTTATGGGGTCCGTGCCGGGACACTGCGGCAGCCCTGCTCCGAAAATGCGAACGTCTGCAGATAGCTGGCAGGCAGAAGGGGCTAGCCTGGAAAGCTGTTGCTCAGCCTCATCTGCCCACGGCACTGCTCGCACAGAGGCACAGAGACTGGGGCTGCTTGCTTGTCTTGCCACCTCAAACTTCAAACGTAGCTTATGGGGTCCGTGCCGAGAGCCTGCGGCAGCCCTGTTTCGAAAATGCGAACGTCTGCACATAGATGGCAGGCAGAAGGGGCTAGCCTGCAAAGCTGTTGCTCAGCCTCATCTGCCCACGGCACTGCTCGCACAGAGGCACAGAGACTGGGGCTGCTTGCTTGTCTTGCCACCTCAAACTTCAAACGTAGCTTATGGGGTCCGTGCCGGGAGCCTGCGGCAGTCCTGCTTCGAAAATGCGAACGTCTGCAGATAGCTGGCAGGCAGAAGGGGCTAGCCTGGAAAGCTGTTGCTCAGCCTCATCTGCCCACGGCACTGCTCGCACAGAGGCACAGAGACTGGGGTTGTCTGCTTGTCTTGCAACCTCAAACTTCAAACGTAGCTTATGGGGTCCGTGCCGAGACCCTGCGGCAGCCCTGCTCCGAAAATGCGAACGTCTGCAGATAGCTGGCAGGCAGAAGGGGCTAGCCTGGAAAGCTGTTGCTCATCCTCATCTGCCCACGGCACTGCTCGCACAGAGGCACAGAGACTGGGGCTGCTTGCTTGTCTTCCCAACTCAAACTTCAAACGTAGCTTATGGGGTCCGTGCCGGGAGCCTGCGGCAGCCCTGCTCCGAAAATTCCAACGTCTGCAGATAGCTGGCAGGCAGAAGGGGCTAGCCTGGAAAGCTGTTGCTCAGCCTCATCTGCCCACGCCACTGCTCGCACAGAGGCACAGAGACTGGGGCTGCTTGCTTGTCTTGCCACCTCAAACTTCAAACGTAGCTTATGGGGTCCGTGCCGGGAGCCTGCGGCAGCCCTGCTCCGAAAATGCCAACGTCTGCAGATAGCTGGCGGGCAGAAGGGGCTAGCCTGGAAAGCTGTTGCTCAGCCTCATCTGCCCACGGCACTGCTCGCACAGAGGCACAGAGACTGGGGCTGCTTGCTTGTCTTGCCACCTCAAACTTCAAATGTAGCTTATGGGGACCGTGCCGGGAGCCTGCGGCAGCCCTGCTCTGAAAATGCGAACGTCTGCAGATAGCTGGCAGGCAGAAGGGGCTAGCCTGGAAAGCTGTTGCTCAGCCTCATCTGCCCACGGCACTCCTCGCACAGAGGCACAGAGACTGGGGCTGCTTGCTGGTCTTGCCACCTCAAACTTCAAACGTAGCTTATGGGGTCCGTGCCGGGAGCCTGCGGCAGCCCTGTTCCGAAAATGCCAACGTCTGCAGATAGCTGGCTGGCAGAAGGGGCTAGCCTGGAAAGCTGTTGCTCAGCCTCATCTGCCCACGGCACTGCTCGCACAGAGGCACAGAGACTGGGGCTGCTTGCTTGTCTTGCCACCTCAAACTTCAAACGTAGCTCTTGGGGTCCGTGCCGGGACCCTGCGGCAGCCCTGCTCCGAAAATGCCAACGTCTGCAGATAGCTGGCAGGCAGAAGGGGCTAGCCTGGAAAGCTGTTGCTCAGCCTCATCTGCCCACGGCACTGCTCGCACAGAGGCACAGAGACTGGGGCTGCTTGCTTGTCTTGCCACCTCAAACTTCAAACGTAGCTTATGGGGTCCGTGCCGGGAACCACCGGCACCCCAGCTCCGAAAATGCGAACGTCTGCAGATAGCTGGCAGGCAGAAGGGGCTAGCCTGGAAAGCTGTTGCTCAGCCTCATCTGCCCACGGCACTGCTCGCACAGAGGCACAGAGACTGGGGCTGCTTGCTTGTCTTGCCACCTCAAACTTCCAACGTAACTTATGGGGTCCGTGCCAAGAGCCACCGGCAGCCCTGCTCCGAAAATGCGAACGTCTGCAGATAGCTGGCAGGCAGAAGGGGCTAGCCTGGAAAGCTGTTGCTTCATCCTCATCTGCCCACGGCACTGCTCGCACAGAGGCACAGATACTCGGGCTGCTTGCTTGTCTTGCCACCTCAAATTTCAAACGTAGCTCTTGGGGACCATTCCGGGAGCCTGCGGCAGCCCTGCTCTGAAAATGCCAACGTCTGCAGATAGCTGGCAGGCAGAAGGGGCTAGCCTGGAAAGCTGTTACTCAACCTCATCTACCCATGGCACTGCTCGCACAGAGGCACAGAGACTGGGGCTGCTTGCTTGTCTTGCCACCTCAAACTTCAAACGTAGCTTATGGGGTCTGTGCCGAGACCCTGCGGCAGCCCTGCTCCGAAAATGCGAACGTCTGCAGATAGCTGGCAGGCAGAAGGGGCTAGCCTGGAAAGCTGTTGCTCAGCCTCATCTGCCCACGGCACTGCTCGCACAGAGGCACAGAGACTGGGGCTGCTTGCTTGTCTTCCCAACTCAAACTTCAAACGTAGCTTATGGGGTCCGTGCCGGGAGCCTGCGGCAGCCCTGCTCCGAAAATTTCAACGTCTGCAGATAGCTGGCAGGCAGAAGGGGCTAGCCTGGAAAGCTGTTGCTCAGCCTCATCTGCCCACGGCACTGCTCGCACAGAGGCACAGAGACTGGGGCTGCTTGCTTGTCTTGCCACCTCAAACTTCAAACGTAGCTCTTGGGGTCCGTGCCGGGACCTTGCGGCAGCCCTGTTCCGAAAATGCCAACGTCTGCAGATAGCTGGCAGGCAGAAGGGGCTAGCCTGGAAAGCTGTTGCTCAGCCTCATCTGCCCACGGCACTGCTCGCACAGAGGCACAGAGACTGGGGCTGCTTGCTTGTCTTGCCACCTCAAACTTCAAACGTAGCTTATGGGGTCCGTGCCGGGAACCACCGGCACCCCAGCTCCGAAAATGCGAACGTCTGCAGATAGCTGGCAGGCAGAAGGGGCTAGCCTGGAAAGCTGTTGCTCAGCCTCATCTGCCCACGGCACTGCTCGCACAGAGGCACAGAGACTGGGGCTGCTTGCTTGTCTTGCCACCTCAAACTTCCAACGTAACTTATGGGGTCCGTGCCAGGAGCCTGAGGCAGCCCTGCTCCGAAAATGCGAACGTCTGCACATAGATGGCAGGCAGAAGGGGCTAGCCTGGAAAGCTGTTGCTCAGCCTCATCTGCCCACGGCACTGCTTGCACAGAGGCACAGAGACTGGGGCTGCTTGCTTGTCTTGCCAAATCAAACTTCAAACGTAGATTATGCGGTCCGTGCCGGGAGCCTGCGGCAGCCCTGCTCCGAAAATGCCAACGTCTGCAGATAGATGGCGGGCAGAAGGGGCTAGCCTGGAAAGCTGTTGCTCAGCCTCATCTGCCCACGGCACTGCTCGCACAGAGGCACAGAGACTGGGGCTGCTTGCTTGTCTTGCCACCTCAAACTTCAAACGTAGCTTATGGGGTCCGTGCCGAGAACCTGCGGTAGCCCTGCTCCAAAAATGCAAACGTCTGCAGATAGCTGGCAGGCAGAAGGGGCTAGCCTGGAAAGCTGTTACTCAGCCTCATCTACCCATGGCACTGCTCGCACAGAGGCACAGAGTCTGGGGCTGCTTGCTTGTCTTGCCACCTCAAACTTCAAACGTAGCTTATGGGGTCCGTGCCAAGAGCCTGCGGCAGCCCTGCTCCAAAAATGCAAACGTCTGCATATAGCTGGCAGGCAGAAGGGGCTAACCTGGAGAGCTGTTGCTTAGCCTCATCTGCCCACGGCACTGCTTGCACAGAGGCACAGAGACTGGGGTTGTCTGCTTGTCTTGCCACCTCAAACTTCAAACGTAGCTTATGGTGTCCGTGCCGAAAGCCTGCGGCAGTCCTGCTCCGAAAATGCCAACGTCTGCAGATAGCTGGCAGGCAGAAGGGGCTAGCCTGGAAAGCTGTTGCTCAGCCTCATCTGCCCACGGCACTGCTCGCACAGAGGCACAGAGACTGGGGCTGCTTGCTTGTCTTGCCACCTCAAACTTCAAACGTAGCTTATGGGGTCCGTGCCGGGAGCCACCGCCACCCCTGCTCCGAAAATGCGAACGTCTGCAGATAGCTGGCAGGCAGAAGGGGCTAGCCTGGAAAGCTGTTGCTCAGCCTCATCTGCCCACGGCACTGCTCGCACAGAGGCACAGAGACTGGGGCTGCTTGCTTGTCTTCACACCTCAAACTTCAAACGTAGCTTATGGGGTCCGTGCCGAGACCCTGCGGCAGCCCTGCTCCGAAAATGCGAACGTCTGCAGATAGCTGGCAGGCAGAAGGGGCTAGCCTGGAAAGCTGTTGCTCAGCCTCATCTGCCCACGGCACTGCTCGCACAGAGGCACAGAGACTGGGGCTGCTTGCTTGTCTTGCCACCTCAAACTTCAAACGTAGCTTATGGGGTCCGTGCCGGGAGCCACCGGCACCCCTGCTCCGAAAATGCGAACGTCTGCAGATAGCTGGCGGGCAGAACGGGCTAGCCTGGAAAGCTGTTGCTCAGCCTCATCTGCCCACGGCACTGCTCGCACAGAGGCACAGAGACTGGGGCTGCTTGCTTGTCTTGCCACCTCAAACTTCAAACGTAGCTTATGGGGTCCGTGCCGAGAGCCTGCGGCAGCACTGCTCCAAAAATGCAAACGTCTGCATATAGATGGCAGGCAGAAGGGGCTAACCTGGAGAGCTGTTGCTCAGCCTCATCTGCCCACGGCACTGCTTGCACAGAGGCACAGAGACTGGGGTTGTCTGCTTGTCTTGCCACCTCAAACTTCAAACGTAGCTTATGGGGTCCGTGCCGAGACCCTGCGGCAGCCCTGCTCCGAAAATGCGAACGTCTGCAGATAGCTGGCAGGCAGAAGGGGCTAGCCTGGAAAGCTGTTGCTCAGCCTCATCTGCCCACGGCACTGCTCGCACAGAGGCACAGAGACTGGGGCTGCTTGCTTGTCTTGCCACCTCAAACTTCAAACGTAGCTTATGGGGTCCGTGTCGGGACCCTGCGGCAGCCCTGCTCCGAAAATGCGAACGTCTGCAGATAGCTGGCAGGCAGAAGGGGCTAGCCTGGAAAGCTGTTGCTCAGCCTCATCTGCCCACGGCACTGCTCGCACAGAGGCACAGAGACTGGGGCTGCTTGCTTGTCTTGCCACCTCAAACTTCAAACGTAGCTTATGGGGTCCGTGCCAAGAGCCTGCGGCAGCCCTGCTCCAAAAATGCAAACGTCTGCATATAGCTGGCAGGCAGAAGGGGCTAACTTGGAGAGCTGTTGCTTAGCCTCATCTGCCCACGGCACTGCTTGCACAGAGGCACAGAGACTGGGGTTGTCTGCTTGTCTTGCCACCTCAAACTTCAAACGTAGCTTATGGTGTCCGTGCCGAAAGCCTGCGGCACCCCTGCTCCGAAAATGCCAACGTCTGCAGATAGCTGGCAGGAAGAAGGGGCTAGCCTGGAAAGCTGTTGCTCAGCCTCATCTGCCCACGGCACTGCTCGCACAGAGGCACAGAGACTGGGGCTGCTTGCTTGTCTTGCCACCTCAAACTTCAAACGTAGCTTATGGGGTCCGTGCCGGGAGCCACCGCCACCCCTGCACCGAAAATGCGAACGTCTGCAGATAGCTGGCAGGCAGAAGGGGCTAGCCTGGAAAGCTGTTGCTCAGCCTCATCTGCCCACGGCACTGCTCGCACAGAGGCACAGAGACTGGGGCTGCTTGCTTGTCTTGCCACCTCAAACTTCAAACGTAGCTTATGGGGTCCGTGCCGAGACCCTGCGGCAGCCCTGCTCCAAAAATGCAAACGTCTGCAGATAGCTGGCAGGCAGAAGGGGCTAGCCTGGAAAGCTGTTGCTCAGCCTCATCTGCCCACGGCACTGCTCGCACAGAGGCACAGAGACTGGGGCTGCTTGCTTGTCTTGCCACCTCAAACTTCAAACGTAGCTTATGGGGTCCGTGCCGGGAGCCACCGGCACCCCTGCTCCGAAAATGCGAACGTCTGCACATAGCTGGCGGGCAGAACGGGCTAGCCTGGAAAGCTGTTGCTCAGCCTCATCTGCCCACGGCACTGCTCGCACAGAGGCACAGAGACTGGGGCTGCTTGCTTGTCTTGCCACCTCAAACTTCAAACGTAGCTTATGGGGTCCGTGCCGAGAGCCTGTGGCAGCACTGCTCCAAAAATGCAAACGTCTGCATATAGATGGCAGGCAGAAGGGGCTAACCTGGAGAGCTGTTGCTCAGCCTCATCTGCCCACGGCACTGCTTGCACAGAGGCACAGAGACTGGGGTTGTCTGCTTGTCTTGCCACCTCAAACTTCAAACGTAGCTTATGGGGTCCGTGCCGAGACCCTGCGGCAGCCCTGCTCCGAAAATGCGAACGTCTGCAGATAGCTGGCAGGCAGAAGGGGCTAGCCTGGAAAGCTGTTGCTCAGCCTCATCTGCCCACGGCACTGCTCGCACAGAGGCACAGAGACTGGGGCTGCTTGCTTGTCTTGCCACCTCAAACTTCAAACGTAGCTTATGGGGTCCGTGCCGAGAACCTGCGGTAGCCCTGCTCCAAAAATGCAAACGTCTGCAGATAGCTGGCAGGCAGAAGGGGCTAGCCTGGAAAGCTGTTGCTCAGCCTCATCTGCCCACGGCACTGCTCGCACAGAGGCACAGAGACTGGGGCTGCTTGCTTGTCTTGCCATCTCAAACTTCAAACGTAGCTTATGGGGTCCGTGCCTGGAGCCACCGGCACCCCTGCTCCGAAAATGCGAACGTCTGCAGATAGCTGGCAGGCAGAAGGGGCTAGCCTGGAAAGCTGTTGCTTCATCCTCATCTGCCCACGGCACTGCTCGCACAGAGGCACAGAGACTGGGGCTACTTGCTTGTCTTGCCACCTCAAACTTCAAACGTAGCTTATGGGGACCATTCCGGGAGCCTGCGGCAGCCCTGCTCTGAAAATGCGAACGTCTGCAGATAGCTGGGGGCAGAAGGGGCTAGTCTGGAAAGCTGTTACTCAGCCTCATCTACCCATGGCACTACTCGCACAGAGGCACAGAGACTGGGGCTGCTTGCTTGTCTTGCCACCTCAAACTTCAAACGTAGCTTATGGGGTCCGTGCCGGGAGCCTCCAGCAGCCCTGCTCCAAAAATGCCAACGTCTGCATATAGATGGCAGGCAGAAGGGGCTAACCTGGAGTGCTGTTGCTTAGCCTCATCTGCCCACGGCACTGCTCGCACAGAGGCACAGAGACTGGGGTTGTCTGCTTGTCTTGCCACCTCAAACTTCAAACGTAGCTTATGGGGTCCGTGCCGAGACCCTGCGGCAGCCCTGCTCCGAAAAAACCAACGTCTGCAGATAGCTGGCAGGCAGAAGGGGCTAGCCTGGAAAGCTGTTGCTCAGCCTCATCTGCCCACGGCACTGCTCGCACAGAGGCACAGAGACTGGGGCTGCTTGCTTGTCTTGCCACCTCAAACTTCAAACGTAGCTTATGGGGTCCGTGCCGAGACCCTGCGGCAGCCCTGCTCCGAAAATGCGAACGTCTGCAGATAGCTGGCAGGCAGAAGGGGCTAGCCTGGAAAGCTGTTGCTCAGCCTCATCTGCCCACGGCACTGCTCGCACAGAGGCACAGAGACTGGGGCTGCTTGCTTGTCTTGCCACCTCAAACTTCAAACGTAGCTTATGGGGTCCGTGCCAAGAGCCTGCGGCAGCCCTGCTCCAAAAATGCAAACGTCTGCATATAGCTGGCAGGCAGAAGGGGCTAACAGGGAGAGCTGTTGCTTAGCCTCATCTGCCCACGGCACTGCTTGCACAGAGGCACAGAGACTGGGGTTGTCTGCTTGTCTTGCCACCTCAAACTTCAAACGTAGCTTATGGGGGTCCGTGCCGAGAGCCTGCGGCAGCCCTGCTCCGAAAATGCCAACGTCTGCAGATAGCTGGCAGGCAGAAGGGGCTAGCCTGGAAAGCTGTTGCTCAGCCTCATCTGCCCACGGCACTGCTCGCACAGAGGCACAGAGACTGGGGCTGCTTGCTTGTCTTGCCACCTCAAACTTCAAACGTAACTTATGGGGTCCGTGCCAAGAGCCACCGGCAGCCCTGCTCCGAAAATGCGAACGTCTGCAGATAGCTGGCAGGCAGAAGGGGCTAGCCTGGAAAGCTGTTGCTCAGCCTCATCTGCCCACGGCACTGCTCGCACAGAGGCACAGAGACTGGGGCTGCTTGCTTGTCTTGCCACCTCAAACTTCAAACGTAGCTTATGGGGTCCGTGCCGGGAGCCTGCGGCAGCCCTGCTCCGAAAATGCGAACGTCTGCAGATAGCTGGCAGGCAGAAGGGGCTAGCCTGGAAAGCTGTTGCTCAGCCTCATCTGCCCACGGCACTGCTCGCACAGAGGCACAGAGACTGGGGCTGCTTGCTTGTCTTGCCACCTCAAACTTCAAACGTAGCTTATGGGGTCCGTGCCGAGAGCCTGCGGCAGCCCTGCTCCGAAAATGCGAACGTCTGCAGATAGCTGGCAGGCAGAAGGGGCTAGCCTGGAAAGCTGTTGCTCAGCCTCATCTGCCCACGGCACTGCTCGCACAGAGGCACAGAGACTGGGGCTGCTTGCTTGTCTTGCCACCTCAAACTTCAAACATATCTTATGGGGTCCGTGCCGGGAGCCTGCGGCAGCCCTGCTCCGAAAATGCCAACGTCTGCAGATAGCTGGCAGGCAGAAGGGGCTAGCCTGGAAAGCTGTTGCTCAGCCTCATCTGCCCACGGCACTGCTCGCACAGAGGCACAGAGACTGGGGCTGCTTGCTTGTCTTGCCACCTCAAACTTCAAACGTAGCTTATGGGGTCCGTGCCGAGAGCCTGCATCAGCCCTGCTCCAAAAATGCAAACGTCTGCATATAGATGGCAGGCAGAAGGGGCTAACCTGGAGAGCTGTTGCTTAGCCTCATCTGCCCACGGCACTGCTTGCACAGAGGCACAGAGACTGGGGTTGTCTGCTTGTCTTGTCACCTCAAATTTCAAACGTAGCTTATGGGGTCCGTGCCGAGAGCCTGCGGCAGCCCTGCTCCGAAAATGCGAACGTCTGCAGATAGCCGGCAGGCAGAAGGGGCTAGCCTGGAAAGCTGTTGCTCAGCCTCATCTGCGCACGGCACTGCTCGCACAGAGGCACAAATACTCGGGCTACTTGCTTGTCTTGCAACCTCAAACTTCAAACGTATCTTATGGGGACCATGCCGGGAGCCTGCGGCAGCCCTGCTCTGAAAATGCGAACGTCTGCAGATAGCTGGCAGGCAGAAGGTACTACCCTGGAAACCTGTTACTCAGCCTCATCTATCCACGGCACTGCTCGCACAGAGGCACAGAGACTGGGGCTACTTGCTTGTCTTGCCACCTCAAACTTCAAACGTAGCTTATGGGGTCCGTGCCGAGAGCCTGCGGCAGCCCTGCTCCGAAAATGCGAACGTCTGCAGATAGCTGGCAGGCAGAAGGGGCTAGCCTGGAAAGCTGTTGCTCAGCCTCATCTGCCCACAGCACTGCTCGCACAGAGGCACAGAGACTGGGTCTGCTTGCTTGTCTTCACACCTCAAACTTCAAACGTAGCTTATGGGGTCCGTGCCGAGAACCTGCGGCAGCCATGCCCCAAAAAAGCGAACGTCTGCAGATAGCTGGCAGCCAGAAGGGGCTAGCCTGGAAAGCTGTTGCTCAGCCTCATCTGCCCACGGCACTGCTCGCACAGAGGCACAGAGACTGGGGCTGCTTGCTTGTCTTGCCACCTCAAACTTCAAACGTAGCTTATGGGGTCCGTGCCGGGAGCCACCGGCACCCCTGCTCCGAAAATGCGAACGTCTGCAGATAGCTGGCAGGCAGAAGGGGCTAGCCTGGAAAGCTGTTGCTTCATCCTCATCTGCCCACGGCACTGCTCGCACAGAGGCACAGAGACTGGGGCTACTTGCTTGTCTTGCCACCTCAAACTTCAAACGTAGCTTATGGGGACCATTCCGGGAGCCTGCGGCAGCCCTGCTCTGAAAATGCGAACGTCTGCAGATAGCTGGGGGCAGAAGGGGCTAGCCTGGAAAGCTGTTACTCAGCCTCATCTACCCATGGCACTACTCGCACAGAGGCACAGAGACTGGGGCTGCTTGCTTGTCTTGCCACCTCAAACTTCAAACGTAGCTTATGGGGTCCGTGCCGGGAGCCTCCAGCAGCCCTACTCCAAAAATGCCAACGTCTGCATATAGATGGCAGGCAGAAGGGGCTAACCTGGAGTGCTGTTGCTTAGCCTCATCTGCCCACGGCACTGCTCGCACAGAGGCACAGAGACTGGGGTTGTCTGCTTGTCTTGCCACCTCAAACTTCAAACGTAGCTTATGGGGTCCGTGCCGAGACCCTGCGGCAGCCCTGCTCCGAAAAAACCAACGTCTGCAGATAGCTGGCAGGCAGAAGGGGCTAGCCTGGAAAGCTGTTGCTCAGCCTCATCTGCCCACGGCACTGCTCGCACAGAGGCACAGAGACTGGGGCTGCTTGCTTGTCTTGCCACCTCAAACTTCAAACGTAGCTTATGGGGTCCGTGCCGAGACCCTGCGGCAGCCCTGCTCCGAAAATGCGAACGTCTGCAGATAGCTGGCAGGCAGAAGGGGCTAGCCTGGAAAGCTGTTGCTCAGCCTCATCTGCCCACGGCACTGCTCGCACAGAGGCACAGAGACTGGGGCTGCTTGCTTGTCTTGCCACCTCAAACTTCAAACGTAGCTTATGGGGTCCGTGCCAAGAGCCTGCGGCAGCCCTGCTCCAAAAATGCAAACGTCTGCATATAGCTGGCAGGCAGAAGGGGCTAACAGGGAGAGCTGTTGCTTAGCCTCATCTGCCCACGGCACTGCTTGCACAGAGGCACAGAGACTGGGGTTGTCTGCTTGTCTTGCCACCTCAAACTTCAAACGTAGCTTATGGTGTCCGTGCCGAGAGCCTGCGGCAGCCCTGCTCCGAAAATGCCAACGTCTGCAGATAGCTGGCAGGCAGAAGGGGCTAGCCTGGAAAGCTGTTGCTCAGCCTCATCTGCCCACGGCACTGCTCGCACAGAGGCACAGAGACTGGGGCTGCTTGCTTGTCTTGCCACCTCAAACTTCAAACGTAGCTTATGGGGTCCGTGCCGAGAGCCTGCGGCAGCCCTGCTCCGAAAATGCGAACGTCTGCAGATAGCTGGCAGGCAGAAGGGGCTAGCCTGGAAAGCTGTTGCTCAGCCTCATCTGCCCACGGCACTGCTCGCACAGAGGCACAGAGACTGGGGCTGCTTGCTTGTCTTGCCACCTCAAACTTCAAACGTAGCTTATGGGGTCCGTGCCGAGAGCCTGCGGCAGCCCTGCTCCGAAAATGCGAACGTCTGCAGATAGCTGGCAGGCAGAAGGGGCTAGCCTGGAAAGCTGTTGCTCAGCCTCACCTGCCCACGGCACTGCTCGCACAGAGGCACAGAGACTGGGGCTGCTTGCTTGTCTTGCCACCTCAAACTTCAAACATATCTTATGGGGTCCGTGCCGGGAGTCTGCGGCAGCCCTGCTCCGAAAATGCGAACGTCTGCAGATAGCTGGCAGGCAGAAGGGGCTAGCCTGGAAAGCTGTTGCTCAGCCTCATCTGCCCACGGCACTGCTCGCACAGAGGCACAGAGACTGGGGCTGCTTGCTTGTCTTGCCACCTCAAACTTCAAACGTAGCTTATGGGGTCCGTGCCGAGAGCCTGCATCAGCCCTGCTCCAAAAATGCAAACGTCTGCATATAGATGGCAGGCAGAAGGGGCTAACCTGGAGAGCTGTTGCTTAGCCTCATCTGCCCACGGCACTGCTTGCACAGAGGCACAGAGACTGCGGTTGTCTGCTTGTCTTGCCACCTCAAACTTCAAACGTAACTTATGGGGTCCGTGCCAAGAGCCACCGGCAGCCCTGCTCCGAAAATGCGAACGTCTGCAGATAGCTGGCAGGCAGAAGGGGCTAGCCTGGAAAGCTGTTGCTCAGCCTCATCTGCCCACGGCACTGCTCGCACAGAGGCACAGAGACTGGGGCTGCTTGCTTGTCTTGCCACCTCAAACTTCAAACGTAGCTTATGGGGTCCGTGCCGAGAGCCTGCGGCAGCCCTGCTCCGAAAATGCGAACGTCTGCAGATAGCTGGCAGGCAGAAGGGGCTAGCCTGGAAAGCTGTTGCTCAGCCTCATCTGCCCACGGCACTGCTCGCACAGAGGCACAGAGACTGGGGCTGCTTGCTTGTCTTGCCACCTCAAACTTCAAACGTAGCTTATGGGGTCCATGCCGAGAGCCTGCGGCAGCCCTGCTCCGAAAATGCGAACGTCTGCAGATAGCTGGCAGGCAGAAGGGGCTAGCCTGGAAAGCTGTTGCTCAGCCTCATCTGCCCACGGCACTGCTCGCACAGAGGCACAGAGACTGGGGCTGCTTGCTTGTCTTGCCACCTCAAACTTCAAACATATCTTATGGGTTCCGTGCCGGGAGCCTGCGGCAGCCCTGCTTCGAAAATGCCAACGTCTGCAGATAGCTGGCAGGCAGAAGGGGCTAGCCTGGAAAGCTGTTGCTCAGCCTCATCTGCCCACGGCACTGCTCGCACAGAGGCACAGAGACTGGGGCTGCTTGCTTGTCTTGCCACCTCAAACTTCAAACGTAGCTTATGGGGTCCGTGCCGAGAGCCTGCATCAGCCCTGCTCCAAAAATGCAAACGTCTGCATATAGATGGCAGGCAGAAGGGGCTAACCTGGAGAGCTGTTGCTTAGCCTCATCTGCCCACGGCACTGCTTGCACAGAGGCACAGAGACTGCGGTTGTCTGCTTGTCTTGCCACCTCAAACTTCAAACGTAGCTTATGGGGTCCGTGCCGAGAGCCTGCGGCAGCCCTGCTCCGAAAATGCGAACGTCTGCAGATAGCTGGCAGGCAGAAGGGGCTAGCCTGCAAAGCTGTTGCTCAGCCTCATCTGCGCACGGCACTGCTCGCACAGAGGCACAAATACTCGGGCTACTTGCTTGTCTTGCAACCTCAAACTTCAAACGTATCTTATGGGGACCATGCCGGGAGCCTGCGGCAGCCCTGCTCTGAAAATGCGAACGTCTGCAGATAGCTGGCAGGCAGAAGGTACTAGCCTGGAAACCTGTTACTCAGCCTCATCTATCCACGGCACTGCTCGCACAGAGGCACAGAGACTGGGGCTACTTGCTTGTCTTGCCACCTCAAACTTCAAACGTAGCTTATGGGGTCCGTGCCGAGAGCCTGCGGCAGCCCTGCTCCGAAAATGCGAACGTCTGCAGATAGCTGGCAGGCAGAAGGGGCTAGCCTGGAAAGCTGTTGCTCAGCCTCATCTGCCCACGGCACTGCTCGCACAGAGGCACAGAGACTGGGGCTGCTTGCTTGTCTTCACACCTCAAACTTCAAACGTAGTTTATGGGGTCCGTGTCGGGAGCCTGCGGCAGCCATGCCCCAAAAAAGCGAACGTCTGCAGATAGCTGGCAGCCAGAAGGGGCTAGCCTGGAAAGCTGTTGCTCAGCCTCATCTGCCCACGGCACTGCTCGCACAGAGGCACAGAGACTGGGGCTGCTTGCTTGTCTTGCAACCTCAAACTTCAAACGTAGCTTATGGGGTCCGGGCCAAGAGCTTGCGGAAGCCCTGCTCCAAAAATGCAAACATCTGCATATAGATGGCAGGCAGAAGAGGCTAACCTGGAGAGCTGTTGCTCAGCCTCATCTGCCCACGGCACTGCTCGCACAGAGGCACAGAGACTGGGGTTGTCTGCTTGTCTTGCCACCTCAAACTTCAAACGTAGCTTATGGGGTCCGTGCCGAGACCCTGCGGAAGCCCTGCTCCGAAAAAACCAACGTCTGCAGATAGCTGGCAGGCAGAAGGGGCTAGCCTGGAAAGCTGTTGCTCAGCCTCATCTGCCCACGGCACTGCTCGCACAGAGGCACAGAGACTGGGGCTGCTTGCTTGTCTTGCCACCTCAAACTTCAAACGTAGCTTATGGGGTCCGTGCCAAGAGCCTGCGGCAGCCCTGCTCCAAAAATGCAAACGTCTGCATATAGCTGGCAGGCAGAAGGGGCTAACAGGGAGAGCTGTTGCTTAGCCTCATCTGCCCACGGCACTGCTTGCACAGAGGCACAGAGACTGGGGTTGTCTGCTTGTCTTGCCACCTCAAACTTCAAACGTAGCTTATGGTGTCCGTGCCGAGAGCCTGCGGCAGCCCTGCTCCGAAAATGCCAACGTCTGCAGATAGCTGGCAGGCAGAAGGGGCTAGCCTGGAAAGCTGTTGCTCAGCCTCATCTGCCCACGGCACTGCTCGCACAGAAGCACAGAGACTGGGGCTGCTTGCTTGTCTTGCCACCTCAAACTTCAAACGTAACTTATGGGGTCCGTGCCAAGAGCCACCGGCAGCCCTGCTCCGAAAATGCGAACGTCTGCAGATAGCTGGCAGGCAGAAGGGGCTAGCCTGGAAAGCTGTTGCTCAGCCTCATCTGCCCACGGCACTGCTCGCACAGAGGCACAGAGACTGGGGCTGCTTGCTTGTCTTGCCACCTCAAACTTCAAACGTAGCTTATGGGGTCCGTGACGAGAGCCTGCGGCAGCCCTGCTCCGAAAATGCGAACGTCTGCAGATAGCTGGCAGGCAGAAGGGGCTAGTCTGGAAAGCTGTTGCTCAGCCTCATCTGCCCACGGCACTGCTCGCACAGAGGCACAGAGACTGGGGCTGCTTGCTTGTCTTGCCACCTCAAACTTCAAACGTAGCTTATGGGGTCCGTGCCGAGAGCCTGCGGCAGCCCTGCTCCGAAAATGCGAACGTCTGCAGATAGCTGGCAGGCAGAAGGGGCTAGCCTGGAAAGCTGTTGCTCAGCCTCATCTGCCCACGGCACTGCTCGCACAGAGGCACAGAGACTGGGGCTGCTTGCTTGTCTTGCCACCTCAAACTTCAAACATATCTTATGGGGTCCGTGCCGGGAGCCTGCGGCAGCCCTGCTCCGAAAATGCGAACGTCTGCAGATAGCTGGCAGGCAGAAGGGGCTAGCCTGGAAAGCTGTTGCTCAGCCTCATCTGCCCACGGCACTGCTCGCACAGAGGCACAGAGACTGGGGCTGCTTGCTTGTCTTGCCACCTCAAACTTCAAACGTAGCTTATGGGGTCCGTGCCGAGAGCCTGCATCAGCCCTGCTCCAAAAATGCAAACGTCTGCATATAGATGGCAGGCAGAAGGGGCTAACCTGGAGAGCTGTTGCTTAGCCTCATCTGCCCACGGCACTGCTTGCACAGAGGCACAGAGACTGGGGTTGTCTGCTTGTCTTGCCACCTCAAACTTCAAACGTAGCTTATGGGGTCCGTGCCGAGAGCCTGCGGCAGCCCTGCTCCGAAAATGCGAACGTCTGCAGATAGCCGGCAGGCAGAAGGGGCTAGCCTGGAAAGCTGTTGCTCAGCCTCATCTGCGCACGGCACTGCTCGCACAGAGGCACAAATACTCGGGCTACTTGCTTGTCTTGCAACCTCAAACTTCAAACGTATCTTATGGGGACCATGCCGGGAGCCTGCGGCAGCCCTGCTCTGAAAATGCGAACGTCTGCAGATAGCTGGTAGGCAGAAGGTACTAGCCTGGAAACCTGTTACTCAGCCTCATCTATCCACGGCACTGCTCGCACAGAGGCACAGAGACTGGGGCTACTTGCTTGTCTTGCCACCTCAAACTTCAAACGTAGCTTATGGGGTCCGTGCCGAGAGCCTGCGGCAGCCCTGCTCCGAAAATGCGAACGTCTGCAGATAGCTGGCAGGCAGAAGGGGCTAGCCTGGAAAGCTGTTGCTCAGCCTCATCTGCCCACGGCACTGCTCGCACAGAGGCACAGAGACTGGGGCTGCTTGCTTGTCTTGCAACCTCAAACTTCAAACGTAGCTTATGGGGTCCGTGCCAAGAGCTTGCGGAAGCCCTGCTCCAAAAATGCAAACATCTGCATATAGATGGCAGGCAGAAGAGGCTAACCTGGAGAGCTGTTGCTCAGCCTCATCTGCCCACGGCACTGCTCGCACAGAGGCACAGAGACTGGGGTTGTCTGCTTGTCTTGCCACCTCAAACTTCAAACGTAGCTTATGGGGTCCGTGCCGAGACCCTGCGGCAGCCCTGCTTCGAAAAAACCAACGTCTGCAGATAGCTGGCAGGCAGAAGGGGCTAGCCTGGAAAGCTGTTGCTCAGCCTCATCTGCCCACGGCACTGCTCGCACAGAGGCACAGAGACTGGGGCTGCTTGCTTGTCTTGCCACCTCAAACTTCAAACGTAGCTTATGGGGTCCGTGCCGAGACCCTGCGGCAGCCCTGCTCCGAAAATGCGAACGTCTGCAGATAGCTGGCAGGCAGAAGGGGCTAGCCTGGAAAGCTGTTGCTCAGCCTCATCTGCCCACGGCACTGCTCGCACAGAGGCACAGAGACTGGGGCTGCTTGCTTGTCTTGCCACCTCAAAATTCAAACGTAGCTTATGGGGTCCGTGCCAAGAGCCTACGGCAGCCCTGCTCCAAAAATGCAAACGTCTGCATATAGCTGGCAGGCAGAAGGGGCTAACCTGGAGAGCTGTTGCTTAGCCTCATCTGCCCACGGCACTGCTTGCACAGAGGCACAGAGACTGGGGTTGTCTGCTTGTCTTGCCACCTCAAACTTCAAACGTAGCTTATGGGGTCCGTGCCGAGAGCCTGCGGCAGCCCTGCTCCGAAAATGCCAACGTCTGCAGATAGCTGGCAGGCAGAAGGGGCTAGCCTGGAAAGCTGTTGCTCAGCCTCATCTGCCCACGGCACTGCTCGCACAGAGGCACAGAGACTGGGGCTGCTTGCTTGTCTTGCCACCTCAAACTTCAAACGTAACTTATGGGGTCCGTGCCAAGAGCCACCGGCAGCCCTGCTCCGAAAATGCGAACGTCTGCAGATAGCTGGCAGGCAGAAGGGGCTAGCCTGGAAAGCTGTTGCTCAGCCTCATCTGCCCACGGCACTGCTCGCACAGAGGCACAGAGACTGGGGCTGCTTGCTTGTCTTGCCACCTCAAACTTCAAACGTAGCTTATGGGGTCCGTGCCGGGAGCCTGCGGCAGCCCTGCTCCGAAAATGCGAACGTCTGCAGATAGCTGGCAGGCAGAAGGGGCTAGCCTGGAAAGCTGTTGCTCAGCCTCATCTGCCCACGGCACTGCTCGCACAGAGGCACAGAGACTGGGGCTGCTTGCTTGTCTTGCCACCTCAAACTTCAAACATATCTTATGGGGTCCGTGCCGGGAGCGTGCGGCAGCCCTGCTCCGAAAATGCCAACGTCTGCAGATAGCTGGCAGGCAGAAGGGGCTAGCCTGGAAAGCTGTTGCTCAGCCTCATCTGCCCATGGCACTGCTCGCACAGAGGCACAGAGACTGGGGCTGCTTGCTTGTCTTGCCACCTCAAACTTCAAACGTAGCTTATGGGGTCCGTGCCGAGAGCCTGCGGCAGCACTGCTCCAAAAATGCAAACGTCTGCAGATAGCTGGCAGGCAGAAGGGGCTAGCCTGGAAAGCTGTTGCTCAGCCTCATCTGCCCACGGCACTGCTCGCACAGAGGCACAGAGACTGGGGCTGCTTGCTTGTCTTGCCACCTCAAAATTCAAACGTAGCTTATGGGGACCATTCCGGGAGCCTGCGGCAGCCCTGCTCTGAAAATGCGAACGTCTGCAGATAGCTGGGGGCAGAAGGGGCTAGCCTGGAAAGCTGTTACTCAGCCTCATCTACCCATGGCACTACTCGCACAGAGGCACAGAGACTGGGGCTGCTTGCTTGTCTTGCCACCTCAAACTTCAAACGTAGCTTATGGGGTCCGTGCCGGGAGCCTCCAGCAGCCCTGCTCCAAAAATGAGAACGTCTGCATATAGACGGCAGGCAGAAGGGGCTAACCTGGAGTGCTGTTGCTTAGCCTCATCTGCCCACGGCACTGCTCGCACAGAGGCACAGAGACTGGGGTTGTCTGCTTGTCTTGCCACCTCAAACTTCAAACGTAGCTTATGGGGTCCGTGCCGAGACCCTGCGGCAGCCCTGCTCCGAAAAAACCAACGTCTGCAGATAGCTGGCAGGCAGAAGGGGCTAGCCTGGAAAGCTGTTGCTCAGCCTCATCTGCCCACGGCACTGCTCGCACAGAGGCACAGAGACTGGGGCTGCTTGCTTGTCTTGCCACCTCAAACTTCAAACGTAGCTTATGGGGTCCGTGCCGAGACCCTGCGGCAGCCCTGCTCCGAAAATGCGAACGTCTGCAGATAGCTGGCAGGCAGAAGGGGCTAGCCTGGAAAGCTGTTGCTCAGCCTCATCTGCCCACGGCACTGCTCGCACAGAGGCACAGAGACTGGGGCTGCTTGCTTGTCTTGCCACCTCAAACTTCAAACGTAGCTTATGGGGTCCGTGCCAAGAGCCTGCGGCAGCCCTGCTCCAAAAATGCAAACGTCTGCATATAGCTGGCAGGCAGAAGGGGCTAACCTGGAGAGCTGTTGCTTAGCCTCATCTGCCCACGGCACTGCTTGCACAGAGGCACAGAGACTGGGGTTGTCTGCTTGTCTTGCCACCTCAAACTTCAAACGTAGCTTATGGTGTCCGTGCCGAAAGCCTGCGGCAGCCCTGCTCCGAAAATGCCAACGTCTGCAGATAGCTGGCAGGCAGAAGGGGCTAGCCTGGAAAGCTGTTGCTCAGCCTCATCTGCCCACGGCACTGCTCGCACAGAGGCACAGAGAGTGGGGCTGCTTGCTTGTCTTGCCACCTCAAACTTCAAACGTAGCTTATGGGGTCCGTGCCGGGAGCCACCGCCACCCCTGCTCCGAAAATGCGAACGTCTGCAGATAGCTGGCAGGCAGAAGGGGCTAGCCTGGAAAGCTGTTGCTCAGCCTCATCTGCCCACGGCACTGCTCGCACAGAGGCACAGAGACTGGGGCTGCTTGCTTGTCTTGCCACCTCAAACTTCAAACGTAGCTTATGGGGTCCGTGCCGAGAGCCTGCGGCAGCCCTGCTCCGAAAATGCGAACGTCTGCAGATAGCTGGCAGGCAGAAGGGGCTAGCCTGGAAAGCTGTTGCTCAGCCTCATCTGCCCACGGCACTGCTCGCACAGAGGCACAGAGACTGGGGCTGCTTGCTTGTCTTGCCACCTCAAACTTCAAACGTAGCTTATGGGGTCCGTGCCGGGAGCCACCGGCACCCCTGCTCCGAAAATGCGAACGTCTGCAGATAGCTGGCGGGCAGAACGGGCTAGCCTGGAAAGCTGTTGCTCAGCCTCATCTGCCCACGGCACTGCTCGCACAGAGGCACAGAGACTGGGGCTGCTTGCTTGTCTTGCCACCTCAAACTTCAAACGTAGCTTATGGGGTCCGTGCCGAGAGCCTGCGGCAGCACTGCTCCAAAAATGCAAACGTCTGCATATAGATGGCAGGCAGAAGGGGCTAACCTGGAGAGCTGTTGCTCAGCCTCATCTGCCCACGGCACTGCTTGCACAGAGGCACAGAGACTGGGGTTGTCTGCTTGTCTTGCCACCTCAAACTTCAAACGTAGCTTATGGGGTCCGTGCCGAGACCCTGCGGCAGCCCTGCTCCGAAAATGCGAGCGTCTGCAGATAGCTGGCAGGCAGAAGGGGCTAGCCTGGAAAGCTGTTGCTCAGCCTCATCTGCCCACGGCACTGCTCGCACAGAGGCACAGAGACTGGGGCTGCTTGCTTGTCTTGCCACCTCAAACTTCAAACGTAGCTTATGGGGTCCGTGTCGGGACCCTGCGGCAGCCCTGCTCCGAAAATGCGAACGTCTGCAGATAGCTGGCAGGCAGAAGGGGCTAGCCTGGAAAGCTGTTGCTCAGCCTCATCTGCCCACGGCACTGCTCGCACAGAGGCACAGAGACTGGGGCTGCTTGCTTGTCTTGCCACCTCAAACTTCAAACGTAGCTTATGGGGTCCGTGCCGAGAACCTGCGGTAGCCCTGCTCCAAAAATGCAAACATCTGCAGATAGCTGGCAGGCAGAAGGGGCTAGCCTGGAAAGCTGTTGCTCAGCCTCATCTGCCCACGGCACTGCTCGCACAGAGGCACAGAGACTGGGGCTGCTTGCTGGTATTGCCACCTCAAACTTCAAACGTAGCTTATGGGGTCTGTGCCGGGAGTCTCCGGAAGCCCTGCTCCGAAAATGCTAACGTCTGCAGATAGCTGGCAGGCAGAAGGGGCTAGCCTGGAAAGCTGTTGCTCAGCCTCATCTGCGCACGGCACTGCTCGCACAGAGGCACAGATACTCGTGCTACTTGCTTGTCTTGCCACCTCAAACTTCAAACGTAGCTTATGGGGACCATGCCGGGAGCCTGCGGCAGCCCTGCTCTGAAAATGCGAACGTCTGCAGATAGATGGCGGGCAGAAGGTGCTAGCCTGGAAAGCTGTTACTCAGCCTCATCTACCCATGGCACTGCTCGCACAGAGGCACAGAGACTGGGGCTGCTTGCTTGTCTTGCCACCTCAAACTTCAAACGTATCTTATGGGGTCCGTGCCGGGAGCCTGCGGCAGACCTGCTCCGAAAATGCGAACGTCTGCAGATAGCTGGCGGGCAGAAGGGGCTAGCCTGGAAAGCTGTTGCTCAGCCTCATCTGCCCACGGCACTGCTCGCACAGAGGCACAGAGACTGGGGCTGCTTGCTTGTCTTGCCACCTCAAACTTCAAACGTAGCTTATGGGGTCCATGTCGGGACCCTGCGGCAGCCCTGCTCCGAAAATGCGAACGTCTGCAGATAGCTGGCAGGCAGAAGGGGCTAGCCTGGAAAGCTGTTGCTCAGCCTCATCTGCGCACGGCACTGCTCGCACAGAGGCACAAATACTCGGGCTACTTGCTTGTCTTGCAACCTCAAACTTCAAACGTAGCTTATGGGGACCATGCCGGGAGCCTGCGGCAGCCCTGCTCTGAAAATGCGAACGTCTGCAGATAGATGGCGGGCAGAAGGTACTAGCCTGGTAACCTGTTACTCAGCCTCATCTATCCACGCCACTGCTCGCACAGAGGCACAGAGACTGGGGCTACTTGCTTGTCTTGCCACCTCAAACTTCAAACGTAGCTTATGGGGTCCGTGCCGAGAGCCTGCGGCAGCCCTGCTCCGAAAATGCGAACGTCTGCAGATAGCTGGCAGGCAGAAGGGGCTAGCCTGGAAAGCTGTTGCTCAGCCTCATCTGCCCACGGCACTGCTCGCACAGAGGCACAGAGACTGGGGTTGCTTGCTTGTCTTCACACCTCAAACTTCAAACGTAGTTTATGGGGTCCGTGTCGGGAGCCTGCGGCAGCCATGCCCCAAAAAAGCGAACGTCTGCAGATAGCTGGCAGCCAGAAGGGGCTAGCCTGGAAAGCTGTTGCTCAGCCTCATCTGCCCACGGCACTGCTCGCACAGAGGCACAGAGACTGGGGCTGCTTGCTTGTCTTCCCACCTCAAACTTCAAACGTAGCTTATGGGGTCCGTGCCGAGAGCCTGCGGCAGCCCTGCTCCGAAAATGCGAACGTCTGCAGATAGCTGGCAGGCAGAAGGGGCTAGCCTGGAAAGCTGTTGCTCAGCCTCATCTGCCCACGGCACTGCTCGCACAGAGGCACAGAGACTGGGGCTGCTTGCTGGTATTGCCACCTCAAACTTCAAACGTAGCTTATGGGGTCTGTGCCGGGAGTCTCCGGAAGCCCTGCTCCGAAAATGCTAACGTCTGCAGATAGCTGGCAGGCAGAAGGGGCTAGCCTGGAAAGCTGTTGCTCAGCCTCATCTGCGCACGGCACTGCTCGCACAGAGGCACAGATACTCGGGCTACTTGCTTGTCTTGCCACCTCAAACTTCAAACGTAGCTTATGGGGACCATGCCGGGAGCCTGCGGCAGCCCTGCTCTGAAAATGCGAACGTCTGCAGATAGATGGCGGGCAGAAGGTGCTAGCCTGGAAAGCTGTTACTCAGCCTCATCTACCCATGGCACTGCTCGCACAGAGGCACAGAGACTGGGGCTGCTTGCTTGTCTTGCCACCTCAAACTTCAAACGTATCTTATGGGGTCCGTGCCGGGAGCCTGCGGCAGCCCTGCTCCGAAAATGCGAACGTCTGCAGATAGCTGGCGGGCAGAAGGGGCTAGCCTGGAAAGCTGTTGCTCAGCCTCATCTGCCCACGGCACTGCTCGCACAGAGGCACAGAGACTGGGGCTGCTTGCTTGTCTTGCCACCTCAAACTTCAAACGTAGCTTATGGGGTCCGTGCCGGGAGCCTGCGGCAGCCCTGCTCCAAAAATGCGAACGTCTGCAGATAGCTGGCAGGCAGAAGGGGCTAGCCTGGAACGCTGTTGCTCAGCCTCATCTGCCCACGGCACTGCTCGCACAGAGGCACAGAGACTGGGGCTGCTTGCTTGTCTTGCCACCTCAAACTTCAAACATATCTTATGCGGTCCGTGCCGGGAGCCTGCGGCAGCCCTGCTCCGAAAATGCCAACGTCTGCAGATAGCTGGCAGGCAGAAGGGGCTAGCCTGGAAAGCTGTTGCTCAGCCTCATCTGCCCACGGCACTGCTCGCACAGAGGCACAGAGACTGGGGCTGCTTGCTTGTCTTGCCACCTCAAACTTCAAACGTAGCTTATGGGGTCCGTGCCGAGAGCCTGCATCAGCCCTGCTCCAAAAATGCAAACGTCTGCATATAGATGGCAGGCAGAAGGGGCTAACCTGGAGAGCTGTTGCTTAGCCTCATCTGCCCACGGCACTGCTTGCACAGAGGCACAGAGACTGGGGTTGTCTGCTTGTCTTGCCACCTCAAACTTCAAACGTAGCTTATGGGGTCCGTGCCGAGAGCCTGCGGCAGCCCTGCTCCGAAAATGCGAACGTCTGCAGATAGCTGGCAGGCAGAAGGGGCTAGCCTGGAAAGCTGTTGCTCAGCCTCATCTGCGCACGGCACTGCTCGCACAGAGGCACAAATACTCGGGCTACTTGCTTGTCTTGCAACCTCAAACTTCAAACGTAGCTTATGGGGACCATGCCGGGAGCCTGCGGCAGCCCTGCTCTGAAAATGCGAACGTCTGCAGGTAGATGGCGGGCAGAAGGTACTAGCCTGGAAACCTGTTACTCAGCCTCATCTATCCACGGCACTGCTCGCACAGAGGCACAGAGACTGGGGCTACTTGCTTGTCTTGCCACCTCAAACTTCAAACGTAGCTTATGGGGTCCGTGCCGAGAGCCTGCGGCAGCCCTGCTCCGAAAATGCGAACGTCTGCAGATAGCTGGCAGGCAGAAGGGGCTAGCCTGGAAAGCTGTTGCTCAGCCTCATCTGCCCACGGCACTGCTCGCACAGAGGCACAGAGACTGGGGTTGCTTGCTTGTCTTCACACCTCAAACTTCAAACGTAGTTTATGGGGTCCGTGTCGGGAGCCTGCGGCAGCCATGCCCCAAAAAAGCGAACGTCTGCAGATAGCTGGCAGCCAGAAGGGGCTAGCCTGGAAAGCTGTTGCTCAGCCTCATCTGCCCACGGCACTGCTCGCACAGAGGCACAGAGACTGGGGCTGCTTGCTTGTCTTCCCACCTCAAACTTCAAACGTAGCTTATGGGGTCCGTGCCGAGAACCTGCGGTAGCCCTGCTCCAAAAATGCAAACGTCTGCAGATAGCTGGTAGGCAGAAGGGGCTAGCCTGGAAAGCTGTTGCTCAGCCTCATCTGCCCACGGCACTGCTCGCACAGAGGCACAGAGACTGGGGCTGCTTGCTTGTCTTGCCACCTCAAACTTCAAACGTAGATTATGGGGTCCGTGCCGAGAGCCTGCGGCAGACCTGCTCCGAAAATGCCAACGTCTGCAGATAGATGGCGGGCAGAAGGGGCTAGCCTGGAAAGCTGTTGCTCAGCCTCATCTGCCCACGGCACTGCTCGCACAGAGGCACAGAGACTGGGGCTGCTTGCTGGTATTGCCACCTCAAACTTCAAACGTAGCTTATGGGGTCTGTGCCGGGAGTCTCCGGAAGCCCTGCTCCGAAAATGCTAACGTCTGCAGATAGCTGGCAGGCAGAAGGGGCTAGCCTGGAAAGCTGTTGCTCAGCCTCATCTGCGCACGGCACTGCTCGCACAGAGGCACAGATACTCGGGCTACTTGCTTGTCTTGCCACCTCAAACTTCAAACGTAGCTTATGGGGTCCGTGCCGAGAGCCTGCGGCAGCCCTGCTCCGAAAATGCGAACGTCTGCAGATAGCTGGCAGGCAGAAGGGGCTAGCCTGGAAAGCTGTTGCTCAGCCTCATCTGCCCACGGCACTGCTCGCACAGAGGCACAGAGACTGGGGCTGCTTGCTTGTCTTGCCACCTCAAACTTCAAACGTAGCTTATGGGGTCCGTGCCGAGAGCCTGCGGCAGTCCTGCTCCGAAAATGCGAACGTCTGCAGATAGCTGGCAGGCAGAAGGGGCTAGCCTGGAAAGCTGTTGCTCAGCCTCATCTGCCCACGGCACTGCTCGCACAGAGGCACAGAGACTGGGGCTGCTTGCTGGTATTGCCACCTCAAACTTCAAACGTAGCTTATGGGGTCTGTGCCGGGAGTCTCCGGAAGCCCTGCTCCGAAAATGCTAACGTCTGCAGATAGCTGGCAGGCAGAAGGGGCTAGCCTGGAAAGCTGTTGCTCAGCCTCATCTGCGCACGGCACTGCTCGCACAGAGGCACAGATACTCGGGCTACTTGCTTGTCTTGCCACCTCAAACTTCAAACGTAGCTTATGGGGTCCGTGCCGAGAGCCTGCATCAGCCCTGCTCCAAAAATGCAAACGTCTGCATATAGATGGCAGTCAGAAGGGTCTAACCTGGAGAGCTGTTGCTTAGCCTCATCTGCCCACGGCACTGCTTGCACAGAGGCACAGAGACTGGGGTTGTCTGCTTGTCTTGCCACCTCAAACTTCAAACGTAGCTTATGGGGTCCGTGCCGAGAGCCTCCGGCAGCCCTGCTCCGAAAATGCGAACGTCTGCAGATAGCCGGCAGGCAGAAGGGGCTAGCCTGGAAAGCTGTTGCTCAGCCTCATCTGCGCACGGCACTGCTCGCACAGAGGCACAAATACTCGGGCTACTTGCTTGTCTTGCAACCTCAAACTTCAAACGTAGCTTATGGGGACCATGCCGGGAGCCTGCGGCAGCCCTGCTCTGAAAATGCGAACGTCTGCAGATAGATGGCGGGCAGAAGGTACTAGCCTGGAAACCTGTTACTCAGCCTCATCTATCCACGGCACTGCTCGCACAGAGGCACAGAGACTGGGGCTACTTGCTTGTCTTGCCACCTCAAACTTCAAACGTAGCTTATGGGGTCCGTGCCGAGAGCCTGCGGCAGCCCTGCTCCGAAAATGCGAACGTCTGCAGATAGCTGGCAGGCAGAAGGGGCTAGCCTGGAAAGCTGTTGCTCAGCCTCATCTGCCCACGGCACTGCTCGCACAGAGGCACAGAGACTGGGGTTGCTTGCTTGTCTTCACACCTCAAACTTCAAACGTAGTTTATGGGGTCCGTGTCGGGAGCCTGCGGCAGCCATGCCCCAAAAAAGCGAACGTCTGCAGATAGCTGGCAGCCAGAAGGGGCTAGCCTGGAAAGCTGTTGCTCAGCCTCATCTGCCCACGGCACTGCTCGCACAGAGGCACAGAGACTGGGGCTGCTTGCTTGTCTTCCCACCTCAAACTTCAAACGTAGCTTATGGGGTCCGTGCCGAGAACCTGCGGTAGCCCTGCTCCAAAAATGCAAACGTCTGCAGATAGCTGGCAGGCAGAAGGGGCTAGCCTGGAAAGCTGTTGCTCAACCTCATCTGCCCACGGCACTGCTCGCACAGAGGCACAGAGACTGGGGCTGCTTGCTTGTCTTGCCACCTCAAACTTCAAACGTAGATTATGGGGTCCGTGCCGGGAGCCTGCGGCAGCCCTGCTCCGAAAATGCCAACGTCTGCAGATAGATGGCGGGCAGAAGGGGCTAGCCTGGAAAGCTGTTGCTCAGCCTCATCTGCCCACGGCACTGCACGCACAGAGGCACAGAGACTGGGGCTGCTTGCTTGTCTTGCCACCTCAAACTTCAAACGTAGCTTATGGGGTCCGTGCCAAGAGCTTGCGGAAGCCCTGCTCCAAAAATGCAAACATCTGCATATAGATGGGAGGCAGAAGAGGCTAACCTGGAGAGCTGTTGCTTAGCCTCATCTGCCCACGGCACTGCTTGCACAGAGGCACAGAGACTGGGGTTGTACGCTTGTCTTGCCACCTCAAACTTCAAACGTAGCTTATGGGGTCCGTGCCGAGAGCCTGCGGCAGCCCTGCTCCGAAAATGCCAACGTCTGCAGATAGCTGGCAGGCAGAAGGCGCTAGCCTGGAAAGCTGTTGCTCAGCCTCATCTGCCCACGGCACTGCTCGCACAGAGGCACAGAGACTGGGGCTGCTTGCTTGTCTTGCCACCTCAAACTTCAAACGTAACTTATGGGGTCCGTGCCAAGAGCCACCGGCACCCCTGCTCCGAAAATGCGAACGTCTGCAGATAGCTGGCGGGCAGAAGGGGCTAGCCTGGAAAGCTGTTGCTCAGCCTCATCTGCCCACGGCACTGCTCGCACAGAGGCACAGAGACTGGGGCTGCTTGCTTGTCTTGCCACCTCAAACTTCAAACGTAGCTTATGGGGTCCGTGCCGGGAGCCACCGGCAGCCCTGCTCCGAAAATGCGAACGTCTGCAGATAGCTGGCAGGCAGAAGGGGCTAGCCTGGAAAGCTGTTGCTCAGCCTCATCTGCCCACGGCACTGCTCGCACAGAGGCACAGAGACTGGGGCTGCTTGCTTGTCTTGCCACCTCAAACTTCAAACGTAGCTTATGGGGTCCGTGCCGAGACCCTGCGGCAGCCCTGCTCCGAAAATCCGAACGTCTGCATATAGATGGCAGGCAGAAGGGGCTAACCTGGAGAGCTGTTGCTTAGCCTCATCTGCCCACGGCACTGCTTGCACAGAGGCACAGAGACTGAGGTTGTCTGCTTGTCTTGCCACCTCATAGTTCAAACGTAGCTTATGGGGTCCGTGCCAAGAGCATGTGGCAGCCCTGCTCCGAAAATGCGAACGTCTGCAGATAGGTGGCAGGCAGAAGGGGCTAGCCTGGAAAGCTGTTGCTCAGCCTCATCTGCCCACGGCACTGCTCGCACAGAGGCACAGAGACTGGGGCTGCTTGCTTGTCTTGCCACCTCAAACTTCAAACGTAGCTTATGGGGACCATGCCGGGAGCCTGCGGCAGCCCTGCTCCGAAAATGCGAACGTCTGCAGATAGCTGGCAGGCAGAAGGGGCTAGCCTGGAAAGCTGTTGCTCAGCCTCATCTGCGCACGGCACTGCTCACACAGAGGCACAGATACTCGGGCTACTTGCTTGTCTTGCCACCTCAAACTTCAAACGTAGCTTATGGGGACCATGCCGGGAGCCTGCGGCAGCCCTGCTCTGAAAATGCGAACGTCTGCAGATAGATGGCGGGCAGAAGGTGCTAGCCTGGAAAGCTGTTACTCAGCCTCATCTACCCATGGCACTGCTCGCACAGAGGCACAGAGACTGGGGCTGCTTGCTTGTCTTGCCACCTCAAACTTCAAACGTATCTTATGGGGTCCGTGCCGGGAGCCTGCGGAAGCCCTGCTCCGAAAATGCCAACGTCTGCAGATAGCTGGCAGGCAGAAGGGGCTAGCCTGGAAAGCTGTTGCTCAGCCTCATCTGCCCACGGCACTGCTCGCACAGAGGCACAGAGACTGGGGCTGCTTGCTTGTCTTGCCACCTCAAACTTCAAACGTAACTTATGGGGTCCGTGTCGGGACCCTGCGGCAGCCCTGCTCCGAAAATGCGAACGTCTGCAGATAGCTGGCAGGCAGAAGGGGCTAGCCTGGAAAGCTGTTGCTCAGCCTCATCTGCGCACGGCACTGCTCGCACAGAGGCACAGATACTCGGGCTACTTGCTTGTCTTGCCACCTCAAACTTCAAACGTAGCTTATGGGGACCATGCCGGGAGCCTGCGGCAGCCCTGCTCTGAAAATGCGAACGTCTGCAGATAGATGGCGGGCAGAAGGTGCTAGCCTGGAAAGCTGTTACTCAGCCTCATCTGCCCATGGCACTGCTCGCACAGAGGCACAGAGACTGGGGCTGCTTGCTTGTCTTGCCACCTCAAACTTCAAACGTATCTTATGGGGTCCGTGCGAGAGCCTGCGGCAGCCCTGCTCCAAAAATGCGAACGTCTGCAGATAGCTGGCGGGCAGAAGGGGCTAGCCTGGAAAGCTGTTGCTCAGCCTCATCTGCCCACGGCACTGCTCGCACAGAGGCACAGAGACTGGGGCTGCTTGCTTGTCTTGCCACCTCAAACTTCAAACGTATCTTATGGGGTCCGTGCCGGGAGCCTGCGGCAGCCCTGCTCCGAAAATGCCAACGTCTGCAGATAGCTGGCAGGCAGAAGGGGCTAGCCTGGAAAGCTGTTGCTCAGCCTCATCTGCCCACGGCACTGCTCGCACAGAGGCACAGAGACTGGGGCTGCTTGCTTGTCTTGCCACCTCAAACTTCAAACGTAGCTTATGGGGTCCGTGCCGAGAGCCTGCGGCAGCCCTGCTCCAAAAATGCAAACGTCTGCATATAGATGGCAGGCAGAAGGGGCTAACCTGGAGAGCTTTTGCTTAGCCTCATCTGCCCACGGCACTGCTTGCACAGAGGCACAGAGACTGGGGTTGTCTGCTTGTCTTGCCACCTCAAACTTCAAACGTAGCTTATGTGGTCCGTGCCGAGAGCCTGCGGCAGCCCTGCTCCGAAAATGCGAACGTCTGCAGATAGCCGGCAGGCAGAAGGGGCTAGCCTGGAAAGCTGTTGCTCAGCCTCATCTGCCCACGGCACTGCTCGCACAGAGGCACAGAGACTGGGGCTGCTTGCTTGTCTTGCCACCTCAAACTTCAAACGTAGCTTATGGGGTCCGTGCCGAGAGCCTGCGGCAGCCCTGCTCCGAAAATGCGAACGTCTGCAGATAGCTGGCAGGCAGAAGGGGCTAGCCTGGAAAGCTGTTGCTCAGCCTCATCTGCCCACGGCACTGCTCGCACAGAGGCACAGAGACTGGGGCTGCTTGCTTGTCTAGCCACCTCAAACTTCAAACGTAGCTTATGTGGTCTGTGCCGGGAGTCTCCGGTAGCCCTGCTCCGAAAATGCCAACGTCTGCAGATAGCTGGCGGGCAGAAGGGGCTAACCTGGAAAGCTGTTGCTCAGCCTCATCTGCCCACGACACTGCTCGCACAGAGGCACAGAGACTGGGGCTGCTTGCTTGTCTTGCCACCTCAAACTTCAAACGTAGCTTATGGGGTCCGTGTCGGGACCCTGCGGCAGCCCTGCTCCGAAAATGCGAACGTCTGCAGATAGCTGGCAGGCAGAAGGGGCTAGCCTGGAAAGCTGTTGCTCAGCGTCATCTGCGCACGGCACTGCTCGCACAGAGGCACAGATACTCGGGCTACTTGCTTGTCTTGCCACCTCAAACTTCAAACGTAGCTTATGGGGACCATGCCGGGAGCCTGCGGCAGCCCTGCTCTGAAAATGCGAACGTCTGCAGATAGATAGCGGGCAGAAGGTGCTAGCCTGGAAAGCTGTTACTCAGCCTCATCTACCCATGGCACTGCTCGCACAGAGGCACAGAGACTGGGGCTGCTTGCTTGTCTTGCCACCTCAAACTTCAAACGTATCTTATGGGGTCCGTGCCGGGAGCCTGCGGCAGCCCTGCTCCAAAAATGCGAACGTCTGCAGATAGCTGGCGGGCAGAAGGGGCTAGCCTGGAAAGCTGTTGCTCAGCCTCATCTGCCCGCGGCACTGCTCGCACAGAGGCACAGAGACTGGGGCTGCTTGCTTGTCTTGCCACCTCAAACTTCAAACGTAGCTTATGGGGTCCGTGCCGAGAGCCTGCGGCAGCCCTGCTCCAAAAATGCAAACATCTGCATATAGATGGCACGCAGAAGGGGCTAACCTGGAGAGCTGTTGCTTAGCCTCATCTGCCCACGGCACTGCTCGCACAGAGGCACAGAGACTGGGGTTTTCTGCTTGTCTTGCCACCTCAAACTTCAAACGTAGCTTATGGGGTCCGTGCCGAGACCCTGCGGCAGCCCTGCTCCGAATATGCGAACGTCTGCAGATAGCTGGCAGGCAGAAGGGGCTAGCCTGGAAAGCTGTTGCTCAGCCTCATCTGCCCACGGCACTGCTCGCACAGAGGCACAGAGACTGGGGCTGCTTGCTTGTCTTGCCACCTCAAACTTCAAACGTAGCTTATGGGGTCTCTGCCGGGAGTCTCCAGCAGCCCTGCTCCGAAAATGCGAACGTCTGCAGATAGCTGGCAGGCAGAAGGGGCTAGCCTGGAAAGCTGTTGCTCAGCCTCATCTGCCCACGGCACTGCTCGCACAGAGGCACAGAGACTGGGGCTGCTTGCTGGTCTTGCCACCTCAAACTTCAAACGTAGCTTATGGGGTCTGTGCCGGGAGTCTCCGGCAGCCCTGCTCCGAAAATGCCAACGTCTGCAGATAGCTGGCGGGCAGAAGGGGCTAGCCTGGAAAGCTGTTGCTCAGCCTCATCTGCCCACGGCACTGCTCGCACAGAGGCACAGATACTCGGGCTACTTGCTTGTCTTGCCACCTCAAACTTCAAACGTAGCTTATGGGGACCATGCCAGGAGCCTGCGGCAGCCCTGCTCTGAAAATGCGAACGTCTGCAGATAGATGGCGGGCAGAAGGTGCTAGCCTGGAAAGCTGTTACTCAGGCTCATCTCTACCCATGGCACTGCTCGCACAGAGGCACAGAGACTGGGGCTGCTTGCTTGTCTTGCCACCTCAAACTTCAAACGTAGCTTATGGGGTCCGTGCCGAGAGCCTGCGGCAGCCCTGCTCCGAAAATGCCAACGTCTGCAGATAGCTGGCAGGCAGAAGGGGCTAGCCTGGAAAGCTGTTACTCAGCCTCATCTCTACCCATGGCACTGCTCGCACAGAGGCACAGAGACTGGGGCTGCTTGCTTGTCTTGCCACCTCAAACTTCAAACGTAGCTTATGGGGTCCGTGCCGAGAGCCTGCGGCAGCCCTGCTCCAAAAATGCAAACGTCTGCATATAGATGGCAGGCAGAAGGGGCTAACCTGGAGAGCTGTTGCTCAGCCTCATCTGCCCACGGCACTGCTCGCACAGAGGCACAGAGACTGGGGCTGCTTGCTTGTCTTGCCACCTCAAACTTCAAACGTAGCTTATGGGGTCCGTGCCGAGAGCCTGCGGCAGCCCTGCTCCGAAAATGCGAATGTCTGCAGATAGCTGGCGGGCAGAAGGGGCTAGCCTGGAAAGCTGTTGCTCAGCCTCATCTGCCCACGGCACTGCTCGCACAGAGGCACAGAGACTGGGGTTTTCTGCTTGTCTTGCCACCTCAAACTTCAAACGTAGCTTATGGGGTCCGTGCCGAGACCCTGCGGCAGCCCTGCTCCGAAAATGCGAACGTCTGCAGATAGCTGGCAGGCAGAAGGGGCTAGCCTGGAAAGCTGTTGCTCAGCCTCATCTGCCCACGGCACTGCTCGCACAGAGGCACAGAGATTGGGGTTGTCTGCTTGTCTTGCCACCTCAAACTTCAAACGTAGCTTATGGGGTCCGTGCCGAGAGCCTGCGGCAGCCCTGCTCCGAAAAAGCGAACGTCTGCAGATAGCTGGCAGGCAGAAGGGGCTAGCCTGGAAAGCTGTTGCTCAGCCTCATCTGCCCACGGCACTGCTCGCACAGAGGCACAGAGACTGGGGCTGCTTGCTTGTCTTCACACCTCAAACTTCAAACGTAGCTTATGGGGTCTCTGCCGGGAGTCTCCAGCAGCACTGCTCCGAAAATGCGAACGTCTGCAGATAGCTGGCAGGCAGAAGGGGCTAGCCTGGAAAGCTGTTGCTCAGCCTCATCTGCCCACGGCACTGCTCGCACAGAGGCACAGAGACTGGGGCTGCTTGCTGGTCTTGCCACCTCAAACTTCAAACGTAGCTTATGGGGTCTGTGCCGGGAGTCTCCGCCAGCCCTGCTCCGAAAATGCCAACGTCTGCAGATAGCTGGCAGGCAGAAGGGGCTAGCCTGGAAAGCTGTTGCTCAGCCTCATCTGCCCACGGCACTGCTCGCACAGAGGCACAGATACTCGGGCTACTTGCTTGTCTTGCCACCTCAAACTTCAAACGTAGCTTATGGGGACCATGCCGGGAGCCTGCGGCAGCCCTGCTCTGAAAATGCGAACGTCTGCAGATAGATGACGGGCAGAAGGTGCTAGCCTGGAAAGCTGTTACTCAGCCTCATCTACCAATGGCACTGCTCGCACAGAGGCACAGAGACTGGGGCTGCTTGCTTGTCTTGCCAACTCAAACTTCAAACGTAGCTTATGGGGTCTGTGCCGGGAGCCTGCGGCAGCCCTGCTCTGAAAATGCGAACGTCTGCAGATAGCTGGCGGGCAGAAGGGGCTAGCCTGGAAAGCTGTTGCTCAGCCTCATCTGCCCACGGCACTGCTCGCACAGAGGCACAGAGACTGGGGCTGCTTGCTTGTCTTGCCACCTCAAACTTCAAACGTAGCTTATGGGGTCCGTGCCGGGAGCCTGCGGCAGCCCTGCTCCGAAAATGCCAACGTCTGCAGATAGCTGGCAGGCAGAAGGGGCTAGCCTGGAAAGCTGTTGCTCAGCCTCATCTGCCCACGGCACTGCTCGCACAGAGGCACAGAGACTGGGGCTGCTTGCTTGTCTTGCCACCTCAAACTTCAAACGTAGCTTATGGGGTCCGTGCCGAGAGCCTGCATCAGCCCTGCTCCAAAAATGCAAACGTCTGCATATAGATGGCAGGCAGAAGGGGCTAACCTGGAGAGCTGTTGCTTAGCCTCATCTGCCCACGGCACTGCTTGCACAGAGGCACAGAGACTGGGGTTGTCTGCTTGTCTTGCCACCTCAAACTTCAAACGTAGCTTATGGGGTCCGTGCCGAGAGCCTGCGGCAGCCCTGCTCCGAAAATGCGAACGTCTGCAGATAGCCGGCAGGCAGAAGGGGCTAGCCTGGAAAGCTGTTGCTCAGCCTCATCTGCGCACGGCACTGCTCGCACAGAGGCACAGATACTCGGGCTACTTGCTTGTCTTGCAACCTCAAACTTCAAACGTAGCTTATGGGGACCATGCCGGGAGCCTGCGGCAGCCCTGCTCTGAAAATGCGAACGTCTGCAGATAGCTGGCAGGCAGAAGGTACTAGCCTGGAAACCTGTTACTCAGCCTCATCTATCCACGGCACTGCTCGCACAGAGGCACAGAGACTGGGGCTACTTGCTTGTCTTGCCACCTCAAACTTCAAACGTAGCTTATGTGGTCTGTGCCGGGAGTCTCCGGCAGCCCTGCTCCGAAAATGCCAACGTCTGCAGATAGCTGGCGGGCAGAAGGGGCTAGCCTGGAAAGCTGTTGCTCAGCCTCATCTGCCCACGGCACTGCTCGCACAGAGGCACAGAGACTGGGGCTGCTTGCTTGTCTTGCCACCTCAAACTTCAAACGTAGCTTATGGGGTCCGTGTCGGGACCCTGCGGCAGCCCTGCTCCGAAAATGCGAACGTCTGCAGATAGCTGGCAGGCAGAAGGGGCTAGCCTGGAAAGCTGTTGCTCAGCCTCATCTGCGCACGGCACTGCAAGCACAGAGGCACAGAGACTGGGGCTGCTTGCTTGTCTTGCCACCTCAAACTTCAAACGTAGCTTATGGGGACCATGCCGGGAGCCTGCGGCAGCCCTGCTCCAAAAATGCGAACGTCTGCAGATAGCTGGCGGGCAGAAGGGGCTAGCCTGGAAAGCTGTTGCTCAGCCTCATCTGCCCACGGCACTGCTCGCACAGAGGCACAGAGACTGGGGCTGCTTGCTTGTCTTGCCACCTCAAACTTCAAACGTAGCTTATGGGGTCCGTGCCGAGAGCCTGCGGCAGCCCTGCTCCAAAAATGCAAACATCTGCATATAGATGGCAGCCAGAAGGGGCTAGCCTGGAAAGCTGTTGCTCAGCCTCATCTGCCCACGGCACTGCTCGCACAGAGGCACAGAGCCTGGGGCTGCTTGCTTGTCTTCACACCTCAAACTTCGAACGTAGCTTATGGGGTCTCTGCCGGGAGTCTCCAGCAGCCCTGCTCCGAAAATGCGAACGTCTGCAGATAGCTGGCAGGCAGAAGGGGCTAGCCTGGAAAGCTGTTGCTCAGCCTCATCTGCCCACGGCACTGCTCGCACAGAGGCACAGAGACTGGGGCTGCTTGCTGGTCTTGCCACCTCAAACTTCAAACGTAGCTTATGGGGTCTGTGCCGGGAGTCTCCGCCAGCCCTGCTCCGAAAATGCCAACGTCTGCAGATAGCTGGCGGGCAGAAGGGGCTAGCCTGGAAAGCTGTTGCTCAGCCTCATCTGCCCACGGCACTGCTCGCACAGAGGCACAGAGACTGGGACTGCTTGCTTGTCTTGCCACCTCAAACTTCAAACGTAGCTTATGGGGTCCGTGTCGAGACCCTGCGGCAGCCCTGCTCCGCACATGCGAACGTCTGCAGATAGCTGGCGGGCAGAAGGTGCTAGCCTGGAAAGCTGTTGCTCAGCCTCATCTGCCCACGGCACTGCTCGCACAGAGCCACAGAGACTGGGGCTGCTTGCTTGTCTTGACACCTCAAACTTCAAACGTAGCTTATGGGGTCCGTGCCGAGAGCCTGCGGCAGCACTGCTCCAAAAATGCAAACGTCTCCATATAGATGGCAGGCAGAAGGGGCTAACCTGGAGAACTGTTGCTTAGCCTCATCTGCCCACGGCACTGCTCGCACAGAGGCACAGAGACTGGGGTTGTCTGCTTGTCTTGCCACCTCAAACTTCAAATGTAGCTTATGGGGTCCGTGCCGAGAGCCTGCGGCAGCCCTGCTCCGAAAATGCGAACGTCTGCAGCTAGCTGGCAGGCAGAAGGGGCTAGCCTGGAAAGCTGTTGCTCAGCCTCATCTTCCCACGGCACTGCTCGCACAGAGGCACAGAGACTGGGGCTGCTTGCTGGTCTTGCCACCTCAAACTTCAAACGTAGCTTATGGGGTCTGTGCCGGGAGTCTCCGGCAGCCCTGCTCCGAAAATGCGAACGTCTGCAGACAGCTGGCAGGCAGAAGGGGCTAGCCTGGAAAGCTGTTGCTCAGCCTCATCTGCCCACGGCACTGCTCGCACAGAGGCACAGATACTCGGGCTACTTGCTTATCTTGCCACCTCAAACTTCAAACGTAGCTTATGGGGACCATGCCGGGAGCCTGCGGCAGCCCTGCTCTGAAAATGCGAACGTCTGCAGATAGATGGCGGGCAGAAGGTGCTAGCCTGGAAAGCTGTTACTCAGCCTCATCTACCAATGGCACTGCTCGCACAGAGGCACAGAGACTGGGGCTGCTTGCTTGTCTTGCCAACTCAAACTTCAAACGTAGCTTATGGGGTCTGTGCCGGGAGCCTGCGGCAGCCCTGCTCTGAAAATGCGAACGTCTGCAGATAGCTGGCGGGCAGAAGGGGCTAGCCTGGAAAGCTGTTGCTCAGCCTCATCTGCCCACGGCACTGCTCGCACAGAGGCACAGAGACTGGGGCTGCTTGCTTGTCTTGCCACCTCAAACTTCAAACGTAGCTTATGGGGTCCGTGCCGGGAGCCTGCGGCAGCCCTGCTCCGAAAATGCCAACGTCTGCAGATAGCTGGCAGGCAGAAGGGGCTAGCCTGGAAAGCTGTTGCTCAGCCTCATCTGCCCACGGCACTGCTCGCACAGAGGCACAGAGACTGGGGCTGCTTGCTTGTCTTGCCACCTCAAACTTCAAACGTAGCTTATGGGGTCCGTGCCGAGAGCCTGCGGCAGCCCTGCTCCAAAAATGCAAACGTCTGCATATAGATGGCAGGCAGAAGGGGCTAACCTGGAGAGCTGTTGCTTAGCCTCATCTGCCCACGGCACTGCTTGCACAGAGGCACAGAGACTGGGGTTGTCTGCTTGTCTTGCCACCTCAAACTTCAAACGTAGCTTATGGGGTCCGTGCCGAGAGCCTGCGGCAGCCCTGCTCCGAAAATGCGAACGTCTGCAGATAGCCGGCAGGCAGAAGGGGCTAGCCTGGAAAGCTGTTGCTCAGCCTCATCTGCGCACGGCACTGCTCGCACAGAGGCACAGATACTCGGGCTACTTGCTTGTCTTGCAACCTCAAACTTCAAACGTAGCTTATGGGGACCATGCCGGGAGCCTGCGGCAGCCCTGCTCTGAAAATGCGAACGTCTGCAGATAGATGGCGCGCAGAAGGTACTAGCCTGGAAACCTGTTACTCAGCCTCATCTATCCACGGCACTGCTCGCACAGAGGCACAGAGACTGGGGCTACTTGCTTGTCTTGCCACCTCAAACTTCAAACGTAGCTTATGGGGACCATGTCGGGAGCCTGCGGCAGCCCTGCTCTGAAAATGCGAACGTCTGCAGATAGATGGCGGGCAGAAGGTGCTAGCCTGGAAAGCTGTTACTCAGCCTCATCTACCCATGGCACTGCTCGCACAGAGGCACAGAGACTGGGGCTGCTTACTTGTCTTGCCACCTCAAACTTCAAACGTAGCTTATGGGGTCTGTGCCGGGAGCCTGCGGCAGCCCTGCTCTGAAAATGCGAACGTCTGCAGATAGCTGGCGGGCAGAAGGGGCTAGCCTGGAAAGCTGTTGCTCAGCCTCACCTGCCCACGGCACTGCTCGCACAGAGGCACAGAGACTGGGGCTGCTTGCTTGTCTTGCCACCTCAAACTTCAAACGTAGCTTATGGGGTCCGTGCCGAGAGCCTGCGGCACACCTGCTCCAAAAATGCAAACTTCTGCATATAGATGGCAGGCAGAAGGGGCTAACCTGGAGGGCTGTTGCTTAGCCTCATCTGCCCACGGCACTGCTCGCACAGAGGCACAGAGACTGGGGTTGTCTGCTTGTCTTGCCACCTCAAACTTCAAACGTAGCTTATGGGGTCCGTGCCGAGAGCCTGCGGCAGCCCTGCTCCGAAAATGCGAACGTCTGCAGATAGCCGGCAGGCAGAAGGGGCTAGCCTGGAAAGCTGTTGCTCAGCCTCATCTGCGCACGGCACTGCTCGCACAGAGGCACAGATACTCGGGCTACTTGCTTGTCTTGCAAACTCAAACTTCAAACGTAGCTTATGGGGACCATTCCGGGAGCCTGCGGCAGCCCTGCTCTGAAAATGCGAACGTCTGCAGATAGATGGCGCGCAGAAGGTACTAGCCTGGAAACCTGTTACTCAGCCTCATCTATCCACGGCACTGCTCGCACAGAGGCACAGAGACTGGGGCTACTTGCTTGTCTTGCCACCTCAAACTTCAAACGTAGCTTATGGGGACCATGTCGGGAGCCTGCGGCAGCCCTGCTCTGAAAATGCGAACGTCTGCAGATAGATGGCGGGCAGAAGGTGCTAGCCTGGAAAGCTGTTACTCAGCCTCATCTACCCATGGCACTGCTCGCACAGAGGCACAGAGACTGGGGCTGCTTACTTGTCTTGCCACCTCAAACTTCAAACGTAGCTTATGGGGTCTGTGGCGGGAGCCTGCGGCAGCCCTGCTCTGAAAATGCGAACGTCTGCAGATAGCTGGCGGGCAGAAGGGGCTAGCCTGGAAAGCTGTTGCTCAGCCTCACCTGCCCACGGCACTGCTCGCACAGAGGCACAGAGACTGGGGCTGCTTGCTTGTCTTGCCACCTCAAACTTCAAACGTAGCTTATGGGGTCCGTGCCGAGAGCCTGCGGCAGACCTGCTCCAAAAATGCAAACTTCTGCATATAGATGGCAGGCAGAAGGGGCTAACCTGGAGGGCTGTTGCTTAGCCTCATCTGCCCACGGCACTGCTCGCACAGAGGCACAGAGACTGGGGCTGCTTGCTTGTCTTCACACGTCAAATTTCAAACGTAGCTTATGGGGTCCGTGCCGGGAGCCTGCGGCAGCCCTGTTCCGAAAATGCGAACGTCTGCAGATAGCTGGCGGGCAGAAGGGGCTAGCCTGGAAAGCTGTTGCTCAGCCTCATCTGCCCACGACACTGCTCGCACAGAGGCACAGAGACTGGGGCTGCTTGCTTGTCTTGCCACCTCAAACTTCAAACGTAGCTTATGGGGTCCGTGCCAAGAGCCTGCAGCAGCCCTGCTCCGAAAAAGCCAACGTCTGCAGATAGGTGGCAGGCAGAAGGGGCTAGCCTGGAAAGCTGTTGCTCAGCCTCATCTGCCCACGGCACTGCTCGCACAGAGGCACAGAGACTGGGGCTGCTTGCTTGTCTTGCCACCTCAAACTTCAAACGTAGCTTATGGGGCCCGTGCCGAGAGCCTGCATCAGCCCTGCTCCAAAAATGCAAACGTCTGCATATAGATGGCAGGCAGAAGGGGCTAACCTGGAGAGCTGTTGCTTAGCCTCATCTGCCCACGGCACTGCTCGCACAGAGGCACAGAGACTGGGGTTGTCTGCTTGTCTTGCCACCTCAAACTTCAAACGTAGCTTATGGGGTCCGTGCCGGGAGCCTGCGGCAGCCCTGCTCCGAAAATGCGAACGTCTGCAGATAGCTGGCAGGCAGAAGGGGCTAGCCTGGAAAGCTGTTGCTCAGCCTCATCTGCCCACGGCACTGCTCGCACAGAGGCACAGAGACTGGGGCTGCTTGCTTGTCTTGCCACCTCAAACTTCAAACGTAGCTTATGGGGTCCGTGCCAAGAGCCTGCGGCAGCCCTGCTCTGAAAATGCCAACGTCTGCAGATAGCTGGCAGCCAGAAGGGGCTAGCCTGGAAAGCTGTTGCTCAGCCTCATCTGCCCACGGCACTGCTCGCACAGAGGCACAGAGACTGGGGCTGCTTGCTTGTCTTGCCACCCCAAACTTCAAACGTAGCTTATGGGGTCCGTACCGGGAGCCTGCGGCAGCCCTGCTCCGAAAATGCGAACGTCTGCAGATACCTGGCAGGCAGAAGGGGCTAGCCTGGAAAGCTGTTGCTCAGCCTCATCTGCCCACGGCACTGCTCGCACAGAGGCACAGAGACTGGGGCTGCTTGCTTGTCTTGCCACCTCAAACTTCAAACGTAGCTTATGGGGTCCGTGCCGGGAGCCTGCGGCAGCCCTGCTCCGAAAATGCAAATGTCTGCAGATAGCCGGCGGGCAGAAGGGGCTAGCCTGGAAAGCTGTTGCTCAGCCTCATCTGCCCACGGCACTGCTCGCACAGAGGCACAGAGACTGGGGTTTTCTGCTTGTCTTGCCACCTCAAACTTCAAACGTAGCTTATGGGGTCCGTGCCGAGACCCTGCGGCAGCCCTGCTCCGAAAATGCGAACGTCTGCAGATAGCTGGCAGGCAGAAGGGGCTAGCCTGGAAAGCTGTTGCTCAGCCTCATCTGCCCATAGCACTGCTCGCACAGAGGCACAGAGACTGGGGTTGTCTGCTTGTCTTGCCACCTCAAACTTCAAACGTAGCTTATGGGGTCCGTGCCGAGAGCCTGCGGCAGCCCTGCTCCGAAAATGCGAACGTCTGCAGCTAGCTGGCAGGCAGAAGGGGCTAGCCTGGAAAGCTGTTGCTCAGCCTCATCTGCCCACGGCACTGCTCGCACAGAGGCACAGAGACTGGGGCTGCTTGCTTGTCTTCACACCTCAAACTTCAAACGTAGCTTATGGGGTCTCTGCCGGGAGTCTCCAGGAGCCCTGCTCCGAAAATGCGAACGTCTGCAGATAGCTGGCAGGCAGAAGGGACTAGCCTGGAAAGCTGTTGCTCAGCCTCATCTGCCCACGGCACTGCTCGCACAGAGGCACAGAGACTGGGGCTGCTTGCTGGTCTTGCCACCTCAAACTTCACACGTAGCTTATGTGGTCTGTGCCGGGAGTCTCCGGCAGCCCTGCTCCGAAAATGCCAACGTCTGCAGATAGCTGGCGGGCAGAAGGGGCTAGCCTGGAGAGCTGTTGCTCAGCCTCATCTGCCCACGGCACTGCTCGCACAGAGGCACAGAGACTGGGACTGCTTGCTTGTCTTGCCACCTCAAACTTCAAACGTAGCTTATGGGGTCCGTGTCGAGACCCTGCGGCAGCCCTGCTCCGCACATGCGAACGTCTGCAGATAGCTGGCAGGCAGAAGGTGCTAGCCTGGAAAGCTGTTGCTCAGCCTCATCTGCCCACGGCACTGCTCGCACAGAGCCACAGAGACTGGGGCTGCTTGCTTGTCTTGACACCTCAAACTTCAAACGTAGCTTATGGGGTCCGTGCCGAGAGCCTGCGGCAGCCCTGCTCCAAAAATGCAAACGTCTGCATATAGAAGGCAGGCAGAAGGGGCTAACCTGGAGAGCTGTTGCTTAGCCTCATCTGCCCACGGCACTGCTTGCACAGAGGCACAGAGACTGGGGTTGTCTGCTTGTCTTGCCACCTCAAACTTCAAACGTAGTTTATGGGGTCCGTGCCGAGAGCCTGCGGCAACCCTGCTCCGAAAATGCGAACGTCTGCAGCTAGCTGGCAGGCAGAAGGGGCTAGCCTGGAAAGCTGTTGCTCAGCCTCATCTGCCCACGGCACTGCTCGCACAGAGGCACAGAGACTGGGGCTGCTTGCTGGTCTTGCCACCTCAAACTTCAAACGTAGCTTATGGGGTCTGTGCCGGGAGTCTCCGGCAGCCCTGCTCCGAAAATGCCAACGTCTGCAGATAGCTGGCGGGCAGAAGGGGCTAGCCTGGAAAGCTGTTGCTCAGCCTCATCTGCACACGGCACTGCTCGCACAGAGGCACAGATACTCGGGCTACTTGCTTGTCTTGCCACCTCAAACTTCAAACGTAGCTTATGGGGACCATGCCGGGAGCCTGCGGCAGCCCTGCTCTGAAAATGCGAACGTCTGCAGATAGCTGGCGGGCAGAAGGGGCTAGCCTGGAAAGCTGTTGCTCAGCCTCACCTGCCCACGGCACTGCTCGCACAGAGGCACAGAGACTGGGGCTGCTTGCTTGTCTTGCCACCTCAAACTTCAAACGTAGCTTATGGGGTCCGTGCCGAGAGCCTGCGGCAGACCTGCTCCAAAAATGCAAACATCTGCATATAGATGGCAGGCAGAAGGGGCTAACCTGGAGGGCTGTTGCTTAGCCTCATCTGCCCACGGCACTGCTCGCACAGAGGCACAGAGACTGGGGCTGCTTGCTTGTCTTCACACCTCAAACTTCAAACGTAGCTTATGGGGTCCGTGCCGGGAGCCTGCGGCAGCCCTGTTCCGAAAATGCGAACATCTGCAGATAGCTGGCAGGCAGAAGGGGCTAGCCTGGAAAGCTGTTGCTCAGCCTCATCTGCCCACGACACTGCTCGCACAGAGGCACAGAGCCTGGGGCTGCTTGCTTGTCTTGCCACCTCAAACTTCAAACGTAGCTTATGGGGTCCGTGCCAAGAGCCTGCAGCAGCCCTGCTCCGAAAAAGCCAACGTCTGCAGATAGCTGGCAGGCAGAAGGGGCTAGCCTGGAAAGCTGTTGCTCAGCCTCATCTGCCCACGGCACTGCTCGCACAGAGGCACAGAGACTGGGGCTGCTTGCTTGTCTTGCCACCTCAAACTTCAAACGTAGCTTATGGGGCCCGTGCCGAGAGCCTGCATCAGCCCTGCTCCAAAAATGCAAACGTCTGCATATAGATGGCAGGCAGAAGGGGCTAACCTGGAGAGCTGTTGCTTAGCCTCATCTGCCCACGGCACTGCTCGCACAGAGGCACAGAGACTGGGGTTGTCTGCTTGTCTTGCCACCTCAAACTTCAAACGTAGCTTATGGGGTCCGTGCCGGGAGCCTGCGGCAGCCCTGCTCCGAAAATGCGAACGTCTGCAGATAGCTGGCAGGCAGAAGGGGCTAGCCTGGAAAGCTGTTGCTCAGCCTCATCTGCCCACGGAACTGCTCGCACAGAGGCACAGAGACTGGGGCTGCTTGCTTGTCTTGCCAAATCAAACTTCAAACGTAGCTTATGGGGTCCGTGACAAGAGCCTGCGGCAGCCCTGCTCCGAAAATGCCAACGTCTGCAGATAGCTGGCGGGCAGAAGGGGCTAGCCTGGAAAGCTGTTGCTCAGCCTCATCTGCCCACGGCACTGCTTGCACAGAGCCACAGAGACTGGGGCTGCTTGCTTGTCTTGCCACCTCAAACTTCAAACGTAGCTTATGGGGTCCGTGCCGAGACCCTGCGGCAGCCCTGCTCCAAAAATGCAAACGTCTGCATATAGATGGCAGGCAGAAGGGGCTAACCTGGAGAGCTGTTGCTTAGCCCCATCTGCACACGGCACTGCTCGCACAGAGGCACAGAGACTGGGGTTGTCTGCTTGTCTTGCCACCTCAAACTTCAAACGTAGCTTATGGGGACCATGCCGGGAGCCTGCGGCAGCCCTGCTCTGAAAATGCGAACGTCTGCAGATAGATGGCGCGCAGAAGGTACTAGCCTGGAAACCTGTTACTCAGCCTCATCTATCCACGGCACTGCTCGCACAGAGGCACAGAGACTGGGGCTACTTGCTTGTCTTGCCACCTCAAACTTCAAACGTAGCTTATGTGGTCTGTGCCGGGAGTCTCCGGCAGCCCTGCTCCGAAAATGCCAACGTCTGCAGATAGCTGGCGGGCAGAAGGGGCTAGCCTGGAAAGCTGTTGCTCAGCCTCATCTGCCCACGGCACTGCTCGCACAGAGGCACAGAGACTGGGGCTGCTTGCTTGTCTTGCCACCTCAAACTTCAAACGTAGCTTATGGGGTCCGTGTCGGGACCCTGCGGCAGCCCTGCTCCGAAAATGCGAACGTCTGCAGATAGCTGGCAGGCAGAAGGGGCTAGCCTGGAAAGCTGTTGCTCAGCCTCATCTGCGCACGGCACTGCTCGCACAGAGGCACAGAGACTGGGGCTGCTTGCTTGTCTTGCCACCTCAAACTTCAAACGTAGCTTATGGGGACCATGCCGGGAGCCTGCGGCAGCCCTGCTCCAAAAATGCGAACGTCTGCAGATAGCTGGCGGGCAGAAGGGGCTAGCCTGGAAAGCTGTTGCTCAGCCTCATCTGCCCACGGCACTGCTCGCACAGAGGCACAGAGACTGGGGCTGCTTGCTTGTCTTGCCACCTCAAACTTCAAACGTAGCTTATGGGGTCCGTGCCGAGAGCCTGCGGCAGCCCTGCTCCAAAAATGCAAACATCTGCATATAGATGGCAGCCAGAAGGGGCTAGCCTGGAAAGCTGTTGCTCAGCCTCATCTGCCCACGGCACTGCTCGCACAGAGGCACAGAGACTGGGGCTGCTTGCTTGTCTTCACACCTCAAACTTCGAACGTACCTTATGGGGTCCGTGTCGGGAGCCTGCTACAGCCATGCTCCAAAAATGCGAACGTCTGCAGATAGCTGGCAGGCAGAAGGGGTTAGCCTGGAAAGCTGTTGCTCAGCCTCATCTGCCCACGGCACTGCTCGCACAGAGGCACAGAGACTGGGGCTGCTTGCTTGTCTTGCCACCCCAAACTTCAAACGTAGCTTATGGGGTCCGTGCCGGGAGCCTGCGGCAGCCCTGCTCCGAAAATGCGAACGTCTGCAGATAGCTGGCAGGCAGAAGCGGCTAGCCTGGAAAGCTGTTGCTCAGCCTCATCTGCCCACGGCACTGCTCGCACAGAGGCACAGAGACTGGGGCTGCTTGCTTGTCTTGCACCTCAAACTTCAAACGTAGCTTATGGGGTCCGTGCCGGGAGCCTGCGGCAGCCCTGCTCCGAAAATGCGAATGTCTGCAGATAGCTGGCGGGCAGAAGGGGCTAGCCTTGAAAGCTGTTGCTCAGCCTCATCTGCCCACGGCACTGCTCGCACAGAGGCACAGAGACTGGGGTTTTCTGCTTGTCTTGCCAACTCAAACTTCAAACGTAGCTTATGGGGTCCGTGTCGGGACCCTGCGGCAGCCCTGCTCCGAAAATGCGAACGTCTGCAGATAGCTGGCAGGCAGAAGGGGCTAGCCTGGAAAGCTGTTGCTCAGCCTCATCTGCGCACGGCACTGCTCGCACAGAGGCACAGAGACTGGGGCTGCTTGCTTGTCTTGCCACCTCAAACTTCAAACGTAGCTTATGGGGACCATGCCGGGAGCCTGCGGCAGCCCTGCTCCAAAAATGCGAACGTCTGCAGATAGCTGGCGGGCAGAAGGGGCTAGCCTGGAAAGCTGTTGCTCAGCCTCATCTGCCCACGGCACTGCTCGCACAGAGGCACAGAGACTGGGGCTGCTTGCTTGTCTTGCCACCTCAAACTTCAAACGTAGCTTATGGGGTCCGTGCCGAGAGCCTGCGGCAGCCCTGCTCCAAAAATGCAAACATCTGCATATAGATGGCAGCCAGAAGGGGCTAGCCTGGAAAGCTGTTGCTCAGCCTCATCTGCCCACGGCACTGCTCGCACAGAGGCACAGAGACTGGGGCTGCTTGCTTGTCTTCACACCTCAAACTTCGAACGTACCTTATGGGGTCCGTGTCGGGAGCCTGCTACAGCCATGCTCCAAAAATGCGAACGTCTGCAGATAGCTGGCAGGCAGAAGGGGTTAGCCTGGAAAGCTGTTGCTCAGCCTCATCTGCCCACGGCACTGCTCGCACAGAGGCACAGAGACTGGGGCTGCTTGCTTGTCTTGCCACCCCAAACTTCAAACGTAGCTTATGGGGTCCGTGCCGGGAGCCTGCGGCAGCCCTGCTCCGAAAATGCGAACGTCTGCAGATAGCTGGCAGGCAGAAGCGGCTAGCCTGGAAAGCTGTTGCTCAGCCTCATCTGCCCACGGCACTGCTCGCACAGAGGCACAGAGACTGGGGCTGCTTGCTTGTCTTGCACCTCAAACTTCAAACGTAGCTTATGGGGTCCGTGCCGGGAGCCTGCGGCAGCCCTGCTCCGAAAATGCGAATGTCTGCAGATAGCTGGCGGGCAGAAGGGGCTAGCCTTGAAAGCTGTTGCTCAGCCTCATCTGCCCACGGCACTGCTCGCACAGAGGCACAGAGACTGGGGTTTTCTGCTTGTCTTGCCACCTCAAACTTCAAACGTAGCTTATGGGGTCCGTGCCGAGACCCTGCGGCAGCCCTGCTCCGAAAATGCGAACGTCTGCAGATAGCTGGCAGGCAGAAGGGGCTAGCCTGGAAAGCTGTTGCTCAGCCTCATCTGCCCACGGCACTGCTCGCACAGAGGCACAGAGACTGGGGTTGTCTGCTTGTCTTGCCACCTCAAACTTCAAACGTAGCTTATGGGGTCCGTGCCGGGAGCCTGCGGCAGCCCTGCTCCGAAAATGCGAACGTCTGCAGCTAGCTGGCAGGCAGAAGGGGCTAGCCTGGAAAGCTGTTGCTCAGCCTCATCTGCCCACGGCACTGCTCGCACAGAGGCACAGAGACTGGGGCTGCTTGCTTGTCTTCACACCTCAAACTTCAAACGTAGCTTATGGGGTCTCTGCCGGGAGTCTCCAGCAGCCCTGCTCCGAAAATGCGAACGTCTGCAGATAGCTGGCAGGCAGAAGGGGCTAGCCTGGAAAGCTGTTGCTCAGCCTCATCTGCCCACGGCACTGCTCGCACAGAGGCACAGAGACTGGGGCTGCTTGCTGGTCTTGCCACCTCAAACTTCAAACGTAGCTTATGGGGTCTGTGCCGGGAGTCTCCGCCAGCCCTGCTCCGAAAATGCCAACGTCTGCAGATAGCTGGCGGGCAGAAGGGGCTAGCCTGGAAAGCTGTTGCTCAGCCTCATCTGCCCACGGCACTGCTCGCACAGAGGCACAGAGACTGGGGCTGCTTGCTTGTCTTGCCACCTCAAACTTCAAACGTAGCTTATGGGGTCCGTGTCGAGACCCTGCGGCAGCCCTGCTCCGCACATGCGAACGTCTGCAGATAGCTGGCGGGCAGAAGGTGCTAGCCTGGAAAGCTGTTGCTCAGCCTCATCTGCCCACGGCACTGCTCGCACAGAGCCACAGAGACTGGGGCTGCTTGCTTGTCTTGACACCTCAAACTTCAAACGTAGCTTATGGGGTCCGTGCCGAGAGCCTGCGGCAGCCCTGCTCCAAAAATGCAAACGTCTCCATATAGATGGCAGGCAGAAGGGGCTAACCTGGAGAACTGTTGCTTAGCCTCATCTGCCCACGGCACTGCTCGCACAGAGGCACAGAGACTGGGGTTGTCTGCTTGTCTTGCCACCTCAAACTTCAAATGTAGCTTATGGGGTCCGTGCCGAGAGCCTGCGGCAGCCCTGCTCCGAAAATGCGAACGTCTGCAGCTAGCTGGCAGGCAGAAGGGGCTAGCCTGGAAAGCTGTTGCTCAGCCTCATCTTCCCACGGCACTGCTCGCACAGAGGCACAGAGACTGGGGCTGCTTGCTGGTCTTGCCACCTCAAACTTCAAACGTAGCTTATGGGGTCTGTGCCGGGAGTCTCCGGCAGCCCTGCTCCGAAAATGCCAACGTCTGCAGATAGCTGGCGGGCAGAAGGGGCTAGCCTGGAAAGCTGTTGCTCAGCCTCATCTGCCCACGGCACTGCTCGCACAGAGGCACAGAGACTGGGGCTGCTTGCTTGTCTTGCCACCTCAAACTTCAAACGTAGCTTATGGGGTCCGTGCCGGGAGCCTGCGGCAGCCCTGCTCTGAAAATGCGAACGTCTGCAGATAGATGGCGGGCAGAAGGTACTAGCCAGGAAACCTGTTACTCAGCCTCTTCTATCCACGGCACTGCTCGCACAGAGGCACAGAGACTGGGGCTGCTTGCTGGTCTTGCCACCTCAAACTTCAAACGTAGCTTATGGGGTCTGTGCCGGGAGTCTCCGGCAGCCCTGCTCCGAAAATGCCAACGTCTGCAGCTAGCTGGCAGGCAGAAGGGGCTAGCCTGGAAAGCTGTTGCTCAGCCTCATCTTCCCACGGCACTGCTCGCACAGAGGCACAGATACTCGGGCTACTTGCTTATCTTGCCACCTCAAACTTCAAACGTAGCTTATGGGGACCATGCCGGGAGCCTGCGGCAGCCCTGCTCTGAAAATGCGAACGTCTGCAGATAGATGGCGGGCAGAAGGTACTAGCCAGGAAACCTGTTACTCAGCCTCTTCTATCCACGGCACTGCTCGCACAGAGGCACAGAGACTGGGGCTACTTGCTTGTCTTGCCACCTCAAACTTCAAACGTAGCTTATGGGGACCATGTCGGGAGCCTGCGGCAGCCCTGCTCTGAAAATGCGAACGTCTGCAGATAGATGGCGGGCAGAAGGTGCTAGCCTGGAAAGCTGTTACTCAGCCTCATCTACCCATGGCACTGCTCGCACAGAGGCACAGAGACTGGGGCTGCTTACTTGTCTTGCCACCTCAAACTTCAAACGTAGCTTATGGGGTCTGTGCCGGGAGTCTGCGGCAGCCCTGCTCTGAAAATGCGAACGTCTGCAGATAGCTGGCGGGCAGAAGGGGCTAGCCTGGAAAGCTGTTACTCAGCCTCATCTACCCATGGCACTGCTCGCACAGAGGCACAGAGACTGGGGCTGCTTGCTTGTCTTCACACCTCAAATTTCAAACGTAGCTTATGGGGTCCGTGCCGGGAGCCTGCGGCAGCCCTGTTCCGAAAATGCGAACGTCTGCAGATAGCTGGCGGGCAGAAGGGGCTAGCCTGGAAAGCTGTTGCTCAGCCTCATCTGCCCACGACACTGCTCGCACAGAGGCACAGAGACTGGGGCTGCTTGCTTGTCTTGCCACCTCAAACTTCAAACGTAGCTTATGGGGTCCGTGCCAAGAGCCTGCAGCAGCCCTCCTCCGAAAAAGCCAACGTCTGCAGATAGCTGGCAGGCAGAAGGGGCTAGCCTGGAAAGCTGTTGCTCAGCCTCATCTGCCCACGGCACTGCTCGCACAGAGGCACAGAGACTGGGGCTGCTTGCTTGTCTTGCCACCTCAAACTTCAAACGTAGCTTATGGGGCCCGTGCCGAGAGCCTGCATCAGCCCTGCTCCAAAAATGCAAACGTCTGCATATAGATGGCAGGCAGAAGGGGCTAACCTGGAGAGCTGTTGCTTAGCCTCATCTGCCCACGGCACTGCTCGCACAGAGGCACAGAGACTGGGGTTGTCTGCTTGTCTTGCCACCTCAAACTTCAAACGTAGCTTATGGGGTCCGTGCCGGGAGCCTGCGGCAGCCCTGCTCCGAAAATGCGAACGTCTGCAGATAGCTGGCAGGCAGAAGGGGCTAGCCTGGAAAGCTGTTGCTCAGCCTCATCTGCCCACGGCACTGCTCGCACAGAGGCACAGAGACTGGGGCTGCTTGCTTGTCTTGCCACCTCAAACTTCAAACGTAGCTTATGGGGTCCGTGCCAAGAGCCTGCGGCAGACCTGCTCTGAAAATGCCAACGTCTGCAGATAGCTGGCAGCCAGAAGGGGCTAGCCTGGAAAGCTGTTGCTCAGCCTCATCTGCCCACGGCACTGCTCGCACAGAGGCACAGAGACTGGGGCTGCTTGCTTGTCTTCACACCTCAAACTTCAAACGTAGCTTATGGGGTCTCTGCCGGGAGTCTCCAGGAGCCCTGCTCCGAAAATGCGAACGTCTGCAGATAGCTGGCAGGCAGAAGGGACTAGCCTGGAAAGCTGTTGCTCAGCCTCATCTGCCCACGGCACTGCTCGCACAGAGGCACAGAGACTGGGGCTGCTTGCTGGTCTTGCCACCTCAAACTTCACACGTAGCTTATGTGGTCTGTGCCGGGAGTCTCCGGCAGCCCTGCTCCGAAAATGCCAACGTCTGCAGATAGCTGGCGGGCAGAAGGGGCTAGCCTGGAGAGCTGTTGCTCAGCCTCATCTGCCCACGGCACTGCTCGCACAGAGGCACAGAGACTGGGACTGCTTGCTTGTCTTGCCACCTCAAACTTCAAACGTAGCTTATGGGGTCCGTGTCGAGACCCTGCGGCAGCCCTGCTCCGCACATGCGAACGTCTGCAGATAGCTGGCAGGCAGATGGTGCTAGCCTGGAAAGCTGTTGCTCAGCCTCATCTGCCCACGGCACTGCTCGCACAGAGCCACAGAGACTGGGGCTGCTTGCTTGTCTTGACACCTCAAACTTCAAACGTAGCTTATGGGGTCCGTGCCGAGAGCCTGCGGCAGCCCTGCTCCAAAAATGCAAACGTCTGCATATAGAAGGCAGGCAGAAGGGGCTAACCTGGAGAGCTGTTGCTTAGCCTCATCTGCCCACGGCACTGATCGCACAGAGGCACAGAGACTGGGGTTGTCTGCTTGTCTTGCCACCTCAAACTTCAAACGTAGTTTATGGGGTCCGTGCCGAGAGCCTGCGGCAACCCTGCTCCGAAAATGCGAACGTCTGCAGCTAGCTGGCAGGCAGAAGGGGCTAGCCTGGAAAGCTGTTGCTCAGCCTCATCTGCCCACGGCACTGCTCGCACAGAGGCACAGAGACTGGGGCTGCTTGCTTGTCTTGCCACCTCAAACTTCAAACGTAGCTTATGGGGTCTGTGCCGGGAGTCTCCGGCAGCCCTGCTCCGAAAATGCCAACGTCTACAGATAGCTGGCGGGCAGAAGGGGCTAGCCTGGAAAGCTGTTGCTCAGCCTCATCTGCCCACGGCACTGCTCGCACAGAGGCACAGATACTCGGGCTACTTGCTTGTCTTGCCACCTCAAACTTCAAACGTAGCTTATGGGGACCATGCCGGGAGCCTGCGGCAGCCCTGCTCTGAAAATGCGAACGTCTGCAGATAGATGGCGGGCAGAAGGTGCTAGCCTGGAAAGCTGTTACTCAGCCTCATCTACCCATGGCACTGCTCGCACAGAGGCACAGAGACTGGGGCTGCTTACTTGTCTTGCCACCTCAAACTTCAAACGTAGCTTATGGGGTCTGTGCCGGGAGCCTGCGGCAGCCCTGCTCTGAAAATGCGAACGTCTGCAGATAGCTGGCGGGCAGAAGGGGCTAGCCTGGAAAGCTGTTGCTCAGCCTCACCTGCCCACGGCACTGCTCGCACAGAGGCACAGAGACTGGGGCTGCTTGCTTGTCTTGCCACCTCAAACTTCAAACGTAGCTTATGGGGTCCGTGCCGAGAGCCTGCGGCAGACCTGCTCCAAAAATGCAAACATCTGCATATAGATGGCAGGCAGAAGGGGCTAACCTGGAGGGCTGTTGCTTAGCCTCATCTGCCCACGGCACTGCTCGCACAGAGGCACAGAGACTGGGGCTGCTTGCTTGTCTTCACACCTCAAACTTCAAACGTAGCTTATGGGGTCCGTGCCGGGAGCCTGCGGCAGCCCTGTTCCGAAAATGCGAACATCTGCAGATAGCTGGCAGGCAGAAGGGGCTAGCCTGGAAAGCTGTTGCTCAGCCTCATCTGCCCACGACACTGCTCGCACAGAGGCACAGAGCCTGGGGCTGCTTGCTTGTCTTGCCACCTCAAACTTCAAACGTAGCTTATGGGGTCCGTGCCAAGAGCCTGCAGCAGCCCTGCTCCGAAAAAGCCAACGTCTGCAGATAGCTGGCAGGCAGAAGGGGCTAGCCTGGAAAGCTGTTGCTCAGCCTCATCTGCCCACGGCACTGCTCGCACAGAGGCACAGAGACTGGGGCTGCTTGCTTGTCTTGCCACCTCAAACTTCAAACGTAGCTTATGGGGCCCGTGCCGAGAGCCTGCATCAGCCCTGCTCCAAAAATGCAAACGTCTGCATATAGATGGCAGGCAGAAGGGGCTAACCTGGAGAGCTGTTGCTTAGCCTCATCTGCCCACGGCACTGCTCGCACAGAGGCACAGAGACTGGGGTTGTCTGCTTGTCTTGCCACCTCAAACTTCAAACGTAGCTTATGGGGTCCGTGCCGGGAGCCTGCGGCAGCCCTGCTCCGAAAATGCGAACGTCTGCAGATAGCTGGCAGGCAGAAGGGGCTAGCCTGGAAAGCTGTTGCTCAGCCTCATCTGCCCACGGCACTGCTCGCACAGAGGCACAGAGACTGGGGCTGCTTGCTTGTCTTGCCACCTCAAACTTCAAACGTAGCTTATGGGGTCCGTGCCGGGAGCCTGCGGCAGTCCTGCTTCGACAATGCCAACGTCTGCAGATAGCTGGCAGGCAGAAGGGGCTAGCCTGGAAAGCTGTTGCTCAGCCTCATCTGCGCACGGCACTGCTCGCACAGAGGCACAGAGACTGGGGCTGCTTGCTTGTCTTGCCACCTCAAACTTCAAACGTAGCTTATGGGGTTCGTGCCGAGAGCCTGCGGCAGCCCTGTTCCGAAAATGCAAATATCTGCATATAGATGGCGGGCAGAAGGGGCTAGCCTGGAAAGCTGTTGCTCAGCCTCATCTGCCCACGGCACTGCTCGCACAGAGGCACAGAGACTGGGGCTGCTTGCTTGTCTTGCCACCTCAAACTTCAAACGTAGCTTATGGGGTCCGTGCCGGGAGCCTGCGGCAGTCCTGCTTCGAAAATGCCAACGTCTGCAGATAGCTGGCAGCCAGAAGGGGCTAGCCTGGAAAGCTGTTGCTTAGCCTCATCTGCCCACGACACTGCTCGCACAGAGGCACAGAGACTGGGGCTGCTTGCTTGTCTTGCCACCTCAAACTTCAAACGTAGCTTATGGGGTCCTTGACAAGAGCCTGCGGCAGCCCTGCTCCGAAAATGCCAACGTCTGCAGATAGCTGGCGGGCAGAAGGGGCTAGCCTGGAAAGCTGTTGCTCAGCCTCATCTGCCCACGGCACTGCTTGCACAGAGCCACAGAGACTGGGGCTGCTTGCTTGTCTTGCCACCTCAAACTTCAAACGTAGCTTATGGGGTCCGTGCCGAGACCCTGCGGCAGCCCTGCTCCAAAAATGCAAACGTCTGCATATAGATGGCAGGCAGAAGGGGCTAACCTGGAGAGCTGTTGCTTAGCCTCATCTGCACACGGCACTGCTCGCACAGAGGCACAGAGACTGGGGTTGTCTGCTTGTCTTGCCACCTCAAACTTCAAACGTAGCTTATGGGGTCCGTGCGGAGAGCCTGCGGCAGCCCTGCTCCGAAAATGCGAACGTCTGCAGCTAGCTGGCAGGCAGAAGGGGCTAGCCTGGAAAGCTGTTGCTCAGCCTCATGTGCCCACGGCACTGCTCGCACAGAGGCACAGAGACTGGGGCTGCTTGGTGTCTTCACACCTCAAACTTCAAACGTAGCTTATGGGGTCCGTGTCGGGAGCCTCCGGGAGCCCTGCTCCGAAAATGCGAACGTCTGCAGATAGCTGGCAGGCAGAAGGGGCTAGCCTGGAAAGCTGTTGCTCAGCCTCATCTGCCCACGGCACTGCTCGCACAGAGGCACAGAGACTGGGGCTGCTTGCTTGTCTTGCCACCTCAAACTTCAAATGTAGCTTATGGGGTCCGTGCCGGGAGCCTGCGGCAGCCCTGCTCCGAAAATGCGAACGTCTGCAGATAGCTGGCGGGCAGAAGGTGCTAGCCTGGAAAGCTGTTACTCAGCCTCATCTACCCATGGCACTGCTCGCACAGAGGCACAGAGACTGGGGCTGCTTGCTTGTCTTGCCACCTCAAACTTCAAACGTAGCTTATGGGGTCCGTGCCGGGAGCCTGCGGCAGCCCTGCTCCGAAAATGCGAACGTCTGCAGATAGCTGGCGGGCAGAAGGGGCTAGCCTGGAAAGCTGTTGCTCAGCCTCATCTGCCCATGGCACTGCTCGCACAGAGGCACAGAGACTGGGGCTGCTTGCTTGTCTTGCCACTTCAAAATACAAACGTAGCTTATGGGGTCCGTGCCGGGAGCCACCGGCACACCTGCTCCGAAAATGCGAACGTCTGCAGATAGCTGGCAGGCAGAAGGGGCTAGCCTGGAAAGCTGTTGCTCAGCCTCATCTGCCCACGGCACTGCTTGCACAGAGGCACAGAGACTGGGGCTACTTGCTTGTCTTGCCACCTCAAACTTCAAACGTAACTTATGGGGACCGTGCCGGGAGCCTGCGGCAGCCCTGCTCCGCCCATGCGAACGTCTGCAGATAGCTGGCAGGCAGAAGGGGCTAGCCTGGAAAGCTGTTGCTCAGCGTCATCTGCCCACGGCACTGCACGCACAGAGGCACAGAGACTGGGGCTGCTTGCTTGTCTTGCCACCTCAAACTTCAAACGTAGATTATGGGGTCCGTGCCGGGAACCACCAGCACCCCTGCTCCGAAAATGCGAACGTCTGCAGATAGCTGGCAGGCAGAAGGGGCTAGCCTGGAAAGCTGTTGCTCAGCCTCATCTGCCCACGGCACTGCTCGCACAGAGGCACAGAGACTGGGGCTGCTTGCTTGTCTTGCCACCCCAAAATTCCAACGTAGCTTATGGGGTCCGTGCCGGGAGCCTGCGGCAGCCCTGCTCCGCCCATGCGAACGTCTGCAGATAGCTGGCAGGCAGAAGGGGCTAGCCTGGAAAGCTGTTGCTCAGCCTCATCTGCCCACGGCACTGCTCGCACAGAGGCACAGAGACTGGGGCTGCTTGCTTGTCTTGCCACCTCAAACTTCAAACGTAGCTTATGGGGCCCGTGCCGAGAGCCTGCATCAGCCCTGCTCCAAAAATGCAAACGTCTGCATATAGATGGCAGGCAGAAGGGGCTAACCTGGAGAGCTGTTGCTTAGCCTCATCTGCCCACGGCACTGCTCGCACAGAGGCACAGAGACTGGGGTTGTCTGCTTGTCTTGCCACCTCAAACTTCAAACGTAGCTTATGGGGTCCGTGCCGGGAGCCTGCGGCAGCCCTGCTCCGAAAATGCGAACGTCTGCAGATAGCTGGCAGGCAGAAGGGGCTAGCCTGGAAAGCTGTTGCTCAGCCTCATCTGCCCACGGCACTGCTCGCACAGAGGCACAGAGACTGGGGCTGCTTGCTTGTCTTGCCACCTCAAACTTCAAACGTAGCTTATGGGGTCCGTGCCGGGAGCCTCCGGCAGTCCTGCTTCGACAATGCCAACGTCTGCAGATAGCTGGCAGGCAGAAGGGGCTAGCCTGGAAAGCTGTTGCTCAGCCTCATCTGCCCACGGCACTGCTCGCACAGAGGCACAGATACTGGGGTTGTCTGCTTGTCTTGCCACCTCAAACTTCAAACGTAGCTTATGGGGTTCGTGCCGAGAGCCTGCGGCAGCCCTGTTCCGAAAATGCAAATATCTGCATATAGATGGCGGGCAGAAGGGGCTAGCCTGGAAAGCTGTTGCTCAGCCTCATCTGCCCACGGCACTGCTCGCACAGAGGCACAGAGACTGGGGCTGCTTGCTTGTCTTGCCACCTCAAACTTCAAACGTAGCTTATGGGGTCCGTGCCAGGAGCCTGCGGCAGTCCTGCTTCGAAAATGCCAACGTCTGCAGATAGCTGTCAGCCAGAAGGGGCTAGCCTGGAAAGCTGTTGCTTAGCCTCATCTGCCCACGACACTGCTCGCACAGAGGCACAGAGACTGGGGCTGCTTGCTTGTCTTGCCACCTCAAACTTCAAACGTAGCTTATGGGGTCCGTGACAAGAGCCTGCGGCAGCCCTGCTCCGAAAATGCCAACGTCTGCAGATAGCTGGCGGGCAGAAGGGGCTAGCCTGGAAAGCTGTTGCTCAGCCTCATCTGCCCACGGCACTGCTTGCACAGAGCCACAGAGACTGGGGCTGCTTGCTTGTCTTGCCACCTCAAACTTCAAACGTAGCTTATGGGGTCCGTGCCGAGACCCTGCGGCAGCCCTGCTCCAAAAATGCAAACGTCTTCATATAGATGGCAGGCAGAAGGGGCTAACCTGGAGAGCTGTTGCTTAGCCTCATCTGCACACGGCACTGCTCGCACAGAGGCACAGAGACTGGGGTTGTCTGCTTGTCTTGCCACCTCAAACTTCAAACGTAGCTTATGGGGTCCGTGCGGAGAGCCTGCGGCACCCCTGCTCCGAAAATGCGAACGTCTGCAGCTAGCTGGCAGGCAGAAGGGGCTAGCCTGGAAAGCTGTTGCTCAGCCTCATGTGCCCACGGCACTGCTCGCACAGAGGCACAGAGACTGGGGCTGCTTGGTGTCTTCACACCTCAAACTTCAAACGTAGCTTATGGGGTCCGTGTCGGGAGCCTCCGGGAGCCCTGCTCCGAAAATGCGAACGTCTGCAGATAGCTGGCAGGCAGAAGGGGCTAGCCTGGAAAGCTGTTGCTCAGCCTCATCTGCCCACGGCACTGCTCGCACAGAGGCACAGAGACTGGGGCTGCTTGCTTGTCTTGCCACCTCAAACTTCAAATGTAGCTTATGGGGTCCGTGCCGGGAGCCTGCGGCAGCCCTGCTCCGAAAATGCGAACGTCTGCAGATAGCTGGCGGGCAGAAGGTGCTAGCCTGGAAAGCTGTTACTCAGCCTCATCTACCCATGGCACTGCTCGCACAGAGGCACAGAGACTGGGGCTGCTTGCTTGTCTTGCCACCTCAAACTTCAAACGTAGCTTATGGGGTCCGTGCCGGGAGCCACCGGCAGCCCTGCTCCGAAAATGCGAACGTCTGCAGATAGCTGGCGGGCAGAAGGGGCTAGCCTGGAAAGCTGTTGCTCAGCCTCATCTGCCCATGGCACTGCTCGCACAGAGGCACAGAGACTGGGGCTGCTTGCTTGTCTTGCCACTTCAAAATACAAACGTAGCTTATGGGGTCCGTGCCGGGAGCCACCGGCACCCCTGCTCCGAAAATGCGAACGTCTGCAGATAGCTGGCAGGCAAAAGGGGCTAGCCTGGAAAGCTGTTGCTCAGCCTCATCTGCCCACGGCACTGCTTGCACAGAGGCACAGAGACTGGGGCTACTTGCTTGTCTTGCCACCTCAAACTTCAAACGTAGCTTATGGGGACCGTGCCGGGAGCCTGCGGCAGCCCTGCTCCGAAAATGCGAACGTCTGCAGATAGCTGGCAGGCAGAAGGGGCTAGCCTGGAAAGCTGTTGCTCAGCGTCATCTGCCCACGGCACTGCACGCACAGAGGCACAGAGACTGGGGCTGCTTGCTTGTCTTGCCACCTCAAACTTCAAACGTAGATTATGGGGTCCGTGCCGGGAAACACCAGCACCCCTGCTCCGAAAATGCGAACGTCTGCAGATAGCTGGCAGGCAGAAGGGGCTAGCCTGGAAAGCTGTTGCTCAGCCTCATCTGCCCACGGCACTGCTCGCACAGAGGCACAGAGACTGGGGTTGTCTGCTTGTCTTGCCACCTCAAACTTCAAACGTAGCTTATGGGGTCCGTGCGGAGAGCCTGCGGCAGCCCTGCTCCGAAAATGCGAACGTCTGCAGATAGCTGGCAGGCAGAAGGGGCTAGCCTGGAAAGCTGTTGCTCAGCCTCATCTGCCCACGGCACTGCTCGCACAGAGGCACAGAGACTGGGGCTGCTTGCTTGTCTTCACACCTCAAACTTCAAACGTAGCTTATGGGGACCGTGTCGGGAGCCTGCGGCAGCCATGCCCCAAAAAAGCGAACGTCTGCAGATAGCTGGCAGGCAGAAGGGGCTAGCCTGGAAAGCTGTTGCTCAGCCTCATCTGCCCACGGCACTGCTCGCACAGAGGCACAGAGACTGGGGCTGCTTGCTTGTCTTCCCAACTCAAAGTTCAAACGAAGCTTATGGGGTCCGTGCCGGGAGCCTGCGGCAGCCCTGCTCCGAAAATGCGAACGTCTGCAGATAGCTGGCAGGCAGAAGGGGCTAGCCTGGAAAGCTGTTGCTCAGCCTCATCTGCCCACGGCACTGCTCGCACAGAGGCACAGAGACTGGGGCTGCTTGCTTGTCTTGCCACCCCAAACTTCAAACGTAGCTTATGGGGTCCGTGCCGAGAGCCTGCGGCAGCCCTGCTCCGAAAATGCGAACGTCTGCAGATAGCTGGCAGGCAGAAGGGGCTAGCCTGGAAAGCTGTTGCTCAGCCTCATCTGCCCACGGCACTGCTCGCACAGAGGCACAGAGACTGGGGCTGCTTGCTTGTCTTGCCACCTCAAACTTCAAACGTAGCTTATGGGGTCCGTGCCGAGAGCCTGCGGCAGCCCTGCTCCGAAAATGCCAACGTATGCAGATAGCTGGCAGGCAGAAGGGGCTAGCCTGGAAAGCTGTTGCTCAGCCTCATCTGCCCACGGCACTGCTCGCACAGAGGCACAGAGACTGGGGCTGCTTGCTTGTCTTGCCACCCCAAACTTCAAACGTAGCTTATGGGGTCCGTGCCGAGAGCCTGCGGCAGCCCTGCTCCGAAAATGCGAACGTCTGCAGATAGCTGGCAGGCAGAAGGGGCTAGCCTGGAAAGCTGTTGCTCAGCCTCATCTGCCCACGGCACTGCTCGCACAGAGGCACAGAGACTGGGGCTGCTTGCTTGTCTTGCCACCTCAAACTTCAAACGTGTCTTATGGGGTCCGTGCCGAGAGCCTGCGGCAGCCCTGCCCCAAAAATGCAAACGTCTGCATATAGATGTCAGGCCGAACGGGCTAACCTTGAGAGCTGTTGCTTAGCCTCATCTGCCCACGGCACTGCTTGCACAGAGGCACAGAGACTGGGGCTGCTTGCTTGTCTTGCCACCTCAAACTTCAAACGTAGCTTATGGGGTCCGTGCCGAGAGCCTGTGTCAGCCCTGCTCCGAAAATGCGAACGTCTGCAGATAGGTGGCAGGCAGAAGGGGCTAGCCTGGAAAGCTGTTGCTCAGCCTCATCTGCCCACGGCACTGCTCGCACAGAGGCACAGAGACTGGGGCTGTATGCTTGTCTTGCCACCTCAAACTTCAAATGTAGCTTATGGGGTCCGTGCCGGGAGCCTGCGGCAGACCTGCTCCGAAAATGCGAACGTCTGCAGATAGCTGGCGGGCAGAAGGTGCTAGCCTGGAAAGCTGTTACTCAGCCTCATCTACCCATGGCACTGCTCGCACAGAGGCACAGAGACTGGGGCTGCTTGCTTGTCTTGCCACCCCAAACTTCAAACGTAGCTTATGGGGTCCGTGCCGGGAGCCTGCGGCAGCCCTGCTCCGAAAATGCGAACGTCTGCAGATAGCTGGCGGGCAGAAGGGGCTAGCCTGGAAAGCTGTTGCTCAGCCTCATCTGCCCACGGCACTGCTCGCACAGAGGCACAGAGACTGGGGCTGCTTGCTTGTCTTGCCACTTCAAAATAAAAACGTAGCTTATGGGGTCCGTGCCGGGAGCCACCGGCACCCCTGCTCCGAAAATGCGAACGTCTGCAGATAGCTGGCAGGCAGAAGGGGCTAGCCTGGAAAGCTGTTGCTCAGCCTCATCTGCCCACGGCACTGCTTGCACAGAGGCACAGAGACTGGGGCTACTTGCTTGTCTTGCCACCTCAAACTTCAAACGTAACTTATGGGGACCATGCCGGGAGCCTGCGGCAGCCCTGCTCCGAAAATGCGAACGTCTGCAGATAGCTGGCAGGCAGAAGGGGCTAGCCTGGAAAGCTGTTGCTCAGCGTCATCTGCCCACGGCACTGCACGCACAGAGGCACAGAGACTGGGGCTGCTTGCTTGTCTTGCCACCTCAAACTTCAAACGTAGATTATGGGGTCCGTGCCGGGAACCACCAGCACCCCTGCTCCGAAAATGCGAATGTCTGCAGATAGCTGGCAGGCAGAAGGGCCTAGCCTGGAAAGCTGTTGCTCAGCCTCATCTGCCCACGGCACTGCTCGCACAGAGGCACAGAGACTGGGGCTGCTTGCTTGTCTTGCCACCCCAAAATTCCAACGTAGCTTATGGGGTCCGTGCCGGGAGCCTGCGGCAGCCCTGCTCCGCCCATGCGAACGTCTGCAGATAGCTGGCAGGCAGAAGGGGCTAGCCTGGAAAGCTGTTGCTCAGCCTCATCTGCCCACGGCACTGCTCGCACAGAGGCACAGAGACTGGGGCTGCTTGCTTGTCTTCACACCTCAAACTTCAAACGTAGCTTATGGGAACCGTGTCGGGAGCCTGCGGCAGCCATGCCCCAAAAAAGCGAACGTCTGCAGATAGCTGGCAGGCAGAAGGGGCTAGCCTGGAAAGCTGTTGCTCAGCCTCATCTGCCCACGGCACTGCTCGCACAGAGGCACAGAGACTGGGGCTGCTTGCTTGTCTTGCCACCTCAAACTTCAAACGTAGCTTATGGGGTCCGTGCCGAGAGCTTGCGGCAGCCCTGCTCCGAAAATGCCAACGTATGCAGATAGCTGGCAGGCAGAAGGGGCTAGCCTGGAAAGCTGTTGCTCAGCCTCATCTGCCCACGGCACTGCTCGCACAGAGGCACAGAGACTGGGGCTGCTTGCTTGTCTTGCCACCTCAAACTTCAAACGTAGCTTATGGGGTCCGTGCCGGGAGCCTGCGGCAGCCCTGCTCCGAAAATGCGAACGTCTGCAGATAGCTGGCAGGCAGAAGGGGCTAGCCTGGAAAGCTGTTGCTCAGCCTCATCTGCCCACGGCACTGCTCGCACAGAGGCACAGAGACTGGGGCTGCTTGCTTGTCTTGCCACCTCAAACTTCAAACGTAGCTTATGGGGTCCGTGCCGGGAGCCTGCGACAGTCCTGCTTCGACAATGCCAACGTCTGCAGATAGCTGGCAGGCAGAAGGGGCTAGCCTGGAAAGCTGTTGCTCAGCCTCATCTGCCCACGGCACTGCTCGCACAGAGGCACAGATACTGGGGCTGCTTGCTTGTCTTGCCACCTCAAACTTCAAACGTAGCTTATGGGGTTCGTGCCGAGAGCCTGCGGCAGCCCTGTTCCGAAAATGCAAATATCTGCATATAGATGGCGGGCAGAAGGGGCTAGCCTGGAAAGCTGTTGCTCAGCCTCATCTGCCCACGGCACTGCTCGCACAGAGGCACAGAGACTGGGGCTGCTTGCTTGTCTTGCCACCTCAAACTTCAAACGTAGCTTATGGGGTCCGTGCCGGGAGCCTGCGGCAGTCCTGCTTCGAAAATGCCAACGTCTGCAGATAGCTGGCAGCCAGAAGGGGCTAGCCTGGAAAGCTGTTGCTTAGCCTCATCTGCCCACGACACTGCTCGCACAGAGGCACAGAGACTGGGGCTGCTTGCTTGTCTTGCCACCTCAAACTTCAAACGTAGCTTATGGGGTCCGTGACAAGAGCCTGCGGCAGCCCTGCTCCGAAAATGCCAACGTCTGCAGATAGCTGGCGGGCAGAAGGGGCTAGCCTGGAAAGCTGTTGCTCAGCCTCATCTGCCCACGGCACTGCTTGCACAGAGCCACAGAGACTGGGGCTGCTTGCTTGTCTTGCCACCTCAAACTTCTAACGTAGCTTATGGGGTCCGTGCCGAGACCCTGCGGCAGCCCTGCTCCAAAAATGCAAACGTCTGCATATAGATGGCAGGCAGAAGGGGCTAACCTGGAGAGCTGTTGCTTAGCCTCATCTGCACACGGCACTGCTCGCACAGAGGCACAGAGACTGGGGTTGTCTGCTTGTCTTGCCACCTCAAACTTCAAACGTAGCTTATGGGGTCCGTGCGGAGAGCCTGCGGCAGCCCTGCTCCGAAAATGCGAACGTCTGCAGCTAGCTGGCAGGCAGAAGGGGCTAGCCTGGAAAGCTGTTGCTCAGCCTCATGTGCCCACGGCACTGCTCGCACAGAGGCACAGAGACTGGGGCTGCTTGGTGTCTTCACACCTCAAACTTCAAACGTAGCTTATGGGGTCCGTGTCGGGAGCCTCCGGGAGCCCTGCTCCGAAAATGCGAACGTCTGCAGATAGCTGGCAGGCAGAAGGGGCTAGCCTGGAAAGCTGTTGCTCAGCCTCATCTGCCCACGGCACTGCTCGCACAGAGGCACAGAGACTGGGGCTGCTTGCTTGTCTTGCCACCTCAAACTTCAAATGTAGCTTATGGGGTCCGTGCCGGGAGCCTGCGGCAGCCCTGCTCCGAAAATGCGAACGTCTGCAGATAGCTGGCGGGCAGAAGGTGCTAGCCTGGAAAGCTGTTACTCAGCCTCATCTACCCATGGCACTGCTCGCACAGAGGCACAGAGACTGGGGCTGCTTGCTTGTCTTGCCACCTCAAACTTCAAACGTAGCTTATGGGGTCCGTGCCGGGAGCCTGCGGCAGCCCTGCTCCGAAAATGCGAACGTCTGCAGATAGCTGGCGGGCAGAAGGGGCTAGCCTGGAAAGCTGTTGCTCAGCCTCATCTGCCCATGGCACTGCTCGCACAGAGGCACAGAGACTGGGGCTGCTTGCTTGTCTTGCCACTTCAAAATACAAACGTAGCTTATGGGGTCCGTGCCGGGAGCCACCGGCACACCTGCTCCGAAAATGCGAACGTCTGCAGATAGCTGGCAGGCAGAAGGGGCTAGCCTGGAAAGCTGTTGCTCAGCCTCATCTGCCCACGGCACTGCTTGCACAGAGGCACAGAGACTGGGGCTACTTGCTTGTCTTGCCACCTCAAACTTCAAACGTAACTTATGGGGACCGTGCTGGGAGCCTGCGGCAGCCCTGCTCCGAAAATGCGAACGTCTGCAGATAGCTGGCAGGCAGAAGGGGCTAGCCTGGAAAGCTGTTGCTCAGCGTCATCTGCCCACGGCACTGCACGCACAGAGGCACAGAGACTGGGGCTGCTTGCTTGTCTTGCCACCTCAAACTTCAAACGTAGCTTATGGGGTCCGTGCCGGGAACCACCAGCACCCCTGCTCCGAAAATGCGAACGTCTGCAGATAGCTGGCAGGCAGAAGGGGCTAGCCTGGAAAGCTGTTGCTCAGCCTCATCTGCCCACGGCACTGCTCGCACAGAGGCACAGAGACTGGGGCTGCTTGGTGTCTTCACACCTCAAACTTCAAACGTAGCTTATGGGGTCCGTGTCGGGAGCCTCCGGGAGCCCTGCTCCGAAAATGCGAACGTCTGCAGATAGCTGGCAGGCAGAAGGGGCTAGCCTGGAAAGCTGTTGCTCAGCCTCATCTGCCCACGGCACTGCTCGCACAGAGGCACAGAGACTGGGGCTGCTTGCTTGTCTTGCCACCTCAAACTTCAAATGTAGCTTATGGGGTCCGTGCCGGGAGCCTGCGGCAGCCCTGCTCCGAAAATGCGAACGTCTGCAGATAGATGGCGGGCAGAAGGTGCTAGCCTGGAAAGCTGTTACTCAGCCTCATCTACCCATGGCACTGCTCGCACAGAGGCACAGAGACTGGGGCTGCTTGCTTGTCTTGCCACCTCAAACTTCAAACGTAGCTTATGGGGTCCGTGCCGGGAGCCTGCGGCAGCCCTGCTCCGAAAATGCGAACGTCTGCAGATAGCTGGCGGGCAGAAGGGGCTAGCCTGGAAAGCTGTTGCTCAGCCTCATCTGCCCATGGCACTGCTCGCACAGAGGCACAGAGACTGGGGCTGCTTGCTTGTCTTGCCACTTCAAAATACAAACGTAGCTTATGGGGTCCGTGCCGGGAGCCACCGGCACACCTGCTCCGAAAATGCGAACGTCTGCAGATAGCTGGCAGGCAGAAGGGGCTAGCCTGGAAAGCTGTTGCTCAGCCTCATCTGCCCACGGCACTGCTTGCACAGAGGCACAGAGACTGGGGCTACTTGCTTGTCTTGCCACCTCAAACTTCAAACGTAACTTATGGGGACCGTGCTGGGAGCCTGCGGCAGCCCTGCTCCGAAAATGCGAACGTCTGCAGATAGCTGGCAGGCAGAAGGGGCTAGCCTGGAAAGCTGTTGCTCAGCGTCATCTGCCCACGGCACTGCACGCACAGAGGCACAGAGATTGGGGCTGCTTGCTTGTCTTGCCACCTCAAACTTCAAACGTAGCTTATGGGGTCCGTGCCGGGAACCACCAGCACCCCTGCTCCGAAAATGCGAACGTCTGCAGATAGCTGGCAGGCAGAAGGGGCTAGCCTGGAAAGCTGTTGCTCAGCCTCATCTGCCCACGGCACTGCTCGCACAGAGGCACAGAGACAGGGGCTGCTTGCTTGTCTTGCCACCCTAAAATTCCAACGTAGCTTATGGGGTCCGTGCCGGGAGCCTGCGGCAGCCCTGCTCCGCCCATGCGAACGTCTGCAGATAGCTGGCAGGCAGAAGGGGCTAGCCTGGAAAGCTGTTGCTCAGACTCATCTGCCCACGGCACTGCTCGCACAGAGGCACAGAGACTGGGGCTGCTTGCTTGTCTTGCCACCTCAAACTTCAAACGTAGCTTATGGGGCCCGTGCCGAGAGCCTGCATCAGCCCTGCTCCAAAAATGCAAACGTCTGCATATAGATGGCAGGCAGAAGGGGCTAACCTGGAGAGCTGTTGCTTAGCCTCATCTGCCCACGGCACTGCTCGCACAGAGGCACAGAGACTGGGGTTGTCTGCTTGTCTTGCCACCTCAAACTTCAAACGTAGCTTATGGGGTCCGTGCCGGGAGCCTGCGGCAGCCCTGCTCCGAAAATGCGAACGTCTGCAGATAGCTGGCAGGCAGAAGGGGCTAGCCTGGAAAGCTGTTGCTCAGCCTCATCTGCCCACGGCACTGCTCGCACAGAGGCACAGAGACTGGGGCTGCTTGCTTGTCTTGCCACCTCAAACTTCAAACGTAGCTTATGGGGTCCGTGCCGGGAGCCTGCGACAGTCCTGCTTCGACAATGCCAACGTCTGCAGATAGCTGGCAGGCAGAAGGGGCTAGCCTGGAAAGCTGTTGCTCAGCCTCATCTGCCCACGGCACTGCTCGCACAGAGGCACAGATACTGGGGTTGTCTGCTTGTCTTCCCACCTCAAACTTCAAACGTAGCTTATGGGGTTCGTGCCGAGAGCCTGCGGCAGCCCTGTTCCGAAAATGCAAATATCTGCATATAGATGGCGGGCAGAAGGGGCTAGCCTGGAAAGCTGTTGCTCAGCCTCATCTGCCCACGGCACTGCTCGCACAGAGGCACAGAGACTGGGGCTGCTTGCTTGTCTTGCCACCTCAAACTTCAAACGTAGCTTATGGGGTCCGTGCCAGGAGCCTGCGGCAGTCCTGCTTCGAAAATGCCAACGTCTGCAGATAGCTGTCAGCCAGAAGGGGCTAGCCTGGAAAGCTGTTGCTTAGCCTCATCTGCCCACGACACTGCTCGCACAGAGGCACAGAGACTGGGGCTGCTTGCTTGTCTTGCCACCTCAAACTTCAAACGTAGCTTATGGGGTCCGTGCCGAGACCCTGCGGCAGCCCTGCTCCAAAAATGCAAACGTCTGCATATAGATGGCAGGCAGAAGGGGCTAACCTGGAGAGCTGTTGCTTAGCCTCATCTGCACACGGCACTGCTCGCACAGAGGCACAGAGACTGGGGTTGTCTGCTTGTCTTGCCACCTCAAACTTCAAACGTAGCTTATGGGGTCCGTGCGGAGAGCCTGCGGCAGCCCTGCTCCGAAAATGCGAACGTCTGCAGCTAGCTGGCAGGCAGAAGGGGCTAGCCTGGAAAGCTGTTGCTCAGCCTCATGTGCCCACGGCACTGCTCGCACAGAGGCACAGAGACTGGGGCTGCTTGGTGTCTTCACACCTCAAACTTCAAACGTAGCTTATGGGGTCCGTGTCGGGAGCCTCCGGGAGCCCTGCTCCGAAAATGCGAACGTCTGCAGATAGCTGGCAGGCAGAAGGGGCTAGCCTGGAAAGCTGTTGCTCAGCCTCATCTGCCCACGGCACTGCTCGCACAGAGGCACAGAGACTGGGGCTGCTTGCTTGTCTTGCCACCTCAAACTTCAAATGTAGCTTATGGGGTCCGTGCCGGGAGCCTGCGGCAGCCCTGCTCCGAAAATGCGAACGTCTGCAGATAGCTGGCGGGCAGAAGGGGCTAGCCTGGAAAGCTGTTGCTCAGCCTCATCTGCCCATGGCACTGCTCGCACAGAGGCACAGAGACTGGGGCTGCTTGCTGGTCTTGCCACCTCAAACTTCACACGTAGCTTATGTGGTCTGTGCCGGGAGTCTCCGGCAGCCCTGCTCCGAAAATGCCAACGTCTGCAGATAGCTGGCGGGCAGAAGGGGCTAGCCTAGAGAGCTGTTGCTCAGCCTCATCTGCCCACGGCACTGCTCGCACAGAGGCACAGAGACTGGGACTGCTTGCTTGTCTTGCCACCTCAAACTTCAAACGTAGCTTATGGGGTCCGTGTCGAGACCCTGCGGCAGCCCTGCTCCGCACATGCGAACGTCTGCAGATAGCTGGCAGGCAGATGGTGCTAGCCTGGAAAGCTGTTGCTCAGCCTCATCTGCCCACGGCACTGCTCGCACAGAGCCACAGAGACTGGGGCTGCTTGCTTGTCTTGACACCTCAAACTTCAAACGTAGCTTATGGGGTCCGTGCCGAGAGCCTGCGGCAGCCCTGCTCCAAAAATGCAAACGTCTGCATATAGAAGGCAGGCAGAAGGGGCTAACCTGGAGAGCTGTTGCTTAGCCTCATCTGCCCACGGCACTGATCGCACAGAGGCACAGAGACTGGGGTTGTCTGCTTGTCTTGCCACCTCAAACTTCAAACGTAGTTTATGGGGTCCGTGCCGAGAGCCTGCGGCAACCCTGCTCCGAAAATGCGAACGTCTGCAGCTAGCTGGCAGGCAGAAGGGGCTAGCCTGGAAAGCTGTTGCTCAGCCTCATCTGCCCACGGCACTGCTCGCACAGAGGCACAGAGACTGGGGCTGCTTGCTTGTCTTGCCACCTCAAACTTCAAACGTAGCTTATGGGGTCTGTGCCGGGAGTCTCCGGCAGCCCTGCTCCGAAAATGCCAACGTCTGCAGATAGCTGGCGGGCAGAAGGGGCTAGCCTGGAAAGCTGTTGCTCAGCCTCATCTGCACACGGCACTGCTCGCACAGAGGCACAGATACTCGGGCTACTTGCTTGTCTTGCCACCTCAAACTTCAAACGTAGCTTATGGGGACCATGCCGGGAGCCTGCGGCAGCCCTGCTCTGAAAATGCGAACGTCTGCAGATAGATGGCGGGCAGAAGGTGCTAGCCTGGAAAGCTGTTACTCAGCCTCATCTACCCATGGCACTGCTCGCACAGAGGCACAGAGACTGGGGCTGCTTACTTGTCTTGCCACCTCAAACTTCAAACGTAGCTTATGGGGTCTGTGCCGGGAGCCTGCGGCAGCCCTGCTCTGAAAATGCGAACGTCTGCAGATAGCTGGCGGGCAGAAGGGGCTAGCCTGGAAAGCTGTTGCTCAGCCTCACCTGCCCACGGCACTGCTCGCACAGAGGCACAGAGACTGGGGCTGCTTGCTTGTCTTGCCACCTCAAACTTCAAACGTAGCTTATGGGGTCCGTGCCGAGAGCCTGCGGCAGACCTGCTCCAAAAATGCAAACATCTGCATATAGATGGCAGGCAGAAGGGGCTAACCTGGAGGGCTGTTGCTTAGCCTCATCTGCCCACGGCACTGCTCGCACAGAGGCACAGAGACTGGGACTGCTTGCTTGTCTTCACACCTCAAACTTCAAACGTAGCTTATGGGGTCCGTGCCGGGAGCCTGCGGCAGCCCTGTTCCGAAAATGCGAACATCTGCAGATAGCTGGCAGGCAGAAGGGGCTAGCCTGGAAAGCTGTTGCTCAGCCTCATCTGCCCACGACACTGCTCGCACAGAGGCACAGAGCCTGGGGCTGCTTGCTTGTCTTGCCACCTCAAACTTCAAACGTAGCTTATGGGGTCCGTGCCAAGAGCCTGCAGCAGCCCTGCTCCGAAAAAGCCAACGTCTGCAGATAGCTGGCAGGCAGAAGGGGCTAGCCTGGAAAGCTGTTGCTCAGCCTCATCTGCCCACGGCACTGCTCGCACAGAGGCACAGAGACTGGGGCTGCTTGCTTGTCTTGCCACCTCAAACTTCAAACGTAGCTTATGGGGCCCGTGCCGAGAGCCTGCATCAGCCCTGCTCCAAAAATGCAAACGTCTGCATATAGATGGCAGGCAGAAGGGGCTAACCTGGAGAGCTGTTGCTTAGCCTCATCTGCCCACGGCACTGCTCGCACAGAGGCACAGAGACTGGGGTTGTCTGCTTGTCTTGCCACCTCAAACTTCAAACGTAGCTTATGGGGTCCGTGCCGGGAGCCTGCGGCAGCCCTGCTCCGAAAATGCGAACGTCTGCAGATAGCTGGCAGGCAGAAGGGGCTAGCCTGGAAAGCTGTTGCTCAGCCTCATCTGCCCACGGCACTGCTCGCACAGAGGCACAGAGACTGGGGCTGCTTGCTTGTCTTGCCACCTCAAACTTCAAACGTAGCTTATGGGGTCCGTGCCGGGAGCCTGCGGCAGTCCTGCTTCGACAATGCCAACGTCTGCAGATAGCTGGCAGGCAGAAGGGGCTAGCCTGGAAAGCTGTTGCTCAGCCTCATCTGCCCACGGCACTGCTCGCACAGAGGCACAGATACTGGGGCTGCTTGCTTGTCTTGCCACCTCAAACTTCAAACGTAGCTTATGGGGTTCGTGCCGAGAGCCTGCGGCAGCCCTGTTCCGAAAATGCAAATATCTGCATATAGATGGCGGGCAGAAGGGGCTAGCCTGGAAAGCTGTTGCTCAGCCTCATCTGCCCACGGCACTGCTCGCACAGAGGCACAGAGACTGGGGCTGCTTGCTTGTCTTGCCACCTCAAACTTCAAACGTAGCTTATGGGGTCCGTGCCGGGAGCCTGCGGCAGTCCTGCTTCGAAAATGCCAACGTCTGCAGATAGCTGGCAGCCAGAAGGGGCTAGCCTGGAAAGCTGTTGCTTAGCCTCATCTGCCCACGACACTGCTCGCACAGAGGCACAGAGACTGGGGCTGCTTGCTTGTCTTGCCACCTCAAACTTCAAACGTAGCTTATGGGGTCCTTGACAAGAGCCTGCGGCAGCCCTGCTCCGAAAATGCCAACGTCTGCAGATAGCTGGCGGGCAGAAGGGGCTAGCCTGGAAAGCTGTTGCTCAGCCTCATCTGCCCACGGCACTGCTTGCACAGAGCCACAGAGACTGGGGCTGCTTGCTTGTCTTGCCACCTCAAACTTCAAACGTAGCTTATGGGGTCCGTGCCGAGACCCTGCGGCAGCCCTGCTCCAAAAATGCAAACGTCTGCATATAGATGGCAGGCAGAAGGGGCTAACCTGGAGAGCTGTTGCTTAGCCTCATCTGCACACGGCACTGCTCGCACAGAGGCACAGAGACTGGGGTTGTCTGCTTGTCTTGCCACCTCAAACTTCAAACGTAGCTTATGGGGTCCGTGCGGAGAGCCTGCGGCAGCCCTGCTCCGAAAATGCGAACGTCTGCAGCTAGCTGGCAGGCAGAAGGGGCTAGCCTGGAAAGCTGTTGCTCAGCCTCATGTGCCCACGGCACTGCTCGCACAGAGGCACAGAGACTGGGGCTGCTTGGTGTCTTCACACCTCAAACTTCAAACGTAGCTTATGGGGTCCGTGTCGGGAGCCTCCGGGAGCCCTGCTCCGAAAATGCGAACGTCTGCAGATAGCTGGCAGGCAGAAGGGGCTAGCCTGGAAAGCTGTTGCTCAGCCTCATCTGCCCACGGCACTGCTCGCACAGAGGCACAGAGACTGGGGCTGCTTGCTTGTCTTGCCACCTCAAACTTCAAATGTAGCTTATGGGGTCCGTGCCGGGAGCCTGCGGCAGCCCTGCTCCGAAAATGCGAACGTCTGCAGATAGCTGGCGGGCAGAAGGTGCTAGCCTGGAAAGCTGTTACTCAGCCTCATCTACCCATGGCACTGCTCGCACAGAGGCACAGAGACTGGGGCTGCTTGCTTGTCTTGCCACCTCAAACTTCAAACGTAGCTTATGGGGTCCGTGCCGGGAGCCTGCGGCAGCCCTGCTCCGAAAATGCGAACGTCTGCAGATAGCTGGCGGGCAGAAGGGGCTAGCCTGGAAAGCTATTGCTCAGCCTCATCTGCCCATGGCACTGCTCGCACAGAGGCACAGAGACTGGGGCTGCTTGCTTGTCTTGCCACTTCAAAATACAAACGTAGCTTATGGGGTCCGTGCCGGGAGCCACCGGCACACCTGCTCCGAAAATGCGAACGTCTGCAGATAGCTGGCAGGCAGAAGGGGCTAGCCTGGAAAGCTGTTGCTCAGCCTCATCTGCCCACGGCACTGCTTGCACAGAGGCACAGAGACTGGGGCTACTTGCTTGTCTTGCCACCTCAAACTTCAAACGTAACTTATGGGGACCGTGCCGGGAGCCTGCGGCAGCCCTGCTCCGCCCATGCGAACGTCTGCAGATAGCTGGCAGGCAGAAGGGGCTAGCCTGGAAAGCTGTTGCTCAGCCTCATCTGCCCACGGCACTGCACGCACAGAGGCACAGAGACTGGGGCTGCTTGCTTGTCTTGCCACCTCAAACTTCAAACGTAGCTTATGGGGTCCGTGCTGGGAACCACCAGCACCCCTGCTCCGAAAATGCGAACGTCTGCAGATAGCTGGCAGGCAGAAGGGGCTAGCCTGGAAAGCTGTTGCTCAGCCTCATCTGCCCACGGCACTGCTCGCACAGAGGCACAGAGACTGGGGCTGCTTGCTTGTCTTGCCACCTCAAACTTCAAACGTAGCTTATGGGGCCCGAGCCGAGAGCCTGCATCAGCCCTGCTCCAAAAATGCAAACGTCTGCATATAGATGGCAGGCAGAAGGGGCTAGCCTGGAGAGCTGTTGCTTAGCCTCATCTGCCCACGGCACTGCTCGCACAGAGGCACAGAGACTGGGGTTGTCTGCTTGTCTTGCCACCTCAAACTTCAAACGTAGCTTATGGGGTCCGTGCCGGGAGCCTGCGGCAGCCCTGCTCCGAAAATGCGAACGTCTGCAGATAGCTGGCAGGCAGAAGGGGCTAGCCTGGAAAGCTGTTGCTCAGCCTCATCTGCCCACGGCACTGCTCGCACAGAGGCACAGAGACTGGGGCTGCTTGCTTGTCTTGCCACCTCAAACTTCAAACGTAGCTTATGGGGTCCGTGCCGGGAGCCTGCGGCAGTCCTGCTTCGACAATGCCAACGTCTGCAGATAGCTGGCAGGCAGAAGGGGCTAGCCTGGAAAGCTGTTGCTCAGCCTCATCTGCCCACGGCACTGCTCGCACAGAGGCACAGATACTGGGGTTGTCTGCTTGTCTTGCCACCTCAAACTTCAAACGTAGCTTATGGGGTTCGTGCCGAGAGCCTGCGGCAGCCCTGTTCCGAAAATGCAAATATCTGCATATAGATGGCGGGCAGAAGGGGCTAGCCTGGAAAGCTGTTGCTCAGCCTCATCTGCCCACGGCACTGCTCGCACAGAGGCACAGAGACTGGGGCTGCTTGCTTGTCTTGCCACCTCAAACTTCAAACGTAGCTTATGGGGTCCGTGCCAGGAGCCTGCGGCAGTCCTGCTTCGAAAATGCCAACGTCTGCAGATAGCTGTCAGCCAGAAGGGGCTAGCCTGGAAAGCTGTTGCTTAGCCTCATCTGCCCACGACACTGCTCGCACAGAGGCACAGAGACTGGGGCTGCTTGCTTGTCTTGCCACCTCAAACTTCAAACGTAGCTTATGGGGTCCGTGACAAGAGCCTGCGGCAGCCCTGCTCCGAAAATGCCAACGTCTGCAGATAGCTGGCGGGCAGAAGGGGCTAGCCTGGAAAGCTGTTGCTCAGCCTCATCTGCCCACGGCACTGCTTGCACAGAGCCACAGAGACTGGGGCTGCTTGCTTGTCTTGCCACCTCAAACTTCAAACGTAGCTTATGGGGTCCGTGCCGAGACCCTGCGGCAGCCCTGCTCCAAAAATGCAAACGTCTTCATATAGATGGCAGGCAGAAGGGGCTAACCTGGAGAGCTGTTGCTTAGCCTCATCTGCACACGGCACTGCTCGCACAGAGGCACAGAGACTGGGGTTGTCTGCTTGTCTTGCCACCTCAAACTTCAAACGTAGCTTATGGGGTCCGTGCGGAGAGCCTGCGGCACCCCTGCTCCGAAAATGCGAACGTCTGCAGCTAGCTGGCAGGCAGAAGGGGCTAGCCTGGAAAGCTGTTGCTCAGCCTCATGTGCCCACGGCACTGCTCGCACAGAGGCACAGAGACTGGGGCTGCTTGGTGTCTTCACACCTCAAACTTCAAACGTAGCTTATGGGGTCCGTGTCGGGAGCCTCCGGGAGCCCTGCTCCGAAAATGCGAACGTCTGCAGATAGCTGGCAGGCAGAAGGGGCTAGCCTGGAAAGCTGTTGCTCAGCCTCATCTGCCCACGGCACTGCTCGCACAGAGGCACAGAGACTGGGGCTGCTTGCTTGTCTTGCCACCTCAAACTTCAAATGTAGCTTATGGGGTCCGTGCCGGGAGCCTGCGGCAGCCCTGCTCCGAAAATGCGAACGTCTGCAGATAGCTGGCGGGCAGAAAGTGCTAGCCTGGAAAGCTGTTACTCAGCCTCATCTACCCATGGCACTGCTCGCACAGAGGCACAGAGACTGGGGCTGCTTGCTTGTCTTGCCACCTCAAACTTCAAACGTAGCTTATGGGGTCCGTGCCGGGAGCCTGCGGCAGCCCTGCTCCGAAAATGCGAACGTCTGCAGATAGCTGGCGGGCAGAAGGGGCTAGCCTGGAAAGCTGTTGCTCAGCCTCATCTGCCCATGGCACTGCTCGCACAGAGGCACAGAGACTGGGGCTGCTTGCTTGTCTTGCCACTTCAAAATACAAACGTAGCTTATGGGGTCCGTGCCGGGAGCCACCGGCACCCCTGCTCCGAAAATGCGAACGTCTGCAGATAGCTGGCAGGCAGAAGGGGCTAGCCTGGAAAGCTGTTGCTCAGCCTCATCTGCCCACGGCACTGCTTGCACAGAGGCACAGAGACTGGGGCTACTTGCTTGTCTTGCCACCTCAAACTTCAAACGTAACTTATGGGAACCGTGCCGGGAGCCTGCGGCAGCCCTGCTCCGAAAATGCGAACGTCTGCAGATAGCTGGCAGGCAGAAGGGGCTAGCCTGGAAAGCTGTTGCTCAGCCTCATCTGCCCACGGCACTGCACGCACAGAGGCACAGAGACTGGGGCTGCTTGCTTGTCTTGCCACCTCAAACTTCAAACGTAGCTTATGGGGTCCGTGCCGGGAACCACCAGCACCCCTGCTCCGAAAATGCGAACGTCTGCAGATAGCTGGCAGGCAGAAGGGGCTAGCCTGGAAAGCTGTTGCTCAGCCTCATCTGCCCACGGCACTGCTCGCACAGAGGCACAGAGACTGGGGCTGCTTGCTTGTCTTGCCACCCCAAAATTCCAACGTAGCTTATGGGGTCCGTGCCGGGAGCCTGCGGCAGCCCTGCTCCGAAAATGCGAACGTCTGCAGATAGCTGGCAGGCAGAAGGGGCTAGCCTGGAAAGCTGTTGCTCAGCCTCATCTGCCCACGGCACTGCTCGCACAGAGGCACAGAGACTGGGGCTGCTTGCTTGTCTTGCCACCTCAAACTTCAAACGTAGCTTATGGGGCCCGTGCCGAGAGCCTGCATCAGCCCTGCTCCAAAAATGCAAACGTCTGCATATAGATGGCAGGCAGAAGGGGCTAACCTGGAGAGCTGTTGCTTAGCCTCATCTGCCCACGGCACTGCTCGCACAGAGGCACAGAGACTGGGGTTGTCTGCTTGTCTTGCCACCTCAAACTTCAAACGTAGCTTATGGGGTCCGTGCCGGGAGCCTGCGGCAGCCCTGCTCCGAAAATGCGAACGTCTGCAGATAGCTGGCAGGCAGAAGGGGCTAGCCTGGAAAGCTGTTGCTCAGCCTCATCTGCCCACGGCACTGCTCGCACAGAGGCACAGAGACTGGGGCTGCTTGCTTGTCTTGCCACCTCAAACTTCAAACGTAGCTTATGGGGTCCGTGCCAGGAGCCTGCGGCAGTCCTGCTTCGAAAATGCGAACGTCTGCAGATAGCTGGCAGGCAGAAGGGGCTAGCCTGGAAAGCTGTTGCTCAGCCTCATCTGCCCACGGCACTGCTCGCACAGAGGCACAGAGACTGGGGCTGCTTGCTTGTCTTCACACCTCAAACTTCAAACGTAGCTTATGGGGACCGTGTCGGGAGCCTGCGGCAGCCATGCCCCAAAAAAGCGAACGTCTGCAGATAGCTGGCAGGCAGAAGGGGCTAGCCTGGAAAGCTGTTGCTCAGCCTCATCTGCCCACGGCACTGCTCGCACAGAGGCACAGAGACTGGGGCTGCTTGCTTGTCTTCCCAACTCAAAGTTCAAACGAAGCTTATGGGGTCCGTGCCGGGAGCCTGCGGCAGCCCTGCTCCGAAAATGCGAACGTCTGCAGATAGCTGGCAGGCAGAAGGGGCTAGCCTGGAAAGCTGTTGCTCAGCCTCATCTGCCCACGGCACTGCTCGCACAGAGGCACAGAGACTGGGGCTGCTTGCTTGTCTTGCCACCCCAAACTTCAAACGTAGCTTATGGGGTCCGTGCCGAGAGCCTGCGGCAGCCCTGCTCCGAAAATGCGAACGTCTGCAGATAGCTGGCAGGCAGAAGGGGCTAGCCTGGAAAGCTGTTGCTCAGCCTCATCTGCGCACGGCACTGCTCGCACAGAGGCACAGAGACTGGGGCTGCTTGCTTGTCTTGCCACCTCAAACTTCAAACGTAGCTTATGGGGTCCGTGCCGAGAGCCTGCGGCAGCCCTGCTCCGAAAATGCCAACGTATGCAGATAGCTGGCAGGCAGAAGGGGCTAGCCTGGAAAGCTGTTGCTCAGCCTCATCTGCCCACGGCACTGCTCGCACAGAGGCACAGAGACTGGGGCTGCTTGCTTGTCTTGCCACCCCAAACTTCAAACGTAGCTTATGGGGTCCGTGCCGAGAGCCTGCGGCAGCCCTGCTCCGAAAATGCGAACGTCTGCAGATAGCTGGCAGGCAGAAGGGGCTAGCCTGGAAAGCTGTTGCTCAGCCTCATCTGCCCACGGCACTGCTCGCACAGAGGCACAGAGACTGGGGCTGCTTGCTTGTCTTGCCACCTCAAACTTCAAACGTGTCTTATGGGGTCCGTGCCGAGAGCCTGCGGCAGCCCTGCCCCAAAAATGCAAACGTCTGCATATAGATGTCAGGCAGAACGGGCTAACCTTGAGAGCTGTTGCTTAGCCTCATCTGCCCACGGCACTGCTTGCACAGAGGCACAGAGACTGGGGCTGCTTGCTTGTCTTGCCACCTCAAACTTCAAACGTAGCTTATGGGGTCCGTGCCGAGAGCCTGTGGCAGCCCTGCTCCGAAAATGCGAACGTCTGCAGATAGGTGGCAGGCAGAAGGGGCTAGCCTGGAAAGCTGTTGCTCAGCCTCATCTGCCCACGGCACTGCTCGCACAGAGGCACAGAGACTGGGGCTGCTTGCTTGTCTTGCCACCTCAAACTTCAAATGTAGCTTATGGGGTCCGTGCCGGGAGCCTGCGGCAGACCTGCTCCGAAAATGCGAACGTCTGCAGATAGCTGGCGGGAAGAAGGTGCTAGCCTGGAAAGCTGTTACTCAGCCTCATCTACCCATGGCACTGCTCGCACAGAGGCACAGAGACTGGGGCTGCTTGCTTGTCTTGCCACCCCAAACTTCAAACGTAGCTTATGGGGTCCGTGCCGGGAGCCTGCGGCAGCCCTGCTCCGAAAATGCGAACGTCTGCAGATAGCTGGCGGGCAGAAGGGGCTAGCCTGGAAAGCTGTTGCTCAGCCTCATCTGCCCACGGCACTGCTCGCACAGAGGCACAGAGACTGGGGCTGCTTGCTTGTCTTGCCACTTCAAAATAAAAACGTAGCTTATGGGGTCCGTGCCGGGAGCCACCGGCACCCCTGCTCCGAAAATGCGAACGTCTGCAGATAGCTGGCAGGCAGAAGGGGCTAGCCTGGAAAGCTGTTGCTCAGCCTCATCTGCCCACGGCACTGCTTGCACAGAGGCACAGAGACTGGGGCTACTTGCTTGTCTTGCCACCTCAAACTTCAAACGTAACTTATGGGGACCATGCCGGGAGCCTGCGGCAGCCCTGCTCCGAAAATGCGAACGTCTGCAGATAGCTGGCAGGCAGAAGGGGCTAGCCTGGAAAGCTGTTGCTCAGCGTCATCTGCCCACGGCACTGCACGCACAGAGGCACAGAGACTGGGGCTGCTTGCTTGTCTTGCCACCTCAAACTTCAAACGTAGATTATGGGGTCCGTGCCGGGAACCACCAGCACCCCTGCTCCGAAAATGCGAATGTCTGCAGATAGCTGGCAGGCAGAAGGGCCTAGCCTGGAAAGCTGTTGCTCAGCCTCATCTGCCCACGGCACTGCTCGCACAGAGGCACAGAGACTGGGGCTGCTTGCTTGTCTTGCCACCCCAAAATTCCAACGTAGCTTATGGGGTCCGTGCCGGGAGCCTGCGGCAGCCCTGCTCCGCCCATGCGAACGTCTGCAGATAGCTGGCAGGCAGAAGGGGCTAGCCTGGAAAGCTGTTGCTCAGCCTCATCTGCCCACGGCACTGCTCGCACAGAGGCACAGAGACTGGGGTTGTCTGGTTGTCTTGCCACCTCAAACTTCAAACGTAGCTTATAGGGTCCGTGCGGAGAGCCTGCGGCAGCCCTGCTCCGAAAATGCGAACGTCTGCAGATAGCTGGCAGGCAGAAGGGGCTAGCCTGGAAAGCTGTTGCTCAGCCTCATCTGCCCACGGCACTGCTCGCACAGAGGCACAGAGACTGGGGCTGCTTGCTTGTCTTCACACCTCAAACTTCAAACGTAGCTTATGGGAACCGTGTCGGGAGCCTGCGGCAGCCATGCCCCAAAAAAGCGAACGTCTGCAGATAGCTGGCAGGCAGAAGGGGCTAGCCTGGAAAGCTGTTGCTCAGCCTCATCTGCCCACGGCACTGCTCGCACAGAGGCACAGAGACTGGGGCTGCTTGCTTGTCTTGCCACCTCAAACTTCAAACGTAGATTATGGGGTCCGTGCCGAGAGCCTGCGGCAGCCCTGCTCCGAAAATGCCAACGTATGCAGATAGCTGGCAGGCAGAAGGGGCTAGCCTGGAAAGCTGTTGCTCAGCCTCATCTGCCCACGGCACTGCTCGCACAGAGGCACAGAGACTGGGGCTGCTTGCTTGTCTTGCCACCTCAAACTTCAAACGTAGCTTATGGGGTCCGTGCCGGGAGCCTGCGGCAGCCATGCTCCAAAAATGCGAACGTCTGCAGATAGCTGGCAGGCAGAAGGGGCTAGCCTGGAAAGCTGTTGCTCAGCCTCATCTGCCCACGGCACTGCTCGCACAGAGGCACAGAGACTGGGGCTGCTTGCTTGTCTTGCCACCTCAAACTTCAAACGTAGCTTATGGGGTCCGTGCCGGGAGCCTGCGACAGTCCTGCTTCGACAATGCCAACGTCTGCAGATAGCTGGCAGGCAGAAGGGGCTAGCCTGGAAAGCTGTTGCTCAGCCTCATCTGCCCACGGCACTGCTCGCACAGAGGCACAGATACTGGGGCTGCTTGCTTGTCTTGCCACCTCAAACTTCAAACGTAGCTTATGGGGTTCGTGCCGAGAGCCTGCGGCAGCCCTGTTCCGAAAATGCAAATATCTGCATATAGATGGCGGGCAGAAGGGGCTAGCCTGGAAAGCTGTTGCTCAGCCTCATCTGCCCACGGCACTGCTCGCACAGAGGCACAGAGACTGGGGCTGCTTGCTTGTCTTGCCACCTCAAACTTCAAACGTAGCTTATGGGGTCCGTGCCGGGAGCCTGCGGCAGTCCTGCTTCGAAAATGCCAACGTCTGCAGATAGCTGGCAGCCAGAAGGGGCTAGCCTGGAAAGCTGTTGCTTAGCCTCATCTGCCCACGACACTGCTCGCACAGAGGCACAGAGACTGGGGCTGCTTGCTTGTCTTGCCACCTCAAACTTCAAACGTAGCTTATGGGGTCCGTGACAAGAGCCTGCGGCAGCCCTGCTCCGAAAATGCGAACGTCTGCAGATAGCTGGCGGGCAGAAGGTGCTAGCCTGGAAAGCTGTTACTCAGCCTCATCTACCCATGGCACTGCTCGCACAGAGGCACAGAGACTGGGGCTGCTTGCTTGTCTTGCCACCTCAAACTTCAAACGTAGCTTATGGGGTCCGTGCCGGGAGCCTGCGGCAGCCCTGCTCCGAAAATGCGAACGTCTGCAGATAGCTGGCGGGCAGAAGGGGCTAGCCTGGAAAGCTGTTGCTCAGCCTCATCTGCCCATGGCACTGCTCGCACAGAGGCACAGAGACTGGGGCTGCTTGCTTGTCTTGCCACTTCAAAATACAAACGTAGCTTATGGGGTCCGTGCCGGGAGCCACCGGCACACCTGCTCCGAAAATGCGAACGTCTGCAGATAGCTGGCAGGCAGAAGGGGCTAGCCTGGAAAGCTGTTGCTCAGCCTCATCTGCCCACGGCACTGCTCGCACAGAGGCACAGAGACTGGGGCTGCTTGCTTGTCTTGCCACCTCAAACTTCAAACGTAGCTTATGGGGCCCGTGCCGAGAGCCTGCATCAGCCCTGCTCCAAAAATGCAAACGTCTGCATATAGATGGCAGGCAGAAGGGGCTAACCTGGAGAGCTGTTGCTTAGCCTCATCTGCCCACGGCACTGCTCGCACAGAGGCACAGAGACTGGGGTTGTCTGCTTGTCTTGCCACCTCAAACTTCAAACGTAGCTTATGGGGTCCGTGCCGGGAGCCTGCGGCAGCCCTGCTCCGAAAATGCGAACGTCTGCAGATAGCTGACAGGCAGAAGGGGCTAGCCTGGAAAGCTGTTGCTCAGCCTCATCTGCCCACGGCACTGCTCGCACAGAGGCACAGAGACTGGGGCTGCTTGCTTGTCTTGCCACCTCAAACTTCAAACGTAGCTTATGGGGTCCGTGCCGGGAGCCTGCGACAGTCCTGCTTCGACAATGCCAACGTCTGCAGATAGCTGGCAGGCAGAAGGGGCTAGCCTGGAAAGCTGTTGCTCAGCCTCATCTGCCCACGGCACTGCTCGCACAGAGGCACAGATACTGGGGTTGTCTGCTTGTCTTGCCACCTCAAACTTCAAACGTAGCTTATGGGGTTCGTGCCGAGAGCCTGCGGCAGCCCTGTTCCGAAAATGCAAATATCTGCATATAGATGGCGGGCAGAAGGGGCTAGCCTGGAAAGCTGTTGCTCAGCCTCATCTGCCCACGGCACTGCTCGCACAGAGGCACAGAGACTGGGGCTGCTTGCTTGTCTTGCCACCTCAAACTTCAAACGTAGCTTATGGGGTCCGTGCCAGGAGCCTGCGGCAGTCCTGCTTCGAAAATGCCAACGTCTGCAGATAGCTGTCAGCCAGAAGGGGCTAGCCTGGAAAGCTGTTGCTTAGCCTCATCTGCCCACGACACTGCTCGCACAGAGGCACAGAGACTGGGGCTGCTTGCTTGTCTTGCCACCTCAAACTTCAAATGTAGCTTATGGGGTCCGTGCCGAGACCCTGCGGCAGCCCTGCTCCAAAAATGCAAACGTCTGCATATAGATGGCAGGCAGAAGGGGCTAACCTGGAGAGCTGTTGCTTAGCCTCATCTGCACACGGCACTGCTCGCACAGAGGCACAGAGACTGGGGTTGTCTGCTTGTCTTGCCACCTCAAACTTCAAACGTAGCTTATGGGGTCCGTGCGGAGAGCCTGCGGCAGCCCTGCTCCGAAAATGCGAACGTCTGCAGCTAGCTGGCAGGCAGAAGGGGCTAGCCTGGAAAGCTGTTGCTCAGCCTCATGTGCCCACGGCACTGCTCGCACAGAGGCACAGAGACTGGGGCTGCTTGGTGTCTTCACACCTCAAACTTCAAACGTAGCTTATGGGGTCCGTGTCGGGAGCCTCCGGGAGCCCTGCTCCGAAAATGCGAACGTCTGCAGATAGCTGGCAGGCAGAAGGGGCTAGCCTGGAAAGCTGTTGCTCAGCCTCATATGCCCACGGCACTGCTCGCACAGAGGCACAGAGACTGGGGCTGCTTGCTTGTCTTGCCACCTCAAACTTCAAATGTAGCTTATGGGGTCCGTGCCGGGAGCCTGCGGCAGCCCTGCTCCGAAAATGCGAACGTCTGCAGATAGCTGGCAGGCAGAAGGGGCTAGCCTGGAAAGCTGTTGCTCAGCCTCATCTGCCCACGGCACTGCTTGCACAGAGGCACAGAGACTGGGGCTACTTGCTTGTCTTGCCACCTGAAACTTCAAACGTAACTTATGGGGACCGTGCCGGGAGCCTGCGGCAGCCCTGCTCCGAAAATGCGAACGTCTGCAGATAGCTGGCAGGCAGAAGGGGCTAGCCTGGAAAGCTGCTGCTCAGCCTCATCTGCCCACGGCACTGCACGCACAGAGGCACAGAGACTGGGGCTGCTTGCTTGTCTTGCCACCTCAAACTTCAAACGTAGATTATGGGGTCCGTGCCGGGAAACACCAGCACCCCTGCTCCGAAAATGCGAACGTCTGCAGATAGCTGGCAGGCAGAAGGGGCTAGCCTGGAAAGCTGTTGCTCAGCCTCATCTGCCCACGGCACTGCTCGCACAGAGGCACAGAGACTGGGGTTGTCTGCTTGTCTTGCCACCTCAAACTTCAAACGTAGCTTATGGGGTCCGTGCGGAGAGCCTGCGGCAGCCCTGCTCCGAAAATGCGAACGTCTGCAGATAGCTGGCAGGCAGAAGGGGCTAGCCTGGAAAGCTGTTGCTCAGCCTCATCTGCCCACGGCACTGCTCGCACAGAGGCACAGAGACTGGGGCTGCTTGCTTGTCTTGCCACCTCAAACTTCAAACGTAGCTTATGGGGTCCGTGCCGAGAGCCTGCGGCAGCCCTGCTCCGAAAATGCCAACGTATGCAGATAGCTGGCAGGCAGAAGGGGCTAGCCTGGAAAGCTGTTGCTCAGCCTCATCTGCCCACGGCACTGCTCGCACAGAGGCACAGAGACTGGGGCTGCTTGCTTGTCTTGCCACCTCAAACTTCAAACGTAGCTTATGGGGTCCGTGTCGGGAGCCACCGGCACCCCTGCTCCGAAAATGCGAACGTCTGCAGATAGCTGGCGGGCAGAACGGGCTAGCCTGGAAAGCTGTTGCTCAGCCTCATCTGCCCACGGCACTGCTCGCACAGAGGCACAGAGACTGGGGCTGCTTGCTTGTCTTGCCACCTCAAACTTCAAACGTGTCTTATGGGGTCCGTGCCGAGAGCCTGCGGCAGCCCTGCCCTAAAAATGCAAACGTCTGCATATAGATGTCAGGCAGAACGGGCTAACCTTGAGAGCTGTTGCTTAGCCTCATCTGCCCACGGCACTGCTTGCACAGAGGCACAGAGACTGGGGCTGCTTGCTTGTCTTGCCACCTCAAACTTCAAACGTAGCTTATGGGGTCCGTGCCGAGAGCCTGTGGCAGCCCTGCTCCGAAAATGCGAACGTCTGCAGATAGGTGGCAGGCAGAAGGGGCTAGCCTGGAAAGCTGTTGCTCAGCCTCATCTGCCCACGGCACTGCTCGCACAGAGGCACAGAGACTGGGGCTGCTTGCTTGTCTTGCCACCTCAAACTTCAAATGTAGCTTATGGGGTCCGTGCCGGGAGCCTGCGGCAGACCTGCTCCGAAAATGCGAACGTCTGCAGATAGCTGGCGGGCAGAAGGTGCTAGCCTGGAAAGCTGTTACTCAGCCTCATCTACCCATGGCACTGCTCGCACAGAGGCACAGAGACTGGGGCTGCTTGCTTGTCTTGCCACCCCAAACTTCAAACGTAGCTTATGGGGTCCGTGCCGGGAGCCTGCGGCAGCCCTGCTCCGAAAATGCGAACGTCTGCAGATAGCTGGCGGGCAGAAGGGGCTAGCCTGGAAAGCTGTTGCTCAGCCTCATCTGCCCACGGCACTGCTCGCACAGAGGCACAGAGACTGGGGCTGCTTGCTTGTCTTGCCACTTCAAAATAAAAACGTAGCTTATGGGGTCCGTGCCGGGAGCCACCGGCACCCCTGCTCCGAAAATGCGAACGTCTGCAGATAGCTGGCAGGCAGAAGGGGCTAGCCTGGAAAGCTGTTGCTCAGCCTCATCTGCCCACGGCACTGCTTGCACAGAGGCACAGAGACTGGGGCTACTTGCTTGTCTTGCCACCTCAAACTTCAAACGTAACTTATGGGGACCATGCCGGGAGCCTGCGGCAGCCCTGCTCCGAAAATGCGAACGTCTGCAGATAGCTGGCAGGCAGAAGGGGCTAGCCTGGAAAGCTGTTGCTCAGCCTCATCTGCCCACGGCACTGCACGCACAGAGGCACAGAGACTGGGGCTGCTTGCTTGTCTTGCCACCTCAAACTTCAAACGTAGATTATGGGGTCCGTGCCGGGAACCACCAGCACCCCTGCTCCGAAAATGCGAACGTCTGCAGATAGCTGGCAGGCAGAAGGGCCTAGCCTGGAAAGCTGTTGCTCAGCCTCATCTGCCCACGGCACTGCTCGCACAGAGGCACAGAGACTGGGGCTGCTTGCTTGTCTTCACACCTCAAACTTCAAACGTAGCTTATGGGGTCCGTGCCGGGAGCCTGCGGCAGCCCTGCTCCGCCCATGCGAACGTCTGCAGATAGCTGGCAGGCAGAAGGGGCTAGCCTGGAAAGCTGTTGCTCAGCCTCATCTGCCCACGGCACTGCTCGCACAGAGGCACAGAGACTGGGGTTGTCTGCTTGTCTTGCCACCTCAAACTTCAAACGTAGCTTATGGGGTCCGTGTGGAGAGCCTGCGGCAGCCCTGCTCCGAAAATGCGAACGTCTGCAGATAGCTGGCAGGCAGAAGGGGCTAGCCTGGAAAGCTGTTGCTCAGCCTCATCTGCCCACGGCACTGCTCGCACAGAGGCACAGAGACTGGGGCTGCTTGCTTGTCTTCACACCTCAAACTTCAAACGTAGCTTATGGGAACCGTGTCGGGAGCCTGCGGCAGCCATGCCCCAAAAAAGCGAACGTCTGCAGATAGCTGGCAGGCAGAAGGGGCTAGCCTGGAAAGCTGTTGCTCAGCCTCATCTGCCCACGGCACTGCTCGCACAGAGGCACAGAGACTGGGGCTGCTTGCTTGTCTTGCCACCTCAAACTTCAAACGTAGCTTATGGGGTCCGTGCCGAGAGCCTGCGGCAGCCCTGCTCCGAAAATGCCAACGTATGCAGATAGCTGGCAGGCAGAAGGGGCTAGCCTGGAAAGCTGTTGCTCAGCCTCATCTGCCCACGGCACTGCTCGCACAGAGGCACAGAGACTGGGGCTGCTTGCTTGTCTTGCCACCTCAAACTTCAAACGTAGCTTATGGGGTCCGTGTCGGGAGCCACCGGCACCCCTGCTCCGAAAATGCGAACGTCTGCAGATAGCAGGCGGGCAGAACGGGCTAGCCTGGAAAGCTGTTGCTCAGCCTCATCTGCCCACGGCACTGCTCGCACAGAGGCACAGAGACTGGGGCTGCTTGCTTGTCTTGCCACCTCAAACTTCAAACGTAGCTTATGGGGTCCGTGCCGGGAGCCTGCGGCAGCCCTGCCCCAAAAATGCAAACGTCTGCATATAGATGTCAGGCAGAACGGGCTAACCTGGAGAGCTGTTGCTTAGCCTCATCTGCCCACGGCACTGCTTGCACAGAGGCACAGAGACTGGGGCTGCTTGCTTGTCTTGCCACCTCAAACTTCAAACGTAGCTTATGGGGTCCGTGCCGAGAGCCTGTGGCAGCCCTGCTCCGAAAATGCGAACGTCTGCAGATAGGTGGCAGGCAGAAGGGGCTAGCCTGGAAAGCTGTTGCTCAGCCTCATCTGCCCACGGCACTGCTCGCACAGAGGCACAGAGACTGGGGCTGCTTGCTTGTCTTGCCACCTCAAACTTCAAATGTAGCTTATGGGGTCCGTGCCGGGAGCCTGCGGCAGCCCTGCTCCGAAAATGCGAACGTCTGCAGATAGCTGGCGGGCAGAAGGTGCTAGCCTGGAAAGCTGTTACTCAGCATCATCTACCCATGGCACTGCTCGCACAGAGGCACAGAGACTGGGGCTGCTTGCTTGTCTTGCCACCCCAAACTTCAAACGTAGCTTATGGGGTCCGTGCCGGGAGCCTGCGGCAGCCCTGCTCCGAAAATGCGAACGTCTGCAGATAGCTGGCGGGCAGAAGGGGCTAGCCTGGAAAGCTGTTGCTCAGCCTCATCTGCCCACGGCACTGCTCGCACAGAGGCACAGAGACTGGGGCTGCTTGCTTGTCTTGCCACTTCAAAATACAAACGTAGCTTATGGGGTCCGTGCCGGGAGCCACCGGCACCCCTGCTCCGTAAATGCGAACGTCTGCAGATAGCTGGCAGGCAGAAGGGGCTAGCCTGGAAAGCTGTTGCTCAGCCTCATCTGCCCACGGCACTGCTTGCACAGAGGCACAGAGACTGGGGCTACTTGCTTGTCTTGCCCCCTCAAACTTCAAACGTAACTTATGGGGACCATGCCGGGAGCCTGCGGCAGCCCTGCTCCGAAAATGCGAACGTCTGCAGATAGCTGGCGGGCAGAAGGGGCTAGCCTGGAAAGCTGTTGCTCAGCCTCATCTGCCCACGGCACTGCTCGCACAGAGGCACAGAGACTGGGGCTGCTTGCTTGTCTTGCCACCCCAAAATTCCAACGTAGCTTATGGGGTCCGTGCCGGGAGCCTGCGGCAGCCCTGCTCCGCCCATGCGAACGTCTGCAGATAGCTGGCAGGCAGAAGGGGCTAGCCTGGAAAGCTGTTGCTCAGCCTCATCTGCCCACGGCACTGCTCGCACAGAGGCACAGAGACTGGGGTTGTCTGCTTGTCTTGCCACCTCAAACTTCAAACGTAGCTTATGGGGTCCGTGCGGAGAGTTTGCGGCAGCCCTGCTCCGAAAATGCGAACGTCTGCAGATAGCTGGCAGGCAGAAGGGGCTAGCCTGGAAAGCTGTTGCTCAGCCTCATCTGCCCACGGCACTGCTCGCACAGAGGCACAGAGACTGGGGCTGCTTGCTTGTCTTCACACCTCAAACTTCAAACGTAGCTTATGGGGACCGTGTCGGGAGCCTGCGGCAGCCCTGCTCCGAAAATGCCAACGTATGCAGATAGCTGTCAGCCAGAAGGGGCTAGCCTGGAAAGCTGTTGCTTAGCCTCATCTGCCCACGACACTGCTCGCACAGAGGCACAGAGACTGGGGCTGCTTGCTTGTCTTGCCACCTCAAACTTCAAACGTAGCTTATGGGGTCCGTGACAAGAGCCTGCGGCAGCCCTGCTCCGAAAATGCCAACGTCTGCAGATAGCTGGCGGGCAGAAGGGGCTAGCCTGGAAAGCTGTTGCTCAGCCTCATCTGCCCACGGCACTGCTTGCACAGAGCCACAGAGACTGGGGCTGCTTGCTTGTCTTGCCACCTCAAACTTCAAACGTAGCTTATGGGGTCCGTGCGGAGAGTTTGCGGCAGCCCTGCTCCGAAAATGCGAACGTCTGCAGATAGCTGGCAGCCAGAAGGGGCTAGCCTGGAAAGCTGTTGCTCAGCCTCATCTGCCCACGGCACTGCTCGCACAGAGGCACAGAGACTGGGGCTGCTTGCTTGTCTTGCCACCTCAAACTTCAAACGTAGCTTATGGGGTCTGTGCCGGGAGTCTGCGGCAGCCCTGCTCTGAAAATGCGAACGTCTGCAGATAGCTGGCGGGCAGAAGGGGCTAGCCTGGAAAGCTGTTGCTCAGCCTCATCTGCCCACGGCACTGCTCGCACAGAGGCACAGAGACTGGGGCTGCTTGCTTGTCTTGCCACCCCAAAATTCCAACGTAGCTTATGGGGTCCGTGCCGGGAGCCTGCGGCAGCCCTGCTCCGAAAATGCGAACGTCTGCAGATAGCTGGCAGGCAGAAGGGGCTAGCCTGGAAAGCTGTTGCTCAGCCTCATCTGCCCACGGCACTGCTCGCACAGAGGCACAGAGACTGGGGTTGTCTGCTTGTCTTGCCACCTCAAACTTCAAACGTAGCTTATGGGGTCCGTGCGGAGAGCCTGCGGCAGCCCTGCTCCGAAAATGCGAACGTCTGCAGATAGCTGGCAGGCAGAAGGGGCTAGCCTGGAAAGCTGTTGCTCAGCCTCATCTGCCCACGGCACTGCTCGCACAGAGGCACAGAGACTGGGGCTGCTTGCTTGTCTTCACACCTCAAACTTCAAACGTAGCTTATGGGGACCGTGTCGGGAGCCTGCGGCAGCCATGCCCCAAAAAAGCGAACGTCTGCAGATAGCTGGCAGCCAGAAGGGGCTAGCCTGGAAAGCTGTTGCTCAGCCTCATCTGCCCACGGCACTGCTCGCACAGAGGCACAGAGACTGGGGCTGCTTGCTTGTCTTCCCAACTCAAAGTTCAAACGTAGCTTATGGGGTCCGTGCCGGGAGCCTGCGGCAGCCCTGCTCCGAAAATGCGAACGTCTGCAGATAGCTGGCAGCCAGAAGGGGCTAGCCTGGAAAGCTGTTGCTCAGCCTCATCTGCCCACGGCACTGCTCGCACAGAGGCACAGAGACTGGGGCTGCTTGCTTGTCTTGCCACCTCAAACTTCAAACGTAGCTTATGGGGTCCGTGCCAGGAGCCTGCGGCAGCCCTGCTCCGAAAATGCCAACGTATGCAGATAGCTGGCAGGCAGAAGGGGCTAGCCTGGAAAGCTGTTGCTCAGCCTCATCTGCCCACGGCACTGCTCGCACAGAGGCACAGAGACTGGGGCTGCTTGCTTGTCTTGCCACCCCAAAATTCCAACGTAGCTTATGGGGTCCGTGCCGGGAGCCTGCGGCAGCCCTGCTCCGAAAATGCGAACGTCTGCAGATAGCTGGCAGGCAGAAGGGGCTAGCCTGGAAAGCTGTTGCTCAGCCTCATCTGCCCACGGCACTGCTCGCACAGAGGCACAGAGACTGGGGTTGTCTGCTTGTCTTGCCACCTCAAACTTCAAACGTAGCTTATGGGGTCCGTGCGGAGAGCCTGCGGCAGCCCTGCTCCGAAAATGCGAACGTCTGCAGATAGCTGGCAGGCAGAAGGGGCTAGCCTGGAAAGCTGTTGCTCAGCCTCATCTGCCCACGGCACTGCTCGCACAGAGGCACAGAGACTGGGGCTGCTTGCTTGTCTTCACACCTCAAACTTCAAACGTAGCTTATGGGGACCGTGTCGGGAGCCTGCGGCAGTCATGCCCCAAAAAAGCGAACGTCTGCAGATAGCTGGCAGGCAGAAGGGGCTAGCCTGGAAAGCTGTTGCTCAGCCTCATCTGCCCACGGCACTGCTCGCACAGAGGCACAGAGACTGGGGCTGCTTGCTTGTCTTCCCAACTCAAAGTTCAAACGTAGCTTATGGGGTCCGTGCCGGGAGCCTGCGGCAGCCCTGCTCCGAAAATGCGAACGTCTGCAGATAGCTGGCAGGCAGAAGGGGCTAGCCTGGAAAGCTGTTGCTCAGCCTCATCTGCCCACGGCACTGCTCGCACAGAGGCACAGAGACTGGGGCTGCTTGCTTGTCTTGCCACCCCAAACTTCAAACGTAGCTTATGGGGTCCGTGCCAGGAGCCTGCGGCAGCCCTGCTCCGAAAATGCGAACGTCTGCAGATAGCTGGCAGGCAGAAGGGGCTAGCCTGGAAAGCTGTTGCTCAGCCTCATCTGCCCACGGCACTGCTCGCACAGAGGCACAGAGACTGGGGCTGCTTGCTTGTCTTGCCACCTCAAACTTCAAACGTAGCTTATGGGGTCCGTGTCGGGACCCTGCGGCAGCCCTGCTCTGAAAATGCGAACGTCTGCAGATAGCTGGCAGGCAGAAGGGGCTAGCCTGGAAAGCTGTTGCTCAGCCTCATCTGCCCACGGCACTGCTCGCACAGAGGCACAGAGACTGGGGCTGCTTGCTTGTCTTGCCACCTCAAACTTCAAACGTAGCTTATGGGGTCCGTGTCGGGAGCCACCGGCACCCCTGCTCCGAAAATGCGAACGTCTGCAGATAGCTGGCGGGCAGAAGGGGCTAGCCTGGAAAGCTGTTGCTCAGCCTCATCTGCCCATGGCACTGCTCGCACAGAGGCACAGAGACTGGGGCTGCTTGCTTGTCTTGCCACCTCAAACTTCAAACGTAGCTTATGGGGTCCGTGCCGAGAGCCTGCGGCAGCCCTGCTCCAAAAATGCGAACGTCTGCATATAGATGGCTGGCAGAACGGGCTAACCTGGAGAGCTGTTGCTTAGCCTCATCTGCCCACGGCACTGCTTGCACAGAGGCACAGAGACTGGGGCTGCTTGCTTGTCTTGCCACCTCAAACTTCAAACGTAGCTTATGGGGTCCGTGCCGAGAGCCTGTGGCAGCCCTGCTCCGAAAATGCGAACGTCTGCAGATAGCTGGCAGGCAGAAGGGGCTAGCCTGGAAAGCTGTTGCTCAGCCTCATCTGCCCACGGCACTGCTCGCACAGAGGCACAGAGACTGGGGCTGCTTGCTTGTCTTGCCACCTCAAACTTCAAACGTATCTTATGGGGTCCGTGCCGGGAGCCACCGGCACCCCTGCTCCGAAAATGCGAACGTCTGCAGATAGCTGGCGGGCAGAACGGGCTAGCCTGGAAAGCTGTTGCTCAGCCTCATCTGCCCACGGCACTGCTCGCACAGAGGCACAGAGACTGGGGCTGCTTGCTTGTCTTGCCACCTCAAACTTCAAACGTAACTTATGGGGTCCGTGCCGAGAGCCTGCGGCAGCCCTGCTCCAAAAATGCAAACGTCTGCATATAGATGTCAGGCAGAACGGGCTAACCTGGAGAGCTGTTGCTTAGCCTCATCTGCCCACGGCACTGCTTGCACAGAGGCACAGAGACTGGGGCTGCTTGCTTGTCTTGCCACCTCAAACTTCAAACGTAGCTTATGGGGTCCGTGCCGAGAGCCTGTGGCAGCCCTGCTCCGAAAATGCGAACGTCTGCAGATAGGTGGCAGGCAGAAGGGGCTAGCCTGGAAAGCTGTTGCTCAGCCTCATCTGCCCACGGCACTGCTCGCACAGAGGCACAGAGACTGGGGCTGCTTGCTTGTCTTGCCACCTCAAACTTCAAATGTAGCTTATGGGGTCCGTGCCGGGAGCCTGCGGCAGCCCTGCTCCGAAAATGCGAACGTCTGCAGATAGCTGGCGGGCAGAAGGGGCTAGCCTGGAAAGCTGTTACTCAGCCTCATCTACCCATGGCACTGCTCGCACAGAGGCAGAGACTGGGGCTGCTTGCTTGTCTTGCCACCCCAAACTTCAAACGTAGCTTATGGGGTCCGTGCCGGGAGCCTGCGGCAGCCCTGCTCCGAAAATGCGAACGTCTGCAGATAGCTGGCGGGCAGAAGGGGCTAGCCTGGAAAGCTGTTGCTCAGCCTCATCTGCCCACGGCACTGCTCGCACAGAGGCACAGAGACTGGGGCTGCTTGCTTGTCTTGCCACTTCAAAATACAAACGTAGCTTATGGGGTCCGTGCCGGGAGCCACCGGCACCCCTGCTCCGAAAATGCAAACGTCTGCAGATAGCTGGCAGGCAGAAGGGGCTAGCCTGGAAAGCTGTTGCTCAGCCTCATCTGCCCACGGCACTGCTTGCACAGAGGCACAGAGACTGGGGCTACTTGCTTGTCTTGCCACCTCAAACTTCAAACGTAACTTATGGGGACCATGCCGGGAGCCTGCGGCAGCCCTGCTCCGAAAATGCGAACGTCTGCAGATAGCTGGCAGGCAGAAGGGGCTAGCCTGGAAAGCTGTTGCTCAGCGTCATCTGCCCACGGCACTGCACGCACAGAGGCACAGAGACTGGGGCTGCTTGCTTGTCTTGCCACCTCAAACTTCAAACGTAGATTATGGGGTCCGTGCCGGGAACCACCAGCACCCCTGCTCCGAAAATGCGAACGTCTGCAGATAGCTGGCAGGCAGAAGGGCCTAGCCTGGAAAGCTGTTGCTCAGCCTCATCTGCCCACGGCACTGCTCGCACAGAGGCACAGAGACTGGGGCTGCTTGCTTGTCTTGCCACCCCAAAATTCCAACGTAGCTTATGGGGTCCGTGCCGGGAGCCTGCGGCAGCCCTGCTCCACCCATGCGAACGTCTGCAGATGGCTGGCAGGCAGAAGGGGCTAGCCTGGAAAGCTGTTGCTCAGCCTCATCTGCCCACGGCACTGCTCGCACAGAGGCACAGAGACTGGGATTGTCTGCTTGTCTTGCCACCTCAAACTTCAAACGTAGCTTATGGGGTCCGTGCGGAGAGCCTGCGGCAGCCCTGCTCCGAAAATGCGAACGTCTGCAGATAGCTGGCAGGCAGAAGGGGCTAGCCTGGAAAGCTGTTGCTCAGCCTCATCTGCCCACGGCACTGCTCGCACAGAGGCACAGAGACTGGGGCTGCTTGCTTGTCTTCACACCTCAAACTTCAAACGTATCTTATGGGGCCGTGTCGGGAGCCTGCGGCAGCCATGCCCCAAAAAAGCGAACGTCTGCAGATAGCTGGCAGCCAGAAGGGGCTAGCCTGGAAAGCTGTTGCTCAGCCTCATCTGCCCACGGCACTGCTCGCACAGAGGCACAGAGACTGGGGCTGCTTGCTTGTCTTCCCAACTCAAAGTTCAAACGTAGCTTATGGGGTCCGTGCCGGGAGCCTGCGGCAGCCCTGCTCCGAAAATGCGAACGTCTGCAGATAGCTGGCAGGCAGAAGGGGCTAGCCTGGAAAGCTGTTGCTCAGCCTCATCTGCCCACGGCACTGCTCGCACAGAGGCACAGAGACTGGGGCTGCTTGCTTGTCTTGCCACCCCAAACTTCAAACGTAGCTTATGGGGTCCGTGCCAGGAGCCTGCGGCAGCCCTGCTCCAAAAATGCCAACGTATGCAGATAGCTGGCAGGCAGAAGGGGCTAGCCTGGAAAGCTGTTGCTCAGCCTCATCTGCCCACGGCACTGCTCGCACAGAGGCACAGAGACTGGGGCTGCTTGCTTGTCTTGCCACCTCAAACTTCAAACGTAGCTTATGGGGTCCGTGTCGGGAGCCACCGGCACCCCTGCTCCGAAAATGCGAACGTCTGCAGATAGCTGGCGGGCAGAACGGGCTAGGCTGGAAAGCTGTTGCTCAGCCTCATCTGCCCACGGCACTGCTCGCACAGAGGCACAGAGACTGGGGCTGCTTGCTTGTCTTGCCACCTCAAACTTCAAACGTAGCTTATGGGGTCCGTGCCGAGAGCCTGCGGCAGCCCTGCTCCGAACATGCCAACGTATGCAGATAGCTGGCAGGCAGAAGGGGCTAGCCTGGAAAGCTGTTGCTCAGCCTCATCTGCCCACGGCACTGCTCGCACAGAGGCACAGAGACTGGGGCTACTTGCTTGTCTTGCCACCTCAAACTTCAAACGTAGCTTATGGGGTCCGTGTCGGGAGCCACCGGCACCCCTGCTCCGAAAATGCGAACGTCTGCAAATAGCTGGCGGGCAGAACGGGCTAGCCTGGAAAGCTGTTGCTCAGCCTCATCTGCCCACGGCACTGCTCACACAGAGGCACAGAGACTGGGGCTGCTTGCTTGTCTTGCCACCTCAAACTTCAAACGTAATTTATGGGGTCCGTGCCGAGAGCCTGCGGCAGCCCTGCTCCAAAAATGCAAACGTCTGCATATAGATGGCAGGCAGAACGGGCTAACCTGGAGAGCTGTTGCTTAGCCTCATCTGCCCACGGCACTGCTTGCACAGAGGCACAGAGACTGGGGCTGCTTGCTTGTCTTGCCACCTCAAACTTCAAACGTAGCTTATGGGGTCCGTGCCGAGAGCCTGCGGCAGCCCTGCTCCGAAAATGCGAACGTCTGCAGATAGGTGGCAGGCAGAAGGGGCTAGCCTGGAAAGCTGTTGCTCAGCCTCATCTGCCCACGGCACTGCTCGCACAGAGGCACAGAGACTGGGGCTGCTTGCTTGTCTTGCCACCTCAAACTTCAAATGTAGCTTATGGGGTCCGTGCCGGGAGTCTGCGGCAGCCCTGCTCCGAAAATGCGAACGTCTGCAGATAGCTGGCGGGCAGAAGGTGCTAGCCTTTAAAGCTGTTACTCAGCCTCATCTACCCATGGCACTGCTCGCACAGAGGCACAGAGACTGGGGCTGCTTGCTTGTCTTGCCACCCCAAACTTCAAACGTAGCTTATGGGGTCCGTGCCGGGAGCCTGCGGCAGCCCTGCTCCGAAAATGCGAACGTCTGCAGATAGCTGGCGGGCAGAAGGGGCTAGCCTGGAAAGCTGTTGCTCAGCCTCATCTGCCCACGGCACTGCTCGCACAGAGGCACAGAGACTGGAGCTGCTTGCTTGTCTTGCCACTTCAAAATACAAACGTAGCTTATGGGGTCCGTGCCGGGAGCCACCGGCACCCCTGCTCCGAAAATGCGAACGTCTGCAGATAGCTGGCAGGCAGAAGGGGCTAGCCTGGAAAGCTGTTGCTCAGCGTCATCTGCCCACGGCACTGCACGCACAGAGGCACAGAGACTGGGGCTGCTTGCTTGTCTTGCCACCTCAAACTTGAAACGTATATTATGGGGTCCGTGCCGGGAACCACCAGCACCCCTGCTCCGAAAATGCGAACGTCTGCAGATAGCTGGCAGGCAGAAGGGCCTAGCCTGGAAAGCTGTTGCTCAGCCTCATCTGCCCACGGCACTGCTCGCACAGAGGCACAGAGACTGGGGCTGCTTGCTTGTCTTGCCACCCCAAAATTCCAACGTATATTATGGGGTCCGTGCCGGGAGCCTGCGGCAGCCCTGCTCCGCCCATGCGAACGTCTGCAGATAGCTGGCAGGCAGAAGGGGCTAGCCTGGAAAGCTGTTGCTCAGCCTCATCTGCCCACGGCACTGCTCGCACAGAGGCACAGAGACTGGGGCTGCTTGCTTGTCTTCACACCTCAAACTTCAAACGTAGCTTATGGGGACCGTGTCGAGAGCCTGCGGCAGCCATGCCCCAAAAAAGCGAACGTCTGCAGATAGCTGGCAGCCAGAAGGGGCTAGCCTGGAAAGCTGTTGCTCAGCCTCATCTGCCCACGGCACTGCTCGCACAGAGGCACAGAGACTGGGGCTGCTTGCTTGTCTTCCCAACTCAAAGTTCAAACGTAGCTTATGGGGTCCGTGCCGGGAGCGTGCGGCAGCCCTGCTCCGAAAATGCGAACGTCTGCAGATAGCTGGCAGCCAGAAGGGGCTAGCCTGGAAAGCTGTTGCTCAGCCTCATCTGCCCACGGCACTGCTCGCACAGAGGCACAGAGACTGGGGCTGCTTGCTTGTCTTGCCACCCCAAACTTCAAACGTAGCTTATGGGGTCCGTGCCAGGAGCCTGCGGCAGCCCTGCTCCGAAAATGCCAACGTATGCAGATAGCTGGCAGGCAGAAGGGGCTAGCCTGGAAAGCTGTTGCTCAGCCTCATCTGCCCACGGCACTGCTCGCACAGAGGCACAGAGACTGGGGCTGCTTGCTTGTCTTGCCACCTCAAACTTCAAACGTAGCTTATGGGGTCCGTGTCGGGAGCCACCGGCACCCCTGCTCCGAAAATGCGAACGTCTGCAGATAGCTGGCGGGCAGAACGGGCTAGCCTGGAAAGCTGTTGCTCAGCCTCATCTGCCCACGGCACTGCTCGCACAGAGGCACAGAGACTGGGGCTGCTTGCTTGTCTTGCCACCTCAAACTTCAAACGTAGCTTATGGGGTCCGTGCCGGGAGCCACCGGCACCCCTGCTCCGAAAATGCGAACGTCTGCAGATAGCTGGCAGGCAGAAGGGGCTAGCCTGGAAAGTTGTTGCTCAGCGTCATCTGCCCACGGCACTGCACGCACAGAGGCACAGAGACTGGGGCTGCTTGCTTGTCTTGCCACCTCAAACTTCAAACGTAGATTATGGGGTCCGTGCCGGGAACCACCAGCACCCCTGCTCCGAAAATGCGAACGTCTGCAGATAGCTGGCAGGCAGAAGGGCCTAGCCTGGAAAGCTGTTGCTCAGCCTCATCTGCCCACGGCACTGCTCGCACAGAGGCACAGAGACTGGGGCTGCTTGCTTGTCTTGCCACCCCAAAATTCCAACGTAGATTATAGGGTCCGTGCCGGGAGCCTGCGACAGCCCTGCTCCGCCCATGCGAACGTCTGCAGATAGCTGGCAGGCAGAAGGGGCTAGCCTGGAAAGCTGTTGCTCAGCCTCATCTGCCCACGGCACTGCTCGCACAGAGGCACAGAGACTGGGGCTGCTTGCTTGTCTTCACAACTCAAACTTCAAACGTAGCTTATGGGGACCGTGTCGGGAGCCTGCGGCAGCCATGCCCCAAAAAAGCGAACGTCTGCAGATAGCTGGCAGGCAGAAGGGGCTAGCCTGGAAAGCTGTTGCTCAGCCTCATCTGCCCACGGCACTGCTCGCACAGAGGCACAGAGACTGGGGCTGCTTGCTTGTCTTCCCAACTCAAAGTTCAAACGTAGCTTATGGGGTCCGTGCCGGGAGCCTGCGGCAGCCCTGCTCCGAAAATGCGAACGTCTGCAGATAGCTGGCAGCCAGAAGGGGCTAGCCTGGAAAGCTGTTGCTCAGCCTCATCTGCCCACGGCACTGCTCGCACAGAGGCACAGAGACTGGGGCTGCTTGCTTGTCTTGCCACCCCAAACTTCAAACGTAGCTTATGGGGTCCGTGCCGGGAGCCTGCGGCAGCCCTGCTCCGAAAATGCGAACGTCTGCAGATAGCTGGCAGCCAGAAGGGGCTAGCCTGGAAAGCTGTTGCTCAGCCTCATCTGCCCACGGCACTGCTCGCACAGAGGCACAGAGACTGGGGCTGCTTGCTTGTCTTGCCACCCCAAACTTCAAACGTAGCTTATGGGGTCCGTGCCAGGAGCCTGCGGCAGCCCTGCTCCGAAAATGCCAACGTATGCAGATAGCTGGCAGGCAGAAGGGGCTAGCCTGGAAAGCTGTTGCTCAGCCTCATCTGCCCACGGCACTGCTCGCACAGAGGCACAGAGACTGGGGCTGCTTGCTTGTCTTGCCACCTCAAACTTCAAACGTAGCTTATGGGGTCCGTGTCGGGAGCCACCGGCACCCCTGCTCCGAAAATGCGAACGTCTGCAGATAGCTGGCGGGCAGAACGGGCTAGCCTGGAAAGCTGTTGCTCAGCCTCATCTGCCCACGGCACTGCTCGCACAGAGGCACAGAGACTGGGGCTGCTTGCTTGTCTTGCCACCTCAAACTTCAAATGTAGCTTATGGGGTCCGTGCCGGGAGCCTGCGGCAGCCCTGCTCCGAAAATGCCAACGTCTGCAGATAGCTGGCGGGCAGAAGGTGCTAGCCTGGAAAGCTGTTACTCAGCCTCATCTACCCATGGCACTGCTCGCACAGAGGCACAGAGACTGGGGCTGCTTGCTTGTCTTGCCACCTCAAACTTCAAACGTAGCTTATGGGGTCCGTGCCGGGAGCCTGCGGCAGCCCTGCTCCGAAAATGCGAACGTCTGCAGATAGCTGGCGGGCAGAAGGGGCTAGCCTGGAAAGCTGTTGCTCAGCCTCATCTGCCCACGGCACTGCTCGCACAGAGGCACAGAGACTGGGGCTGCTTGCTTGTCTTGCCACTTCAAAATACAAACGTAGCTTATGGGGTCCGTGCCGGGAGCCTGCGGCAGCCCTGCTCCGAAAATGCGAACGTCTGCAGATAGCTGGCAGGCAGAAGGGGCTAGCCTGGAAAGCTGTTGCTCAGCCTCATCTGCCCACGGCACTGCTTGCACAGAGGCACAGAGACTGGGGCTACTTGCTTGTCTTGCCACCTCAAACTTCAAACGTATCTTATGGGGACCATGCCGGGAACCTGCGGCAGCCCTGCTCCGAAAATGCGAACGTCTGCAGATAGCTGGCAGGCAGAAGGAGCTAGCCTGGAAAGCTGTTGCTCAGCGTCATCTGCCCACGGCACTGTACGCACAGAGGCACAGAGACTGGGGCTGCTTGCTTGTCTTGCCACCTCAAACTTCAAACGTAGATTATGGGGTCCGTGCCGGGAACCACCAGCACCCCTGCTCCGAAAATGCGAACGTCTGCAGATAGCTGGCAGGCAGAAGGGGCTAGCCTGGAAAGCTGTTGCTCAGCCTCATCTGCCCACGGCACTGCTCGCACAGAGGCACAGAGACTGGGGCTGCTTGCTTGTCTTGCCACCCCAAAATTCCAACGTAGCTTATGGGGTCCGTGCCGGGAGCCTGCGGCAGCCCTGCTCCGCCCATGCGAACGTCTGCAGATAGCTGGCTGGCAGAAGGGGCTAGCCTGGAAAGCTGTTGCTCAGCCTCATCTGCCCACGGCACTGCTCGCACAGAGGCACAGAGACTGGGGTTGTCTGCTTGTCTTGCCACCTCAAACTTCAAACGTAGCTTATGGGGTCCGTGCGGAGAGCCTGCGGCAGCCCTGCTCCGAAAATGCGAACGTCTGCAGATAGCTGGCAGGCAGAAGGGGCTAGCCTGGAAAGCTGTTGCTCAGCCTCATCTGCCCACGGCACTGCTCGCACAGAGGCACAGAGACTGGGGCTGCTTGCTTGTCTTCACACCTCAAACTTCAAACGTAGCTTATGGGGACCGTGTCGGGAGCCTGCGGCAGCCATGCCCCAAAAAAGCGAACGTCTGCAGAAAGCTGGCAGGCAGAAGGGGCTAGCCTGGAAAGCTGTTGCTCAGCCTCATCTGCCCACGGCACTGCTCGCACAGAGGCACAGAGACTGGGGCTGCTTGCTTGTCTTGCCACCCCAAACTTCAAACGTAGCTTATGGGGTCCGTGCCGAGAGCCTGCGGCAGCCCTGCTCCGAAAATGCCAACGTCTGCAGATAGCTGGCAGCCAGAAGGGGCTAGCCTGGAAAGCTGTTGCTCAGCCTCATCTGCCCACGGCACTGCTCGCACAGAGGCACAGAGACTGGGGCTGCTTGCTTGTCTTGCCACCTCAAACTTCAAACGTAGCTTATGGGGTCCGTGCCGAGAGCCTGCGGCAGCCCTGCTCCGAAAATGCCAACGTATGCAGATAGCTGGCAGGCAGAAGGGGCTAGCCTGGAAAGCTGTTGCTCAGCCTCATCTGCCCACGGCACTGCTCGCACAGAGGCACAGAGACTGGGGCTGCTTGCTTGTCTTGCCACCTCAAACTTCAAACGTAGCTTATGGGGTCCGTGCCGGGAGCCTGCGGCAGTCCTGCTCCGAAAATGCGAACGTCTGCAGATAGCTGGCGGGCAGAACGGGCTAGCCTGGAAAGCTGTTGCTCAGCCTCATCTGCCCACGGCACTGCTCGCACAGAGGCACAGAGACTGGGGCTGCTTGCTTGTCTTCACACCTCAAACTTCAAACGTAGCTTATGGGGACCGTGTCGGGAGCCTGCGGCAGCCATGCCCCAAAAAAGCGAACGTCTGCAGAAAGCTGGCAGGCAGAAGGGGCTAGCCTGGAAAGCTGTTGCTCAGCCTCATCTGCCCACGGCACTGCTCGCACAGAGGCACAGAGACTGGGGCTGCTTGCTTGTCTTGCCACCCCAAACTTCAAACGTAGCTTATGGGGTCCGTGCCGAGAGCCTGCGGCAGCCCTGCTCCGAAAATGCCAACGTCTGCATATAGCTGGCAGCCAGAAGGGGCTAGCCTGGAAAGCTGTTGCTCAGCCTCATCTGCCCACGGCACTGCTCGCACAGAGGCACAGAGACTGGGGCTGCTTGCTTGTCTTGCCACCTCAAACTTCAAACGTAGCTTATGGGGTCCGTGCCGAGAGCCTGCGGCAGCCCTGCTCCGAAAATGCCAACGTATGCAGATAGCTGGCAGGCAGAAGGGGCTAGCCTGGAAAGCTGTTGCTCAGCCTCATCTGCCCACGGCACTGCTCGCACAGAGGCACAGAGACTGGGGCTGCTTGCTTGTCTTGCCACCTCAAACTTCAAACGTAGCTTATGGGGTCCGTGTCGGGAGCCACCGGCACCCCTGCTCCGAAAATGCGAACGTCTGCAGATAGCTGGCGGGCAGAACGGGCTAGCCTGGAAAGCTGTTGCTCAGCCTCATCTGCCCACGGCACTGCTCGCACAGAGGCACAGAGACTGGGGCTGCTTGCTTGTCTTGCCACCTCAAACTTCAAACGTAACTTATGGGGTCCGTGCCGAGAGCCTGCGGCAGCCCTGCTCCAAAAATGCAAACGTCTGCATATAGATGACAGGCAGAAGGGGCTAACCTGGAGAGCTGTTGCTTAGCCTCATCTGCCCACGGCACTGCTTGCACAGAGGCACAGAGACTGGGGCTGCTTGCTTGTCTTGCCACCTCAAACTTCAAACGTAGCTTATGGGGTCCGTGCCGAGAGCCACCGGCACCCCTGCTCCGAAAATGCGAACGTCTGCAGATAGGTGGCAGGCAGAAGTGGCTAGCCTGGAAAGCTGTTGCTCAGCCTCATCTGCCCACGGCACTGCTCGCACAGAGGCACAGAGACTGGGGCTGCTTGCTTGTCTTGCCACCTCAAACTTCAAATGTAGCTTATGAGGTCCGTGCCGAGAGCCACCGGCAGCGCTGCTCCGAAAATGCGAACGTCTGCAGATAGCTGGCGGGCAGAAGGTTCTAGCCTGGAAAGCTGTTGCTCAGCCTCATCTACCCATGGCACTGCTCGCACTGAGGCACAGAGACTGGGGCTGCTTGCTTGTCTTGCCACTTCAAAATACAAACGTAGCTTATGGGGTCCGTGCCGGGAGCCACCGGCACCCCTGCTCCGAAAATGCCAACGTCTGCAGATAGCTGGCAGGCAGAAGGGGCTAGCCTGGAAAGCTGTTGCTCAGCCTCATCTGCCCACGGCACTGCTTGCACAGAGGCACAGAGACTGGGGCTACTTGCTTGTCTTGCCACCTCAAACTTCAAACGTAACTTATGGGGACCATGCCGGGAGTCTTCGGCAGCCCTACTCCGAAAATGCCAACGTCTGCAGATAGCTGGCGGGCAGAAGGGGCTAGCCTGGAAAGCTGTTGCTCAGCCTCATCTGCCCACGGCACTGCTCGCACAGAGGCACAGAGACTGGGGCTGCTTGCTTGTCTTGCCACCTCAAACTTCAAACGTAGCTTATGGGGTCCGTGTCGGGACCCTGCGGCAGCCCTGCTCCGAAAATGCGAACGTCTGCAGATAGCCGGCAGGCAGAAGGGGCTAGCCTGGAAAGCTGTTGCTCAGCCTCATCTGCGCACGGCACTGCTCGCACAGAGGCACAGAGACTGGGGCTACTTGCTTGTCTTGCCACCTCAAACTTCAAACGTAGCTTATGGGGACCATGCCGGGAGCCTGCGGCAGCCCTGCTCTGAAAATGCGAACGTCTGCAGATAGATGGCGGGCAGAAGGTGCTAGCCTGGAAAACTGTTAGTCAGCCTCCTCTATCCACGGCACTGCTCGCACAGAGGCACAGAGCCTGGGGTTGTCTACTTGTCTTGCCACCTCAAACTTCAAACGTAGCTTATGGGGTCCGTGCCGAGAGCCTGCGGCAGCCCTGCTCCGAAAATGCCAACGTCTGCAGATAGCTGGCAGGCAGAAGGGGCTAGCCTGGAAAGCTGTTGCTCAGTCTCATCTGCCCACGGCACTGCTCGCACAGAGGTACAGAGACTGGGGCTGCTTGCTGGTCTTGCCACCTCAAACTTCAAACGTAGCTTATGGGGTCTGTGCCGGGAGTCTCCGGCAGCCCTGCTCCGAAAATGCCAACGTCTGCAGACAGCTGGCGGGCAGAAGGTGCTAGCCTGGAAAGCTGTTGCTCAGCCTCATCTGCCCACGGCACTGCTCGCACAGAGGCACAGAGACTGGGGCTGCTTGCTTGTCTTCACACCTCAAACTTCAAACGTAGCTTATGGGGTCCGTGCCGAGAGCCTGCGGCAGCCCTGCTCCAAAAATGCAAACATCTGCAGATAGCTGGCAGGCAGAAGGGGTTAACCTGGAAAGCTGTTGCTCAGCCTCATCTGCCCACGGCACTGCTCGCACAGAGGCACAGAGACTGAGGTTGTCTGCTTCTCTTGCCACCTCAAACTTCAAACGTAGCTTATGGGGTCCGTGCCGGGAGCCTGCGGCAGCCCTGCTCCGAAAATGCGAACGTCTGCAGATAGCTGGCAGGCAGAAGGGGCTAGCCTGGAAAGCTGTTGCTCAGCCTCATCTGCCCACGGCACTGCTCGCACAGAGGCACAGAGACTGGGGCTGCTTGCTTGTCTTGCCACCTCAAACTTCAAACGTAGCTTATGGGGTCCGTGCCGAGAGCCTGCGGCAGCCCTGCTCCGAAAATGCCAACGTATGCAGATAGCTGGCAGGCAGAAGGGGCTAGCCTGGAAAGCTGTTGCTCAGCCTCATCTGCCCACGGCACTGCTCGCACAGAGGCACAGAGACTGGGGCTGCTTGCTTGTCTTGCCACCTCAAACTTCAAACGTAGCTTATGGGGTCCGTGCCGACAGCCTGCGGCAGCCCTGCTCCGAAAATGGCAACGTATGCAGATAGCTGGCAGGCAGAAGGGGCTAGCCTGGAAAGCTGTTGCTCAGCCTCATCTGCCCACGGCACTGCTCGCACAGAGGCACAGAGACTGGGGCTGCTTGCTTGTCTTGCCACCTCAAACTTCAAACGTAGCTTATGGGGTCCGTGTCGGGAGCCACCGGCAGCCCTGCTCCGAAAATGCGAACGTCTGCAGATAGCTGGCGGGCAGAAGGGGCTAGCCTGGAAAGCTGTTGCTCAGCCTCATCTGCCCACGGCACTGCTCGCACAGAGGCACAGAGACTGGGGCTGCTTGCTTGTCTTGCCGCTTCAAAATACAATCGTAGCTTATGCGGTCCGTGCCGGGAGCCACCGGCACCCCTGCTCCGTAAAAGCGAACGTCTGCAGATAGCTGGCAGGCAGAAGGGGCTAGCCTGGAAAGCTGTTGCTCAGCCTCATCTGCCCACGGCACTGCTTGCACAGAGGCACAGAGACTGGGGCTACTTGCTTGTCTTGCCACCTCAAACTTCAAACGTAACTTATGGGGACCATGCCGGGAGCCTGCGGCAGCCCTGCTCCGAAAATGCGAACGTCTGCAGATAGCTGGCAGGCAGAAGGGGCTAGCCTGGAAAGCTGTTACTCAGCCTCATCTGCCCACGGCACTGCTCGCACAGAGGCACAGAGACTGGGGCTGCTTGCTTGTCTTGCCACCCCAAAATTCCAACGTAGCTTATGGGGTCCGTGCCGGGAGCCTGCGGCAGCCATGCCCCAAAAAAGCGAACGTCTGCAGATAGCTGGCAGGCAGAAGGGGCTAGCCTGGAAAGCTGTTGCTCAGCCTCATCTGCCCACGGCACTGCTCGCACAGAGGCACAGAGACTGGGGCTGCTTGCTTGTCTTGCCACCTCAAACTTCAAACGTAGCTTATGGGGTCCGTGTCGGGAGCCACCGGCACCCCTGCTCCGAAAATGCGAACGTCTGCAGATAGATGGCGGGCAGAACGGGCTAGCCTGGAAAGCTGTTGCTCAGCCTCATCTGCCCACGGCACTGCTCGCACAGAGGCACAGAGACTGGGGCTGCTTGCTTGTCTTGCCACCTCAAACTTCAAACGTAGCTTATGGGGTCCGTGCCGGGAGCCACCGGCACCCCTGCTCCGAAAATGCGAACGTCTGCAGATAACTGGCAGGCAGAAGGGGCTAGCCTGGAAAGCTGTTGCTCAGCGTCATCTGCCCACGGCACTGCACGCACAGAGGCACAGAGACTGGGGCTGCTTGCTTGTCTTGACACCTCAAACTTCAAACGTAGATTATGGGGTCCGTGCCGGGAACCACCAGCACCCCTGCTCCGAAAATGCGAACGTCTGCAGATAGCTGGCAGGCAGAAGGGCCTAGCCTGGAAAGCTGTTGCTCAGCCTCATCTGCCCACGGCACTGCTCGCACAGAGGCACAGAGACTGGGGCTGCTTGCTTGTCTTGCCACCCCAAAAGTCCAACGTAGCTTATGGGGTCCGTGCCGGGAGCCTGCGGCAGCCCTGCTCCGCCCATGCGAACGTCTGCAGATAGGTGGCAGGCAGAAGGGGCTAGCCTGGAAAGCTGTTGCTCAGCCTCATCTGCCCACGGCACTGCTCGCACAGAGGCACAGAGACTGGGGCTGCTTGCTTGTCTTCACACCTCAAACTTCAAACGTAGCTTATGGGGACCGTGTCGGAAGCCTGCGGCAGCCATGCCCCAAAAAAGCGAACGTCTGCAGATAGCTGGCAGCCAGAAGGGGCTAGCCTGGAAAGCTGTTGCTCAGCCTCATCTGCCCACGGCACTGCTCGCACAGAGGCACAGAGACTGGGGCTGCTTGCTTGTCTTCCCAACTCAAAGTTCAAACGTCGCTTATGGGGTCCGTGCCGGGAGCCTGCGGCAGCCCTGCTCCGAAAATGCGAACGTCTGCAGATAGCTGGCAGCCAGAAGGGGCTAGCCTGGAAAGCTGTTGCTCAGCCTCATCTGCCCACGGCACTGCTCGCACAGAGGCACAGAGACTGGGGCTGCTTGCTTGTCTTGCCACCCCAAACTTCAAACGTAGCTTATGGGGTCCGTGCCAGGAGCCTGCGGCAGCCCTGCTCCGAAAATGCGAACGTCTGCAGATAGCTGGCAGGCAGAAGGGGCTAGCCTGGATAGCTGTTGCTCAGCCTCATCTGCCCACGGCACTGCTCGCACAGAGGCACAGAGACTGGGGCTGCTTGCTTGTCTTGCCACCTCAAACTTCAAACGTAGCTTATGGGGTCCGTGTCGGGAGCCACCGGCACCCCTGCTCCGAAAATGCGAACGTCTGCAGATAGCTGGCGGGCAGAACGGGCTAGCCTGGAAAGCTGTTGCTCAGCCTCATCTGCCCACGGCACTGCTCGCACAGAGGCACAGAGACTGGGGCTGCTTGCTTGTCTTGCCACCTCAAACTTCAAACGTAGCTTATGGGGTCCGTGCCGAGAGCCTGCGGCAGCCCTGCTCCGAAAATGCGAACGTCTGCAGATAGCTGGCAGGCAGAAGGGGCTAGCCTGGAAAGCTGTTGCTCAGCCTCATCTGCCCACGGCACTGCTCGCACAGAGGCACAGAGACTGGGGCTGCTTGCTTGTCTTGCCACCTCAAACTTCAAACATAGCTTATGGGGTCCGTGTCGGGAGCCACCGGCACCCCTGCTCCGAAAATGCGAACGTCTGCAGATAGCTGGCGGGCAGAACGGGCTAGCCTGGAAAGCTGTTGCTCAGCCTCATCTGCCCACGGCACTGCTCGCACAGAGGCACAGAGACTGGGGCTGCTTGCTTGTCTTTGCACCTCAAACTTCAAACGTAACTTATGGGGTCCGTGCCGAGAGTCTGCGGCAGCCCTGCTCCAAAAATGCAAACGTCTGCATATAGCTGGCAGGCAGAACGGGCTAACCTGGAGAGCTGTTGCTTAGCCTCATCTGCCCACGGCACTGCTTGCACAGAGGCACAGAGACTGGGGCTGCTTGCTTGTCTTGCCACCTCAAACTTCAAACGTAGCTTATGGGGTTCGTGCCGAGAGCCTGCGGCAGCCCTGCTCCGAAAATGCGAACGTCTGCAGATAGGTGGCAGGCAGAAGGGGCTAGCCTGGAAAGCTGTTGCTCAGCCTCATCTGCCCACGGCACTGCTCGCACAGAGGCACAGAGACTGGGGCTGCTTGCTTGTCTTGCCACCTCAAACTTCAAATGTAGCTTATGGGGTCCGTGCCGGGAGCCTGCGGCAGCCCTGCTCCGAAAATGCGAACGTCTGCAGATAGCTGGCGGGCAGAAGGTGCTAGCCTGGAAAGCTGTTACTCAGCCTCATCTACCCATGGCACTGCTCGCACAGAGGCACAGAGACTGGGGCTGCTTGCTTGTCTTGCCACCTCAAACTTCAAACGTAGCTTATGGGGTCCGTGCCGGGAGCCTGCGGCAGCCCTGCTCCGAAAATGCGAACGTCTGCAGATAGCTGGCGGGCAGAAGGGGCTAGCCTGGAAAGCTGTTGCTCAGCCTCATCTGCCCACGGCACTGCTCGCACAGAGGCACAGAGACTGGGGCTGCTTGCTTGTCTTGCCACTTCAAAATACAAACGTAGCTTATGGGGACCGTGCCGGGAGCCTGCGGCAGCCCTGCTCCGAAAATGCGAACGTCTGCAGATAGCTGGCAGGCAGAAGGGGCTAGCCTGGAAAGCTGTTGCTCAGCGTCATCTGCCCACGGCACTGTACGCACAGAGGCACAGAGACTGGGGCTGCTTGCTTGTCTTGCCACCTCAAACTTCAAACGTAGATTATGGGGTCCGTGCCGGGAACCACCAGCACCCCTGCTCCGAAAATGCGAACGTCTGCAGATAGCTGGCAGGCAGAAGGGGCTAGCCTGGAAAGCTGTTGCTCAGCCTCATCTGCCCACGGCACTGCTCGCACAGAGGCACAGAGACTGGGGCTGCTTGCTTGTCTTGCCACCCCAAAATTCCAACGTAGCTTATGGGGTCCGTGCCGGGAGCCTGCGGCAGCCCTGCTCCGCCCATGCGAACGTCTGCAGATAGCTGGCAGGCAGAAGGGGCTAGCCTGGAAAGCTGTTGCTCAGCCTCATCTGCCCACGGCACTGCTCGCACAGAGGCACAGAGACTGGGGTTGTCTGCTTGTCTTGCCACCTCAAACTTCAAACGTAGCTTATGGGGTCCGTGCGGAGAGCCTGCGGCAGCCCTGCTCCGAAAATGCGAACGTCTGCAGATAGCTGGCAGGCAGAAGGGGCTAGCCTGGAAAGCTGTTGCTCAGCCTCATCTGCCCACGGCACTGCTCGCACAGAGGCACAGAGACTGGGGCTGCTTGCTTGTCTTCACACCTCAAACTTCAAACGTAGCTTATGGGGACCGTGTCGGGAGCCTGCGGCAGCCATGCCCCAAAAAAGCGAACGTCTGCAGATAGCTGGCAGGCAGAAGGGGCTAGCCTGGAAAGCTGTTGCTCAGCCTCATCTGCCCACGGCACTGCTCGCACAGAGGCACAGAGACTGGGGCTGCTTGCTTGTCTTGCCACCCCAAACTTCAAACGTAGCTTATGGGGTCCGTGCCGAGAGCCTGCGGCAGCCCTGCTCCGAAAATGCCAACGTCTGCAGATAGCTGGCAGCCAGAAGGGGCTAGCCTGGAAAGCTGTTGCTCAGCCTCATCTGCCCACGGCACTGCTCGCACAGAGGCACAGAGACTGGGGCTGCTTGCTTGTCTTGCCACCTCAAACTTCAAACGTAGCTTATGGGGTCCGTGCCGAGAGCCTGCGGCAGCCCTGCTCCGAAAATGCCAACGTATGCAGATAGCTGGCAGGCAGAAGGGGCTAGCCTGGAAAGCTGTTGCTCAGCCTCATCTGCCCACGGCACTGCTCGCACAGAGGCACAGAGACTGGGGCTGCTTGCTTGTCTTGCCACCTCAAACTTCAAACGTAGCTTATGGGGTCCGTGTCGGGAGCCACCGGCACCCCTGCTCCGAAAATGCGAACGTCTGCAGATAGCTGGCGGGCAGAACGGGCTAGCCTGGAAAGCTGTTGCTCAGCCTCATCTGCCCACGGCACTGCTCGCACAGAGGCACAGAGACTGGGGCTGCTTGCTTGTCTTGCCACCTCAAACTTCAAACGTAACTTATGGGGTCCGTGCCGAGAGCCTGCGGCAGCCCTGCTCCAAAAATGCAAACGTCTGCATATAGATGACAGGCAGAAGGGGCTAACCTGGAGAGCTGTTGCTTAGCCTCATCTGCCCACGGCACTGCTTGCACAGAGGCACAGAGACTGGGGCTGCTTGCTTGTCTTGCCACCTCAAACTTCAAACGTAGCTTATGGGGTCCGTGCCGAGAGCCACCGGCACCCCTGCTCCGAAAATGCGAACGTCTGCAGATAGGTGGCAGGCAGAAGTGGCTAGCCTGGAAAGCTGTTGCTCAGCCTCATCTGCCCATGGCACTGCTCGCACTGAGGCACAGAGACTGGGGCTGCTTGCTTGTCTTGCCACTTCAAAATACAAACGTAGCTTATGGGGTCCGTGCCGGGAGCCACCGGCACCCCTGCTCCGAAAATGCCAACGTCTGCAGATAGCTGGCAGGCAGAAGGGGCTAGCCTGGAAAGCTGTTGCTCAGCCTCATCTGCCCACGGCACTGCTTGCACAGAGGCACAGAGACTGGGGCTACTTGCTTGTCTTGCCACCTCAAACTTCAAACGTAACTTATGGGGACCATGCCGGGAGTCTTCGGCAGCCCTACTCCGAAAATGCGAACGTCTGCAGATAGCTGGCGGGCAGAAGGGGCTAGCCTGGAAAGCTGTTGCTCAGCCTCATCTGCCCACGGCACTGCTCGCACAGAGGCACAGAGACTGGGGCTGCTTGCTTGTCTTGCCACCTCAAACTTCAAACGTAGCTTATGGGGTCCGTGTCGGGACCCTGCGGCAGCCCTGCTCCGAAAATGCGAACGTCTGCAGATAGCCGGCAGGCAGAAGGGGCTAGCCTGGAAAGCTGTTGCTCAGCCTCATCTGCGCACGGCACTGCTCGCACAGAGGCACAGAGACTGGGGCTACTTGCTTGTCTTGCCACCTCAAACTTCAAACGTAGCTTATGGGGACCATGCCGGGAGCCTGCGGCAGCCCTGCTCTGAAAATGCGAACGTCTGCAGATAGATGGCGGGCAGAAGGTGCTAGCCTGGAAAACTGTTAGTCAGCCTCCTCTATCCACGGCACTGCTCGCACAGAGGCACAGAGCCTGGGGTTGTCTACTTGTCTTGCCACCTCAAACTTCAAACGTAGCTTATGGGGTCCGTGCCGAGAGCCTGCGGCAGCCCTGCTCCGAAAATGCCAACGTCTGCAGATAGCTGGCAGGCAGAAGGGGCTAGCCTGGAAAGCTGTTGCTCAGTCTCATCTGCCCACGGCACTGCTCGCACAGAGGTACAGAGACTGGGGCTGCTTGCTGGTCTTGCCACCTCAAACTTCAAACGTAGCTTATGGGGTCTGTGCCGGGAGTCTCCGGCAGCCCTGCTCCGAAAATGCCAACGTCTGCAGACAGCTGGCGGGCAGAAGGGGCTAGCCTGGAAAGCTGTTGCTCAGCCTCATCTGCCCACGGCACTGCTCGTACAGAGGCACAGAGACTGGGGCTGCTTGCTTGTCTTCACACCTCAAACTTCAAACGTAGCTTATGGGGTCCGTGCCGAGAGCCTGCGGCAGCCCTGCTTCAAAAATGCAAACATCTGCAGATAGCTGGCAGGCAGAAGGGGTTAACCTGGAAAGCTGTTGCTCAGCCTCATCTGCCCACGGCACTGCTCGCACAGAGGCACAGAGACTGAGGTTGTCTGCTTCTCTTGCCACCTCAAACTTCAAACGTAGCTTATGGGGTCCGTGCCGGGAGCCTGCGGCAGCCCTGCTCCGAAAATGCGAACGTCTGCAGATAGCTGGCAGGCAGAAGGGGCTAGCCTGGAAAGCTGTTGCTCAGCCTCATCTGCCCACGGCACTGCTCGCACAGAGGCACAGAGACTGGGGCTGCTTGCTTGTCTTGCCACCTCAAACTTCAAACGTAGCTTATGGGGTCCGTGCCGAGAGCCTGCGGCAGCCCTGCTCCGAAAATGCCAACGTATGCAGATAGCTGGCAGGCAGAAGGGGCTAGCCTGGAAAGCTGTTGCTCAGCCTCATCTGCCCACGGCACTGCTCGCACAGAGGCACAGAGACTGGGGCTGCTTGCTTGTCTTGCCACCTCAAACTTCAAACGTAGCTTATGGGGTCCGTGCCGACAGCCTGCGGCAGCCCTGCTCCGAAAATGCCAACGTATGCAGATAGCTGGCAGGCAGAAGGGGCTAGCCTGGAAAGCTGTTGCTCAGCCTCATCTGCCCACGGCACTGCTCGCACAGAGGCACAGAGACTGGGGCTGCTTGCTTGTCTTGCCACCTCAAACTTCAAACGTAGCTTATGGGGTCCGTGTCGGGAGCCACCGGCAGCCCTGCTCCGAAAATGCGAACGTCTGCAGATAGCTGGCGGGCAGAACGGGCTAGCCTGGAAAGCTGTTGCTCAGCCTCATCTGCCCACGGCACTGCTCGCACAGAGGCACAGAGACTGGGGCTGCTTGCTTGTCTTGCCACCTCAAACTTCAAACATAACTTATGGGGTCCGTGCCGAGAGCCTGCGGCAGCCCTGCTCCAAAAATGCAAACGTCTGCATATAGATGGCAGGCAGAACGGGCTAACCTGGAGAGCTGTTGCTTAGCCTCATCTGCCCACGGCACTGCTTGCACAGAGGCACAGAGACTGGGGCTGCTTGCTTGTCTTGCCACCTCAAACTTCAAACGTAGCTTATGGGGTCCGTGCCGAGAGCCTGTGGCAGCCCTGCTCCGAAAATGCGAACGTCTGCAGATAGCTGGCAGGCAGAAGGGGCTAGCCTGGAAAGCTGTTGCTCAGCCTCATCTGCCCACGGCACTGCTCGCACAGAGGCACAGAGACTGGGGATGCTTGCTTGTCTTGCCACCTCAAACTTCAAATGTAGCTTATGGGGTCCGTGCCGGGAGCCTGCGGCAGCCCTGCTCCGAAAATGCGAACGTCTGCAGATAGCTGGCGGGCAGAAGGTGCTAGCCTGGAAAGCTGTTACTCAGCCTCATCTGCCCATGGCACTGCTCGCACAGAGGCACAGAGACTGGGGCTGCTTGCTTGTCTTGCCACCTCAAACTTCAAACGTAGCTTATGGGGTCCGTGCCGGGAGCCTGCGGCAGCCCTGCTCCGAAAATGCGAACGTCTGCAGATAGCTGGCGGGCAGAAGGGGCTAGCCTGGAAAGCTGTTGCTCAGCCTCATCTGCCCACGGCACTGCTCGCACAGAGGCACAGAGACTGGGGCTGCTTGCTTGTCTTGCCACTTCAAAATACAATCGTAGCTTATGCGGTCCGTGCCGGGAGCCACCGGCACCCCTGCTCCGTAAAAGCGAACGTCTGCAGATAGCTGGCAGGCAGAAGGGGCTAGCCTGGAAAGCTGTTGCTCAGCCTCATCTGCCCACGGCACTGCTTGCACAGAGGCACAGAGACTGGGGCTACTTGCTTGTCTTGCCACCTCAAACTTCAAACGTAACTTATGGGGACCATGCCGGGAGCCTGCGGCAGCCCTGCTCCGAAAATGCGAACGTCTGCAGATAGCTGGCAGGCAGAAGGGGCTAGCCTGGAAAGCTGTTGCTCAGCCTCATCTGCCCACGGCACTGCTCGCACAGAGGCACAGAGACTGGGGCTGCTTGCTTGTCTTGCCACCCCAAAATTCCAACGTAGCTTATGGGGTCCGTGCCGGGAGCCTGCGGCAGCCATGCCCCAAAAAAGCGAACGTCTGCAGATAGCTGGCAGGCAGAAGGGGCTAGCCTGGAAAGCTGTTGCTCAGCCTCATCTGCCCACGGCACTGCTCGCACAGAGGCACAGAGACTGGGGCTGCTTGCTTGTCTTGCCACCCCAAAATTCCAACGTAGCTTATGGGGTCCGTGTCGGGAGCCTGCGGCAGCCATGCCCCAAAAAAGCGAACGTCTGCAGATAGCTGGCAGGCAGAAGGGGCTAGCCTGGAAAGCTGTTGCTCAGCCTCATCTGCCCACGGCACTGCTCGCACAGAGGCACAGAGACTGGGGCTGCTTGCTTGTCTTGCCACCCCAAACTTCAAACGTAGCTTATGGGGTCCGTGCCGAGAGCCTGCGGCAGCCCTTCTCCGAAAATGCCAACGTCTGCAGATAGCTGGCAGCCAGAAGGGGCTAGCCTGGAAAGCTGTTGCTCAGCCTCATCTGCCCACGGCACTGCTCGCACAGAGGCACAGAGACTGGGGCTGCTTGCTTGTCTTGCCACCTCAAACTTCAAACGTAGCTTATGGGGTCCGTGCCGAGAGCCTGCGGCAGCCCTGCTCCGAAAATGCCAACGTATGCAGATAGCTGGCAGGCAGAAGGGGCTAGCCTGGAAAGCTGTTGCTCAGCCTCATCTGCCCACGGCACTGCTCGCACAGAGGCACAGAGACTGGGGCTGCTTGCTTGTCTTGCCAACTCAAACTTCAAACGTAGCTTATGGGGTCCGTGTCGGGAGCCACCGGCACCCCTGCTCCGAAAATGCGAACGTCTGCAGATAGCTAGCGGGCAGAACGGGCTAGCCTGGAAAGCTGTTGCTCAGCCTCATCTGCCCACGGCACTGCTCGCACAGAGGCACAGAGACTGGGGCTGCTTGCTTGTCTTCACACCTCAAACTTCAAACGTAACTTATGGGGTCCGTGCCGAGAGCCTGCGGCAGCCCTGCTCCAAAAATGCAAACGTCTGCATATAGATGGCAGGCAGAACGGGCTAACCTGGAGAGCTGTTGCTTAGCCTCATCTGCCCACGGCACTGCTTGCACAGAGGCACAGAGACTGGGGCTGCTTGCTTGTCTTGCCACCTCAAACTTCAAACGTAGCTTATGGGGTCCGTGCCGAGAGCCACCGGCACCCCTGCTCCGAAAATGCCAACGTCTGCAGATAGCTGGCAGGCAGAAGGGGCTAGCCTGGAAAGCTGTTGCTCAGCCTCATCTGCCCACGGCACTGCTTGCACAGAGGCACAGAGACTGGGGCTACTTGCTTGTCTTGCCACCTCAAACTTCAAACGTAGCTTATGGGGACCATGCCGGGAGTATCCGGCAGCCCTGCTCCGAAAATGCGAACGTCTGCAGATAGCCGGCAGGCAGAAGGGGCTAGCCTGGAAAGCTGTTGCTCAGCCTCATCTGCCCACGGCACTGCTCGCACAGAGGCACAGAGACTGGGGCTACTTGCTTGTCTTGCCACCTCAAACTTCAAACGTAGCTTATGGGGTCCGTGCGGAGAGCCTGCGGCAGCCCTGCTCTGAAAATGCGAACGTCTGCAGATAGATGGCGGGCAGAAGGTGCTAGCCTGGAAACCTGTTACTCAGCCTCCTCTATCCACGGCACTGCTCGCACAGAGGCACAGAGACTGAGGTTGTCTGCTTGTCTTGCCACCTCAAACTTCAAACGTAGCTTATGGGGTCCGTGCCGGGAGCCTGCGGCAGCACTGCTCCGAAAATGCGAACGTCTGCAGATAGCTGGCAGCCAGAAGGGGCTAGCCTGGAAAGCTGTTGCTCAGCCTCATCTGCCCACGGCACTGCTCGCACAGAGGCACAGAGACTGGGGCTGCTTGCTTGTCTTCACACCTCAAACTTCAAACGTAGCTTATGGGGACCGTGTCGGGAGCCTGCGGCAGCCATGCCCCAAAAAAGCGAACGTCTGCAGATAGCTGGCGGGCAGAAGGGGCTAGCCTGGAAAGCTGTTGCTCAGCCTCATCTGCCCACGGCACTGCTCGCACAGAGGCACAGAGACTGGGGCTGCTTGCTTGTCTTGCCACCCCAAACTTCAAACGTAGCTTATGGGGTCCGTGCCGAGAGCCTGCGGCAGCCCTGCTCCGAAAATGCCAACGTCTGCAGATAGCTGGCAGGCAGAAGGGGCTAGCCTGGAAAGCTGTTGCTCAGCCTCATCTGCCCACGGCACTGCTCGCACAGAGGCACAGAGACTGGGGCTGCTTGCTTGTCTTGCCACCTCAAACTTCAAACGTAGCTTATGGGGTCCGTGCCGAGAGCCTGCGGCAGCCCTGCTCCGAAAATGCCAACGTCTGCAGATAGCTGGCAGGCAGAAGGGGCTAGCGTGGAAAGCTGTTGCTCAGCCTCATCTGCCCACGGCACTGCTCGCACAGAGGCACAGAGACTGGGGCTGCTTGCTTGTCTTGCCACCTCAAACTTCAAACGTAGCTTATGGGGTCCGTGTCGGGAGCCACCGGCAGCCCTGCTCCGAAAATGCGAACGTCTGCAGATAGCTGGCGGGCAGAACGGGCTAGCCTGGAAAGCTGTTGCTCAGCCTCATCTGCCCACGGCACTGCTCGCACAGAGGCACAGAGACTGGGGCTGCTTGCTTGTCTTGCCACCCCAAACTTCAAACGTAGCTTATGGGGTCCGTGCCGAGAGCCTGCGGCAGCCCTGCTCCGAAAATGCAAACGTCTGCATATAGATGGCAGGCAGAACGGGCTAGCCTGGAAAGCTGTTGCTCAGCCTCATCTGCCCACGGCACTGCTCGCACAGAGGCACAGAGACTGGGGCTGCTTGCTAGTCTTGCCACCTCAAACTTCAAACATAACTTATGGGGTCCGTGCCGAGAGCCTGCGGCAGCCCTGCTCCAAAAATGCAAACGTCTGCATATAGATGGCAGGCAGAACGGACTAACCTGGAGAGCTGTTGCTTAGCCTCATCTGCCCACGGCACTGCTTGCACAGAGGCACAGAGACGGGGGCTGCTTGCTTGTCTTGCCACCTCAAACTTCAAACGTAGCTTATGGGGTCCGTGCCGAGAGCCTGTGGCAGCCCTGCTCCGAAAATGCGAACGTCTGCAGATAGGTGGCGGGCAGAAGGGGCTAGCCTGGAAAGCTGTTGCTCAGCCTCATCTGCCCACGGCACTGCTCGCACAGAGGCACAGAGACTGGGGCTGCTTGCTTGTCTTGCCACCTCAAACTTCAAATGTAGCTTATGGGGTCCGTGCCGGGAGCCTGCGGCAGCCCTGCTCCGAAAATGCGAACGTCTGCAGATAGCTGGCGGGCAGAAGGTGCTAGCCTGGAAAGCTGTTACTCAGCCTCATCTGCCCATGGCACTGCTCGCACAGAGGCACAGAGACTGGGGCTGCTTGCTTGTCTTGCCACCTCAAACTTCAAACGTAGCTTATGGGGTCCGTGCCGGGAGCCTGCGGCAGCCCTGCTCCGAAAATGCGAACGTCTGCAGATAGCTGGCGGGCAGAAGGGGCTAGCCTGGAAAGCTGTTGCTCAGCGTCATCTGCCCACGGCACTGCACGCACAGAGGCACAGAGACTGGGGCTGCTTGCTTGTCTTGCCACCTCAAACTTCAAACGTAGATTATGGGGTCCGTGCCGGGAACCACCAGCACCCCTGCTCCGAAAATGCGAACGTCTGCAGATAGCTGGCAGGCAGAAGGGGCTAGCCTGGAAAGCTGTTGCTCAGCCTCATCTGCCCACGGCACTGCTCGCACAGAGGCACAGAGACTGGGGCTGCTTGCTTGTCTTGCCACCCCAAAATTCCAACGTAGCTTATGGGGTCCGTGTCGGGAGCCTGCGGCAGCCATGCCCCAAAAAAGCGAACGTCTGCAGATAGCTGGCAGCCAGAAGGGGCTAGCCTGGAAAGCTGTTGCTCAGCCTCATCTGCCCACGGCACTGCTCGCACAGAGGCACAGAGAGTGGGGCTGCTTGCTTGTCTTGCCACCCCAAACTTCAAACGTAGCTTATGGGGTCCGTGCCGAGAGCCTGCGGCAGCCCTGCTCCGAAAATGCGAACGTCTGCAGATAGCTGGCAGGCAGAAGGGGCTAGCCTGGAAAGCTGTTGCTCAGCCTCATCTGCCCACGGCACTGCTCGCACAGAGGCACAGAGACTGGGGCTGCTTGCTTGTCTTGCCACCTCAAACTTCAAACGTAGCTTATGGGGTCCGTGCCGAGAGCCTGCGGCAGCCCTGCTCCGAAAATGCCAACGTATGCAGATAGCTGGCAGGCAGAAGGGGCTAGCCTGGAAAGCTGTTGCTCAGCCTCATCTGCCCACGGCACTGCTCGCACAGAGGCACAGAGACTGGGGCTGCTTGCTTGTCTTGCCAACTCAAACTTCAAACGTAGCTTATGGGGTCCGTGTCGGGAGCCACCGGCACCCCTGCTCCGAAAATGCGAACGTCTGCAGATAGCTGGCGGGCAGAACGGGCTAGCCTGGAAAGCTGTTACTCAGCCTCATCTGCCCACGGCACTGCTCGCACAGAGGCACAGAGACTGGGGCTGCTTGCTTGTCTTCACACCTCAAACTTCAAACGTAACTTATGGGGTCCGTGCCGAGAGCCTGCGGCAGCCCTGCTCCAAAAATGCAAACGTCTGCATATAGATGGCAGGCAGAACGGGCTAACCTGGAGAGCTGTTGCTTAGCCTCATCTGCCCACGGCACTGCTTGCACAGAGGCACAGAGACTGGGGCTGCTTGCTTGTCTTGCCACCTCAAACTTCAAACGTAGCTTATGGGGTCCGTGCCGAGAGCCACCGGCACCCCTGCTCCGAAAATGCGAACGTCTGCAGATAGGTGGCAGGCAGAAGGGGCTAGCCTGGAAAGCTGTTGCTCAGCCTCATCTGCCCACGGCACTGCTCGCACAGAGGCACAGAGACTGGGGCTGCTTGCTTGTCTTGCCACCTCAAACTTCAAATGTAGCTTATGGGGTCCGTGCCGGGAGCCTGCGGCAGCCCTGCTCCGAAAATGCGAACGTCTGCAGATAGCTGGCGGGCAGAAGGTGCTAGCCTGGAAAGCTGTTACTCAGCCTCATCTACCCATGGCACTGCTCGCACAGAGGCACAGAGACTGGGGCTGCTTGCTTGTCTTGCCACCTCAAACTTCAAACGTAGCTTATGGGGTCCGTGCCGGGAGCCTGCGGCAGCCCTGCTCCGAAAATGCGAACGTCTGCAGATAGCTGGCGGGCAGAAGGGGCTAGCCTGGAAAGCTGTTGCTCAGCCTCATCTGCCCACGGCACTGCTCGCACAGAGGCACAGAGACTGGGGCTGCTTGCTTGTCTTGCCACTTCAAAATACAAACGTAGCTTATGGGGTCCGTGCCGGGAGCCACCGGCACCCCTGCTCCGAAAATGCCAACGTCTGCAGATAGCTGGCAGGCAGAAGGGGCTAGCCTGGAAAGCTGTTGCTCAAACTCATCTGCCCACGGCACTGCTTGCACAGAGGCACAGAGACTGGGGCTACTTGCTTGTCTTGCAACATCAAACTTCAAACGTAGCTTATGGGGACCATGCCGGGAGTATCCGGCAGCCCTACTCCGAAAATGCCAACGTCTGCAGATAGCTGGCTGGCAGAAGGGGCTAGCCTGGAAAGCTGTTGCTCAGCCTCATCTGCCCACGGCACTGCTCGCACAGAGGCACAGAGACTGGGGCTGCTTGCTTGTCTTGCCACCTCAAACTTCAAACGTAGCTTATGGGGTCCGTGCCGGGAGCCTGCGGCAGCCCTGCTCCGAAAATGCGAACGTCTGCAGATAGCCGGCAGGCAGAAGGGGCTAGCCTGGAAAGCTGTTGCTCAGCCTCATCTGCCCACGGCACTGCTCGCACAGAGGCACAGAGACTGGGGCTACTTGCTTGTCTTGCCACCTCAAACTTCAAACGTAGCTTAAGGGGTCCGTGCCGGGAGCCTGCGGCAGCCCTGCTCCGAAAATGCGAACGTCTGCAGATAGCTGGCGGGCAGAAGGTGCTAGCCTGGAAAGCTGTTGCTCAGCCTCATCTACCCATGGCACTGCTCGCACAGAGGCACAGAGACTGGGGCTGCTTGCTTGTCTTGCCACCTCAAACTTCAAACGTAGCTTATGGGGTCCGTGCCGAGAGCCTGCGGCAGCCCTGCTCCGAAAATGCCAACGTATGCAGATAGCTGGCAGGCAGAAGGGGCTAGCCTGGAAAGCTGTTGCTCAGCCTCATCTGCCCACGGCACTGCTCGCACAGAGGCACAGAGACTGGGGCTGCTTGCTTGTCTTGCCAACTCAAACTTCAAACGTAGCTTATGGGGTCCGTGTCGGGAGCCACCGGCACCCCTGCTCCGAAAATGCGAACGTCTGCAGATAGCTGGCGGGCAGAACGGGCTAGCCTGGAAAGCTGTTGCTCAGCCTCATCTGCCCACGGCACTGCTCGCACAGAGGCACAGAGACTGGGGCTGCTTGCTTGTCTTCACACCTCAAACTTCAAACGTATCTTATGGGGTCCGTGCCGAGAGCCTGCGGCAGCCCTGCTCCAAAAATGCAAACGTCTGCATATAGATGGCAGGCAGAACGGGCTAACCTGGAGAGCTGTTGCTTAGCCTCATCTGCCCACGGCACTGCTTGCACAGAGGCACAGAGACTGGGGCTGCTTGCTTGTCTTGCCACCTCAAACTTCAAACGTAGCTTATGGGGTCCGTGCCGAGAGCCACCGGCACCCCTGCTCCGAAAATGCGAACGTCTGCAGATAGGTGGCAGGCAGAAGGGGCTAGCCTGGAAAGCTGTTGCTCAGCCTCATCTGCCCACGGCACTGCTCGCACAGAGGCACAGAGACTGGGGCTGCTTGCTTGTCTTGCCACCTCAAACTTCAAATGTAGCTTATGGGGTCCGTGCCGGGAGCCTGCGGCAGCCCTGCTCCGAAAATGCGAACGTCTGCAGATAGCTGGCGGGCAGAAGGTGCTAGCCTGGAAAGCTGTTACTCAGCCTCATCTACCCATGGCACTGCTCGCACAGAGGCACAGAGAGTGGGGCTGCTTGCTTGTCTTGCCACCTCAAACTTCAAACGTAGCTTATGGGGTCCGTGCCGGGAGCCTGCGGCAGCCCTGCTCCGAAAATGCGAACGTCTGCAGATAGCTGGCAGGCAGAAGGGGCTAGCCTGGAAAGCTGTTGCTCAGCCTCATCTGCCCACGGCACTGCTCGCACAGAGGCACAGAGACTGGGGCTGCTTGCTTGTCTTGCCACTTCAAAATACAAACGTAGCTTATGGGGTCCGTGCCGGGAGCCACCGGCACCCCTGCTCCGAAAATGCCAACGTCTGCAGATAGCTGGCAGGCAGAAGGGGCTAGCCTGGAAAGCTGTTGCTCAAACTCATCTGCCCACGGCACTGCTTGCACAGAGGCACAGAGACTGGGGCTACTTGCTTGTCTTGCCACATCAAACTTCAAACGTAGCTTATGGGGACCATGCCGGGAGTATCCGGCAGCCCTACTCCGAAAATGCCAACGTCTGCAGATAGCTGGCTGGCAGAAGGGGCTAGCCTGGAAAGCTGTTGCTCAGCCTCATCTGCCCACGGCACTGCTCGCACAGAGGCACAGAGACTGGGGCTGCTTGCTTGTCTTGCCACCTCAAACTTCAAACGTAGCTTATGGGGTCCGTGCCGGGAGCCTGCGGCAGCCCTGCTCCGAAAATGCGAACGTCTGCAGATAGCCGGCAGGCAGAAGGGGCTAGCCTGGAAAGCTGTTGCTCAGCCTCATCTGCCCACGGCACTGCTCGCACAGAGGCACAGAGACTGGGGCTACTTGCTTGTCTTGCCACCTCAAACTTCAAACGTAGCTTATGGGGTCCGTGCCGGGAGCCTGCGGCAGCCCTGCTCCGAAAATGCGAACGTCTGCAGATAGCTGGCGGGCAGAAGGTGCTAGCCTGGAAAGCTGTTACTCAGCCTCATCTACCCATGGCACTGCTCGCACAGAGGCACAGAGACTGGGGCTGCTTGCTTGTCTTGCCACCTCAAACTTCAAACGTAGCTTATGGGGTCCGTGCCGGGAGCCTGCGGCAGCCCTGCTCCAAAAATGCGAACGTGTACAGATAGCTGGCGGGCAGAAGGGGCTAGCCTGGAAAGCTGTTGCTCAGCCTCATCTGCCCACGGCACTGCTCGCACAGAGGCACAGAGACTGGGGCTGCTTGCTTGCTTCTCTTGCCACTTCAAAATACAAACGTAGCTTATGGGGTCCGTGCCGGGAGCCACCGGCACCCCTGCTCCGAAAATGCCAACGTCTGCAGATAGCTGGCAGGCAGAAGGGGCTAGCCTGGAAAGCTGTTGCTCAGCCTCATCTGCCCACGGCACTGCTTGCACAGAGGCACAGAGACTGGGGCTACTTGCTTGTCTTGCCACCTCAAACTTCAAACGTAGCTTATGGGGACCATGCCGGGAGTATCCGGCAGCCCTACTCCGAAAATGCCAACGTCTGCAGATAGCTGGCTGGCAGAAGGGGCTATCCTGGAAAGCTGTTGCTCAGCCTCATCTGCCCACGGCACTGCTCGCACAGAGGCACAGAGACTGGGGCTGCTTGCTTGTCTTGCCACCTCAAACTTCAAACGTAGCTTATGGGGTCCGTGCCGGGAGCCTGCGGCAGCCCTGCTCCGAAAATGCGAACGTCTGCAGATAGCCGGCAGGCAGAAGGGGCTAGCCTGGAAAGCTGTTGCTCAGCCTCATCTGCCCACGGCACTGCTCGCACAGAGGCACAGAGACTGGGGCTACTTGCTTGTCTTGCCACCTCAAACTTCAAACGTAGCTTATGGGGTCCGTGCGGAGAGCCTGCGGCAGACCTGCTCTGAAAATGCGAACGTCTGCAGATAGATGGCGGGCAGAAGGTGCTAGCCTGGAAACCTGTTACTCAGCCTCCTCTATCCACGGCACTGCTCGCACAGAGGCACAGAGACTGAGGTTGTCTGCTTCTCTTGCCACCTCAAACTTCAAACGTAGCTTATGGGGTCCGTGCCGGGAGCCTGCGGCAGCCCTGCTCCGAAAATGCGAACGTCTGCAGATAGCTGGCAGCCAGAAGGGGCTAGCCTGGAAAGCTGTTGCTCAGCCTCATCTGCCCACGGCACTGCTCGCACAGAGGCACAGAGACTGGGGCTGCTTGCTTGTCTTCACACCTCAAACTTCAAACGTAGCTTATGGGGACCGTGTCGGGAGCCTGCGGCAGCCATGCCCCAAAAAAGCGAACGTCTGCAGATAGCTGGCGGGCAGAAGGGGCTAGCCTGGAAAGCTGTTGCTCAGCCTCATCTGCCCACGGCACTGCTCGCACAGAGGCACAGAGACTGGGGCTGCTTGCTTGTCTTGCCACCCCAAACTTCAAACGTAGCTTATGGGGTCCGTGCCGAGAGCCTGCGGCAGCCCTGCTCCGAAAATGCCAACGTCTGCAGATAGCTGGCAGGCAGAAGGGGCTAGCCTGGAAAGCTGTTGCTCAGCCTCATCTGCCCACGGCACTGCTCGCACAGAGGCACAGAGACTGGGGCTGCTTGCTTGTCTTGCCACCTCAAACTTCAAACGTAGCTTATGGGGTCCGTGCCGAGAGCCTTCGGCAGCCCTGCTCCGAAAATGCCAACGTATGCAGATAGCTGGCAGGCAGAAGGGGCTAGCCTGGAAAGCTGTTGCTCAGCCTCATCTGCCCACGGCACTGCTCGCACAGAGGCACAGAGACTGGGGCTGCTTGCTTGTCTTGCCACCTCAAACTTCAAATGTAGCTTATGGGGTCCGTGCCGAGAGCCTGCGGCAGCCCTGCTCCGAAAATGCCAACGTATGCAGATAGCTGGCAGGCAGAAGGGGCTAGCCTGGAAAGCTGTTGCTCAGCCTCATCTGCCCACGGCACTGCTCGCACAGAGGCACAGAGACTGGGGCTGCTTGCTTGTCTTGCCACCTCAAACTTCAAACGTAGCTTATGGGGTCCGTGTCGGGAGCCACCGGCACCCCTGCTCCGAAAATGCGAACGTCTGCAGATAGCTGGCGGGCAGAACGGGCTAGCCTGGAAAGCTGTTGCTCAGCCTCATCTGCCCACGGCACTGCTCGCACAGAGGCACAGAGACTGGGGCTGCTTGCTTGTCTTGCCACCTCAAACTTCAAACGTAACTTATGGGGTCCGTGCCGAGAGCCTGCGGCAGCCCTGCTCCAAAAATGCAAACGTCTGCATATAGCTGGCAGGCAGAACGGGCTAACCTGGAGAGCTGTTGCTTAGCCTCATCTGCCCACGGCACTGCTTGCACAGAGGCACAGAGACTGGGGCTGCTTGCTTGTCTTGCCACCTCAAACTTCAAACGTAGCTTATGGGGTCCGTGCCGAGAGCCTGTGGCAGCCCTGCTCCGAAAATGCGAACGTCTGCAGATAGGTGGCAGGCAGAAGGGGCTAGCCTGGAAAGCTGTTGCTCAGCCTCATCTGCCCACGGCACTGCTCGCACAGAGGCACAGAGACTGGGGCTGCTTGCTTGTCTTGGCACCTCAAACTTCAAACGTAGCTTATGGGGTCCGTGCCGGGAGCCTGCGGCAGCCCTGCTCCGAAAATGCAAACGTCTGCAGATAGCTGGCGGGCAGAAGGTGCTAGCCTGGAAAGCTGTTACTCAGCCTCATCTACCCATGGCACTGCTCGCACAGAGGCACAGAGACTGGGGCTGCTTGCTTGTCTTGCCACCTCAAACTTCAAACGTAGCTTATGGGGTCCGTGCCGGGAGCCTGCGGCAGCCCTGCTCCGAAAATGCGAACGTCTGCAGATAGCTGGCGGGCAGAAGGGGCTAGCCTGGAAAGCTGTTGCTCAGCCTCATCTGCCCACGGCACTGCTCGCACAGAGGCACAGAGACTGGGGCTGCTTGCTTGTCTTGCCACTTCAAAATACAAACGTAGCTTATGGGGTCCGTGCCGGGAGCCACCGGCACCCCTGCTCCGTAAATGCGAACGTCTGCAGATAGCTGGCAGGCAGAAGGGGCTAGCCTGGAAAGCTGTTGCTCAGCCTCATCTGCCCACGGCACTGCTTGCACAGAGGCACAGAGACTGGGGCTACTTGCTTGTCTTGCCACCTCAAACTTCAAACGTAACTTATGGGGACCATGCCGGGAGCCTGCGGCAGCCCTGCTCCGCCCATGCGAACGTCTGCAGATAGCTGGCAGGCAGAAGGGGCTAGCCTGGAAAGCTGTTGCTCAGCCTCATCTGCCCACGGCACTGCTCGCACAGAGGCACAGAGACTGGGGTTGTCTGCTTGTCTTGCCACCTCAAACTTCAAACGTAGCTTATGGGGTCCGTGCGGAGAGCCTGCGGCAGCCCTGCTCCGAAAATGCGAACGTCTGCAGATAGCTGGCAGGCAGAAGGGGCTAGCCTGGAAAGCTGTTGCTCAGCCTCATCTGCCCACGGCACTGCTCGCACAGAGGCACAGAGACTGGGGCTGCTTGCTTGTCTTCACACCTCAAACTTCAAACGTATCTTATGGGGACCGTGTCGGGAGCCTGCGGCAGCCATGCCCCAAAAAAGCGAACGTCTGCAGATAGCTGGCAGCCAGAAGGGGCTAGCCTGGAAAGCTGTTGCTCAGCCTCATCTGCCCACGGCACTGCTCGCACAGAGGCACAGAGACTGGGGCTGCTTGCTTGTCTTGCCACCCCAAACTTCAAACGTAGCTTATGGGGTCCGTGCCGAGAGCCTGCGGCAGCCCTGCTCCGAAAATGCGAACGTCTGCAGATAGCTGGCAGGCAGAAGGGGCTAGCCTGGAAAGCTGTTGCTCAGCCTCATCTGCCCACGGCACTGCTCGCACAGAGGCACAGAGACTGGGGCTGCTTGCTTGTCTTGCCACCTCAAACTTCAAACGTAGCTTATGGGGTCCGTGCCGAGAGCCTGCGGCAGCCCTGCTCCGAAAATGCCAACGTATGCAGATAGCTGGCAGGCAGAAGGGGCTAGCCTGGAAAGCTGTTGCTCAGCCTCATCTGCCCACGGCACTGCTCGCACAGAGGCACAGAGACTGGGGCTGCTTGCTTGTCTTGCCACCTCAAACTTCAAACGTAGCTTATGGGGTCCGTGTCGGGAGCCACCGGCACCCCTGCTCCGAAAATGCGAACGTCTGCAGATAGCTGGCGGGCAGAACGGGCTAGCCTGGAAAGCTGTTGCTCAGCCTCATCTGCCCACGGCACTGCTCGCACAGAGGCACAGAGACTGGGGCTGCTTGCTTGTCTTGCCACCTCAAACTTCAAACGTAACTTATGGGGTCCGTGCCGAGAGCCTGCGGCAGCCCTGCTCCAAAAATGCAAACGTCTGCATATAGATGGCAGGCAGAACGGGCTAACCTGGAGAGCTGTTGCTTAGCCTCATCTGCCCACGGCACTGCTTGCACAGAGGCACAGAGACTGGGGCTGCTTGCTTGTCTTGCCACCTCAAACTTCAAACGTAGCTTATGGGGTCCGTGCCGAGAGCCACCGGCACCCCTGCTCCGAAAATGCGAACGTCTGCAGATAGGTGGCAGGCAGAAGGGGCTAGCCTGGAAAGCTGTTGCTCAGCCTCATCTGCCCACGGCACTGCTCGCACAGAGGCACAGAGACTGGGGCTGCTTGCTTGTCTTGCCACTTCAAAATACAAACGTAGCTTATGGGGTCCGTGCCGGGAGCCACCGGCACCCCTGCTCCGAAAATGCCAACGTCTGCAGATAGCTGGCAGGCAGAAGGGGCTAGCCTGGAAAGCTGTTGCTCAGCCTCATCTGCCCACGGCACTGCTTGCACAGAGGCACAGAGACTGGGGCTACTTGCTTGTCTTGCCACCTCAAACTTCAAACGTAACTTATGGGGACCATGCCGGGAGTCTCCGGCAGCCCTACTCCGAAAATGCCAACGTCTGCAGAGAGGTGGCAGGCAGAAGGTGCTAGCCTGGAAAGCTGTTGCTCAGCCTCATCTGCCCACGGCACTGCTCGCACAGAGGCACAGAGACTGGGGCTGCTTGCTTGTCTTGCCACCTCAAACTTCAAACGTAGCTTATGGGGTCTGTGCCGGGAGTCTCCGGCAGCCCTGCTCCGAAAATGCGAACGTCTGCAGATAGCCGGCAGGCAGAAGGGGCTAGCCTGGAAAGCTGTTGCTCAGCCTCATCTGCCCACGGCACTGCTCGCACAGAGGCACAGAGACTGGGGCTACTTGCTTGTCTTGCCACCTCAAACTTCAAACGTATCTTATGGCGACCATGCCGGGAGGCTGCGGCAGCCCTGCTCTGAAAATGCAAACGTCTGCAGATAGATGGCGGGCAGAAGGTAATAGCCTGGAAACCTGTTGCTCAGCCTCATCTGCCCACGGCACTGCTCGCACAGAGGCACAGAGACTGGGGTTGTCTACTTGTCTTGCCACCTCAAACTTCAAACGTAGCTTATGGGGACCATGCCGAGAGCCTGCGGCAGCCCTGCTCCGAAAATGCCAACGTCTGCAGATAGCTGGCAGGCAGAAGGGGCTAGCCTGGAAAGCTGTTGCTCAGTCTCATCTGCCCACGGCACTGCTCGCACAGAGGTACAGAGACTGGGGCTGCTTGCTTGTCTTCACACCTCAAACTTCAAACGTAGCTTATGGGGTCTGTGCCGGGAGTCTCCGGCAGCCCTGCTCCGAAAATGCCAACGTCTGCAGATAGCTGGCGGGCAGAAGGGGCTAGCCTGGAAAGCTGTTGCTCAGCCTCATCTGCCCACGGCACTGCTCGTACAGAGGCACAGAGACTGGGGCTGCTTGCTTGTCTTGCCACCTCAAACTTCAAACGTAGCTTATGGGGTCCGTGCCGAGAGCCTGCAGCAGCCCTGCTCCAAAAATGCAAACATCTGCATATAGATGGCAGGCAGAAGGGGCTAACCTGGAAAGCTGTTGCTCAGCCTCATCTGCCCACGGCACTGCTCGCACAGAGGCACAGAGACTGAGGTTGTCTGCTTGTCTTGCCACCTCAAACTTCAAACGTAGCTTATGGGGTCCGTGCCGGGAGCCTGCGGCAGCCCTGCTCCGAAAATGCGAACGTCTGCAGATAGCTGGCAGGCAGAAGGGGCTAGCCTGGAAAGCTGTTGCTCAGCCTCATCTGCGCACGTTACTGCTCGCACAGAGGCACAGATACTCGGGCTACTTGCTTGTCTTGCCACCTCAAACTTCAAACGTAGCTTATGGGGACCGTGCCGGGAGCCTGCGGCAGCCCTGTTCCGAAAATGCGAACGTCTGCAGATAGCTGGCGGGCAGAAGGGGCTAGCCTGGAAAGCTGTTGCTCAGCCTCATCTGCCCACGGCACTGCTCGCACAGAGGCACAGAGACTGGGGCTGCTTGCTTGTCTTGCCACCCCAAAATTCAAACTTAACTTATGGGGTCCGTGCCAGGAGCCTGACGCAGCCCTGCTCCGAAAATGCCAACGTCTGCAGATAGCTGGCAGGCAGAAGGGGCTAGCCTGGAAAGCTGTTGCTCAGCCTCATCTGCCCACGGCACTGCTCGCACAGAGGCACAGAGACTGGGGCTGCTTGCTTGTCTTGCCACCTCAAACTTCAAACGTAGCTTATGGGGACCATGCCGGGAGCCTGCGGCTGCCCTGCTCCGAAAATGCGAACGTCTGCAGATAGCTGGCAGGCAGAAGGTGCTAGCCTGGAAAGCTGTTACTCAGCCTCATCTACCCATGGCACTGCTCGCACAGAGGCACAGAGACTGGGGCTGCTTGCTTGTCTTGCCACCTCAAACTTCAAACGTAGCTTATGGGGACCATGCCGGGAGCCTGCGGCAGCCCTGCTCTGAAAATGCGAACGTCTGCAGATAGATGGCGGGCAGAAGGTGCTAGCCTGGAAACCTGTTACTCAGCCTCATCTGCCCACGGCACTGCTCGCACAGAGGCACAGAGACTGGGGTTGTCTACTTGTCTTGCCACCTCAAACTTCAAACGTAGCTTATGGGGTCCGTGCCGAGAGCCTGCGGCAGCCCTGCTCCGAAAATGCGAACGTCTGCAGATAGCTGGCAGGAAGAAGGGGCTAGCCTGGAAAGCTGTTGCTCAGCCTCATCTGCCCACGGCACTGCTCGCACAGAGGTACAGAGGCTGGGGCTGCTTGCTTGTCTTCACACCTCAAACTTCAAACGTAGATTATGGGGTCTGTGCCGGGAGTCTCCGGCAGCCCTGCTCCGAAAATGCCAACGTCTGCAGATAGCTGGCGGGCAGAAGGGGCTAGCCTGGAAAGCTGTTGCTCAGCCTCATCTGCCCACGGCACTGCTCGCACAGAGGCACAGAGACTGGGGCTGCTTGCTTGTCTTGCCACCTCAAACTTCAAACGTAGCTTATGGGGACCATGCCGGGAGCCTGCGGCAGCCCTGTTCCGAAAATGCGAACGTCTGCAGATAGCTGGCGGGCAGAAGGGGCTAACCTGGAAAGCTGTTGCTCAGCCTCATCTGCCCACGGCACTGCTCGCACAGAGGCACAGAGACTGGGGCTGCTTGCTTGTCTTGCCACCTCAAACTTCAAACGTAGCTTATGGGGTCCGTGTCGGGAGCCACCGGCACCCCTGCTCCAAAAATGCGAACGTCTGCAGATAGCTGGCGGGCAGAACGGGCTAGCCTGGAAAGCTGTTGCTCAGCCTCATCTGCCCACGGCACTGCTCGCACAGAGGCACAGAGACTGGGGTTGTCTACTTGTCTTGCCACCTCAAACTTCAAACGTAGCTTATGGGGTCCGTGCCGAGAGCCACCGGCACCCCTGCTCCGAAAATGCGAACGTCTGCAGATAGGTGGCAGGCAGAAGGGGCTAGCCTGGAAAGCTGTTGCTCAGCCTCATCTGCCCACGGCACTGCTCGCACAGAGGCACAGAGACTGGGGCTGCTTGCTTGCCTTGCCACTTCAAAATACAAACGTAGCTTATGGGGTCCGTGCCGCGAGCCACCGGCACCCCTGCTCCGAAAATGCCAACGTCTGCAGATAGCTGGCAGGCAGAAGGGGCTAGCCTGGAAAGCTGTTGCTCAGCCTCATCTGCCCACGGCACTGCTTGCACAGAGGCACAGAGACTGGGGCTACTTGCTTGTCTTGCCACCTCAAACTTCAAACGTAACTTATGGGGACCATGCCGGGAGTCTCCGGCAGCCCTACTCCGAAAATGCCAACGTCTGCAGAGAGGTGGCAGGCAGAAGGGGCTAGCCTGGAAAGCTGTTGCTCAGCCTCATCTGCCCACGGCACTGCTCGCACAGAGGCACAGAGACTGGGGCTGCTTGCTTGTCTTGCCACCTCAAACTTCAAACGTAGCTTATGGGGTCCGTGTCGGGACCCTGCGGCAGCCCTGCTCCGAAAATGCGAACGTCTGCAGATAGCCGGCAGGCAGAAGGGGCTAGCCTGGAAAGCTGTTGCTCAGCCTCATCTGCCCACGGCACTGCTCGCACAGAGGCACAGAGACTGGGGCTACTTGCTTGTCTTGCCACCTCAAACTTCAAACGTAGCTTATGGCGACCATGCCGGGAGGCTGCGGCAGCCCTGCTCTGAAAATGCAAACGTGTGCAGATAGATGGCGGGCAGAAGGTGCTAGCCTGGAAACCTGTTACTCAGCTTCCTCTATCCACGGCACTGCTCGCACAGAGGCACAGAGACTGGGGTTGTCTACTTGTCTTGCCACCTCAAACTTCAAACGTAGCTTATGGGGTCCGTGCCGAGAGCCTGCGGCAGCCCTGCTCCGAAAATGCCAACGTCTGCAGATAGCTGGCAGGCAGAAGGGGCTAGCCTGGAAAGCTGTTGCTCAGTCTCATCTGCCCACGGCACTGCTCGCACAGAGGTACAGAGACTGGGGCTGCTTGCTTGTCTTCACACCTCAAACTTCAAACGTAGCTTATGGGGTCTGTGCCGGGAGTCTCCGGCAGCCCTGCTCCGAAAATGCGAACGTCTGCAGATAGCTGGCAGGCAGAAGGGGCTAGCCTGGAAAGCTGTTGCTCAGCCTCATCTGTGCACGTTACTGCTCGCACAGAGGCACAGATACTCGGGCTACTTGCTTGTCTTGCCACCTCAAACTTCAAACGTAGCTTATGGGGACCGTGCCGGGAGCCTGCGGCAGCCCTGTTCCGAAAATGCGAACGTCTGCAGATAGCTGGCGGGCAGAAGGGGCTAGCCTGGAAAGCTGTTGCTCAGCCTCATCTGCCCACGGCACTGCTCGCACAGAGGCACAGAGACTGGGGCTGCTTGCTTGTCTTGCCACCCCAAAATTCAAACTTAACTTATGGGGTCCGTGCCAGGAGCCTGACGCAGCCCTGCTCTGAAAATGCGAACGTCTGCAGATAGATGGCGGGCAGAAGGTGCTAGCCTGGAAACCTGTTACTCAGCCTCATCTGCCCACGGCACTGCTCGCACAGAGGCACAGAGACTGGGGTTGTCTACTTGTCTTGCCACCTCAAACTTCAAACGTAGCTTATGGGGTCCGTGCCGAGAGCCTGCGGCAGCCCTGCTCCGAAAATGCGAACGTCTGCAGATAGCTGGCAGGAAGAAGGGGCTAGCCTGGAAAGCTGTTGCTCAGCCTCATCTGCCCACGGCACTGCTCGCACAGAGGTACAGAGACTGGGGCTGCTTGCTTGTCTTCACACCTCAAACTTCAAACGTAGATTATGGGGTCTGTGCCGGGAGTCTCCGGCAGCCCTGCTCCGAAAATGCCAACGTCTGCAGATAGCTGGCGGGCAGAAGGGGCTAGCCTGGAAAGCTGTTGCTCAGCCTCATCTGCCCACGGCACTGCTCGCACAGAGGCACAGAGACTGGGGCTGCTTGCTTGTCTTGCCACCTCAAACTTCAAACGTAGCTTATGGGGACCATGCCGGGAGCCTGCGGCAGCCCTGTTCCGAAAATGCGAACGTCTGCAGATAGCTGGCGGGCAGAAGGGGCTAACCTGGAAAGCTGTTGCTCAGCCTCATCTGCCCACGGCACTGCTCGCACAGAGGCACAGAGACTGGGGCTGCTTGCTTGTCTTGCCACCTCAAACTTCAAACGTAGCTTATGGGGTCCGTGTCGGGAGCCACCGGCACCCCTGCTCCGAAAATGCGAACGTCTGCAGATAGCTGGCGGGCAGAACGGGCTAGCCTGGAAAGCTGTTGCTCAGCCTCATCTGCCCACGGCACTGCTCGCACAGAGGCACAGAGACTGGGGCTGCTTGCTTGTCTTGCCACCTCAAACTTCAAACATAACTTATGGGGTCCGTGCCGAGAGCCTGCGGCAGCCCTGCTCCAAAAATGCAAACGTCTGCATATAGATGGCAGGCAGAACGGGCTAACCTGGAGAGCTGTTGCTTAGCCTCATCTGCCCACGGCACTGCTTGCACAGAGGCACAGAGACTGGGGCTGCTTGCTTGTCTTGCCACCTCAAACTTCAAACGTAGCTTATGGGGTCCGTGCCGAGAGCCACCGGCACCCCTGCTCCGAAAATGCGAACGTCTGCAGATAGGTGGCAGGCAGAAGGGGCTAGCCTGGAAAGCTGTTGCTCAGCCTCATCTGCCCACGGCACTGCTCGCACAGAGGCACAGAGACTGGGGCTGCTTGCTTGTCTTGCCACTTCAAAATACAAACGTAGCTTATGGGGTCCGTGCCGCGAGCCACCGGCACCCCTGCTCCGAAAATGCCAACGTCTGCAGATAGCTGGCAGGCAGAAGGGGCTAGCCTGGAAAGCTGTTGCTCAGCCTCATCTGCCCACGGCACTGCTTGCACAGAGGCACAGAGACTGGGGCTACTTGCTTGTCTTGCCACCTCAAACTTCAAACGTAACTTATGGGGACCATGCCGGGAGTCTCCGGCAGCCCTACTCCGAAAATGCCAACGTCTGCAGAGAGGTGGCAGGCAGAAGGGGCTAGCCTGGAAAGCTGTTGCTCAGCCTCATCTGCCCACGGCACTGCTCGCACAGAGGCACAGAGACTGGGGCTGCTTGCTTGTCTTGCCACCTCAAACTTCAAACGTAGCTTATGGGGTCCGTGTCGGGACCCTGCGGCAGCCCTGCTCCGAAAATGCGAACGTCTGCAGATAGCCGGCAGGCAGAAGGGGCTAGCCTGGAAAGCTGTTGCTCAGCCTCATCTGCCCACGGCACTGCTCGCACAGAGGCACAGAGACTGGGGCTACTTGCTTGTCTTGCCACCTCAAACTTCAAACGTAGCTTATGGCGACCATGCCGGGAGGCTGCGGCAGCCCTGCTCTGAAAATGCAAACGTCTGCAGATAGATGGCGGGCAGAAGGTGCTAGCCTGGAAACCTGTTACTCAGCCTCCTCTATCCACGGCACTGCTCGCACAGAGGCACAGAGACTGGGGTTGTCTACTTGTCTTGCCACCTCAAACTTCAAACGTAGCTTATGGGGTCCGTGCCGAGAGCCTGCGGCAGCCCTGCTCCGAAAATGCCAACGTCTGCAGATAGCTGGCAGGCAGAAGGGGCTAGCCTGGAAAGCTGTTGCTCAGTCTCATCTGCCCACGGCACTGCTCGCACAGAGGTACAGAGACTGGGGCTGCTTGCTTGTCTTCACACCTCAAACTTCAAACGTAGCTTATGGGGTCTGTGCCGGGAGTCTCCGGCAGCCCTGCTCCGAAAATGCCAACGTCTGCAGATAGCTGGCGGGCAGAAGGGGCTAGCCTGGAAAGCTGTTGCTCAGCCTCATCTGCCCACGGCACTGCTCGTACAGAGGCACAGAGACTGGGGCTGCTTGCTTGTCTTGCCACCTCAAACTTCAAACGTAGCTTATGGGGTCCGTGCCGAGAGCCTGCGGCAGCCCTGCTCCAAAAATGCAAACATCTGCATATAGATGGCAGGCAGAAGGGGCTAACCTGGAAAGCTGTTGCTCAGCCTCATCTGCCCACGGCACTGCTCGCACAGAGGCACAGAGACTGAGGTTGTCTGCTTGTCTTGCCACCTCAAACTTCAAACGTAGCTTATGGGGTCCGTGCCGGGAGCCTGCGGCAGCCCTGCTCCGAAAATGCGAACGTCTGCAGATAGCTGGCAGGCAGAAGGGGCTAGCCTGGAAAGCTGTTGCTCAGCCTCATCTGCGCACGTTACTGCTCGCACAGAGGCACAGATACTCGGGCTACTTGCTTGTCTTGCCACCTCAAACTTCAAACGTAGCTTATGGGGACCGTGCCGGGAGCCTGCGGCAGCCCTGTTCCGAAAATGCGAACGTCTGCAGATAGCTGGCGGGCAGAAGGGGCTAGCCTGGAAAGCTGTTGCTCAGCCTCATCTGCCCACGGCACTGCTCGCACAGAGGCACAGAGACTGGGGCTGCTTGCTTGTCTTGCCACCCCAAAATTCAAACTTAATTTATGGGGTCCGTGCCAGGAGCCTGACGCAGCCCTGCTCCGAAAATGCCAACGTCTGCAGATAGCTGGCAGGCAGAAGGGGCTAGCCTGGAAAGCTGTTGCTCAGCCTCATCTGCCCACGGCACTGCTCGCACAGAGGCACAGAGACTGGGGCTGCTTGCTTGTCTTGCCACCTCAAACTTCAAACGTAGCTTATGGGGTCCGTGCCGGGAGCCTGCGGCAGCCCTGCTCCGAAAATGCGAATGTCTGCAGATAGCTGGCTGCCAGAAGGTGCTAGCCTGGAAAGCTGTTACTCAGCCTCATCTACCCATGGCACTGCTCGCACAGAGGCACAGAGACTGGGGCTGCTTGCTTGTCTTGCCACCTCAAACTTCAAACGTAGCTTATGGAGACCATGCCGGGAGCCTGCGGCAGCCCTGCTCTGAAAATGCGAACGTCTGCAGATAGATGGCGGGCAGAAGGTGCTAGCCTGGAAACCTTTTACTCAGCCTCATCTGCCCACGGCACTGCTCGCACAGAGGCACAGAGACTGGGGCTGCTTGCTTGTCTTGCCACCTCAAACTTCAAACGTAGCTTATGGGGTCCGTGCCGAGAGCCTGCGGCAGCCCTGCTCCGAAAATGCGAACGTCTGCAGATAGCTGGCAGGAAGAAGGGGCTAGCCTGGAAAGCTGTTGCTCAGCCTCATCTGCCCACGGCACTGCTCGCACAGAGGTACAGAGACTGGGGCTGCTTGCTTGTCTTCACACCTCAAACTTCAAACGTAGATTATGGGGTCTGTGCCGGGAGTCTCCGGCAGCCCTGCTCCGAAAATGCCAACGTCTGCAGATAGCTGGCGGGCAGAAGGGGCTAGCCTGGAAAGCTGTTGCTCAGCCTCATCTGCCCACGGCACTGCTCGCACAGAGGCACAGAGACTGGGGCTGCTTGCTTGTCTTGCCACCTCAAACTTCAAACGTAGCTTATGGGGACCATGCCGGGAGCCTGCGGCAGCCCTGTTCCGAAAATGCGAACGTCTGCAGATAGCTGGCGGGCAGAACGGGCTAGCCTGGGAAGCTGTTGCTCAGCCTCATCTGCCCACGGCACTGCTCGCACAGAGGCACAGAGACTGGGGCTGCTTGCTTGTCTTGCCACCTCAAACTTCAAACGTAACTTATGGGGTCCGTGCCGGGAGCCTGCGGCAGTCCTGCTTCGAAAATGCCAACGTCTGCAGATAGCTGGCAGGCAGAAGGGGCTAGCCTGGAAAGCTGTTGCTCAGCCTCATCTGCCCACGGCACTGCTTGCACAGAGCCACAGAGACTGGGGCTGCTTGCTTGTCTTGCCACCTCAAACTTCAAACGTAGCTTATGGGGTCCGTGCCGAGAGCCTGCGGCAGCCCTGCTCCAAAAATACAAACGTCTGCATATAGATGGCAGGCAGAAGGGGCTAACCTGGAGAGCTGTTGCTTAGCCTCATCTGCCCACGGCACTGCTCGCACAGAGGCACAGAGACTGGGGTTGTCTGCTTGTCTTGCCACCTCAAACTTCAAACGTAACTTATGGGGTCCGTGCCGAGACCCTGCGGCAGCCCTGCTCCGAAAATGCGAACGTCTGCAGCTAGCTGGCAGGCAGAAGGGGCTAGCCTGGAAAGCTGTTGCTCAGCCTCATCTTCCCACGGCACTGCTCGCACAGAGGCACAGAGACTGGGGCTGCTTGCTTGTCTTCACACCTCAAACTTCAAACGTAGCTTATGGGGTCCGTGCCGAGAGCCTGCGGCAGCCCTGCTCCAAAAATGCAAACGTCTGCATATAGATGGCAGGCAGAAGGGGCTAACCTGGAGAGCTATTGCTTAGCCTCATCTGCCCACGGCACTGCTCGCACAGAGGCACAGAGACTGGGGTTGTCTGCTTGTCTTGCCACCCCAAACTTCAAATGTAGCTTATTGGGTCCGTGCCGGGAGCCTGCGGCAGCCCTGCTCCGAAAATGCGAACATCTGCAGATACCTGGCAGGCAGAAGGGGCTAGCCTGGAAAGCTGTTGCTCAGCCTCATCTGCCCATGGCACTGCTCGCACAGCGGTACAGAGACTGGGGCTGCTTGCTTGTCTTGCCACCCCAAAATTCAAACTTAACTTATGGGGTCCGTGCCAGGAGCCTGACGCAGCCCTGCTCTGAAAATGCGAACGTCTGCAGATAGATGGCGGGCAGAAGGTGCTAGCCTGGAAACCTGTTACTCAGCCTCCTCTATCCACGGCACTGCTCGCACAGAGGCACAGAGACTGGGGTTGTCTACTTGTCTTGCCACCTCAAACTTCAAACGTAGCTTATGGGGTCCGTGCCGAGAGCCTGCGGCAGCCCTGCTCCGAAAATGCCAACGTCTGCAGATAGCTGGCAGGCAGAAGGGGCTAGCCTGGAAAGCTGTTGCTCAGTCTCATCTGCCCACGGCACTGCTCGCACAGAGGTACAGAGACTGGGGCTGCTTGCTTGTCTTCACACCTCAAACTTCAAACGTAGCTTATGGGGTCTGTGCCGGGAGTCTCCGGCAGCCCTGCTCCGAAAATGCCAACGTCTGCAGATAGCTGGCGGGCAGAAGAGGCTAGCCTGGAAAGCTGTTGCTCAGCCTCATCTGCCCACGGCACTGCTCGTACAGAGGCACAGAGACTGGGGCTGCTTGCTTGTCTTGCCACCTCAAACTTCAAACGTAGCTTATGGGGTCCGTGCCGAGAGCCTGCGGCAGCCCTGCTCCAAAAATGCAAACATCTGCATATAGATGGCAGGCAGAAGGGGCTAACCTGGAAAGCTGTTGCTCAGCCTCATCTGCCCACGGCACTGCTCGCACAGAGGCACAGAGACTGAGGTTGTCTGCTTGTCTTGCCACCTCAAACTTCAAACGTAGCTTATGGGGTCCGTGCCGGGAGCCTGCGGCAGCCCTGCTCCGAAAATGCGAACGTCTGCAGATAGCTGGCAGGCAGAAGGGGCTAGCCTGGAAAGCTGTTGCTCAGCCTCATCTGCGCACGTTACTGCTCGCACAGAGGCACAGATACTCGGGCTACTTGCTTGTCTTGCCACCTCAAACTTCAAACGTAGCTTATGGGGACCGTGCCGGGAGCCTGCGGCAGCCCTGTTCCGAAAATGCGAACGTCTGCAGATAGCTGGCGGGCAGAAGGGGCTAGCCTGGAAAGCTGTTGCTCAGCCTCATCTGCCCACGGCACTGCTCGCACAGAGGCACAGAGACTGGGGCTGCTTGCTTGTCTTGCCACCCCAAAATTCAAACTTAATTTATGGGGTCCGTGCCAGGAGCCTGACGCAGCCCTGCTCCGAAAATGCCAACGTCTGCAGATAGCTGGCAGGCAGAAGGGGCTAGCCTGGAAAGCTGTTGCTCAGCCTCATCTGCCCACGGCACTGCTCGCACAGAGGCACAGAGACTGGGGCTGCTTGCTTGTCTTGCCACCTCAAACTTCAAACGTAGCTTATGGGGTCCGTGCCGGGAGCCTGCGGCAGCCCTGCTCCGAAAATGCGAATGTCTGCAGATAGCTGGCTGCCAGAAGGTGCTAGCCTGGAAAGCTGTTACTCAGCCTCATCTACCCATGGCACTGCTCGCACAGAGGCACAGAGACTGGGGCTGCTTGCTTGTCTTGCCACCTCAAACTTCAAACGTAGCTTATGGGGACCATGCCGGGAGCCTGCGGCAGCCCTGCTCTGAAAATGCGAACGTCTGCAGATAGATGGCGGGCAGAAGGTGCTAGCCTGGAAACCTTTTACTCAGCCTCATCTGCCCACGGCACTGCTCGCACAGAGGCACAGAGACTGGGGCTGCTTGCTTGTCTTGCCACCTCAAACTTCAAACGTAGCTTATGGGGTCCGTGCCGAGAGCCTGCGGCAGCCCTGCTCCGAAAATGCGAACGTCTGCAGATAGCTGGCAGGAAGAAGGGGCTAGCCTGGAAAGCTGTTGCTCAGCCTCATCTGCCCACGGCACTGCTCGCACAGAGGTACAGAGACTGGGGCTGCTTGCTTGTCTTCACACCTCAAACTTCAAACGTAGATTATGGGGTCTGTGCCGGGAGTCTCCGGCAGCCCTGCTCCGAAAATGCCAACGTCTGCAGATAGCTGGCGGGCAGAAGGGGCTAGCCTGGAAAGCTGTTGCTCAGCCTCATCTGCCCACGGCACTGCTCGCACAGAGGCACAGAGACTGGGGCTGCTTGCTTGTCTTGCCACCTCAAACTTCAAACGTAGCTTATGGGGACCATGCCGGGAGCCTGCGGCAGCCCTGTTCCGAAAATGCGAACGTCTGCAGATAGCTGGCGGGCAGAAGGGGCTAGCCTGGAAAGCTGTTGCTCAGCCTCATCTGCCCACGGCACTGCTCGCACAGAGGCACAGAGACTGGGGCTGCTTGCTTGTCTTGCCACCTCAAACTTCAAACGTAACTTATGGGGTCCGTGCCGGGAGCCTGCGGCAGTCCTGCTTCGAAAATGCGAACGTCTGCAGATAGCTGGCAGGCAGAAGGGGCTAGCCTGGAAAGCTGTTGCTCAGCCTCATCTGCCCACGGCACTGCTTGCACAGAGCCACAGAGACTGGGGCTGCTTGCTTGTCTTGCCACCTCAAACTTCAAACGTAGCTTATGGGGTCCGTGCCGAGAGCCTGCGGCAGCCCTGCTCCAAAAATGCAAACGTCTGCATATAGATGGCAGGCAGAAGGGGCTAACCTGGAGAGCTGTTGCTTAGCCTCATCTGCCCACGGCACTGCTCGCACAGAGGCACAGAGACTGGGGTTGTCTGCTTGTCTTGCCACCTCAAACTTCAAACGTAACTTATGGGGTCCGTGCCGAGACCCTGCGGCAGCCCTGCTCCGAAAATGCGAACGTCTGCAGCTAGCTGGCAGGCAGAAGGGGCTAGCCTGGAAAGCTGTTGCTCAGCCTCATCTGCCCACGGCACTGCTCGCACAGAGGCACAGAGACTGGGGCTGCTTGCTTGTCTTCACACCTCAAACTTCAAACGTAGCTTATGGGGTCCGTGCCGAGAGCCTGCGGCAGCCCTGCTCCAAAAATGCAAACGTCTGCATATAGATGGCAGGCAGAAGGGGCTAACCTGGAGAGCTATTGCTTAGCCTCATCTGCCCACGGCACTGCTCGCACAGAGGCACAGAGACTGGGGTTGTCTGCTTGTCTTGCCACCTCAAACTTCAAACGTAGTTTATGGGGTCCGTGCCGGGAGCCTGCGGCAGCCCTGCTCCGAAAATGCGGACATCTGCAGATACCTGGCAGGCAGAAGGGGCTAGCCTGGAAAGCTGTTGCTCAGCCTCATCTGCCCACGGCACTGCTCGCACAGCGGTACAGAGACTGGGGCTGCTTGCTTGTCTTGCCACCCCAAAATTCAAACTTAACTTATGGGGTCCGTGCCAGGAGCCTGACGCAGCCCTGCTCCGAAAATGCCAACGTCTGCAGATAGCTGGCAGGCAGAAGGGGCTAGCCTGGAAAGCTGTTGCTCAGCCTCATCTGCCCACGGCACTGCTTGCACAGAGCCACAGAGACTGGGGCTGCTTGCTTGTCTTGCCACCTCAAACTTCAAACGTAGCTTATGGGGTCCGTGCCGAGAGCCTGCGGCAGCCCTGCTCCAAAAATGCGAACGTCTGCATATAGATGGCAGGCAGAAGGGGCTAACCTGGAGAGCTGTTGCTTAGCCTCATCTGCCCACGGCACTGCTCGCACAGAGGCACAGAGACTGGGGTTGTCTGCTTGTCTTGCCACCTCAAACTTCAAACGTAACTTATGGGGTCCGTGCCGAGACCCTGCGGCAGCCCTGCTCCGAAAATGCGAACGTCTGCAGCTAGCTGGCAGGCAGAAGGGGCTAGCCTGGAAAGCTGTTGCTCAGCCTCATCTTCCCACGGCACTGCTCGCACAGAGGCACAGAGACTGGGGCTGCTTGCTTGTCTTCACACCTCAAACTTCAAACGTAGCTTATGGGGTCCGTGCCGAGAGCCTGCGGCAGCCCTGCTCCAAAAATGCAAACGTCTGCATATAGATGGCAGGCAGAAGCGGCTAACCTGGAGAGCTATTGCTTAGCCTCATCTGCCCACGGCACTGCTCGCACAGAGGCACAGAGACTGGGGTTGTCTGCTTGTCTTGCCACCCCAAACTTCAAATGTAGCTTATGGGGTCCGTGCCGGGAGCCTGCGGCAGCCCTGCTCCGAAAATGCGAACATCTGCAGATACCTGGCAGGCAGAAGGGGCTAGCCTGGAAAGCTGTTGCTCAGCCTCATCTGCCCACGGCACTGCTCGCACAGCGGTACAGAGACTGGGGCTGCTTGCTTGTCTTGCCACCCCAAAATTCAAACTTAACTTATGGGGTCCGTGCCGGGAGCCTGCGGCAGCCCTGCTCCGAAAATGCGAACGTCTGCAGATAGCTGGCAGGCAGAAGGTGCTAGCCTGGAAAGCTGTTACTCAGCCTCATCTACCCATGGCACTGCTCGCACAGAGGCACAGAGACTCGGGCTGCTTGCTTGTCTTGCCACCTCAAACTTCAAACGTAGCTTATGGGGTCCGTGCCGGGAGCCTGTGGCAGCCCTGCTCTGCACATGCGAACGTCTGCAGATAGCTGGCGGGCAGAAGGGGCTAGCCTGGAAAGCTGTTGCTCAGCCTCATCTGCCCACGGCACTGCTCGCACAGAGGCACAGAGACTGGGGCTGCTTGCTTGTTTTGCCAGTTCAAAATACAAACGTAGCTTATGGGGTCCGTGCCGGGAGCCACCGGCACCCCTGCTCCGAAAATGCGAACGTCTGCAGATAGCTGGCAGGCAGAAGGGGCTAGCCTGGAAAGCTGTTGCTCAGCCTCATCTGCCCACGGCACTGCTCGCACAGAGGCACAGAGACTGGGGCTGCTTGCTTGTCTTGCCACCTCAAACTTCAAACGTAGCTTATGGGGTCCGTGTCGGGACCCTGCGGCAGCCCTGCTCCGAAAATGCGAACGTCTGCAGATAGCCGGCAGGCAGAAGGGGCTAGCCTGGAAAGCTGTTGCTCAGCCTCATCTGCCCACGGCACTGCTCGCACAGAGGCACAGATACTCGGGCTACTTGCTTGTCTTGCCACCTCAAACTTCAAACGTAGCTTATGGGGACCATGCCGGGAGCCTGCGGCAGCCCCGCTCTGAAAATGCGAACGTCTGCAGATAGATGGCGGGCAGAAGGGGCTAGCCTGGAAAGCTGTTGCTCAGCCTCATCTGCGCACGGCACTGCTCGCACAGAGGCACAGATACTCGGGCTACTTGCTTGTCTTGCCACCTCAAACTTCAAACGTAGCTTATGGGGACCATGCCGGGAGCCTGCGGCAGCCCCGCTCTGAAAATGCGAACGTCTGCAGATAGATGGCGGGCAGAAGGTGCTAGCCTGGAAAGCTGTTACTCAGCCTCATCTACCCATGGCACTGCTCGCACAGAGGCACAGAGACTGGGGCTGCTTGCTTGTCTTCACACCTCAAACTTCAAACGTATCTTATGGGGTCCGTGCCGGGAGCCTGCGGCAGCCCTGCTCCGAAAATGCGAACGTCTGCAGATAGCTGGCGGGCAGAAGGGGCTAGCCTGGAAAGCTGTTGCTCAGCCTCATCTGCCCACGGCACTGCTCGCACAGAGGCACAGAGACTGGGGCTGCTTGCTTGTCTTGCCACCTCAAACTTCAAACGTAGCTTATGGGGTCCGTGCCGGGAGCCTGCGGCAGTCCTGCTTCGAAAATGCCAACGTCTGCAGATAGCTGGCAGGCAGAAGGGGCTAGCCTGGAAAGCTGTTGCTCAGCCTCATCTGCCCACGGCACTGCTCGCACAGAGGCACAGAGACTGGGGCTGCTTGCTTGTCTTGCCACCTCAAACTTCAAACGTAGCTTATGGGGTCCGTGCCGAGAGCCTGCGGCAGCCCTGTTCCGAAAATGCGAACGCCTGCAGATAGCTGGCAGGCAGAAGGGGCTAGCCTGGAAAGCTGTTGCTTAGCCTCATCTGCCCACGGCACTGCTCGCACAGAGGCACAGAGACTGTGACTGCTTGCTTGTCTTGCCACGTCAAACTTCAAACGTAGCTTATGGGGTCCGTGCCGGGAGCCTGCGGCAGTCCTGCTTCGAAAATGCCAACGTCTGCAGATAGATGGCAGGCAGAAGGGGCTAGCCTGGAAAGCTGTTGCTCAGCCTTATCTGCCCACGGCACTGCTCGCACAGAGGCACAGAGAGTGGGGCTGCTTGCTTGTCTTGCCACCTCAAACTTCAAACGTATCTCTTGGGGTCCGTGCAGGGAGCCAGCGGCAGCCCTGCTCCGAAAATGCGAACGTCTGCAGATAGCTGGCAGGCAGAAGGGGCTAGCCTGGAAAGCTGTTGCTTAGCCTCATCTGCCCACGGCACTGCTCGCACAGAGGCACAGAGACTGGGGCTGCTTGCTTGTCTTGCCACCTCAAACTTCAAACGTAGCTTATGGGGTCCGTGCCGGGAGCCTGCGGCAGCCCTGCTCCGCACATGCGAACGTCTGCAGATAGCTGGCGGGCAGAAGGGGCTAGCCTGGAAAGCTGTTGCTCAGCCTCATCTGCGCACGGCACTGCTCGCACAGAGGCACAGATACTCGGGCTACTTGCTTGTCTTGCCACCTCAAACTTCAAACGTAGCTTATGGGGACCATGCCGGGAGCCTGCGGCAGCCCTGCTCCGAAAATGCGAACGTCTGCAGATAGCTGGCAGGCAGAAGGGGCTAGCCTGGAAAGCTGTTGCTCAGCCTCATCTGCCCACGGCACTGCTCGCACAGAGGTACAGAGACTGGGGCTGCTTGCTTGTCTTCACACCTCAAACTTCAAACGTAGCTTATGGGGTCTGTGCCGGGAGTCTCCGGCAGCCCTGCTCCGAAAATGCCAACGTCTGCAGATAGCTGGCGGGCAGAAGGGGCTAGCCTGGAAAGCTGTTGCTCAGCCTCATCTGCCCACGGCACTGCTCGCACAGAGGCACAGAGACTGGGGCTGCTTGCTTGTCTTGCCACCTCAAACTTCAAACGTAGCTTATGGGGTCCGTGCCGGGAGCCTGCGGCAGTCCTGCTTCGAAAATGCCAACGTCTGCAGATAGCTGGCAGGCAGAAGGGGCTAGCCTGGAAAGCTGTTGCTCAGCCTCATCTGCCCACGGCACTGCTTGCACAGAGCCACAGAGACTGGGGCTGCTTGCTTGTCTTGCCACCTCAAACTTCAAACGTAGCTTATGGGGTCCGTGCCGAGAGCCTGCGGCAGCCCTGCTCCAAAAATGCAAACGTCTGCATATAGATGGCAGGCAGAAGGGGCTAACCTGGAGAGCTGTTGCTTAGCCTCATCTGCCCACGGCACTGCTCGCACAGAGGCACAGAGACTGGGGTTGTCTGCTTGTCTTGCCACCTCAAACTTCAAACGTAACTTATGGGGTCCGTGCCGAGACCCTGCGGCAGCCCTGCTCCGAAAATGCGAACGTCTGCAGATAGCTGGCGGTCAGAAGGGGCTAGCCTGGAAAGCTGTTGCTCAGCCTCATCTGCCCACGGCACTGCTCGCACAGCGGTACAGAGACTGGGGCTGCTTGCTTGTCTTGCCACCCCAAAATTCAAACTTAACTTATGGGGTCCGTGCCGGGAGCCTGCGGCAGCCCTGCTCCGAAAATGCGAACGTCTGCAGATAGCTGGCAGGCAGAAGGTGCTAGCCTGGAAAGCTGTTACTCAGCCTCATCTACCCATGGCACTGCTCGCACAGAGGCACAGAGACTCGGGCTGCTTGCTTGTCTTGCCACCTCAAACTTCAAACGTAGCTTATGGGGTCCGTGCCGGGAGCCTGTGGCAGCCCTGCTCCGCACATGCGAACGTCTGCAGATAGCTGGCGGGCAGAAGGGGCTAGCCTGGAAAGCTGTTGCTCAGCCTCATCTGCCCACGGCACTGCTCGCACAGAGGCACAGAGACTGGGGCTGCTTGCTTGTTTTGCCAGTTCAAAATACAAACGTAGCTTATGGGGTCCGTGCCGGGAGCCACCGGCACCCCTGCTCCGAAAATGCGAACGTCTGCAGATAGCTGGCAGGCAGAAGGGGCTAGCCTGGAAAGCTGTTGCTCAGCCTCATCTGCCCACGGCACTGCTCGCACAGAGGCACAGAGACTGGGGCTGCTTGCTTGTCTTGCCACCTCAAACTTCAAACGTAGCTTATGGGGTCCGTGTCGGGACCCTGCGGCAGCCCTGCTCCGAAAATGCGAACGTCTGCAGATAGCCGGCAGGCAGAAGGGGCTAGCCTGGAAAGCTGTTGCTCAGCCTCATCTGCCCACGGCACTGCTCGCACAGAGGCACAGATACTCGGGCTACTTGCTTGTCTTGCCACCTCAAACTTCAAACGTAGCTTATGGGGACCATGCCGGGAGCCTGCGGCAGCCCCGCTCTGAAAATGCGAACGTCTGCAGATAGATGGCGGGCAGAAGGGGCTAGCCTGGAAAGCTGTTGCTCAGCCTCATCTGCGCACGGCACTGCTCGCACAGAGGCACAGATACTCGGGCTACTTGCTTGTCTTGCCACCTCAAACTTCAAACGTAGCTTATGGGGACCATGTCGGGAGCCTGCGGCAGCCCCGCTCTGAAAATGCGAACGTCTGCAGATAGATGGCGGGCAGAAGGTGCTAGCCTGGAAAGCTGTTACTCAGCCTCATCTACCCATGGCACTGCTCGCACAGAGGCACAGAGACTGGGGCTGCTTGCTTGTCTTCACACCTCAAACTTCAAACGTATCTTATGGGGTCCGTGCCGGGAGCCTGCGGCAGCCCTGCTCCGAAAATGCGAACGTCTGCAGATAGCTGGCGGGCAGAAGGGGCTAGCCTGGAAAGCTGTTGCTCAGCCTCATCTGCCCACGGCACTGCTCGCACAGAGGCACAGAGACTGGGGCTGCTTGCTTGTCTTGCCACCTCAAACTTCAAACGTATCTCTTGGGGTCCGTGCAGGGAGCCAGCGGCAGCCCTGCTCCGAAAATGCGAACGTCTGCAGATAGCTGGCAGGCAGAAGGGGCTAGCCTGGAAAGCTGTTGCTTAGCCTCATCTGCCCACGGCACTGCTCGCACAGAGGCACAGAGACTGGGGCTGCTTGCTTGTCTTGCCACCTCAAACTTCAAACGTAGCTTATGGGGTCCGTGCCGGGAGCCTGCGGCAGCCCTGCTCCGCACATGCGAACGTCTGCAGATAGCTGGCGGGCAGAAGGGGCTAGCCTGGAAAGCTGTTGCTCAGCCTCATCTGCGCACGGCACTGCTCGCACAGAGGCACAGATACTCGGGCTACTTGCTTGTCTTGCCACCTCAAACTTCAAACGTAGCTTATGGGGACCATGCCGGGAGCCTGCGGCAGCCCTGCTCCGAAAATGCGAACGTCTGCAGATAGCTGGCAGGCAGAAGGGGCTAGCCTGGAAAGCTGTTGCTCAGCCTCATCTGCCCACGGCACTGCTCGCACAGAGGTACAGAGACTGGGGCTGCTTGCTTGTCTTCACACCTCAAACTTCAAACGTAGCTTATGGGGTCTGTGCCGGGAGTCTCCGGCAGCCCTGCTCCGAAAATGCCAACGTCTGCAGATAGCTGGCGGGCAGAAGGGGCTAGCCTGGAAAGCTGTTGCTCAGCCTCATCTGCCCACGGCACTGCTCGCACAGAGGCACAGAGACTGGGGCTGCTTGCTTGTCTTGCCACCTCAAACTTCAAACGTAGCTTATGGGGTCCGTGCCGGGAGCCTGCGGCAGTCCTGCTTCGAAAATGCCAACGTCTGCAGATAGCTGGCAGGCAGAAGGGGCTAGCCTGGAAAGCTGTTGCTCAGCCTCATCTGCCCACGGCACTGCTTGCACAGAGCCACAGAGACTGGGGCTGCTTGCTTGTCTTGCCACCTCAAACTTCAAACGTAGCTTATGGGGTCCGTGCCGAGAGCCTGCGGCAGCCCTGCTCCAAAAATGCAAACGTCTGCATATAGATGGCAGGCAGAAGGGGCTAACCTGGAGAGCTGTTGCTTAGCCTCATCTGCCCACGGCACTGCTCGCACAGAGGCACAGAGACTGGGGTTGTCTGCTTGTCTTGCCACCTCAAACTTCAAACGTAACTTATGGGGTCCGTGCCGAGACCCTGCGGCAGCCCTGCTCCGAAAATGCGAACGTCTGCAGATAGCTGGCGGTCAGAAGGGGCTAGCCTGGAAAGCTGTTGCTCAGCCTCATCTGCCCACGGCACTGCTCGCACAGCGGTACAGAGACTGGGGCTGCTTGCTTGTCTTGCCACCCCAAAATTCAAACGTAACTTATGGGGTCCGTGCCAGGAGCCTGACGCAGCCCTGCTCCGAAAATGCCAACGTCTGCAGATAGCTGGCAGGCAGAAGGGGCTAGCCTGGAAAGCTGTTACTCAGCCTCATCTGCTCATGGCACTGCTCGCACAGAGGCACAGAGACTGGGGCTGCTTGCTTGTCTTGCCACCTCAAACTTCAAACGTAGCTTATGGGGTCCGTGCCGAGAGCCTGCGGCAGCCCTGCTCCAAAAATGCAAACATCTGCATATAGATGGCAGGCAGAAGGGGCTAACCTGGAAAGCTGTTGCTCAGCCTCATCTGCCCACGGCACTGCTCGCACAGAGGCACAGAGACTGAGGTTGTCTGCTTGTCTTGCCACCTCAAACTTCAAACGTAGCTTATGGGGTCCGTGCCGGGAGCCTGCGGCAGCCCTGCTCCGAAAATGCCAACGTATGCAGATAGATGGCAGGCAGAAGGGGCTAGCCTGGAAAGCTGTTGCTTAGCCTCATCTGCGCACGGCACTGCTCGCACAGAGGCACAGAGACTGGGGCTACTTGCTTGTCTTGCCACCTCAAACTTCAAACGTAGCTTATGGGGTCCGTGCCGAGAGCCTGCGGCAGCCCTGTTCCGAAAATGCGAACGCCTGCAGATAGCTGGCAGGCAGAAGGGGCTAGCCTGGAAAGCTGTTGCTCAGCCTTATCTGCCCACGGCACTGCTCGCACAGAGGCACAGAGAGTGGGGCTGCTTGCTTGTCTTGCCACCTCAAACTTCAAACGTATCTCTTGGGGTCCGTGCAGAGAGCCAGCGGCAGCCCTGCTCCGAAAATGCGAACGTCTGCAGATAGCTGGCAGGCAGAAGGGGCTAGCCTGGAAAGCTGTTGCTTAGCCTCATCTGCCCACGGCACTGCTCGCACAGAGGCACAGAGACTGGGGCTGCTTGCTTGTCTTGCCACCTCAAACTTCAAACGTAGCTTATGGGGTCCGTGCCGGGAGCCTGCGGCAGCCCTGCTCTGCACATGCGAACGTCTGCAGATAGCTGGCGGGCAGAAGAGGCTAGCCTGGAAAGCTGTTGCTCAGCCTCATCTGCGCACGGCACTGCTCGCACAGAGGCACAGATACTCGGGCTACTTGCTTGTCTTGCCACCTCAAACTTCAAACGTACCTTATGGGGACCATGCCGGGAGCCTGCGGCAGCCCTGCTCTGAAAATGCGAACGTCTGCAGATACATGGCGGGCAGAAGGTGCTAGCCTGGAAACCTGTTACTCAGCCTCATCTGCCTACGGCACTGCTCGCACAGAGGCACAGAGACTGGGGTTGTCTACTTGTCTTGCCACCTCAAACTTCAAACGTAGCTTATGGGGTCCGTGCCGAGAGCCTGCGGCAGCCCTGCTCCGAAAATGCGAACGTCTGCAGATAGCTGGCAGGCAGAAGGGGCTAGCCTGGAAAGCTGTTGCTCAGCCTCATCTGCCCACGGCACTGCTCGCACAGAGGTACAGAGACTGGGGCTGCTTGCTTGTCTTCACACCTCAAACTTCAAACGTAGATTATGGGGTCTGTGCCGGGAGTCTCCGGCAGCCCTGCTCCGAAAATGCCAACGTCTGCAGATAGCTGGCGGGCAGAAGGGGCTAGCCTGGAAAGCTGTTGCTCAGCCTCATCTGCCCACGGCACTGCTCGCACAGAGGCACAGAGACTGGGGCTGCTTGCTTGTCTTGCCACCTCAAACTTCAAACGTAGCTTATGGGGTCCGTGCCGGGAGCCTGCGGCAGCCCTGCTCCGAAAATGCGAACGTCTGCAGATAGCTGGCAGGCAGAAGGGGCTAGCCTGGAAAGCTGTTGCTCAGCCTCATCTGCGCACGGCACTGCTCACACAGAGGCACAGAGACTGGGGCTACTTGCTTGTCTTGCCACCTCAAACTTCAAACGTAGCTTATGGGGACCATGCCGGGAGCCTGCGGCAGCCCTGTTCCGAAAATGCGAATGTCTGCAGATAGCTGGCGGGCAGAAGGGGCTAGCCTGGAAAGCTGTTGCTCAGCCTCATCTGCCCACGGCACTGCTCGCACAGAGGCACAGAGACTGGGGCTGCTTGCTTGTCTTGCCACCCCAAAATTCAAACGTAACTTATGGGGTCCGTGCCAGGAGCCTGACGCAGCCCTGCTCCGAAAATGCCAACGTCTGCAGATAGCTGGCAGGCAGAAGGGGCTAGCCTGGAAAGCTGTTACTCAGCCTCATCTGCTCATGGCACTGCTCGCACAGAGGCACAGAGACTGGGGCTGCTTGCTTGTCTTGCCACCTCAAACTTCAAACGTAGCTTATGGGGTTCGTGCCGAGAGCCTGCGGCAGCCCTGCTCCAAAAATGCAAACATCTGCATATAGATGGCAGGCAGAAGGGGCTAACCTGGAAAGCTGTTGCTCAGCCTCATCTGCCCACGGCACTGCTCGCACAGAGGCACAGAGACTGAGGTTGTCTGCTTGTCTTGCCACCTCAAACTTCAAACGTAGCTTATGGGGTCCGTGCCGGGAGCCTGCGGCAGCCCTGCTCCGAAAATGCGAACGTCTGCAGCTAGCTGGCAGGCAGAAGGGGCTAGCCTGGAAAGCTGTTGCTCAGCCTCATCTGCGCACGGCACTGCTCGCACAGAGGCACAGAGACTGGGGCTACTTGCTTGTCTTGCCACCTCAAACTTCAAACGTAGCTTATGGGGACCATGCCGGGAGCCTGCGGCAGCCCTGCTCCGAAAATGCGAACGTCTGCAGATAGCTGGCGGGCAGAAGGGGCTAGCCTGGAAAGCTGTTGCTCAGCCTCATCTGCCCACGGCACTGCTCGCACAGAGGCACAGAGACTGGGGCTGCTTGCTTGTCTTGCCACCTCAAACTTCAAACGTAGATAATGGGGTCCGTGCCGGGAGCCTGCGGCAGTCCTGCTTCGAAAATGCCAACGTCTGCAGATAGCTGGCAGGCAGAAGGGGCTAGCCTGGAAAGCTGTTGCTCAGCCTCATCTGCCCACGGCACTGCTTGCACAGAGCCACAGAGACTGGGGCTGCTTGCTTGTCTTGCCACCTCAAACTTCAAACGTAGCTTATGGGGTCCGTGCCGAGAGCCTGCGGCAGCCCTGCTCCAAAAATGCAAACGTCTGCATATAGATGGCAGGCAGAAGGGGCTAACCTGGAGAGCTGTTGCTTAGCCTCATCTGCCCACGGCACTGCTCGCACAGAGGCACAGAGACTGGGGTTGTCTGCTTGTCTTGCCACCTCAAACTTCAAACGTAACTTATGGGGTCCGTGCTGAGACCCTGCGGCAGCCCTGCTCCGAAAATGCGAACGTCTGCAGCTACCTGGCAGGCAGAAGGGGCTAGCCTGGAAAGCTGTTGCTCAGCCTCATCTTCCCACGGCACTGTTCGCACAGAGGCACAGAGACTGGGGCTGCTTGCTTGTCTTCACACCTCAAACTTCAAACGTAGCTTATGGGGTCCGTGCCGAGAGCCTGCGGCAGCCCTGCTCCAAAAATGCAAACGTCTGCATATAGATGGCAGGCAGAAGGGGCTAACCTGGAGAGCTGTTGCTTAGCCTCATCTGCCCACGGCACTGCTCGCACAGAGGCACAGAGACTGGGGTTGTCTGCTTGTCTTGCCACCCCAAACTTCAAATGTAGCTTATGGGGTCCGTGCCGGGAGCCTGCGGCAGCCCTGCTCCGAAAATGCGAACATCTGCAGATACCTGGCAGGCAGAAGGGGCTAGCCTGGAAAGCTGTTGCTCAGCCTAATCTGCCCACGGCACTGCTCGCACAGCGGTACAGAGACTGGGGCTGCTTGCTTGTCTTGCCACCCCAAAATTCAAACGTAACTTATGGGGTCCGTGCCAGGAGCCTGACGCAGCCCTGCTCCGAAAATGCCAACGTCTGCAGATAGCTGGCAGGCAGAAGGGGCTAGCCTGGAAAGCTGTTGCTCAGCCTCATCTGCCCACGGCACTGCTCGCACAGAGGCACAGAGACTGGGGCTGCTTGCTTGTCTTGCCACCTCAAACTTCAAACGTAGCTTATGGGGTCCGTGCCGGGAGCCTGCGGCAGCCATGCTCCAAAAATGCGAACGTCTGCAGATAGCTGGCAGGCAGAAGGTGCTAGCCTGGAAAGCTGTTACTCAGCCTCATCTACCCATGGCACTGCTCGCACAGAGGCACAGAGACTGGGGCTGCTTGCTTGTCTTGCCACCTCAAACTTCAAACGTAGCTTATGGTGTCCGTGCCGGGAGCCTGTGGCAGCCCTGCTCCGCACATGCGAACGTCTGCAGATAGCTGGCGGGCAGAAGGGGCTAGCCTGGAAAGCTGTTGCTCAGCCTCATCTGCCCACGGCACTGCTCGCACAGAGGCACAGAGACTGGGGCTGCTTGCTTGTCTTGCCACCTCAAACTTCAAACGTAGCGTATGGGGTCCGTGCCGGGAGCCACCGGCACCCCTGCTCCGAAAATGCGAACGTCTGCAGATAGCTGGCAGGCAGAAGGGGCTAGCCTGGAAAGCTGTTGCTCAGCCTCATCTGCCCACGGCACTGCTCGCACAGAGGCACAGAGACTGGGGCTGCTTGCTTGTCTTGCCACCTCAGACTTCAAACGTAGCTTATGGGGTCCGTGTCGGGACCCTGCGGCAGCCCTGCTCCGAAAATGCGAACGTCTGCAGATAGCCGGCAGGCAGAAGGGGCTAGCCTGGAAAGCTGTTGCTCAGCCTCATCTGCCCACGGCACTGCTCGCACAGAGGCACAGATACTCGGGCTACTTGCTTGTCTTGCCACCTCAAACTTCAAACGTAGCTTATGGGGACCATGCCGGGAGCCTGCGGCAGCCCTGCTCTGAAAATGCGAACGTCTGCAGATAGATGGCAGGCAGAAGGGGCTAGCCTGGAAAGCTGTTGCTCAGCCTCAACTGCGCACAGCACTGCTCGCACAGAGGCACAGATACTCGGGCTACTTGCTTGTCTTGCCACCTCAAACTTCAAACGTAGCTTATGGGGACCATGCCGGGAGCCTGCGGCAGCCCCGCTCTGAAAATGCGAACGTCTGCAGATAGATGGCGGGCAGAAGGTGCTAGCCTGGAAAGCTGTTACTCAGCCTCATCTACCCATGGCACTGCTCGCACAGAGGCACAGAGACTGGGGCTGCTTGCTTGTCTTCACACCTCAAACTTCAAACGTATCTTATGGGGTCCGTGCCGGGAGCCTGCGGCAGCCCTGCTCCGAAAATGCGAACGTCTGCAGATAGCTGGCGGGCAGAAGGGGCTAGCCTGGAAAGCTGTTGCTCAGCCTCATCTGCCCACGGCACTGCTCGCACAGAGGCACAGATACTCGGGCTACTTGCTTGTCTTGCCACCTCAAACTTCAAACGTAGCTTATGGGGACCATGCCGGGAGCCTGCGGCAGCCCTGCTCTGAAAATGCGAACGTCTGCAGATAGATGGCAGGCAGAAGGGGCTAGCCTGGAAAGCTGTTGCTCAGCCTCATCTGCGCACAGCACTGCTCGCACAGAGGCACAGATACTCGGGCTACTTGCTTGTCTTGCCACCTCAAACTTCAAACGTAGCTTATGGGGACCATGCCGGGAGCCTGCGGCAGCCCCGCTCTGAAAATGCGAACGTCTGCAGATAGATGGCGGGCAGAAGGTGCTAGCCTGGAAAGCTGTTACTCAGCCTCATCTACCCATGGCACTGCTCGCACAGAGGCACAGAGACTGGGGCTGCTTGCTTGTCTTCACACCTCAAACTTCAAACGTATCTTATGGGGTTCGTGCCGGGAGCCTGCGGCAGCCCTGCTCCGAAAATGCGAACGTCTGCAGATAGCTGGCGGGCAGAAGGGGCTAGCCTGGAAAACTGTTGCTCAGCCTCATCTGCCCACGGCACTGCTCGCACAGAGGCACAGAGACTGGGGCTGCTTGCTTGTCTTGCCACCTCAAACTTCAAACGTAGCTTATGGGGTCCGTGCCGGGAGCCTGCGGCAGACCTGCTTCGAAAATGCCAACGTCTGCAGATAGCTGGCAGGCAGAAGGGGCTAGCCTGGAAAGCTGTTGCTCAGCCTCATCTGCCCACGGCACTGCTCGCACAGAGGCACAGAGACTGGGGCTACTTGCTTGTCTTGCCACCTCAAACTTCAAACGTAGCTTATGGGGTCCGTGCCGAGAGCCTGCGTCAGCCCTGTTCCGAAAATGCGAACGCCTGCAGCTAGCTGGCAGGCAGAAGGGGCTAGCCTGGAAAGCTGTTGCTTAACCTCATCTGCCCACGGCACTGCTCGCACAGAGGCACAGAGACTGGGGCTGCTTGCTTGTCTTGCCACCTCAAACTTCAAACGTAGCTTATGGGGTCCGTGCCGGGAGCCTGCGGCAGTCCTGCTTCGAAAATGCCAACGTCTGCAGATAGATGGCAGGCAGAAGGGGCTAGCCTGGAAAGCTGTTGCTCAGCCTTATCTGCCCACGGCACTGCTCGCACAGAGGCACAGAGAGTGGGGCTGCTTGCTTGTCTTGCCACCTCAAACTTCAAACGTAGCTTATGGGGTCCGTGACAAGAGCCTGCGGCAGCCCTGCTCCGAAAATGCGAACGTCTGCAGATAGCTGGCAGGCAGAAGGGGCTAGCCTGGAAAGCTGTTGCTTAGCCTCATCTGCCCACGGCACTGCTCGCACAGAGGCACAGAGACTGGGGCTGCTTGCTTGTCTTGCCACCTCAAACTTCAAACGTAGCTTATGGGGTCCGTGTCGGGAGCCTGCGGCAGCCATGCTCCAAAAATGCGAACGTCTGCAGATAGCTGGCGGGCAGAAGGGGCTAGCCTGGAAAGCTGTTGCTCAGCCTCATCTGCCCACGTCACTGCTCGCACAGAGGCACAGAGACTGGGGCTGCTTGCATGTCTTGCCACCCCAAACTTCAAATGTAGCTTATGGGGTCCGTGCCGGGAGCCTGCGGCAGCCCTGCTCCGAAAATGCAAACGTCTGCAGATAGCTGGCAGGCAGAAGGGGCTAGCCTGGAAAGCTGTTGCTCAGCCTCATCTGCCCACGGCACTGCTCGCACAGAGGCACAGAGACTGGGGCTGCTTGCTTGTCTTGCCACCCCAAAATTCCAACGTAACTTATGGGGTCCGTGCCGGGAGCCTGCGGCAGTCCTGCTTCGAAAATGCCAACGTCTGCAGATAGCTGGCAGGCAGAAGGGGCTAGCCTGGAAAGCTGTTGCTCAGCCTCATCTGCCCACGGCACTGCTTACACAGAGCCACAGAGACTGGGGCTGCTTGCTTGTCTTGCCACCCCAAAATTCCAACGTAACTTATGGGGTCCGTGCCGGGAGCCTGCGGCAGTCCTGCTTCGAAAATGCCAACGTCTGCAGATAGCTGGCAGGCAGAAGGGGCTAGCCTGGAAAGCTGTTGCTCAGCCTCATCTGCCCACGGCACTGCTCGCACAGAGGCACAGAGACTGGGGCTGCTTGCTTGTCTTGCCACCCCAAACTTCAAATGTAGCTTATGGGGTCCGTGCCGGGAGCCTGCGGCAGCCCTGCTCTGAAAATGCGAACGTCTGCAGATAGATGGCAGGCAGAAGGGGCTAGCCTGGAAAGCTGTTGCTCAGCCTCAACTGCGCACAGCACTGCTCGCACAGAGGCACAGATACTCGGGCTACTTGCTTGTCTTGCCACCTCAAACTTCAAACGTAGCTTATGGGGACCATGCCGGGAGCCTGCGGCAGCCCCGCTCTGAAAATGCGAACGTCTGCAGATAGATGGCGGGCAGAAGGTGCTAGCCTGGAAAGCTGTTACTCAGCCTCATCTACCCATGGCACTGCTCGCACAGAGGCACAGAGACTGGGGCTGCTTGCTTGTCTTCACACCTCAAACTTCAAACGTAGCTTATGGGGTCCGTGCCGGGAGCCTGCGGCAGCCCTGCTCCGAAAATGCGAACGTCTGCAGATAGCTGGCGGGCAGAAGGGGCTAGCCTGGAAAGCTGTTGCTCAGCCTCATCTGCCCACGGCACTGCTCGCACAGAGGCACAGATACTCGGGCTACTTGCTTGTCTTGCCACCTCAAACTTCAAACGTAGCTTATGGGGACCATGCCGGGAGCCTGCGGCAGCCCTGCTCTGAAAATGCGAACGTCTGCAGATAGATGGCAGGCAGAAGGGGCTAGCCTGGAAAGCTGTTGCTCAGCCTCATCTGCGCACAGCACTGCTCGCACAGAGGCACAGATACTCGGGCTACTTGCTTGTCTTGCCACCTCAAACTTCAAACGTAGCTTATGGGGACCATGCCGGGAGCCTGCGGCAGCCCCGCTCTGAAAATGCGAACGTCTGCAGATAGATGGCGGGCAGAAGGTGCTAGCCTGGAAAGCTGTTACTCAGCCTCATCTACCCATGGCACTGCTCGCACAGAGGCACAGAGACTGGGGCTGCTTGCTTGTCTTCACACCTCAAACTTCAAACGTATCTTATGGGGTTCGTGCCGGGAGCCTGCGGCAGCCCTGCTCCGAAAATGCGAACGTCTGCAGATAGCTGGCGGGCAGAAGGGGCTAGCCTGGAAAGCTGTTGCTCAGCCTCATCTGCCCACGGCACTGCTCGCACAGAGGCACAGAGACTGGGGCTGCTTGCTTGTCTTGCCACCTCAAACTTCAAACGTAGCTTATGGGGTCCGTGCCGGGAGCCTGCGGCAGACCTGCTTCGAAAATGCCAACGTCTGCAGATAGCTGGCAGGCAGAAGGGGCTAGCCTGGAAAGCTGTTGCTTAACCTCATCTGCCCACGGCACTGCTCGCACAGAGGCACAGAGACTGGGGCTGCTTGCTTGTCTTGCCACCTCAAACTTCAAACGTAGCTTATGGGGTCCGTGCCGGGAGCCTGCGGCAGTCCTGCTTCGAAAATGCCAACGTCTGCAGATAGATGGCAGGCAGAAGGGGCTAGCCTGGAAAGCTGTTGCTCAGCCTTATCTGCCCACGGCACTGCTCGCACAGAGGCACAGAGAGTGGGGCTGCTTGCTTGTCTTGCCACCTCAAACTTCAAACGTAGCTTATGGGGTCCGTGACAAGAGCCTGCGGCAGCCCTGCTCCGAAAATGCGAACGTCTGCAGATAGCTGGCAGGCAGAAGGGGCTAGCCTGGAAAGCTGTTGCTTAGCCTCATCTGCCCACGGCACTGCTCGCACAGAGGCACAGAGACTGGGGCTGCTTGCTTGTCTTGCCACCTCAAACTTCAAACGTAGCTTATGGGGTCCGTGTCGGGAGCCTGCGGCAGCCATGCTCCAAAAATGCGAACGTCTGCAGATAGCTGGCGGGCAGAAGGGGCTAGCCTGGAAAGCTGTTGCTCAGCCTCATCTGCCCACGTCTCTGCTCGCACAGAGGCACAGAGACTGGGGCTGCTTGCTTGTCTTGCCACCCCAAACTTCAAATGTAGCTTATGGGGTCCGTGCCGGGAGCCTGCGGCAGCCCTGCTCCGAAAATGCGAATGTCTGCAGATAGCTGGCAGGCACAAGGTGCTAGCCTGGAAAGCTGTTACTCAGCCTCATCTACCCATGGCACTGCTCGCACAGAGGCACAGAGACTGGGGCTGCTTGCTTGTCTTGCCACCTCAAACTTCAAACGTAGCTTATGGGGTCCGTGCCGGGAGCCTGTGGCAGCCCTGCTCCGCACATGCGAACGTCTGCAGATAGCTGGTGGGCAGAAGGGGCTAGCCTGGAAAGCTGTTGCTCAGCCTCATCTGCCCACGGCACTGCTCGCACAGAGGCACAGAGACTGGGGCTGCTTGCCTGTCTTGCCACTTCAAAATACAAACGTAGCTTATGGGGTCCGTGCCGGGAGCCACAGGCACCCCTGCTCCGAAAATGCGAACGTCTGCAGATAGCTGGCAGGCAGAAGGGGCTAGCCTGGAAAGCTGTTGCTCAGCCTCATCTGCCCACGGCACTGCTCGCACAGAGGCACAGAGACTGGGGCTGCTTGCTTGTCTTGCCACCTCAAACTTCAAACGTAGCTTACGGGGTCCGTGTCGGGACCCTGCGGCAGCCCTGCTCCGAAAATGCGAACGTCTGCAGATAGCTGGCAGGCAGAAGGGGCTAGCCTGGAAAGCTGTTGCTCAGCCTCATCTGCCCACGGCACTGCTCGCACAGAGGCACAGATACTCGGGCTACTTGCTTGTCTTGCCACCTCAAACTTCAAACGTAGCTTATGGGGACCATGCCGAGAGCCTGCGGCAGCCCTGCTCTGAAAATGCCAACGTATGCAGATAGCTGGCGGGCAGAAGGGGCTAGCCTGGAAAGCTGTTGCTCAGCCTCATCTGCGCACGGCACTGCTCGCACAGAGGCACAGATACTCGGGCTACTTGCTTGTCTTGCCACCTCAAACTTCAAACGTAGCTTATGGGGACCATGCCGGGAGCCTGCGGCAGCCCCGCTCTGAAAATGCGAACGTCTGAAGATAGATGGCGGGCAGAAGGTGCTAGCCTGGAAAGCTGTTACTCAGCCTCATCTACCCATGGCACTGCTCGCACAGAGGCACAGAGACTGGGGCTGCTTGCTTGTCTTCACACCTCAAACTTCAAACGTAGCTTATGGGGTCCGTGCCGAGAGCCTGCGGCAGCCCTGCTCCAAAAATGCAAACGTCTGCATATAGATGGCAGGCAGAAGGGGCTAACCTGGAGAGCTGTTGCTTAGCCTCATCTGCCCACGGCACTGCTCGCACAGAGGCACAGAGACTGGGGCTGCTTGCTTGTCTTGCCACCCCAAAATTCAAACGTAACTTATGGGGTCCGTGCCAGGAGCCTGACGCAGCCCTGCTCCGAAAATGCCAACGTCTGAAGATAGATGGCGGGCAGAAGGTGCTAGCCTGGAAAGCTGTTACTCAGCCTCATCTACCCATGGCACTGCTCGCACAGAGGCACAGAGACTGGGGCTGCTTGCTTGTCTTCACACCTCAAACTTCAAATGTAGCTTATGGGGTCCGTGCCGGGAGCCTGCGGCAGCCCTGCTCCGAAAATGCGAACATCTGCAGATAGGTGGCAGGCAGAAGGGGCTAGCCTGGAAAGCTGTTACTCAGCCTCATCTGCCCACGGCACTGCTCGCACAGCGGTACAGAGACTGGGGCTGCTTGCTTGTCTTGCCACCTCAAACTTCAAACGTAGCTTATGGGGTCCGTGCCGGGAGCCTGTGGCAGCCCTGCTCCGCACATGCGAACGTCTGCAGATAGCTGGTGGGCAGAAGGGGCTAGCCTGGAAAGCTGTTGCTCAGCCTCATCTGCCCACGGCACTGCTCGCACAGAGGCACAGAGACTGGGGCTGCTTGCCTGTCTTGCCACTTCAAAATACAAACGTAGCTTATGGGGTCCGTGCCGGGAGCCACCGGCACCCCTGCTCCGAAAATGCGAACGTCTGCAGATAGCTGGCAGGCAGAAGGGGCTAGCCTGGAAAGCTGTTGCTCAGCCTCATCTGCCCACGGCACTGCTCGCACAGAGGCACAGAGACTGGGGCTGCTTGCTTGTCTTGCCACCTCAAACTTCAAACGTAGCTTACGGGGTCCGTGTCGGGACCCTGCGGCAGCCCTGCTCCGCACATGCGAACGTCTGCAGATAGCTGGCGGGCAGAAGGGGCTAGCCTGGAAAGCTGTTGCTCAGCCTCATCTGCCCACGGCACTGCTCGCACAGAGGCACAGATACTCGGGCTACTTGCTTGTCTTGCCACCTCAAACTTCAAACGTAGCTTACGGGGACCATGCCGAGAGCCTGCGGCAGCCCTGCTCTGAAAATGCGAACGTCTGCAGATAGATGGCGGGCAGAAGGGGCTAGCCTGGAAAGCTGTTGCTCAGCCTCATCTGCGCACGGCACTGCTCGCACAGAGGCACAGATACTCGGGCTACTTGCTTGTCTTGCCACCTCAAACTTCAAACGTAGCTTATGGGGACCATGCCGGGAGCCTGCGGCAGCCCCGCTCTGAAAATGCGAACGTCTGAAGATAGATGGCGGGCAGAAGGTGCTAGCCTGGAAAGCTGTTACTCAGCCTCATCTACCCATGGCACTGCTCGCACAGAGGCACAGAGACTGGGGCTGCTTGCTTGTCTTCACACCTCAAACTTCAAACGTATCTTATGGGGTCCGTGACGGGAGCCTGCGGCAGCCCTGCTCCGAAAATGCGAACGTCTGCAGATAGCTGGCGGGCAGAAGGGGCTAGCCTGGAAAGCTGTTGCTCAGCCTCATCTGCCCACGGCACTGCTCGCACAGAGGCACAGAGACTGGGGCTGCTTGCTTGTCTTGCCACCTCAAACTTCAAACGTATCTTATGGGGTCCGTGCCGGGAGCCTGCGGCAGCCCTGCTCCGAAAATGCGAACGTCTGCAGATAGCTGGCAGGCAGAAGGGGCTAGCCTGGAAAGCTGTTGCTCAGCCTCATCTGCGCACGGCACTGCTCACACAGAGGCACAGAGACTGGGGCTACTTGCTTGTCTTGCCACCTCAAACTTCAAACGTAGCTTATGGGGACCATGCCGGGAGCCTGCGGCAGCCCTGTTCCGAAAATGCGAACGTCTGCAGATAGCTGGCGGGCAGAAGGGGCTAGCCTGGAAAGCTGTTGCTCAGCCTCATCTGCCCACGGCACTGCTCGCACAGAGGCACAGAGACTGGGGCTGCTTGCTTGTCTTGCCACCCCAAAATTCAAACGTAACTTATGGGGTCCGTGCCAGGAGCCTGACGCAGCCCTGCTCCGAAAATGCCAACGTCTGCAGATAGCTGGCAGGCAGAAGGGGCTAGCCTGGAAAGCTGTTACTCAGCCTCATCTGCTCATGGCACTGCTCGCACAGAGGCACAGAGACTGGGGCTGCTTGCTTGTCTTGCCACCTCAAACTTCAAACGTAGCTTATGGGGTTCGTGCCGAGAGCCTGCGGCAGCCCTGCTCCAAAAATGCAAACATCTGCATATAGATGGCAGGCAGAAGGGGCTAACCTGGAAAGCTGTTGCTCAGCCTCATCTGCCCACGGCACTGCTCGCACAGAGGCACAGAGACTGAGGTTGTCTGCTTGTCTTGCCACCTCAAACTTCAAACGTAGCTTATGGGGTCCGTGCCGGGAGCCTGCGGCAGCCCTGCTCCGAAAATGCGAACGTCTGCAGCTAGCTGGCAGGCAGAAGGGGCTAGCCTGGAAAGCTGTTGCTCAGCCTCATCTGCCCACGGCACTGCTTGCACAGAGCCACAGAGACTGGGGCTGCTTGCTTGTCTTGCCACCTCAAACTTCAAACGTAGCTTATGGGGTCCGTGCCGAGAGCCTGCGGCAGCCCTGCTCCAAAAATGCAAACGTCTGCATATAGATGGCAGGCAGAAGGGGCTAACCTGGAGAGCTGTTGCTTAGCCTCATCTGCCCACGGCACTGCTCGCACAGAGGCACAGAGACTGGGGTTGTCTGCTTGTCTTGCCACCTCAAACTTCAAACGTAACTTATGGGGTCCGTGCCGAGACCCTGCGGCAGCCCTGCTCCGAAAATGCGAACGTCTGCAGCTACCTGGCAGGCAGAAGGGGCTAGCCTGGAAAGCTGTTGCTCAGCCTCATCTTCCCACGGCACTGTTCGCACAGAGGCACAGAGACTGGGGCTGCTTGCTTGTCTTCACACCTCAAACTTCAAACGTAGCTTATGGGGTCCGTGCCGAGAGCCTGCGGCAGCCCTGCTCCAAAAATGCAAACGTCTGCATATAGATGGCAGGCAGAAGGGGCTAACCTGGAGAGCTGTTGCTTAGCCTCATCTGCCCACGGCACTGCTCGCACAGAGGCACAGAGACTGGGGTTGTCTGCTTGTCTTGCCACCCCAAACTTCAAATGTAGCTTATGGGGTCCGTGCCGGGAGCCTGCGGCAGCCCTGCTCCGAAAATGCGAACATCTGCAGATACCTGGCAGGCAGAAGGGGCTAGCCTGGAAAGCTGTTGCTCAGCCTAATCTGCCCACGGCACTGCTCGCACAGCGGTACAGAGACTGGGGCTGCTTGCTTGTCTTGCCACCCCAAAATTCAAACGTAACTTATGGGGTCCGTGCCAGGAGCCTGACGCAGCCCTGCTCCGAAAATGCCAACGTCTGCAGATAGCTGGCAGGCAGAAGGGGCTAGCCTGGAAAGCTGTTGCTCAGCCTCATCTGCCCACGGCACTGCTCGCACAGAGGCACAGAGACTGGGGCTGCTTGCTTGTCTTGCCACCTCAAACTTCAAACGTAGCTTATGGGGTCCGTGCCGGGAGCCTGCGGCAGCCATGCTCCAAAAATGCGAACGTCTGCAGATAGCTGGCAGGCAGAAGGTGCTAGCCTGGAAAGCTGTTACTCAGCCTCATCTACCCATGGCACTGCTCGCACAGAGGCACAGAGACTGGGGCTGCTTGCTTGTCTTGCCACCTCAAACTTCAAACGTAGCTTATGGTGTCCGTGCCGGGAGCCTGTGGCAGCCCTGCTCCGCACATGCGAACGTCTGCAGATAGCTGGCGGGCAGAAGGGGCTAGCCTGGAAAGCTGTTGCTCAGCCTCATCTGCCCACGGCACTGCTCGCACAGAGGCACAGAGACTGGGGCTGCTTGCTTGTCTTGCCACCTCAAACTTCAAACGTAGCGTATGGGGTCCGTGCCGGGAGCCACCGGCACCCCTGCTCCGAAAATGCGAACGTCTGCAGATAGCTGGCAGGCAGAAGGGGCTAGCCTGGAAAGCTGTTGCTCAGCCTCATCTGCCCACGGCACTGCTCGCACAGAGGCACAGAGACTGGGGCTGCTTGCTTGTCTTGCCACCTCAGACTTCAAACGTAGCTTATGGGGTCCGTGTCGGGACCCTGCGGCAGCCCTGCTCCGAAAATGCGAACGTCTGCAGATAGCCGGCAGGCAGAAGGGGCTAGCCTGGAAAGCTGTTGCTCAGCCTCATCTGCCCACGGCACTGCTCGCACAGAGGCACAGATACTCGGGCTACTTGCTTGTCTTGCCACCTCAAACTTCAAACGTAGCTTATGGGGACCATGCCGGGAGCCTGCGGCAGCCCTGCTCTGAAAATGCGAACGTCTGCAGATAGATGGCAGGCAGAAGGGGCTAGCCTGGAAAGCTGTTGCTCAGCCTCAACTGCGCACAGCACTGCTCGCACAGAGGCACAGATACTCGGGCTACTTGCTTGTCTTGCCACCTCAAACTTCAAACGTAGCTTATGGGGACCATGCCGGGAGCCTGCGGCAGCCCCGCTCTGAAAATGCGAACGTCTGCAGATAGATGGCGGGCAGAAGGTGCTAGCCTGGAAAGCTGTTACTCAGCCTCATCTACCCATGGCACTGCTCGCACAGAGGCACAGAGACTGGGGCTGCTTGCTTGTCTTCACACCTCAAACTTCAAACGTATCTTATGGGGTCCGTGCCGGGAGCCTGCGGCAGCCCTGCTCCGAAAATGCGAACGTCTGCAGATAGCTGGCGGGCAGAAGGGGCTAGCCTGGAAAGCTGTTGCTCAGCCTCATCTGCCCACGGCACTGCTCGCACAGAGGCACAGATACTCGGGCTACTTGCTTGTCTTGCCACCTCAAACTTCAAACGTAGCTTATGGGGACCATGCCGGGAGCCTGCGGCAGCCCTGCTCTGAAAATGCGAACGTCTGCAGATAGATGGCAGGCAGAAGGGGCTAGCCTGGAAAGCTGTTGCTCAGCCTCATCTGCGCACAGCACTGCTCGCACAGAGGCACAGATACTCGGGCTACTTGCTTGTCTTGCCACCTCAAACTTCAAACGTAGCTTATGGGGACCATGCCGGGAGCCTGCGGCAGCCCCGCTCTGAAAATGCGAACGTCTGCAGATAGATGGCGGGCAGAAGGTGCTAGCCTGGAAAGCTGTTACTCAGCCTCATCTACCCATGGCACTGCTCGCACAGAGGCACAGAGACTGGGGCTGCTTGCTTGTCTTCACACCTCAAACTTCAAACGTATCTTATGGGGTTCGTGCCGGGAGCCTGCGGCAGCCCTGCTCCGAAAATGCGAACGTCTGCAGATAGCTGGCGGGCAGAAGGGGCTAGCCTGGAAAGCTGTTGCTCAGCCTCATCTGCCCACGGCACTGCTCGCACAGAGGCACAGAGACTGGGGCTGCTTGCTTGTCTTGCCACCTCAAACTTCAAACGTAGCTTATGGGGTCCGTGCCGGGAGCCTGCGGCAGACCTGCTTCTAAAATGCCAACGTCTGCAGATAGCTGGCAGGCAGAAGGGGCTAGCCTGGAAAGCTGTTGCTCAGCCTCATCTGCCCACGGCACTGCTCGCACAGAGGCACAGAGACTGGGGCTACTTGCTTGTCTTGCCACCTCAAACTTCAAACGTAGCTTATGGGGTCCGTGCCGAGAGCCTGCGTCAGCCCTGTTCCGAAAATGCGAACGCCTGCAGCTAGCTGGCAGGCAGAAGGGGCTAGCCTGGAAAGCTGTTGCTTAACCTCATCTGCCCACGGCACTGCTCGCACAGAGGCACAGAGACTGGGGCTGCTTGCTTGTCTTCACACCTCAAACTTCAAACGTAGCTTATGGGGTCCGTGCCGGGAGCCTGCGGCAGTCCTGCTTCGAAAATGCCAACGTCTGCAGATAGATGGCAGGCAGAAGGGGCTAGCCTGGAAAGCTGTTGCTCAGCCTTATCTGCCCACGGCACTGCTCGCACAGAGGCACAGAGAGTGGGGCTGCTTGCTTGTCTTGCCACCTCAAACTTCAAACGTAGCTTATGGGGTCCGTGACAAGAGCCTGCGGCAGCCCTGCTCCGAAAATGCGAACGTCTGCAGATAGCTGGCAGGCAGAAGGGGCTAGCCTGGAAAGCTGTTGCTTAGCCTCATCTGCCCACGGCACTGCTCGCACAGAGGCACAGAGACTGGGGCTGCTTGCTTGTCTTGCCACCTCAAACTTCAAACGTAGCTTATGGGGTCCGTGTCGGGAGCCTGCGGCAGCCATGCTCCAAAAATGCGAACGTCTGCAGATAGCTGGCGGGCAGAAGGGGCTAGCCTGGAAAGCTGTTGCTCAGCCTCATCTGCCCACGTCACTGCTCGCACAGAGGCACAGAGACTGGGGCTGCTTGCTTGTCTTGCCACCCCAAACTTCAAATGTAGCTTATGGGGTCCGTGCCGGGAGCCTGCGGCAGCCCTGCTCCGAAAATGCAAACGTCTGCAGATAGCTGGCAGGCAGAAGGGGCTAGCCTGGAAAGCTGTTGCTCAGCCTCATCTGCCCACGGCACTGCTCGCACAGAGGCACAGAGACTGGGGCTGCTTGCTTGTCTTGCCACCCCAAAATTCCAACGTAACTTATGGGGTCCGTGCCGGGAGCCTGCGGCAGTCCTGCTTCGAAAATGCCAACGTCTGCAGATAGCTGGCAGGCAGAAGGGGCTAGCCTGGAAAGCTGTTGCTCAGCCTCATCTGCCCACGGCACTGCTTACACAGAGCCACAGAGACTGGGGCTGCTTGCTTGTCTTGCCACCCCAAAATTCCAACGTAACTTATGGGGTCCGTGCCGGGAGCCTGCGGCAGTCCTGCTTCGAAAATGCCAACGTCTGCAGATAGCTGGCAGGCAGAAGGGGCTAGCCTGGAAAGCTGTTGCTCAGCCTCATCTGCCCACGGCACTGCTCGCACAGAGGCACAGAGACTGGGGCTGCTTGCTTGTCTTGCCACCCCAAACTTCAAATGTAGCTTATGGGGTCCGTGCCGGGAGCCTGCGGCAGCCCTGCTCTGAAAATGCGAACGTCTGCAGATAGATGGCAGGCAGAAGGGGCTAGCCTGGAAAGCTGTTGCTCAGCCTCAACTGCGCACAGCACTGCTCGCACAGAGGCACAGATACTCGGGCTACTTGCTTGTCTTGCCACCTCAAACTTCAAACGTAGCTTATGGGGACCATGCCGGGAGCCTGCGGCAGCCCCGCTCTGAAAATGCGAACGTCTGCAGATAGAAGGCGGGCAGAAGGTGCTAGCCTGGAAAGCTGTTACTCAGCCTCATCTACCCATGGCACTGCTCGCACAGAGGCACAGAGACTGGGGCTGCTTGCTTGTCTTCACACCTCAAACTTCAAACGTATCTTATGGGGTCCGTGCCGGGAGCCTGCGGCAGCCCTGCTCCGAAAATGCGAACGTCTGCAGATAGCTGGCGGGCAGAAGGGGCTAGCCTGGAAAGCTGTTGCTCAGCCTCATCTGCCCACGGCACTGCTCGCACAGAGGCACAGATACTCGGGCTACTTGCTTGTCTTGCCACCTCAAACTTCAAACGTAGCTTATGGGGACCATGCCGGGAGCCTGCGACAGCCCTGCTCTGAAAATGCGAACGTCTGCAGATAGATGGCAGGCAGAAGGGGCTAGCCTGGAAAGCTGTTGCTCAGCCTCATCTGCGCACAGCACTGCTCGCACAGAGGCACAGATACTCGGGCTACTTGCTTGTCTTGCCACCTCAAACTTCAAACGTAGCTTATGGGGACCATGCCGGGAGCCTGCGGCAGCCCCGCTCTGAAAATGCGAACGTCTGCAGATAGATGGCGGGCAGAAGGTGCTAGCCTGGAAAGCTGTTACTCAGCCTCATCTACCCATGGCACTGCTCGCACAGAGGCACAGAGACTGGGGCTGCTTGCTTGTCTTCACACCTCAAACTTCAAACGTAGCTTATGGGGTCCGTGCCGGGAGCCTGCGGCAGACCTGCTTCGAAAATGCCAACGTCTGCAGATAGCTGGCAGGCAGAAGGGGCTAGCCTGGAAAGCTGTTGCTCAGCCTCATCTGCCCACGGCACTGCTCGCACAGAGGCACAGAGACTGGGGCTACTTGCTTGTCTTGCCACCTCAAACTTCAAACGTAGCTTATGGGGTCCGTGCCGAGAGCCTGCGTCAGCCCTGTTCCGAAAATGCGAACGCCTGCAGCTAGCTGGCAGGCAGAAGGGGCTAGCCTGGAAAGCTGTTGCTTAACCTCATCTGCCCACGACACTGCTCGCACAGAGGCACAGAGACTGGGGCTGCTTGCTTGTCTTGCCACCTCAAACTTCAAACGTAGCTTATGGGGTCCGTGCCGGGAGCCTGCGGCAGTCCTGCTTCGAAAATGCCAACGTCTGCAGATAGATGGCAGGCAGAAGGGGCTAGCCTGGAAAGCTGTTGCTCAGCCTTATCTGCCCACGGCACTGCTCGCACAGAGGCACAGAGAGTGGGGCTGCTTGCTTGTCTTGCCACCTCAAACTTCAAACGTAGCTTATGGGGTCCGTGACAAGAGCCTGCGGCAGCCCTGCTCCGAAAATGCGAACGTCTGCAGATAGCTGGCAGGCAGAAGGGGCTAGCCTGGAAAGCTGTTGCTTAGCCTCATCTGCCCACGGCACTGCTCGCACAGAGGCACAGAGACTGGGGCTGCTTGCTTGTCTTGCCACCTCAAACTTCAAACGTAGCTTATGGGGTCCGTGTCGGGAGCCTGCGGCAGCCATGCTCCAAAAATGCGAACGTCTGCAGATAGCTGGCGGGCAGAAGGGGCTAGCCTGGAAAGCTGTTGCTCAGCCTCATCTGCCCACGTCACTGCTCGCACAGAGGCACAGAGACTGGGGCTGCTTGCTTGTCTTGCCACCCCAAACTTCAAATGTAGCTTATGGGGTCCGTGCCGGGAGCCTGCGGCAGCCCTGCTCCGAAAATGCGAACGTCTGCAGATAGCTGGCAGGCACAAGGTGCTAGCCTGGAAAGCTGTTACTCAGCCTCATCTACCCATGGCACTGCTCGCACAGAGGCACAGAGACTGGGGCTGCTTGCTTGTCTTGCCACCTCAAACTTCAAACGTACCTTATGGGGTCCGTGCCGGGAGCCTGTGGCAGCCCTGCTCCGCACATGCGAACGTCTGCAGATAGCTGGTGGGCAGAAGGGGCTAGCCTGGAAAGCTGTTGCTCAGCCTCATCTGCCCACGGCACTGCTCGCACAGAGGCACAGAGACTGGGGCTGCTTGCCTGTCTTGCCACTTCAAAATACAAACGTAGCTTATGGGGTCCGTGCCGGGAGCCACCGGCACCCCTGCTCCGAAAATGCGAACGTCTGCAGATAGCTGGCAGGCAGAAGGGGCTAGCCTGGAAAGCTGTTGCTCAGCCTCATCTGCCCACGGCACTGCTCGCACAGAGGCACAGAGACTGGGGCTGCTTGCTTGTCTTGCCACCTCAAACTTCAAACGTAGCTTACGGGGTCCGTGTCGGGACCCTGCGGCAGCCATGCTCCGAAAATGCGAACGTCTGCAGATAGCTGGCAGGCAGAAGGGGCTAGCCTGGAAAGCTGTTGCTCAGCCTCATCTGCCCACGGCACTGCTCGCACAGAGGCACAGATACTCGGGCTACTTGCTTGTCTTGCCACCTCAAACTTCAAACGTAGCTTATGGGGACCATGCCGAGAGCCTGCGGCAGCCCTGCTCTGAAAATGCGAACGTCTGCAGATAGATGGCGGGCAGAAGGGGCTAGCCTGGAAAGCTGTTGCTCAGCCTCATCTGCGCACGGCTCTGCTCGCACATAGGCACAGATACTCGGGCTACTTGCTTGTCTTGCCACCTCAAACTTCAAACGTAGCTTATGGGGACCATGCCGGGAGCCTGCGGCAGCCCCGCTCTGAAAATGCGAACGTCTGAAGATAGATGGCGGGCAGAAGGTGCTAGCCTGGAAAGCTGTTACTCAGCCTCATCTACCCATGGCACTGCTCGCACAGAGGCACAGAGACTGGGGCTGCTTGCTTGTCTTCACACCTCAAACTTCAAACGTAGCTTATGGGGTCCGTGCCGAGAGCCTGCGGCAGCCCTGCTCCAAAAATGCAAACGTCTGCATATAGATGGCAGGCAGAAGGGGCTAACCTGGAGAGCTGTTGCTTAGCCTCATCTGCCCACGGCACTGCTCGCACAGAGGCACAGAGACTGGGGCTGCTTGCTTGTCTTGCCACCCCAAAATTCAAACGTAACTTATGGGGTCCGTGCCAGGAGCCTGACGCAGCCCTGCTCCGAAAATGCCAACGTCTGCAGATAGCTGGCAGGCAGAAGGGGCTAGCCTGGAAAGCTGTTGCTCAGCCTCATCTGCCCACGGCACTGCTCGCACAGAGGCACAGAGACTGGGGCTGCTTGCTTGTCTTGCCACCCCAAAATTCAAACGTAACTTATGGGGTCCGTGCCAGGAGCCTAACGCAGCCCTGCTCCGAAAATGCCAACGTCTGCAGATAGCTGGCAGGCAGAAGGGGCTAGCCTGGAAAGCTGTTGCTCAGCCTCATCTGCGCACGGCACTGCTCGCACAGAGGCACAGATACTCGGGCTACTTGCTTGTCTTGCCACCTCAAACTTCAAACGTAGCTTATGGGGACCATGCCGGGAGCCTGCGGCAGCCCCGCTCTGAAAATGCGAACGTCTGAAGATAGATGGCGGGCAGAAGGTGCTAGCCTGGAAAGCTGTTACTCAGCCTCATCTACCCATGGCACTGCTCGCACAGAGGCACAGAGACTGGGGCTGCTTGCCTGTCTTGCCACTTCAAAATACAAACGTAGCTTATGGGGTCCGTGCCGGGAGCCACCGGCACCCCTGCTCCGAAAATGCGAACGTCTGCAGATAGCTGGCAGGCAGAAGGGGCTAGCCTGGAAAGCTGTTGCTCAGCCTCATCTGCCCACGGCACTGCTCGCACAGAGGCACAGAGACTGGGGCTGCTTGCTTGTCTTGCCACCTCAAACTTCAAACGTAGCTTACGGGGTCCGTGTCGGGACCCTGCGGCAGCCCTGCTCCGCACATGCGAACGTCTGCAGATAGCTGGCGGGCAGAAGGGGCTAGCCTGGAAAGCTGTTGCTCAGCCTCATCTGCCCACGGCACTGCTCGCACAGAGGCACAGATACTCGGGCTACTTGCTTGTCTTGCCACCTCAAACTTCAAACGTAGCTTATGGGGACCATGCCGAGAGCCTGCGGCAGCCCTGCTCTGAAAATGCGAACGTCTGCAGATAGATGGCGGGCAGAAGGGGCTAGCCTGGAAAGCTGTTGCTCAGCCTCATCTGCGCACGGCACTGCTCGCACAGAGGCACAGAGACTGGGGCTGCTTGCTTGTCTTGCCACCCCAAACTTCAAACGTAGCTTATGGGGTCCGTGACAAGAGCCTGCGGCAGCCCTGCTCCGAAAATGCGAACGTCTGCAGATAGCTGGCAGGCAGAAGGGGCTAGCCTGGAAAGCTGTTGCTCATCCTCATCTGGCCACGGCACTGCTCGCACAGAGGCACAGAGACTGGGGCTGCTTGCTTGTCTTGCCACCCCAAACTTCAAATGTAGCTTATGGGGTCCGTGCCGGGAGCCTGCGGCAGCCCTGCTCCGAAAATGCGAACGTCTGCAGATAGCTGGCAGGCAGAAGGGGCTAGCCTGGAAAGCTGTTGCTCAGTCTCAACTGCCCACGGCACTGCTCGCACAGAGGCACAGAGACTGGGGCTGCTTGCTTGTCTTGCCACCCCAAAATTCCAACGTAACTTATGGGGTCCGTGCCAGGAGCCTGCGGCAGCCCTGCTCCGAAAATGCGAACGTCTGCAGATAGCTGGCAGGCAGAAGGGGCTAGCCTGGAAAGCTGTTGCTCAGCCTCATCTGCCCACGGCACTGCTCGCACAGAGGCACAGAGACTGGGGCTGCTTGCTTGTCTTGCCACCTCAAACTTCAAACGCAGCTTATGGGGTCTGTGCCGGGAGCCTGCGACAGCCCTGCTCCGAAAATGCCAACGTCTGCAGATAGCTGGCAGGCAGAAGGGGCTAGCCTGGAAAGCTGTTACTCAGCCTCATCTACCCATGGCACTGCTCGCACAGAGGCACAGAGACTGGGGCTGCTTGCTTGTCTTGCCACCTCAAACTTCAAACGTAGCTTATGGGGTCCGTGCCGGGAGCCTGCGGCAGCCCTGCTCCGCACATGCGAACGTCTGCAGATAGCTGGCGGGCAGAAGGGGCTAGCCTGGAAAGCTGTTGCTCAGCCTCATCTGCCCACGGCACTGCTCGCACAGAGGCACAGAGACTGGGGCTGCTTGCTTGTCTTGCCACCTCAAACTTCAAACGTAGCTTATGGGGTCCGTGCCGGGAGCCACCGGCACCCCTGCTCCGAAAATGCGAACGTCTGCAGATAGCTGGCAGGCAGAAAGGGCTAGCCTGAAAAGCTGTTGCTCAGCCTCATCTGCCCACGGCACTGCTCGCACAGAGGCACAGAGACTGGGGCTGCTTGCTTGTCTTGCCACCCCTAAATTCCAACGTAACTTATGGGGTCCGTGCCAGGAGCCTGAGGCAGCCCTGCTCCGAAAATGCCAACGTCTGCAGATAGCTGACAGGCAGAAGGGGCTAGCCTGGAAAGCTGTTGCTCAGCCTCATCTGCCCACAGCATTGCTCGCACAGAGGCACAGAGACTGGGGCTACTTGCTTGTCTTGCCACCTCAAACTTCAAACGTAGCTTATGAGGACCATGCCGGGAGCCTGCGGCAGCCCTGCTCTGAAAATGCGAACGTCTGCAGATAGCTGGCAGGCAGAAGGGGCTAGCCTGGAAAGCTGTTGCTCAGCCTCATCTGCCCACGGCACTGCTCGCACAGAGGCACAGAGACTGGGGTTGTCTGCTGGTCTTGCCACCTCAAACTTCAAACGTATCTTATGGGGTCCGTGCGGAGAGCCTGCAGCAGCCCTGCTTCGAAAATGCGAACGTCTGCAGATAGCTGGCAGGCAGAAGGGGCTAGCCTGGAAAGCTGTTGCTCAGCCTCATCTGCCCACGGCACTGCTCGCACAGAGGCACAGAGACTGGGGCTGCTTGCTTGTCTTCCCAACTCAAAATTCAAACGTAACTTGTGGGGTCCGTGCCGGGAGCCTGCGGCAGCCCTGTTCCGAAAATGCGAACGTCTGCAGATAGCTGGCGGGCAGAAGGGGCTAGCCTGGAAAGCTGTTGCTCAGCCTCATCTGCCCACGGCACTGCTCGCACAGAGGCACAGAGACTGGGGCTGCTTGCTTGTCTTGCCACCCCAAAATTCCAACGTAACTTATGGGGTCCGTGCCAGGAGCCTGCGGCAGCCCTGCTCCGAAAATGCGAACGTCTGCAGATAGCTGGCAGGCAGAAGGGGCTAGCCTGGAAAGCTGTTGCTCAGCCTCATCTGCCCACGGCACTGCTCGCACAGAGGCACAGAGACTGGGATTGCTTGCTTGTCTTGCCACCTCAAACTTCAAACGTAGCTTATGGGGTCTGTGCCGGGAGCCTGCGACAGCCCTGCTCCGAAAATGCCAACGTCTGCAGATAGCTGGCAGGCAGAAGGGGCTAGCCTGGAAAGCTGTTACTCAGCCTCATCTACCCATGGCACTGCTCGCACAGAGGCACAGAGACTGGGGCTGCTTGCTTGTCTTGCCACCTCAAACTTCAAACGTAGCTTATGGGGTCCGTGCCGGGAGCCTGCGGCAGCCCTGCTCCGCACATGCGAACGTCTGCAGATAGCTGGCGGGCAGAAGGGGCTAGCCTGGAAAGCTGTTGCTCAGCCTCATCTGGCCACGGCACTGCTCGCACAGAGGCACAGAGACTGGGGCTGCTTGCTTGTCTTGCCACCTCAAACTTCAAACGTAGCTTATGGGGTCCGTGCCGGGAGCCACCGGCACCCCTGCTCCGAAAATGCGAACGTCTGCAGATAGCTGGCAGGCAGAAAGGGCTAGCCTGGAAAGCTGTTGCTCAGCCTCATCTGCCCACGGCACTGCTCGCACAGAGGCACAGAGACTGGGGCTGCTTGCTTGTCTTGCCACCCCTAAATTCCAACGTAACTTATGGGGTCCGTGCCAGGAGCCTGAGGCACCCCTGCTCCGAAAATGCGAACGTCTGCAGATAGCTGGCAGGCAGAAGGGGCTAGCCTGGAAAGCTGTTGCTCAGCCTCATCTGCCCACAGCATTGCTCGCACAGAGGCACAGAGACTGGGGCTACTTGCTTGTCTTGCCACCTCAAACTTCAAACGTAGATTATGGGGACCATGCCGGGAGCCTGCGGCAGCCCTGCTCTGAAAATGCGAACGTCTGCAGATACATGGCGGGCAGAAGGTGCTAGCCTGGAAAGCTGTTGCTCAGCCTCATCTGCCCACGGCACTGCTCGCACAGAGGCACAGAGACTGGGGTTGTCTGCTTGTCTTGCCACCTCAAACTTCAAACGTATCTTATGGGGTCCGTGCGGAGAGCCTGCAGCAGCCCTGCTCCGAAAATGCGAACGTCTGCAGATAGCTGGCAGGCAGAAGGGGCTAGCCTGGAAAGCTGTTGCTCAGCCTCATCTGCCCACGGCACTGCTCGCACAGAGGCACATAGACTGGGGCTGCTTGCTTGTCTTCACACCTCAAACTTCAAACGTCGCTTATCGGGACCGTGTCGGGAGCCTGCGGCAGCCATGCCCCAAAAAAGCGAACGTCTGCAGATAGCTGGCAGGCAGAAGGGGCTAGCCTGGAAAGCTGTTGCTCAGCCTCATCTGCCCACGGCACTGCTCGCACAGAGGCACAGAGACTGGGGCTGCTTGCTTGTCTTGCCAACTCAAAATTCAAACGTAGCTTTTGGGGTCCGTGCCGGGAGCCTGCGGCAGCCCTGTTCCGAAAATGCGAACGTCTGCAGATAGCTGGCGGGCAGAAGGGGCTAGCCTGGAAAGCTGTTGCTCAGCGTCATCTGCCCACGGCACTGCTCACACAGAGGCACAGAGACTGGGGCTACTTGCTTGTCTTGCCACCTCAAACTTCAAACGTAGCTTATGGGGTCCGTGCCGGGAGCCTGCGGCAGTCCTGCTTCGAAAATGCCAACGTCTGCAGATAGCTGGCTGGCAGAAGGGGCTAGCCTGGAAAGATGTTGCTCAGCCTTATCTGCCCACGGCACTGCTCGCACAGAGGCACAGAGACTGGGGCTGCTTGCTTGTCTTGCCACCCCAAACTTCAAACGTAGCTTATGGGGTCCGTGACAAGAGCCTGCGGCAGCCCTGCTCCGAAAATGCGAACGTCTGCAGATAGCTGGCAGGCAGAAGGGGCTAGCCTGGAAAGCTGTTGCTCAGCCTCATCTGCCCACGGCACTGCTCGCACAGAGGCACAGAGACTGGGGTTGTCTGCTTGTCTTGCCACCTCAAACTTCAAACGTATCTTATGGGGTCCGTGCGGAGAGCCTGCAGCAGCCCTGCTCCGAAAATGCAAACGTCTGCAGATAGCTGGCAGGCAGAACGGGCTAGCCTGGAAAGCTGTTGCTCAGCCTCATCTGCCCACGGCACTGCTCGCACAGAGGCACAGAGACTGGGGCTGCTTGCTTGTCTTCACACCTCAAACTTCAAACGTAGCTTATCGGGACCGTGTCGGGAGCCTGCGGCAGCCATGACCCAAAAAAGCGAACGTCTGCAGATAGCTGGCAGGCAGAAGGGGCTAGCCTGGAAAGCTGTTGCTCAGCCTCATCTGCCCACGGCACTGCTCGCACAGAGGCACAGAGACTGGGGCTGCTTGCTTGTCTTCCCAACTCAAAATTCAAACGTAGCTTGTGGGGTCCGTGCCGGGTGCCTGCGGCAGCCCTGTTCCGAAAATGCGAACGTCTGCAGATAGCTGGCGGGCAGAAGGGGCTAGCCTGGAAAGCTGTTGCTCAGCCTCATCTGCCCACGGCACTGCTCGCACAGAGGCACAGAGACTGGGGCTGCTTGCTTGTCTTGCCACCTCAAACTTCAAACGTAGCTTATGGGGTCCGTGCCGGGAGCCTGCGGCAGCCCTGCTCCGAAAATGCGAACGTCTGCAGATAGCTGGCAGGCAGAAGGGGCTAGCCTGGAAAGCTGTTGCTCAGCCTCATCTGGCCACGGCACTGCTCGCACAGAGGCACAGAGACTGGGGCTGCTTGCTTGTCTTGCCACCCCAAACTTCAAATGTAGCTTATGGGGTCCGTGCCGGGAGCCTGCGGCAGCCCTGCTCCGAAAATGCGAACGTCTGCAGATAGCTGGCAGGCAGAAGGGGCTAGCCTGGAAAGCTGTTGCTCAGCCTCAACTGCCCACGGCACTGCTCGCACAGAGGCACAGAGACTGGGGCTGCTTGCTTGTCTTGCCACCCCAAAATTCCAACGTAACTTATGGGGTCCGTGCCAGGAGCCTACGGCAGCCCTGCTCCGAAAATGCGAACGTCTGCAGATAGCCGGCAGGCAGAAGGGGCTAGCCTGGAAAGCTGTTGCTCAGCCTCATCTGCCCACGGCACTGCTCGCACAGAGGCACAGAGACTGGGGCTGCTTGCTTGTCTTGCCACCTCAAACTTCAAACGCAGCTTATGGGGTCTGTGCCGGGAGCCTGCGACAGCCCCGCTCCGAAAATGCCAACGTCTGCAGATAGCTGGCAGGCAGAAGGGGCTAGCCTGGAAAGCTGTTACTCAGCCTCATCTACCCATGGCACTGCTCGCACAGAGGCACAGAGACTGGGGCTGCTTGCTTGTCTTGCCACCTCAAACTTCAAACGTAGCTTATGGGGTCCGTGCCGGGAGCCTGCGGCAGCCCTGCTCCGCACATGCGAACGTCTGCAGATAGCTGGCGGGCAGAAGGGGCTAGCCTGGAAAGCTGTTGCTCAGCCTCATCTGCCCACGGCACTGCTCGCACAGAGGCACAGAGACTGGGGCTGCTTGCTTGTCTTGCCACCCCTAAATTCCAACGTAACTTATGGGGTCCGTGCCAGGAGCCTGAGGCAGCCCTGCTCCGAAAATGCCAACGTCTGCAGATAGCTGGCAGGCAGAAGGGGCTAGCCTGGAAAGCTGTTGCTCAGCCTCATCTGCCCACAGCATTGCTCGCACAGAGGCACAGAGACTGGGGCTACTTGCTTGTCTTGCCACCTCAAACTTCAAACGTAGCTTATGAGGACCATGCCGGGAGCCTGCGGCAGCCCTGCTCTGAAAATGCGAACGTCTGCAGATAGATGGCAGGCAGAAGGGGCTAGCCTGGAAAGCTGTTGCTCAGCCTCATCTGCCCACGGCACTGCTCGCACAGAGGCACAGAGACTGGGGTTGTCTGCTTGTCTTGCCACCTCAAACTTCAAACGTAGCTTATGGGGTCCGTGCGGAGAGCCTGCAGCAGCCCTGCTTCGAAAATGCGAACGTCTGCAGATAGCTGGCAGGCAGAAGGGGCTAGCCTGGAAAGCTGTTGCTCAGCCTCATCTGCCCACGGCACTGCTCGCACAGAGGCACAGAGACTGGGGCTGCTTGCTTGTCTTCACACCTCAAACTTCAAACGTAGCTTATCGGGACCGTGTCGGGAGCCTGCGGCAGCCATGCCCCAAAAAAGCGAACGTCTGCAGATAGCTGGCAGGCAGAAGGGGCTAGCCTGGAAAGCTGTTGCTCAGCCTCATCTGCCCACGGCACTGCTCGCACAGAGGCACAGAGACTGGGGCTGCTTGCTTGTCTTCCCAACTCAAAATTCAAACGTAACTTGTGGGGTCCGTGCCGGGAGCCTGCGGCAGCCCTGTTCCGAAAATGCGAACGTCTGCAGATAGCTGGCGGGCAGAAGGGGCTAGCCTGGAAAGCTGTTGCTCAGCCTCATCTGCCCACGGCACTGCTCGCACAGAGGCACAGAGACTGGGGTTGTCTGCTTGTCTTGCCACCTCAAACTTCAAACGTATCTTATGGGGTCCGTGCGGAGAGCCTGCGGCAGCCCTGCTCCGAAAATGCGAACGTCTGCAGATAGCTGGCAGGCAGAAGGGGCTAGCCTGGAAAGCTGTTGCTCAGCCTCATCTGCCCACGGCACTGCTCGCACAGAGGCACATAGACTGGGGCTGCTTGCTGGTCTTCACACCTCAAACTTCAAACGTCGCTTATCGGGACCGTGTCGGGAGCCTGCGGCAGCCATGCCCCAAAAAAGCGAACGTCTGCAGATAGCTGGCAGGCAGAAGGGGCTAGCCTGGAAAGCTGTTGCTCAGCCTCATCTGCCCACGGCACTGCTCGCACAGAGGCACAGAGACTGGGGCTGCTTGCTTGTCTTGCCAACTCAAAATTCAAACGTAGCTTGTGGGGTCCGTGCCGGGAGCCTGCGGCAGCCCTGTTCCGAAAATGCGAACGTCTGCAGATAGCTGGCGGGCAGAAGGGGCTAGCCTGGAAAGCTGTTGCTCAGCGTCATCTGCCCACGGCACTGCTCACACAGAGGCACAGAGACTGGGGCTGCTTGCTTGTCTTGCCACCTCAAACTTCAAACGTAGCTTATGGGGTCCGTGCCGGGAGCCTGCGGCAGTCCTGCTTCGAAAATGCCAACGTCTGCAGATAGCTGGCTGGCAGAAGGGGCTAGCCTGGAAAGATGTTGCTCAGCCTTATCTGCCCACGGCACTGCTCGCACAGAGGCACAGAGACTGGGGCTGCTTGCTTGTCTTGCCACCCCAAACTTCAAACGTAGCTTATGGGGTCCGTGACAAGAGCCTGCGGCAGCCCTGCTCCGAAAATGCGAACGTCTGCAGATAGCTGGCAGGCAGAAGGGGCTAGCCTGGAAAGCTGTTGCTCAGCCTCATCTGGCCACGGCACTGCTCGCACAGATCCACAGAGACTGGGGCTGCTTGCTTGTCTTGCCACCTCAAACTTCAAACGTAGCTTATGGGGTCCGTGCCGGGAGCCTGCGGCAGCCCTGCTCCGCACATGCGAACGTCTGCAGATAGCTGGCAGGCAGAAGGGGCTAGCCTGGAAAGCTGTTGCTCAGCCTCATCTGCCCACGGCACTGCTCGCACAGAGGCACAGAGACTGGGGTTGTCTGCTTGTCTTGCCACCTCAAACTTCAAACGTATCTTATGGGGTCCGTGCGGAGAGCCTGCAGCAGCCCTGCTCCGAAAATGCGAACGTCTGCAGATAGCTGGCAGGCAGAAGGGGCTAGCCTGGAAAGCTGTTGCTCAGCCTCATCTGCCCACGGCACTGCTCGCACAGAGGCACATAGACTGGGGCTGCTTGCTTGTCTTCACACCTCAAACTTCAAACGTCGCTTATCGGGACCGTGTCGGGAGCCTGCGGCAGCCATGCCCCAAAAAAGCGAACGTCTGCAGATAGCTGGCAGGCAGAAGGGGCTAGCCTGGAAAGCTGTTGCTCAGCCTCATCTGCCCACGGCACTGCTCGCACAGAGGCACAGAGACTGGGGCTGCTTGCTTGTCTTGCCAACTCAAAATTCAAACGTAGCTTTTGGGGTCCGTGCCGGGAGCCTGCGGCAGCCCTGTTCCGAAAATGCGAACGTCTGCAGATAGCTGGCGGGCAGAAGGGGCTAGCCTGGAAAGCTGTTGCTCAGCGTCATCTGCCCACGGCACTGCTCACACAGAGGCACAGAGACTGGGGCTACTTGCTTGTCTTGCCACCTCAAACTTCAAACGTAGCTTATGGGGTCCGTGCCGGGAGCCTGCGGCAGTCCTGCTTCGAAAATGCCAACGTCTGCAGATAGCTGGCTGGCAGAAGGGGCTAGCCTGGAAAGATGTTGCTCAGCCTTATCTGCCCACGGCACTGCTCGCACAGAGGCACAGAGACTGGGGCTGCTTGCTTGTCTTGCCACCCCAAACTTCAAACGTAGCTTATGGGGTCCGTGACAAGAGCCTGCGGCAGCCCTGCTCCGAAAATGCGAACGTCTGCAGATAGCTGGCAGGCAGAAGGGGCTAGCCTGGAAAGCTGTTGCTCAGCCTCATCTGCCCACGGCACTGCTCGCACAGAGGCACAGAGACTGGGGTTGTCTGCTTGTCTTGCCACCTCAAACTTCAAACGTATCTTATGGGGTCCGTGCGGAGAGCCTGCAGCAGCCCTGCTCCGAAAATGCAAACGTCTGCAGATAGCTGGCAGGCAGAAGGGGCTAGCCTGGAAAGCTGTTGCTCAGCCTCATCTGCCCACGGCACTGCTCGCACAGAGGCACAGAGACTGGGGCTGCTTGCTTGTCTTCACACCTCAAACTTCAAACGTAGCTTATCGGGACCGTGTCGGGAGCCTGCGGCAGCCATGACCCAAAAAAGCGAACGTCTGCAGATAGCTGGCAGGCAGAAGGGGCTAGCCTGGAAAGCTGTTGCTCAGCCTCATCTGCCCACGGCACTGCTCGCACAGAGGCACAGAGACTGGGGCTGCTTGCTTGTCTTCCCAACTCAAAATTCAAACGTAGCTTGTGGGGTCCGTGCCGGGTGCCTGCGGCAGCCCTGTTCCGAAAATGCGAACGTCTGCAGATAGCTGGCGGGCAGAAGGGGCTAGCCTGGAAAGCTGTTGCTCAGCCTCATCTGCCCACGGCACTGCTCGCACAGAGGCACAGAGACTGGGGCTGCTTGCTTGTCTTGCCACCTCAAACTTCAAACGTAGCTTATGGGGTCCGTGCCGGGAGCCTGCGGCAGCCCTGCTCCGAAAATGCGAACGTCTGCAGATAGCTGGCAGGCAGAAGGGGCTAGCCTGGAAAGCTGTTGCTCAGCCTCATCTGGCCACGGCACTGCTCGCACAGAGGCACAGAGACTGGGGCTGCTTGCTTGTCTTGCCACCCCAAACTTCAAATGTAGCTTATGGGGTCCGTGCCGGGAGCCTGCGGCAGCCCTGCTCCGAAAATGCGAACGTCTGCAGATAGCTGGCAGGCAGAAGGGGCTAGCCTGGAAAGCTGTTGCTCAGCCTCAACTGCCCACGGCACTGCTCGCACAGAGGCACAGAGACTGGGGCTGCTTGCTTGTCTTGCCACCCCAAAATTCCAACGTAACTTATGGGGTCCGTGCCAGGAGCCTACGGCAGCCCTGCTCCGAAAATGCGAACGTCTGCAGATAGCCGGCAGGCAGAAGGGGCTAGCCTGGAAAGCTGTTGCTCAGCCTCATCTGCCCACGGCACTGCTCGCACAGAGGCACAGAGACTGGGGCTGCTTGCTTGTCTTGCCACCTCAAACTTCAAACGCAGCTTATGGGGTCTGTGCCGGGAGCCTGCGACAGCCCCGCTCCGAAAATGCCAACGTCTGCAGATAGCTGGCAGGCAGAAGGGGCTAGCCTGGAAAGCTGTTACTCAGCCTCATCTACCCATGGCACTGCTCGCACAGAGGCACAGAGACTGGGGCTGCTTGCTTGTCTTGCCACCTCAAACTTCAAACGTAGCTTATGGGGTCCGTGCCGGGAGCCTGCGGCAGCCCTGCTCCGCACATGCGAACGTCTGCAGATAGCTGGCGGGCAGAAGGGGCTAGCCTGGAAAGCTGTTGCTCAGCCTCATCTGCCCACGGCACTGCTCGCACAGAGGCACAGAGACTGGGGCTGCTTGCTTGTCTTGCCACCCCTAAATTCCAACGTAACTTATGGGGTCCGTGCCAGGAGCCTGAGGCAGCCCTGCTCCGAAAATGCCAACGTCTGCAGATAGCTGGCAGGCAGAAGGGGCTAGCCTGGAAAGCTGTTGCTCAGCCTCATCTGCCCACAGCATTGCTCGCACAGAGGCACAGAGACTGGGGCTACTTGCTTGTCTTGCCACCTCAAACTTCAAACGTAGCTTATGAGGACCATGCCGGGAGCCTGCGGCAGCCCTGCTCTGAAAATGCGAACGTCTGCAGATAGATGGCAGGCAGAAGGGGCTAGCCTGGAAAGCTGTTGCTCAGCCTCATCTGCCCACGGCACTGCTCGCACAGAGGCACAGAGACTGGGGTTGTCTGCTTGTCTTGCCACCTCAAACTTCAAACGTAGCTTATGGGGTCCGTGCGGAGAGCCTGCAGCAGCCCTGCTTCGAAAATGCGAACGTCTGCAGATAGCTGGCAGGCAGAAGGGGCTAGCCTGGAAAGCTGTTGCTCAGCCTCATCTGCCCACGGCACTGCTCGCACAGAGGCACAGAGACTGGGGCTGCTTGCTTGTCTTCACACCTCAAACTTCAAACGTAGCTTATCGGGACCGTGTCGGGAGCCTGCGGCAGCCATGCCCCAAAAAAGCGAACGTCTGCAGATAGCTGGCAGGCAGAAGGGGCTAGCCTGGAAAGCTGTTGCTCAGCCTCATCTGCCCACGGCACTGCTCGCACAGAGGCACAGAGACTGGGGCTGCTTGCTTGTCTTCCCAACTCAAAATTCAAACGTAACTTGTGGGGTCCGTGCCGGGAGCCTGCGGCAGCCCTGTTCCGAAAATGCGAACGTCTGCAGATAGCTGGCGGGCAGAAGGGGCTAGCCTGGAAAGCTGTTGCTCAGCCTCATCTGCCCACGGCACTGCTCGCACAGAGGCACAGAGACTGGGGTTGTCTGCTTGTCTTGCCACCTCAAACTTCAAACGTATCTTATGGGGTCCGTGCGGAGAGCCTGCGGCAGCCCTGCTCCGAAAATGCGAACGTCTGCAGATAGCTGGCAGGCAGAAGGGGCTAGCCTGGAAAGCTGTTGCTCAGCCTCATCTGCCCACGGCACTGCTCGCACAGAGGCACATAGACTGGGGCTGCTTGCTGGTCTTCACACCTCAAACTTCAAACGTCGCTTATCGGGACCGTGTCGGGAGCCTGCGGCAGCCATGCCCCAAAAAAGCGAACGTCTGCAGATAGCTGGCAGGCAGAAGGGGCTAGCCTGGAAAGCTGTTGCTCAGCCTCATCTGCCCACGGCACTGCTCGCACAGAGGCACAGAGACTGGGGCTGCTTGCTTGTCTTGCCAACTCAAAATTCAAACGTAGCTTGTGGGGTCCGTGCCGGGAGCCTGCGGCAGCCCTGTTCCGAAAATGCGAACGTCTGCAGATAGCTGGCGGGCAGAAGGGGCTAGCCTGGAAAGCTGTTGCTCAGCGTCATCTGCCCACGGCACTGCTCACACAGAGGCACAGAGACTGGGGCTGCTTGCTTGTCTTGCCACCTCAAACTTCAAACGTAGCTTATGGGGTCCGTGCCGGGAGCCTGCGGCAGTCCTGCTTCGAAAATGCCAACGTCTGCAGATAGCTGGCTGGCAGAAGGGGCTAGCCTGGAAAGATGTTGCTCAGCCTTATCTGCCCACGGCACTGCTCGCACAGAGGCACAGAGACTGGGGCTGCTTGCTTGTCTTGCCACCCCAAACTTCAAACGTAGCTTATGGGGTCCGTGACAAGAGCCTGCGGCAGCCCTGCTCCGAAAATGCGAACGTCTGCAGATAGCTGGCAGGCAGAAGGGGCTAGCCTGGAAAGCTGTTGCTCAGCCTCATCTGGCCACGGCACTGCTCGCACAGATCCACAGAGACTGGGGCTGCTTGCTTGTCTTGCCACCTCAAACTTCAAACGTAGCTTATGGGGTCCGTGCCGGGAGCCTGCGGCAGCCCTGCTCCGCACATGCGAACGTCTGCAGATAGCTGGCAGGCAGAAGGGGCTAGCCTGGAAAGCTGTTGCTCAGCCTCATCTGCCCACGGCACTGCTCGCACAGAGGCACAGAGACTGGGGTTGTCTGCTTGTCTTGCCACCTCAAACTTCAAACGTATCTTATGGGGTCCGTGCGGAGAGCCTGCAGCAGCCCTGCTCCGAAAATGCAAACGTCTGCAGATAGCTGGCAGGCAGAAGGGGCTAGCCTGGAAAGCTGTTGCTCAGCCTCATCTGCCCACGGCACTGCTCGCACAGAGGCACAGAGACTGGGGCTGCTTGCTTGTCTTCACACCTCAAACTTCAAACGTAGCTTATCGGGACCGTGTCGGGAGCCTGCGGAAGCCATGACCCAAAAAAGCGAACGTCTGCAGATAGCTGGCAGGCAGAAGGGGCTAGCCTGGAAAGCTGTTGCTCAGCCTCATCTGCCCACGGCACTGCTCGCACAGAGGCACAGAGACTGGGGCTGCTTGCTTGTCTTCCCAACTCAAAATTCAAACGTAGCTTGTGGGGTCCGTGCCGGGTGCCTGCGGCAGCCCTATTCCGAAAATGCGAACGTCTGCAGATAGCTGGCGGGCAGAAGGGGCTAGCCTGGAAAGCTGTTGCTCAGCCTCATCTGCCCACGTCACTGCTCGCACAGAGGCACAGAGACTGGGGCTGCTTGCTTGTCTTGCCACCCCAAACTTCAAATGTAGCTTATGGGGTCCGTGCCGGGAGCCTGCGGCAGCCCTGCTCCGAAAATGCGAACGTCTGCAGATAGCTGGCAGGCAGAAGGGGCTAGCCTGGAAAGCTGTTGCTCAGCCTCATCTGCCCACGGCACTGCTCGCACAGAGGCACAGAGACTGGGGCTGCTTGCTTGTCTTGCCACCCCAAAATTCCAACGTAACTTATGGGGTCCGTGCCAGGAGCCTGCGGCAGCCCTGCTCCGAAAATGCGAACGTCTGCAGATAGCTGGCAGGCAGAAGGGGCTAGCCTGGAAAGCTGTTGCTCAGCCTCATCTGCCCACGGCACTGCTCGCACAGAGGCACAGAGACTGGGGCTGCTTGCTTGTCTTGCCACCTCAAACTTCAAACGCAGCTTATGGGGTCTGTGCCGGGAGCCTGCGACAGCCCTGCTCCGAAAATGCCAACGTCTGCAGATAGCTGGCAGGCAGAAGGGGCTAGCCTGGAAAGCTGTTACTCAGCCTCATCTACCCATGGCACTGCTCGCACAGAGGCACAGAGACTGGGGCTGCTTGCTTGTCTTGCCACCTCAAACTTCAAACGTAGCTTATGGGGTCCGTGCCGGGAGCCTGCGGCAGCCCTGCTCTGCACATGCGAACGTCTGCAGATAGCTGGCGGGCAGAAGGGGCTAGCCTGGAAAGCTGTTGCTCAGCCTCATCTGCCCACGGCACTGCTCGCACAGAGGCACAGAGACTGGGGCTGCTTGCTTGTCTTGCCACCTCAAACTTCAAACGTAGCTTATGGGGTCCGTGCCGGGAGCCACCGGCACCCCTGCTCCGAAAATGCGAACGTCTGCAGATAGCTGGCAGGCAGAAAGGGCTAGCCTGGAAAGCTGTTGCTCAGCCTCATCTGCCCACGGCACTGCTCGCACAGAGGCACAGAGACTGGGGCTGCTTGCTTGTCTTGCCACCCCTAAATTCCAACGTAACTTATGGGGTCCGTGCCAGGAGCCTGAGGCAGCCCTGCTCCGAAAATGCCAACGTCTGCAGATAGCTGGCAGGCAGAAGGGGCTAGCCTGGAAAGCTGTTGCTCAGCCTCATCTGCCCACAGCATTGCTCGCACAGAGGCACAGAGACTGGGGCTACTTGCTTGTCTTGCCACCTCAAACTTCAAACGTAGCTTATGGGGACCATGCCGGGAGCCTGCGGCAGCCCTGCTCTGAAAATGCGAACGTCTGCAGATAGCTGGCAGGCAGAAGGGGCTAGCCTGGAAAGCTTTTGCTCAGCCTCATCTGCCCACGGCACTGCTCGCACAGAGGCACAGAGACTGGGGTTGTCTGCTTGTCTTGCCACCTCAAACTTCAAACGTATCTTATGGGGTCCGTGCGGAGAGCGTGCAGCAGCCCTGCTTCGAAAATGCGAACGTCTGCAGATAGCTGGCAGGCAGAAGGGGCTAGCCTGGAAAGCTGTTGCTCAGCCTCATCTGCCCACGGCACTGCTCGCACAGAGGCACAGAGACTGGGGCTGCTTGCTTGTCTTGCCACCTCAAACTTCAAACGTAGCTTATGGGGTCCGTGCCGGGAGCCTGCGGCAGTCCTGCTTCGAAAATGCCAACGTCTGCAGATAGCTGGCTGGCAGAAGGGGCTAGCCTGGAAAGATGTTGCTCAGCCTTATCTGCCCACGGCACTGCTCGCACAGAGGCACAGAGACTGGGGCTGCTTGCTTGTCTTGCCACCCCAAACTTCAAACGTAGCTTATGGGGTCCGTGACAAGAGCCTGCGGCAGCCCTGCTCTGAAAATGCGAACGTCTGCAGATAGCTGGCAGGCAGAAGGGGCTAGCCTGGAAAGCTGTTGCTCAGCCTCATCTGGCCACGGCACTGCTCGCACAGAGGCACAGAGACTGGGGCTGCCTGCTTGTCTTGCCACCTCAAACTTCAAACGTAGCTTATGGGGTCCGTGCCGAGAGCCTGCGGCAGCCCTGCTCCAAAAATGCAAACGTCTTCATATAGATGGCAGGCAGAAGGGGCTAATCTGGAGAGCTGTTGCTTAGCCTCATCTGCCCACGGCACTGCTCGCACAGAGGCACAGAGACTGGGGCTGCTTGCTTGTCTTGCCACCTCAAACTTCAAACGTAGCTTATGGGGTCCGTGTCGGCAGCCTGCGGCAGCCATGCTCCAAAAATGCGAACGTCTGCAGATAGCTGGCGGGCAGAAGGGGCTAGCCTGGAAAGCTGTTGCTCAGCCTCATCTGCCCACGTCACTGCTCGCACAGAGGCACAGAGACTGGGGCTGCTTGCTTGTCTTGCCACCCCAAACTTCAAATGTAGCTTATGGGGTCCGTGCCGGGAGCCTGCGGCAGCCCTGCTCCGAAAATGCGAACGTCTGCAGATAGCTGGCAGGCAGAAGGGGCTAGCCTGGAAAGCTGTTGCTCAGCCTCATCTGCCCACGGCACTGCTCGCACAGAGGCACAGAGACTGGGGCTGCTTGCTTGTCTTGCCACCCCAAAATTCCAACGTAACTTATGGGGTCCGTGCCAGGAGCCTGCGGCAGCCCTGCTCCGAAAATGCGAACGTCTGCAGATAGCTGGCAGGCAGAAGGGGCTAGCCTGCAAAGCTGTTGCTCAGCCTCATCTGCCCACGGCACTACTCGCACAGAGGCACAGAGACTGGGGCTGCTTGCTTGTCTTGCCACCTCAAACTTCAAACGCAGCTTATGGGGTCTGTGCCGGGAGCCTGCGACAGCCCTGCTCCGAAAATGCCAACGTCTGCAGATAGCTGGCAGGCAGAAGGGGCTAGCCTGGAAAGCTGTTACTCAGCCTCATCTACCCATGGCACTGCTCGCACAGAGGCACAGAGACTGGGGCTGCTTGCTTGTCTTGCCACCTCAAACTTCAAACGTAGCTTATGGGGTCCGTGCCGGGAGCCACCGGCACCCCTGCTCCGAAAATGCGAACGTCTGCAGATAGCTGGCAGGCAGAAAGGGCTAGCCTGGAAAGCTGTTGCTCAGCCTCATCTGCCCACGGCACTGCTCGCACAGAGGCACAGAGACTGGGGCTGCTTGCTTGTCTTGCCACCCCTAAATTCCAACGTAACTTATGGGGTCCGTGCCAGGAGCCTGAGGCACCCCTGCTCCGAAAATGCGAACGTCTGCAGATAGCTGGCAGGCAGAAGGGGCTAGCCTGGAAAGCTGTTGCTCAGCCTCATCTGCCCACAGCATTGCTCGCACAGAGGCACAGAGACTGGGGCTACTTGCTTGTCTTGCCACCTCAAACTTCAAACGTAGCTTATGGGGACCATGCCGGGAGCCTGCGGCAGCCCTGCTCTGAAAATGCGAACGTCTGCAGATACATGGCGGGCAGAAGGTGCTAGCCTGGAAAGCTGTTGCTCAGCCTCATCTGCCCACGGCACTGCTCGCACAGAGGCACAGAGACTGGGGTTGTCTGCTTGTCTTGCCACCTCAAACTTCAAACGTAGCTTATGGGGTCCGTGCGGAGAGCCTGCAGCAGCCCTGCTCCGAAAATGCGAACGTCTGCAGATAGCTGGCAGGCAGAAGGGGCTAGCCTGGAAAGCTGTTGCTCAGCCTCATCTGCCCACGGCACTGCTCGCACAGAGGCACATAGACTGGGGCTGCTTGCTTGTCTTCACACCTCAAACTTCAAACGTCGCTTATCGGGACCGTGTCGGGAGCCTGCGGCAGCCATGCCCCAAAAAAGCGAACGTCTGCAGATAGCTGGCAGGCAGAAGGGGCTAGCCTGGAAAGCTGTTGCTCAGCCTCATCTGCCCACGGCACTGCTCGCACAGAGGCACAGAGACTGGGGCTGCTTGCTTGTCTTGCCAACTCAAAATTCAAACGTAGCTTGTGGGGTCCGTGCCGGGAGCCTGCGGCAGCCCTGTTCCGAAAATGCGAACGTCTGCAGATAGCTGGCGGGCAGAAGGGGCTAGCCTGGAAAGCTGTTGCTCAGCGTCATCTGCCCACGGCACTGCTCACACAGAGGCACAGAGACTGGGGCTGCTTGCTTGTCTTGCCACCTCAAACTTCAAACGTAGCTTATGGGGTCCGTGCCGGGAGCCTGCGGCAGTCCTGCTTCGAAAATGCCAACGTCTGCAGATAGCTGGCTGGCAGAAGGGGCTAGCCTGGAAAGATGTTGCTCAGCCTTATCTACCCACGGCACTGCTCGCACAGAGGCACAGAGACTGGGGCTGCTTGCTTGTCTTGCCACCCCAAACTTCAAACGTAGCTTATGGGGTCCGTGACAAGAGCCTGCGGCAGCCCTGCTCCGAAAATGCGAACGTCTGCAGATAGCTGGCAGGCAGAAGTGGCTAGCCTGGAAAGCTGTTGCTCAGCCTCATCTGGCCACGGCACTGCTCGCACAGATCCACAGAGACTGGGGCTGCTTGCTTGTCTTGCCACCTCAAACTTCAAACGTAGCTTATGGGGTCCGTGCCGGGAGCCTGCGGCAGCCCTGCTCCGCACATGCGAACGTCTGCAGATAGCTGGCAGGCAGAAGGGGCTAGCCTGGAAAGCTGTTGCTCAGCCTCATCTGCCCACGGCACTGCTCGCACAGAGGCACAGAGACTGGGGTTGTCTGCTTGTCTTGCCACCTCAAACTTCAAACGTATCTTATGGGGTCCGTGCGGAGAGCCTGCAGCAGCCCTGCTCCGAAAATGCAAACGTCTGCAGATAGCTGGCAGGCAGAAGGGGCTAGCCTGGAAAGCTGTTGCTCAGCCTCATCTGCCCACGGCACTGCTCGCACAGAGGCACAGAGACTGGGGCTGCTTGCTTGTCTTCACACCTCAAACTTCAAACGTAGCTTATCGGGACCGTGTCGGGAGCCTGCGGAAGCCATGACCCAAAAAAGCGAACGTCTGCAGATAGCTGGCAGGCAGAAGGGGCTAGCCTGGAAAGCTGTTGCTCAGCCTCATCTGCCCACGGAACTGCTCGCACAGAGGCACAGAGACTGGGGCTGCTTGCTTGTCTTCCCAACTCAAAATTCAAACGTAGCTTGTGGGGTCCGTGCCGGGTGCCTGCGGCAGCCCTATTCCGAAAATGCGAACGTCTGCAGATAGCTGGCGGGCAGAAGGGGCTAGCCTGGAAAGCTGTTGCTCAGCCTCATCTGCCCACGGCACTGCTCGCACAGAGGCACAGAGACTGGGGCTGCTTGCTTGTCTTGCCACCTCAAACTTCAAACGTAGCTTATGGGGTCCGTGCTGGGAGCCTGCGGCAGTCCTGCTTCGAAAATGCCAACGTCTGCAGATAGCTGGCTGGCAGAAGGGGCTAGCCTGGAAAGATGTTGCTCAGCCTTATCTGCCCACGGCACTGCTCGCACAGAGGCACAGAGACTGGGGCTGCTGGCTTGTCTTGCCACCCCAAACTTCAAACGTAGCTTATGGGGTCCGTGACAAGAGCCTGCGGCAGCCCTGCTCTGAAAATGCGAACGTCTGCAGATAGCTGGCAGGCAGAAGGGGCTAGCCTGGAAAGCTGTTGCTCAGCCTCATCTGGCCACGGCACTGCTCGCACAGAGGCACAGAGACTGGGGCTGCCTGCTTGTCTTGCCACCTCAAACTTCAAACATAGCTTATGGGGTCCGTGCCGAGAGCCTGCGGCAGCCCTGCTCCAAAAATGCAAACGTCTTCATATAGATGGCAGGCAGAAGGGGCTAGCCTGGAAAGCTGTTGCTTAGCCTCATCTGCCCACGGCACTGCTCGCACAGAGGCACAGAGACTGGGGCTGCTTACTTGTCTTGCCACCTCAAACTTCAAACGTAGCTTATGGGGTCCGTGTCGGCAGCCTGTGGCAGCCATGCTCCAAAAATGCGAACGTCTGCAGATAGCTGGCGGGCAGAAGGGGCTAGCCTGGAAAGCTGTTGCTCAGCCTCATCTGCCCACGTCACTGCTCGCACAGAGGCACAGAGACTGGGGCTGCTTGCTTGTCTTGCCACCCCAAACTTCAAATGTAGCTTATGGGGTCCGTGCCGGGAGCCTGCGGCAGCCCTGCTCCGAAAATGCGAACGTCTGCAGATAGCTGGCAGGCAGAAGGGGCTAGCCTGGAAAGCTGTTGCTCAGCCTCATCTGCCCACGGCACTGCTCGCACAGAGGCACAGAGACTGGGGCTGCTTGCTTGTCTTGCCACCCCAAAATTCCAACGTAACTTATGGGGTCCGTGCCAGGAGCCTGCGGCAGCCCTGCTCCGAAAATGCGAACGTCTGCAGATAGCTGGCAGGCAGAAGGGGCTAGCCTGGAAAGCTGTTGCTCAGCCTCATCTGCCCACGGCACTGCTCGCACAGAGGCACAGAGACTGGGGCTGCTTGCTTGTCTTGCCACCTCAAACTTCAAACGCAGCTTATGGGGTCTGTGCCGGGAGCCTGCGACAGCCCTGCTCCGAAAATGCCAACGTCTGCAGATAGCTGGCAGGCAGAAGGGGCTAGCCTGGAAAGCTGTTACTCAGCCTCATCTACCCATGGCACTGCTCGCACAGAGGCACAGAGACTGGGGCTGCTTGCTTGTCTTGCCACCTCAAACTTCAAACGTAGCTTATGGGGTCCGTGCCGGGAGCCTGCGGCAGCCCTGCTCTGCACATGCGAACGTCTGCAGATAGCTGGCGGGCAGAAGGGGCTAGCCTGGAAAGCTGTTGCTCAGCCTCATCTGCCCACGGCACTGCTCGCACAGAGGCACAGAGACTGGGGCTGCTTGCTTGTCTTGCCACCTCAAACTTCAAACGTAGCTTATGGGGTCCGTGCCGGGAGCCACCGGCACCCCTGCTCCGAAAATGCGAACGTCTGCAGATAGCTGGCAGGCAGAAAGGGCTAGCCTGGAAAGCTGTTGCTCAGCCTCATCTGCCCACGGCACTGCTCGCACAGAGGCACAGAGACTGGGGCTGCTTGCTTGTCTTGCCACCCCTAAATTCCAACGTAACTTATGGGGTCCGTGCCAGGAGCCTGAGGCAGCCCTGCTCCGAAAATGCCAACGTCTGCAGATAGCTGGCAGGCAGAAGGGGCTAGCCTGGAAAGCTGTTGCTCAGCCTCATCTGCCCACAGCATTGCTCGCACAGAGGCACAGAGACTGGGGCTACTTGCTTGTCTTGCCACCTCAAACTTCAAACGTAGCTTATGGGGACCATGCCGGGAGCCTGCGGCAGTCCTGCTTCGAAAATGCCAAAGTCTGCAGATAGCTGGCTGGCAGAAGGGGCTAGCCTGGAAAGATGTTGCTCAGCCTTATCTGCCCACGGCACTGCTCGCACAGAGGCACAGAGACTGGGGCTGCTTGCTTGTCTTGCCACCCCAAACTTCAAACGTAGCTTATGGGGTCCGTGACAAGAGCCTGCGGCAGCCCTGCTCTGAAAATGCGAACGTCTGCAGATAGCTGGCAGGCAGAAGGGGCTAGCCTGGAAAGCTGTTGCTCAGCCTCATCTGGCCACGGCACTGCTCGCACAGAGGCACAGAGACTGGGGCTGCCTGCTTGTCTTGCCACCTCAAACTTCAAACGTAGCTTATGGGGTCCGTGCCGAGAGCCTGCGGCAGCCCTGCTCCAAAAATGCAAACGTCTTCATATAGATGGCAGGCAGAAGGGGCTAATCTGGAGAGCTGTTGCTTAGCCTCATCTGCCCACGGCACTGCTCGCACAGAGGCACAGAGACTGGGGCTGCTTGCTTGTCTTGCCACCTCAAACTTCAAACGTAGCTTATGGGGTCCGTGTCGGCAGCCTGCGGCAGCCATGCTCCAAAAATGCGAACGTCTGCAGATAGCTGGCGGGCAGAAGGGGCTAGCCTGGAAAGCTGTTGCTCAGCCTCATCTGCCCACGTCACTGCTCGCACAGAGGCACAGAGACTGGGGCTGCTTGCTTGTCTTGCCACCCCAAACTTCAAATGTAGCTTATGGGGTCCGTGCCGGGAGCCTGCGGCAGCCCTGCTCCGAAAATGCGAACGTCTGCAGATAGCTGGCAGGCAGAAGGGGCTAGCCTGGAAAGCTGTTGCTCAGCCTCATCTGCCCACGGCACTGCTCGCACAGAGGCACAGAGACTGGGGCTGCTTGCTTGTCTTGCCACCCCAAAATTCCAACGTAACTTATGGGGTCCGTGCCAGGAGCCTGCGGCAGCCCTGCTCCGAAAATGCGAACGTCTGCAGATAGCTGGCAGGCAGAAGGGGCTAGCCTGGAAAGCTGTTGCTCAGCCTCATCTGCCCACGGCACTACTCGCACAGAGGCACAGAGACTGGGGCTGCTTGCTTGTCTTGCCACCTCAAACTTCAAACGCAGCTTATGGGGTCTGTGCCGGGAGCCTGCGACAGCCCTGCTCCGAAAATGCCAACGTCTGCAGATAGCTGGCAGGCAGAAGGGGCTAGCCTGGAAAGCTGTTACTCAGCCTCATCTACCCATGGCACTGCTCGCACAGAGGCACAGAGACTGGGGCTGCTTGCTTGTCTTGCCACCTCAAACTTCAAACGTAGCTTATGGGGTCCGTGCCGGGAGCCTGCGGCAGCCCTGCTCTGCACATGCGAACGTCTGCAGATAGCTGGCGGGCAGAAGGGGCTAGCCTGGAAAGCTGTTGCTCAGCCTCATCTGCCCACGGCACTGCTCGCACAGAGGCACAGAGACTGGGGCTGCTTGCTTGTCTTGCCACCCCTAAATTCCAACGTAACTTATGGGGTCCGTGCCAGGAGCCTGAGGCAGCCCTGCTCCGAAAATGCCAACGTCTGCAGATAGCTGGCAGGCAGAAGGGGCTAGCCTGGAAAGCTGTTGCTCAGCCTCATCTGCCCACAGCATTGCTCGCACAGAGGCACAGAGACTGGGGTTACTTGCTTGTCTTGCCACCTCAAACTTCAAACGTAGCTTATGGGGACCATGCCGGGAGCCTGCGGCAGCCCTGCTCTGAAAATGCGAACGTCTGCAGATAGCTGGCAGGCAGAAGGGGCTAGCCTGGAAAGCTTTTGCTCAGCCTCATCTGCCCACGGCACTGCTCGCACAGAGGCACAGAGACTGGGGTTGTCTGCTTGTCTTGCCACCTCAAACTTCAAACGTATCTTATGGGGTCCGTGCGGATAGCCTGCAGCAGCCCTGCTTCGAAAATGCGAACGTCTGCAGATAGCTGGCAGGCAGAAGGGGCTAGCCTGGAAAGCTGTTGCTCAGCCTCATCTGCCCACGGCACTGCTCGCACAGAGGCACAGAGACTGGGGCTGCTTGCTTGTCTTCACACCTCAAACTTCAAACGTAGCTTATCGGGACCGTGTCGGGAGCCTGCGGCAGCCATGCCCCAAAAAAGCGAACGTCTGCAGATAGCTGGCAGGCAGAAGGGGCTAGCCTGGAAAGCTGTTGCTCAGCCTCATCTGCCCACGGCACTGCTCGCACAGAGGCACAGAGACTGGGGCTGCTTGCTTGTCTTCCCAACTCAAAATTCAAACGTAACTTGTGGGGTCCGTGCCGGGAGCCTGCGGCAGCCCTGTTCCGAAAATGCGAACGTCTGCAGATAGCTGGCGGGCAGAAGGGGCTAGCCTGGAAAGCTGTTGCTCAGCCTCATCTGCCCACGGCACTGCTCGCACAGAGGCACAGAGACTGGGGCTGCTTGCTTGTCTTGCCACCTCAAACTTCAAACGTAGCTTATGGGGTCCGTGACAAGAGCCTGCGGCAGCCCTGCTCCGAAAATGCGAACGTCTGCAGATAGCTGGCAGGCAGAAGGGGCTAGCCTGGAAAGCTGTTGCTCAGCCTCATCTGGCCACGGCACTGCTCGCACAGATCCACAGAGACTGGGGCTGCTTGCTTGTCTTGCCACCTCAAACTTCAAACGTAGCTTATGGGGTCCGTGCCGGGAGCCTGCGGCAGCCCTGCTCCGCACATGCGAACGTCTGCAGATAGCTGGCAGGCAGAAGGGGCTAGCCTGGAAAGCTGTTGCTCAGCCTCATCTGCCCACGGCACTGCTCGCACAGAGGCACAGAGACTGGGGTTGTCTGCTTGTCTTGCCACCTCAAACTTCAAACGTATCTTATGGGGTCCGTGCGGAGAGCCTGCAGCAGCCCTGCTCCGAAAATGCGAACGTCTGCAGATAGCTGGCAGGAAGAAGGGGCTAGCCTGGAAAGCTGTTGCTCAGCCTCATCTGCCCACGGCACTGCTCGCACAGAGGCACAGAGACTGGGGCTGCTTGCTTGTCTTCACACCTCAAACTTCAAACGTAGCTTATCGGGACCGTGTCGGGAGCCTGCGGCAGCCATGCCCCAAAAAAGCGAACGTCTGCAGATACCTGGCAGGCAGAAGGGGCTAGCCTGGAAAGCTGTTGCTCAGCCTCATCTGCCCACGGCACTGCTCGCACAGAGGCACAGAGACTGGGGCTGCTTGCTTGTCTTCCCAACTCAAAATTCAAACGTAGCTTATGGGGTCCGTGTCGAGAGCCTGCGGCAGCCGTGCTTCAAAAATGAAAACGTCTGCATATAGATGGCACGCAGAAGGTGCTAATCCGGAGAGCTGTTGCTTAGCCTCATCTGCCCACGGCACTGCTCGCACAGAGGCACAGAGACTGGGGTTGTCTGTTTGTCTTGCCACCTCAAACTTCAAACGTAGCTTATGGGGTCCGTGCCGGGAGCCTGCGGCAGCCCTGCTCCGAAAATGCGAACGTCTGCAGATAGCTGGCAGCCAGAAGGGGCTAGCCTGGAAAGCTGTTGCTCAGCCTCATCTTCCCACGGCACTGCTCGCACAGAGGCACAGAGACTGGGGCTGCTTGCTTGTCTTCACACCTCAAACTTCAAACGTAGCTTATGGGGTCCGTGCCGAGAGCCTGCGGCAGCCCTGCTCCAAAAATGCAAACGTCTGCATATAGATGCCAGGCAGAAGGGGCTAACCTGGAGAGCTGTTGCTTAGCCTCATCTGCCCACAGCACTGCTCGCACAGAGGCACAGAGACTGGGGTTGTCTGCTTGTCTTGCCACCCCAAACTTCAAATGTAGCTTATGGGGTCCGTGTCGGGAGCCTGCGGCAGCCCTGCTCCGAAAATTCGAACATCTGCAGATACCTGGCAGGCAGAAGGGGCTAGCCTGGAAAGCTGTTGCTCAGCCTCATCTGCCCACGGCACTGGTCGCACAGCGGTACAGAGACTGGGGCTGCTTGCTTGTCTTGCCACCCCAAAATTCAAACGTAACTTATGGGGTCCGTGCCAGGAGCCTGACGCAGCCCTGCTCCGAAAATGCGAACGTCTGCAGATAGCTGGCAGGCAGAAGGGGCTAGCCTGGAAAGCTGTTACTCAGCCTCATCTACCCATAGCACTGCTCGCACAGAGGCACAGAGACTGGGGCTGCTTGCTTGTCTTGCCACCTCAAACTTCAAACGTAGCTTATGGGGTCCGTGCCGGGAGCCTGTGGCAGCCCTGCTCCGCACATGCGAACGTCTGCAGATAGCTGGCGGGCAGAAGGGGCTAGCCTGGAAAGCTGTTGCTCAGCCTCATCTGCCCACGGCACTGCTCGCACAGAGGCACAGAGACTGGGGCTGCTTGCTTGTCTTGCCACCTCAAACTTCAAACGTAGCTTATGGGGTCCGTGTCGGGACCCTGCGGCAGCCCTGCTCTGAAAATGCGAACGTCTGCAGATAGCCGGCAGGCAGAAGGGGCTAGCCTGGAAAGCTGTTGCTCAGCCTCATCTGCCCACGGCACTGCTCGCACAGAGGTACAGATACTCGGGCTACTTGCTTGTCTTGCCACCTCAAACTTCAAACGTAGCTTATGGGGACCATGCCGGGAGCCTGCGGCAGCCCCGCTCTGAAAATGCGAACGTCTGCAGATAGATGGCGGGCAGAAGGGGCTAGCCTGGAAAGCTGTTGCTCAGCCTCATCTGCGCACGGCACTGCTCGCACAGAGGCACAGATACTCAGGCTACTTGCTTGTCTTGCCACCTCAAACTTCAAACGTAGCTTATGGGGACCATGCCGGGAGCCTGCGGCAGCCCCGCTCTGAAAATGCGAACGTCTGCAGATAGATGGCGGGCAGAAGGGGCTAGCCTGGAAAGCTGTTGCTCAGCCTCATCTGCGCACTGCACTGCTCGCACAGAGGCACAGAGACTGGGGCTGCTTGCTTGTCTTGCCACCTCAAACTTCAAACGTAGCTTATGGGGTCCGTGCCGGGAGCCTGCGGCAGTCCTGCTTCGAAAATGCCAACGTCTGCAGATAGCTGGCTGGCAGAAGGGGCTAGCCTGGAAAGATGTTGCTCAGCCTTATCTGCCCACGGCACTGCTCGCACAGAGGCACAGAGACTGGGGCTGCTTGCTTGTCTTGCCACCCCAAACTTCAAACGTAGCTTATGGGGTCCGTGACAAGAGCCTGCGGCAGCCCTGCTCCGAAAATGCGAACGTCTGCAGATAGCTGGAAGCAGAAGGGGCTAGCCTGGAAAGCTGTTGCTCAGCCTCATCTGGCCACGGCACTGCTCGCACAGATCCACAGAGACTGGGGCTGCTTGCTTGTCTTGCCACCTCAAACTTCAAACGTAGCTTATGGGGTCCGTGCCGGGAGCCTGCGGCAGCCCTGCTCCGCACATGCGAACGTCTGCAGATAGCTGGCAGGCAGAAGGGGCTAGCCTGGAAAGCTGTTGCTCAGCCTCATCTGCCCACGGCACTGCTCGCACAGAGGCACAGAGACTGGGGTTGTCTGCTTGTCTTGCCACCTCAAACTTCAAACGTATCTTATGGGGTCCGTGCGGAGAGCCTGCAGCAGCCCTGCTCCGAAAATGCAAACGTCTGCAGATAGCTGGCAGGCAGAAGGGGCTAGCCTGGAAAGCTGTTGCTCAGCCTCATCTGCCCACGGCACTGCTCGCACAGAGGCACAGAGACTGGGGCTGCTTGCTTGTCTTCACACCTCAAACTTCAAACGTAGCTTATCGGGACCGTGTCGGGAGCCTGCGGAAGCCATGACCCAAAAAAGCGAACATCTGCAGATAGCTGGCAGGCAGAAGGGGCTAGCCTGGAAAGCTGTTGCTCAGCCTCATCTGCCCACGGCACTGCTCGCACAGAGGCACAGAGACTGGGGCTGCTTGCTTGTCTTCCCAACTCAAAATTCAAACGTAGCTTGTGGGGTCCGTGCCGGGTGCCTGCGGCAGCCCTATTCCGAAAATGCGAACGTCTGCAGATAGCTGGCGGGCAGAAGGGGCTAGCCTGGAAAGCTGTTGCTCAGCCTCATCTGCCCACGGCACTGCTCGCACAGAGGCACAGAGACTGGGGCTGCTTGCTTGTCTTGCCACCTCAAACTTCAAACGTAGCTTATGGGGTCCGTGCTGGGAGCCTGCGGCAGTCCTGCTTCGAAAATGCCAACGTCTGCAGATAGCTGGCTGGCAGAAGGGGCTAGCCTGGAAAGATGTTGCTCAGCCTTATCTGCCCACGGCACTGCTCGCACAGAGGCACAGAGACTGGGGCTGCTGGCTTGTCTTGCCACCCCAAACTTCAAACGTAGCTTATGGGGTCCGTGACAAGAGCCTGCGGCAGCCCTGCTCTGAAAATGCGAACGTCTGCAGATAGCTGGCAGGCAGAAGGGGCTAGCCTGGAAAGCTGTTGCTCAGCCTCATCTGGCCACGGCACTGCTCGCACAGAGGCACAGAGACTGGGGCTGCCTGCTTGTCTTGCCACCTCAAACTTCAAACGTAGCTTATGGGGTCCGTGCCGAGAGCCTGCGGCAGCCCTGCTCCAAAAATGCAAACGTCTTCATATAGATGGCAGGCAGAAGGGGCTAGCCTGGAAAGCTGTTGCTTAGCCTCATCTGCCCACGGCACTGCTCGCACAGAGGCACAGAGACTGGGGCTGCTTGCTTGTCTTGCCACCTCAAACTTCAAACGTAGCTTATGGGGTCCGTGTCGGCAGCCTGCGGCAGCCATGCTCCAAAAATGCGAACGTCTGCAGATAGCTGGCGGGCAGAAGGGGCTAGCCTGGAAAGCTGTTGCTCAGCCTCATCTGCCCACGTCACTGCTCGCACAGAGGCACAGAGACTGGGGCTGCTTGCTTGTCTTGCCACCCCAAACTTCAAATGTAGCTTATGGGGTCCGTGCCGGGAGCCTGCGGCAGCCCTGCTCCGAAAATGCGAACGTCTGCAGATAGCTGGCAGGCAGAAGGGGCTAGCCTGGAAAGCTGTTGCTCAGCCTCATCTGCCCACGGCACTGCTCGCACAGAGGCACAGAGACTGGGGCTGCTTGCTTGTCTTGCCACCCCAAAATTCCAACGTAACTTATGGGGTCCGTGCCAGGAGCCTGCGGCAGCCCTGCTCCAAAAATGCAAACGTCTGCAGATAGCTGGCAGGCAGAAGGGGCTAGCCTGGAAAGCTGTTGCTCAGCCTCATCTGCCCACGGCACTGCTCGCACAGAGGCACAGAGACTGGGGCTGCTTGCTTGTCTTGCCACCTCAAACTTCAAACGCAGCTTATGGGGTCTGTGCCGGGAGCCTGCGACAGCCCTGCTCCGAAAATGCCAACGTCTGCAGATAGCTGGCAGGCAGAAGGGGCTAGCCTGGAAAGCTGTTACTCAGCCTCATCTACCCATGGCACTGCTCGCACAGAGGCACAGAGACTGGGGCTGCTTGCTTGTCTTGCCACCTCAAACTTCAAACGTAGCTTATGGGGTCCGTGCCGGGAGCCTGCGGCAGCCCTGCTCTGCACATGCGAACGTCTGCAGATAGCTGGCGGGCAGAAGGGGCTAGCCTGGAAAGCTGTTGCTCAGCCTCATCTGCCCACGGCACTGCTCGCACAGAGGCACAGAGACTGGGGCTGCTTGCTTGTCTTGCCACCTCAAACTTCAAACGTAGCTTATGGGGTCCGTGCCGGGAGCCACCGGCACCCCTGCTCCGAAAATGCGAACGTCTGCAGATAGCTGGCAGGCAGAAAGGGCTAGCCTGGAAAGCTGTTGCTCAGCCTCATCTGCCCACGGCACTGCTCGCACAGAGGCACAGAGACTGGGGCTGCTTGCTTGTCTTGCCACCCCTAAATTCCAACGTAACTTATGGGGTCCGTGCCAGGAGCCTGAGGCAGCCCTGCTCCGAAAATGCCAACGTCTGCAGATAGCTGGCAGGCAGAAGGGGCTAGCCTGGAAAGCTGTTGCTCAGCCTCATCTGCCCACAGCATTGCTCGCACAGAGGCACAGAGACTGGGGCTACTTGCTTGTCTTGCCACCTCAAACTTCAAACGTAGCTTATGGGGACCATGCCGGGAGCCTGCGGCAGCCCTGCTCTGAAAATGCGAACGTCTGCAGATAGCTGGCAGGCAGAAGGGGCTAGCCTGGAAAGCTTTTGCTCAGCCTCATCTGCCCACGGCACTGCTCGCACAGAGGCACAGAGACTGGGGTTTTCTGCTTGTCTTGCCACCTCAAACTTCAAACGTATCTTATGGGGTCCGTGCGGAGAGCCTGCAGCAGCCCTGCTTCGAAAATGCGAACGTCTGCAGATAGCTGGCAGGCAGAAGGGGCTAGCCTGGAAAGCTGTTGCTCAGCCTCATCTGCCCACGGCACTGCTCGCACAGAGGCACAGAGACTGGGGCTGCTTGCTTGTCTTGCCACCTCAAACTTCAAACGTAGCTTATGGGGTCCGTGCCGGGAGCCTGTGGCAGTCCTGCTTCGAAAATGCCAACGTCTGCAGATAGCTGGCTGGCAGAAGGGGCTAGCCTGGAAAGATGTTGCTCAGCCTTATCTGCCCACGGCACTGCTCGCACAGAGGCACAGAGACTGGGGCTGCTTGCTTGTCTTGCCACCCCAAACTTCAAACGTAGCTTATGGGGTCCGTGACAAGAGCCTGCGGCAGCCCTGCTCTGAAAATGCGAACGTCTGCAGATAGCTGGCAGGCAGAAGGGGCTAGCCTGGAAAGCTGTTGCTCAGCCTCATCTGGCCACGGCACTGCTCGCACAGAGGCACAGAGACTGGGGCTGCCTGCTTGTCTTGCCACCTCAAACTTCAAACGTAGCTTATGGGGTCCGTGCCGAGAGCCTGCGGCAGCCCTGCTCCAAAAATGCAAACGTCTTCATATAGATGGCAGGCAGAAGGGGCTAATCTGGAGAGCTGTTGCTTAGCCTCATCTGCCCACGGCACTGCTCGCACAGAGGCACAGAGACTGGGGCTGCTTGCTTGTCTTGCCACCTCAAACTTCAAACGTAGCTTATGGGGTCCGTGTCGGCAGCCTGCGGCAGCCATGCTCCAAAAATGCGAACGTCTGCAGATAGCTGGCGGGCAGAAGGGGCTAGCCTGGAAAGCTGTTGCTCAGCCTCATCTGCCCACGTCACTGCTCGCACAGAGGCACAGAGACTGGGGCTGCTTGCTTGTCTTGCCACCCCAAACTTCAAATGTAGCTTATGGGGTCCGTGCCGGGAGCCTGCGGCAGCCCTGCTCCGAAAATGCGAACGTCTGCAGATAGCTGGCAGGCAGAAGGGGCTAGCCTGGAAAGCTGTTGCTCAGCCTCATCTGCCCACGGCACTGCTCGCACAGAGGCACAGAGACTGGGGCTGCTTGCTTGTCTTGCCACCCCAAAATTCCAACGTAACTTATGGGGTCCGTGCCAGGAGCCTGCGGCAGCCCTGCTCCGAAAATGCGAACGTCTGCAGATAGCTGGCAGGCAGAAGGGGCTAGCCTGGAAAGCTGTTGCTCAGCCTCATCTGCCCACGGCACTACTCGCACAGAGGCACAGAGACTGGGGCTGCTTGCTTGTCTTGCCACCTCAAACTTCAAACGCAGCTTATGGGGTCTGTGCCGGGAGCCTGCGACAGCCCTGCTCCGAAAATGCCAACGTCTGCAGATAGCTGGCAGGCAGAAGGGGCTAGCCTGGAAAGCTGTTACTCAGCCTCATCTACCCATGGCACTGCTCGCACAGAGGCACAGAGACTGGGGCTGCTTGCTTGTCTTGCCACCTCAAACTTCAAACGTAGCTTATGGGGTCCGTGCCGGGAGCCTGCGGCAGCCCTGCTCTGCACATGCGAACGTCTGCAGATAGCTGGCGGGCAGAAGGGGCTAGCCTGGAAAGCTGTTGCTCAGCCTCATCTGCCCACGGCACTGCTCGCACAGAGGCACAGAGACTGGGGCTGCTTGCTTGTCTTGCCACCCGTAAATTCCAACGTAACTTATGGGGTCCGTGCCAGGAGCCTGAGGCAGCCCTGCTCCGAAAATGCCAACGTCTGCAGATAGCTGGCAGGCAGAAGGGGCTAGCCTGGAAAGCTGTTGCTCAGCCTCATCTGCCCACAGCATTGCTCGCACAGAGGCACAGAGACTGGGGCTACTTGCTTGTCTTGCCACCTCAAACTTCAAACGTAGCTTATGGGGACCATGCCGGGAGCCTGCGGCAGCCCTGCTCTGAAAATGCGAACGTCTGCAGATAGCTGGCAGGCAGAAGGGGCTAGCCTGGAAAGCTGTTGCTCAGCCTCATCTGCCCACGGCACTGCTCGCACAGAGGCACAGAGACTGGGGTTGTCTGCTTGTCTTGCCACCTCAAACTTCAAACGTATCTTATGGGGTCCGTGCGGAGAGCCTGCAGCAGCCCTGCTTCGAAAATGCGAACGTCTGCAGATAGCTGGCAGGCAGAAGGGGCTAGCCTGGAAAGCTGTTGCTCAGCCTCATCTGCCCACGGCACTGCTCGCACAGAGGCACAGAGACTGGGGCTGCTTGCTTGTCTTCACACCTCAAACTTCAAACGTAGCTTATCGGGACCGTGTCGGGAGCCTGCGGCAGCCATGCCCCAAAAAAGCGAACGTCTGCAGATAGCTGGCAGGCAGAAGGGGCTAGCCTGGAAAGCTGTTGCTCAGCCTCATCTGCCCACGGCACTGCTCGCACAGAGGCACAGAGACTGGGGCTGCTTGCTTGTCTTCCCAACTCAAAATTCAAACGTAACTTGTGGGGTCCGTGCCGGGAGCCTGCGGCAGCCCTGTTCCGAAAATGCGAACGTCTGCAGATAGCTGGCGGGCAGAAGGGGCTAGCCTGGAAAGCTGTTGCTCAGCCTCATCTGCCCACGGCACTGCTCGCACAGAGGCACAGAGACTGGGGCTGCTTGCTTGTCTTGCCACCTCAAACTTCAAACGTATCTTATGGGGTCCGTGACAAGAGCCTGCGGCAGCCCTGCTCCGAAAATGCGAACGTCTGCAGATAGCTGGCAGGCAGAAGGGGCTAGCCTGGAAAGCTGTTGCTCAGCCTCATCTGGCCACGGCACTGCTCGCACAGATCCACAGAGACTGGGGCTGCTTGCTTGTCTTGCCACCTCAAACTTCAAACGTAGCTTATGGGGTCCGTGCCGGGAGCCTGCGGCAGCCCTGCTCCGCACATGCGAACGTCTGCAGATAGCTGGCAGGCAGAAGGGGCTAGCCTGGAAAGCTGTTGCTCAGCCTCATCTGCCCACGGCACTGCTCGCACAGAGGCACAGAGACTGGGGTTGTCTGCTTGTCTTGCCACCTCAAAGTTCAAACGTATCTTATGGGGTCCGTGCGGAGAGCCTGCAGCAGCCCTGCTCCGAAAATGCGAACGTCTGCAGATAGCTGGCAGGAAGAAGGGGCTAGCCTGGAAAGCTGTTGCTCAGCCTCATCTGCCCACGGCACTGCTCGCACAGAGGCACAGAGACTGGGGCTGCTTGCTTGTCTTCACACCTCAAACTTCAAACGTAGCTTATCGGGACCGTGTCGGGAGCCTGCGGCAGCCATGCCCCAAAAAAGCGAACGTCTGCAGATACCTGGCAGGCAGAAGGGGCTAGCCTGGAAAGCTGTTGCTCAGCCTCATCTGCCCACGGCACTGCTCGCACAGAGGCACAGAGACTGGGGCTGCTTGCTTGTCTTCCCAACTCAAAATTCAAACGTAGCTTGTGGGGTCCGTGCCGGGAGCCTGCGGCAGCCCTGTTCCGAAAATGCGAACGTCTGCAGATAGCTGGCGGGCAGAAGGGGCTAGCCTGGAAAGCTGTTGCTCAGCCTCATCTGCCCACGGCACTGCTCGCACAGAGGCACAGAGACTGGGGCTGCTTGCTTGTCTTGCCACCTCAAACTTCAAACGTAGCTTAAGGGTACGTGCCGGGAGCCTGCATCAGCCCTGCTTCGAAAATGCCAACGTCTGCAGATAGCTGGCTGGCAGAAGGGGCTAGCCTGGAAAGATGTTGCTCAGCCTTATCTGCCCACGGCATTGCTCGCACAGAGGCACAGAGACTGGGGCTGCTTGCTTGTCTTGCCACCCCAAACTTCAAACGTAGCTTATGGGGTCTGTCACAAGAGCCTGCGACAGCCCTGCTCCGAAAATGCGAACGTCTGCAGATAGCTGGCAGGCAGAAGGGGCTAGCCTGGAAAGCTGTTGCTCAGCCTCATCTGCCCACGGCACTGCTCGCACAGATCCACAGAGACTGGGGCTGCCTGCTTGTCTTGCCACCTCAAACTTCAAACGTAGCTTATGGGGTCCGTGTCGAGAGCCTGCGGCAGCCCTGCTTCAAAAATGCAAACGTCTGCATATAGATGGCAGACAGAAGGGGCTAATCCGGAGAGCTGTTGCTTAGCCTCATCTGCCCACGGCACTGCTCGCACAGAGGCACAGAGACTGGGGTTGTCTGTTTGTCTTGCCACCTCAAACTTCAAACGTAGCTTATGGGGTCCGTGCCGGGAGCCTGCGGCAGCCATGCTCCGAAAATGCGAACGTCTGCAGATAGCTGGCAGCCAGAAGGGGCTAGCCTGGAAAGCTGTTGCTCAGCCTCATCTTCCCACGGCACTGCTCGCACAGAGGCACAGAGACTGGGGCTGCTTGCTTGTCTTCACACCTCAAACTTCAAACGTAGCTTATGGGGTCCGTGCCGAGAGCCTGCGGCAGCCCTGCTCCAAAAATGCAAACGTCTGCATATAGATGCCAGGCAGAAGGGGCTAACCTGGAGAGCTGTTGCTTAGCCTCATCTGCCCATGGCACTGCTCGCACAGAGGCACAGAGACTGGGGTTGTCTGCTTGTCTTGCCACCCCAAACTTCAAATGTAGCTTATGGGGTCCGTGTCGGGAGCCTGCGGCAGCCCTGCTCCGAAAATTCGAACATCTGCAGATACCTGGCAGGCAGAAGGGGCTAGCCTGGAAAGCTGTTGCTCAGCCTCATCTGCCCACGGCACTGCTCGCACAGCGGTACAGAGACTGGGGCTGCTTGCTTGTCTTGCCACCCCAAAATTCAAACGTAACTTATGGGGTCCGTGCCAGGAGCCTGACGCAGCCCTGCTCCGAAAATGCCAACGTCTGCAGATAGCTGGCAGGCAGAAGGGGCTAGCCTGGAAAGCTGTTGCTCAGCCTCATCTGTCCACGGCACTGCTCGCACAGAGGCACAGAGACTGGGGCTGCTTGCTTGTCTTGCCACCTCAAACTTCAAACGTAGCTTATGGGGTCCGTGCCGGGAGCCTGCGGCAGCCCTGCTCCGAAAATGCGAACGTCTGCAGATAGCTGGCAGGCAGAAGGTGCTAGCCTGGAAAGCTGTTACTCAGCCTCATCTACCCATAGCACTGCTCGCACAGAGGCACAGAGACTGGGGCTGCTTGCTTGTCTTGCCACCTCAAACTTCAAACGTAGCTTATGGGGTCCGTGCCGGGAGCCTGTGGCAGCCCTGCTCCGCACATGCGAACGTCTGCAGATAGCTGGCGGGCAGAAGGGGCTAGCCTGGAAAGCTGTTGCTCAGCCTCATCTGCCCACGGCACTGCTCGCACAGAGGCACAGAGACTGGGGCTGCTTGCTTGTCTTGCCACCTCAAACTTCAAACGTAGCTTATGGGGTCCGTGTCGGGACCCTGCGGCAGCCCTGCTCCGAAAATGCGAACGTCTGCAGATAGCCGGCAGGCAGAAGGGGCTAGCCTGGAAAGCTGTTGCTCAGCCTCATCTGCCCACGGCACTGCTCGCACAGAGGTACAGATACTCGGGCTACTTGCTTGTCTTGCCACCTCAAACTTCAAACGTAGCTTATGGGGACCATGCCGGGAGCCTGCGGCAGCCCCGCTCTGAAAATGCGAACGTCTGCAGATAGATGGCGGGCAGAAGGGGCTAGCCTGGAAAGCTGTTGCTCAGCCTCATCTGCGCACGGCACTGCTCGCACAGAGGCACAGATACTCGGGCTACTTGCTTGTCTTGCCACCTCAAACTTCAAACGTAGCTTATGGGGACCATGCCGGGAGCCTGCGGCAGCCCCGCTCTGAAAATGCGAACGTCTGCAGATAGATGGCGGGCAGAAGGGGCTAGCCTGGAAAGCTGTTGCTCAGCCTCATCTGCGCACTGCACTGCTCGCACAGAGGCACAGATACTCGGGCTACTTGCTTGTCTTGCCACCTCAAACTTCAAACGTAACTTATGGGGACCATGCCGGCAGCCTGCGGCAGCCCCGCTCTGAAAATGCGAACGTCTGCAGATAGATGGCGGGCAGAAGGTGCTAGCCTGGAAAGCTGTTGCTCAGCCTCATCTGCCCACGGCACTGCTCGCACAGAGGCACAGAGACTGGGGCTGCTTGCTTGTCTTGCCACCTCAAACTTCAAACGTAGCTTATGGGGTCCGTGCCGGGAGCCTGCGGCAGTCCTGCTTCAAAAATGCCAACGTCTGCAGATAGCTGGCAGGCAGAAGGGGCTAGCCTGGAAAGCTGTTGCTCAGCCTTATCTGCCCACGGCACTGCTCGCACAGAGGCACAGAGACTGGGGCTGCTTGCTTGTCTTGCCACCTCAAACTTCAAAGGTAGCTTATGGGGTCCGTGACAAGAGCCTGCGGCAGCCCTGCTCCGAAAATGCGAACGTCTGCAGATAGCTGGCAGGCAGAAGGGGCTAGCCTGGAAAGCTGTTGCTCAGCCTCATCTGGCCACGGCACTGCTCGCACAGAGGCACAGAGACTGGGGCTGCCTGCTTGTCTTGCCACCTCAAACTTCAAACGTAGCTTATGGGGTCCGTTCCGAGAGCCTGCGGCAGCCCTGCTCCAAAAATGCAAACGTCTGCATATAGATGGCAGGCAGAAGGGGCTAATCTGGAGAGCTGTTGCTTAGCCTCATCTGCCCACGGCACTGCTCGCACAGAGGCACAGAGACTGGGGTTGTCTGTTTGTCTTGCCACCTCAAACTTCAAACGTAGCTTATGGGGTCCGTGCCGAGAGCCTGCGGCAGCCCTGCTCCGAAAATGCGAACGTCTGCAGATAGCTGGCAGGCAGAAGGGGCTAGCCTGGAAAGCTGTTGCTCAGCCTCATCTTCCCACGGCACTGCTCGCGCAGAGGCACAGAGACTGGGGCTGCTTGCTTGTCTTCACACCTCAAACTTCAAACGTAGCTTATGGGGTCCGTGCCGAGAGCCTGCGGCAGCCCTGCTCCAAAAATGCAAACGTCTGCATATAGATGGCAGGCAGAAGTGGCTAACCTGGAGAGCTGTTGCTTAGCCTCATCTGCCCACGGCACTGCTCGCACAGAGGCACAGAGACTGGGGTTGTCTGCTTGTCTTGCCACCCCAAACTTCAAATGTAGCTTATGGGGTCCGTGCCGGGAGCCACAGGCACCCCTGCTCCGAAAATGCGAACATCTGCAGATACCTGTCAGGCAGAAGGGGCTAGCCTGGAAAGCTGTTGCTCAGCCTCATCTGCCCACGGCACTGCTCGCACAGCGGTACAGAGACTGGGGCTGCTTGCTTGTCTTGCCATCCCAAAATTCAAACGTAACTTATGGGGTCCGTGCCAGGAGCCTGACGCAGCCCTGTTCCGAAAATGCCAACGTCTGCAGATAGCTGGCAGGCAGAAGGGGCTAGCCTGGAAAGCTGTTGCTCAGCCTCATCTGCCCACGGCACTGCTCGCACAGAGGCACAGAGCCTGGGGCTGCTTGCTTGTCTTGCCACCTCAAACTTCAAACGTAGCTTATGGGGTCCGTGCCGGGAGCCTGCGGCAGCCCTGCTCCGAAAATGCGAACGTCTGCAGATAGCTGGCAGGCAGAAGGTGCTAGCCTGGAAAGCTGTTACTCAGCCTCATCTACCCATAGCACTGCTCGCACAGAGGCACAGAGACTGGGGCTGCTTGCTTGTCTTGCCACCTCAAACTTCAAACGTAGCTTATGGGGTCCGTGCCGGGAGCCTGTGGCAGCCCTGCTCCGCACATGCGAACGTCTGCAGATAGCTGGCGGGCAGAAGGGGCTAGCCTGGAAAGCTGTTGCTCAGCCTCATCTGCCCACGGCACTGCTCGCACAGAGGCACAGAGACTGGGGCTGCTTGCTTGTTTTGCCACTTCAAAATTCCAACGTAACTTATGGGGTCCGTGCCGGGAGCCACCGGCACCCCTGCTCCGAAAATGCGAACGTCTGCAGATAGCTGGCAGGCAGAAGGGGCTAGCCTGGAAAGCTGTTGCTCAGCCTCATCTGCCCACGGCACTGCTCGCACAGAGGCACAGAGACTGGGGCTGCTTGCTTGTCTTGCCACCTCAAACTTCAAACGTAGCTTATGGGGACCATGCCGGGAGCCTGCGGCAGCCCCGCTCTGAAAATGCGAACGTCTGCAGATAGCTGGCGGGCAGAAGGGGCTAGCCTGGAAAGCTGTTGCTCAGCCTCATCTGCCCACGGCACTGCTCGCACAGAGGCACAGAGACTGGGGCTGCTTGCTTGTTTTGCCACTTCAAAATACAAACGTAGCTTATGGGGTCCGTGTCGGGACCCTGCGGCAGCCCTGCTCCGAAAATGCGAACGTCTGCAGATAGCCGGCAGGCAGAAGGGGCTAGCCTGGAAAGCTGTTGCTCAGCCTCATCTGCCCACGGCACTGCTCGCACAGAGGCACAGATACTCGGGCTACTTGCTTGTCTTGCCACCTCAAACTTCAAACGTAGCTTATGGGGACCATGCCGGGAGCCTGCGGCAGCCCCGCTCTGAAAATGCGAACGTCTGCAGATAGATGGCGGGCAGAAGGGGCTAGCCTGGAAAGCTGTTGCTCAGCCTCATCTGCGCACGGCACTGCTCGCACAGAGGCACAGATACTCGGGCTACTTGCTTGTCTTGCCACCTCAAACTTCAAACGTAGCTTATGGGGACCATGCCGGGAGCCTGCGGCAGCCCCGCTCTGAAAATGCGAACGTCTGCAGATAGATGGCGGGCAGAAGGGGCTAGCCTGGAAAGCTGTTGCTCAGCCTCATCTGCGCACGGCACTGCTCGCACAGAGGCACAGATACTCGGGCTACTTGCTTGTCTTGCCACCTCAAACTTCAAACGTAGCTTATGGGGACCATGCCGGGAGCCTGCGGCAGCCCCGCTCTGAAAATGCGAACGTCTGCAGATAGATGGCGGGCAGAAGGTGCTAGCCTGGAAAGCTGTTGCTCAGCCTCATCTGCCCACGGCACTGCTCGCACAGAGGCACAGAGACTGGGGCTGCTTGCTTGTCTTGCCACCTCAAACTTCAAACGTAGCTTATGGGGTCCGTGCCGGGAGCCTGCGGCAGTCCTGCTTCAAAAATGCCAACGTCTGCAGATAGCTGGCAGGCAGAAGGGGCTAGCCTGGAAATCTGTTGCTCAGCCTTATCTGCCCACGGCACTGCTCGCACAGAGGCACAGAGACTGGGGCTGCTTGCTTGTCTTGCCACCTCAAACTTCAAAGGTAGCTTATGGGGTCCGTGACAAGAGCCTGCGGCAGCCCTGCTCCGAAAATGCGAACGTCTGCAGATAGCTGGCAGGCAGAAGGGGCTAACCTGGAGAGCTGTTGCTTAGCCTCATCTGCCCACGGCACTGCTCGCACAGAGGCACAGAGACTGGGGTTGTCTGCTTGTCTTGCCACCCCAAACTTCAAATGTAGCTTATGGGGTCCGTGCCGGGAGCCTGCGGCAGCCCTGCTCCGAAAATGCGAACATCTGCAGATACCTGTCAGGCAGAAGGGGCTAGCCTGGAAAGCTGTTGCTCAGCCTCATCTGCCCACGGCACTGCTCGCACAGCGGTACAGAGACTGGGGCTGCTTGCTTGTCTTGCCATCCCAAAATTCAAACGTAACTTATGGGGTCCGTGCCAGGAGCCTGACGCAGCCCTGTTCCGAAAATGCCAACGTCTGCAGATAGCTGGCAGGCAGAAGGGGCTAGCCTGGAAAGCTGTTGCTCAGCCTCATCTGCCCACGGCACTGCTCGCACAGAGGCACAGAGACTGGGGCTGCTTGCTTGTCTTGCCACCTCAAACTTCAAACGTAGCTTATGGGGTCCGTGCCGGGAGCCTGCGGCAGCCCTGCTCCGAAAATGCGAACGTCTGCAGATAGCTGGCAGGCAGAAGGTGCTAGCCTGGAAAGCTGTTACTCAGCCTCATCTACCCATAGCACTGCTCGCACAGAGGCACAGAGACTGGGGCTGCTTGCTTGTCTTGCCACCTCAAACTTCAAACGTAGCTTATGGGGTCCGTGCCGGGAGCCTGTGGCAGCCCTGCTCCGCACATGCGAACGTCTGCAGATAGCTGGCGGGCAGAAGGGGCTAGCCTGGAAAGCTGTTGCTCAGCCTCATCTGCCCACGGCACTGCTCGCACAGAGGCACAGAGACTGGGGCTGCTTGCTTGTTTTGCCACTTCAAAATTCCAACGTAACTTATGGGGTCCGTGCCGGGAGCCACCGGCACCCCTGCTCCGAAAATGCGAACGTCTGCAGATAGCTGGCAGGCAGAAGGGGCTAGCCTGGAAAGCTGTTGCTCAGCCTCATCTGCCCACGGCACTGCTCGCACAGAGGCACAGAGACTGGGGCTGCTTGCTTGTCTTGCCACCTCAAACTTCAAACGTAGCTTATGGGGACCATGCCGGGAGCCTGCGGCAGCCCCGCTCTGAAAATGCGAACGTCTGCAGATAGCTGGCGGGCAGAAGGGGCTAGCCTGGAAAGCTGTTGCTCAGCCTCATCTGCCCACGGCACTGCTCGCACAGAGGCACAGAGACTGGGGCTGCTTGCTTGTTTTGCCACTTCAAAATACAAACGTAGCTTATGGGGTCCGTGTCGGGACCCTGCGGCAGCCCTGCTCCGAAAATGCGAACGTCTGCAGATAGCCGGCAGGCAGAAGGGGCTAGCCTGGAAAGCTGTTGCTCAGCCTCATCTGCCCACGGCACTGCTCGCACAGAGGCACAGATACTCGGGCTACTTGCTTGTCTTGCCACCTCAAACTTCAAACGTAGCTTATGGGGACCATGCCGGGAGCCTGCGGCAGCCCCGCTCTGAAAATGCGAACGTCTGCAGATAGATGGCGGGCAGAAGGGGCTAGCCTGGAAAGCTGTTGCTCAGCCTCATCTGCGCACGGCACTGCTCGCACAGAGGCACAGATACTCGGGCTACTTGCTTGTCTTGCCACCTCAAACTTCAAACGTAGCTTATGGGGACCATGCCGGGAGCCTGCGGCAGCCCCGCTCTGAAAATGCGAACGTCTGCAGATAGATGGCGGGCAGAAGGGGCTAGCCTGGAAAGCTGTTGCTCAGCCTCATCTGCGCACGGCACTGCTCGCACAGAGGCACAGATACTCGGGCTACTTGCTTGTCTTGCCACCTCAAACTTCAAACGTAGCTTATGGGGACCATGCCGGGAGCCTGCGGCAGCCCCGCTCTGAAAATGCGAACGTCTGCAGATAGATGGCGGGCAGAAGGTGCTAGCCTGGAAAGCTGTTGCTCAGCCTCATCTGCCCACGGCACTGCTCGCACAGAGGCACAGAGACTGGGGCTGCTTGCTTGTCTTGCCACCTCAAACTTCAAACGTAGCTTATGGGGTCCGTGCCGGGAGCCTGCGGCAGTCCTGCTTCAAAAATGCCAACGTCTGCAGATAGCTGGCAGGCAGAAGGGGCTAGCCTGGAAAGCTGTTGCTCAGCCTTATCTGCCCACGGCACTGCTCGCACAGAGGCACAGAGACTGGGGCTGCTTGCTTGTCTTGCCACCTCAAACTTCAAAGGTAGCTTATGGGGTCCGTGACAAGAGCCTGCGGCAGCCCTGCTCCGAAAATGCGAACGTCTGCAGATAGCTGGCAGGCAGAAGGGGCTAGCCTGGAAAGCTGTTGCTCAGCCTCATCTGCCCACGGCACTGCTCGCACAGAGGCACAGAGACTGGGGCTGCCTGCTGGTCTTGGCACCTCAAACTTCAAACGTAGCTTATGGGGTCCGTTCCGAGAGCCTGCGGCAGCCCTGCTCCAAAAATGCAAACGTCTGCATATAGATGGCAGGCAGAAGGGGCTAATCTGGAGAGCTGTTGCTTAGCCTCATCTGCCCACGGCACTGCTCGCACAGAGGCACAGAGACTGGGGTTGTCTGTTTGTCTTGCCACCTCAAACTTCAAACGTAGCTTATGGGGTCCGTGCCGAGAGCCTGCGGCAGCCCTGCTCCGAAAATGCGAACGTCTGCAGCTAGCTGGCAGCCAGAAGGGGCTAGCCTGGAAAGCTGTTGCTCAGCCTCATCTTCCCACGGCACTGCTCGCACAGAGGCACAGAGACTGGGGCTGCTTGCTTGTCTTCACACCTCAAACTTCAAACGTAGCTTATGGGGTCCGTGCCGAGAGCCTGCGGCAGCCCTGCTCCAAAAATGCAAACGTCTGCATATAGATGGCAGGCAGAAGTGGCTAACCTGGAGAGCTGTTGCTTAGCCTCATCTGCCCACGGCACTGCTCGCACAGAGGCACAGAGACTGGGGTTGTCTGCTTGTCTTGCCACCTCAAACTTCAAATGTAGCTTATGGGGTCCGTGCCGGGAGCCTGCGGCAGCCCTGCTCCGAAAATGCGAACATCTGCAGATACCTGGCAGGCAGAAGGGGCTAGCCTGGAAAGCTGTTGCTCAGCCTCATCTGCCCACGGCACTGCTCGCACAGCGGTACAGAGACTGGGGCTGCTTGCTTGTCGTGCCGTCCCAAAATTCAAACGTAATTTATGGGGTCCGTGCCAGGAGCCTGACGCAGCCCTGTTCCGAAAATGCCAACGTCTGCAGATAGCTGGCAGGCAGAAGGGGCTAGCCTGGAAAGCTGTTGCTCAGCCTCATCTGCGCACGGCACTGCTCGCACAGAGGCACAGAGACTGGGGCTGCTTGCTTGTCTTGCCACCTCAAACTTCAAACGTAGCTTATGGGGTCCGTGCCGGGAGCCTGCGGCAGCCCTGCTCCGAAAATGCGAACGTCTGCAGATAGCTGGCAGGCAGAAGGTGCTAGCCTGGAAAGCTGTTCCTCAGCCTCATCTACCCATAGCACTGCTCGCACAGAGGCACAGAGACTGGGGCTGCTTGCTTGTCTTGCCACCTCAAACTTCAAACGTAGCTTATGGGGTCCGTGTCGGGAGCCTGTGGCAGCCCTGCTCCGCACATGCGAACGTCTGCAGATAGCTGGCGGGCAGAAGGGGTTAGCCTGGAAAGCTGTTGCTCAGCCTCATCTGCCCACGGCACTGCTCGCACAGAGGCACAGAGACTGGGGCTGCTTGCTTGTCTTGCCACCTCAAACTTCAAACGTAGCTTATGGGGACCATGCCGGGAGCCTGCGGCAGCCCCGCTCTGAAAATGCGAACGTCTGCAGATAGCTGGCGGGCAGAAGGGGCTAGCCTGGAAAGCTGTTGCTCAGCCTCATCTGCCCACGGCACTGCTCGCACAGAGGCACAGAGACTGGGGCTGCTTGCTTGTTTTGCCACTTCAAAATACAAACGTAGCTTATGGGGTCCGTGTCGGGACCCTGCGGCAGCCCTGCTCCGAAAATGCGAACGTCTGCAGATAGCCGGCAGGCAGAAGGGGCTAGCCTGGAAAGCTGTTGCTCAGCCTCATCTGCCCACGGCACTGCTCGCACAGAGGCACAGATACTCGGGCTACTTGCTTGTCTTGCCACCTCAAACTTCAAACGTAGCTTATGGGGACCATGCCGGGAGCCTGCGGCAGCCCCGCTCTGAAAATGCGAACGTCTGCAGATAGATGGCGGGCAGAAGGGGCTAGCCTGGAAAGCTGTTGCTCAGCCTCATCTGCGCACGGCACTGCTCGCACAGAGGCACAGATACTCGGGCTACTTGCTTGTCTTGCCACCTCAAACTTCAAACGTAGCTTATGGGGACCATGCCGGGAGCCTGCGGCAGCCCCGCTCTGAAAATGCGAACGTCTGCAGATAGATGGCGGGCAGAAGGGGCTAGCCTGGAAAGCTGTTGCTCAGCCTCATCTGCGCACGGCACTGCTCGCACAGAGGCACAGATACTCGGGCTACTTGCTTGTCTTGCCACCTCAAACTTCAAACGTAGCTTATGGGGACCATGCCGGGAGCCTGCGGCAGCCCCGCTCTGAAAATGCGAACGTCTGCAGATAGATGGCGGGCAGAAGGTGCTAGCCTGGAAAGCTGTTGCTCAGCCTCATCTGCCCACGGCACTGCTCGCACAGAGGCACAGAGACTGGGGCTGCTTGCTTGTCTTGCCACCTCAAACTTCAAACGTAGCTTATGGGGTCCGTGCCGGGAGCCTGCGGCAGTCCTGCTTCAAAAATGCCAACGTCTGCAGATAGCTGGCAGGCAGAAGGGGCTAGCCTGGAAAGCTGTTGCTCAGCCTTATCTGCCCACGGCACTGCTCGCACAGAGGCACAGAGACTGGGGCTGCTTGCTTGTCTTGCCACCTCAAACTTCAAAGGTAGCTTATGGGGTCCGTGACAAGAGCCTGCGGCAGCCCTGCTCCGAAAATGCGAACGTCTGCAGATAGCTGGCAGGCAGAAGGGGCTAGCCTGGAAAGCTGTTGCTCAGCCTCATCTGCCCACGGCACTGCTCGCACAGAGGCACAGAGACTGGGGCTGCCTGCTGGTCTTGGCACCTCAAACTTCAAACGTAGCTTATGGGGTCCGTTCCGAGAGCCTGCGGCAGCCCTGCTCCAAAAATGCAAACGTCTGCATATAGATGGCAGGCAGAAGGGGCTAATCTGGAGAGCTGTTGCTTAGCCTCATCTGCCCACGGCACTGCTCGCACAGAGGCACAGAGACTGGGGTTGTCTGTTTGTCTTGCCACCTCAAACTTCAAACGTAGCTTATGGGGTCCGTGCCGAGAGCCTGCGGCAGCCCTGCTCCGAAAATGCGAACGTCTGCAGCTAGCTGGCAGCCAGAAGGGGCTAGCCTGGAAAGCTGTTGCTCAGCCTCATCTTCCCACGGCACTGCTCGCACAGAGGCACAGAGACTGGGGCTGCTTGCTTGTCTTCACACCTCAAACTTCAAACGTAGCTTATGGGGTCCGTGCCGAGAGCCTGCGGCAGCCCTGCTCCAAAAATGCAAACGTCTGCATATAGATGGCAGGCAGAAGTGGCTAACCTGGAGAGCTGTTGCTTAGCCTCATCTGCCCACGGCACTGCTCGCACAGAGGCACAGAGACTGGGGTTGTCTGCTTGTCTTGCCACCTCAAACTTCAAATGTAGCTTATGGGGTCCGTGCCGGGAGCCTGCGGCAGCCCTGCTCCGAAAATGCGAACATCTGCAGATACCTGGCAGGCAGAAGGGGCTAGCCTGGAAAGCTGTTGCTCAGCCTCATCTGCCCACGGCACTGCTCGCACAGCGGTACAGAGACTGGGGCTGCTTGCTTGTCGTGCCGTCCCAAAATTCAAACGTAATTTATGGGGTCCGTGCCAGGAGCCTGACGCAGCCCTGTTCCGAAAATGCCAACGTCTGCAGATAGCTGGCAGGCAGAAGGGGCTAGCCTGGAAAGCTGTTGCTCAGCCTCATCTGCGCACGGCACTGCTCGCACAGAGGCACAGAGACTGGGGCTGCTTGCTTGTCTTGCCACCTCAAACTTCAAACGTAGCTTATGGGGTCCGTGCCGGGAGCCTGCGGCAGCCCTGCTCCGAAAATGCGAACGTCTGCAGATAGCTGGCAGGCAGAAGGTGCTAGCCTGGAAAGCTGTTCCTCAGCCTCATCTACCCATAGCACTGCTCGCACAGAGGCACAGAGACTGGGGCTGCTTGCTTGTCTTGCCACCTCAAACTTCAAACGTAGCTTATGGGGTCCGTGCCGGGAGCCTGTGGCAGCCCTGCTCCGCACATGCGAACGTCTGCAGATAGCTGGCGGGCAGAAGGGGTTAGCCTGGAAAGCTGTTGCTCAGCCTCATCTGCCCACGGCACTGCTCGCACAGAGGCACAGAGACTGGGGCTGCTTGCTTGTCTTGCCACCTCAAACTTCAAACGTAGCTTATGGGGACCATGCCGGGAGCCTGCGGCAGCCCCGCTCTGAAAATGCGAACGTCTGCAGATAGCTGGCGGGCAGAAGGGGCTAGCCTGGAAAGCTGTTGCTCAGCCTCATCTGCCCACGGCACTGCTCGCACAGAGGCACAGAGACTGGGGCTGCTTGCTTGTTTTGCCACTTCAAAATACAAACGTAGCTTATGGGGTCCGTGTCGGGACCCTGCGGCAGCCCTGCTCCGAAAATGCGAACGTCTGCAGATAGCCGGCAGGCAGAAGGGGCTAGCCTGGAAAGCTGTTGCTCAGCCTCATCTGCCCACGGCACTGCTCGCACAGAGGCACAGATACTCGGGCTACTTGCTTGTCTTGCCACCTCAAACTTCAAACGTAGCTTATGGGGACCATGCCGGGAGCCTGCGGCAGCCCCGCTCTGAAAATGCGAACGTCTGCAGATAGATGGCGGGCAGAAGGGGCTAGCCTGGAAAGCTGTTGCTCAGCCTCATCTGCGCACGGCACTGCTCGCACAGAGGCACAGATACTCGGGCTACTTGCTTGTCTTGCCACCTCAAACTTCAAACGTAGCTTATGGGGACCATGCCGGGAGCCTGCGGCAGCCCCGCTCTGAAAATGCGAACGTCTGCAGATAGATGGCGGGCAGAAGGGGCTAGCCTGGAAAGCTGTTGCTCAGCCTCATCTGCGCACGGCACTGCTCGCACAGAGGCACAGATACTCGGGCTACTTGCTTGTCTTGCCACCTCAAACTTCAAACGTAGCTTATGGGGACCATGCCGGGAGCCTGCGGCAGCCCCGCTCTGAAAATGCGAACGTCTGCAGATAGATGGCGGGCAGAAGGTGCTAGCCTGGAAAGCTGTTGCTCAGCCTCATCTGCCCACGGCACTGCTCGCACAGAGGCACAGAGACTGGGGCTGCTTGCTTGTCTTGCCACCTCAAACTTCAAACGTAGCTTATGGGGTCCGTGCCGGGAGCCTGCGGCAGTCCTGCTTCAAAAATGCCAACGTCTGCAGATAGCTGGCAGGCAGAAGGGGCTAGCCTGGAAAGCTGTTGCTCAGCCTTATCTGCCCACGGCACTGCTCGCACAGAGGCACAGAGACTGGGGCTGCTTGCTTGTCTTGCCACCTCAAACTTCAAAGGTAGCTTATGGGGTCCGTGACAAGAGCCTGCGGCAGCCCTGCTCCGAAAATGCGAACGTCTGCAGATAGCTGGCAGGCAGAAGGGGCTAGCCTGGAAAGCTGTTGCTCAGCCTCATCTGCCCACGGCACTGCTCGCACAGAGGCACAGAGACTGGGGCTGCCTGCTGGTCTTGGCACCTCAAACTTCAAACGTAGCTTATGGGGTCCGTTCCGAGAGCCTGCGGCAGCCCTGCTCCAAAAATGCAAACGTCTGCATATAGATGGCAGGCAGAAGGGGCTAATCTGGAGAGCTGTTGCTTAGCCTCATCTGCCCACGGCACTGCTCGCACAGAGGCACAGAGACTGGGGTTGTCTGTTTGTCTTGCCACCTCAAACTTCAAACGTAGCTTATGGGGTCCGTGCCGAGAGCCTGCGGCAGCCCTGCTCCGAAAATGCGAACGTCTGCAGCTAGCTGGCAGCCAGAAGGGGCTAGCCTGGAAAGCTGTTGCTCAGCCTCATCTTCCCACGGCACTGCTCGCACAGAGGCACAGAGACTGGGGCTGCTTGCTTGTCTTCACACCTCAAACTTCAAACGTAGCTTATGGGGTCCGTGCCGAGAGCCTGCGGCAGCCCTGCTCCAAAAATGCAAACGTCTGCATATAGATGGCAGGCAGAAGTGGCTAACCTGGAGAGCTGTTGCTTAGCCTCATCTGCCCACGGCACTGCTCGCACAGAGGCACAGAGACTGGGGTTGTCTGCTTGTCTTGCCACCTCAAACTTCAAATGTAGCTTATGGGGTCCGTGCCGGGAGCCTGCGGCAGCCCTGCTCCGAAAATGCGAACATCTGCAGATACCTGGCAGGCAGAAGGGGCTAGCCTGGAAAGCTGTTGCTCAGCCTCATCTGCCCACGGCACTGCTCGCACAGCGGTACAGAGACTGGGGCTGCTTGCTTGTCGTGCCGTCCCAAAATTCAAACGTAATTTATGGGGTCCGTGCCAGGAGCCTGACGCAGCCCTGTTCCGAAAATGCCAACGTCTGCAGATAGCTGGCAGGCAGAAGGGGCTAGCCTGGAAAGCTGTTGCTCAGCCTCATCTGCGCACGGCACTGCTCGCACAGAGGCACAGAGACTGGGGCTGCTTGCTTGTCTTGCCACCTCAAACTTCAAACGTAGCTTATGGGGTCCGTGCCGGGAGCCTGCGGCAGCCCTGCTCCGAAAATGCGAACGTCTGCAGATAGCTGGCAGGCAGAAGGTGCTAGCCTGGAAAGCTGTTCCTCAGCCTCATCTACCCATAGCACTGCTCGCACAGAGGCACAGAGACTGGGGCTGCTTGCTTGTCTTGCCACCTCAAACTTCAAACGTAGCTTATGGGGTCCGTGCCGGGAGCCTGTGGCAGCCCTGCTCCGCACATGCGAACGTCTGCAGATAGCTGGCGGGCAGAAGGGGTTAGCCTGGAAAGCTGTTGCTCAGCCTCATCTGCCCACGGCACTGCTCGCACAGAGGCACAGAGACTGGGGCTGCTTGCTTGTCTTGCCACCTCAAACTTCAAACGTAGCTTATGGGGACCATGCCGGGAGCCTGCGGCAGCCCCGCTCTGAAAATGCGAACGTCTGCAGATAGCTGGCGGGCAGAAGGGGCTAGCCTGGAAAGCTGTTGCTCAGCCTCATCTGCCCACGGCACTGCTCGCACAGAGGCACAGAGACTGGGGCTGCTTGCTTGTTTTGCCACTTCAAAATACAAACGTAGCTTATGGGGTCCGTGTCGGGACCCTGCGGCAGCCCTGCTCCGAAAATGCGAACGTCTGCAGATAGCCGGCAGGCAGAAGGGGCTAGCCTGGAAAGCTGTTGCTCAGCCTCATCTGCCCACGGCACTGCTCGCACAGAGGCACAGATACTCGGGCTACTTGCTTGTCTTGCCACCTCAAACTTCAAACGTAGCTTATGGGGACCATGCCGGGAGCCTGCGGCAGCCCCGCTCTGAAAATGCGAACGTCTGCAGATAGATGGCGGGCAGAAGGGGCTAGCCTGGAAAGCTGTTGCTCAGCCTCATCTGCGCACGGCACTGCTCGCACAGAGGCACAGATACTCGGGCTACTTGCTTGTCTTGCCACCTCAAACTTCAAACGTAGCTTATGGGGACCATGCCGGGAGCCTGCGGCAGCCCCGCTCTGAAAATGCGAACGTCTGCAGATAGATGGCGGGCAGAAGGGGCTAGCCTGGAAAGCTGTTGCTCAGCCTCATCTGCGCACGGCACTGCTCGCACAGAGGCACAGATACTCGGGCTACTTGCTTGTCTTGCCACCTCAAACTTCAAACGTAGCTTATGGGGACCATGCCGGGAGCCTGCGGCAGCCCCGCTCTGAAAATGCGAACGTCTGCAGATAGATGGCGGGCAGAAGGTGCTAGCCTGGAAAGCTGTTGCTCAGCCTCATCTGCCCACGGCACTGCTCGCACAGAGGCACAGAGACTGGGGCTGCTTGCTTGTCTTGCCACCTCAAACTTCAAACGTAGCTTATGGGGTCCGTGCCGGGAGCCTGCGGCAGTCCTGCTTCAAAAATGCCAACGTCTGCAGATAGCTGGCAGGCAGAAGGGGCTAGCCTGGAAAGCTGTTGCTCAGCCTTATCTGCCCACGGCACTGCTCGCACAGAGGCACAGAGACTGGGGCTGCTTGCTTGTCTTGCCACCTCAAACTTCAAAGGTAGCTTATGGGGTCCGTGACAAGAGCCTGCGGCAGCCCTGCTCCGAAAATGCGAACGTCTGCAGATAGCTGGCAGGCAGAAGGGGCTAGCCTGGAAAGCTGTTGCTCAGCCTCATCTGCCCACGGCACTGCTCGCACAGAGGCACAGAGACTGGGGCTGCCTGCTGGTCTTGGCACCTCAAACTTCAAACGTAGCTTATGGGGTCCGTTCCGAGAGCCTGCGGCAGCCCTGCTCCAAAAATGCAAACGTCTGCATATAGATGGCAGGCAGAAGGGGCTAATCTGGAGAGCTGTTGCTTAGCCTCATCTGCCCACGGCACTGCTCGCACAGAGGCACAGAGACTGGGGTTGTCTGTTTGTCTTGCCACCTCAAACTTCAAACGTAGCTTATGGGGTCCGTGCCGAGAGCCTGCGGCAGCCCTGCTCCGAAAATGCGAACGTCTGCAGCTAGCTGGCAGCCAGAAGGGGCTAGCCTGGAAAGCTGTTGCTCAGCCTCATCTTCCCACGGCACTGCTCGCACAGAGGCACAGAGACTGGGGCTGCTTGCTTGTCTTCACACCTCAAACTTCAAACGTAGCTTATGGGGTCCGTGCCGAGAGCCTGCGGCAGCCCTGCTCCAAAAATGCAAACGTCTGCATATAGATGGCAGGCAGAAGTGGCTAACCTGGAGAGCTGTTGCTTAGCCTCATCTGCCCACGGCACTGCTCGCACAGAGGCACAGAGACTGGGGTTGTCTGCTTGTCTTGCCACCTCAAACTTCAAATGTAGCTTATGGGGTCCGTGCCGGGAGCCTGCGGCAGCCCTGCTCCGAAAATGCGAACATCTGCAGATACCTGGCAGGCAGAAGGGGCTAGCCTGGAAAGCTGTTGCTCAGCCTCATCTGCCCACGGCACTGCTCGCACAGCGGTACAGAGAGTGGGGCTGCTTGCTTGTCGTGCCGTCCCAAAATTCAAACGTAATTTATGGGGTCCGTGCCAGGAGCCTGACGCAGCCCTGTTCCGAAAATGCCAACGTCTGCAGATAGCTGGCAGGCAGAAGGGGCTAGCCTGGAAAGCTGTTGCTCAGCCTCATCTGCGCACGGCACTGCTCGCACAGAGGCACAGAGACTGGGGCTGCTTGCTTGTCTTGCCACCTCAAACTTCAAACGTAGCTTATGGGGTCCGTGCCGGGAGCCTGCGGCAGCCCTGCTCCGAAAATGCGAACGTCTGCAGATAGCTGGCAGGCAGAAGGTGCTAGCCTGGAAAGCTGTTCCTCAGCCTCATCTACCCATAGCACTGCTCGCACAGAGGCACAGAGACTGGGGCTGCTTGCTTGTCTTGCCACCTCAAACTTCAAACGTAGCTTATGGGGTCCGTGCCGGGAGCCTGTGGCAGCCCTGCTCCGCACATGCGAACGTCTGCAGATAGCTGGCGGGCAGAAGGGGTTAGCCTGGAAAGCTGTTGCTCAGCCTCATCTGCCCACGGCACTGCTCGCACAGAGGCACAGAGACTGGGGCTGCTTGCTTGTTTTGCCACTTCAAAATACAAACGTAGCTTATGGGGTCCGTGCCGGGAGCCACCGGCACCCCTGCTCCGAAAATGCGAACGTCTGCAGATAGCTGGCAGGCAGAAGGGGCTAGCCTGGAAAGCTGTTGCTCAGCCTCATCTGCCCACGGCACTGCTCGCACAGAGGCACAGAGACTGGGGCTGCTTGCTTGTCTTGCCACCTCAAACTTCAAACGTAGCTTATGGGGACCATGCCGGGAGCCTGCGGCAGCCCCGCTCTGAAAATGCGAACGTCTGCAGATAGCTGGCGGGCAGAAGGGGCTAGCCTGGAAAGCTGTTGCTCAGCCTCATCTGCCCACGGCACTGCTCGCACAGAGGCACAGAGACTGGGGCTGCTTGCTTGTTTTGCCACTTCAAAATACAAACGTAGCTTATGGGGTCCGTGTCGGGAGCCTGCGGCAGCCCTGCTCCGAAAATGCGAACGTCTGCAGATAGCCGGCAGGCAGAAGGGGCTAGCCTGGAAAGCTGTTGCTCAGCCTCATCTGCCCACGGCACTGCTCACACAGAGGCACAGATACTCGGGCTACTTGCTTGTCTTGCCACCTCAAACTTCAAACGTAGCTTATGGGGACCATGCCGGGAGCCTGCGGCAGACACCGCTCTGAAAATGCGAACGTCTGCAGATAGATGGCGGGCAGAAGGGGCTAGCCTGGAAAGCTGTTGCTCAGCCTCATCTGCGCACGGCACTGCTCGCACAGAGGCACAGATACTCGGGCTACTTGCTTGTCTTGCCACCTCAAACTTCAAACGTAGCTTATGGGGACCATGCCGGGAGCCTGCGGCAGCCCCGCTCTGAAAATGCGAACGTCTGCAGATAGATGGCGGGCAGAAGGTGCTAGCCTGGAAAGCTGTTTCTCAGCCTCATCTACCCATGGAACTGCTCGCACAGAGGCACAGAGACTGGGGCTGCTTGCTTGTCTTCACACCTCAAACTTCAAACGTATCTTATGGGGTCCGTGCCGGGAGCCTGCGGCAGCCCTGCTCCGAAAATGCGAACGTCTGCAGATAGCTGGCGGGCAGAAGGGGCTAGCCTGGAAAGCTGTTGCTCAGCCTCATCTGCCCACGGCACTGCTCGCACAGAGGCACAGAGACTGGGGCTGCTTGCTTGTCTTGCCACCTCAAACTTCAAACGTAGCTTATGGGGTCCGTGCCGGGAGCCTGCGGCAGTCCTGCTTCGAAAATGCCAACGTCTGCAGATAGCTGGCAGGCAGAAGGGGCTAGCCTGGAAAGCTGTTGCTCAGCCTCATCTGCCCACGGCACTGCTCGCACAGAGGCACAGAGACTGGGGCTGCTTGCTTGTCTTGCCACCTCAAACTTCAAACGTAGCTTATGGGGTCCGTGCCGGGAGCCTGCGGCAGTCCTGCTTCGAAAATGCCAACGTCTGCAGATAGATGGCAGGCAGAAGGGGCTAGCCTGGAAAGCTGTTGCTCAGCCTTATCTGCCCACGGCACTGCTCGCACAGAGGCACAGAGACTGGGGCTGCTTGCTTGTCTTGCCACCTCAAACTTCAAAGGTAGCTTATGGGGTCCGTGACAAGAGCCTGCGGCAGCCCTGCTCCGAAAATGCGAACGTCTGCAGATAGCTGGCAGGCAGAAGGGGCTAGCCTGGAAAGCTGTTGCTCAGCCTCATCTGCCCACGGCACTGCTCGCACAGAGGCACAGAGACTGGGGCTGCCTGCTGGTCTTGGCACCTCAAACTTCAAACGTAGCTTATGGGGTCCGTTCCGAGAGCCTGCGGCAGCCCTGCTCCAAAAATGCAAACGTCTGCATATAGATGGCAGGCAGAAGGGGCTAATCTGGAGAGCTGTTGCTTAGCCTCATCTGCCCACGGCACTGCTCGCACAGAGGCACAGAGACTGGGGTTGTCTGTTTGTCTTGCCACCTCAAACTTCAAACGTAGCTTATGGGGTCCGTGCCGAGAGCCTGCGGCAGCCCTGCTCCGAAAATGCGAACGTCTGCAGCTAGCTGGCAGCCAGAAGGGGCTAGCCTGGAAAGCTGTTGCTCAGCCTCATCTTCCCACGGCACTGCTCGCACAGAGGCACAGAGACTGGGGCTGCTTGCTTGTCTTCACACCTCAAACTTCAAACGTAGCTTATGGGGTCCGTGCCGAGAGCCTGCGGCAGCCCTGCTCCAAAAATGCAAACGTCTGCATATAGATGGCAGGCAGAAGTGGCTAACCTGGAGAGCTGTTGCTTAGCCTCATCTGCCCACGGCACTGCTCGCACAGAGGCACAGAGACTGGGGTTGTCTGCTTGTCTTGCCACCTCAAACTTCAAATGTAGCTTATGGGGTCCGTGCCGGGAGCCTGCGGCAGCCCTGCTCCGAAAATGCGAACATCTGCAGATACCTGGCAGGCAGAAGGGGCTAGCCTGGAAAGCTGTTGCTCAGCCTCATCTGCCCACGGCACTGCTCGCACAGCGGTACAGAGACTGGGGCTGCTTGCTTGTCGTGCCGTCCCAAAATTCAAACGTAATTTATGGGGTCCGTGCCAGGAGCCTGACGCAGCCCTGTTCCGAAAATGCCAACGTCTGCAGATAGCTGGCAGGCAGAAGGGGCTAGCCTGGAAAGCTGTTGCTCAGCCTCATCTGCGCACGGCACTGCTCGCACAGAGGCACAGAGACTGGGGCTGCTTGCTTGTCTTGCCACCTCAAACTTCAAACGTAGCTTATGGGGTCCGTGCCGGGAGCCTGCGGCAGCCCTGCTCCGAAAATGCGAACGTCTGCAGATAGCTGGCAGGCAGAAGGTGCTAGCCTGGAAAGCTGTTCCTCAGCCTCATCTACCCATAGCACTGCTCGCACAGAGGCACAGAGACTGGGGCTGCTTGCTTGTCTTGCCACCTCAAACTTCAAACGTAGCTTATGGGGTCCGTGCCGGGAGCCTGTGGCAGCCCTGCTCCGCACATGCGAACGTCTGCAGATAGCTGGCGGGCAGAAGGGGTTAGCCTGGAAAGCTGTTGCTCAGCCTCATCTGCCCACGGCACTGCTCGCACAGAGGCACAGAGACTGGGGCTGCTTGCTTGTTTTGCCACTTCAAAATACAAACGTAGCTTATGGGGTCCGTGCCGGGAGCCACCGGCACCCCTGCTCCGAAAATGCGAACGTCTGCAGATAGCTGGCAGGCAGAAGGGGCTAGCCTGGAAAGCTGTTGCTCAGCCTCATCTGCCCACGGCACTGCTCGCACAGAGGCACAGAGACTGGGGCTGCTTGCTTGTCTTGCCACCTCAAACTTCAAACGTAGCTTATGGGGACCATGCCGGGAGCCTGCGGCAGCCCCGCTCTGAAAATGCGAACGTCTGCAGATAGCTGGCGGGCAGAAGGGGCTAGCCTGGAAAGCTGTTGCTCAGCCTCATCTGCCCACGGCACTGCTCGCACAGAGGCACAGAGACTGGGGCTGCTTGCTTGTTTTGCCACTTCAAAATACAAACGTAGCTTATGGGGTCCGTGCCGGGAGCCTGCGGCAGCCCTGCTCCGAAAATGCGAACGTCTGCAGATAGCTGGCAGGCAGAAGGGGCTAGCCTGGAAAGCTGTTGCTCAGCCTCATCTGCCCACGGCACTGCTCACACAGAGGCACAGATACTCGGGCTACTTGCTTGTCTTGCCACCTCAAACTTCAAACGTAGCTTATGGGGACCATGCCGGGAGCCTGCGGCAGCCCCGCTCTGAAAATGCGAACGTCTGCAGATAGATGGCGGGCAGAAGGGGCTAGCCTGGAAAGCTGTTGCTCAGCCTCATCTGCGCACGGCACTGCTCGCACAGAGGCACAGATACTCGGGCTACTTGCTTGTCTTGCCACCTCAAACTTCAAACGTAGCTTATGGGGACCATGCCGGGAGCCTGCGGCAGCCCCGCTCTGAAAATGCGAACGTCTGCAGATAGATGGCGGGCAGAAGGTGCTAGCCTGGAAAGCTGTTTCTCAGCCTCATCTACCCATGGAACTGCTCGCACAGAGGCACAGAGACTGGGGCTGCTTGCTTGTCTTCACACCTCAAACTTCAAACGTAGATTATGGGGTCCGTGCCGGGAGCCTGCGGCAGCCCTGCTCCGAAAATGCGAACGTCTGCAGATAGCTGGCGGGCAGAAGGGGCTAGCCTGGAAAGCTGTTGCTCAGCCTCATCTGCCCACGGCACTGCTCGCACAGAGGCACAGAGACTGGGGCTGCTTGCTTGTCTTGCCACCTCAAACTTCAAACGTAGCTTATGGGGTCCGTGCCGGGAGCCTGCGGCAGTCCTGCTTCGAAAATGCCAACGTCTGCAGATAGCTGGCAGGCAGAAGGGGCTAGCCTGGAAAGCTGTTGCTCAGCCTCATCTGCCCACGGCACTGCTCGCACAGAGGCACAGAGACTGGGGCTACTTGCTTGTCTTGCCACCTCAAACTTCAAACGTAGCTTATGGGGTCCGTGCCGAGAGCCTGCGGCAGCCCTGTTCCGAAAATGCGAACGCCTGCAGATAGCTGGCAGGCAGAAGGGGCTAGCCTGGAAAGCTGTTGCTTAGCCTCATCTGCCCACGGCACTGCTCGCACAGAGGCACAGAGACTGGGGCTGCTTGCTTGTCTTGCCACCTCAAACTTCAAACGTAGCTTATGGGGTCCGTGCCGGGAGCCTGCGGCAGTCCTGCTTCGAAAATGCCAACGTCTGCAGATAGATGGCAGGCAGAAGGGGCTAGCCTGGAAAGCTGTTGCTCAGCCTTATCTGCCCACGGCACTGCTCGCACAGAGGCACAGAGACTGGGGCTGCTTGCTTGTCTTGCCACCTCAAACTTCAAAGGTAGCTTATGGGGTCCGTGACAAGAGCCTGCAGCAGCCCTGCTCCGAAAATGCGAACGTCTGCAGATAGCTGGCGGGCAGAAGGGGCTAGCCTGGAAAGCTGTTGCTCAGCCTCATCTGCCCACGGCACTGCTCGCACAGAGGCACAGAGACTGGGGCTGCTTGCTTGTCTTGCCACCTCAAACTTCAAACGTAGCTTATGGGGTCCGTGCCGGGAGACACCGGCACCCCTGCTCCGAAAATGCGAACGTCTGCAGATAGCTGGCAGGCAGAAAGGGCTAGCCTGGAAAGCTGTTGCTCAGCCTCATCTGCCCACGGCACTGCTCGCACAGAGGCACAGAGACTGGGGCTGCTTGCTTGTCTTGCCACCCCAAAATTCCAACGTAACTTATGGGGTCCGTGCCAGGAGCCTGAGGCAGCCCTGCTCCGAAAATGCCAACGTCTGCAGATAGCTGGCAGGCAGAAGGGGCTAGCCTGGAAAGCTGTTGCTCAGCCTCATCTGACCACAGCATTGCTCGCACAGAGGCACAGAGACTGGGGCTACTTGCTTGTCTTGCCACCTCAAACTTCAAACGTAGCTTATGGGAACCATGCCGGGAGCCTGCGGCAGCCCTGCTCTGAAAATGCGAACGTCTGCAGATACATGGCGGGCAGAAGGTGCTAGCCTGGAAAGCTGTTACTCATCCTCATCTACCCATGGCACTGCTCGCACAGAGGCACAGAGACTGGGGCTGCTTGCTTGTCTTGCCACCTCAAACTTCAAACGTAGCTTATGGGGTCCGTGCCGGGAGCCTGCGGCAGCCCTGCTCCGCACATGCGAACGTCTGCAGATAGCTGGCAGGCAGAAGGGACTAGCCTGGAAAGCTGTTGCTCAGCCTCATCTGCCCACGGCACTGCTCGCACAGAGGCACAGAGACTGGGGTTGTCTGCTTGTCTTGCCACCTCAAACTTCAAACGTATTTATGGGGTCCGTGCGGAGAAACTGCAGCAGCCCTGCTCCGAAAATGCGAACGTCTGCAGATAGCTGGCAGGCAGAAGGGGCTAGCCTGGAAAGCTGTTGCTCAGCCTCATCTGCCCACGGCACTGCTCGCACAGAGGCACAGAGACTGGGGCTGCTTGCTTGTCTTGCCACCTCTAACTTCAAACGTAGCTTGTGGGGTCCGTGCCGGGAGCCTGCGGCAGCCCTGTTCCGAAAATGCGAACGTCTGCAGATAGCTGGCGGGCAGAAGGGGCTAGCCTGGAAAGCTGTTGCTCAGCCTCATCTGCCCACGGCACTGCTCGCACAGAGGCACAGAGACTGGGGCTGCTTGCTTGTCTTGCCACCTCAAACTTCAAACGTAACTTATGGGGTCCGTGCTGGGAGCCTGCGGCAGTCCTGCTTCGAAAATGCAAACGTCTGCAGATAGCTGGCTGGCAGAAGGGGCTAGCCTGGAAAGATGTTGCTCAGCCTTATCTGCCCACGGCACTGCTCGCACAGAGGCACAGAGACTGGGGCTGCTTGCTTGTCTTGCCACCCCAAACTTCAAACGTAGCTTATGGGGTCCGTGACAAGAGCCTGCGGCAGCCCTGCTCCGAAAATGCGAACGTCTGCAGATAGCTGGCAGGCAGAAGGGGCTAGCCTGGAAAGCTGTTGCTCAGCCTCATCTGCCCACGGCACTGCTCGCACAGATCCACAGAGACTGGGGCTGCCTGCTTGTCTTGCCACCTCAAACTTCAAACGTAGCTTATGGGGACCATGCCGGGATCCTGCGGCAGCCCTGCTCCAAAAATGCAAACGTCTGCATATAGATGGCAGGCAGAAGGGGCTAATCTGGAGAGCTGTTGCTTAGCCTCATCTGCCCACGGCACTGCTCACACAGAGGCACAGAGACTGGGGTTGTCTGTTTGTCTTGCCACCTCAAACTTCAAACGTAGCTTATGGGGTCCGTGCCGAGAGCCTGCGGCAGCCCTGCTCCGAAAATGCGAACGTCTGCAGCTAGCTGGCAGGCAGAAGGGGCTAGCCTGGAAAGCTGTTGCTCAGCCTCATCTTCCCACGGCACTGCTCGCACAGAGGCACAGAGACTGGGGCTGCTTGCTTGTCTTCACACATTAAACTTCAAACGTAGCTTATGGGGTCCGTGTCGGGAGCCTGCGGCAGCCATGCTCCAAAAATGCGAACGTCTGCAGATAGCTGGCAGGCAGAAGGGGCTAGCCTGGAAAGCTGTTGCTCAGCCTCATCTGCCCACGGCACTGCTCGCACAGAGGCACAGAGACTGGGGCTGCTTGCTTGTCTTGCCACCTCAAACTTCAAATGTATATTATGGGGTCCGTGCCGGGAGCCTGCGGCTGCCCTGCTCCGAAAATGCGAACGTCTGCAGATAGCTGGCAGGCAGAAGGGGCTAGCCTGGAAAGCTGTTGCTCAGCCTCATCTGCCCACGGCACTGCTCGCACAGAGGCACAGAGACTGGGGCTGCTTGCTTGTCTTGCCACCCCAAAATTCCAACGTAACTTATGGGGTCCGTGCCAGGAGCCTGACGCAGCCCTGCTCCGAAAATGCGAACGTCTGCAGATAGCTGGCAGGCAGAAGGGGCTAGCCTGGAAAGCTGTTGCTCAGCCTCATCTGCCCACGGCACTGCTCGCACAGAGGCACAGAGACTGGGGCTGCTTGCTTGTCTTGCCACCTCAAACTTCAAACGTAGCTTATGGGGTCCGTGTCGGGAGCCTGCGGCAGCCCTGCTCCGAAAATGCGAACGTCTGCAGATAGCTGGCAGGCAGAAGGGGCTAGCCTGGAAAGCTGTTACTCAGCCTCATCTACCCATGGCACTGCTCGCACAGAGGCACAGAGACTGGGGCTGCTTGCTTGTCTTGCCACCTCAAACTTCAAACGTAGCTTATGGGGTCCGTGCCGGGAGCCTGCGGCAGCCCTGCTCCGAACATGCGAACGTCTGCAGATAGCTGGCGGGCAGAAGGGGCTAGCCTGGAAAGCTGTTGCTCAGCCTCATCTGCCCACGGCACTGCTCGCACAGAGGCACAGAGACTGGGGCTGCTTGCTTCTCTTGCCACTTCAAAATACAAACGTAGCTTATGGGGTCCGTGCCGGGAGCCTGCGGCAGTCCTGCTCCGAAAATGCGAACGTCTGCAGATAGCTGGCAGGCAGAAGGGGCTAGCCTGGAAAGCTGTTGCTCAGCCTCATCTGCCCACGGCACTGCTCGCACAGAGGCACAGAGACTGGGGCTGCTTGCTTGTCTTGCCACCTCAAACTTCAAACGTAGCTTATGGGGTCCGTGTCGGGACACTGCGGCAGCCCTGCTCCGAAAATGCGAACGTCTGCAGATAGGTGGCAGGCAGAAGGGGCTAGCCTGGAAAGCTGTTGCTCAGCCTCATCTGCCCACGGCACTGCTCGCACTGAGGCACAGAGACTGGGGCTGCTTGCTTGTCTTCACACCTCAAACTTCAAACGTAGCTTATCGGGGCCGTGTCGGGAGCCTGCGGCAGCCATGCCCCAAAAAAGCGAACGTCTGCAGATAGCTGGCAGGCAGAAGGGGCTAGCCTGGAAAGCTGTTGCTCAGCCTCATCTGCCCACGGCACTGCTCGCACAGAGGCACAGAGACTGGGGCTGCTTGCTTGTCTTCCCAACTCAAAATTCAAACGTAGCTTGTGGGGTCCGTGCCGGGATCCTGCGGCAGCCCTGCTCCGAAAATGCGAACGTCTGCAGATAGCTGGCGGGCAGAAGGGGCTAGCCTGGAAAGCTGTTGCTCAGCCTCATCTGCCCACGGCACTGCTCGCACAGAGGCACAGAGACTGGGGCTGCTTGCTTGTCTTGCCACCTCAAACTTCAAACATAGCTTATGGGGTCCGTGACAAGAGCCTGCGGCAGCCCTGCTCCGAAAATGCGAACGTCTGCAGATAGCTGGCAGGCAGAAGGGGCTAGCATGGAAAGCTGTTGCTCAGCCTCATCTGCCCACGGCACTGCTCGCACAGAGGCACAGAGACTGGGGCTGCCTGCTTGTCTTGCCACCTCAAACTTCAAACGTAGCTTATGGGGTCCGTGTCGGGACCCTGCGGCAGCCCTGCTCCGAAAATGCGAACGTCTGCAGATAGCTGGCAGGCAGAAGGGGCTAGCCTGGAAAGCTGTTGCTCAGCCTCATCTGCCCACGGCACTGCTCGCACAGAGGCACATATACTCGGGCTACTTGCTTGTCTTGCCACCTCAAACTTCAAACGTAGCTTATGGGGACCATGCCGGGAGCCTGCGGCAGCCCTGCTCTGAAAATGCGAACGTCTGCAGATAGATGGTGGGCAGAAGGTGCTAGCCTGGAAACCTGTTACTCAGCCTCATCTATCCACGGCACTGCTCGCACAGAGGCACAGAGACTGGGGCTGCTTGCTGGTCTTGCCACCTCAAACTTCAAACGTAGCTTATGGGGTCCGTGCCGAGAGCCTGCGGCAGCCCTGCTCCGAAAATGCGAACGTCTGCAGATAGCTGGCAGGCAGAAGGGGCTAGCCTGGAAAGCTGTTGCTCAGCCTCATCTGCCCACGGCACTGCTCGCACAGAGGCACAGAGACTGGGGTTGCTTGCTTGTCTTGCCACCTCAAACTTCAAACGTAGCTTATGGGGTACGTGCCGGGAGCCACCGGCACCCCTGCTCCGAAAATGCGAACGTCTGCAGATAGCTGGCAGGCAGAAGGGGCTAGCCTGGAAAGCTGTTGCTCAGCCTCATCTGCCCACGGCACTGCTCGCACAGAGGCACAGAGACTGGGGCTGCTTGCTTGTCTTGCCACCTCAAACTTCAAACGTAGCTTATGGGGACCATGCCGGTAGCCTGCGGCAGCCCTGCTCCGAAAATGCGAACGTCTGCAGATAGCTGGCAGGCAGAAGGGGCTAGCCTGGAAAGCTGTTGCTCAGCCTCATCTGCGCACGGCACTGCTCGCACAGAGGCACAGAGACTGGGGCTACTTGCTTGTCTTGCCACCTCAAACTTCAAACGTAGCTTATGGGGTCTGTGTCCAGAGCCTGCGGCAGCCCTGCTCCGAAAATGCGAACGTCTGCAGATAGCTGGCAGGCAGAAGGGGCTAGCCTGGAAAGCTGATGCTCAGCCTCATCTGCGCACGGCACTGCTCGCACAGAGGCACAGAGACTGGGGCTGCTTGCTTGTCTTGCCACCTCAAACTTCAAACGTGTCTTATGGGGACCATGCCGGGAGCCTGCGGCAGCCCTGCTCTGAAAATGCGAACGTCTGCAGATAGATGGCGGGCAGAAGGTGCTAGCCTGGAAACCTGTTACTCAGCCTCATCTATCCACGGCACTGCTCGCACAGAGGCACAGAGACTGGGGTTGTCTACTTGTCTTGCCACCTCAAACTTCAAACGTTGCTTATGGGGTCCGTGCCGAGAGCCTGCGGCAGCCCTGCTCCCAAAATGCGAACGTCTGCAGATAGCTGGCAGGCAGAAGGGGCTAGCCTGGAAAGCTGTTGCTCAGCCTCATCTGCCCACGGCACTGCTCGCACAGAGGCACAGAGACTGGGGCTGCTTGCTTGTCTTGCCACTTCAAACTTCAAACGTAGCTTATGGGGTCCGTGCCGGGAGCCACCGGCACCCCTGCTCCGAAAATGCGAACGTCTGCAGATAGCTGGCAGGCAGAAGGGGCTAGCTTGGAAAGCTGTTGCTCAGCGTCATCTTCCCACAGCACTGCTCGCACAGAGGCACAGAGACTGGGGCTGCTTGCTTGTCTTGCCACCCCAAACTTCAAACGTAGCTTATGGGGTCCGTGCCGGGAGCCTGCGGCAGCCCTGCTCCGAAAATGCGAACGTCTGCAGATAGCTGGCAGGCAGAAGGGGCTAGCCTGGAAAGCTGTTGCTCAGCCTCATCTGCCCACGGCACTGCTCGCACAGAGGCACAGAGACAGGGGCTGCTTGCTTGTCTTGCCACCTCAAACTTCAAACGTATCTTATGGGGTCCGTGCCAAGAGCCTGCGGCAGCCCTGCTCCGAAAATGCCAACGTCTGCAGATAGCTGGCAGGCAGAAGGGGCTAGCCTGGAAAGCTGTTGCTCAGCCTCATCTGCCCACGGCACTGCTCGCACAGAGGCACAGAGACTGGGGCTGCTTGCTTGTCTTGCCACCTCAAACTTCAAACGTAGCTTATGGGGACCATGCCGGTAGCCTGCGGCAGCCCTGCTCCGAAAATGCGAACGTCTGCAGATAGCTGGCAGGCAGAAGGGGCTAGCCTGGAAAGCTGTTGCTCAGCCTCATCTGCCCACGGCACTGCTCGCACAGAGGCACAGAGACTGGGGCTGCTTGCTTGTCTTGCCACCTCAAACTTCAAACGTAGCTTATGGGGTCTGTGTCCAGAGCCTGCGGCAGCCCTGCTCCGAAAATGCGAACGTCTGCAGATAGCCGGCAGGCAGAAGGGGCTAGCCTGGAAAGCTGATGCTCAGCCTCATCTGCGCACGGCACTGCTCGCACAGAGGCACAGAGACTGGGGCTGCTTGCTTGTCTTGCCACCTCAAACTTCAAACGTGTCTTATGGGGACCATGACGGGAGCCTGCGGCAGCCCTGCTCTGAAAATGCGAACGTCTGCAGATAGATGGCGGGCAGAAGGTGCTAGCCTGGGAACCTGTTACTCAGCCTCATCTATCCACGGCACTGCTCGCACAGAGGCACAGAGACTGGGGCTGCTTGCTGGTCTTGCCACCTCAAACTTCAAACGTAGCTTATGGGGTCCGTGCCGAGAGCCTGCGGCAGCCCTGCTCCGAAAATGCGAACGTCTGCAGATAGCTGGCAGGCAGAAGGGGCTAGCCTGGAAAGCTGTTGCTCAGCCTCATCTGCCCACGGCACTGCTCGCACAGAGGCACAGAGACTGGGGCTGCTTGCTTGTCTTGCCACCTCAAACTTCAAACGTAGCTTATGGGGTACGTGCCGGGAGCCACCGGCACCCCTGCTCCGAAAATGCGAACGTCTGCAGATAGCTGGCAGGCAGAAGGGGCTAGCCTGGAAAGCTGTTGCTCAGCCTCATCTGCCCACGGCACTGCTCGCACAGAGGCACAGAGACTGGGGCTGCTTGCTTGTCTTGCCACCTCAAACTTCAAACGTAGCTTATGGGGACCATGCCGGTAGCCTGCGGCAGCCCTGCTCCGAAAATGCGAACGTCTGCAGATAGCTGGCAGGCAGAAGGGGCTAGCCTGGAAAGCTGTTGCTCAGCCTCATCTGCGCACGGCACTGCTCGCACAGAGGCACAGAGACTGGGGCTACTTGCTTGTCTTGCCACCTCAAACTTCAAACGTAGCTTATGGGGTCTGTGTCCAGAGCCTGCGGCAGCCCTGCTCCGAAAATGCGAACGTCTGCAGATAGCCGGCAGGCAGAAGGGGCTAGCCTGGAAAGCTGATGCTCAGCCTCATCTGCGCACGGCACTGCTCACACAGAGGCACAGAGACTGGGGCTGCTTGCTTGTCTTGCCACCTCAAACTTCAAACGTGTCTTATGGGGACCATGCCGGGAGCCTGCGGCAGCCCTGCTCTGAAAATGCGAACGTCTGCAGATAGATGGCGGGCAGAAGGTGCTAGCCTGGAAACCTGTTACTCAGCCTCATCTATCCACGGCACTGCTCGCACAGAGGCACAGAGACTGGGGTTGTCTACTTGTCTTGCCACCTCAAACTTCAAACGTTGCTTATGGGGTCCGTGCCGAGAGCCTGCGGCAGCCCTGCTCCCAAAATGCGAACGTCTGCAGATAGCTGGCAGGCAGAAGGGGCTAGCCTGGAAAGCTGTTGCTCAGCCTCATCTGCCCACGGCACTGCTCGCACAGAGGCACAGAGACTGGGGCTGCTTGCTTGTCTTGCCACTTCAAACTTCAAACGTAGCTTATGGGGTCCGTGCCGGGAGCCACCGGCACCCCTGCTCCGAAAATGCGAACGTCTGCAGATAGCTGGCAGGCAGAAGGGGCTAGCTTGGAAAGCTGTTGCTCAGCGTCATCTTCCCACAGCACTGCTCGCACAGAGGCACAGAGACTGGGGCTGCTTGCTTGTCTTGCCACCCCAAACTTCAAACGTAGCTTATGGGGTCCGTGCCGGGAGCCTGCGGCAGCCCTGCTCCGAAAATGCGAACGTCTGCAGATAGCTGGCAGGCAGAAGGGGCTAGCCTGGAAAGCTGTTGCTCAGCCTCATCTGCCCACGGCACTGCTCGCACAGAGGCACAGAGACAGGGGCTGCTTGCTTGTCTTGCCACCTCAAACTTCAAACGTATCTTATGGGGTCCGTGCCAAGAGCCTGCGGCAGCCCTGCTCCGAAAATGCCAACGTCTGCAGATAGCTGGCAGGCAGAAGGGGCTAGCCTGGAAAGCTGTTGCTCAGCCTCATCTGCCCACGGCACTGCTCGCACAGAGGCACAGAGACTGGGGCTGCTTGCTTGTCTTGCCACCTCAAACTTCAAACGTAGCTTATGGGGACCATGCCGGTAGCCTGCGGCAGCCCTGCTCCGAAAATGCGAACGTCTGCAGATAGCTGGCAGGCAGAAGGGGCTAGCCTGGAAAGCTGTTGCTCAGCCTCATCTGCCCACGGCACTGCTCGCACAGAGGCACAGAGACTGGGGCTGCTTGCTTGTCTTGCCACCTCAAACTTCAAACGTAGCTTATGGGGTCTGTGTCCAGAGCCTGCGGCAGCCCTGCTCCGAAAATGCGAACGTCTGCAGATAGCCGGCAGGCAGAAGGGGCTAGCCTGGAAAGCTGATGCTCAGCCTCATCTGCGCACGGCACTGCTCGCACAGAGGCACAGAGACTGGGGCTGCTTGCTTGTCTTGCCACCTCAAACTTCAAACGTGTCTTATGGGGACCATGACGGGAGCCTGCGGCAGCCCTGCTCTGAAAATGCGAACGTCTGCAGATAGATGGCGGGCAGAAGGTGCTAGCCTGGGAACCTGTTACTCAGCCTCATCTATCCACGGCACTGCTCGCACAGAGGCACAGAGACTGGGGTTGTCTACTTGTCTTGCCACCTCAAACTTCAAACGTAGCTTATGGGGTCCGTGCCGAGAGCCTGCGGCAGCCCTGCTCCCAAAATGCGAACGTCTGCAGATAGCTGGCAGGCAGAAGGGGCTAGCCTGGAAAGCTGTTGCTCAGCCTCATCTGCCCACGGCACTGCTCGCACAGAGGCACAGAGACTGGGGCTGCTTGCTTGTCTTGCCACTTCAAACTTCAAACGTAGCTTATGGGGTCCGTGCCGGGAGCCACCGGCACCCCTGCTCCGAAAATGCGAACGTCTGCAGATAGCTGGCAGGCAGAAGGGGCTAGCTTGGAAAGCTGTTGCTCAGCGTCATCTTCCCACAGCACTGCTCGCACAGAGGCACAGAGACTGGGTCTGCTTGCTTGTCTTGCCACCCCAAACTTCAAACGTAGCTTATGGGGTCCGTGCCAAGAGCCTGCGGCAGCCCTGCTCCGAAAATGCGAACGTCTGCAGATAGCTGGCAGGCAGAAGGGGCTAGCGTGGAAAGCTGTTGCTCAGCCTCATCTGCCCACGGCACTGCTCGCACAGAGGCACAGAGACTGGGGCTGCTTGCTTGTCTTGCCACCTCAAACTTCAAACGTAGCTTATGGGGTCCGTGCCGAGAGCCTGCGGCAGCCCTGCTCCAAAAGTGCAAACGTCTGCATATAGATGGCAGGCAGAACGGGCTAACCTGGAGAGCTGTTGCTTAGCCTCATCTGCCCACGGCACTGCTCGCACAGAGGCACAGAGACTGGGGTTGTCTGCTTGTCTTGCCACCTCAAACTTCAAACGTAGCTTATGGGGTCCGTGCCGAGAGCCTGTGGCAGCCCTGCTCCGAAAATGCCAACGTCTGCAGATAGGTGGCAGGCAGAAGGGGCTAGCCTGGAAAGCTGTTGCTCAGCCTCATCTGCCCACGGCACTGCTCGCACAGAGGCACAGAGACTGGGGCTGCTTGCTGGTCTTGCCACCTCAAACTTCAAACGTAGCTTATGGGTTCTGTGCCGGGAGTCTCCGGCAGCCCTACTCCGAAAATGCCAACGTCTGCAGATAGCTGGCTGGCAGAAGGGGCTAGCCTGGAAAGCTGTTGCTCAGCCTCATCTGCCCACGGCACTGCTCGCACAGAGGCACAGAGACTGGGGCTGCTTGCTTGTCTTGCCACCTCAAACTTCAAACGTAGCTTATGGGGTCCGTGTCGGGACCCTGCGGCAGCCCTGCTCCGAAAATGCGAACGTCTGCAGATAGCCGCCAGGCAGAAGGGGCTAGCCTGGAAAGCTGTTGCTCAGCCTCATCTGCGCACGGCACTGCTCGCACAGAGGCACAGATACTCGGGCTACTTGCTTGTCTTGCTACCTCAAACTTCAAACGTAGCTTATGGGGACCATGCCGGGAGCCTGCGGCAGCCCTGCTCTGAAAATGCGAACGTCTGCAGATAGATGGCGGGCAGAAGGTGCTAGCCTGGAAACCTGTTACTCAGCCTCATCTATCAACGGCACTGCTCGCACAGAGGCACAGAGACTGGGGTTGTCTACTTGTCTTGCCACCTCAAACTTCAAACGTAACTTATGGGGTCCGTGCCGAGAGCCTGCGGCAGCCCTGCTCTGAAAATGCGAACGTCTGCAGATAGCTGGCAGGCAGAAGGGGCTAGCCTGGAAAGCTGTTGCTCAGCCTCATCTGCCCACGGCACTGCTCACACAGAGGCACAGAGACTGGGGCTGCTTGCTTGTCTTGCCACCTCAAACTTCAAACGTAGCTTATGGGGTCCGTGACGGGAGCCACCGGCACCCCTGCTCCGAAAATGCGAACGTCTGCAGATAGCTAGCAGGCAGAAGGGGCTAGCCTGGAAAGCTGTTGCTCAGCCTCATCTGCCCACGGCACTGCTCGCTCAGAGGCACAGAGACTGGGGCTACTTGCTTGTCTTGCCACCTCAAACTTCAAACGTAGCTTATGGGGACCATGCCGGGAGCCTGCGGCAGCCCTGCTCCGAAAATGCGAACGTCTGCAGATAGCTGGCAGGCAGAAGGGGCTAGCCTGGAAAGCTGTTGCTCAGCATCATCTGCCCACAGCACTGCTCGCACAGAGGCACAGAGACTGGGTCTGCTTGCTTGTCTTGCCACCCCAAACTTCAGACGTAGCTTGTGGGGTCCGTGCCGGGAGCCTGCGGCAGCCCTGCTCCGAAAATGCGAACGTCTGCAGATAGCTGGCAGGCAGAAGGTGCTAGCCTGGAAAGCTGTTGCTCAGCCTCATCTGCGCACGGCACTGCTCGCACAGAGGCACAGATACTCGGTCTACTTGCTTGTCTTGCCACCTCAAACTTCAAACGTAGCTTATGGGGACCATGCCGGGAGCCTGCGGCAGCCCTGCTCTGAAAATGCGAACGTCTGCAGATAGATGGCGGGCAGAAGGTGCTAGCCTGGAAACCTGTTACTCAGCCTCATCTATCAACGGCACTGCTCGCACAGAGGCACAGAGACTGGGGTTGTCTACTTGTCTTGCCACCTCAAACTTCAAACGTAGCTTATGGGGTCCGTGCCGAGAGCCTGCGGCAGCCCTGCTCTGAAAATGCGAACGTCTGCAGATAGCTGGCAGGCAGAAGGGGCTAGCCTGGAAAGCTGTTGCTCAGCCTCATCTGCCCACGGCACTGCTCACACAGAGGCACAGAGACTGGGGCTGCTTGCTTGTCTTGCCACCTCAAACTTCAAACGTAGCTTATGGGGTCCGTGACGGGAGCCACCGGCACCCCTGCTCCGAAAATGCGAACGTCTGCAGATAGCTAGCAGGCAGAAGGGGCTAGCCTGGAAAGCTGTTGCTCAGCCTCATCTGCCCACGGCACTGCTCGCTCAGAGGCACAGAGACTGGGGCTACTTGCTTGTCTTGCCACCTCAAACTTCAAACGTAGCTTATGGGGACCATGCCGGGAGCCTGCGGCAGCCCTGCTCTGAAAATGCGAACGTCTGCAGATAGCTGGCAGGCAGAAGGGGCTAGCCTGGAAAGCTGTTGCTCAGCATCATCTGCCCACAGCACTGCTCGCACAGAGGCACAGAGACTGGGTCTGCTTGCTTGTCTTGCCACCCCAAACTTCAGACGTAGCTTGTGGGGTCCGTGCCGGGAGCCTGCGGCAGCCCTGCTCCGAAAATGCGAACGTCTGCAGATAGCTGGCAGGCAGAAGGTGCTAGCCTGGAAAGCTGTTGCTCAGCCTCATCTGCGCACGGCACTGCTCGCACAGAGGCACAGATACTCGGGCTACTTGCTTGTCTTGCCACCTCAAACTTCAAACGTAGCTCTTGGGGACCATGCCGGGAGCCTGCGGCAGCCCTGCTCTGAAAATGCGAACGTCTGCAGATAGAGGGCGGGCAGAAGGTGCTAGCCTGGAAACCTGTTACTCAGCCTCATCTATCCACGGCACTGCTCGCACAGAGGCACAGAGACTGGGGTTGTCTACTTGTCTTGCCACCTCAAACTTCAAACGTAGCTTATGGGGTCCGTGCCGAGAGCCTGCGGCAGCCATGCTCCGAAAATGCGAACGTCTGCAGATAGCTGGCAGGCAGAAGGGGCTAGCCTGGAAAGCTGTTGCTCAGCCTCATCTGCCCACGGCACTGCTCGCACAGAGGCACAGAGACTGGGGCTGCTTGCTTGTCTTGCCACTTCAAACTTCAAACGTAGCTTATGGGGTCCGTGCCGGGAGCCTGCGGCAGCCCTGCTCCGAAAATGCGAACGTCTGCAGATAGCTGGCAGGCAGAAGGGGCTAGCCTGGAAAGCTGTTGCTCAGCGTCATCTGCCCACGGCACTGCTCGCACAGAGGCACAGAGCCTGGGGTTGTCTGTTTGTCTTGCCACCTCAAACTTCAAACGTAGCTTATGGGGACCATGCCGGGAGCCTGCGGCAGCCCTGCTCCGAAAATGCGAACGTCTGCAGATAGCTGGCAGGCAGAAGGGGCTAGGCTGGAAAGCTGTTGCTCAGCCTCATCTGCCCACAGCACTGCTCGCACAGAGGCACAGAGACTGGGTCTGCTTGCTTGTCTTGCCACCCCAAACTTCAGACGTAGCTTATGGGGTCCGTGCCGGGAGCCTGCGGCAGCCCTGCTCCGAAAATGCCAACGTCTGCAGATAGCTGGCAGGCAGAAGGGGCTAGCCTGGAAAGCTGTTGCTCAGCCTCATCTGCCCACGGCACTGCTCGCACAGAGGCACAGAGACTGGGGCTGCTTGCTTGTCTTGCCACCTCAAACTTCAAACGTAGCTTATGGGGTCCGTGCCGAGAGCCTGCATCAGCCCTGCTCCAAAAATGCAAACGTCTGCATATAGATGGCAGGCAGAAGGGGCTAACCTGGAGAGCTGTTGCTTAGCCTCATCTGCCCACGGCACTGCTCGCACAGAGGCACAGAGACTGGGGTTGTCTGCTTGTCTTGCCACCTCAAACTTCAAACGTAGCTTATGGGGTCCGTGCCGAGACCCTGCGGCAGCCCTGCTCCGAAAATGCGAACGCCTGCAGATAGCTGGCAGGCAGAAGGGGCTAACCTGGAGAGCCTTTGCTCAGCCTCATCTGCCCACGGCACTGCTCGCACAGAGGCACAGAGACTGGGGCTGCTTGCTTGTCTTGCCACCTCAAACTTCAAACGTATCTTATGGGGTCCGTGTCGGGAGCCTGCGGCAGCCATGCCCCAAAAAACCGCACGTCTGCAGATAGCTGGCAGGCAGAAGGGGCTAGCCTGGAAAGCTGTTGCTCAGCCTCATCTGCCCACGGCACTGCTCGCACAGAGGCACAGAGAGTGGGGCTGCTTGCTTGTCTTGCCACCTCAAACTTCAAACGTAGCTTATGGGGTCTGTGCCGGGAGCCTGCGGCAGTCCTGCTTCGAAAATGCAAACGTCTGCAGATAGCTGGCAGGCAGAAGGGGCTAGCCTGGAAAGCTGTTGCTCAGCCTTATCTGCCCACGGCACTGCTCGCACAGATCCACAGAGACTGGGGCTGCCTGCTTGTCTTGCCACCTCAAACTTCAAACGTAGCTTATGGGGTCCGTGCCGAGAGCCTGCGGCAGCCCTGCTCCAAAAATGCAAACGTCTGCATATAGATGGCAGGCAGAAGGGGCTAATCTGGAGAGCTGTTGCTTAGCCTCATCTGCCCACGGCACTGCTCACACAGAGGCACAGAGACTGGGGTTGTCTGTTTGTCTTGCCACCTCAAACTTCAAACGTAGCTTATGGGGTCCGTGCCGAGAGCCTGCGGCAGCCCTGCTCCGAAAATGCGAACGTCTGCAGCTAGCTGGCAGCCAGAAGGGGCTAGCCTGGAAAGCTGTTGCTCAGCCTCATCTTCCCACGGCACTGCTCGCACAGAGGCACAGAGACTGGGGCTGCTTGCTTGTCTTCACACATCAAACTTCAAACGTAGCTTATGGGGTCCGTGTCGGGAGCCTGCGGCAGCCATGCTCCAAAAATGCGAACGTCTGCAGATAGCTGGCAGGCAGAAGGGGCTAGCCTGCAAAGCTGTTGCTCAGCCTCATCTGCCCACGGCACTGCTCGCACAGAGGCACAGAGACTGGGGCTGCTTGCTTGTCTTGCCACCTCAAACTTCAAATGTATCTTATGGGGTCCGTGCCGGGAGCCTGCGGCAGCCCTGCTCCGAAAATGCGAACGTCTGCAGATAGCTGGCAGGCAGAAGGGGCTAGCCTGGAAAGCTGTTGCTCAGCCTCATCTGCCCACGGCACTGCTCGCACAGAGGCACAGAGACTGGGGCTGCTTGCTTGTCTTCACACCTCAAACTTCAAACGTAGCTTATCGGGACCGTGTCGGGAGCCTGCGGCAGCCATGCCCCAAAAAAGCGAACGTCTGCAGATAGCTGGCAGGCAGAAGGGGCTAGCCTGGAAAGCTGTTGCTCATTCTCATCTGCCCACGGCACTGCTCGCACAGAGGCACAGAGACTGGGGCTGCTTGCTTGTCTTCCCAACTCAAAATTCAAACGTAGCTTGTGGGGTCCGTGCCGGGAGCCTGCGGCAGCCCTGTTCCGAAAATGCGAACGTCTGCAGATAGCTGGCGGGCAGAAGGGGCTAGCATGGAAAGCTGTTGCTCAGCCTCATCTGCCCACGGCACTGCTCGCACAGAGGCACAGAGACTGGGGCTGCCTGCTTGTCTTGCCACCTCAAACTTCAAACGTAGCTTATGGGGTCCGTGCCGAGAGCCTGCGGCAGCCCTGCTCCAAAAATGCAAACGTCTGCATATAGATGGCAGGCAGAAGGGGCTAATCTGGAGAGCTGTTGCTTAGCCTCATCTGCCCACAGCACTGCTCGCACAGAGGCACAGAGACTGGGGTTGTCTGTTTGTCTTGCCACCTCAAACTTCAAACGTAGCTTATGGGGTCCGTGCCGAGAGCCTGCGGCAGCCCTGCTCCGAAAATGCGAACGTCTGCAGCTAGATGGCAGCCAGAAGGTGCTAGCCTGGAAAGCTGTTGCTCAGCCTCATCTTCCCACGGCACTGCTCGCACAGAGGCACAGAGACTGGGGCTGCTTGCTTGTCTTCACACATCAAACTTCAAACGTAGCTTATGGGGTCCGTGTCGGGAGCCTGCGGCAGCCCTGCTTCGAAAATGCGAACGTCTGCAGATAGCTGGCAGGCAGAAGGGGCTAGCCTGGAAAGCTGTTGCTCAGCCTCATCTGCCCACGGCACTGCTCGCACAGAGGCACAGAGACTGGGGCTGCTTGTTTGTCTTGCCACCTCAAACTTCAAATGTATCTTATGGGGTCCGTGCCGGGAGCCTGCGGCAGCCCTGCTCCGAAAATGCGAACGTCTGCAGATAGCTGGCAGGCAGAAGGGGCTAGCCTGGAAAGCTGTTGCTCAGCCTCATCTGCCCACGGCACTGCTCACACAGAGGCACAGAGACTGGGGCTGCTTGCTTGTCTTGCCACCTCAAACTTCAAACGTAGCTTATGCGGTCCGTGACGGGAGCCACCGGCACCCCTGCTCCGAAAATGCGAACGTCTGCAGATAGCTAGCAGGCAGAAGGGGCTAGCCTGGAAAGCTGTTGCTCAGCCTCATCTGCCCACGGCACTGCTCGCTCAGAGGCACAGAGACTGGGGCTACTTGCTTGTCTTGCCACCTCAAACTTCAAACGTAGCTTATGGGGACCATGCCGGGAGCCTGCGGCAGCCCTGCTCCGAAAATGCAAACGTCTGCAGATAGCTGGCAGGCAGAAGGGGCTAGCCTGGAAAGCTGTTGCTCAGCCTCATCTGCCCACGGCACTGCTCGCACAGAGGCACAGAGACTGGGTCTGCTTGCTTGTCTTGCCACCTCAAACTTCAGACGTAGCTTGTGGGGTCCGTGCCGGGAGCCTGCGGCAGCCCTGCTCCGAAAATGCGAACGTCTGCAGATAGCTGGCAGGCAGAAGGTGCTAGCCTGGAAAGCTGTTGCTCAGCCTCATCTGCGCACGGCACTGCTCGCACAGAGGCACAGATACTCGGGCTACTTGCTTGTCTTGCCACCTCAAACTTCAAACGTAGCTCTTGGGGACCATGCCGGGAGCCTGCGGCAGCCCTGCTCTGAAAATGCGAACGTCTGCAGATAGAGGGCGGGCAGAAGGTGCTAGCCTGGAAACCTGTTACTCAGCCTCATCTATCCACGGCACTGCTCGCACAGAGGCACAGAGACTGGGGTTGTCTACTTGTCTTGCCACCTCAAACTTCAAACGTAGCTTATGGGGTCCGTGCCGAGAGCCTGCGGCAGCCCTGCTCCGAAAATGCGAACGTCTGCAGATAGCTGGCAGGCAGAAGGGGCTAGCCTGGAAAGCTGTTGCTCAGCCTCATCTGCCCACGGCACTGCTCGCACAGAGGCACAGAGACTGGGGCTGCTTGCTTGTCTTGCCACTTCAAACTTCAAACGTGTCTTATGGGGTCCGTGCCGGGAGCCTGCGGCAGCCCTGCTCCGAAAATGCGAACGTCTGCAGATAGATGGCAGGCAGAAGGGGCTAGCCTGGAAAGCTGTTGCTCAGCGTCATCTGCCCACGGCACTGCTCGCACAGAGGCACAGAGACTGGGGCTACTTGCTTGTCTTGCCACCTCAAACTTCAAACGTAGCTTATGGGGACCATGCCGGGAGCCTGCGGCAGCCCTGCTCCGAAAATGCGAACGTCTGCAGATAGCTGGCAGGCAGAAGGGGCTAGGCTGGAAAGCTGTTGCTCAGCCTCATCTGCCCACAGCACTGCTCGCACAGAGGCACAGAGACTGGGTCTGCTTGCTTGTCTTGCCACCCCAAACTTCAGACGTAGCTTATGGGGTCCGTGCCGGGAGCCTGCGGCAGCCCTGCTCCGAAAATGCCAACGTCTGCAGATAGCTGGCAGGCAGAAGGGGCTAGCCTGGAAAGCTGTTGCTCAGCCTCATCTGCCCACGGCACTGCTCGCACAGAGGCACAGAGACTGGGGCTGCTTGCTTGTCTTGCCACCTCAAACTTCAAACGTAGCTTATGGGGTCCGTGCCGAGAGCCTGCATCAGCCCTGCTCCAAAAATGCAAACGTCTGCATATAGATGGCAGGCAGAAGGGGCTAACCTGGAGAGCTGTTGCTTAGCCTCATCTGCCCACGGCACTGCTCGCACAGAGGCACAGAGACTGGGGTTGTCTGCTTGTCTTGCCACCTCAAACTTCAAACGTAGCTTATGGGGTCCGTGCCGAGACCCTGCGGCAGCCCTGCTCTGAAAATGCGAACGCCTGCAGATAGCTGGCAGGCAGAAGGGGCTAACCTGGAGAGCCTTTGCTCAGCCTCATCTGCCCACGGCACTGCTCGCACAGAGGCACAGAGACTGGGGCTGCTTGCTTGTCTTGCCACCTCAAACTTCAAACGTATCTTATGGGGTCCGTGTCGGGAGCCTGCGGCAGCCATGCCCCAAAAAACCGCACGTCTGCAGATAGCTGGCAGGCAGAAGGGGCTAGCCTGGAAAGCTGTTGCTCAGCCTCATCTGCCCACGGCACTGCTCGCACAGAGGCACAGAGAGTGGGGCTGCTTGCTTGTCTTGCCACCTCAAACTTCAAACGTAGCTTATGGGGTCTGTGCCGGGAGCCTGCGGCAGTCCTGCTTCGAAAATGCAAACGTCTGCAGATAGCTGGCAGGCAGAAGGGGCTAGCCTGGAAAGCTGTTGCTCAGCCTTATCTGCCCACGGCACTGCTCGCACAGATCCACAGAGACTGGGGCTGCCTGCTTGTCTTGCCACCTCAAACTTCAAACGTAGCTTATGGGGTCCGTGCCGAGAGCCTGCGGCAGCCCTGCTCCAAAAATGCAAACGTCTGCATATAGATGGCAGGCAGAAGGGGCTAATCTGGAGAACTGTTGCTTAGCCTCATCTGCCCACGGCACTGCTCGCACAGAGGCACAGAGACTGGGGTTGTCTGTTTGTCTTGCCACCTCAAACTTCAAACGTAGCTTATGGGGTCCGTGCCGAGAGCCTGCGGCAGCCCTGCTCCGAAAATGCGAACGTCTGCAGCTAGCTGGCAGCCAGAAGGGGCTAGCCTGGAAAGCTGTTGCTCAGCCTCATCTTCCCACGGCACTGCTCGCACAGAGGCACAGAGACTGGGGCTGCTTGCTTGTCTTCACACATCAAACTTCAAACGTAGCTTATGGGGTCCGTGTCGGGAGCCTGCGGCAGCCCTGCTTCGAAAATGCGAACGTCTGCAGATAGCTGGCAGGCAGAAGGGGCTAGCCTGGAAAGCTGTTGCTCAGCCTCATCTGCCCACGGCACTGCTCGCACAGAGGCACAGAGACTGGGGCTGCTTGTTTGTCTTGCCACCTCATACTTCAAATGTATCTTATGGGGTCCGTGCCGGGAGCCTGCGGCAGCCCTGCTCCGAAAATGCGAACGTCTGCAGATAGCTGGCAGGCAGAAGGGGCTAGCCTGGAAAGCTGTTGCTCAGCCTCATCTGCCCACGGCACTGCTCGCACAGAGGCACAGAGACTGGGGCTGCTTGCTTGTCTTGCCACCTCAAACTTCAAACGTAGCTTATGGGGTCCGTGTCGGGAGCCTGCGGCAGCCCTGCTCCACACATGCGAACGTCTGCAGATAGCTGGCGGGCAGAAGGGGCTAGCCTGGAAAGCTGTTGCTCAGCCTCATCTGCCCACGGCACTGCTCGCACAGAGGCACAGAGACTGGGGCTGCTTGCTTCTCTTGCCACTTCAAAATACAAACGTATCTTATGGGGTCCGTGCCGGGAGCCTGCGGCAGTCCTGCTCCGAAAATGCGAACGTCTGCAGATAGCTGGCAGGCAGAAGGGGCTAGCCTGGAAAGCTGTTGCTCAGCCTCATCTGCCCACGGCACTGCTCGCACAGAGGCACAGAGACTGGGGCTGCTTGCTTGTCTTCCCAACTCAAAATTCAAACGTAGCTTGTGGGGTCCGTGCCGGGAGCCTGCGGCAGCCCTGTTCCGAAAATGCGAACGTCTGCAGATAGCTGGCGGGCAGAAGGGGCTAGCCTGGAAAGCTGTTGCTCAGCCTCATCTGCCCACGGCACTGCTCGCACAGAGGCACAGAGAGTGGGGCTGCTTGCTTGTCTTGCCACCTCAAACTTCAAACGTAGCTTATGGGGTCCGTGCCGGGAGCCTGCGGCAGCCCTGCTCCGAAAATGCGAACGTCTGCAGATAGCTGGCAGGCAGAAGGGGCTAGCCTGGAAAGCTGTTGCTCATTCTCATCTGCCCACGGCACTGCTCGCACAGAGGCACAGAGACTGGGGCTGCTTGCTTGTCTTCACACATCAAACTTCAAACGTAGCTTATGGGGTCCGTGTCGGGAGCCTGCGGCAGCCCTGCTTCGAAAATGCGAACGTCTGCAGATAGCTGGCAGGCAGAAGGGGCTAGCCTGGAAAGCTGTTGCTCAGCCTCATCTGCCCACGGCACTGCTCGCACAGAGGCACAGAGACTGGGGCTGCTTGTTTGTCTTGCCACCTCAAACTTCAAATGTATCTTATGGGGTCCGTGCCGGGAGCCTGCGGCAGCCCTGCTCCGAAAATGCGAACGTCTGCAGATAGCTGGCAGGCAGAAGGGGCTAGCCTGGAAAGCTGTTGCTCAGCCTCATCTGCCCACGGCACTGCTCGCACAGAGGCACAGAGACTGGGGCTGCTTGCTTGTCTTGCCACCTCAAACTTCAAACGTAGCTTATGGGGTCCGTGCCGGGAGCCTGCGGCAGCCCTGCTCCACACATGCGAACGTCTGCAGATAGCTGGCGGGCAGAAGGGGCTAGCCTGGAAAGCTGTTGCTCAGCCTCATCTGCCCACGGCACTGCTCGCACAGAGGCACAGAGACTGGGGCTGCTTGCTTCTCTTGCCACTTCAAAATACAAACGTATCTTATGGGGTCCGTGCCGGGAGCCTGCGGCAGTCCTGCTCCGAAAATGCGAACGTCTGCAGATAGCTGGCAGGCAGAAGGGGCTAGCCTGGAAAGCTGTTGCTCAGCCTCATCTGCCCACGGCACTGCTCGCACAGAGGCACAGAGACTGGGGCTGCTTGCTTGTCTTGCCACCTCAAACTTCAAACGTAGCTTATGGGGACCATGCCGGGAGCCTGCGGCAGCCCTGCTCTGAAAATGCGAACGTCTGCAGATAGATGGCGGGCAGAAGGTGCTAGCCTGGAAACCTGTTACTCAGCCTCATCTATCCACGGCACTGCTCGCACAGAGGCACAGAGACTGGGGCTGCTTGCTGGTCTTGCCACCTCAAAATTCAAACGTAGCTTATGGGGTCCGTGCCGAGAGCCTGCGGCAGCCCTGCTCCGAAAATGCGAAAGTCTGCAGATAGCTGGCAGGCAGAAGGGGCTAGCCTGGAAAGCTGTTGCTCAGCCTCATCTGCCCACGGCACTGCTCGCACAGAGGCACAGAGACTGGGGCTGCTTGCTTGTCTTGCCACCTCAAACTTCAAACGTAGCTTATGGGGTCCGTGCCGGGAGCCTGCGGCAGCCATGCCCCAAAAAACCGCACGTCTGCAGATAGCTGGCAGGCAGAAGGGGCTAGCCTGGAAAGCTGTTGCTCAGCCTCATCTGCCCACGGCACTGCTCGCACAGAGGCACAGAGAGTGGGGCTGCTTGCTTGTCTTGCCACCTCAAACTTCAAACGTAGCTTATGGGGTCTGTGCCGGGAGCCTGCGGCAGTCCTGCTTCGAAAATGCAAACGTCTGCAGATAGCTGGCAGGCAGAAGGGGCTAGCCTGGAAAGCTGTTGCTCAGCCTTATCTGCCCACGGCACTGCTCGCACAGATCCACAGAGACTGGGGCTGCCTGCTTGTCTTGCCACCTCAAACTTCAAACGTAGCTTATGGGGTCCGTGCCGAGAGCCTGCGGCAGCCCTGCTCCAAAAATGCAAACGTCTGCATATAGATGGCAGGCAGAAGGGGCTAATCTGGAGAGCTGTTGCTTAGCCTCATCTGCCCACGGCACTGCTCACACAGAGGCACAGAGACTGGGGTTGTCTGTTTGTCTTGCCACCTCAAACTTCAAACGTAGCTTATGGGGTCCGTGCCGAGAGCCTGCGGCAGCCCTGCTCCGAAAATGCGAACGTCTGCAGCTAGCTGGCAGCCAGAAGGGGCTAGCCTGGAAAGCTGTTGCTCAGCCTCATCTTCCCACGGCACTGCTCGCACAGAGGCACAGAGACTGGGGCTGCTTGCTTGTCTTCACACATCAAACTTCAAACGTAGCTTATGGGGTCCGTGTCGGGAGCCTGCGGCAGCCATGCTCCAAAAATGCGAACGTCTGCAGATAGCTGGCAGGCAGAAGGGGCTAGCCTGCAAAGCTGTTGCTCAGCCTCATCTGCCCACGGCACTGCTCGCACAGAGGCACAGAGACTGGGGCTGCTTGCTTGTCTTGCCACCTCAAACTTCAAATGTATCTTATGGGGTCCGTGCCGGGAGCCTGCGGCAGCCCTGCTCCGAAAATGCGAACGTCTGCAGATAGCTGGCAGGCAGAAGGGGCTAGCCTGGAAAGCTGTTGCTCAGCCTCATCTGCCCACGGCACTGCTCGCACAGAGGCACAGAGACTGGGGCTGCTTGCTTGTCTTCACACCTCAAACTTCAAACGTAGCTTATCGGGACCGTGTCGGGAGCCTGCGGCAGCCATGCCCCAAAAAAGCGAACGTCTGCAGATAGCTGGCAGGCAGAAGGGGCTAGCCTGGAAAGCTGTTGCTCATTCTCATCTGCCCACGGCACTGCTCGCACAGAGGCACAGAGACTGGGGTTGCTTGCTTGTCTTCCCAACTCAAAATTCAAACGTAGCTTGTGGGGTCCGTGCCGGGAGCCTGCGGCAGCCCTGTTCCGAAAATGCGAACGTCTGCAGATAGCTGGCGGGCAGAAGGGGCTAGCATGGAAAGCTGTTGCTCAGCCTCATCTGCCCACGGCACTGCTCGCACAGAGGCACAGAGACTGGGGCTGCCTGCTTGTCTTGCCACCTCAAACTTCAAACGTAGCTTATGGGGTCCGTGCCGAGAGCCTGCGGCAGCCCTGCTCCAAAAATGCAAACGTCTGCATATAGATGGCAGGCAGAAGGGGCTAATCTGGAGAGCTGTTGCTTAGCCTCATCTGCCCACAGCACTGCTCGCACAGAGGCACAGAGACTGGGGTTGTCTGTTTGTCTTGCCACCTCAAACTTCAAACGTAGCTTATGGGGTCCGTGCCGAGAGCCTGCGGCAGCCCTGCTCCGAAAATGCGAACGTCTGCAGCTAGCTGGCAGCCAGAAGGTGCTAGCCTGGAAAGCTGTTGCTCAGCCTCATCTTCCCACGGCACTGCTCGCACAGAGGCACAGAGACTGGGGCTGCTTGCTTGTCTTCACACATCAAACTTCAAACGTAGCTTATGGGGTCCGTGTCGGGAGCCTGCGGCAGCCCTGCTTCGAAAATGCGAACGTCTGCAGATAGCTGGCAGGCAGAAGGGGCTAGCCTGGAAAGCTGTTGCTCAGCCTCATCTGCCCACGGCACTGCTCGCACAGAGGCACAGAGACTGGGGCTGCTTGTTTGTCTTGCCACCTCAAACTTCAAATGTATCTTATGGGGTCCGTGCCGGGAGCCTGCGGCAGCCCTGCTCCGAAAATGCGAACGTCTGCAGATAGCTGGCAGGCAGAAGGGGCTAGCCTGGAAAGCTGTTGCTCAGCCTCATCTGCCCACGGCACTGCTCGCACAGAGGCACAGAGACTGGGGCTGCTTGCTTGTCTTGCCACCTCAAACTTCAAACGTAGCTTATGGGGTCCGTGTCGGGAGCCTGCGGCAGCCCTGCTCCACACATGCGAACGTCTGCAGATAGCTGGCGGGCAGAAGGGGCTAGCCTGGAAAGCTGTTGCTCAGCCTCATCTGCCCACGGCACTGCTCGCACAGAGGCACAGAGACTGGGGCTGCTTGCTTCTCTTGCCACTTCAAAATACAAACGTATCTTATGGGGTCCGTGCCGGGAGCCTGCGGCAGTCCTGCTCCGAAAATGCGAACGTCTGCAGATAGCTGGCAGGCAGAAGGGGCTAGCCTGGAAAGCTGTTGCTCAGCCTCATCTGCCCACGGCACTGCTCGCACAGAGGCACAGAGACTGGGGCTGCTTGCTTGTCTTGCCACCTCAAACTTCAAACGTAGCTTATGGGGTCCGTGTCGGGACCCTGCGGCAGCCCTGCTCCGAAAATGCGAACGTCTGCAGATAGGTGGCAGGCAGAAGGGGCTAGCCTGGAAAGCTGTTGCTCAGCCTCATCTGCCCACGGCACTGCTCGCACAGAGGCACAGATACTCGGGCTACTTGCTTGTCTTGCCACCTCAAACTTCAAACGTAGCTTATGGGGACCATGCCGGGAGCCTGCGGCAGCCCTGCTCTGAAAATGCGAACGTCTGCAGATAGATGGCGGGCAGAAGGTGCTAGCGTGGAAACCTGTTACTCAGCCTCATCTATCCACGGCACTGCTCGCACAGAGGCACAGAGACTGGGGCTGCTTGCTGGTCTTGCCACCTCAAAATTCAAACGTAGCTTATGGGGTCCGTGCCGAGAGCCTGCGGCAGCCCTGCTCCGAAAATGCGAACGTCTGCAGATAGCTGGCAGGCAGAACGGGCTAACCTGGAGAGCTGTTGCTTAGCCTCATCTGCCCACGGCACTGCTCGCACAGAGGCACAGAGACTGGGGTTGTCTGCTTGTCTTGCCACCTCAAACTTCAAACGTAGCATATGGGGTCCGTGCCGAGAGCCTGTGGCAGCCCTGCTCCGAAAATGCCAACGTCTGCAGATAGGTGGCAGGCAGAAGGGGCTAGCCTGGAAAGCTGTTGCTCAGCCTCATCTGCCCACGGCACTGCTCGCACAGAGGCACAGATACTCGGGCTACTTGCTTGTCTTGCCACCTCAAACTTCAAACGTAGCTTATGGGGACCATGCCGGGAGCCTGCGGCAGCCCTGCTCTGAAAATGCGAACGTCTGCAGATAGATGGCGGGCAGAAGGTGCTAGCCTGGAAACCTGTTACTCAGCCTCATCTATCAACGGCACTGCTCGCACAGAGGCACAGAGACTGGGGTTGTCTACTTGTCTTGCCACCTCAAACTTCAAACGTAGCTTATGGGGTCCGTGCCGAGAGCCTGCGGCAGTCCTGCTCTGAAAATGCTAACGTCTGCAGATAGCTGGCAGGCAGAAGGGGCTAGCCTGGAAAGCTGTTGCTCAGCCTCATCTGCCCACGGCACTGCTCACACAGAGGCACAGAGACTGGGGCTGCTTGCTTGTCTTGCCACCTCAAACTTCAAACGTAACTTATGCGGTCCGTGACGGGAGCCACCGGAACCCCTGCTCCGAAAATGCGAACGTCTGCAGATAGCTAGCAGGCAGAAGGGGCTAGCCTGGAAAGCTGTTGCTCAGCCTCATCTGCCCACGGCACTGCTCGCTCAGAGGCACAGAGACTGGGGCTACTTGCTTGTCTTGCCACCTCAAACTTCAAACGTAGCTTATGGGGACCATGCCGGGAGCCTGCGGCAGCCCTGCTCCGAAAATGCGAACGTCTGCAGATAGCTGGCAGGCAGAAGGGGCTAGCCTGGAAAGCTGTTGCTCAGCCTCATCTGCCCACGGCACTGCTCGCACAGAGGCACAGAGACTGGGTCTGCTTGCTTGTCTTGCCACCTCAAACTTCAGACGTAGCTTGTGGGGTCCGTGCCGGGAGCCTGCGGCAGCCCTGCTCCGAAAATGCGAACGTCTGCAGATAGCTGGCAGGCAGAAGGTGCTAGCCTGGAAAGCTGTTGCTCAGCCTCATCTGCGCACGGCACTGCTCGCACAGAGGCACAGATACTCGGGCTACTTGCTTGTCTTGCCACCTCAAACTTCAAACGTAGCTCTTGGGGACCATGCCGGGAGCCTGCGGCAGCCCTGCTCTGAAAATGCGAACGTCTGCAGATAGAGGGCGGGCAGAAGGTGCTAGCCTGGAAACCTGTTACTCAGCCTCATCTATCCACGGCACTGCTCGCACAGAGGCACAGAGACTGGGGTTGTCTACTTGTCTTGCCACCTCAAACTTCAAACGTAGCTTATGGGGTCCGTGCCGAGAGCCTGCGGCAGCCCTGCTCCGAAAATGCGAACGTCTGCAGATAGCTGGCAGGCAGAAGGGGCTAGCCTGGAAAGCTGTTGCTCAGCCTCATCTGCCCACGGCACTGCTCGCACAGAGGCACAGAGACTGGGGCTACTTGCTTGTCTTGCCACCTCAAACTTCAAACGTAGCTTATGGGGACCATGCCGGGAGCCTGCGGCAGCCCTGCTCCGAAAATGCGAACGTCTGCAGATAGCTGGCAGGCAGAAGGGGCTAGGCTGGAAAGCTGTTGCTCAGCCTCATCTGCCCACAGCACTGCTCGCACAGAGGCACAGAGACTGGGTCTGCTTGCTTGTCTTGCCACCCCAAACTTCAGACGTAGCTTATGGGGTCCGTGCCGGGAGCCTGCGGCAGCCCTGCTCCGAAAATGCCAACGTCTGCAGATAGCTGGCAGGCAGAAGGGGCTAGCCTGGAAAGCTGTTGCTCAGCCTCATCTGCCCACGGCACTGCTCGCACAGAGGCACAGAGACTGGGGCTGCTTGCTTGTCTTGCCACCTCAAACTTCAAACGTAGCTTATGGGGTCCGTGCCGAGAGCCTGCATCAGCCCTGCTCCAAAAATGCAAACGTCTGCATATAGATGGCAGGCAGAAGGGGCTAACCTGGAGAGCTGTTGCTTAGCCTCATCTGCCCACGGCACTGCTCGCACAGAGGCACAGAGACTGGGGTTGTCTGCTTGTCTTGCCACCTCAAACTTCAAACGTAGCTTATGGGGTCCGTGCCGAGACCCTGCGGCAGCCCTGCTCTGAAAATGCGAACGCCTGCAGATAGCTGGCAGGCAGAAGGGGCTAACCTGGAGAGCCTTTGCTCAGCCTCATCTGCCCACGGCACTGCTCGCACAGAGGCACAGAGACTGGGGCTGCTTGCTTGTCTTGCCACCTCAAACTTCAAACGTATCTTATGGGGTCCGTGTCGGGAGCCTGCGGCAGCCATGCCCCAAAAAACCGCACGTCTGCAGATAGCTGGCAGGCAGAAGGGGCTAGCCTGGAAAGCTGTTGCTCAGCCTCATCTGCCCACGGCACTGCTCGCACAGAGGCACAGAGAGTGGGGCTGCTTGCTTGTCTTGCCACCTCAAACTTCAAACGTAGCTTATGGGGTCTGTGCCGGGAGCCTGCGGCAGTCCTGCTTCGAAAATGCAAACGTCTGCAGATAGCTGGCAGGCAGAAGGGGCTAGCCTGGAAAGCTGTTGCTCAGCCTTATCTGCCCACGGCACTGCTCGCACAGATCCACAGAGACTGGGGCTGCCTGCTTGTCTTGCCACCTCAAACTTCAAACGTAGCTTATGGGGTCCGTGCCGAGAGCCTGCGGCAGCCCTGCTCCAAAAATGCAAACGTCTGCATATAGATGGCAGGCAGAAGGGGCTAATCTGGAGAGCTGTTGCTTAGCCTCATCTGCCCACGGCACTGCTCGCACAGAGGCACAGAGACTGGGGTTGTCTGTTTGTCTTGCCACCTCAAACTTCAAACGTAGCTTATGGGGTCCGTGCCGAGAGCCTGCGGCAGCCCTGCTCCGAAAATGCGAACGTCTGCAGCTAGCTGGCAGCCAGAAGGGGCTAGCCTGGAAAGCTGTTGCTCAGCCTCATCTTCCCACGGCACTGCTCGCACAGAGGCACAGAGACTGGGGCTGCTTGCTTGTCTTCACACATCAAACTTCAAACGTAGCTTATGGGGTCCGTGTCGGGAGCCTGCGGCAGCCATGCTCCAAAAATGCGAACGTCTGCAGATAGCTGGCAGGCAGAAGGGGCTAGCCTGGAAAGCTGTTGCTCAGCCTCATCTGCCCACGGCACTGCTCGCACAGAGGCACAGAGACTGGGGCTGCTTGCTTGTCTTGCCACCTCAAACTTCAAATGTATCTTATGGGGTCCGTGCCGGGAGCCTGCGGCAGCCCTGCTCCGAAAATGCGAACGTCTGCAGATAGCTGGCAGGCAGAAGGGGCTAGCCTGGAAAGCTGTTGCTCAGCCTCATCTGCCCACGGCACTGCTCGCACAGAGGCACAGAGACTGGGGCTGCTTGCTTGTCTTCACACCTCAAACTTCAAACGTAGCTTATCGGGACCGTGTCGGGAGCCTGCGGCAGCCATGCCCCAAAAAAGCGAACGTCTGCAGATAGCTGGCAGGCAGAAGGGGCTAGCCTGGAAAGCTGTTGCTCAGCCTCATCTGCCCACGGCACTGCTCGCACAGAGGCACAGAGACTGGGGCTGCTTGCTTGTCTTCCCAACTCAAAATTCAAACGTAGCTTGTGGGGTCCGTGCCGGGAGCCTGCGGCAGCCCTGTTCCGAAAATGCGAACGTCTGCAGATAGCTGGCGGGCAGAAGGGGCTAGCATGGAAAGCTGTTGCTCAGCCTCATCTGCCCACGGCACTGCTCGCACAGAGGCACAGAGACTGGGGCTGCCTGCTTGTCTTGCCACCTCAAACTTCAAACGTAGCTTATGGGGTCCGTGCCGAGAGCCTGCGGCAGCCCTGCTCCAAAAATGCAAACGTCTGCATATAGATGGCAGGCAGAAGGGGCTAATCTGGAGAGCTGTTGCTTAGCCTCATCTGCCCACAGCACTGCTCGCACAGAGGCACAGAGACTGGGGTTGTCTGTTTGTCTTGCCACCTCAAACTTCAAACGTAGCTTATGGGGTCCGTGCCGAGAGCCTGCGGCAGCCCTGCTCCGAAAATGCGAACGTCTGCAGCTAGCTGGCAGCCAGAAGGTGCTAGCCTGGAAAGCTGTTGCTCAGCCTCATCTTCCCACGGCACTGCTCGCACAGAGGCACAGAGACTGGGGCTGCTTGCTTGTCTTCACACATCAAACTTCAAACGTAGCTTATGGGGTCCGTGTCGGGAGCCTGCGGCAGCCCTGCTTCGAAAATGCGAACGTCTGCAGATAGCTGGCAGGCAGAAGGGGCTAGCCTGGAAAGCTGTTGCTCAGCCTCATCTGCCCACGGCACTGCTCGCACAGAGGCACAGAGACTGGGGCTGCTTGTTTGTCTTGCCACCTCAAACTTCAAATGTATCTTATGGGGTCCGTGCCGGGAGCCTGCGGCAGCCCTGCTCCGAAAATGCGAACGTCTGCAGATAGCTGGCAGGCAGAAGGGGCTAGCCTGGAAAGCTGTTGCTCAGCCTCATCTGCCCACGGCACTGCTCGCACAGAGGCACAGAGACTGGGGCTGCTTGCTTGTCTTGCCACCTCAAACTTCAAACGTAGCTTATGGGGTCCGTGTCGGGAGCCTGCGGCAGCCCTGCTGCACACATGCGAACGTCTGCAGATAGCTGGCGGGCAGAAGGGGCTAGCCTGGAAAGCTGTTGCTCAGCCTCATCTGCCCACGGCACTGCTCGCACAGAGGCACAGAGACTGGGGCTGCTTGCTTCTCTTGCCACTTCAAAATACAAACGTATCTTATGGGGTCCGTGCCGGGAGCCTGCGCAGTCCTGCTCCGAAAATGCGAACGTCTGCAGATAGCTGGCAGGCAGAAGGGGCTAGCCTGGAAAGCTGTTGCTCAGCCTCATCTGCCCACGGCACTGCTCGCACAGAGGCACAGAGACTGGGGCTGCTTGCTTGTCTTGCCACCTCAAACTTCAAACGTAGCTTATGGGGTCCGTGTCGGGACCCTGCGGCAGCCCTGCTCCGAAAATGCGAACGTCTGCAGATAGGTGGCAGGCAGAAGGGGCTAGCCTGGAAAGCTGTTGCTCAGCCTCATCTGCCCACGGCACTGCTCGCACAGAGGCACAGATACTCGGGCTACTTGCTTGTCTTGCCACCTCAAACTTCAAACGTAGCTTATGGGGACCATGCCGGGAGCCTGCGGCAGCCCTGCTCTGAAAATGCGAACGTCTGCAGATAGATGGCGGGCAGAAGGTGCTAGCCTGGAAACCTGTTACTCAGCCTCATCTATCCACGGCACTGCTCGCACAGAGGCACAGAGACTGGGGCTGCTTGCTGGTCTTGCCACCTCAAAATTCAAACGTAGCTTATGGGGTCCGTGCCGAGAGCCTGCGGCAGCCCTGCTCCGAAAATGCGAACGTCTGCAGATAGCTGGCAGGCAGAAGGGGCTAGCCTGGAAAGCTGTTGCTCAGCCTCATCTGCCCACGGCACTGCTCGCACAGAGGCACAGAGACTGGGGCTGCTTGCTTGTCTTGCCACCTCAAACTTCAAACGTAGCTTATGGGGTCCGTGCCGGGAGCCTGCGGCAGCCCTGCTCCGAAAATGCGAACGTCTGCAGATAGCTGGCAGGCAGAAGGGGCTAGCCTGGAAAGCTGTTGCTCAGCCTCATCTGCCCACGGCACTGCTCGCACAGAGGCACAGAGACTGGGGCTGCTTGCTTGTCTTCCCAACTCAAAATTCAAACGTAGCTTGTGGGGTCCGTGCCGGGAGCCTGCGGCAGCCCTGTTCCGAAAATGCGAACGTCTGCAGATAGCTGGCGGGCAGAAGGGGCTAGCCTGGAAAGCTGTTGCTCAGCCTCATCTGCCCACGGCACTGCTCGCACAGAGGCACAGAGACTGGGGCTGCTTGCTTGTCTTGCCACCTCAAACTTCAAACGTAGCTTATGGGGTCCGTGCCGGGAGCCTGCGGCAGCCCTGCTCCGAAAATGCGAACGTCTGCAGATAGCTGGCAGGCAGAAGGGGCTAGCCTGGAAAGCTGTTGCTCATTCTCATCTGCCCACGGCACTGCTCGCACAGAGGCACAGAGACTGGGGCTGCTTGCTTGTCTTCACACATCAAACTTCAAACGTAGCTTATGGGGTCCGTGTCGGGAGCCTGCGGCAGCCCTGCTTCGAAAATGCGAACGTCTGCAGATAGCTGGCAGGCAGAAGGGGCTAGCCTGGAAAGCTGTTGCTCAGCCTCATCTGCCCACGGCACTGCTCGCACAGAGGCACAGAGACTGGGGCTGCTTGTTTGTCTTGCCACCTCAAACTTCAAATGTATCTTATGGGGTCCGTGCCGGGAGCCTGCGGCAGCCCTGCTCCGAAAATGCGAACGTCTGCAGATAGCTGGCAGGCAGAAGGGGCTAGCCTGGAAAGCTGTTGCTCAGCCTCATCTGCCCACGGCACTGCTCGCACAGAGGCACAGAGACTGGGGCTGCTTGCTTCTCTTGCCACCTCAAACTTCAAACGTAGCTTATGGGGTCCGTGCCGGAAGCCTGCGGCAGCCCTGCTCCACACATGCGAACGTCTGCAGATAGCTGGCGGGCAGAAGGGGCTAGCCTGGAAAGCTGTTGCTCAGCCTCATCTGCCCACGGCACTGCTCGCACAGAGGCACAGAGACTGGGGCTGCTTGCTTCTCTTGCCACTTCAAAATACAAACGTATCTTATGGGGTCCGTGCCGGGAGCCTCCGGCAGCCCTGCTCCGAAAATGCGAACGTCTGCAGATAGCTGGCAGGCAGAAGGGGCTAGCCTGGAAAGCTGTTGCTCAGCCTCATCTGCCCACGGCACTGCTCGCACAGAGGCACAGAGACTGGGGCTGCTTGCTTGTCTTGCCACCTCAAACTTCAAACGTAGCTTATGGGGACCATGCCGGGAGCCTGCGGCAGCCCTGCTCTGAAAATGCGAACGTCTGCAGATAGATGGCGGGCAGAAGGTGCTAGCCTGGAAACCTGTTACTCAGCCTCATCTATCCACGGCACTGTTCGCACAGAGGCACAGAGACTGGGGCTGCTTGCTGGTCTTGCCACCTCAAAATTCAAACGTAGCTTATGGGGTCCGTGCCGAGAGCCTGCGGCAGCCCTGCTCCGAAAATGCGAAAGTCTGCAGATAGCTGGCAGGCAGAAGGGGCTAGCCTGGAAAGCTGTTGCTCAGCCTCATCTGCCCACGGCACTGCTCGCACAGAGGCACAGAGACTGGGGCTGCTTGCTTGTCTTGCCACCTCAAACTTCAAACGTAGCTTATGGGGTCCGTGCCGGGAGCCTGCGGCAGCCCTGCTCCGAAAATGCGAACGTCTGCAGATAGCTGGCAGGCAGAAGGGGCTAGCCTGGAAAGCTGTTGCTCAGCCTCATCTGCCCACGGCACTGCTCGCACAGAGGCACAGAGACTGGGGCTGCTTGCTTGTCTTGCCACCTCAAACTTCAAACGTAGCTTATGGGGTCCGTGTCGGGACCCTGCGGCAGCCCTGCTCCGAAAATGCCAACGTCTGCAGATAGGTGGCAGGCAGAAGGGGCTAGCCTGGAAAGCTGTTGCTCAGCCTCATCTGCCCACGGCACTGCTCGCACAGAGGCACAGAGACTGGGGCTGCTTGCTTGTCTTCACACCTCAAACTTCAAACGTAGCTTATCGGGACCGTGTCGGGAGCCTGCGGCAGCCATGCCCCAAAAAAGCGAACGTCTGCAGATAGCTGGCAGGCAGAAGGGGCTAGCCTGGAAAGCTGTTGCTCAGCCTCATCTGCCCACGGCACTGCTCGCACAGAGGCACAGAGACTGGGGCTGCTTGCTTGTCTTGCCACCTCAAACTTCAAACGTAGCTTATGGGGACCATGCCGGGAGCCTGCGGCAGCCCTGCTCTGAAAATGCGAACGTCTGCAGATAGATGGCGGGCAGAAGGTGCTAGCCTGAAAACCTGTTACTCAGCCTCATCTATCCACGGCACTGCTCGCACAGAGGCACAGAGACTGGGGCTGCTTGCTGGTCTTGCCACCTCAAAATTCAAACGTAGCTTATGGGGTCCGTGCCGAGAGCCTGCGGCAGCCCTGCTCCGAAAATGCGAACGTCTGCAGATAGCTGGCAGGCAGAAGGGGCTAGCCTGGAAAGCTGTTGCTCAGCCTCATCTGCCCACGGCACTGCTCGCACAGAGGCACAGAGACTGGGGCTGCTTGCTTGTCTTGCCACCTCAAACTTCAAACGTAGCTTATGGGGTCCGTGCCGGGAGCCTGCGGCAGCCCTGCTCCGAAAATGCGAACGTCTGCAGATAGCTGGCAGGCAGAAGGGGCTAGCCTGGAAAGCTGTTGCTCAGCCTCATCTGCCCACGGCACTGCTCGCACAGAGGCACAGAGACTGGGGCTGCTTGCTTGTCTTGCCACCTCAAACTTCAAACGTAGCTTATGGGGTCCGTGTCGGGACCCTGCGGCAGCCCTGCTCCGAAAATGCCAACGTCTGCAGATAGGTGGCAGGCAGAAGGGGCTAGCCTGGAAAGCTGTTGCTCAGCCTCATCTGCCCACGGCACTGCTCGCACAGAGGCACAGAGACTGGGGCTGCTTGCTTGTCTTCACACCTCAAACTTCAAACGTAGCTTATCGGGACCGTGTCGGGAGCCTGCGGCAGCCATGCCCCAAAAAAGCGAACGTCTGCAGATAGCTGGCAGGCAGAAGGGGCTAGCCTGGAAAGCTGTTGCTCAGCCTCATCTGCCCACGGCACTGCTCGCACAGATCCACAGAGACTGGGGCTGCCTGCTTGTCTTGCCACCTCAAACTTCAAACGTAGCTTATGGGGTCCGTGCCGAGAGCCTGCGGCAGCCCTGCTCCAAAAATGCAAACGTCTGCATATAGATGGCAGGCAGAAGGGGCTAATCTGGAGAGCTGTTGCTTAGCCTCATCTGCCCACGGCACTGCTCGCACAGAGGCACAGAGACTGGGGTTGTCTGTTTGTCTTGCCACCTCAAACTTCAAACGTAGCTTATGGGGTCCGTGCCGAGACCCTGCGGCAGCCCTGCTCCGAAAATGCGAACGTCTGCAGCTAGCTGGCAGCCAGAAGGGGCTAGCCTGGAAAGCTGTTGCTCAGCCTCATCTTCCCACGGCACTGCTCGCACAGAGGCACAGAGACTGGGGCTGCTTGCTTGTCTTCACACATCAAACTTCAAACGTAGCTTATGGGGTCCGTGTCGGGAGCCTGCGGCAGCCATGCTCCAAAAATGCGAACGTCTGCAGATAGCTGGCAGGCAGAAGGGGCTAGCCTGGAAAGCTGTTGCTCAGCCTCATCTGCCCACGGCACTGCTCGCACAGAGGCACAGAGACTGGGGCTGCTTGTTTGTCTTGCCACCTCAAACTTCAAATGTATCTTATGGGGTCCGTGCCGGGACACTGCGGCAGCCCTGCTCCGAAAATGCGAACGTCTGCAGATAGCTGGCAGGCAGAAGGGGCTAGCCTGGAAAGCTGTTGCTCAGCCTCATCTGCCCACGGCACTGCTCGCACAGAGGCACAGAGACTGGGGCTGCTTGCTTGTCTTGCCACCTCAAACTTCAAACGTAGCTTATGGGGTCCGTGACGGGAGCCTGCGGCAGCCCTGCTCCACACATGCGAACGTCTGCAGATAGCTGGCGGGCAGAAGGGGCTAGCCTGGAAAGCTGTTGCTCAGCCTCATCTGCCCACGGCACTGCTCGCACAGAGGCACAGAGACTGGGGCTGCTTGCTTCTCTTGCCACTTCAAAATACAAACGTATCTTATGGGGTCCGTGCCGGGAGCCTGCGGCAGTCCTGCTCCGAAAATGCGAACGTCTGCAGATAGCTGGCAGGCAGAAGGGGCTAGCCTGGAAAGCTGTTGCTCAGCCTCATCTGCCCACGGCACTGCTCGCACAGAGGCACAGAGACTGGGGCTGCTTGCTTGTCTTGCCACCTCAAACTTCAAACGTAGCTTATGGGGTCCGTGTCGGGACCCTGCGGCAGCCCAGCTCCGAAAATGCGAACGTCTGCAGATAGCTGGCAGGCAGAAGGGGCTAGCCTGGAAAGCTGTTGCTCAGCCTCATCTGCCCATGGCACTGCTCGCACAGAGGCACAGAGACTGGGGCTGCTTGCTGGTCTTGCCACCTCAAACTTCAAACGTAGCTTATGGGGTCCGTGCCGAGAGCCTGCGGCAGCCCTGCTCCGAAAATGCGAACGTCTGCAGATAGCTGGCAGGCAGAAGGGGCTAGCCTGGAAAGCTGTTGCTCAGCCTCATCTGCCCACGGCACTGCTCGCACAGAGGCACAGAGACTGGGGCTGCTTGCTTGTCTTGCCACCTCAAACTTCAAACGTAGCTTATGGGGTCCGTGCCAAGAGCCTGCGGCAGCCCTGCTCCGAAAATGCAAACGTCTGCAGATAGCTGGCAGCCAGAAGGGGCTAGCCTGGAAAGCTGTTGCTCAGCCTCATCTGCCCACGGCACTGCTCGCACAGAGGCACAGAGACTGGGGCTGCTTGCTTGTCTTGCCACCTCAAACTTCAAACGTAGCTTATGGGGACCATGCCGGTAGCCTGGGGCAGCCCTGCTCCGAAAATGCGAACGTCTGCAGATAGCTGGCAGGCAGAAGGGGCTAGCCTGGAAAGCTGTTGCTCAGCCTCATCTGCCCACGGCACTGCTCGCACAGAGGCACAGAGACTGGGGCTGCTTGCTTGTCTTGCCACCTCAAACTTCAAACGTAGCTTATGGGGTCTGTGTCCAGAGCCTGCATCAGCCCTGCTCCGAAAATGCGAACGTCTGCAGATAGCCGGCAGGCAGAAGGGGCTAGCCTGGAAAGCTGATGCTCAGCCTCATCTGCGCACGGCACTGCTCGCACAGAGGCACAGAGACTGGGGCTGCTTGCTTGTCTTGCCACCTCAAACTTCAAACGTGTCTTATGGGGACCATGCCGGTAGCCTGGGGCAGCCCTGCTCCGAAAATGCGAACGTCTGCAGATAGCTGGCAGGCAGAAGGGGCTAGCCTGGAAAGCTGTTGCTCAGCCTCATCTGCCCACGGCACTGCTCGCACAGAGGCACAGAGACTGGGGCTGCTTGCTTGTCTTGCCACCTCAAACTTCAAACGTAGCTTATGGGGTCTGTGTCCAGAGCCTGCATCAGCCCTGCTCCGAAAATGCGAACGTCTGCAGATAGCCGGCAGGCAGAAGGGGCTAGCCTGGAAAGCTGATGCTCAGCCTCATCTGCGCACGGCACTGCTCGCACAGAGGCACAGAGACTGGGGCTGCTTGCTTGTCTTGCCACCTCAAACTTCAAACGTAGCTTATGGGGTCCGTGCCGAGAGCCTGCGGCAGCCCTGTTTCGAAAATGCGAACGTCTGCACATAGATGGCAGGCAGAAGGGGCTAGCCTGCAAAGCTGTTGCTCAGCCTCATCTGCCCACGGCACTGCTCGCACAGAGGCACAGAGACTGGGGCTGCTTGCTTGTCTTGCCACCTCAAACTTCAAACGTAGCTTATGGGGTCCGTGCCGGGAGCCTGCGGCAGTCCTGCTTCGAAAATGCGAACGTCTGCAGATAGCTGGCAGGCAGAAGGGGCTAGCCTGGAAAGCTGTTGCTCAGCCTCATCTGCCCACGGCACTGCTCGCACAGAGGCACAGAGACTGGGGCTGCTTGCTTGTCTTGCCACCTCAAACTTCAAACGTAGCTTATGGGGTCCGTGATGGGAGCCACCGGCACCCCTGCTCCGAAAATGCCAACGTCTGCAGATAGCTGGCAGCCAGAAGGGGCTAGCCTGGAAAGCTGTTGCTCAGCCTCATCTGGCCACGGCACTGCTCGCACAGAGGCACAGAGACTGGGGCTGCTTGCTTGTCTTGCCACCCCAAAATTCCAACGTAGCTTATAGGGTCCGTGCCAGGAGCCTGAGGCAGCCCTGCTCCGAAAATGCCAACGTCTGCAGATAGCTGGCAGGCAGAAGGGGCTAGCCTGGAAAGCTGTTGCTCAGCCTCATCTGCCCACGGCACTGCTCGCACAGAGGCACAGAGACTGGGGCTGCTTGCTTGTCTTGCCACCTCAAACTTCAAACGTAGCATACGGGGTCCGTGCCGGGAGCCTGCGGCAGCCCTGCTCCGAAAATGCGAACGTCTGCAGATAGCTGGCAGGCAGAAGGGGCTAGCCTGGAAAGCTGTTGCTCAGCCTCATCTGCCCACGGCACTGCTCGCACAGAGGCACAGAGACTGGGGTTGTCTGCTTGTCTTGCCACCTCAAACTTCAAACGTAGCTTATGGGGTCCGTGCCGAGAGCCTGCGGCAGCCCTGCTCCGAAAATGCCAACGTCTGCAGATAGCTGGCAGGCAGAAGGGGCTAGCCTGGAAAGCTGTTGCTCAGCCTCATCTGCCCACGGCACTGCTCGCACAGAGGCACAGAGACTGGGGCTGCTTGCTTGTCTTGCCACCTCAAACTTCAAACGTAGCTTATGGGGTCCGTGCCGGGAGCCACCGGCAGCCCTGCTCCGAAAATGCGAACGTATGCAGATAGCTGGCGGGCAGAAGGGGCTAGCCTGGAAAGCTGTTGCTCAGCCTCATTTGCCCACGGCACTGCTCTCACAGAGGCACAGAGACTGGGGCTGCTTGCTTGTCTTGCCACCTCAAACTTCAAACGTAGCTTATGGGGTCCGTGCCGGGAGCCTGCGGCAATCCTGCTTCGAAAATGCCAACGTCTGCAGATACCTGGCAGGCAGAAGGGGCTAGCCTGGAAAGCTGTTGCTCAGCCTCATCTGCCCACGGCACTGCTCGCACAGAGGCACAGAGACTGGGGTTGTCTGCTTGTCTTGCAACCTCAAACTTCAAACGTAGCTTATGGGGTCCGTGCCGAGACCCTGCGGCAGCCCTGCTCCGAAAATGCGAACGTCTGCAGATAGCTGGCAGGCAGAAGGGGCTAGCCTGGAAAGCTGTTGCTCAGCCTCATCTGCCCACGGCACTGCTCGCACAGAGGCACAGAGACTGGGGCTGCTTGCTTGTCTTCCCAACTCAAACTTCAAACGTAGCTTATGGGGTCCGTGCCGGGAGCCTGCGGCAGCCCTGCTCCGAAAATGCCAACGTCTGCAGATAGCTGGCAGGCAGAAGGGGCTAGCCTGGAAAGCTGTTGCTCAGCCTCATCTGCCCACGCCACTGCTCGCACAGAGGCACAGATACTCGGGCTACTTGCTTGTCTTGCCACCTCAAACTTCAAACGTAGCTTATGGGGACCATGCCGGGAGCCTGCGGCAGCCCTGCTCTGAAAATGCGAACGTCTGCAGATAGATGGCGGGCAGAAGGTGCTAGCCTGGAAACCTGTTACTCAGCCTCATCTGCCCACGGCACTGCTCGCACAGAGGCACAGAGACTGGGGCTGCTTGCTTGTCTTGCCACCTCAAACTTCAAACGTAGCTTATGGGGTCCGTGCCGGGAGCCTGCGGCAGCCCTGCTCCGAAAATGCGAACGTCTGCAGATAGCTGGCAGGCAGAAGGGGCTAGCCTGGAAAGCTGTTGCTCAGCCTCATCTGCCCACGGCACTGCTCGCACAGAGGCACAGAGACTGGGGCTGCTTGCTTGTCTTGCCACCTCAAACTTCAAACGTAGCTTATGGGGTCCGTGTCGGGACCCTGCGGCAGCCCTGCTCCGAAAATGCGAACGTCTGCAGATAGCTGGCAGGCAGAAGGGGCTAGCCTGGAAAGCTGTTGCTCAGCCTCATCTGCCCACGGCACTGCTCGCACAGAGGCACAGAGACTGGGGCTGCTTGCTTGTCTTCACACCTCAAACTTCAAACGTAGCTTATCGGGACCGTGTCGGGAGCCTGCGGCAGCCATGCCCCAAAAAAGCGAACGTCTGCAGATAGCTGGCAGGCAGAAGGGGCTAGCCTGGAAAGCTGTTGCTCAGCCTCATCTGCCCACGGCACTGCTCGCACAGATCCACAGAGACTGGGGCTGCCTGCTTGTCTTGCCACCTCAAACTTCAAACGTAGCTTATGGGGTCCGTGTCGGGACCCTGCGGCAGCCCTGCTCCAAAAATGCAAACGTCTGCATATAGATGGCAGGCAGAATGGGCTAATCTGGAGAGCTGTTGCTTAGCCTCATCTGCCCACGGCACTGCTCGCACAGAGGCACAGAGACTGGGGTTGTCTGTTTGTCTTGCCACCTCAAACTTCAAACGTAGCTTATGGGGTCCGTGCCGAGAGCCTGCGGCAGCCCTGCTCCGAAAATGCGAACGTCTGCAGCTAGCTGGCAGCCAGAAGGGGCTAGCCTGGAAAGCTGTTGCTCAGCCTCATCTTCCCACGGCACTGCTCGCACAGAGGCACAGAGACTGGGGCTGCTTGCTTGTCTTCACACATCAAACTTCAAACGTAGCTTATGGGGTCCGTGTCGGGAGCCTGCGGCAGCCATGCTCCAAAAATGCAAACGTCTGCATATAGATGGCAGGCAGAAGGGGCTAATCTGGAGAGCTGTTGCTTAGCCTCATCTGCCCACAGCACTGCTCGCACAGAGGCACAGAGACTGGGGTTGTCTGTTTGTCTTGCCACCTCAAACTTCAAACGTAGCTTATGGGGTCCGTGCCGAGAGCCTGCGGCAGCCCTGCTCCGAAAATGCGAACGTCTGCAGCTAGCTGGCAGCCAGAAGGTGCTAGCCTGGAAAGCTGTTGCTCAGCCTCATCTTCCCACGGCACTGCTCGCACAGAGGCACAGAGACTGGGGCTGCTTGCTTGTCTTCACACATCAAACTTCAAACGTAGCTTATGGGGTCCGTGTCGGGAGCCTGCGGCAGCCCTGCTTCGAAAATGCGAACGTCTGCAGATAGCTGGCAGGCAGAAGGGGCTAGCCTGGAAAGCTGTTGCTCAGCCTCATCTGCCCACGGCACTGCTCGCACAGAGGCACAGAGACTGGGGCTGCTTGTTTGTCTTGCCACCTCAAACTTCAAATGTATCTTATGGGGTCCGTGCCGGGAGCCTGCGGCAGCCCTGCTCCGAAAATGCGAACGTCTGCAGATAGCTGGCAGGCAGAAGGGGCTAGCCTGGAAAGCTGTTGCTCAGCCTCATCTGCCCACGGCACTGCTCGCACAGAGGCACAGAGACTGGGGCTGCTTGCTTGTCTTCACACCTCAAACTTCAAACGTAGCTTATCGGGACCGTGTCGGGAGCCTGCGGCAGCCATGCCCCAAAAAAGCGAACGTCTGCAGATAGCTGGCAGGCAGAAGGGGCTAGCCTGGAAAGCTGTTGCTCAGCCTCATCTGCCCACGGCACTGCTCGCACAGAGGCACAGAGACTGGGGCTGCTTGCTTGTCTTCCCAACTCAAAATTCAAACGTAGCTTGTGGGGTCCGTGCCGGGAGCCTGCGACAGCCCTGCTCCGAAAATGCGAACGTCTGCAGATAGCTGGCGGGCAGAAGGGGCTAGCCTGGAAAGCTGTTGCTCAGCCTCATCTGCCCACGGCACTGCTCGCACAGAGGCACAGAGACTGGGGCTGCTTGCTTGTCTTGCCACCTCAAACTTCAAACGTAGCTTATGGGGTCCGTGCCGGGAGCCTGCGGCAGCCCTGCTCCGAAAATGCGAACGTCTGCAGATAGCTGGCAGGCAGAAGGGGCTAGCCTGGAAAGCTGTTGCTCATTCTCATCTGCCCACGGCACTGCTCGCACAGAGGCACAGAGACTGGGGCTGCTTGCTTGTCTTCACACATCAAACTTCAAACGTAGCTTATGGGGTCCGTGTCGGGAGCCTGCGGCAGCCCTGCTTCGAAAATGCGAACGTCTGCAGATAGCTGGCAGGCAGAAGGGGCTAGCCTGGAAAGCTGTTGCTCAGCCTCATCTGCCCACGGCACTGCTCGCACAGAGGCACAGAGACTGGGGCTGCTTGTTTGTCTTGCCACCTCAAACTTCAAATGTATCTTATGGGGTCCGTGCCGGGAGCCTGCGGCAGCCCTGCTCCGAAAATGCGAACGTCTGCAGATAGCTGGCAGGCAGAAGGGGCTAGCCTGGAAAGCTGTTGCTCAGCCTCATCTGCCCACGGCACTGCTCGCACAGAGGCACAGAGACTGGGGCTGCTTGCTTGTCTTGCCACCTCAAACTTCAAACGTAGCTTATGGGGTCCGTGCCGGGAGCCTGCGGCAGCCCTGCTCCACACATGCGAACGTCTGCAGATAGCTGGCGGGCAGAAGGGGCTAGCCTGGAAAGCTGTTGCTCAGCCTCATCTGCCCACGGCACTGCTCGCACAGAGGCACAGAGACTGGGGCTGCTTGCTTCTCTTGCCACTTCAAAATACAAACGTATCTTATGGGGTCCGTGCCGGGAGCCTGCGGCAGTCCTGCTCCGAAAATGCGAACGTCTGCAGATAGCTGGCAGGCAGAAGGGGCTAGCCTGGAAAGCTGTTGCTCAGCCTCATCTGCCCACGGCACTGCTCGCACAGAGGCACAGAGACTGGGGCTGCTTGCTTGTCTTGCCACCTCAAACTTCAAACGTAGCTTATGGGGACCATGCCGGGAGCCTGCGGCAGCCCTGCTCTGAAAATGCGAACGTCTGCAGATAGATGGCGGGCAGAAGGTGCTAGCCTGGAAACCTGTTACTCAGCCTCATCTATCCACGGCACTGCTCGCACAGAGGCACAGAGACTGGGGCTGCTTGCTGGTCTTGCCACCTCAAAATTCAAACGTAGCTTATGGGGTCCGTGCCGAGAGCCTGCGGCAGCCCTGCTCCGAAAATGCGAAAGTCTGCAGATAGCTGGCAGGCAGAAGGGGCTAGCCTGGAAAGCTGTTGCTCAGCCTCATCTGCCCACGGCACTGCTCGCACAGAGGCACAGAGACTGGGGCTGCTTGCTTGTCTTGCCACCTCAAACTTCAAACGTAGCTTATGGGGTCCGTGCCGGGAGCCTGCGGCAGCCATGCCCCAAAAAAGCGAACGTCTGCAGATAGCTGGCAGGCAGAAGGGGCTAGCCTGGAAAGCTGTTGCTCAGCCTCATCTGCCCACGGCACTGCTCGCACAGAGGCACAGAGACTGGGGCTGCTTGCTTGTCTTGCCACCTCAAACTTCAAACGTAGCTTATGGGGACCATGCCGGGAGCCTGCGGCAGCCCTGCTCTGAAAATGCGAACGTCTGCAGATAGATGGCGGGCAGAAGGTGCTAGCCTGGAAACCTGTTACTCAGCCTCATCTATCCACGGCACTGCTCGCACAGAGGCACAGAGACTGGGGCTGCTTGCTGGTCTTGCCACCTCAAAATTCAAACGTAGCTTATGGGGTCCGTGCCGAGAGCCTGCGGCAGCCCTGCTCCGAAAATGCGAACGTCTGCAGATAGCTGGCAGGCAGAAGGGGCTAGCCTGGAAAGCTGTTGCTCAGCCTCATCTGCCCACGGCACTGCTCGCACAGAGGCACAGAGACTGGGGCTGCTTGCTTGTCTTGCCACCTCAAACTTCAAACGTAGCTTATGGGGTCCGTGCCGGGAGCCTGCGGCAGCCCTGCTCCGAAAATGCGAACGTCTGCAGATAGCTGGCAGGCAGAAGGGGCTAGCCTGGAAAGCTGTTGCTCAGCCTCATCTGCCCACGGCACTGCTCGCACAGAGGCACAGAGACTGGGGCTGCTTGCTTGTCTTGCCACCTCAAACTTCAAACGTAGCTTATGGGGTCCGTGTCGGGACCCTGCGGCAGCCCTGCTCCGAAAATGCCAACGTCTGCAGATAGGTGGCAGGCAGAAGGGGCTAGCCTGGAAAGCTGTTGCTCAGCCTCATCTGCCCACGGCACTGCTCGCACAGAGGCACAGAGACTGGGGCTGCTTGCTTGTCTTCACACCTCAAACTTCAAACGTAGCTTATCGGGACCGTGTCGGGAGCCTGCGGCAGCCATGCCCCAAAAAAGCGAACGTCTGCAGATAGCTGGCAGGCAGAAGGGGCTAGCCTGGAAAGCTGTTGCTCAGCCTCATCTGCCCACGGCACTGCTCGCACAGATCCACAGAGACTGGGGCTGCCTGCTTGTCTTGCCACCTCAAACTTCAAACGTAGCTTATGGGGTCCGTGCCGAGAGCCTGCGGCAGCCCTGCTCCAAAAATGCAAACGTCTTCATATAGATGGCAGGCAGAAGGGGCTAATCTGGAGAGCTGTTGCTTAGCCTCATCTGCCCACGGCACTGCTCGCACAGAGGCACAGAGACTGGGGTTGTCTGTTTGTCTTGCCACCTCAAACTTCAAACGTAGCTTATGGGGTCCGTGCCGAGAGCCTGCGGCAGCCCTGCTCCGAAAATGCGAACGTCTGCAGCTAGATGGCAGCCAGAAGGGGCTAGCCTGGAAAGCTGTTGCTCAGCCTCATCTTCCCACGGCACTGCTCGCACAGAGGCACAGAGACTGGGGCTGCTTGCTTGTCTTCACACATCAAACTTCAAACGTAGCTTATGGGGTCCGTGTCGGGAGCCTGCGGCAGCCATGCTCCAAAAATGCGAACGTCTGCAGATAGCTGGCAGGCAGAAGGGGCTAGCCTGGAAAGCTGTTGCTCAGCCTCATCTGCCCACGGCACTGCTCGCACAGAGGCACAGAGACTGGGGCTGCTTGTTTGTCTTGCCACCTCAAACTTCAAATGTATCTTATGGGGTCCGTGCCGGGAGCCTGCGGCAGCCCTGCTCCGAAAATGCGAACGTCTGCAGATAGCTGGCAGGCAGAAGGGGCTAGCCTGGAAAGCTGTTGCTCAGCCTCATCTGCCCACGGCACTGCTCGCACAGAGGCACAGAGACTGGGGCTGCTTGCTTGTCTTGCCACCTCAAACTTCAAACGTAGCTTATGGGGTCCGTGCCGGGAGCCTGCGGCAGCCCTGCTCCACACATGCGAACGTCTGCAGATAGCTGGCGGGCAGAAGGGGCTAGCCTGGAAAGCTGTTGCTCAGCCTCATCTGCCCACGGCACTGCTCGCACAGAGGCACAGAGACTGGGGCTGCTTGCTTCTCTTGCCACTTCAAAATACAAACGTATCTTATGGGGTCCGTGCCGGGAGCCTGCGGCAGTCCTGCTCCGAAAATGCGAACGTCTGCAGATAGCTGGCAGGCAGAAGGGGCTAGCCTGGAAAGCTGTTGCTCAGCCTCATCTGCCCACGGCACTGCTCGCACAGAGGCACAGAGACTGGGGCTGCTTGCTTGTCTTGCCACCTCAAACTTCAAACGTAGCTTATGGGGTCCGTGTCGGGACCCTGCGGCAGCCCAGCTCCGAAAATGCGAACGTCTGCAGATAGCTGGCAGGCAGAAGGGGCTAGCCTGGAAAGCTGTTGCTCAGCCTCATCTGCCCACGGCACTGCTCGCACAGAGGCACAGAGACTGGGGCTGCTTGCTGGTCTTGCCACCTCAAACTTCAAACGTAGCTTATGGGGTCCGTGCCGAGAGCCTGCGGCAGCCCTGCTCCGAAAATGCGAACGTCTGCAGATAGCTGGCAGGCAGAAGGGGCTAGCCTGGAAAGCTGTTGCTCAGCCTCATCTGCCCACGGCACTGCTCGCACAGAGGCACAGAGACTGGGGCTGCTTGCTTGTCTTGCCACCTCAAACTTCAAACGTAGCTTATGGGGTCCGTGCCAAGAGCCTGCGGCAGCCCTGCTCCGAAAATGCAAACGTCTGCAGATAGCTGGCAGCCAGAAGGGGCTAGCCTGGAAAGCTGTTGCTCAGCCTCATCTGCCCACGGCACTGCTCGCACAGAGGCACAGAGACTGGGGCTGCTTGCTTGTCTTGCCACCTCAAACTTCAAACGTAGCTTATGGGGACCATGCCGGTAGCCTGGGGCAGCCCTGCTCCGAAAATGCGAACGTCTGCAGATAGCTGGCAGGCAGAAGGGGCTAGCCTGGAAAGCTGTTGCTCAGCCTCATCTGCCCACGGCACTGCTCGCACAGAGGCACAGAGACTGGGGCTGCTTGCTTGTCTTGCCACCTCAAACTTCAAACGTAGCTTATGGGGTCTGTGTCCAGAGCCTGCATCAGCCCTGCTCCGAAAATGCGAACGTCTGCAGATAGCCGGCAGGCAGAAGGGGCTAGCCTGGAAAGCTGATGCTCAGCCTCATCTGCGCACGGCACTGCTCGCACAGAGGCACAGAGACTGGGGCTGCTTGCTTGTCTTGCCACCTCAAACTTCAAACGTGTCTTATGGGGACCATGCCGGTAGCCTGGGGCAGCCCTGCTCCGAAAATGCGAACGTCTGCAGATAGCTGGCAGGCAGAAGGGGCTAGCCTGGAAAGCTGTTGCTCAGCCTCATCTGCCCACGGCACTGCTCGCACAGAGGCACAGAGACTGGGGCTGCTTGCTGGTCTTGCCACCTCAAACTTCAAACGTAGCTTATGGGGTCTGTGTCCAGAGCCTGCATCAGCCCTGCTCCGAAAATGCGAACGTCTGCAGATAGCCGGCAGGCAGAAGGGGCTAGCCTGGAAAGCTGATGCTCAGCCTCATCTGCGCACGGCACTGCTCGCACAGAGGCACAGAGACTGGGGCTGCTTGCTTGTCTTGCCACCTCAAACTTCAAACGTAGCTTATGGGGTCCGTGCCGAGAGCCTGCGGCAGCCCTGTTTCGAAAATGCGAACGTCTGCACATAGATGGCAGGCAGAAGGGGCTAGCCTGCAAAGCTGTTGCTCAGCCTCATCTGCCCACGGCACTGCTCGCACAGAGGCACAGAGACTGGGGCTGCTTGCTTGTCTTGCCACCTCAAACTTCAAACGTAGCTTATGGGGTCCGTGCCGGGAGCCTGCGGCAGTCCTGCTTCGAAAATGCGAACGTCTGCAGATAGCTGGCAGGCAGAAGGGGCTAGCCTGGAAAGCTGTTGCTCAGCCTCATCTGCCCACGGCACTGCTCGCACAGAGGCACAGAGACTGGGGCTGCTTGCTTGTCTTGCCACCTCAAACTTCAAACGTAGCTTATGGGGTCCGTGATGGGAGCCACCGGCACCCCTGCTCCGAAAATGCCAACGTCTGCAGATAGCTGGCAGCCAGAAGGGGCTAGCCTGGAAAGCTGTTGCTCAGCCTCATCTGGCCACGGCACTGCTCGCACAGAGGCACAGAGACTGGGGCTGCTTGCTTGTCTTGCCACCCCAAAATTCCAACGTAGCTTATAGGGTCCGTGCCAGGAGCCTGAGGCAGCCCTGCTCCGAAAATGCCAACGTCTGCAGATAGCTGGCAGGCAGAAGGGGCTAGCCTGGAAAGCTGTTGCTCAGCCTCATCTGCCCACGGCACTGCTCGCACAGAGGCACAGAGACTGGGGCTGCTTGCTTGTCTTGCCACCTCAAACTTCAAACGTAGCATACGGGGTCCGTGCCGGGAGCCTGCGGCAGCCCTGCTCCGAAAATGCGAACGTCTGCAGATAGCTGGCAGGCAGAAGGGGCTAGCCTGGAAAGCTGTTGCTCAGCCTCATCTGCCCACGGCACTGCTCGCACAGAGGCACAGAGACTGGGGTTGTCTGCTTGTCTTGCCACCTCAAACTTCAAACGTAGCTTATGGGGTCCGTGCCGAGAGCCTGCGGCAGCCCTGCTCCGAAAATGCCAACGTCTGCAGATAGCTGGCAGGCAGAAGGGGCTAGCCTGGAAAGCTGTTGCTCAGCCTCATCTGCCCACGGCACTGCTCGCACAGAGGCACAGAGACTGGGGCTGCTTGCTTGTCTTGCCACCTCAAACTTCAAACGTAGCTTATGGGGTCCGTGCCGGGAGCCACCGGCAGCCCTGCTCCGAAAATGCGAACGTTGGCAGATAGCTGGCGGGCAGAAGGGGCTAGCCTGGAAAGCTGTTGCTCAGCCTCATTTGCCCACGGCACTGCTCGCACAGAGGCACAGAGACTGGGGCTGCTTGCTTGTCTTGCCACCTCAAACTTCAAACGTAGCTTATGGGGTCCGTGCCGGGAGCCTGCGGCAATCCTGCTTCGAAAATGCCAACGTCTGCAGATACCTGGCAGGCAGAAGGGGCTAGCCTGGAAAGCTGTTGCTCAGCCTCATCTGCCCACGGCACTGCTCGCACAGAGGCACAGAGACTGGGGTTGTCTGCTTGTCTTGCAACCTCAAACTTCAAACGTAGCTTATGGGGTCCGTGCCGAGACCCTGCGGCAGCCCTGCTCCGAAAATGCGAACGTCTGCAGATAGCTGGCAGGCAGAAGGGGCTAGCCTGGAAAGCTGTTGCTCAGCCTCATCTGCCCACGGCACTGCTCGCACAGAGGCACAGAGACTGGGGCTGCTTGCTTGTCTTCCCAACTCAAACTTCAAACGTAGCTTATGGGGTCCGTGCCGGGAGCCTGCGGCAGCCCTGCTCCGAAAATGCCAACGTCTGCAGATAGCTGGCAGGCAGAAGGGGCTAGCCTGGAAAGCTGTTGCTCAGCCTCATCTGCCCACGCCACTGCTCGCACAGAGGCACAGATACTCGGGCTACTTGCTTGTCTTGCCACCTCAAACTTCAAACGTAGCTTATGGGGACCATGCCGGGAGCCTGCGGCAGCCCTGCTCTGAAAATGCGAACGTCTGCAGATAGATGGCGGGCAGAAGGTGCTAGCCTGGAAACCTGTTACTCAGCCTCATCTGCCCACGGCACTGCTCGCACAGAGGCACAGAGACTGGGGCTGCTTGCTTGTCTTGCCACCTCAAACTTCAAACGTAGCTTATGGGGTCCGTGCCGGGAGCCTGCGGCAGCCCTGCTCCGAAAATGCGAACGTCTGCAGATAGCTGGCAGGCAGAAGGGGCTAGCCTGGAAAGCTGTTGCTCAGCCTCATCTGCCCACGGCACTGCTCGCACAGAGGCACAGAGACTGGGGCTGCTTGCTTGTCTTGCCACCTCAAACTTCAAACGTAGCTTATGGGGTCCGTGTCGGGACCCTGCGGCAGCCCTGCTCCGAAAATGCGAACGTCTGCAGATAGCTGGCAGGCAGAAGGGGCTAGCCTGGAAAGCTGTTGCTCAGCCTCATCTGCCCACGGCACTGCTCGCACAGAGGCACAGAGACTGGGGCTGCTTGCTTGTCTTCACACCTCAAACTTCAAACTTAGCTTATCGGGACCGTGTCGGGAGCCTGCGGCAGCCATGCCCCAAAAAAGCGAACGTCTGCAGATAGCTGGCAGGCAGAAGGGGCTAGCCTGGAAAGCTGTTGCTCAGCCTCATCTGCCCACGGCACTGCTCGCACAGATCCACAGAGACTGGGGCTGCCTGCTTGTCTTGCCACCTCAAACTTCAAACGTAGCTTATGGGGTCCGTGTCGGGACCCTGCGGCAGCCCTGCTCCAAAAATGCAAACGTCTGCATATAGATGGCAGGCAGAAGGGGCTAATCTGGAGAGCTGTTGCTTAGCCTCATCTGCCCACGGCACTGCTCGCACAGAGGCACAGAGACTGGGGTTGTCTGTTTGTCTTGCCACCTCAAACTTCAAACGTAGCTTATGGGGTCCGTGCCGAGAGCCTGCGGCAGCCCTGCTCCGAAAATGCGAACGTCTGCAGCTAGCTGGCAGCCAGAAGGGGCTAGCCTGGAAAGCTGTTGCTCAGCCTCATCTTCCCACGGCACTGCTCGCACAGAGGCACAGAGACTGGGGCTGCTTGCTTGTCTTCACACATCAAACTTCAAACGTATCTTATGGGGTCCGTGTCGGGAGCCTGCGGCAGCCATGCTCCAAAAATGCGAACGTCTGCAGATAGCTGGCAGGCAGAAGGGGCTAGCCTGGAAAGCTGTTGCTCAGCCTCATCTGCCCACGGCACTGCTCACACAGAGGCACAGAGACTGGGGCTGCTTGTTTGTCTTGCCACCTCAAACTTCAAATGTATCTTATGGGGTCCGTGCCGGGAGCCTGCGGCAGCCCTGCTCCGAAAATGCGAACGTCTGCAGATAGCTGGCAGGCAGAAGGGGCTAGCCTGGAAAGCTGTTGCTCAGCCTCATCTGCCCACGGCACTGCTCGCACAGAGGCACAGAGACTGGGGCTGCTTGCTTGTCTTGCCACCTCAAACTTCAAACGTAGCTTATGGGGTCCGTGCCGGGAGCCTGCGGCAGCCCTGCTCCACACATGCGAACGTCTGCAGATAGCTGGCAGGCAGAAGGGGCTAGCCTGGAAAGCTGTTGCTCAGCCTCATCTGCCCACGGCACTGCTCGCACAGAGGCACAGAGACTGGGGCTGCTTGCTTCTCTTGCCACTTCAAAATACAAACGTATCTTATGGGGTCCGTGCCGGGAGCCTGCGGCAGTCCTGCTCCGAAAATGCGAACGTCTGCAGATAGCTGGCAGGCAGAAGGGGCTAGCCTGGAAAGCTGTTGCTCAGCCTCATCTGCCCACGGCACTGCTCGCACAGAGGCACAGAGACTGGGGCTGCTTGCTTGTCTTGCCACCTCAAACTTCAAACGTAGCTTATGGGGTCCGTGTCGGGACCCTGCGGCAGCCCTGCTCCGAAAATGCGAACGTCTGCAGATAGCTGGCAGGCAGAAGGGGCTAGCCTGGAAAGCTGTTGCTCAGCCTCATCTGCCCACGGCACTGCTCGCACAGAGGCACAGAGACTGGGGCTGCTTGCTGGTCTTGCCACCTCAAACTTCAAACGTAGCTTATGGGGTCCGTGCCGAGAGCCTGCGGCAGCCCTGCTCCGAAAATGCGAACGTCTGCAGATAGCTGGCAGGCAGAAGGGGCTAGCCTGGAAAGCTGTTGCTCAGCCTCATCTGCCCACGGCACTGCTCGCACAGAGGCACAGAGACTGGGGCTGCTTGCTTGTCTTGCCACCTCAAACTTCAAACGTAGCTTATGGGGTCCGTGCCAAGAGCCTGCGGCAGCCCTGCTCCGAAAATGCAAACGTCTGCAGATAGCTGGCAGCCAGAAGGGGCTAGCCTGGAAAGCTGTTGCTCAGCCTCATCTGCCCACGGCACTGCTCGCACAGAGGCACAGAGACTGGGGCTGCTTGCTTGTCTTGCCACCTCAAACTTCAAACGTAGCTTATGGGGACCATGCCGGTAGCCTGGGGCAGCCCTGCTCCGAAAATGCGAACGTCTGCAGATAGCTGGCAGGCAGAAGGGGCTAGCCTGGAAAGCTGTTGCTCAGCCTCATCTGCCCACGGCACTGCTCGCACAGAGGCACAGAGACTGGGGCTGCTTGCTTGTCTTGCCACCTCAAACTTCAAACGTAGCTTATGGGGTCTGTGTCCAGAGCCTGCATCAGCCCTGCTCCGAAAATGCGAACGTCTGCAGATAGCCGGCAGGCAGAAGGGGCTAGCCTGGAAAGCTGATGCTCAGCCTCATCTGCGCACGGCACTGCTCGCACAGAGGCACAGAGACTGGGGCTGCTTGCTTGTCTTGCCACCTCAAACTTCAAACGTGTCTTATGGGGACCATGCCGGGAGCCTGCGGCAGCCCTGCTCTGAAAATGCGAACGTCTGCAGATAGATGGCGGGCAGAAGGTGCTAGCCTGGAAACCTGTTACTCAGCCTCATCTATCCACGGCACTGCTCGCACAGAGGCACAGAGACTGGGGTTGTCTACTTGTCTTGCCACCTCAAACTTCAAACGTAGCTTATGGGGTCCGTGCCGAGAGCCTGCGGCAGCCCTGCTCCCAAAATGCGAACGTCTGCAGATAGCTGGCAGGCAGAAGGGGCTAGCCTGGAAAGCTGTTGCTCAGCCTCATCTGCCCACGGCACTGCTCGCACAGAGGCACAGAGACTGGGGCTGCCTGCTTGTCTTGCCACTTCAAACTTCAAACGTAGCTTATGGGGTCCGTGCCGGGAGCCACCGGCACCCCTGCTCCGAAAATGCGAACGTCTGCAGATAGCTGGCAGGCAGAAGGGGCTAGCCTGGAAAGTTGTTGCTCAGCGTCATCTTCCCACAGCACTGCTCGCACAGAGGCACAGAGACTGGGTCTGCTTGCTTGTCTTGCCACCCCAAACTTCAAACGTAGCTTATGGGGTCCGTGCCGAGAGCCTGCGGCAGCCCTGCTCCGAAAATGCGAACGTCTGCAGATAGCTGGCAGGCAGAAGGGGCTAGCCTGGAAAGCTGTTGCTCAGCCTCATCTGCCCACGGCACTGCTCGCACAGAGGCACAGAGACAGGGGCTGCTTGCTTGTCTTGCCACCTCAAACTTCAAACGTAGCTTATGGGGTCCGTGCCAAGAGCCTGCGGCAGCCCTGCTCCGAAAATGCCAACGTCTGCAGATAGCTGGCAGGCAGAAGGGGCTAGCCTGGAAAGCTGTTGCTCAGCCTCATCTGCCCACGGCACTGCTCGCACAGAGGCACAGAGACTGGGGCTGCTTGCTTGTCTTGCCACCTCAAACTTCAAACGTAGCTTATGGGGTCCGTGCCAAGAGCCTGCGGCAGCCCTGCTCCGAAAATGCGAACGTCTGCAGATAGCTGGCAGGCAGAAGGGGCTAGCCTGGAAAGCTGTTGCTCAGCATCATCTGCCCACGGCACTGCTCGCACAGAGGCACAGAGACTGGGGCTGCTTGCTTGTCTTGCCACCTCAAACTTCAAACGTAGCTTATGGGGTCCGTGCCGAGAGCCTGCGGCAGCCCTGCTCCAAAAGTGCAAACGTCTGCATATAGATGGCAGGCAGAAGGGGCTAGCCTGGAGAGCTGTTGCTTAGCCGCATCTGCCCACGGCACTGCTCGCACAGAGGCACAGAGACTGGGGTTGTCTGCTTGTCTTGCCACCTCAAACTTCAAACGTAGCTTATGGGGTCCGTGCCGAGAGCCTGTGGCAGCCCTGCTCCGAAAATGCCAACGTCTGCAGATAGGTGGCAGGCAGAAGGGGCTAGCCTGGAAAGCTGTTGCTCAGCCTCATCTGCCCACGGCACTGCTCGCACAGAGGCACAGAGACTGGGGCTGCTTGCTTGTCTTGCCACCTCAAACTTCAAACGTAGCTTATGGGGTCCGTGCCGAGAGCCTGCGGCAGCCCTGCTCCAAAAGTGCAAACGTCTGCATATAGATGGCAGGCAGAACGGGCTAACCTGGAGAGCTGTTGCTTAGCCTCATCTGTCCACGGCACTGCTCGCACAGAGGCACAGAGACTGGGGTTGTCTGCTTGTCTTGCCACCTCAAACTTCAAACGTAGCTTATGGGGTCCGTGCCGAGAGCCTGTGGCAGCCCTGCTCCGAAAATGCCAACGTCTGCAGATAGGTGGCAGGCAGAAGGGGCTAGCCTGGAAAGCTGTTGCTCAGCCTCATCTGCCCACGGCACTGCTCGCACAGAGGCACAGAGACTGGGGCTGCTTGCTTGTCTTCCCAACTCAAACTTCAAACGTAGCTTATGGGGTCCGTGCCGAGAGCCTGTAGCAGCCCTGCTCCGAAAATGCGAACGTCTGCAGATAGCTGGCAGGCAGAAGGGGCTAGCCTGGAAAGCTGTTGCTCAGCCTCATCTGCCCACGGCACTGCTCGCACAGAGGCACAGAGACTGGGGCTGCTTGCTTGTCTTGCCACCTCAAACTTCAAACGTAGCTTATGGGGACCATGCCGGTAGCCTTCGGCAGCCCTGCTCCGAAAATGCGAACGTCTGCAGATAGCTGGCAGGCAGAAGGGGCTAGCCTGGAAAGCTGTTGCTCAGCCTCATCTGCCCACGGCACTGCTCGCACAGAGGCACAGAGACTGGGACTGCTTGCTGGTCTTGCCACCTCAAACTTCAAACGTAGCTTATGGGTTCTGTGCCGGGAGTCTCCGGCAGCACTACTCCGAAAATGCCAACGTCTGCAGATAGCTGGCTGGCAGAAGGGGCTAGCCTGGAAAGCTCTTGCTCAGCCTCATCTGCCCACGGCACTGCTCGCACAGAGGCACAGAGACTGGGGCTGCTTGCTTGTCTTGCCACCTCAAACTTCAAACGTAGCTTATGGGGTCCGTGTCGGGACCCTGCGGCAGCCCTGCTCCGAAAATGCGAACGTCTGCAGATAGCCGCCAGGCAGGCAGAAGGGGCTAGCCTGGAAAGCTGTTGCTCAGCCTCATCTGCCCACGGCACTGCTCGCACAGAGGCACAGATACTCGGGCTACTTGCTTGTCTTGCCACCTCAAACTTCAAACGTAGCTTATGGGGACCATGCCGGGAGCCTGCGGCAGCCCTGCTCTGAAAATGCGAACGTCTGCAGATAGATGGCGGGCAGAAGGTGCTAGCCTGGAAACCTGTTACTCAGCCTCATCTATCAACGGCACTGCTCGCACAGAGGCACAGAGACTGGGGTTGTCTACTTGTCTTGCCACCTCAAACTTCAAACGTAGCTTATGGGGTCCGTGCCGAGAGCCTGCGGCAGCCCTGCTCTGAAAATGCGAACGTCTGCAGATAGCTGGCAGGCAGAAGGGGCTAGCCTGGAAAGCTGTTGCTCAGCCTCATCTGCCCACGGCACTGCTCACACAGAGGCACAGAGACTGGGGCTGCTTGCTTGTCTTGCCACCTCAAACTTCAAACGTAGCTTATGGGGTCCGTGACGGGAGCCACCGGCACCCCTGCTCCGAAAATGCGAACGTCTGCAGATAGCTGGCAGGCAGAAGGGGCTAGCCTGGAAAGCTGTTGCTCAGCCTCATCTGCCCACGGCACTGCTCGCTCAGAGGCACAGAGACTGGGGCTACTTGCTTGTCTTGCCACCTCAAACTTCAAACGTAGCTCTTGGGGACCATGCCGGGAGCCTGCGGCAGCCCTGCTCTGAAAATGCGAACGTCTGCAGATAGCTGGCAGGCAGAAGGGGCTAGCCTGGAAAGCTGTTGCTCAGCATCATCTGCCCACAGCACTGCTCGCACAGAGGCACAGAGACTGGGTCTGCTTGCTTGTCTTGCCACCCCAAACTTCAAACGTAGCTTATGGGGTCCGTGCCGGGAGCCTGCGGCAGCCCTGCTCCGAAAATGCGAACGTCTGCAGATAGCTGGCAGGCAGAAGGTGCTAGCCTGGAAAGCTGTTGCTCAGCCTCATCTGCGCACGGCACTGCTCGCACAGAGGCACAGATACTCGGGTTACTTGCTTGTCTTGCCACCTCAAACTTCAAACGTAGCTCTTGGGGACCATGCCGGGAGCCTGCGGCAGCCCTGCTCTGAAAATGCGAACGCCTGCAGATAGCTGGCAGGCAGAAGGGGCTAGCCTGGAAAGCTGTTACTCAGCCTCATCTATCCACGGCACTGCTCGCACAGAGGCACAGAGACTGGGGTTGTCTACTTGTCTTGCCACCTCAAACTTCAAACGTAGCTTATGGGGTCCGTGCCGAGAGCCTGCGGCAGCCCTGCTCCGAAAATGCGAACGTCTGCAGATAGCTGGCAGGCAGAAGGGGCTAGCCTGGAAAGCTGTTGCTCAGCCTCATCTGCCCACGGCACTGCTCGCACAGAGGCACAGAGACTGGGGCTGCTTGCTTGTCTTGCCACTTCAAACTTCAAACGTAGCTTATGGGGTCCGTGCCGGGAGCCTGCGGCAGCCCTGCTCCGAAAATGCGAACGTCTGCAGATAGCTGGCAGGCAGAAGGGGTTAGCCTGGAAAGCTGTTGCTCAGCCTCATCTGCCCACGGCACTGCTCGCACAGAGGCACAGAGACTGGGGCTACTTGCTTGTCTTGCCACCTCAAACTTCAAACGTAGCTTATGGGGACCATGCCGGGAGCCTGCGGCAGCCCTGCTCCGAAAATGCGAACATCTGCAGATAGGTGGCAGGCAGAAGGGGCTAGCGTGGAAAGCTGTTGCTCAGCCTCATCTGCCCACGGCACTGCTCGCACAGAGGCACAGAGACTGGGGCTGCTTGCTTGTCTTGCCACCTCAAACTTCAAACGTAGCTTATGGGGTCCGTGCGGAGAGCCTGCCGCAGCCCTGCTCCGAAAATGCGAACGTCTGCAGATAGCTGGCAGGCAGAAGGGGCTAGCCTGGAAAGCTGTTGCTCAGCCTCATCTGCCCACGGCACTGCTCGCACAGAGGCACAGAGACTGGGGCTGCTTGCTTGTCTTGCCACCTCAAACTTCAAACGTAGCTTATGGGGTCCGTGCCGGGAGCCTGCGGCAGTCCTGCTTCGAAAATGCGAACGTCTGCAGATACCTGGCAGGCAGAAGGGGCTAGCCTGGAAAGCTGTTGCTCAGCCTCATCTGCCCACGGCACTGCTCGCACAGAGGCACAGAGAGTGGGGCTGCTTGCTTGTCTTGCCACCTCAAACTTCAAACGTAGCTTATGGGATCCGTGCCAAGAGCCTGCGGCAGCCCTGCTCCGAAAATGCGAACGTCTGCAGATAGGTGGCAGGCAGAAGGGGCTAGCCTGGAAAGCTGTTGCTCAGCCTCATCTGCCCACGGCACTGCTCGCACAGAGGCACAGAGACTGGGGCTGCTTGCTTGTCTTGCCACCTCAAACTTCAAACGTAGCTTATGGGGTCCGTGCCGAGAGCCTGCATCAGCCCTGCTCCAAAAATGCAAACGTCTGCATATAGATGGCAGGCAGAAGGGGCTAACCTGGAGAGCTGTTGCTTAGCCTCATCTGCCCACGGCACTGCTCGCACAGAGGCACAGAGACTGGGGTTGTCTGCTTGTCTTGCCACCTCAAACTTCAAACGTAGCTTATGGGGTCCGTGCCGAGAGCCTGCGGCAGCCCTGCTCCGAAAATGCGAACGTCTGCAGATAGCTGGCAGGCAGAAGGGGCTAGCCTGGAAAGCTGTTGCTCAGCCTCATCTGCCCACGGCACTGCTCGCACAGAGGCACAGAGACTGGGGCTGCTTGCTTGTCTTGCCACCTCAAACTTCAAACGTAGCTTATGGGGTCCGTGCCGGGAGCCTGCGGCAGTCCTGCTTCGAAAATGCCAACGTCTGCAGATAGCTGGCTGGCAGAAGGGGCTAGCCTGGAAAGCTGTTGCTCAGCCTCATCTGCCCACGGCACTGCTCGCACAGAGGCACAGAGACTGGGGTTGTCTGCTTGTCTTGCCACCTCAAACTTCAAACGTAGCTTATGGGGTCCGTGCCGAGAGCCTGCGGCAGCCCTGTTCCGAAAATGCGAACGCCTGCAGATAGCCGGCAGGCAGAAGGGGCTAGCCTGGAAAGCTGTTGCTCAGCCTCATCTGCCCACGGCACTGCTCGCACAGAGGCACAGAGACTGGGGCTGCTTGCTTGTCTTGCCACCTCAAACTTCAAACGTAGCTTTTGGGGTCCGTGCCGAGAGCCTGCGGCAGCCCTGCTCCGAAAATGCGAACGTCTGCAGATAGCTGGCAGGCAGAAGGGGCTAGCCTGGAAAGCTGTTGCTCAGCCTCATCTGCCCACGGCACTGCTCGCACAGAGGCACAGAGACTGGGGCTGCTTGCTTGTCTTCACACCTCAAACTTCAAACGTACCTTATGGGGTCCGTGTCGGGAGCCTGCGGCAGCCATGCCCCAAAAAAGTTAACGTCTGCAGATAGCTGGCAGCCAGAAGGGGCTAGCCTGGAAAGCTGTTGCTCAGCCTCATCTGCCCACGGCACTGCTCGCACAGAGGCACAGAGACTGGGGCTGCTTGCTTGTCTTGCCACTTCAAACTTCAAACGTAGCTTATGGGGTCCGTGCCGGGAGCCTGCGGCAGCCCTGCTCCGAAAATGCGAACGTCTGCAGATAGCTGGCAGGCAGAAGGGGCTAGCCTGGAAAGCTGTTGCTCAGCGTCATCTGCCCACGGCACTGCTCGCACAGAGGCACAGAGACTGGGGCTACTTGCTTGTCTTGCCACCTCAAACTTCAAACGTAGCTTATGGGGACCGTGCCGGGAGCCTGCGGCAGCCCTGCTCCGAAAATGCGAACGTCTGCAGATAGCTGGCAGGCAGAAGGGGCTAGGCTGGAAAGCTGTTGCTCAGCCTCATCTGCCCACAGCACTGCTCGCACAGAGGCACAGAGACTGGGGCTGCTTGCTTGTCTTGCCACCCCAAACTTCAGACGTAGCTTATGGGGTCCGTGCCGGGAGCCTGCGGCAGCCCTGCTCCGAAAATGCGAACGTCTGCAGATAGCTGGCAGGCAGAAGGGGCTAGCCTGGAAAGCTGTTGCTCAGCCTCATCTGCGCACGGCACTGCTCGCACAGAGGCACAGAGAGTGGGGCTGCTTGCTTGTCTTGCCACCCCAAACTTCAAACGTAGCTTATGGGGTCCGTGCCGGGAGCCTGCGGCAGCCCTGCTCTGAAAATGCGAACGTCTGCAGATAGATGGCGGGCAGAAGGTGCTAGCCTGGAAACCTGTTACTCAGCCTCATCTGCCCATGGCACTGCTCGCACAGAGGCACAGAGACTGGGGCTGCTTGCTTGTCTTGCCACCTCAAACTTCAAACGTAGCTTATGGGGTCCGTGCCGGGAGCCTGCGGCAGCCCTGTTCCGAAAATGCGAACGTCTGCAGATAGCTGGCAGGCAGAAGGGGCTAGCCTGGAAAGCTGTTGCTCAGCCTCATCTACCCACGACACTGCTCGCACAGAGGCACAGAGACTGGGGCTGCTTGCTTGTCTTGCCACCTCAAACTTCAAACGTAGCTTATGGGGTCCGTGCCCAGAGCCTGTGGCAGCCCTGCTCCGAAAATGCGAACGTCTGCAGATAGCTGGCAGGCAGAAGGGGCTAGCCTGGAAAGCTGTTGCTCAGCCTCATCTGCCCACGGCACTGCTCGCACAGAGGCACAGAGACTGGGGCTGCTTGCTTGTCTTGCCACCTCAAACTTCAAACGTAGCTTATGGGGTCCGTGTCGAGAGCCTGCGGCAGCCCTGCTCCGAAAATGCGAACGTCTGCAGATAGCTGGCAGGCAGAAGGGGCTAGCCTGGAAAGCTGTTGCTCAGCCTCATCTGCCCACGGCACTGGTCGCACAGAGGCACAGAGACTTGGGCTGCTTGCTTGTCTTGCCACCTCAAACTTCAAACGTAGCTTATGGGGTCCGTGCCGGGAGCCTGCGGCAGTCCTGCTTCGAAAATGCCAACGTCTGCAGATAGCTGGCAGGAAGAAGGGGCTAGCCTGGAAAGCTGTTGCTCAGCCTCATCTGCCCACGGCACTGCTCGCACAGAGGCACAGAGACTGGGGCTGCTTGCTTGTCTTGCCACCTCAAACTTCAAACGTAGCTTTTGGGGTCCGTGCCGAGAGCGTGCGGCAGCCCTGCTCCGAAAATGCGAACGTCTGCAGATAGCTGGCAGGCAGAAGGGGCTAGCCTGGAAAGCTGTTGCTCAGCCTCATCTGCCCACGGCACTGCTCGCACAGAGGCACAGAGACTGGGGCTGCTTGCTTGTCTTGCCACCTCAAACTTCAAACGTAGCTTATGGGGTCCGTGCCGGGAGCCTGCGGCAGTCCTGCTTCGAAAATGCGAACGTCTGCAGATAGCTGGCAGGCAGAAGGGGCTAGCCTGGAAAGCTGTTGCTCAGCCTCATCTGCCCACGGCACTGCTCGCACAGAGGCACAGAGACTGGGGTTGTCTGCTTGTCTTGCCACCTCAAACTTCAAACGTAGCTTATGGGGTCCGTGCCGAGAGCCTGCGGCAGCCCTGCTCCGAAAATGCGAACGCCTGCAGATAGCCGGCAGGCAGAAGGGGCTAGCCTGGAAAGCTGTTGCTCAGCCTCATCTGCCCACGGCACTGCTCGCACAGAGGCACAGAGACTGGGGTTGTCTGCTTGTCTTGCCACCTCAAACTTCAAACGTAGCTTTTGGGGTCCGTGCCGAGAGCCTGCGGCAGCCCTGCTCCGAAAATGCGAACGTCTGCAGATAGCTGGCAGCCAGAAGGGGCTAGCCTGGAAAGCTGTTGCTCAGCCTCATCTGCCCACGGCACTGCTCGCACAGAGGCACAGAGACTGGGGCTGCTTGCTTGTCTTCACACCTCAAACTTCAAACGTACCTTATGGGGTCCGTGTCGGGAGCCTGCGGCAGCCATGCTCCAAAAATGCGAACGTCTGCAGATACCTGGCAGGCAGAAGGGGCTAGCCTGGAAAGCTGTTGCTCAGCCTCATCTGCGCACGGCACTGCTCGCACAGAGGCACAGAGACTGGGGCTGCTTGCTTGTCTTGCCACCCCAAAATTCCAACGTAACTTATGGGGTCCGTGCCAGGAGCCTGAGGCAGCCCTGCTCCGAAAATGCAAACGTCTGCAGATAGCTGGCAGGCAGAAGGGGCTAGCCTGGAAAGCTGTTGCTCAGCCTCATCTGCCCACGGCACTGCTCGCACAGAGGCACAGAGACTGGGGCTGCTTGCTTGTCTTGCCACCTCAAACTTCAAACGTAGCTTATGGGGTCCGTGCCGGGAGCCTGCGGCAGCCCTGCTCTGAAAATGCGAACGTCTGCAGATAGCTGGCAGGCAGAAGGGGCTAGCGTGGAAAGCTGTTGCTCAGCCTCATCTGCCCACGGCACTGCTCGCACAGAGGCACAGAGACTGGGGCTGCTTGCTTGTCTTGCCACCTCAAACTTCAAACGTAGCTTATGTGGTCCGTGCCGAGAGCCTGCGACAGCCCTGCTTCAAAAATGCAAACATCTGCATATAGATGGCAGGCAGAAGGGGCTAACCTGGAGAGCTGTTGCTTAGCCTCATCTGCCCACGGCACTGCTCGCACAGAGGCACAGAGACTGGGGCTGCTTGCTTGTCTTGCCACCTCAAACTTCAAATGTAGCTTATGGGGTCCGTGTCGGGAGCCTGCGGCAGCCGTGCCCCAAAAAAGCGAACGTCTGCAGATAGCTGGCAGGCAGTAGGGGCTAGCGTGGAAAGCTGTTGCTCAGCCTCATCTGCCCACGGCACTGCTCGCACAGAGGCACAGAGACTGGGGCTGCTTGCTTGTCTTGCCACCTCAAACTTCAAACGTAGCTTATGTGGTCCGTGCCGAGAGCCTGCGACAGCCCTGCTTCAAAAATGCAAACATCTGCATATAGATGGCAGGCAGAAGGGGCTAACCTGGAGAGCTGTTGCTTAGCCTCATCTGCCCACGGCACTGCTCGCACAGAGGCACAGAGACTGGGGCTGCTTGCTTGTCTTGCCACCTCAAACTTCAAACGTAGCTTATGGGGTCCGTGTCGGGAGCCTGCGGCAGCCATGCCCCAAAAAAGTGAACGTCTGCAGATAGCTGGCAGCCAGAAGGGGCTAGCCTGGAAAGCTGTTGCTCAGCCTCATCTGCCCACGGCACTGCTCGCACAGAGGCACAGAGACTGGGGCTGCTTGCTTGTCTTGCCACCTCAAACTTCAAACGTAGCTTATGGGGTCCGTGTCGGGAGCCTGCATCAGCCCTGCTCCAAAAATGCAAACGTCTGCATATAGATGGCAGGCAGAAGGGGCTAACCTGGAGCGCTGTTGCTCAGCCTCATCTGGCCACGGCACTGCTCGCACAGAGGCACAGAGACTGGGGTTGTCTGCTTGTCTTGCCACCTCAAACTTCAAACGTAGCTTATGGGGTCCGTGCCGAGAGCCTGCGGCAGCCCTGCTCCGAAAATGCGAACGTCTGCAGATAGCTGGCAGCCAGAAGGGGCTAGCCTGGAAAGCTGTTGCTCAGCCTCATCTGCCCACGGCACTGCTCGCACAGAGGCACAGAGACTGGGGCTGCTTGCTTGTCTTCACACCTCAAACTTCAAACGTAGCTTATGGGGTCCGTGTCGGGAGCCTGCGGCAGCCATGCTCCAAAAATGCGAACGTCTGCAGATAGCTGGCAGCCAGAAGGGGCTAGCCTGGAAAGCTGTTGCTCAGCCTCATCTGCCCACGGCACTGCTCGCACAGAGGCACAGAGACTGGGGCTGCTTGCTTGTCTTGCCACCTCAAACTTCAAACGTAGCTTATGGGGTCCGTGCCGGGAGCCTGCGGCAGCCCTGCTCCGAAAATGCGAACGTCTGCAGATAGATGGCGGGCAGAAGGTGCTAGCCTGGAAAGCTGTTACTCAGCCTCATCTACCCATGGCACTGCTCGCACAGAGGCACAGAGACTGGGGCTGCTTGCTTGTCTTGCCACCTCAAACTTCAAACGTAGCTTATGGGGTCCGTGCCGAGAGCCTGCATCAGCCCTGCTCCAAAAATGCAAACGTCTGCAGATAGCTGGCAGGCAGAAGGGGCTAGCCTGGAAAGCTGTTGCTCAGCCTCATCTGCCCACGGCACTGCTCGCACAGAGGCACAGAGACTGGGGTTGTCTGCTTGTCTTGACACCTCAAACTTCAAACGTAGCTTATGGGGTCCGTGCCGAGAGCTTGCGGCAGCCCTGTTCCGAAAATGCGAACGTCTGCAGATAGATGGCAGGCAGAAGGGGCTAGCCTGGAAAGCTGTTGCTCAGCCTCATCTGCCCACGGCACTGCTCGCACAGAGGCACAGAGACTGGGGCTGCTTGCTTGTCTTGCCACCTCAAACTTCAAACGTAGCTTATGGGGTCCGTGCCGGGAGCCTGCGGCAGTCCTGCTTCGAAAATGCCAACGTCTGCAGATAGCTGGCAGCCAGAAGGGGCTAGCCTGGAAAGCTGTTGCTCAGCCTCATCTGCCCACGGCACTGCTCGAACAGAGGCACAGAGACTGGGGTTGTCTGCTTGTCTTGCCACCTCAAACTTCAAACGTAGCTTATGGGGTCCGTGCCGAGAGCCTGCGGCAGCCCTGTTCCGAAAATGCGAACGCCTGCAGATAGCTGGCAGGCAGAAGGGGCTAGCCTGGAAAGCTGTTGCTCAGCCTCATCTGCCCACGGCACTGCTCGCACAGAGGCACAGAGACTGGGGTTGTCTGCTTGTCTTGCCACCTCAAACTTCAAACGTAGCTTTTGGGGTCCGTGCGGAGAGCCTGCCGCAGCCCTGTTCCGAAAATGCGAACGTCTGCAGATAGCTGGCAGGCAGAAGGGGCTAGCCTGGAAAGCTGTTGCTCAGCTTCATCTGCCCACGGCACTGCTCGCACAGAGGCACAGAGACTGGGGCTGCTTGCTTGTCTTCATACCTCAAACTTCAAACGTACCTTATGGGGTCCGTGTCGGGAGCCTGCGGCAGCCATGCTCCAAAAATGCGAACGTCTGCAGATAGCTGGCAGCCAGAAGGGGCTAGCCTGGAAAGCTGTTGCTCAGCCTCATCTGCCCACGGCGCTGCTCGCACAGAGGCACAGAGACTGGGGCTGCTTGCTTGTCTTGCCACTTCAAACTTCAAATGTAGCTTATGGGGTCCGTGCCGGGAGCCTGCGGCAGCCCTGCTCCGAAAATGCGAAAGTCTGCAGATACCTGGCAGGCAGAAGGGGCTAGCCTGGAAAGCTGTTGCTCAGCCTCATCTGCGCACGGCACTGCTCGCACAGAGGCACAGAGACTGGGGCTGCTTGCTTGTCTTGCCACCCCAAAGTTCCAACGTAACTTATGGGGTCCGTGCCAGGAGCCTGAGGCAGCCCTGCTCCGAAAATGCGAACGTCTGCAGATAGCTGGCAGGCAGAAGGGGCTAGCGTGGAAAGCTGTTGCTCAGCCTCATCTGCCCACGGCACTGCTCGCACAGAGGCACAGAGACTGGGGCTGCTTGCTTGTCTTGCCACCTCAAACTTCAAACGTACCTTATGTGGTCCGTGTCGGGAGCCTGCGGCAGCCATGCCCCAAAAAAGCGAACGTCTGCAGATAGCTGGCAGCCAGAAGGGGCTAGCCTGGAAAGCTGTTGCTCAGCCTCATCTGCCCACGGCACAGCTCGCACAGAGGCACAGAGACTGGGGCTGCTTGCTTGTCTTCCCAACTCAAACTTCAAATGTAGCTTATGGGGTCCGTGCCGAGAGCCTGCGGCAGCCCTGTTCCGAAAATGCGAACGTCTGCAGATAGCTGGCGGGCAGAAGGGGCTAGCCTGGAAAACTGTTGCTCAGCCTCATCTGCCCACGACACTGCTCGCACAGAGGCACAGAGACTGGGGCTGCTTGCTTGTCTTGACACCTCAAACTTCAAACGTAGCTTATGGGGTCCGTGCCGGGAGCCTGCGGCAGTCCTGCTTCGAAAATGCCAACGTCTGCAGATAGCTGGCAGGCAGAAGGGGCTAGCCTGGAAAGCTGTTGCTCAGCCTCATCTGCCCACGGCACTGCTCGCACAGAGGCACAGAGACTGGGGCTGCTTGCTTGTCTTGCCACCTCAAACTTCAAACGTAGCTTATGGGGTCCGTGCCGAGAGCCTGCGGCAGCCCTGTTCCGAAAATGCGAACGTCTGCAGATAGCTGGCAGGCAGAAGGGGCTAGCCTGGAAAGCTGTTGCTCAGCCTCATCTGCCCACGGCACTGCTCGCACAGAGGCACAGAGACTGGGGCTGCTTGCTTGTCTTGCCACCTCAAACTTCAAACGTAGCTTATGGGGTCCGTGCCGGGAGCCTGCGGCAGTCCTGCTTCGAAAATGCCAACGTCTGCAGATAGCTGGCAGCCAGAAGGGGCTAGCCTGGAAAGCTGTTGCTCAGCCTCATCTGCCCACGGCACTGCTCGCACAGAGGCACAGAGACTGGGGTTGTCTGCTTGTCTTGCCACCTCAAACTTCAAACGTAGCTTATGGGGTCCGTGCCGAGAGCCTGCGGCAGCCCTGTTCCGAAAATGCGAACGCCTGCAGATAGCTGGCAGGCAGAAGGGGCTAGCCTGGAAAGCTGTTGCTCAGCCTCATCTGCCCACGGCACTGCTCGCACAGAGGCACAGAGACTGGGGTTGTCTGCTTGTCTTGCCACCTCAAACTTCAAACGTAGCTTTTGGGGTCCGTGCCGAGAGCCTGCGGCAGCCCTGCTCCGAAAATGCGAACGTCTGCAGATAGCTGGCAGGCAGAAGGGGCTAGCCTGGAAAGCTGTTGCTCAGCCTCATCTGCCCACGGCACTGCTCGCACAGAGGCACAGAGACTGGGGCTGCTTGCTTGTCTTCAGACCTCAAACTTCAAACGTAGCTTATGGGGTCCGTGTCGGGAGCCTGCGGCAACCATGCTCCAAAAATGCGAACGTCTGCAGATAGCTGGCGGGCAGAAGGGGCTAGCCTGGAAAGCTGTTGCTCAGCCTCATCTGCCCACGGCGCTGCTCGCACAGAGGCACAGAGACTGGGGCTGCTTGCTTGTCTTGCCACCCCAAAATTCCAACGTATCTTATGGGGTCCGTGCCAGGAGCCTGAGGCAGCCCTGCTCCGAAAATGCCAACGTCTGCAGATAGCTAGCAGGCAGAAGGGGCTAGCCTGGAAAGCTGTTGCTCAGCCTCATCTGCCCACGACACTGCTCGCACAGAGGCACAGACACTGGGGCTGCTTGCTTGTCTTGCCACTTCAAACTTCAAACGTAGCTTATGGGGTCCGTGCCGAGAGCCTGCGGCAGCCCTGCTCCGAAAATGCGAACGTCTGCAGATAGCTGGCAGGCAGAAGGGGCTAGCCTGGAAAGCTGTTGCTCAGCCTCATCTGCCCACGGCGCTGCTCGCACAGAGGCACAGAGACTGGGGTTGTCTGCTTGTCTTGCCACCTCAAACTTCAAACGTAGCTTATGGGGTCCGTGCCGGGAGCCTGCGGCAGCCCTGCTCCGAAAATGCGAACGTCTGCAGATAGCTGGCAGGCAGAAGGGGCTAGCCTGGAAAGCTGTTGCTCAGCCTCATCTGCCCACGACACTGCTCGCACAGAGGCACAGAGACTGGGGCTGCTTGCTTGTCTTGCCACTTCAAACTTCAAATGTAGCTTATGGGGTCCGTGCCGAGAGCCTGCGGCAGCCCTGCTCCGAAAATGCGAACGTCTGCAGATAGCTGGCAGGCAGAAGGGGCTAGCCTGGAAAGCTGTTGCTCAGCCTCATCTGCCCACGACACTGCTCGCACAGAGGCACAGAGACTGGGGCTGCTTGCTTGTCTTGCCACTTCAAACTTCAAATGTAGCTTATGGGGTCCGTGCCGAGAGCCTGCGGCAGCCCTGCTCCGAAAATGCGAACGTCTGCAGATAGCTGGCAGGCAGAAGGGGCTAGCCTGGAAAGATGTTGCTCAGCCTCATCTGCCCACGGCGCTGCTCGCACAGAGGCACAGAGACTGGGGTTGTCTGCTTGTCTTGCCACCTCAAACTTCAAACGTAGCTTATGGGGTCCGTGCCGAGAGCCTGCGGCAGCCCTGTTCCGAAAATGCGAACGTCTGCAGATAGCTGGCAGGCAGAAGGGGCTAGCCTGGAAAGCTGTTGCTCAGCCTCATCTGCCCACGGCACTGCTCGCACAGAGGCACAGAGACTGGGGCTGCTTGCTTGTCTTCACACCTCAAACTTCAAACGTACCTTATGGGGTCCGTGTCGGGAGCCTGCGGCAGCCATGCTCCAAAAATGCGAACGTCTGCAGATAGCTGGCAGCCAGAAGGGGCTAGCCTGGAAAGCTGTTGCTCAGCCTCATCTGCCCACGGCGCTGCTCGCACAGAGGCACAGAGACTGGTGTTTTCTGCTTGTCTTGCCACTTCAAACTTCAAATGTAGCTTATGGGGTCCGTGCCGGGAGCCTGCGGCAGCCCGGCTCCGAAAATGCGAACGTCTGCAGATACCTGGCAGGCAGAAGGGGCTAGCTTGGAAAGCTGTTTCTCAGCCTCATCTGCGCACGGCACTGCTCGCACAGAGGCACAGAGACTGGGGCTGCTTGCTTGTCTTGCCACCCCAAAATTCCAACGTAACTTATGGGGTCCGTGCCAGGAGCCTGAGGCAGCCCTGCTCCGAAAATGCCAACGTCTGCAGATAGCTGGCAGGCAGAAGGGGCTAGCCTGGAAAGCTGTTGCTCAGCCTCATCTGCCCACGGCACTGCTCGCACAGAGGCACAGAGACTGGGGCTGCTTGCTTGTCTTGCCACCTCAAACTTCAAACGTAGCTTATGGGGTCCGTGCCGGGAGCCTGCGGCAGCCCTGCTCTGAAAATGCGAACGTCTGCAGATAGCTGGCAGGCAGAAGGGGCTAGCGTGGAAAGCTGTTGCTCAGCCTCATCTGCCCACGGCACTGCTCGCACAGAGGCACAGAGACTGGGGCTGCTTGCTTGTCTTGCCACCTCAAACTTCAAACGTAGCTTATGTGGTCCGTGCCGAGAGCCTGCGACAGCCCTGCTTCAAAAATGCAAACATCTGCATATAGATGGCAGGCAGAAGGGGCTAACCTGGAGAGCTGTTGCTTAGCCTCATCTGCCCACGGCACTGCTCGCACAGAGGCACAGAGACTGGGGTTGTCTGCTTGTCTTGCCACCTCAAACTTCAAACGTAGCTTATGGGGTCCGTGCCGAGACCCTGCGGCAGCCCTGCTATGAAAATGCGAACGCCTGCAGATAGCTGGCAGGCAGAAGGGGCTAACCTGGAGAGCCTTTGCTCAGCCTCATCTGCCCACGGCACTGCTCGCACAGAGGCACAGAGACTGGGGCTGCTTGCTTGTCTTGCCACCTCAAACTTCAAACGTAGCTTATGGGGTCCGTGTCGGGAGCCTGCGGCAGCCATGCCCCAAAAAAGCGAACGTCTGCAGATAGCTGGCAGGCAGAAGGGGCTAGCCTGGAAAGCTGTTGCTCAGCCTCATCTGCCCACGGCACTGCTCGCACAGAGGCACAGAGACTGGGGCTGCTTGCTTGTCTTCCCAACTCAAACTTCAAACGTAGCTTATGGGGTCCGTGCCGGGAGCCTGCGGCAGCCCTGTTCCGAAAATGCGAACGTCTGCAGATAGCTGGCGGGCAGAAGGGGCTAGCCTGGAAAGCTGTTGCTCAGCCTCATCTGCCCACGACACTGCTCGCACAGAGGCACAGAGACTGGGGCTGCTTGCTTGTCTTGCCACCTCAAACTTCAAACGTAGCTTATGGGGTCCGTGCCGGGAGCCTGCGGTAGTCCTGCTTCGAAAATGCCAACGTCTGCAGATAGCTGGCAGGCAGAAGGGGCTAGCCTGGAAAGCTGTTGCTCAGCCTCATCTGCCCATGGCACTGCTCGCACAGAGGCACAGAGAGTGGGGCTGCTTGCTTGTCTTGCCACCTCAAACTTCAAACGTAGCTTATGGGGTCCGTGCCAAGAGCCTGCGGCAGCCCTGCTCCGAAAATGCCAACGTCTGCAGATAGCTGGCAGGCAGAAGGGGCTAGCCTGGAAAGCTGTTGCTCAGCCTCATCTGCCCACGGCACTGCTCGCACAGAGGCACAGAGACTGGGGCTGCTGGTTTGTCTTGCCACCTCAAACTTCAAACATAGCTTATGGGGTCCATGCCGAGAGCCTGCATCAGCCCTGCTCCAAAAATGCAAACGTCTGCATATAGATGGCAGGCAGAAGGGGCTAACCTGGAGCGCTGTTGCTTAGCCTCATCTGCCCACGGCACTGCTCGCACAGAGGCACAGAGACTGGGGTTGTCTGCTTCTCTTGTCACCCCAAACTTCAAACGTAGCTTATGGGGTCCGTGCCGAGAGCCTGCGGCAGCCCTGCTCCGAAAATGCGAACGTCTGCAGATAGCTGGCAGCCAGAAGGGGCTAGCCTGGAAAGCTGTTGCTCAGCCTCATCTGCCCACGGCACTGCTCGCACAGATCCACAGAGACTGGGGCTGCCTGCTTGTCTTGCCACCTCAAACTTCAAACGTAGCTTATGGGGTCCGTGCCGAGAGCCTGCGGCAGCCCTGCTCCAAAAATGCAAACGTCTGCATATAGATGGCAGGCAGAAGGGGCTAATCTGGAGAGCTGTTGCTTAGCCTCATCTGCCCACGGCACTGCTCGCACAGAGGCACAGAGACTGGGGTTGTCTGTTTGTCTTGCCACCTCAAACTTCAAACGTAGCTTATGGGGTCCGTGCCGAGAGCCTGCGGCAGCCCTGCTCCGAAAATGCGAACGTCTGCAGCTAGCTGGCAGCCAGAAGGGGCTAGCCTGGAAAGCTGTTGCTCAGCCTCATCTTCCCACGGCACTGCTCGCACAGAGGCACAGAGACTGGGGCTGCTTGCTTGTCTTCACACCTCAAACTTCAAACGTACCTTATGGGGTCCGTGTCGGGAGCCTGCGGCAGCCATGCTCCAAAAATGCGAACGTCTGCAGATAGCTGGCAGCCAGAAGGGGCTAGCCTGGAAAGCTGTTGCTCAGCCTCATCTGCCCACGGCGCTGCTCGCACAGAGGCACAGAGACTGGGGCTGCTTGCTTGTCTTGCCACCTCAAACTTCAAACGTAGCTTATGGGGTCCGTGCCGAGAGCCTGCGGCAGCCCTGCTCCGAAAATGCGAACGTCTGCAGATAGCTGGCAGGCAGAAGGGGCTAGCCTGGAAAGCTGTTGCTCAGCCTCATCTGACCACGGCACTGCTCGCACAGAGGCACAGAGACTGGGGTTGTCTGCTTGTCTTGCCACCTCAAACTTCAAACGTAGCTTATGGGGTCCGTGCCGAGAGCCTGCGGCAGCCCTGTTCCGAAAATGCGAACATCTGCAGATAGCTGGCAGCCAGAAGGGGCTAGCCTGGAAAGCTGTTGCTCAGCCTCATCTGCCCACGGCGCTGCTCGCACAGAGGCACAGAGACTGGGGCTGCTTGCTTGTCTTGCCACTTCAAACTTCAAATGTAGCTTATGAGGTCCGTGCCGGGAGCCTGCGGCAGCCCTGCTCCGAAAATGCGAACGTCTGCAGATACCTGGCAGGCAGAAGGGGCTAGCCTGGAAAGCTGTTTCTCAGCCTCATCTGCGCACTGCACTGCTCGCACAGAGGCACAGAGACTGGGACTGCTTGCTTGTCTTGCCACCCCAAAATTTCAACGTAACTTATGGGGTCCGTGCCAGGAGCCTGAGGCAGCCCTGCTCCGAAAATGCCAACGTCTGCAGATAGCTGGCAGGAAGAAGGGGCTAGCCTGGAAAGCTGTTGCTCAGCCTCATCTGCCCACGGCACTGCTCGCACAGAGGCACAGAGACTGGGGCTGCTTGCTTGTCTTGCCACCTCAAACTTCAAACGTAGCTTATGGGGTCCGTGCCGGGAGCCTGCGGCAGCCCTGCTCTGAAAATGCGAACGTCTGCAGATAGCTGGCAGGCAGAAGGGGCTAGCGTGGAAAGCTGTTGCTCAGCCTCATCTGCCCACGGCACTGCTCGCACAGAGGCACAGAGACTGGGGCTGCTTGCTTGTCTTGCCACCTCAAACTTCAAACGTAGCTTATGTGGTCCGTGCCGAGAGCCTGCGACAGCCCTGCTTCAAAAATGCAAACATCTGCATATAGATGGCAGGCAGAAGGGGCTAACCTGGAGAGCTGTTGCTTAGCCTCATCTGCCCACGGCACTGCTCGCACAGAGGCACAGAGACTGGGGTTGTCTGCTTGTCTTGCCACCTCAAACTTCAAACGTAGCTTATGGGGTCCGTGCCGAGACACTGCGGCAGCCCTGCTCCGAAAATGCGAACGCCTGCAGATAGCTGGCAGGCAGAAGGGGCTAACCTGGAGAGCCTTTGCTCAGCCTCATCTGCCCACGGCACTGCTCGCACAGAGGCACAGAGACTGGGGCTGCTTGCTTGTCTTGCCACCTCAAACTTCAAACGTAGCTTATGGGGTCCGTGCCAAGAGCCTGCGGCAGTCCTGCTTCGAAAATGCCAACGTCTGCAGATAGCCTGCAGGCAGAAGGGGCTAGCCTGGAAAGCTGTTGCTCAGCCTCATCTGCCCACGGCACTGCTCGCACAGAGGCACAGAGACTGGGGTTGTCTGCTTGTCTTGCCACCTCAAACTTCAAGGGTAGCTTATGTGGTCCGTGCCGAGAGCCTGCGGCAGCCCTGCTCCGAAAATGCGAACGCCTGCAGATAGATTGCAGGCAGAAGGGGCTAGCCTGGAAAGCTGTTGCTCAGCCTCATCTGCCCACGGCACTGCTCGCACAGAGGCACAGAGACTGGGGCTGCTTGCTTGTCTTGCCACCTCAAAATTCAAACGTAGCTTATGGGGTCCGTGTCGGGAGCCTGCGGCAGTCCTGCTTCGAAAATGCCAACGTCTGCAGATAGCTGGCAGGCAGAAGGGGCTAGCCTGGAAAGCTGTTGCTCAGCCTCATCTGCCCACGGCACTGCTCACACAGAGGCACAGAGAGTGGGGCTGCTTGCTTGTCTTGCCACCTCAAACTTCAAACGTAGCTTATGGGGTCCGTGCCAAGAGCCTGCGGCAGCCCTGCTCCGAAAATGCGAACGTCTGCAGATAGCTGGCAGGCAGAAGGGGCTAGCCTGGAAAGCTGTTGCTCAGCCTCATCTGCCCACGGCACTGCTCGCACAGAGGCACAGAGACTGGGGCTGCTTGCTTGTCTTGCCACCTCAAACTTCAAACGTAGCTTATGGGGTCCGTGCCGGGAGCCTGCGGCAGCCCTGCTCTGAAAATGCGAACGTCTGCAGATAGCTGGCAGGCAGAAGGGGCTAGCGTGGAAAGCTGTTGCTCAGCCTCATCTGCCCACGGCACTGCTCGCACAGAGGCACAGAGACTGGGGCTGCTTGCTTGTCTTGCCACCTCAAACTTCAAACGTAACTTATGTGGTCCGTGCCGAGAGCCTGCGACAGCCCTGCTTCAAAAATGCAAACATCTGCATATAGATGGCAGGCAGAAGGGGCTAACCTGGAGAGCTGTTGCTTAGCCTCATCTGCCCACGGCACTGCTCGCACAGAGGCACAGAGACTGGGGTTGTCTGCTTGTCTTGCCACCTCAAACTTCAAACGTAGCTTATGGGGTCCGTGCCGAGACCCTGCGGCAGCCCTGCTATGAAAATGCGAACGCCTGCAGATAGCTGGCAGGCAGAAGGGGCTAACCTGGAGAGCCTTTGCTCAGCCTCATCTGCCCACGGCACTGCTCGCACAGAGGCACAGAGACTGGGGCTGCTTGCTTGTCTTGCCACCTCAAACTTCAAACGTAGCTTATGGGGTCCGTGCCAAGAGCCTGCGGCAGTCCTGCTTCGAAAATGCCAACGTCTGCAGATAGCCTGCAGGCAGAAGGGGCTAGCCTGGAAAGCTGTTGCTCAGCCTCATCTGCCCACGGCACTGCTCGCACAGAGGCACAGAGACTGGGGTTGTCTGCTTGTCTTGCCACCTCAAACTTCAAACGTAGCTTATGTGGTCCGTGCCGAGAGCCTGCGGCAGCCCTGCTCCGAAAATGCGAACGCCTGCAGATAGATTGCAGGCAGAAGGGGCTAGCCTGGAAAGCTGTTGCTCAGCCTCATCTGCCCACGGCACTGCTCGCACAGAGGCACAGAGACTGGGGCTGCTTGCTTGTCTTGCCACCTCAAACTTCAAACGTAACTTATGTGGTCCGTGCCGAGAGCCTGCGACAGCCCTGCTTCAAAAATGCAAACATCTGCATATAGATGGCAGGCAGAAGGGGCTAACCTGGAGAGCTGTTGCTTAGCCTCATCTGCCCACGGCACTGCTCGCACAGAGGCACAGAGACTGGGGTTGTCTGCTTGTCTTGCCACCTCAAACTTCAAACGTAGCTTATGGGGTCCGTGCCGAGACCCTGCGGCAGCCCTGCTATGAAAATGCGAACGCCTGCAGATAGCTGGCAGGCAGAAGGGGCTAACCTGGAGAGCCTTTGCTCAGCCTCATCTGCCCACGGCACTGCTCGCACAGAGGCACAGAGACTGGGGCTGCTTGCTTGTCTTGCCACCTCAAACTTCAAACGTAGCTTATGGGGTCCGTGCCAAGAGCCTGCGGCAGTCCTGCTTCGAAAATGCCAACGTCTGCAGATAGCCTGCAGGCAGAAGGGGCTAGCCTGGAAAGCTGTTGCTCAGCCTCATCTGCCCACGGCACTGCTCGCACAGAGGCACAGAGACTGGGGTTGTCTGCTTGTCTTGCCACCTCAAACTTCAAACGTAGCTTATGTGGTCCGTGCCGAGAGCCTGCGGCAGCCCTGCTCCGAAAATGCGAACGCCTGCAGATAGATTGCAGGCAGAAGGGGCTAGCCTGGAAAGCTGTTGCTCAGCCTCATCTGCCCACGGCACTGCTCGCACAGAGGCACAGAGACTGGGGCTGCTTGCTTGTCTTGCCACCTCAAAATTCAAACGTAGCTTATGGGGTCCGTGTCGGGAGCCTGCGGCAGTCCTGCTTCGAAAATGCCAACGTCTGCAGATAGCTGGCAGGCAGAAGGGGCTAGCCTGGAAAGCTGTTGCTCAGCCTCATCTGCCCACGGCACTGCTCACACAGAGGCACAGAGAGTGGGGCTGCTTGCTTGTCTTGCCACCTCAAACTTCAAACGTAGCTTATGGGGTCCGTGCCAAGAGCCTGCGGCAGCCCTGCTCCGAAAATGCGAACGTCTGCAGATAGCTGGCAGGCAGAAGGGGCTAGCCTGGAAAGCTGTTGCTCAGCCTCATCTGCCCACGGCACTGCTCGCACAGAGGCACAGAGACTGGGGCTGCTTGCTTGTCTTGCCACCTCAAACTTCAAACGTAGCTTATGGGGTCCGTGCCGGGAGCCTGCGGCAGCCCTGCTCTGAAAATGCGAACGTCTGCAGATAGCTGGCAGGCAGAAGGGGCTAGCGTGGAAAGCTGTTGCTCAGCCTCATCTGCCCACGGCACTGCTCGCACAGAGGCACAGAGACTGGGGCTGCTTGCTTGTCTTGCCACCTCAAACTTCAAACGTAACTTATGTGGTCCGTGCCGAGAGCCTGCGACAGCCCTGCTTCAAAAATGCAAACATCTGCATATAGATGGCAGGCAGAAGGGGCTAACCTGGAGAGCTGTTGCTTAGCCTCATCTGCCCACGGCACTGCTCGCACAGAGGCACAGAGACTGGGGTTGTCTGCTTGTCTTGCCACCTCAAACTTCAAACGTAGCTTATGGGGTCCGTGCCGAGACCCTGCGGCAGCCCTGCTATGAAAATGCGAACGCCTGCAGATAGCTGGCAGGCAGAAGGGGCTAACCTGGAGAGCCTTTGCTCAGCCTCATCTGCCCACGGCACTGCTCGCACAGAGGCACAGAGACTGGGGCTGCTTGCTTGTCTTGCCACCTCAAACTTCAAACGTAGCTTATGGGGTCCGTGCCAAGAGCCTGCGGCAGTCCTGCTTCGAAAATGCCAACGTCTGCAGATAGCCTGCAGGCAGAAGGGGCTAGCCTGGAAAGCTGTTGCTCAGCCTCATCTGCCCACGGCACTGCTCGCACAGAGGCACAGAGACTGGGGTTGTCTGCTTGTCTTGCCACCTCAAACTTCAAGCGTAGCTTATGTGGTCCGTGCCGAGAGCCTGCGGCAGCCCTGCTCCGAAAATGCGAACGCCTGCAGATAGCTTGCAGGCAGAAGGGGCTAGCCTGGAAAGCTGTTGCTCAGCCTCATCTGCCCACGGCACTGCTCGCACAGAGGCACAGAGACTGGGGCTGCTTGCTTGTCTTGCCACCTCAAAATTCAAACGTAGCTTATGGGGTCCGTGCCGGGAGCCTGCGGCAGTCCTGCTTCGAAAATGCCAACGTCTGCAGATAGCTGGCAGGCAGAAGGGGCTAGCCTGGAAAGCTGTTGCTCAGCCTCATCTGCCCACGGCACTGCTCGCACAGAGGCACAGAGAGTGGGGCTGCTTGCTTGTCTTGCCACCTCAAACTTCAAACGTATCTTATGGGGTCCGTGCCAAGAGCCTGCGGCAGCCCTGCTCCGAAAATGCGAACGTCTGCAGATAGCTGGCAGGCAGAAGGGGCTAGCCTGGAAAGCTGTTGCTCAGCCTCATCTGCCCACGGCACTGCTCGCACAGAGGCACAGAGACTGGGGCTGCTTGCTTGTCTTGCCACCTCAAACTTCAAACGTAGCTTATGGGGTCCGTGCCGAGAGCCTGCATCAGCCCTGCTCCAAAAATGCAAACGTCTGCATATAGATGGCAGGCAGAAGGGGCTAACCTGGAGCGCTGTTGCTTAGCCTCATCTGCCCACGGCACTGCTCGCACAGAGGCACAGAGACTGGGGTTGTCTGCTTGTCTTGCCACCTCAAACTTCAAACGTAGCTTATGGGGTCCGTGCCGAGAGCCTGCGGCAGCCCTGCTCCGAAAATGCGAACGTCTGCAGATAGCTGGCAGGCAGAAGGGGCTAGCCTGGAAAGATGTTGCTCAGCCTCATCTGCCCACGGCGCTGCTCGCACAGAGGCACAGAGACTGGGGTTGTCTGCTTGTCTTGCCACCTCAAACTTCAAACGTAGCTTATGGGGTCCGTGCCGAGAGCCTGCGGCAGCCCTGTTCCGAAAATGCGAACGTCTGCAGATAGCTGGCAGGCAGAAGGGGCTAGCCTGGAAAGCTGTTGCTCAGCCTCATCTGCCCACGGCACTGCTCGCACAGAGGCACAGAGACTGGGGCTGCTTGCTTGTCTTGCCACCTCAAACTTCAAACGTAGCTTATGGGGTCCGTGCCGAGAGCCTGCGGCAGCCCTGCTCCGAAAATGCGAACGTCTGCAGATAGCTGGCAGCCAGAAGGGGCTAGCCTGGAAAGCTGTTGCTCAGCCTCATCTGCCCACGGCACTGCTCGCACAGAGGCACAGAGACTGGGGCTGCTTGCTTGTCTTCACACCTCAAACTTCAAACGTACCTTATGGGGTCCGTGTCGGGAGCCTGCGGCAGCCATGCTCCAAAAATGCGAACGTCTGCAGATAGCTGGCAGCCAGAAGGGGCTAGCCTGGAAAGCTGTTGCTCAGCCTCATCTGCCCACGGCGCTGCTCGCACAGAGGCACAGAGACTGGTGTTTTCTGCTTGTCTTGCCACTTCAAACTTCAAATGTAGCTTATGGGGTCCGTGCCGGGAGCCTGCGGCAGCCCGGCTCCGAAAATGCCAACGTCTGCAGATACCTGGCAGGCAGAAGGGGCTAGCTTGGAAAGCTGTTTCTCAGCCTCATCTGCGCACGGCACTGCTCGCACAGAGGCACAGAGACTGGGGCTGCTTGCTTGTCTTGCCACCCCAAAATTCCAACGTAACTTATGGGGTCCGTGCCAGGAGCCTGAGGCAGCCCTGCTCCGAAAATGCCAACGTCTGCAGATAGCTGGCAGGCAGAAGGGGCTAGCCTGGAAAGCTGTTGCTCAGCCTCATCTGCCCACGGCACTGCTCGCACAGAGGCACAGAGACTGGGGCTGCTTGCTTGTCTTGCCACCTCAAACTTCAAACGTAGCTTATGGGGTCCGTGCCGGGAGCCTGCGGCAGCCCTGCTCTGAAAATGCGAACGTCTGCAGATAGCTGGCAGGCAGAAGGGGCTAGCGTGGAAAGCTGTTGCTCAGCCTCATCTGCCCACGGCACTGCTCGCACAGAGGCACAGAGACTGGGGCTGCTTGCTTGTCTTGCCACCTCAAACTTCAAACGTAGCTTATGTGGTCCGTGCCGAGAGCCTGCGACAGCCCTGCTTCAAAAATGCAAACATCTGCATATAGATGGCAGGCAGAAGGGGCTAACCTGGAGAGCTGTTGCTTAGCCTCATCTGCCCACGGCACTGCTCGCACAGAGGCACAGAGACTGGGGTTGTCTGCTTGTCTTGCCACCTCAAACTTCAAACGTAGCTTATGGGGTCCGTGCCGAGAGCCTGCGGCAGCCCGGCTCCGAAAATGCGAACGTCTGCAGATACCTGGCAGGCAGAAGGGGCTAGCTTGGAAAGCTGTTTCTCAGCCTCATCTGCGCACGGCACTGCTCGCACAGAGGCACAGAGACTGGGGCTGCTTGCTTGTCTTGCCACCCCAAAATTCCAACGTAACTTATGGGGTCCGTGCCAGGAGCCTGAGGCAGCCCTGCTCCGAAAATGCCAACGTCTGCAGATAGCTGGCAGGCAGAAGGGGCTAGCCTGGAAAGCTGTTGCTCAGCCTCATCTGCCCACGGCACTGCTCGCACAGAGGCACAGAGACTGGGGCTGCTTGCTTGTCTTGCCACCTCAAACTTCAAACGTAGCTTATGGGGTCCGTGCCGGGAGCCTTCGGCAGCCCTGCTCTGAAAATGCGAACGTCTGCAGATAGCTGGCAGGCAGAAGGGGCTAGCGTGGAAAGCTGTTGCTCAGCCTCATCTGCCCACGGCACTGCTCGCACAGAGGCACAGAGACTGGGGCTGCTTGCTTGTCTTGCCACCTCAAACTTCAAACGTAGCTTATGTGGTCCGTGCCGAGAGCCTGCGACAGCCCTGCTTCAAAAATGCAAACATCTGCATATAGATGGCAGGCAGAAGGGGCTAACCTGGAGAGCTGTTGCTTAGCCTCATCTGCCCACGGCACTGCTCGCACAGAGGCACAGAGACTGGGGTTGTCTGCTTGTCTTGCCACCTCAAACTTCAAACGTAGCTTATGGGGTCCGTGCCGAGAGCCTGCGGCAGCCCTGCTATGAAAATGCGAACGCCTGCAGATAGCTGGCAGGCAGAAGGGGCTAACCTGGAGAGCCTTTACTCAGCCTCATCTGCCCACGGCACTGCTCGCACAGAGGCACAGAGACTGGGGCTGCTTGCTTGTCTTGCCACCTCAAACTTCAAACGTAGCTTATGGGGTCCATGTCGGGAGCCTGCGGCAGCCATGCCCCAAAAAAGCGAACGTCTGCAGATAGCTGGCAGGCAGAAGGGGCTAGCCTGGAAAGCTGTTGCTCAGCCTCATCTGCCCACGGCACTGCTCGCACAGAGGCACAGAGACTGGGGCTGCTTGCTTGTCTTCCCAACTCAAACTTCAAACGTAGCTTATGGGGTCCGTGCCGGGAGCCTGCGGCAGCCCTGTTCCGAAAATGCGAACGTCTGCAGATAGCTGGCGGGCAGAAGGGGCTAGCCTGGAAAGCTGTTGCTCAGCCTCATCTGCCCACGACACTGCTCGCACAGAGGCACAGAGACTGGGGCTGCTTGCTTGTCTTGCCACCTCAAACTTCAAACGTAGCTTATGGGGTCCGTGCCGGGAGCCTGCGGTAGTCCTGCTTCGAAAATACCAACGTCTGCAGATAGCTGGCAGGCAGAAGGGGCTAGCGTGGAAAGCTGTTGCTCAGCCTCATCTGCCCACGGCACTGCTCGCACAGAGGCACAGAGACTGGGGCTGCTTGCTTGTCTTGCCACCTCAAACTTCAAACGTAGCTTATGGGGTCCGTGCCAAGAGCCTGCGGCAGCCCTGCTCCGAAAATGCCAACGTCTGCAGATAGCTGGCAGGCAGAAGGGGCTAGCCTGGAAAGCTGTTGCTCAGCCTCATCTGCCCACGGCACTGCTCGCACAGAGGCACAGAGACTGGGGCTGCTGGCTTGTCTTGCCACCTCAAACTTCAAACATAGCTTATGGGGTCCATGCCGAGAGCCTGCATCAGCCCTGCTCCAAAAATGCAAACGTCTGCAGATAGCTGGCAGGCAGAAGGGGCTAACCTGGAGCGCTGTTGCTTAGCCTCATCTGCCCACGGCACTGCTCGCACAGAGGCACAGAGACTGGGGTTGTCTGCTTGTCTTGTCACCCCAAACTTCAAACGTAGCTTATGGGGTCCGTGCCGAGAGCCTGCGGCAGCCCTGCTCCGAAAATGCGAACGTCTGCAGATAGCTGGCAGCCAGAAGGGGCTAGCCTGGAAAGCTGTTGCTCAGCCTCATCTGCCCACGGCACTGCTCGCACAGAGGCACAGAGACTGGGGCTGCTTGCTTGTCTTCACACCTCAAACTTCAAACGTACCTTATGGGGTCCGTGTCGGGAGCCTGCGGCAGCCATGCTCCAAAAATGCGAACGTCTGCAGATAGCTGGCAGCCAGAAGGGGCTAGCCTGGAAAGCTGTTGCTCAGCCTCATCTGCCCACGGCGCTGCTCGCACAGAGGCACAGAGACTGGGGCTGCTTGCTTGTCTTGCCACCTCAAACTTCAAACGTAGCTTATGGGGTCCGTGCCGAGAGCCTGCGGCAGCCCTGCTCCGAAAATGCGAACGTCTGCAGATAGCTGGCAGGCAGAAGGGGCTAGCCTGGAAAGGTGTTGCTCAGCCTCATCTGCCCACGGCACTGCTCGCACAGAGGCACAGAGACTGGGGTTGTCTGCTTGTCTTGCCACCTCAAACTTCAAACGTAGCTTATGGGGTCCGTGCCGAGAGCCTGCGGCAGCCCTGTTCCGAAAATGCGAACATCTGCAGATAGCTGGCAGCCAGAAGGGGCTAGCCTGGAAAGCTGTTGCTCAGCCTCATCTGCTCACGGCGCTGCTCGCACAGAGGCACAGAGACTGGGGCTGCTTGCTTCTCTTGCCACTTCAAACTTCAAATGTAGCTTATGGGGTCCGTGCCGGGAGCCTGCGGCAGCCCTGCTCCGAAAATGCGAACGTCTGCAGATACCTGGCAGGCAGAAGGGGCTAGCCTGGAAAGCTGTTTCTCAGGCTCATCTGCGCACGGCACTGCTCGCACAGAGGCACAGAGACTGGGACTGCTTGCTTGTCTTGCCACCCCAAAATTCCAACGTAACTTATGGGGTCCGTGCCAGGAGCCTGAGGCAGCCCTGCTCCGAAAATGCCAACGTCTGCAGATAGCTGGCAGGAAGAAGGGGCTAGCCTGGAAAGCTGTTGCTCAGCCTCATCTGCCCACGGCACTGCTCGCACAGAGGCACAGAGACTGGGGCTGCTTGCTTGTCTTGCCACCTCAAACTTCAAACGTAGCTTATGGGGTCCGTGCCGGGAGCCTGCGGCAGCCCTGCTCTGAAAATGCGAACGTCTGCAGATAGCTGGCAGGCAGAAGGGGCTAGCGTGGAAAGCTGTTGCTCAGCCTCATCTGCCCACGGCACTGCTCGCACAGAGGCACAGAGACTGGGGCTGCTTGCTTGTCTTGCCACCTCAAACTTCAAACGTAGCTTATGTGGTCCGTGCCGAGAGCCTGCGACAGCCCTGCTTCAAAAATGCAAACATCTGCATATAGATGGCAGGCAGAAGGGGCTAACCTGGAGAGCTGTTGCTTAGCCTCATCTGCCCACGGCACTGCTCGCACAGAGGCACAGAGACTGGGGTTGTCTGCTTGTCTTGCCACCTCAAACTTCAAACGTAGCTTATGGGGTCCGTGCCGAGACCCTGCGGCAGCCCTGCTCCGAAAATGCGAACGCCTGCAGATAGCTGGCAGGCAGAAGGGGCTAACCTGGAGAGCCTTTGCTCAGCCTCATCTGCCCACGGCACTGCTCGCACAGAGGCACAGAGACTGGGGCTGCTTGCTTGTCTTGCCACCTCAAACTTCAAACGTAGCTTATGGGGTCCGTGCCAAGAGCCTGCGGCAGTCCTGCTTCGAAAATGCCAACGTCTGCAGATAGCCTGCAGGCAGAAGGGGCTAGCCTGGAAAGCTGTTGCTCAGCCTCATCTGCCCACGGCACTGCTCGCACAGAGGCACAGAGACTGGGGTTGTCTGCTTGTCTTGCCACCTCAAACTTCAAGCGTAGCTTATGTGGTCCGTGCCGGGAGCCTGCGGCAGTCCTGCTTCGAAAATGCCAACGCCTGCAGATAGCTTGCAGGCAGAAGGGGCTAGCCTGGAAAGCTGTTGCTCAGCCTCATCTGCCCACGGCACTGCTCGCACAGAGGCACAGAGACTGGGGCTGCTTGCTTGTCTTGCCACCTCAAACTTCAAACGTAGCTTATGGGGTCCGTGCCGGGAGCCTGCGGCAGTCCTGCTTCGAAAATGCCAACGTCTGCAGATAGCTGGCACGCAGAAGGGGCTAGCCTGGAAAGCTGTTGCTCAGCCTCATCTGCCCACGGCACTGCTCGCACAGAGGCACAGAGAGTGGGGCTGCTTGCTTGTCTTGCCACCTCAAACTTCAAACGTAGCTTATGGGGTCCGTGCCAAGAGCCTGCGGCAGCCCTGCTCCGAAAATGCGAACGTCTGCAGATAGCTGGCAGGCAGAAGGGGCTAGCCTGGAAAGCTGTTGCTCAGCCTCATCTGCCCACGGCACTGCTCGCACAGAGGCACAGAGACTGGGGCTGCTTGCTTGTCTTGCCACCTCAAACTTCAAACGTAGCTTATGGGGTCCGTGCCGAGAGCCTGCATCAGCCCTGCTCCAAAAATGCAAACGTCTGCATATAGATGGCAGGCAGAAGGGGCTAGCCTGGAAAGCTGTTGCTCAGCCTCATCTGCCCACGGCACTGCTCGCACAGAGGCACAGAGAGTGGGGCTGCTTGCTTGTCTTGCCACCTCAAACTTCAAACGTAGCTTATGGGGTCCGTGCCAAGAGCCTGCGGCAGCCCTGCTCCGAAAATGCGAACGTCTGCAGATAGCTGGCAGGCAGAAGGGGCTAGCCTGGAAAGCTGTTGCTCAGCCTCATCTGCCCACGGCACTGCTCGCACAGAGGCACAGAGACTGGGGCTGCTTGCTTGTCTTGCCACCTCAAACTTCAAACGTAGCTTATGGGGTCCGTGCCGAGAGCCTGCATCAGCCCTGCTCCAAAAATGCAAACGTCTGCATATAGATGGCAGGCAGAAGGGGCTAACCTGGAGCGCTGTTGCTTAGCCTCATCTGCCCACGGCACTGCTCGCACAGAGGCACAGAGACTGGGGTTGTCTGCTTGTCTTGCCACCTCAAACATCAAACGTAGCTTATGGGGTCCGTGCCGAGAGCCTGCGGCAGCCCTGCTCCGAAAATGCGAACGTCTGCAGATAGCTGGCAGCCAGAAGGGGCTAGCCTGGAAAGCTGTTGCTCAGCCTCATCTGCCCACGGCACTGCTCGCACAGAGGCACAGAGACTGGGGCTGCTTGCTTGTCTTCACACCTCAAACTTCAAACGTACCTTATGGGGTCCGTGTCGGGAGCCTGCGGCAGCCATGCTCCAAAAATGCGAACGTCTGCAGATAGCTGGCAGCCAGAAGGGGCTAGCCTGGAAAGCTGTTGCTCAGCCTCATCTGCCCACGGCGCTGCTCGCACAGAGGCACAGAGACTGGGGCTGCTTGCTTGTCTTGCCACCTCAAACTTCAAACGTAGCTTATGGGGTCCGTGCCGAGAGCCTGCGGCAGCCCTGCTCCGAAAATGCGAACGTCTGCAGATAGCTGGCAGCCAGAAGGGGCTAGCCTGGAAAGCTGTTGCTCAGCCTCATCTGCCCACGGCACTGCTCGCACAGAGGCACAGAGACTGGGGCTGCTTGCTTGTCTTCACACCTCAAACTTCAAACGTACCTTATGGGGTCCGTGTCGGGAGCCTGCGGCAGCCATGCTCCAAAAATGCGAACGTCTGCAGATAGCTGGCAGCCAGAAGGGGCTAGCCTGGAAAGCTGTTGCTCAGCCTCATCTGCCCACGGCGCTGCTCGCACAGAGGCACAGAGACTGGGGCTGCTTGCTTGTCTTGCCACCTCAAACTTCAAACGTAGCTTATGGGGTCCGTGCCGAGACCCTGCGGCAGCCCTGTTCCGAAAATGCGAACATCTGCAGATAGCTGGCAGGCAGAAGGGGCAAGCCTGGAAAGCTGTTGCTCAGCCTCATCTGCCCACGGCACTGCTCGCACAGAGGCACAGAGACTGGGGCTGCTTGCTTGTCTTGCCACCTCAAACTTCAAACGTATCTTATGGGGTCCATGCCGGGAGCCTGCGGCAGTCCTGCTTCGAAAATGCCAACGTCTGCAGATAGATGGCAGGCAGAAGGGGCTAGCCTGGAAAGCTGTTGCTCAGCCTCATCTGCCCACGGCACTGCTCGCACAGAGGCACAGAGACTGGGGTTGTCTGCTTGTCTTGCCACCTCAAACTTCAAACGTAGCTTATGGGGTCCGTGCCGAGAGCCTGCATCAGCCCTGCTCCAAAAATGCAAACGTCTGCATATAGATGGCAGGCAGAAGGGGCTAACCTGGAGAGCTGTTGCTTAGCCTCATCTGCCCACGGCACTGCTCGCACAGAGGCACAGAGACTGGGGTTGTCTGCTTGTCTTGCCACCTCAAACTTCAAACGTAGATTATGGGGTCCGTGTCGAGAGCCTGCGGCAGCCCTGCTCCGAAAATGCGAACGTCTGCAGATAGCTGGCAGGCAGAAGGGGCTAGCCTGGAAAGCTGTTGCTCAGCCTCATCTGCCCACGGCACTGCTCGCACAGAGGCACAGAGACTGGGGCTGCTTGCTTGTCTTCACACCTCAAACTTCAAACGTACCTTATGGGGTCCGTGTCGGGAGACTGCGGCAGCCATGCTCCAAAAATGCGAACGTCTGCAGATAGCTGGCAGGCAGAAGTGGCTAGCCTGGAAAGCTGTTGCTCAGCCTCATCTGCCCACGGCGCTGCTCGCACAGAGGCACAGAGACTGGGGCTGCTTGCTTGTCTTGCCACTTCAAACTTCAAATGTAGCTTATGGGGTCCGTGCCGGGAGCCTGTGGCAGCCCTGCTCCGAAAATGCGAACGTCTGCAGATAGCTGGCAGCCAGAAGGGGCTAGCCTGGAAAGCTGTTGCTCAGCCTCATCTGCGCACGGCACTGCTCGCACAGAGGCACAGAGACTGGGGCTGCTTGCTTGTCTTGCCACCCCAAAATTCCAACGTAACTTATGGGGTCCGTGCCAGGAGCCTGAGGCAGCCCTGCTCCAAAAATGCCAACGTCTGCAGATAGCTGGCAGGCAGAAGGGGCTAGCCTGGAAAGCTGTTGCTCAGCCTCATCTGCCCACGACACTGCTCGCACAGAGGCACAGAGACTGGGGCTGCTTGCTTGTCTTGCCACTTCAAACTTCAAATGTAGCTTATGGGGTCCGTGCCGAGAGCCTGCGGCAGCCCTGCTCCGAAAATGCGAACGTCTGCAGATAGCTGGCAGGCAGAAGGGGCTAGCCTGGAAAGCTGTTGCTCAGCCTCATCTGCCCACGGCGCTGCTCGCACAGAGGCACAGAGACTGGGGTTGTCTGCTTGTCTTGCCACCTCAAACTTCAAACGTAGCTTATGGGGTCCGTGCCGGGAGCCTGCGGCAGCCCTGTTCCGAAAATGCGAACGTCTGCAGATAGCTGGCAGGCAGAAGGGGCTAGCCTGGAAAGCTGTTGCTCAGCTTCATCTGCCCACGGCACTGCTCGCACAGAGGCACAGAGACTGGGGCTGCTTGCTTGTCTTGCCACCTCAAACTTCAAACGTAGCTTATGGGGTCCGTGCCGGGAGCCTGCGGCAGTCTTGCTTCGAAAATGCCAACGTCTGCAGATAGCTGGCAGGCAGAAGGGGCTAGCCTGGAAAGCTGTTGCTCAGCCTCATCTGCCCACGGCACTGCTCGCACAGAGGCACAGAGACTGGGTTTGTCTGCTTGTCTTGCCACCTCAAACTTCAAACGTAGCTTATGGGGTCCGCGCCGAGAGCCTGCATCAGCCCTGCTCCAAAAATGCAAACGTCTGCATATAGATGGCAGGCAGAAGGGGCTAACCTGGAGAGCTGTTGCTTAGCCTCATCTGCCCACGGCACTGCTCGCACAGAGGCACAGAGACTGGGTTTGTCTGCTTGTCTTGCCACCTCAAACTTCAAACGTAGCTTATGGGGTCCGTGCCGAGACCCTGCGGCAGCCCTGCTCCGAAAATGCGAACGCCTGCAGATAGCTGGCAGGCAGAAGGGGCTAACCTGGAGAGCCTTTGCTCAGCCTCATCTGCCCACGGCACTGCTCGCACAGAGGCACAGAGACTGGGGCTGCTTGCTTGTCTTGCCACCTCAAACTTCAAACGTAGCTTATGGGGTCCGTGCCAAGAGCCTGCGGCAGTCCTGCTTCGAAAATGCCAACGTCTGCAGATAGCCTGCAGGCAGAAGGGGCTAGCCTGGAAAGCTGTTGCTCAGCCTCATCTGCCCACGGCACTGCTCGCACAGAGGCACAGAGACTGGGGTTGTCTGCTTGTCTTGCCACCTCAAACTTCAAACGTAGCTTATGTGGTCCGTGCCGGGAGCCTGCGGCAGTCCTGCTTCGAAAATGCCAACGCCTGCAGATAGCTTGCAGGCAGAAGGGGCTAGCCTGGAAAGCTGTTGCTCAGCCTCATCTGCCCACGGCACTGCTCGCACAGAGGCACAGAGACTGGGGCTGCTTTCTTGTCTTGCCACCTCAAACTTCAAACGTAGCTTATGGGGTCCGTGCCGGGAGCCTGCGGCAGTCCTGCTTCGAAAATGCCAACGTCTGCAGATAGCTGGCACGCAGAAGGGGCTAGCCTGGAAAGCTGTTGCTCAGCCTCATCTGCCCACGGCACTGCTCGCACAGAGGCACAGAGAGTGGGGCTGCTTGCTTGTCTTGCCACCTCAAACTTCAAACGTAGCTTATGGGGTCCGTGCCAAGAGCCTGCGGCAGCCCTGCTCCGAAAATGCGAACGTCTGCAGATAGCTGGCAGGCAGAAGGGGCTAGCCTGGAAAGCTGTTGCTCAGCCTCATCTGCCCACGGCACTGCTCGCACAGAGGCACAGAGACTGGGGCTGCTTGCTTGTCTTGCCACCTCAAACTTCAAACGTAGCTTATGGGGTCCGTGCCGAGAGCCTGCATCAGCCCTGCTCCAAAAATGCAAACGTCTGCATATAGATGGCAGGCAGAAGGGGCTAACCTGGAGCGCTGTTGCTTAGCCTCATCTGCCCACGGCACTGCTCGCACAGAGGCACAGAGACTGGGGTTGTCTGCTTGTCTTGCCACCTCAAACATCAAACGTAGCTTATGGGGTCCGTGCCGAGAGCCTGCGGCAGCCCTGCTCCGAAAATGCGAACGTCTGCAGATAGCTGGCAGGCAGAAGGGGCTAGCCTGGAAAGCTGTTGCTCAGCCTCATCTGCCCACGGCACTGCTCGCACAGAGGCACAGAGACTGGGGCTGCTTGCTTGTCTTCACACCTCAAACTTCAAACGTACCTTATGGGGTCCGTGTCGGGAGCCTGCGGCAGCCATGCTCCAAAAATGCGAACGTCTGCATATAGCTGGCAGCCAGAAGGGGCTAGCCTGGAAAGCTGTTGCTCAGCCTCATCTGCCCACGGCGCTGCTCGCACAGAGGCACAGAGACTGGGGCTGCTTGCTTGTCTTGCCACCTCAAACTTCAAACGTAGCTTATGGGGTCCGTGCCGAGAGCCTGCGGCAGCCCTGCTCCGAAAATGCGAACGTCTGCAGATAGCTGGCAGCCAGAAGGGGCTAGCCTGGAAAGCTGTTGCTCAGCCTCATCTGCCCACGGCACTGCTCGCACAGAGGCACAGAGACTGGGGCTGCTTGCTTGTCTTCACACCTCAAACTTCAAACGTACCTTATGGGGTCCGTGTCGGGAGCCTGCGGCAGCCATGCTCCAAAAATGCGAACGTCTGCAGATAGCTGGCAGGCAGAAGGGGCTAGCCTGGAAAGCTGTTGCTCAGCCTCATCTGCCCACGGCGCTGCTCGCACAGAGGCACAGAGACTGTGGCTGCTTGCTTGTCTTGCCACCTCAAACTTCAAACGTAGCTTATGGGGTCCGTGTCGAGACCCTGCGGCAGCCCTGTTCCGAAAATGCGAACATCTGCAGATAGCTGGCAGGCAGAAGGGGCAAGCCTGGAAAGCTGTTGCTCAGCCTCATCTGCCCACGGCACTGCTCGCACAGAGGCACAGAGACTGGGGCTGCTTGCTTGTCTTGCCACCTCAAACTTCAAACGTATCTTATGGGGTCCATGCCGGGAGCCTGCGGCAGTCCTGCTTCGAAAATGCCAACGTCTGCAGATAGATGGCAGGCAGAAGGGGCTAGCCTGGAAAGCTGTTGCTCAGCCTCATCTGCCCACGGCACTGCTCGCACAGAGGCACAGAGACTGGGGTTGTCTGCTTGTCTTGCCACCTCAAACTTCAAACGTAGCTTATGGGGTCCGTGCCGAGAGCCTGCATCAGCCCTGCTCCAAAAATGCAAACGTCTGCATATAGATGGCAGGCAGAAGGGGCTAACCTGGAGAGCTGTTGCTTAGCCTCATCTGCCCACGGCACTGCTCGCACAGAGGCACAGAGACTGGGGTTGTCTGCTTGTCTTGCCACCTCAAACTTCAAACGTAGATTATGGGGTCCGTGTCGAGAGCCTGCGGCAGCCCTGCTCCGAAAATGCGAACGTCTGCAGATAGCTGGCAGGCAGAAGGGGCTAGCCTGGAAAGCTGTTGCTCAGCCTCATCTGCCCACGGCACTGCTCGCACAGAGGCACAGAGACTGGGGCTGCTTGCTTGTCTTCACACCTCAAACTTCAAACGTACCTTATGGGGTCCGTGTCGGGAGACTGCGGCAGCCATGCTCCAAAAATGCGAACGTCTGCAGATAGCTGGCAGCCAGAAGTGGCTAGCCTGGAAAGCTGTTGCTCAGCCTCATCTGCCCACGGCGCTGCTCGCACAGAGGCACAGAGACTGGGGCTGCTTGCTTGTCTTGCCACTTCAAACTTCAAATGTAGCTTATGGGGTCCGTGCCGGGAGCCTGTGGCAGCCCTGCTCCGAAAATGCGAACGTCTGCAGATAGCTGGCAGCCAGAAGGGGCTAGCCTGGAAAGCTGTTGCTCAGCCTCATCTGCGCACGGCACTGCTCGCACAGAGGCACAGAGACTGGGGCTGCTTGCTTGTCTTGCCACCCCAAAATTCCAACGTAACTTATGGGGTCCGTGCCAGGAGCCTGAGGCAGCCCTGCTCCAAAAATGCCAACGTCTGCAGATAGCTGGCAGGCAGAAGGGGCTAGCCTGGAAAGCTGTTGCTCAGCCTCATCTGCCCACGACACTGCTCGCACAGAGGCACAGAGACTGGGGCTGCTTGCTTGTCTTGCCACTTCAAACTTCAAATGTAGCTTATGGGGTCCGTGCCGAGAGCCTGCGGCAGCCCTGCTTCGAAAATGCGAACGTCTGCAGATACCTGGCAGGCAGAAGGGGCTAGCCTGGAAAGCTGTTGCTCAGCCTCATCTGCCCACGGCGCTGCTCGCACAGAGGCACAGAGACTGGGGTTGTCTGCTTGTCTTGCCACCTCAAACTTCAAACGTAGCTTATGGGGTCCGTGCCGGGAGCCTGCGGCAGCCCTGTTCCGAAAATGCGAACGTCTGCAGATAGCTGGCAGGCAGAAGGGGCTAGCCTGGAAAGCTGTTGCTCAGCTTCATCTGCCCACGGCACTGCTCGCACAGAGGCACAGAGACTGGGGCTGCTTGCTTGTCTTGCCACCTCAAACTTCAAACGTAGCTTATGGGGTCCGTGCCGGGAGCCTGCGGCAGTCCTGCTTCGAAAATGCCAACGTCTGCAGATAGCTGGCAGGCAGAAGGGGCTAGCCTGGAAAGCTGTTGCTCAGCCTCATCTGCCCACGGCACTGCTCGCACAGAGGCACAGAGACTGGGTTTGTCTGCTTGTCTTGCCACCTCAAACTTCAAACGTAGCTTATGGGGTCCGCGCCGAGAGCCTGCATCAGCCCTGCTCCAAAAATGCAAACGTCTGCATATAGATGGCAGGCAGAAGGGGCTAACCTGGAGAGCTGTTGCTTAGCCTCATCTGCCCACGGCACTGCTCGCACAGAGGCACAGAGACTGGGTTTGTCTGCTTGTCTTGCCACCTCAAACTTCAAACGTAGCTTATGGGGTCCGTGCCGAGAGCCTGCGGCAGCCCTGCTCCAAAAATGCGAACGTCTGCAGATAGCTGGCAGGCAGAAGGGGCTAGCCTGGAAAGCTGTTGCTCAGCCTCATCTGCCCACGGCGCTGCTCGCACAGAGGCACAGAGACTGGGGTTGTCTGCTTGTCTTGCCACCTCAAACTTCAAACGTAGCTTATGGGGTCCGTGCCGAGAGCCTGCGGCAGCCCTGTTCCGAAAATGCGAACGTCTGCAGATAGCTGGCAGCCAGAAGGGGCTAGCCTGGAAAGCTGTTGCTCAGCCTCATCTGCCCACGGCACTGCTCGCACAGAGGCACAGAGACTGGGGCTGCTTGCTTGTCTTGCCACCTCAAACTTCAAACGTATCTTATGGGGTCCGTGCCGGGAGCCTGCGGCAGTCCTGCTCCGAAAATGCCAACGTCTGCAGATAGCTTGCAGGCAGAAGGGGCTAGCCTGGAAAGCTGTTGCTCAGCCTCATCTGACCACGGCACTGCTCGCACAGAGGCACAGAGACTGGGGCTGCTTGCTTGTCTTCACACCTCAAACTTCAAACGTACCTTATGGGGTCCGTGTCGGGAGCCTGCGGCAGCCCTGCTCCGAAAATGCGAACGTCTGCAGATAGCTGGCAGCCAGAAGGGGCTAGCCTGGAAAGCTGTTGCTCAGCCTCATCTGCCCACGGCACTGCTCGCACAGAGGCACAGAGACTGGGGCTGCTTGCTTGTCTTCACACCTCAAACTTCAAACGTACCTTATGGGGTTCGTGTCGGGAGCCTGCGGCAGCCATGCTCCAAAAATGCGAACGTCTGCAGATAGCTGGCAGCCAGAAGGGGCTAGCCTGGAAAGCTGTTGCTCAGCCTCATCTGCCCACGGCGCTGCTCGCACAGAGGCACAGAGACTGGGGCTGCTTGCTTGTCTTGCCACCTCAAACTTCAAACGTAGCTTATGGGGTCCGTGCCGAGACCCTGCGGCAGCCCTGTTCCGAAAATGCGAACATCTGCAGATAGCTGGCAGGCAGAAGGGGCAAGCCTGGAAAGCTGTTGCTCAGCCTCATCTGCCCACGGCACTGCTCGCACAGAGGCACAGAGACTGGGGCTGCTTGCTTGTCTTGCCACCTCAAACTTCAAACGTATCTTATGGGGTCCGTGCCGGGAGCCTGCGGCAGTCCTGCTTCGAAAATGCCAACGTCTGCAGATAGATGGCAGGCAGAAGGGGCTAGCCTGGAAAGCTGTTGCTCAGCCTCATCTGCCCACGGCACTGCTCGCACAGAGGCACAGAGACTGGGGTTGTCTGCTTGTCTTGCCACCTCAAACTTCAAACGTAGCTTATGGGGTCCGTGCCGAGAGCCTGCATCAGCCCTGCTCCAAAAATGCAAACGTCTGCATATAGATGGCAGGCAGAAGGGGCTAACCTGGAGAGCTGTTGCTTAGCCTCATCTGCCCACGGCACTGCTCGCACAGAGGCACAGAGACTGGGGTTGTCTGCTTGTCTTGCCACCTCAAACTTCAAACGTAGATTATGGGGTCCGTGTCGAGAGCCTGCGGCAGCCCTGCTCCGAAAATGCGAACGTCTGCAGATAGCTGGCAGGCAGAAGGGGCTAGCCTGGAAAGCTGTTGCTCAGCCTCATCTGCCCACGGCACTGCTCGCACAGAGGCACAGAGACTGGGGCTGCTTGCTTGTCTTCACACCTCAAACTTCAAACGTACCTTATGGGGTCCGTGTCGGGAGACTGCGGCAGCCATGCTCCAAAAATGCGAACGTCTGCAGATAGCTGGCAGCCAGAAGTGGCTAGCCTGGAAAGCTGTTGCTCAGCCTCATCTGCCCACGGCGCTGCTCGCACAGAGGCACAGAGACTGGGGCTGCTTGCTTGTCTTGCCACTTCAAACTTCAAATGTAGCTTATGGGGTCCGTGCCGGGAGCCTGTGGCAGCCCTGCTCCGAAAATGCGAACGTCTGCAGATAGCTGGCAGCCAGAAGGGGCTAGCCTGGAAAGCTGTTGCTCAGCCTCATCTGCGCACGGCACTGCTCGCACAGAGGCACAGAGACTGGGGCTGCTTGCTTGTCTTGCCACTCCAAAATTCCAACGTAACTTATGGGGTCCGTGCCAGGAGCCTGAGGCAGCCCTGCTCCAAAAATGCCAACGTCTGCAGATAGCTGGCAGGCAGAAGGGGCTAGCCTGGAAAGCTGTTGCTCAGCCTCATCTGCCCACGACACTGCTCGCACAGAGGCACAGAGACTGGGGCTGCTTGCTTGTCTTGCCACTTCAAACTTCAAATGTAGCTTATGGGGTCCGTGCCGAGAGCCTGCGGCAGCCCTGCTCCGAAAATGCGAACGTCTGCAGATAGCTGGCAGGCAGAAGGGGCTAGCCTGGAAAGCTGTTGCTCAGCCTCATCTGCCCACGGCGCTGCTCGCACAGAGGCACAGAGACTGGGGTTGTCTGCTTGTCTTGCCACCTCAAACTTCAAACGTAGCTTATGGGGTCCGTGCCCAGAGCCTGCGGCAGCCCTGTTCCGAAAATGCGAACGTCTGCAGATAGCTGGCAGGCAGAAGGGGCTAGCCTGGAAAGCTGTTGCTCAGCTTCATCTGCCCACGGCACTGCTCGCACAGAGGCACAGAGACTGGGGCTGCTTGCTTGTCTTGCCACCTCAAACTTCAAACGTAGCTTATGGGGTCCGTGCCGGGAGCCTGCGGCAGTCCTGCTTCGAAAATGCCAACGTCTGCAGATAGCTGGCAGGCAGAAGGGGCTAGCCTGGAAAGCTGTTGCTCAGCCTCATCTGCCCACGGCACTGCTCGCACAGAGGCACAGAGACTGGGTTTGTCTGCTTGTCTTGCCACCTCAAACTTCAAACGTAGCTTATGGGGTCCGTGCCGAGAGCCTGCATCAGCCCTGCTCCAAAAATGCAAACGTCTGCATATAGATGGCAGGCAGAAGGGGCTAACCTGGAGAGCTGTTGCTTAGCCTCATCTGCCCACGGCACTGCTCGCACAGAGGCACAGAGACTGGGTTTGTCTGCTTGTCTTGCCACCTCAAACTTCAAACGTAGCTTATGGGGTCCGTGCCGAGACCCTGCGGCAGCCCTGCTCCGAAAATGCGAACGTCTGCAGATAGCTGGCAGGCAGAAGGGGCTAACCTGGAGAGCTGTTGCTTAGCCTCATCTGCCCACGGCACTGCTCGCACAGAGGCACAGAGACTGGGGTTGTCTGCTTGTCTTGCCACCTCAAACTTCAAACGTAGATTATGGGGTCCGTGTCGAGAGCCTGCGGCAGCCCTGCTCCGAAAATGCGAACGTCTGCAGATAGCTGGCAGGCAGAAGGGGCTAGCCTGGAAAGCTGTTGCTCAGCCTCATCTGCCCACGGCACTGCTCGCACAGAGGCACAGAGACTGGGGCTGCTTGCTTGTCTTCACACCTCAAACTTCAAACGTACCTTATGGGGTCCGTGTCGGGAGACTGCGGCAGCCATGCTCCAAAAATGCGAACGTCTGCAGATAGCTGGCAGCCAGAAGTGGCTAGCCTGGAAAGCTGTTGCTCAGCCTCATCTGCCCACGGCGCTGCTCGCACAGAGGCACAGAGACTGGGGCTGCTTGCTTGTCTTGCCACTTCAAACTTCAAATGTAGCTTATGGGGTCCGTGCCGGGAGCCTGTGGCAGCCCTGCTCCGAAAATGCGAACGTCTGCAGATAGCTGGCAGCCAGAAGGGGCTAGCCTGGAAAGCTGTTGCTCAGCCTCATCTGCGCACGGCACTGCTCGCACAGAGGCACAGAGACTGGGGCTGCTTGCTTGTCTTGCCACCCCAAAATTCCAACGTAACTTATGGGGTCCGTGCCAGGAGCCTGAGGCAGCCCTGCTCCAAAAATGCCAACGTCTGCAGATAGCTGGCAGGCAGAAGGGGCTAGCCTGGAAAGCTGTTGCTCAGCCTCATCTGCCCACGACACTGCTCGCACAGAGGCACAGAGACTGGGGCTGCTTGCTTGTCTTGCCACTTCAAACTTCAAATGTAGCTTATGGGGTCCGTGCCGAGAGCCTGCGGCAGCCCTGCTCCGAAAATGCGAACGTCTGCAGATAGCTGGCAGGCAGAAGGGGCTAGCCTGGAAAGCTGTTGCTCAGCCTCATCTGCCCACGGCGCTGCTCGCACAGAGGCACAGAGACTGGGGTTGTCTGCTTGTCTTGCCACCTCAAACTTCAAACGTAGCTTATGGGGTCCGTGCCGGGAGCCTGCGGCAGCCCTGTTCCGAAAATGCGAACGTCTGCAGATAGCTGGCAGGCAGAAGGGGCTAGCCTGGAAAGCTGTTGCTCAGCTTCATCTGCCCACGGCACTGCTCGCACAGAGGCACAGAGACTGGGGCTGCTTGCTTGTCTTGCCACCTCAAACTTCAAACGTAGCTTATGGGGTCCGTGCCGGGAGCCTGCGGCAGTCCTGCTTCGAAAATGCCAACGTCTGCAGATAGCTGGCAGGCAGAAGGGGCTAGCCTGGAAAGCTGTTGCTCAGCCTCATCTGCCCACGGCACTGCTCGCACAGAGGCACAGAGACTGGGTTTGTCTGCTTGTCTTGCCACCTCAAACTTCAAACGTAGCTTATGGGGTCCGTGCCGGGAGCCTGCGGCAGCCCTGTTCCGAAAATGCGAACGTCTGCAGATAGCTGGCAGGCAGAAGGGGCTAGCCTGGAAAGCTGTTGCTCAGCTTCATCTGCCCACGGCACTGCTCGCACAGAGGCACAGAGACTGGGGCTGCTTGCTTGTCTTGCCACCTCAAACTTCAAACGTAGCTTATGGGGTCCGTGCCGGGAGCCTGCGGCAGTCCTGCTTCGAAAATGCCAACGTCTGCAGATAGCTGGCAGGCAGAAGGGGCTAGCCTGGAAAGCTGTTGCTCAGCCTCATCTGCCCACGGCACTGCTCGCACAGAGGCACAGAGACTGGGTTTGTCTGCTTGTCTTGCCACCTCAAACTTCAAACGTAGCTTATGGGGTCCGCGCCGAGAGCCTGCATCAGCCCTGCTCCAAAAATGCAAACGTCTGCATATAGATGGCAGGCAGAAGGGGCTAACCTGGAGAGCTGTTGCTTAGCCTCATCTGCCCACGGCACTGCTCGCACAGAGGCACAGAGACTGGGTTTGTCTGCTTGTCTTGCCACCTCAAACTTCAAACGTAGCTTATGGGGTCCGTGCCGAGACCCTGCGGCAGCCCTGCTCCGAAAATGCGAACGTCTGCAGATAGCTGGCAGGCAGAAGGGGCTAGCCTGGAAAGCTGTTGCTCAGCCTCATCTGCCCACGGCGCTGCTCGCACAGAGGCACAGAGACTGGGGTTGTCTGCTTGTCTTGCCACCTCAAACTTCAAACGTAGCTTATGGGGTCCGTGCCGAGAGCCTGCGGCAGCCCTGTTCCGAAAATGCGAACGTCTGCAGATAGCTGGCAGCCAGAAGGGGCTAGCCTGGAAAGCTGTTGCTCAGCCTCATCTGCCCACGGCACTGCTCGCACAGAGGCACAGAGACTGGGGCTGCTTGCTTGTCTTGCCACCTCAAACTTCAAACGTATCTTATGGGGTCCGTGCCGGGAGCCTGCGGCAGTCCTGCTCCGAAAATGCCAACGTCTGCAGATAGCTTGCAGGCAGAAGGGGCTAGCCTGGAAAGCTGTTGCTCAGCCTCATCTGACCACGGCACTGCTCGCACAGAGGCACAGAGACTGGGGCTGCTTGCTTGTCTTCACACCTCAAACTTCAAACGTACCTTATGGGGTCCGTGTCGGGAGCCTGCGGCAGCCCTGCTCGGAAAATGCGAACGTCTGCAGATAGCTGGCAGCCAGAAGGGGCTAGCCTGGAAAGCTGTTGCTCAGCCTCATCTGCCCACGGCACTGCTCGCACAGAGGCACAGAGACTGGGGCTGCTTGCTTGTCTTCACACCTCAAACTTCAAACGTACCTTATGGGGTCCGTGTCGGGAGCCTGCGGCAGCCATGCTCCAAAAATGCGAACGTCTGCAGATAGCTGGCAGCCAGAAGGGGCTAGCCTGGAAAGCTGTTGCTCAGCCTCATCTGCCCACGGCGCTGCTCGCACAGAGGCACAGAGACTGGGGCTGCTTGCTTGTCTTGCCACCTCAAACTTCAAACGTAGCTTATGGGGTCCGTGCCGAGACCCTGCGGCAGCCCTGTTCCGAAAATGCGAACATCTGCAGATAGCTGGCAGGCAGAAGAGGCAAGCCTGGAAAGCTGTTGCTCAGCCTCATCTGCCCACGGCACTGCTCGCACAGAGGCACAGAGACTGGGGCTGCTTGCTTGTCTTGCCACCTCAAACTTCAAACGTATCTTATGGGGTCCGTGCCGGGAGCCTGCGGCAGTCCTGCTTCGAAAATGCCAACGTCTGCAGATAGATGGCAGGCAGAAGGGGCTAGCCTGGAAAGCTGTTGCTCAGCCTCATCTGGCCACGGCACTGCTCGCACAGAGGCACAGAGACTGGGGTTGTCTGCTTGTCTTGCCACCTCAAACTTCAAACGTAGCTTATGGGGTCCGTGCCGAGAGCCTGCATCAGCCCTGCTCCAAAAATGCAAACGTCTGCATATAGATGGCAGGCAGAAGGGGCTAACCTGGAGAGCTGTTGCTTAGCCTCATCTGCCCACGGCACTGCTCGCACAGAGGCACAGAGACTGGGGTTGTCTGCTTGTCTTGCCACCTCAAACTTCAAACGTAGATTATGGGGTCCGTGTCGAGAGCCTGCGGCAGCCCTGCTCCGAAAATGCGAACGTCTGCAGATAGCTGGCAGGCAGAAGGGGCTAGCCTGGAAAGCTGTTGCTCAGCCTCATCTGCCCACGGCACTGCTCGCACAGAGGCACAGAGACTGGGGCTGCTTGCTTGTCTTCACACCTCAAACTTCAAACGTACCTTATGGGGTCCGTGTCGGGAGACTGCGGCAGCCATGCTCCAAAAATGCGAACGTCTGCAGATAGCTGGCAGCCAGAAGTGGCTAGCCTGGAAAGCTGTTGCTCAGTCTCATCTGCCCACGGCGCTGCTCGCACAGAGGCACAGAGACTGGGGCTGCTTGCTTGTCTTGCCACTTCAAACTTCAAATGTAGCTTATGGGGTCCGTGCCGGGAGCCTGTGGCAGCCCTGCTCCGAAAATGCGAAAGTCTGCAGATAGCTGGCAGCCAGAAGGGGCTAGCCTGGAAAGCTGTTGCTCAGCCTCATCTGCGCACGGCACTGCTCGCACAGAGGCACAGAGACTGGGGCTGCTTGCTTGTCTTGCCACCCCAAAATTCCAACGTAACTTATGGGGTCCGTGCCAGGAGCCTGAGGCAGCCCTGCTCCAAAAATGCCAACGTCTGCAGATAGCTGGCAGGCAGAAGGGGCTAGCCTGGAAAGCTGTTGCTCAGCCTCATCTGCCCACGACACTGCTCGCACAGAGGCACAGAGACTGGGGCTGCTTGCTTGTCTTGCCACTTCAAACTTCAAATGTAGCTTATGGGGTCCGTGCCGAGAGCCTGCGGCAGCCCTGCTCCGAAAATGCGAACGTCTGCAGATAGCTGGCAGGCAGAAGGGGCTAGCCTGGAAAGCTGTTGCTCAGCCTCATCTGCCCACGGCGCTGCTCGCACAGAGGCACAGAGACTGGGGTTGTCTGCTTGTCTTGCCACCTCAAACTTCAAACGTAGCTTATGGGGTCCGTGCCCAGAGCCTGCGGCAGCCCTGTTCCGAAAATGCGAACGTCTGCAGATAGCTGGCAGGCAGAAGGGGCTAGCCTGGAAAGCTGTTGCTCAGCTTCATCTGCCCACGGCACTGCTCGCACAGAGGCACAGAGACTGGGGCTGCTTGCTTGTCTTGCCACCTCAAACTTCAAACGTAGCTTATGGGGTCCGTGCCGGGAGCCTGCGGCAGTCCTGCTTCGAAAATGCCAACGTCTGCAGATAGCTGGCAGGCAGAAGGGGCTAGCCTGGAAAGCTGTTGCTCAGCCTCATCTGCCCACGGCACTGCTCGCACAGAGGCACAGAGACTGGGTTTGTCTGCTTGTCTTGCCACCTCAAACTTCAAACGTAGCTTATGGGGTCCGTGCCGAGAGCCTGCATCAGCCCTGCTCCAAAAATGCAAACGTCTGCATATAGATGGCAGGCAGAAGGGGCTAACCTGGAGAGCTGTTGCTTAGCCTCATCTGCCCACGGCACTGCTCGCACAGAGGCACAGAGACTGGGTTTGTCTGCTTCTCTTGCCACCTCAAACTTCAAACGTAGCTTATGGGGTCCGTGCCGAGACCCTGCGGCAGCCCTGCTCCGAAAATGCGAACGTCTGCAGATAGCTGGCAGGCAGAAGGGGCTAGCCTGGAAAGCTGTTGCTCAGCCTCATCTGCCCACGGCGCTGCTCGCACAGAGGCACAGAGACTGGGGTTGTCTGCTTGTCTTGCCACCTCAAACTTCAAACGTAGCTTATGGGGTCCGTGCCGAGAGCCTGCGGCAGCCCTGTTCCGAAAATGCGAACGTCTGCAGATAGCTGGCAGCCAGAAGGGGCTAGCCTGGAAAGCTGTTGCTCAGCCTCATCTGCCCACGGCACTGCTCGCACAGAGGCACAGAGACTGGGGCTGCTTGCTTGTCTTGCCACCTCAAACTTCAAACGTATCTTATGGGGTCCGTGCCGGGAGCCTGCGGCAGTCCTGCTCCGAAAATGCCAACGTCTGCAGATAGCTTGCAGGCAGAAGGGGCTAGCCTGGAAAGCTGTTGCTCAGCCTCATCTGACCACGGCACTGCTCGCACAGAGGCACAGAGACTGGGGCTGCTTGCTTGTCTTCACACCTCAAACTTCAAACGTACCTTATGGGGTCCGTGTCGGGAGCCTGCGGCAGCCATGCTCCGAAAATGCGAACGTCTGCAGATAGCTGGCAGCCAGAAGGGGCTAGCCTGGAAAGCTGTTGCTCAGCCTCATCTGCCCACGGCACTGCTCGCACAGAGGCACAGAGACTGGGGCTGCTTGCTTGTCTTCACACCTCAAACTTCAAACGTACCTTATGGGGTCCGTGTCGGGAGCCTGCGGCAGCCATGCTCCAAAAATGCGAACGTCTGCAGATAGCTGGCAGCCAGAAGGGGCTAGCCTGGAAAGCTGTTGCTCAGCCTCATCTGCCCACGGCGCTGCTCGCACAGAGGCACAGAGACTGGGGCTGCTTGCTTGTCTTGCCACCTCAAACTTCAAACGTAGCTTATGGGGTCCGTGCCGAGACCCTGCGGCAGCCCTGTTCCGAAAATGCGAACATCTGCAGATAGCTGGCAGGCAGAAGGGGCAAGCCTGGAAAGCTGTTGCTCAGCCTCATCTGCCCACGGCACTGCTCGCACAGAGGCACAGAGACTGGGGCTGCTTGCTTGTCTTCACACCTCAAACTTCAAACGTACCTTATGGGGTCCGTGTCGGGAGCCTGCGGCAGCCATGCTCCAAAAATGCGAACGTCTGCAGATAGCTGGCAGCCAGAAGGGGCTAGCCTGGAAAGCTGTTGCTCAGCCTCATCTGCCCACGGCGCTGCTCGCACAGAGGCACAGAGACTGGGGCTGCTTGCTTGTCTTGCCACCTCAAACTTCAAACGTAGCTTATGGGGTCCGTGCCGAGACCCTGCGGCAGCCCTGTTCCGAAAATGCGAACATCTGCAGATAGCTGGCAGGCAGAAGGGGCAAGCCTGGAAAGCTGTTGCTCAGCCTCATCTGCCCACGGCACTGCTCGCACAGAGGCACAGAGACTGGGGCTGCTTGCTTGTCTTGCCACCTCAAACTTCAAACGTATCTTATGGGGTCCGTGCCGGGAGCCTGCGGCAGTCATGCTTCGAAAATGCCAACGTCTGCAGATAGATGGCAGGCAGAAGGGGCTAGCCTGGAAAGCTGTTGCTCAGCCTCATCTGCCCACGGCACTGCTCGCACAGAGGCACAGAGACTGGGGTTGTCTGCTTGTCTTGCCACCTCAAACTTCAAACGTAGCTTATGGGGTCCGTGCCGAGAGCCTGCATCAGCCCTGCTCCAAAAATGCAAACGTCTGCATATAGATGGCAGGCAGAAGGGGCTAACCTGGAGAGCTGTTGCTTAGCCTCATCTGCCCACGGCACTGCTCGCACAGAGGCACAGAGACTGGGGTTGTCTGCTTGTCTTGCCACCTCAAACTTCAAACGTAGATTATGGGGTCCGTGTCGAGAGCCTGCGGCAGCCCTGCTCCGAAAATGCGAACGTCTGCAGATAGCTGGCAGGCAGAAGGGGCTAGCCTGGAAAGCTGTTGCTCAGCCTCATCTGCCCACGGCACTGCTCGCACAGAGGCACAGAGACTGGGGCTGCTTGCTTGTCTTCACACCTCAAACTTCAAACGTACCTTATGGGGTCCGTGTCGGGAGACTGCGGCAGCCATGCTCCAAAAATGCGAACGTCTGCAGATAGCTGGCAGCCAGAAGTGGCTAGCCTGGAAAGCTGTTGCTCAGCCTCATCTGCCCACGGCGCTGCTCGCACAGAGGCACAGAGACTGGGGCTGCTTGCTTGTCTTGCCACTTCAAACTTCAAATGTAGCTTATGGGGTCCGTGCCGGGAGCCTGTGGCAGCCCTGCTCCGAAAATGCGAACGTCTGCAGATAGCTGGCAGCCAGAAGGGGCTAGCCTGGAAAGCTGTTGCTCAGCCTCATCTGCGCACGGCACTGCTCGCACAGAGGCACAGAGACTGGGGCTGCTTGCTTGTCTTGCCACCCCAAAATTCCAACGTAACTTATGGGGTCCGTGCCAGGAGCCTGAGGCAGCCCTGCTCCAAAAATGTCAACGTCTGCAGATAGCTGGCAGGCAGAAGGGGCTAGCCTGGAAAGCTGTTGCTCAGCCTCATCTGCCCACGACACTGCTCGCACAGAGGCACAGAGACTGGGGCTGCTTGCTTGTCTTGCCACTTCAAACTTCAAATGTAGCTTATGGGGTCCGTGCCGAGAGCCTGCGGCAGCCCTGCTCCGAAAATGCGAACGTCTGCAGATAGCTGGCAGGCAGAAGGGGCTAGCCTGGAAAGCTGTTGCTCAGCCTCATCTGCCCACGGCGCTGCTCGCACAGAGGCACAGAGACTGGGGTTGTCTGCTTGTCTTGCCACCTCAAACTTCAAACGTAGCTTATGGGGTCCGTGCCCAGAGCCTGCGGCAGCCCTGTTCCGAAAATGCGAACGTCTGCAGATAGCTGGCAGGCAGAAGGGGCTAGCCTGGAAAGCTGTTGCTCAGCTTCATCTGCCCACGGCACTGCTCGCACAGAGGCACAGAGACTGGGGCTGCTTGCTTGTCTTGCCATCTCAAACTTCAAACGTAGCTTATGGGGTCCGTGCCGGGAGCCTGCGGCAGTCCTGCTTCGAAAATGCCAACGTCTGCAGATAGCTGGCAGGCAGAAGGGGCTAGCCTGGAAAGCTGTTGCTCAGCCTCATCTGCCCACGGCACTGCTCGCACAGAGGCACAGAGACTGGGTTTGTCTGCTTGTCTTGCCACCTCAAACTTCAAACGTATCTTATGGGGTCCGTGCCGAGAGCCTGCATCAGCCCTGCTCCAAAAATGCAAACGTCTGCATATAGATGGCAGGCAGAAGGGGCTAACCTGGAGAGCTGTTGCTTAGCCTCATCTGCCCACGGCACTGCTCGCACAGAGGCACAGAGACTGGGTTTGTCTGCTTGTCTTGCCACCTCAAACTTCAAACGTAGCTTATGGGGTCCGTGCCGAGACCCTGCGGCAGCCCTGCTCCGAAAATGCGAACGTCTGCAGATAGCTGGCAGGCAGAAGGGGCTAGCCTGGAAAGCTGTTGCTCAGTCTCATCTGCCCACGGCGCTGCTCGCACAGAGGCACAGAGACTGGGGTTGTCTGCTTGTCTTGCCACCTCAAACTTCAAACGTAGCTTATGGGGTCCGTGCCGAGAGCCTGCGGCAGCCCTGTTCTGAAAATGCGAACGTCTGCAGATAGCTGGCAGCCAGAAGGGGCTAGCCTGGAAAGCTGTTGCTCAGCCTCATCTGCCCACGGCACTGCTCGCACAGAGGCACAGAGACTGGGGCTGCTTGCTTGTCTTGCCACCTCAAACTTCAAACGTATCTTATGGGGTCCGTGCCGGGAGCCTGCGGCAGTCCTGCTCCGAAAATGCCAACGTCTGCAGATAGCTTGCAGGCAGAAGGGGCTAGCCTGGAAAGCTGTTGCTCAGCCTCATCTTCCCACGGCACTGCTCGCACAGAGGCACAGAGACTGGGGCTGCTTGCTTGTCTTGCCACCTCAAACTTCAAACGTAGCTTATGGGGTCCGTGCCGGGAGCCTGCGGCAGCCCTGCTCCGAAAATGCAAACGTCTGCAGATAGATGGCGGGCAGAAGGGGCTAGCCTGGAAAGCTGTTACTCAGCCTCATCTACCCATGGCACTGCTCGCACAGAGGCACAGAGACTGGGGCTGCTTGCTTGTCTTGCCACCTCAAACTTCAAACGTAGCTTATGGGGTCTGTGCCGGGAGACTGCGGCAGTCCTGCTTCGAAAATGCCAACGTCTGCAGATAGCCTGCAGGCAGAAGGGGCTAGCCTGGAAAGCTGTTGCTCAGCCTCATCTGCCCACGGCACTACTCGCACAGAGGCACAGAGACTGGGGTTGTCTGCTTGTCTTGCCACCTCAAACTTCAAGCGTAGCTTATGTGGTCCGTGCCGAGAGCCTGCGGCAGCCCTGCTCCGAAAATGCGAACGCCTGCAGATAGCTGGCAGGCAGAAGGGGCTAGCCTGGAAAGCTGTTGCTCAGCCTCATCTGCCCACGGCACTGCTCGCACAGAGGCACAGAGACTGGGGCTGCTTGCTTGTCTTCCCAACTCAAACTTCAAACGTATCTTATGGGGTCCGTGCCGGGAGCCTGCGGCAGTCCTGCTTCGAAAATGCCAACGTCTGCAGATAGCTGGCAGGCAGAAGGGGCTAGCCTGGAAAGCTGTTGCTCAGCCTTATCTGCCCACGGCACTGCTCGCACAGAGGCACAGAGAGTGGGGCTGCTTGCTTCTCTTGCCACCTCAAACTTCAAACGTAGCTTATGGGGTCCGTGCCGGGAGCCTGCGGCAGTCCTGCTTCGAAAATGCCAACGTCTGCAGATAGCTGGCAGGCAGAAGGGGCTAGCCTGGAAAGCTGTTGCTCAGCCTTATCTGCCCACGGCACTGCTCGCACAGAGGCACAGAGACTGGGGCTGCTTGCTTGTCTTGCCACCTCAAACTTCAAACGTAGATTATGGGGTCCGTGGCGTGAGACTCGGGCAGCCAAGCTCTGAAAATGCGAACGTCTGCAGATAGATGGCGGGCAGAAGTTGCTAGCCTGGAAAGCTGTTACTCAGCCTCATCTACCCATGGCACTGCTCGCACAGAGGCACAGAGACTGGGGTTTTCTGCTTGTCTTGCTACCTCAAACTTCAAACGTAGCTTATGGGGTCCGTGCCGAGACCCTGCGGCAGCCCTGCTCCGAAAATGCGAACGTCTGCAGATAGCTGGCAGCCAGAAGGTGCTAGCCTGGAAAGCTGTTGCTCAGCCTCATCTGCCCACGGCACTGCTCGCACAGAGGCACAGAGACTGGGGCTGCTTGCTTGTCTTGCCACCTCAAACTTCAAACGTAGCTTATGGGGTCCGTGTCGGGAGCCTGCGGCAGTCCTGCTTCGAAAATGCCAACGTCTGCAGATAGCTGACAGGCAGAAGGGGCTAGCCTGGAAAGCTGTTGCTCAGCCTCATCTGCCCACGGCACTGCTCGCACAGAGGCACAGAGACTGGGGTTGTCTGCTTGTCTTGCCACCTCAAACTTCAAACGTAGCTTATGGGGTCCGTGCCCAGAGCCTGCGGCAGCCCTGTTCCGAAAATGCGAACGTCTGCAGATAGCTGGCAGGCAGAAGGGGCTAGCCTGGAAAGCTGTTGCTCAGCTTCATCTGCCCACGGCACTGCTCGCACAGAGGCACAGAGACTGGGGCTGCTTGCTTGTCTTGCCATCTCAAACTTCAAACGTAGCTTATGGGGTCCGTGCCGGGAGCCTGCGGCAGTCCTGCTTCGAAAATGCGAACGTCTGCAGATAGCTGGCAGGCAGAAGGGGCTAGCCTGGAAAGCTGTTGCTCAGCCTCATCTGCCCACGGCACTGCTCGCACAGAGGCACAGAGACTGGGTTTGTCTGCTTGTCTTGCCACCTCAAACTTCAAACGTATCTTATGGGGTCCGTGCCGAGAGCCTGCATCAGCCCTGCTCCAAAAATGCAAACGTCTGCATATAGATGGCAGGCAGAAGGGGCTAACCTGGAGAGCTGTTGCTTAGCCTCATCTGCCCACGGCACTGCTCGCACAGAGGCACAGAGACTGGGTTTGTCTGCTTGTCTTGCCACCTCAAACTTCAAACGTAGCTTATGGGGTCCGTGCCGAGACCCTGCGGCAGCCCTGCTCCGAAAATGCGAACGTCTGCAGATAGCTGGCAGGCAGAAGGGGCTAGCCTGGAAAGCTGTTGCTCAGCCTCATCTGCCCACGGCGCTGCTCGCACAGAGGCACAGAGACTGGGATTGTCTGCTTCTCTTGCCACCTCAAACTTCAAACGTAGCTTATGGGGTCCGTGCCGAGAGCCTGCGGCAGCCCTGTTCCGAAAATGCGAACGTCTGCAGATAGCTGGCAGCCAGAAGGGGCTAGCCTGGAAAGCTGTTGCTCAGCCTCATCTGCCCACGGCACTGCTCGCACAGAGGCACAGAGACTGGGGCTGCTTGCTTGTCTTGCCACCTCAAACTTCAAACGTATCTTATGGGGTCCGTGCCGGGAGCCTGCGGCAGTCCTGCTCCGAAAATGCCAACGTCTGCAGATAGCTTGCAGGCAGAAGGGGCTAGCCTGGAAAGCTGTTGCTCAGCCTCATCTTCCCACGGCACTGCTCGCACAGAGGCACAGAGACTGGGGCTGCTTGCTTGTCTTGCCACCTCAAACTTCAAACGTAGCTTATGGGGTCCGTGCCGGGAGCCTGCGGCAGCCCTGCTCCGAAAATGCAAACGTCTGCAGATAGATGGCGGGCAGAAGGGGCTAGCCTGGAAAGCTGTTACTCAGCCTCATCTACCCATGGCACTGCTCGCACAGAGGCACAGAGACTGGGGCTGCTTGCTTGTCTTGCCACCTCAAACTTCAAACGTAGCTTATGGGGTCTGTGCCGGGAGACTGCGGCAGTCCTGCTTCGAAAATGCCAACGTCTGCAGATAGCCTGCAGGCAGAAGGGGCTAGCCTGGAAAGCTGTTGCTCAGCCTCATCTGCCCACGGCACTGCTCGCACAGAGGCACAGAGACTGGGGTTGTCTGCTTGTCTTGCCACCTCAAACTTCAAGCGTAGCTTATGTGGTCCGTGCCGAGAGCCTGCGGCAGCCCTGCTCCGAAAATGCGAACGCCTGCAGATAGCTGGCAGGCAGAAGGGGCTAGCCTGGAAAGCTGTTGCTCAGCCTCATCTGCCCACGGCACTGCTCGCACAGAGGCACAGAGACTGGGGCTGCTTGCTTGTCTTCCCAACTCAAACTTCAAACGTAGCTTATGGGGTCCGTGCCGGGAGCCTGCGGCAGTCCTGCTTCGAAAATGCCAACGTCTGCAGATAGCTGGCAGGCAGAAGGGGCTAGCCTGGAAAGCTGTTGCTCAGCCTTATCTGCCCACGGCACTGCTCGCACAGAGGCACAGAGAGTGGGGCTGCTTGCTTCTCTTGCCACCTCAAACTTCAAACGTAGCTTATGGGGTCCGTGCCGGGAGCCTGCGGCAGTCCTGCTTCGAAAATGCCAACGTCTGCAGATAGCTGGCAGGCAGAAGGGGCTAGCCTGGAAAGCTGTTGCTCAGCCTTATCTGCCCACGGCACTGCTCGCACAGAGGCACAGAGACTGGGGCTGCTTGCTTGTCTTGCCACCTCAAACTTCAAACGTAGATTATGGGGTCCGTGGCGTGAGACTCGGGCAGCCAAGCTCTGAAAATGCGAACGTCTGCAGATAGATGGCGGGCAGAAGTTGCTAGCCTGGAAAGCTGTTACTCAGCCTCATCTACCCATGGCACTGCTCGCACAGAGGCACAGAGACTGGGGTTTTCTGCTTGTCTTGCTACCTCAAACTTCAAACGTAGCTTATGGGGTCCGTGCCGAGACCCTGCGGCAGCCCTGCTCCGAAAATGCGAACGTCTGCAGATAGCTGGCAGCCAGAAGGTGCTAGCCTGGAAAGCTGTTGCTCAGCCTCATCTGCCCACGGCACTGCTCGCACAGAGGCACAGAGACTGGGGCTGCTTGCTTGTCTTGCCACCTCAAACTTCAAACGTAGCTTATGGGGTCCGTGTCGGGAGCCTGCGGCAGTCCTGCTTCGAAAATGCCAACGTCTGCAGATAGCTGACAGGCAGAAGGGGCTAGCCTGGAAAGCTGTTGCTCAGCCTCATCTGCCCACGGCACTGCTCGCACAGAGGCACAGAGACTGGGGCTGCTTGCTTGTCTTCCCAACTCAAACTTCAAACGTAGCTTGCGGGGTCCGTGCCGGGAGTCTGCGGCAGCCCTGCTCCGAAAATGCCAACGTCTGCAGATAGCTGGCAGGCAGAAGGGGCTAGCCTGGAAAGCTGTTGCTCAGCCTCATCTGCCCACGGCGCTGCTCGCACAGAGGCACAGACACTGGGGTTGTCTGCTTGTCTTGCCACCTCAAACTTCAAACGTAGCTTATGGGGTCCGTGCCGAGAGCCTGCGGCAGCCCTGCGCCGAAAATGCGAACGTCTGCAGATAGCTGGCAGGCAGAAGGGGCTAGCCTGGAAAGCTGTTGCTCAGCCTCATCTGCCCACGGCACTGCTCGCACAGAGGCACAGAGAGTGGGGCTGCTTGCTTGTCTTGCCACCTCAAACTTCAAACGTAGCTTATGGGGTCCGTGCCGGGAGCCTGCGGCGGTCCTGCTTCGAAAATGCCAACGTCTGCAGATAGCTGGCAGGCAGAAGGGGCTAGCCTGGAAAGCTGTTGCTCAGCCTCATCTGACCACGGCACTGCTCGCACAGAGGCACAGAGACTGGGGCTGCTTGCTTGTCTTGCCACCTCAAACTTCAAACGTAGCTTATGGGGTCCGTGCCGGGAGCCTGCGGCAGCCCTGCTCCGAAAATGCGAACGTCTGCAGATAGATGGCGGGAAGAAGGTTCTAGCCTGGAAAGCTGTTACTCAGCCTCATCTACCCATGGCACTGCTCGCACAGAGGCACAGAGACTGGGGCTACTTGCTTGTCTTGCCACCTCAAACTTCAAACGTAGCTTATGGGGTCCGTGCCGAGAGCCTGCGGCAGCCCTGCTCCGAAAATGCGAACGTCTGCAGATAGCTGGCAGGCAGAAGGGGCTAGCCTGGAAAGCTGTTGCTCAGCCTCATCTGCCCACGGCACTGCTCGCACAGAGGCACAGAGACTGGGGTTGTCTGCTTGTCTTGCCACCTCAAACTTCAAACGTAGCTTATGGGGTCCGTGCCGAGAGCCTGCGGCAGCCCTGTTCCGAAAATGCGAACGTCTGCAGATAGCTGGCAGGCAGAAGGGGCTAGCCTGGAAAGCTGTTGCTCAGCCTCATCTGCCCACGGCACTGCTCGCACAGAGGCACAGAGACTGGGGCTGCTTGCTTGTCTTGCCACCTCAAACTTCAAACGTAGCTTATGGGGTCTGTGCCGGGAGCCTGCGGCAGTCCTGCTTCGAAAATGCCAACGTCTGCAGATAGCTGGCAGGCAGAAGGGGCTAGCCTGGAAAGCTGTTGCTCAGCCTCATCTGCCCACGGCACTGCTCGCACAGAGGCACAGAGACTGGGGTTGTCTGCTTGTCTTGCCACCTCAAACTTCAAGCGTAGCTTATGTGGTCCGTGCCGAGAGCCTGCGGCAGCTTTGTTCCGAAAATGCGAACGCCTGCAGATAGCTGGCAGGCAGAAGGGGCTAGCCTGGAAAGCTGTTGCTCAGCCTCATCTGCCCACGGCACTGCTCGCACAGAGGCACAGAGACTGGGGCTGCTTGCTTGTCTTCCGAACTCAATTTCAAACGTAGCTTATGGGGTCCGTGTCGGGAGCCTGCGGCAGCCCTGTTCCGAAAATGCGAACGTCTTCAGATAGCTGGCGGGCAGAAGGGGCTAGCCTGGAAAGCTGTTGCTCAGCCTCATCTGCCCACGGCACTGCTCGCACAGAGGCACAGAGACTGGGGCTGCTTGCTTGTCTTGCCACCTCAAACTTCAAACGTAGCTTATGGGGTCCGTGCCGGGAGCCTGCGGCAGTCCTGCTTCGAAAATGCCAACGTCTGCAGATAGCTGGCAGGCAGAAGGGGCTAGCCTGGAAAGCTGTTGCTCAGCCTTATCTGCCCACGGCACTGCTCGCACAGAGGCACAGAGAGTGGGGCTGTTTGCTTCTCTTGCCACCTCAAACTTCAAACGTAGATTATGGGGTCCGTGCCGGGAGCCTGCGGCAGTCCTGCTTCGAAAATGCCAACGTCTGCAGATAGCTGGCAGCCAGAAGGGGCTAGCCTGGAAAGCTGTTGCTCAGCCTTATCTGCCCACGGCACTGCTCGCACAGAGGCACAGAGAGTGGGGCTGCTTGCTTCTCTTGCCACCTCAAACTTCAAACGTAGATTATGGGGTCCGTGGCGTGAGACTCGGGCAGCCCTGCTCTGAAAATGCGAACGTCTGCAGATAGATGGCGGGCAGAAGGTGCTAGCCTGGAAAGCTGTTACTCAGCCTCATCTACCCATGGCACTGCTCGCACAGAGGCACAGAGACTGGGGTTTTCTGCTTGTCTTGCTACCTCAAACTTCAAACGTAGCTTATGGGGTCCGTGCCGAGACCCTGCGGCAGCCCTGCTCCGAAAATGCGAACGTCTGCAGATAGCTGGCAGGCAGAAGGGGCTAGCCTGGAAAGCTGTTGCTCAGCCTCATCTGCCCACGGCACTGCTCGCACAGAGGCACAGAGACTTGCGCTGCTTGCTTGTCTTGCCATCTCAAACTTCAAACGTAGCTTATGGGGTCCGTGTCGGGAGCCTGCGGCAGTCCTGCTTCGAAAATGCCAACGTCTGCAGATAGCTGACAGGCAGAAGGGGCTAGCCTGGAAAGCTGTTGCTCAGCCTCATCTGCCCACGGCACTGCTCGCACAGAGGCACAGAGACTGGGGCTGCTTGCTTGTCTTCCCAACTCAAACTTCAAACGTAGCTTACGGGGTCCGTGCCGGGAGTCTGCGGCAGCCCTGCTCCGAAAATGCGAACGTCTGCAGATAGCTGGCGGGCAGAAGGGGCTAGCCTGGAAAGCTGTTGCTCAGCCTCATCTGCCCACGGCGCTGCTCGCACAGAGGCACAGAGACTGGGGTTGTCTGCTTGTCTTGCCACCTCAAACTTCAAACGTAGCTTATGGGGTCCGTGCCGAGAGCCTGCGGCAGCCCTGTTCCGAAAATGCGAACGTCTGCAGATAGGTGGCAGGCAGAAGGGGCTAGCCTGGAAAGCTGTTGCTCAGCCTCATCTGCCCACGGCACTGCTCGCACAGAGGCACAGAGACTGGGGCTGCTTGCTTGTCTTGCCACCTCAAACTTCAAACGTAGCTTATGGGGTCTGTGCCGGGAGCCTGCGGCAGCCCTGCTCCGAAAATGCGAACGTCTGCAGATAGATGGCGGGCAGAAGGTTCTAGCCTGGAAAGCTGTTACTCAGCCTCATCTACCCATGGCACTGCTCGCACAGAGGCACAGAGACTGGGGCTACTTGCTTGTCTTGCCACCTCAAACTTCAAACGTAGCTTATGGGGTCCGTGCCGAGAGCCTGCGGCAGCCCTGCTCTGAAAATGCGAACGTCTGCAGATAGCTGGCAGGCAGAAGGGGCTAGCCTGGAAAGCTGTTGCTCAGCCTCATCTGCCCACGGCACTGCTCGCACAGAGGCACAGAGACTGGGGTTGTCTGCTTGTCTTGCCACCTCAAACTTCAAACGTAGCTTATGGGGTCCGTGCCGAGAGCCTGCGGCAGCCCTGTTCCGAAAATGCGAACGTCTGCAGATAGCTGGCAGGCAGAAGGGGCTAGCCTGGAAAGCTGTTGCTCAGCCTCATCTGCCCACGGCACTGCTCGCACAGAGGCACAGAGACTGGGGCTGCTTGCTTGTCTTGCCACCTCAAACTTCAAACGTAGCTTATGGGGTCTGTGCCGGGAGCCTGCGGCAGTCCTGCTTCGAAAATGCCAACGTCTGCAGATAGCTGGCAGGCAGAAGGGGCTAGCCTGGAAAGCTGTTGCTCAGCCTCATCTGCCCACGGCACTGCTCGCACAGAGGCACAGAGACTGGGGTTGTCTGCTTGTCTTGCCACCTCAAACTTCAAGCGTAGGTTATGTGGTCCGTGCCGAGAGCCTGCGGCAGCCCTGTTCCGAAAATGCGAACGCCTGCAGATAGCTGGCAGGCAGAAGGGGCTAGCCTGGAAAGCTGTTGCTCAGCCTCATCTGCCCACGGCACTGCTCGCACAGAGGCACAGAGACTGGGGCTGCTTGCTTGTCTTCCCAACTCAAACTTCAAACGTAGCTTATGGGGTCCGTGCCGGGAGCCTGAGGCAGCCCTGTTCCGAAAATGCGAACGTCTGCAGATAGCTGGCGGGCAGAAGGGGCTAGCCTGGAAAGCTGTTGCTCAGCCTCATCTGCCCACGGCACTGCTCGCACAGAGGCACAGAGACTGGGGCTGCTTGCTTGTCTTGCCACCTCAAACTTCAAACGTAGCTTATGGGGTCCGTGCCGGGAGCCTGCGGCAGTCCTGCTTCGAAAATGCCAACGTCTGCAGATAGCTGGCAGGCAGAAGGGGCTAGCCTGGAAAGCTGTTGCTCAGCCTCATCTGCCCACGGCACTGCTCGCACAGAGGCACAGAGAGTGGGGCTGCTTGCTTCTCTTGCCACCTCAAACTTCAAACGTAGATTATGGGGTCCGTGGCGTGAGACTCGGGCAGCCAAGCTCTGAAAATGCGAACGTCTGCAGATAGATGGCGGGCAGAAGGTGCTAGCCTGGAAAGCTGTTACTCAGCCTCATCTACCCATGGCACTGCTCGCACAGAGGCACAGAGACTGGGGCTGCTTGCTTCTCTTGCCACCTCAAACTTCAAACGTAGCTTATGGGGTCCGTGCGGACAGCCTGCGGCAGCCCTGCTCCGAAAATGCGAACGTCTGCAGATAGCTGGCAGGCAGAAGGGGCTAGCCTGGAAAGCTGTTGCTCAGCCTCATCTGCCCACGGCACTGCTCGCACAGAGGCACAGAGACTGGGGCTGCTTGCTTGTCTTGCCACCTCAAACTTCAAAAGTAGCTTATGGGGTCCGTGCCAAGAGCCACCGGCACCCCTGCTCCGAAAATGCCAACGTCTGCAGATAGCTGGCAGGCAGAAGGGGCTAGCCTGGAAAGCTGTTGCTCAGCCTCATCTACCCATGGCACTGCTCGCACAGAGGCACAGAGACTGGGGTTTTCTGCTTGTCTTGCTACCTCAAACTTCAAACGTAGCTTACGGGGTCCGTGCCGGGAGTCTGCGGCAGCCCTGCTCCGAAAATGCGAACGTCTGCAGATAGCTGGCGGGCAGAAGGGGCTAGCCTGGAAAGCTGTTGCTCAGCCTCATCTGCCCACGGCGCTGCTCGCACAGAGGCACAGAGACTGGGGTTGTCTGCTTGTCTTGCCACCTCAAACTTCAAACGTAGCTTATGGGGTCCGTGCCGAGAGCCTGCGGCAGCCCTGTTCCGAAAATGCGAACGTCTGCAGATAGCTGGCAGCCAGAAGGGGCTAGCCTGGAAAGCTGTTGCTCAGCCTCATCTGCCCACGGCACTGCTCGCACAGAGGCACAGAGACTGGGGCTGCTTGCTTGTCTTGCCACCTCAAACTTCAAACGTGTCTTATGGGGTCCGTGCCGGGAGCCTGCGGCAGTCCTGCTTCGAAAATGCCAACGTCTGCAGATAGCTGGCAGGCAGAAGGGGCTAGCCTGGAAAGCTGTTGCTCAGCCTCATCTGACCACGGCACTGCTCGCACAGAGGCACAGAGACTGGGGCTGCTTGCTTGTCTTGCCACCTCAAACTTCAAACGTAGCTTATGGGGTCCGTGCCGGGAGCCTGCGGCAGCCCTGCTCCGAAAATGCGAACGTCTGCAGATAGATGGCGGGCAGAAGGTTCTAGCCTGGAAAGCTGTTACTCACCCTCATCTACCCATGGCACTGCTCGCACAGAGGCACAGAGACTGGGGCTACTTGCTTGTCTTGCCACCTCAAACTTCAAACGTAGCTTATGGGGTCCGTGCCGAGAGCCTGAGGCAGCCCTGCTCCGAAAATGCGAACGTCTGCAGATAGCTGGCAGGCAGAAGGGGCTAGCCTGGAAAGCTGTTGCTCAGCCTCATCTGCCCACGGCACTGCTCACACAGAGGCACAGAGACTGGGGTTGTCTGCTTGTCTTGCCACCTCAAACTTCAAACGTAGCTTATGGGGTCCGTGCCGAGAGCCTGCGGCAGCCCTGTTCCGAAAATGCGAACGTCTGCAGATAGCTGGCAGGCAGAAGGGGCTAGCCTGGAAAGCTGTTGCTCAGCCTCATCTGCCCACGGCACTGCTCGCACAGAGGCACAGAGACTGGGGCTGCTTGCTTGTCTTGCCACCTCAAACTTCAAACGTAGCTTAGGGGGTCTGTGCCGGGAGCCTGCGGCAGTCCTGCTTCGAAAATGCCAACGTCTGCAGATAGCTGGCAGGCAGAAGGGGCTAGCCTGGAAAGCTGTTGCTCAGCCTCATCTGCCCACGGCACTGCTCGCACAGAGGCACAGAGACTGGGGTTGTCTGCTTGTCTTGCCACCTCAAACTTCAAGCGTAGCTTATGTGGTCCGTGCCGAGAGCCTGCGGCAGCCCTGTTCCGAAAATGCGAACGCCTGCAGATAGCTGGCAGGCAGAAGGGGCTAGCCTGGAAAGCTGTTGCTCAGCCTCATCTGCCCACGGCACTGCTCGCACAGAGGCACAGAGACTGGGGCTGCTTGCTTGTCTTCCCAACTCAAACTTCAAACGTAGCTTATGGGGTCCGTGCCGGGAGCCTGCGGCAGCCCTGTTCCGAAAATGCGAACGTCTGCAGATAGCTGGCGGGCAGAAGGGGCTAGCCTGGAAAGCTGTTGCTCAGCCTCATCTGCCCACGGCACTGCTCGCACAGAGGCACAGAGAGTGGGGCTGCTTGCTTGTCTTGCCACCTCAAACTTCAAACGTAGCTTATGGGGTCCGTGCCGGGAGCCTGCGGCAGTCCTGCTTCGAAAATGCCAACGTCTGCAGATAGCTGGCAGGCAGAAGGGGCTAGCCTGGAAAGCTGTTGCTCAGCCTTATCTGCCCACGGCACTGCTCGCACAGAGGCACAGAGAGTGGGGCTGCTTGCTTGTCTTCCCAACTCAAACTTCAAACGTAGCTTATGGGGTCCGTGCCGGGAGCCTGCGGCAGTCCTGCTTCGAAAATGCCAACGTCTGCAGATAGCTGGCAGGCAGAAGGGGCTAGCCTGCAAAGCTGTTGCTCAGCCTTATCTGCCCACGGCACTGCTCGCACAGAGGCACAGAGAGTGGGGCTGCTTGCTTGTCTTGCCACCTCAAACTTCAAACGTAGATTATGGGGTCCGTGGCGTGAGACTCGGGCAGCCAAGCTCTGAAAATGCGAACGTCTGCAGATAGATGGCGGGCAGAAGGTGCTAGCCTGGAAAGCTGTTACTCAGCCTCATCTACCCATGGCACTGCTCGCACAGAGGCACAGAGACTGGGGCTGCTTGCTTCTCTTGCCACCTCAAACTTCAAACGTAGCTTATGGGGTCCGTGCGGACAGCCTGCGGCAGCCCTGCTCCGAAAATGCGAACGTCTGCAGATAGCTGGCAGGCAGAAGGGGCTAGCCTGGAAAGCTGTTGCTCAGCCTCATCTGCCCACGGCACTGCTCGCACAGAGGAACAGAGACTGGGGCTGCTTGCTTGTCTTGCCACATCAAACTTCAAACGTAGCTTATGGGGTCCGTGCCAAGAGCCACCGGCACCCCTGCTCCGAAAATGCCAACGTCTGCAGATAGCTGGCAGGCAGAAGGGGCTAGCCTGGAAAGCTGTTGCTCAGCCTCATCTGCCCACGGCACTGCTCGCACAGAGGCACAGAGACTGGGGCTGCTTGCTTGTCTTGCCACCTCAAACTTCAAACGTAGCTTATGGGGTCCGTGCCGGGAGCCTGCGGCGGTCCTGCTTCGAAAATGCCAACGTCTGCAGATAGCTGGCAGCCAGAAGGGGCTAGCCTGGAAAGCTGTATCTCAGCCTCATCTACCCATGGTACTGGTCGCACAGAGGCACAGAGACTGGGGTTGTCTGCTTGTCTTGCCACTTCAAACTTCAAACGTAGCTTATGGGGTCCGTGCCGAGAGCCTGAGGCAGCCCTGCTCCGAAAATGCGAACGTCTGCAGATAGCTGGCAGGCAGAAGGGGCTAGCCTGGAAAGCTGTTGCTCAGCCTCATCTGCCCACGGCACTGCTCGCACAGAGGCACAGAGACTGGGGCTGCTTGCTTGTCTTGCCACTTCAAACTTCAAACGTAGCTTATGGGGTCCGTGCCGGGAACCTGCGGCAGCCCTGCTCCGAAAATGCGAACGTCTGCAGATAGCTGGCAGGCAGAAGGGGCTAGCCTGGAAAGCTGTTGCTCAGCCTCATCTGCCCACGGCACTGCTCGCACAGAGGCACAGAGACTGGGGCTGCTTGCTTGTCTTGCCACCTCAAACTTCAAACGTAGCTTATGGGGTCCGTGCCGGGAGCCTGCGGCAGCCCTGCTCCGAAAATGCGAACGTCTGCAGATAGCTGGCAGGCAGAAGGGGCTAGCCTGGAAAGCTGTTGCTCAGCCTCATCTGCCCACGGCACTGCTCACACAGAGGCACAGAGACTGGGGCTGCTTGCTTGTCTTCACACCTCAAACTTCAAACGTAGCTTATGGGGTCCGTGCCGGGAGCCACCGGCACCCCTGCTCCGAAAATGCGAACGTCTGCAGATAGCTGGCGGGCAGAAGGGGCTAGCCTGGAAAGCTGTTGCTCAGCCTCATCTGCCCACGGCACTGCTCGCACAGAGGCACAGAGACTGGGGCTGCTTGCTTGTCTTGCCACCCCAAACTTCAAACATAGCTTATGGGGTCCGTGCCGAGAGCCTGCGGCAGCCCTGCTCCAAAGATGCGAACGTCTGCAGATAGATGGCAGGCAGAACGGTCTAACCTGGAGAGCTGTTGCTTAGCCTCATCTGCCCACGGCACTGCTTGCACAGAGGCACAGAGACTGGGGTTGTCTGCTTGTCTTGCCACTTCAAACTTCAAACGTAGCTTATGGGGTCCGTGCCGAGAGCCTGAGGCAGCCCTGTTCCGAAAATGAGAACGTCTGCAGATAGGTGGCAGGCAGAAGGGGCTAGCCTGGAAAGCTGTTGCTCAGCCTCATCTGCCCACGGCACTGCTCGCACAGAGGCACAGAGACTGAGGCTGCTTGCTTGTCTTCACACCTCAAACTTCAAACGTACCTTATGGGGTCCGTGTCGGGAGCCTGCGGCAGCCATGCTCCAAAAATGCGAACGTCTGCAGATAGCTGGCAGCCAGAAGGGGCTAGCCTGGAAAGCTGTTGCTCAGCCTCATCTGCCCACGGCGCTGCTCGCACAGAGGCACAGAGACTGGGGTTGTCTGCTTGTCTTGCCACCTCAAACTTCAAACGTAGCTTATGGGGTCCGTGCGGAGAGCCTGCGGCAGCCCTGCGCCGAAAATGCGAACGTCTGCAGATAGCTGGCAGCCAGAAGGGGCTAGCCTGGAAAGCTGTTGCTCAGCCTCATCTGCCCACGGCACTGCTCGCACAGAGGCACAGAGATTGGGGCTGCTTGCTTGTCTTCACACCTCAAACTTCAAACGTAGCTTATGGGGTCCGTGTCGGGAGGCTGCGGCAGCCATGCCCCAAAAAAGCGAACGTCTGCAGATAGCTGGCAGGCAGAAGGGGCTAGCCTGGAAAGCTGTTGCTCAGCCTCATCTGCCCACGGCACTGCTCGCACAGAGGCACAGAGACTGGGGCTGCTTGCTTGTCTTGCCACCTCAAACTTCAAACGTAGCTTATGGGGTCCGTGCCGGGAGCCTGCGGCAGTCCTGCTTCGGAAATGCCAACGTCTCCAGATAGCTGGCAGGCAGAAGGGGCTAGCCTGGAAAGCTGTTGCTCAGCCTCATCTGCCCACGGCACTGCTTGCACAGAGGCACAGAGACTGGGGCTGCTTGCTTGTCTTGCCACCTCAAACTTCAAACGTAGCTTATGGGGTCCGTGCCAAGAGCCACCGGCACCCCTGCTCCGAAAATGCCAACGTCTGCAGATAGCTGGCGGGCAGAAGGGGCTAGCCTGGAAAGCTGTTGCTCAGCCTCATCTGCCCACGGCACTGCTCGCACAGAGGCACAGAGACTGGGGCTGCTTGCTTGTCTTGCCACCTCAAACTTCAAACGTAGCTTATGGGGTCCGTGCCGAGAGCCTGAGGCAGCCCTGCTCCAAAAATGCGAACGTCTGCAGATAGCTGGCAGGCAGAAGGGGCTAGCCTGGAAAGCTGTTGCTCAGCCTCATCTGCCCACGGCACTGCTCGCACAGAGGCACAGAGACTGGGGCTGCTTGCTTGTCTTGCCACCTCAAATTTCAAACGTAGCTTATGGGGTCCGTGCCGGGAGCCACCGGCACCCCTGCTCCGAAAATGCGAACGTCTGCAGATAGCTGGCGGGCAGAAGGGGCTAGCCTGGAAAGCTGTTGCTCAGCCTCATCTGCCCACGGCACTGCTCGCACAGAGGCACAGAGACTGGGGCTGCTTGCTTGTCTTGCCACCTCAAACTTCAAACGTAGCTTATGCGGTCCGTGCCGAGAGCCTGAGGCAGCCCTGCTCCGAAAATGCGAACGTCTGCAGATAGGTGGCAGGCAGAAGGGGCTAGCCTGGAAAGCTGTTGCTCAGCCTCATCTGCCCACGGCACTGCTCGCACAGAGGCACAGATATTGGGGCTGCTTGCTTGTCTTGCCACCTCAAACTTCAAACGTAGCTTATGGGGTCCGTGTCGGGAGGCTGCGGCAGCCATGCCCCAAAAAATGCGAACGTCTGCAGATAGCTGGCAGCCAGAAGGGGCTAGCCTGGAAAGCTGTTCTGAGCCTCATCTGCCCACGGCACTGCTCGCACAGAGGCACAGAGACTGGGGCTGCTTGCTTGTCTTGCCACCTCAAACTTCAAACGTAGCTTATGGGGTCCGTGCCGGGAGCCTGCGGCAGTCCTGCTTCGGAAATGCCAACGTCTGCAGATAGCTGGCAGGCAGAAGGGGCTAGCCTGGAAAGCTGTTGCTCAGCCTCATCTGCCCACGGCACTGCTTGCACAGAGGCACAGAGACTGGGGCTGCTTGCTTGTCTTGCCACCTCAAACTTCAAACGTAGCTTATGGGGTCCGTGCCAAGAGCCACCGGCACCCCTGCTCCGAAAATGCCAACGTCTGCAGATAGCTGGCAGGCAGAAGAGGCTAGCCTGGAAAGCTGTTGCTCAGCCTCATCTACCCATGGCACTGCTCGCACAGAGGCACAGAGACTGGGGCTGCTTGCTTGTCTTCCCAACTCAAACTTCAAACGTAGCTTATGGGGTCCGTGCCGGGAGCCTGCGGCAGTCCTGCTCCGAAAATGCGAACGTCTGCAGATAGCTGGCGGGCAGAAGGGGCTAGCCTGGAAAGCTGTTACTCATCCTCATCTACCCATGGCACTGCTCGTACAGAGGCACAGAGACTGGGGCTGCTTGCTTGTCTTGCCACCTCAAACTTGAAACGTAGCTTATGGGGTCCGTGCCGAGAGCCTGCGGCAGCCCTGCTCCAAAAATGCAAAGGTCTGCATATAGCTGGCAGGCAGAAGGAGCTAACCTGGAGAGCTGTTGCTTAGCCTCATCTGCCCACGGCACTGCTCGCACAGAGGCACAGAGACTGGGGTTGTCTGCTTGTCTTGCCACCTCAAACTTCAAACGTAGCTTATGGGGTCCGTGCGGAGAGCCTGCCGCAGCCCTGCTCCGAAAATGCGAACGTCTGCAGATAGCTGGCAGCCAGAAGGGGCTAGCCTGGAAAGCTGTTGCTCAGCCTCATCTGCCCACGGCACTGCTCGCACAGAGGCACAGAGACTGGGGCTGCTTGCTTGTCTTCACACCTCAAATTTCAAACGTACCTTATGGGGTCCGTGTCGGGAGCCTGCGGCAGCCATGCTCCAAAAATGCGAACGTCTGCAGATAGCTGGCAGCCAGAAGGGGCTAGCCTGGAAAGCTGTTGCTCAGCCTCATCTGCCCACGGCACTGCTCGCACAGAGGCACAGAGACTGGGTCTGCTTGCTTGTCTTGCCACCCCAAACTTCAAACGTAGCTTATGGGGTCCGTGCCGGGAGCCTCCGGCAGCCCTGCTCCGAAAATGCGAACGTCTGCAGATAGCTGGCAGCCAGAAGGGGCTAGCCTGGAAAGCTGTTGCTCAGCTTCATCTGCCCACGGCACTGCTCGCACAGAGGCACAGAGACTGGGGTTGCTTGCTTGTCTTGCCACCCCAAAATTCCAACGTAACTTATGGGGTCCGTGCCAGGAGCCTGAGGCAGCCCTGCTCCGAAAATGCCAACGTCTGCAGATAGCTGGCAGCCAGAAGGTGCTAGCCTGGAAAGCTGTTGCTCAGCCTCATCTGCCCACGGCACTGCTCGCACAGAGGCACAGAGACTGGGGCTGCTTGCTTGTCTTCCCAACTCAAACTTCAAACGTAGCTTATGGGGTCCGTGCCGGGAGCCTGCGGCAGCCCTGCTCCGAAAATGCGAACGTCTGCAGATAGCTGGCGGGCAGAAGTGGCTAGCCTGGAAAGCTGTTGCTCAGCCTCATCTGCCCACGGCACTGCTCGCACAGAGGCACAGAGACTGGGGCTTCTTGCTTGTCTTCCCAACTCAAACTTCAAACGTAGCTTATGGGGTCCGTGCCGAGAGCCTGCGGCAGCCCTGCTCCAAAAATGCAAACGTCTGCATATAGCTGGCAGGCAGAAGGGGTAACCTGGAGAGCTGTTGCTTAGCCTCATCTGCCCACGGCACTGCTCGCACAGAGGCACAGAGACTGGGGTTGTCTGCTTGTCTTGCCACCTCAAACTTCAAACGTTGCTTATGGGGTCCGTGCGGAGAGCCTGCGGCAGCCCTGCGCCGAAAATGCGAACGTCTGAAGATAGCTGGCAGCCAGAAGGGGCTAGCCTGGAAAGCTGTTGCTCAGCCTCATCTGCCCACGGCACTGCTCGCACAGAGGCACAGAGACTGGGGCTTCTTGCTTGTCTTCACAACTCAAACTTCAAACGTAGCTTATGGGGTCCGTGTCGGGAGCCTGCAGCAGCCATGCTCCAAAAATGCGAACGTATGCAGATAGCTGGCAGCCAGAAGGGGCTAGCCTGGAAAGCTGTTGCTCAGCCTCATCTGCCCACGGCACTGCTCACACAGAGGCACAGAGACTGGGGCTGCTTGCTTGTCTTGCCACCCCAAACTTCAAACGTAGCTTATGGGGTCCGTGCCGGGAGCCTCCGGCAGCCCTGCTCCAAAAATGCAAACGTCTGCAGATACCTGGCAGGCAGAAGGGGCTAGCCTGGAAAGCTGTTGCTCAGCTTCATCTGCCCACGGCACTGCTCGCACAGAGGCACAGAGACAGGGGTTGCTTGCTTGTCTTGCCACCCCAAAATTCCAACGTAACTTATGGGGTCCGTGCCAGGAGCCTGAGGCAGCCCTGCTCCGAAAATGCCAACGTCTGCAGATTGCTGACAGCCAGAAGGTGCTAGCCTGGAAAGCTGTTGCTCAGCCTCATCTGCCGACGGCACTGCTCGCACAGAGGCACAGAGACTGGGGTTTTCTGCTGGTCTTGCCACCTCAAACTTCAAACGTAGCTTATGGGGTCCGTGCCGAGACCCTGCGGAAGCCCTGCTCCGATAATGCGAACGTCTGCAGATAGCTGGCAGCCAGAAGGGGCTAGCCTGGAAAGCTGTGGCTCAGCCTCATCTACCCACGGCACTGCTCGCACAGAGGCACAGAGACTGGGGATGCTTGCTTGTCTTCACACCTCAAACTTCAAACGTAGCTTGTGGGGTCCGTGTCGGGAGCCTGCGGCAGCCATGCCCCAAAATAGCGAACGTCTGCAGATAGCTGACAGGGAGAAGGGGCTAGCCTGGAAAGCTGTTGCTCAGCCTCATCTGCCCACGGCACTGCTCGCACAGAGGCACAGAGACTGGGGCTGCTTGCTTGTCTTGCCAACCCAAAATTCCAACGTAACTTATGGGGTCCGTGCCAGGACCTGAGGCAGCCCTGCTCCAAAAATGCCAACGTCTGCAGATAGCTGGCGGGCAGAAGGGGCTAGCCTGGAAAGCTGTTGCTCAGCCTCATCTGCCCACGGCACTGCTCGCACAGAGGCACAGAGACTGGGGCTGCTTGCTTGTCTTGCCACCTCAAACTTCAAACGTAGCTTATGGGGTCCGTGCCTGGAGCCTGCGGCAGCCCTGCTCCGAAAAATGCGAACGTCTGCAGATAGCTGGCAGGCAGAAGGGGCTAGCCTGGAAAGCTGTTGCTCAGCCTCATCTGCCCACGGCACTGCTTGCACAGAGGCACAGAGACTGGGGCTTCTTGCTTGTCTTGACACCTCAAACTTCAAACGTAGCTTATGGGGTCCGTGCCGAGAGCCTGCGGCAGCCCTGCTCCAAAAATGCAAACGTCTGCATATAAATGGCAGGCAGAAGGGGCTAACCTTTAGATCTCTTGCTTAGCCTCATCTGCCCACGGCGCTGCTCGCACAGAGGCACAGAGACTGGTGTTTTCTGCTTGTCTTGCCACCTCAAACTTCAAACGTAGCTTATGGGGTCCGTGCCGAGACCCTGCGGCAGCCCTGCTCCGAAAATGCGAACGTCTGCAGATAGCTGGCAGGCAGAAGGGGCTAGCCTGGAAAGCTGTTGCTCAGTCTCATCTGCCCACGGCACTGCTCGCACAGAGGCACAGAGACTGGGGCTGCTTGCTTGTCTTGCCACCTCAAACTTCAAACGTAGCTTATGGGGTCCGTGCCGAGAGCCTGCGGCAGCCCTGCTCCGAAAATGCGAACGTCTGCAGATAGCTGGCAGGCAGAAGGGGCTAGCCTGGAAAGCTGTTGCTCAGTCTCATCTGCCCACGGCACTGCTCGCACAGAGGCACAGAGACTGGGTCTACTTGCTTGTCTTGCCACCTCAAACTTCAAACGTAGCTTATGGGGTCCGTGCCTGGAGCCTGCGGCAGCCCTGCTCCAAAAATGCAAACGTCTGCAGATAGCTGGCAGGCAGAAGGGGCTAGCCTGGAAAGCTGTTGCTCAGCCTCATCTGCCCACGGCACTGCTCGCACAGAGGCACAGAGACTGGGGCTGCTTGCTTGTCTTGCCACCTCAAACTTCAAACGTAGCTTATGGGGTCCGTGCCGGGAGTCTCCGGCAGCCCTGCTCCGAAAATGCCAACGTCTGCAGATAGCTGGCAGCCAGAAGGGGCTAGCCTGGAAAGCTGTTGCTCAGCCTCATCTGCCCACGGCACTGCTCGCACAGAGGCACAGAGACTGGGGCTGCTTGCTTGTCTTGCCACCTCAAACTTCAAACGTAGCTTATGGGGTCCGTGCCGGGAGCCTGAGGCAGCCATGCTTCAAAAATGCGAACGTCTGCAGATAACTGGCAGCCAGAAGGGGCTAGCCTGGAAAGCTGTTGCTCAGCCTCATCTGCCCACGGCACTGCTCGCACAGAGGCACAGAGACTGGGGCTGCTTGCTTGTCTTGCAACTCCAAAATTCCAACGTAACTTATGGGGTCCGTGCCAGGAGCCTGCGGCAGCCATGCCCCAAAAAAGCGAACGTCTGCAGATAGCTGGCAGGCAGAAGGGGCTAGCCTGGAAAGCTGTTGCTCAGCCTCATCTGCCCACGGCTCAGCTCGCACAGAGGCACAGAGACTGGGGCTGCTTGCTTGTCTTGCCACCTCAGACGTCAAAAGTATCTTTATGGGGTCCGTGCCGGGAGCCTGCGGCAGCCCTGCTTCGAAAATGCCAACGTCTGAAGATAGCTGGCAGGCAGAAGGGGCTAGCCTGGAAAGCTGTTGCTCAGCCTCATCTGCCCACGGCACTGCTCGCACAGAGGCACAGAGACTGGGGCTGCTTGCTTGTCTTGCCACCTCAAACTTCAAACGTAGCTCTTGGGGTCCGTGCCGGGAGCCACCGGCACCCCTGCTCCGAAAATGCGAACGTCTGCAGATAGCTGGCAGGCAGAAGGGGCTAGCCTGGAAAGCTGTTGCTCAGCCTCATCTGCCCACGGCACTGCTCGCACAGAGGCACAGAGACTGGGGCTTCTTGCTTGTCTTCCCAACTCAAACTTCAAACGTAGCTTATGGGGTCCGTGCCGAGAGCCTGCGGCAGCCCTGCTCCAAAAATGCAAACGTCTGCATATAGCTGGCAGGCAGAAGGGGTAACCTGGAGAGCTGTTGCTTAGCCTCATCTGCCCACGGCACTGCTCGCACAGAGGCACAGAGACTGGGGTTGTCTGCTTGTCTTGCCACCTCAAACTTCAAACGTAGCTTATGGGGTCCGTGCGGAGAGCCTGCGGCAGCCCTGCGCCGAAAATGCGAACGTCTGCAGATAGCTGGCAGCCAGAAGGGGCTAGCCTGGAAAGCTGTTGCTCAGCCTCATCTGCCCACGTCACTGCTCGCACAGAGGCACAGAGACTGGGGCTGCTTGCTTGTCTTCACACCTCAAACTTCAAACGTACCTTATGGGGTCCGTGTCGGGAGCCTGCGGCAGCCATGCTCCAAAAAAGCGAACGTCTGCAGATAGCTGGCAGCCAGAAGGGGCTAGCCTGGAAAGCTGTTGCTCAGCCTCATCTGCCCACGGCACTGCTCGCACAGAGGCACAGAGACTGGGTCTGCTTGCTTGTCTTGCCACCCCAAACTTCAAACGTAGCTTATGGGGTCCGTGCCGGGAGCCTCCGGCAGCCCTGCTCCGAAAATGCGAACGTCTGCAGATACCTGGCAGGCAGAAGGGGCTAGCCTGGAAAGCTGTTGCTCAGCTTCATCTGCCCACGGCACTGCTCGCACAGAGGCACAGAGACAGGGGTTGCTTGCTTGTCTTGCCACCCCAAAATTCCAACGTAACTTATGGGGTCCGTGCCAGGAGCCTGAGGCAGCCCTGCTCCGAAAATGCCAACGTCTGAAGATAGCTGTCAGCCAGAAGGTGCTAGCCTGGAAAGCTGTTGCTCAGCCTCATCTGCCCACGGCACTGCTCGCACAGAGGCACAGAGACTGGGGCTGCTTGCTTGTCTTCCCAACTCAAACTTCAAACGTAGCTTATGGGGTCCGTGCCGGGAGCCTGCGGCAGCCCTGCTCCGAAAATGCGAACGTCTGCAGATAGCTGGCGGGCAGAAGGGGCTAGCCTGGAAAGCTGTTGCTCAGCCTCATCTGCCCACGGCACTGCTCGCACAGAGGCACAGAGACTGGGGCTTCTTGCTTGTCTTCCCAACTCAAACTTCAAACGTAGCTTATGGGGTCCGTGCCGGGAGCCTGCGGCAGCCCTGCTCCAAAAATGCGAACGTCTGCATATAGATGGCAGGCAGATGGGGTAACCTGGAGAGCTGTTGCTTAGCCTCATCTGCCCACGGCACTGCTCGCACAGAGGCACAGAGACTGGGGTTTTCTGCTGGTCTTGCCACCTCAAACTTCAAACGTAGCTTATGGGGTCCGTGCCGAGACCCTGCGGAAGCCCTGCTCCGATAATGCGAACGTCTGCAGATAGCTGGCAGGCAGAAGGGGCTAGCCTGGAAAGCTGTTGCTCAGCCTCATCTGCCCACGGCACTGCTCGCACAGAGGCACAGAGAGTGGGGCTGCTTGCTTGTCTTCACACCTCAAACTTCAAACGTAGCTTGTGGGGTCCGTGTCGGGAGCCTGCGGCAGCCATGCCCCAAAACAGCGAACGTCTGCAGATAGCTGTCAGCCAGAAGGGGCTAGCGTGGAAAGCTGTTGCTCAGCCTCATCTGCCCACGGCACTGCTCGCACAGAGGCACAGAGACTGGGTCTGCTTGCTTGTCTTCCCAACTCAAACTTCAAACGTAGGTTATGGGGTCCGTGCCGGGAGCCTGAGGCAGCCCTGCTCCGAAAATGCCAACGTCTGCAGATAGCTGGCAGGCAGAAGGTGCTAGCCTGGAAAGCTGTTGCTCAGCCTCATCTGCCCACGGCACTGCTCGCACAGAGGCACAGAGACTGGGTCTGCTTGCTTGTCTTCCCAACTCAAACTTCAAACGTAGCTTATGGGGTCCGTGCCGAGAGCCTGCGGCAGCCCTGCTCCAAAAATGCAAACGTCTGCATATAGCTGGCAGGCAGAAGGGCTAACCTGGAGCGCTGTTGCTTAGCCTCATCTGCCCACGGCACTGCTCGCACAGAGGCACAGAGACTGGGGTTGTCTGCTTGTCTTGCCACCTCAAACTTCAAACGTAGCTTATGGGGTCCGTGCGGAGAGCCTGCGGCAGCCCTGCGCCGAAAATGCGAACGTCTGCAGATAGCTGGCAGCCAGAAGGGGCTAGCCTGGAAAGCTGTTGCTCAGCCTCATCTGCCCACGGCACTGCTCGCACAGAGGCACAGAGACTGGGGCTGCTTGCTTGTCTTCACACCTCAAACTTCAAACGTACCTTATGGGGTCCGTGTCGGGAGCCTGCGGCAGCCATGCTCCAAAAATGCGAACGTCTGCAGATAGCTGGCAGGCAGAAGGGGCTAGCCTGGAAAGCTGTTGCTCAGCCTCATCTGCCCACGGCACTGCTCGCACAGAGGCACAGAGACTGGGTCTGCTTGCTTGTCGTGCCACCCCAAACTTCAAACGTAGCTTATGGGGTCCGTGCCGGGAGCCTCCGGCAGCCCTGCTCCGAAAATGCGAACGTCTGCAGATAGCTGGCAGGCAGAAGGGGCTAGCCTGGAAAGCTGTTGCTCAGCTTCATCTGCCCACGGCACTGCTCGCACAGAGGCACAGAGACAGGGGTTGCTTGCTTGTCTTGCCACCCCAAAATTCCAACGTAACTTATGGGGTCCGTGCCAGGAGCCTGAGGCAGCCCTGCTCCGAAAATGCCAACGTCTGCAGATAGCTGGCAGCCAGAAGGTGCTAGCCTGGAAAGCTGTTGCTCAGCCTCATCTGCCCACGGCACTGCTCGCACAGAGGCACAGAGACTGGGGCTGCTTGCTTGTCTTCCCAACTCAAACTTCAAACGTAGCTTATGGGGTCCGTGCCGGGAGCCTGCGGCAGCCCTGCTCCGAAAATGCGAACGTCTGCAGATAGCTGGCGGGCAGAAGGGGCTAGCCTGGAAAGCTGTTGCTCAGCCTCATCTGCCCACGGCACTGCTCGCACAGAGGCACAGAGACTGGGGCTTCTTGCTTGTCTTCCCAACTCAAACTTCAAACGTAGCTTATGGGGTCCGTGCCGAGAGCCTGCGGCAGCCCTGCTGCAAAAATGCAAACGTCTGCATATAGATGGCAGGCAGAAGGGGTAACCTGGAGAGCTGTTGCTTAGCCTCATCTGCCCACGGCACTGCTCGCACAGAGGCACAGAGACTGGGGTTTTCTGCTGGTCTTGCCACCTCAAACTTCAAACGTAGCTTATGGGGTCCGTGCCGAGACCCTGCGGAAGCCCTGCTCCAAAAATGCGAACGTCTGCAGATAGCTGGCAGGCAGAAGGGGCTAGCCTGGAAAGCTGTTGCTCAGCCTCATCTGCCCACGGCACTGCTCGCACAGAGGCACAGAGACTGGGGCTGCTTGCTTGTCTTGCCAACTCAAACTTCAAACGTACCTTATGGGGTCCGTGCCTGGAGCCTGCGGCAGTCCTGCTTCAAAAATGCCAACGTCTGCAGATAGCTGGCAGCCAGAAGGGGCTAGCCTGGAAAGCTGTTGCTCAGCCTCATCTGCCCACGGCACTGCTCGCACAGAGGCACAGAGAGTGGGGCTGCTTGCTTGTCTTGCCACCTCAAACTTCAAACGTAGCTTATGGGGTCCGTGCCGAGAGCCTGCGGCAGCCCTGCTCCGAAAATGCGAACGTCTGCAGATAGCTGGCAGCCAGAAGGGGCTAGCCTGGAAAGCTGTTGCTCAGTCTCATCTGCCCACGGCACTGCTCGCACAGAGGCACAGAGAGTGGGGCTGCTTGCTTGTCTTGCCACCTCAAACTTCAAACGTAGCTTATGGGGTCCGTGTCGGGAGCCTGCGGCAGCCCTGCTCCAAAAATGCGAACGTCTGCAGATAGCTGGCAGCCAGAAGGGGCTAGCCTGGAAAGCTGTTGCTCAGCCTCATCTGCCCACGGCACTGCTCGCACAGAGGCACAGAGACTGGGGCTGCTTGCTTGTCTTGCCACCTCAAACTTCAAACGTAGCTTATGGGGTCCGTGCCGGGAGCCTGCGGCAGTCCTGCTTCGAAAATACCAACGTCTGCAGATAGCTGGCTGGCAGAAGGGGCTAGCCTGGAAAGCTGTTGCTCAGCCTCATCTGCCCACGGCACTGCTCGCACAGAGGCACAGAGACTGGGGCTGCTTGCTTGTCTTGCCACCCCAAAATTCCAACGTAACTTATGGGGTCCGTGCCAGGAGCCTGAGGCAGCCCTGCTCCAAAAATGCCAACGTCTGCAGATAGCTGGCGGGCAGAAGGGGCTAGCCTGGAAAGCTGTTGCTCAGCCTCATCTGCCCACGGCACTGCTCGCACAGAGGCACAGAGACTGGGGCTGCTTGCTTGTCTTGCCACCTCAAACTTCAAACGTAGCTTATGGGGTCCGTGCCGGGAGCCTGCGGCAGCCCTGCTTCAAAAATGCGAACGTCTGCAGATAGCTGGCGGGCAGAAGGGGCTAGCCTGGAAAGCTGTTGCTCAGCCTCATCTGCCCACGGCACTGCTCGCACAGAGGCACAGAGACTGGGGCTGCTTGCTTGTCTTGCCACCTCAAACTTCAAACGTGTCTTATGGGGTCCGTGCCGGGAGCCTGCGGCAGCCCTGCTCCAAAAATGCAAACGTCTGCATATAGATGGCAGGCAGAAGGGGCTAACCTTTAGAGCTCTTGCTCAGCCTCATCTGCCCACGGCTCTGCTCGCACAGAGGCACAGAGACTGGGGCTGCTTGCTTGTCTTGCCACCTCAGACGTCAAAAGTATCTTTATGGGGTCCGTGCCGGGAGCCTGCGGCAGCCCTGCTTCGAAAATGCCAACGTCTGAAGATAGCTGGCAGGCAGAAAGGGCTAGCCTGGAAAGCTGTTGCTCAGCCTCATCTGCCCACGGCACTGCTCGCACAGAGGCACAGAGACTGGGGCTGCTTGCTTGTCTTGCCACCTCAAACTTCAAACGTAGCTTATGGGGTCCGTGCCGGGAGCCACCGGCAGTCCTGCTCCGAAAATGCGAACGTCTGCAGATAGCTGGCAGGCAGAAGGGGCTAGCCTAGAAAGCTGTTGCTCAGCCTCATCTGCCCACGGCACTGCTCGCACAGAGGCACAGAGACTGGGGCTGCTTGCTTGTCTTGCCACCTCAAACTTTAAAAGTATCTTATGGGGTCCGTGCCGAGAGCCTGCGGCAGCCCTGCTCCAAAAATGCAAACGTCTGCATATAGATGGCATGCAGAAGGGGCTAACCTGGAGAGCTGTTGCTTAGCCTCATCTGCCCACGGCACTGCTCGCACAGAGGCACAGAGACAGGGGTTGCTTGCTTGTCTTGCCACCCCAAAATTCCAACGTAACTTATGGGGTCCGTGCCAGGAGCCTGAGGCAGCCCTGCTCCGAAAATGCCAACGTCTGCAGATAGCTGGCAGCCAGAAGGTGCTAGCCTGGAAAGCTGTTGCTCAGCCTCATCTGCCCACGGCACTGCTCGCACAGAGGCACAGAGACTGGGTCTGCTTGCTTGTCTTCCCAACTCAAACTTCAAACGTAGCTTATGGGGTCCGTGCCGGGAGCCTGCGGCAGCCCTGCTCCGAAAATGCGAACGTCTGCAGATAGCTGGCGGGCAGAAGGGGCTAGCCTGGAAAGCTGTTGCTCAGCCTCATCTGCCCACGGCACAGCTCGCACAGAGGCACAGAGACTGGGGCTGCTTGCTTGTCTTCCCAACTCAAACTTCAAACGTAGCATATGGGGTCCGTGCCGAGAGCCTGCGGCAGCCCTGCTCCAAAAATGCAAACGTCTGCATATAGCTGGCAGGCAGAAGGGGTAACCTGGAGAGCTGTTGCTTAGCCTCATCTGCCCACGGCACTGCTCGCACAGAGGCACAGAGACTGGGGTTGTCTGCTTGTCTTGCCACCTCAAACTTCAAACGTAGCTTATGGGGTCCGTGCGGAGAGCCTGCGGCAGCCCTGCGCCGAAAATGCGAACGTCTGCAGATAGCTGGCAGGCAGAAGGGGCTAGCCTGGAAAGCTGTTGCTCAGCCTCATCTGCCCACGGCACTGCTCGCACAGAGGCACAGAGACTGGGGCTGCTTGCTTGTCTTCACACCTCAAACTTCAAACGTAGCTTATGGGGTCCGTGTCGGGAGCCTGCGGCAGCCATGCCCCAAAACAGCGAACGTCTGCAGATAGCTGGCAGCCAGAAGGGGCTAGCCTGGAAAGCTGTTGCTCAGCCTCATCTGCCCACGGCACTGCTCGCACAGAGGCACAGAGACTGGGGCTGCTTGCTTGTCTTGCCACCTCAAACTTCAAACGTAGCTTATGGGGTCCGTGCCGGGAGCCTGCGGCAGCCCTGCTTCAAAAATGCGAACGTCTGCAGATAGCTGGCGGGCAGAAGGGGCTAGCCTGGAAAGCTGTTGCTCAGCCTCATCTGCCCACGGCACTGCTCGCACAGAGGCACAGAGACTGGGGCTGCTTGCTTGTCTTGCCACCTCAAACTTCAAACGTGTCTTATGGGGTCCGTGCCGAGAGTCTGCGGCAGCCCTGCTCCAAAAATGCAAACGTCTGCATATAGATGGCAGGCAGAAGGGGCTAACCTTTAGAGCTCTTGCTCAGCCTCATCTGCCCACGGCTCTGCTCGCACAGAGGCACAGAGACTGGGGCTGCTTGCTTGTCTTGCCACCTCAGACGTCAAAAGTATCTTTATGGGGTCCGTGCCGGGAGCCTGCGGCAGCCCTGCTTCGAAAATGCCAACGTCTGAAGATAGCTGGCAGGCAGAAAGGGCTAGCCTGGAAAGCTGTTGCTCAGCCTCATCTGCCCACGGCACTGCTCGCACAGAGGCACAGAGACTGGGGCTGCTTGCTTGTCTTGCCACCTCAAACTTCAAACGTAGCTTATGGGGTCCGTGCCGGGAGCCACCGGCAGTCCTGCTCCGAAAATGCGAACGTCTGCAGATAGCTGGCAGGCAGAAGGGGCTAGCCTAGAAAGCTGTTGCTCAGCCTCATCTGCCCACGGCACTGCTCGCACAGAGGCACAGAGACTGGGGCTGCTTGCTTGTCTTGCCACCTCAAACTTTAAAAGTATCTTATGGGGTCCGTGCCGAGAGCCTGCGGCAGCCCTGCTCCAAAAATGCAAACGTCTGCATATAGATGGCATGCAGAAGGGGCTAACCTGGAGAGCTGTTGCTTAGCCTCATCTGCCCACGGCACTGCTCGCACAGAGGCACAGAGACAGGGGTTGCTTGCTTGTCTTGCCACCCCAAAATTCCAACGTAACTTATGGGGTCCGTGCCAGGAGCCTGAGGCAGCCCTGCTCCGAAAATGCCAACGTCTGCAGATAGCTGGCAGCCAGAAGGTGCTAGCCTGGAAAGCTGTTGCTCAGCCTCATCTGCCCACGGCACTGCTCGCACAGAGGCACAGAGACTGGGTCTGCTTGCTTGTCTTCCCAACTCAAACTTCAAACGTAGCTTATGGGGTCCGTGCCGGGAGCCTGCGGCAGCCCTGCTCCGAAAATGCGAACGTCTGCAGATAGCTGGCGGGCAGAAGGGGCTAGCCTGGAAAGCTGTTGCTCAGCCTCATCTGCCCACGGCACTGCTCGCACAGAGGCACAGAGACTGGGGCTGCTTGCTTGTCTTCCCAACTCAAACTTCAAACGTAGCATATGGGGTCCGTGCCGAGAGCCTGCGGCAGCCCTGCTCCAAAAATGCAAACGTCTGCATATAGCTGGCAGGCAGAAGGGGTAACCTGGAGAGCTGTTGCTTAGCCTCATCTGCCCACGGCACTGCTCGCACAGAGGCACAGAGACTGGGGTTGTCTGCTTGTCTTGCCACCTCAAACTTCAAACGTAGCTTATGGGGTCCGTGCGGAGAGCCTGCGGCAGCCCTGCGCCGAAAATGCGAACGTCTGCAGATAGCTGGCAGGCAGAAGGGGCTAGCCTGGAAAGCTGTTGCTCAGCCTCATCTGCCCACGGCACTGCTCGCACAGAGGCACAGAGACTGGGGCTGCTTGCTTGTCTTCACACCTCAAACTTCAAACGTAGCTTATGGGGTCCGTGTCGGGAGCCTGCGGCAGCCATGCCCCAAAACAGCGAACGTCTGCAGATAGCTGGCAGCCAGAAGGGGCTAGCCTGGAAAGCTGTTGCTCAGCCTCATCTGCCCACGGCACTGCTCGCACAGAGGCACAGAGAGTGGGGCTGCTTGCTTGTCTTGCCACCTCAAACTTCAAACGTAGCTTATGGGGTCCGTGCCGAGAGCCTGCGGCAGCCCTGCTCCGAAAATGCGAACGTCTGCAGATAGCTGGCAGGCAGAAGGGGCTAGCCTGGAAAGCTGTTGCTCAGTCTCATCTGCCCACGGCACTGCTCGCACAGAGGCACAGAGACTGGGGCTGCTTGCTTGTCTTGCCACCTCAAACTTCAAACGTAGCTTATGGGGTCCGTGTCGGGAGACTGAGGCAGCCATGCTCCAAAAATGCGAACGTCTGCAGATAGCTGGCAGCCAGAAGGGGCTAGCCTGGAAAGCTGTTGCTCAGCCTCATCTGCCCACGGCACTGCTTGCACAGAGGCACAGAGACTGGGGCTGCTTGCTTGTCTTGCCACCTCAAACTTCAAATGTAGCTTATGGGGTCCGTGCCGGGAGCCTGCGGCAGTCCTGCTTCGAAAATGCCAACGTCTGCAGATAGCTGGCTGGCACAAGGGGCTAGCCTGGAAAGCTGTTGCTCAGCCTCATCTGCCCACGGCACTGCTCGCACAGAGGCACAGAGACTGGGGCTGCTTGCTTGTCTTGCCACCTCAAACTTCAAACGTAGCTTATGGGGTCCGTGCCGGGAGCCACCGGCAGTCCTGCTCCGAAAATGCGAACGTCTGCAGATAGCTGGCAGGCAGAAGGGGCTAGCCTAGAAAGCTGTTGCTCAGCCTCATCTGCCCACGGCACTGCTCGCACAGAGGCACAGAGACTGGGGCTGCTTGCTTGTCTTGCCACCTCAAACTTTAAAAGTATCTTATGGGGTCCGTGCCGAGAGCCTGCGGCAGCCCTGCTCCAAAAATGCAAACGTCTGCATATAGATGGCATGCAGAAGGGGCTAACCTGGAGAGCTGTTGCTTAGCCTCATCTGCCCACGGCACTGCTCGCACAGAGGCACAGAGACAGGGGTTGCTTGCTTGTCTTGCCACCCCAAAATTCCAACGTAACTTATGGGGTCCGTGCCAGGAGCCTGAGGCAGCCCTGCTCCGAAAATGCCAACGTCTGCAGATAGCTGGCAGCCAGAAGGTGCTAGCCTGGAAAGCTGTTGCTCAGCCTCATCTGCCCACGGCACTGCTCGCACAGAGGCACAGAGACTGGGTCTGCTTGCTTGTCTTCCCAACTCAAACTTCAAACGTAGCTTATGGGGTCCGTGCCGGGAGCCTGCGGCAGCCCTGCTCCGAAAATGCGAACGTCTGCAGATAGCTGGCGGGCAGAAGGGGCTAGCCTGGAAAGCTGTTGCTCAGCCTCATCTGCCCACGGCACTGCTCGCACAGAGGCACAGAGACTGGGGCTGCTTGCTTGTCTTCCCAACTCAAACTTCAAACGTAGCATATGGGGTCCGTGCCGAGAGCCTGCGGCAGCCCTGCTCCAAAAATGCAAACGTCTGCATATAGCTGGCAGGCAGAAGGGGTAACCTGGAGAGCTGTTGCTTAGCCTCATCTGCCCACGGCACTGCTCGCACAGAGGCACAGAGACTGGGGTTGTCTGCTTGTCTTGCCACCTCAAACTTCAAACGTAGCTTATGGGGTCCGTGCGGAGAGCCTGCGGCAGCCCTGCTTCGAAAATGCGAACGTCTGCAGATAGCTGGCAGGCAGAAGGGGCTAGCCTGGAAAGCTGTTGCTCAGCCTCATCTGCCCACGGCACTGCTCGCACAGAGGCACAGAGACTGGGGCTGCTTGCTTGTCTTCACACCTCAAACTTCAAACGTAGCTTATGGGGTCCGTGTCGGGAGCCTGCGGCAGCCATGCCCCAAAACAGCGAACGTCTGCAGATAGCTGGCAGCCAGAAGGGGCTAGCCTGGAAAGCTGTTGCTCAGCCTCATCTGCCCACGGCACTGCTCGCACAGAGGCACAGAGAGTGGGGCTGCTTGCTTGTCTTGCCACCTCAAACTTCAAACGTAGCTTATGGGGTCCGTGCCGAGAGCCTGCGGCAGCCCTGCTCCGAAAATGCGAACGTCTGCAGATAGCTGGCAGGCAGAAGGGGCTAGCCTGGAAAGCTGTTGCTCAGTCTCATCTGCCCACGGCACTGCTCGCACAGAGGCACAGAGACTGGGGCTGCTTGCTTGTCTTGCCACCTCAAACTTCAAACGTAGCTTATGGGGTCCGTGTCGGGAGACTGAGGCAGCCATGCTCCAAAAATGCGAACGTCTGCAGATAGCTGGCAGCCAGAAGGGGCTAGCCTGGAAAGCTGTTGCTCAGCCTCATCTGCCCACGGCACTGCTTGCACAGAGGCACAGAGACTGGGGCTGCTTGCTTGTCTTGCCACCTCAAACTTCAAATGTAGCTTATGGGGTCCGTGCCGGGAGCCTGCGGCAGTCCTGCTTCGAAAATGCCAACGTCTGCAGATAGCTGGCTGGCACAAGGGGCTAGCCTGGAAAGCTGTTGCTCAGCCTCATCTGCCCACGGCACTGCTCGCACAGAGGCACAGAGACTGGGGCTGCTTGCTTGTCTTGCCACCCCAAAATTCCAACGTAACTTATGGGGTCCGTGCCAGGAGCCTGAGGCAGCCCTGCTCCAAAAATGCCAACGTCTGCAGATAGCTGGCGGGCAGAAGGGGCTAGCCTGGAAAGCTGTTGCTCAGCCTCATCTGCCCACGGCACTGCTCGCACAGAGGCACAGAGACTGGGGCTGCTTGCTTGTCTTGCCACCTCAAACTTCAAACGTAGCTTATGGGGTCCGTGCCGGGAGCCTGCGGAAGCCCTGCTCCAAAAATGCGAACGTCTGCAGATAGCTGGCGGGCAGAAGGGGCTAGCCTGGAAAGCTGTTGCTCAGCCTCATCTGCCCACGGCACTGCTCGCACAGAGGCACAGAGACTGGGGCTGCTTGCTTGTCTTGCCACCTCAAACTTCAAACGTGTCTTATGGGGTCCGTGCCGAGAGCCTGCGGCAGCCCTGCTCCGAAAATGCGAACGTCTGCAGATAGCTGGCAGGCAGAAGGGGCTAGCCTGGAAAGCTGTTGCTCAGTCTCATCTGCCCACGGCACTGCTCGCACAGAGGCACAGAGACTGGGGCTGCTTGCTTGTCTTGCCACCTCAAACTTCAAACGTAGCTTATGGGGTCCGTGTCGGGAGCCTGAGGCAGCCATGCTCCAAAAATGCGAACGTCTGCAGATAGCTGGCAGCCAGAAGGGGCTAGCCTGGAAAGCTGTTGCTCAGCCTCATCTGCCCACGGCACTGCTTGCACAGAGGCACAGAGACTGGGGCTGCTTGCTTGTCTTGCCACCTCAAACTTCAAACGTAGCTTATGGGGTCCGTGCCGGGAGCCTGCGGCAGCCCTGCTCCGAAAATGCGAACGTCTGCAGATAGCTGGCAGGCAGAAGGGGCTAGCCTGGAAAGCTGTTGCTCAGCCTCATCTGCCCACGGCACTGCTCGCACAGAGGCACAGAGACTGGGGCTGCTTGCTTGTCTTGCCACCTCAAACTTCAAACGTAGCTTAGGGGGTCCGTGCCGGGAGTCTCCGGCAGCCCTGCTCCGAAAATGCCAACGTCTGCAGATAGCTGGCTGGCAGAAGGGGCTAGCCTGGAAAGCTGTTGCTCAGCCTCATCTGCCCACGGCTCTGCTCGCACAGAGGCACAGAGACTGGGGCTGCTTGCTTGTCTTGCCACCTCAGACGTCAAAAGTATCTTTATGGGGTCCGTGCCGAGAGACTGCGGCAGCCCTGCTTCGAAAATGCCAACGTCTGAAGATAGCTGGCAGGCAGAAGGGGCTAGCCTGGAAAGCTGTTGCTCAGCCTCATCTGCCCACGGCACTGCTCGCACAGAGGCACAGAGACTGGGGCTGCTTGCTTGTCTTGCCACCTCAAACTTCAAACGTAGCTTATGGGGTCCGTGCCGGGAGCCACCGGCACCCCTGCTCCGAAAATGCGAACGTCTGCAGATAGCTGGCAGGCAGAAGGGGCTAGCCTGGAAAGCCGTTGCTCAGCCTCATCTGCCCACGGCACTGCTCGCACAGAGGCACAGAGACTGGGGCTGCTTGCTTGTCTTGCCACCTCAAACTTTAAAAGTATCTCACGGGGTCCGTGCCGAGAGCCTGCGGCAGCCCTGCTCCAAAAATGCAAACGTCTGCATATAGATGGCATGCAGAAGGGGCTAACCTGGAGAGCTGTTGCTTAGCCTCATCTGCCCACGGCACTGCTCGCACAGAGGCACAGAGACTGGGGTTGTCTGCTTGTCTTGCCATCTCAAACTTCAAACGTAGCTTATGGGGTCCGTGACGAGAGCCTGCGGCAGCCCTGCTCCGAAAATGCGAACGTCTGCAGATAGCTGGCAGGCAGAAGGGGCTAGCCTGGAAAGCTGTTGCTCAGCCTCATCTGCCCACGGCACTGCTCGCACAGAGGCACAGAGACTGGGGCTGCTTGCTTGTCTTGCCACCTCAAACTTCAAACGTAGCTTATGGGGTCCGTGCCGGGAGCCTGCAGCAGTCCTGCTCCGAAAATGCGAACGTCTGCAGATAGCTGGCTGGCAGAAGGGGCTAGCCTGGAAAGCTGTTGCTCAGCCTCATCTGCCCACGGCACTGCTCGCACAGAGGCACAGAGACTGGGGCTGCTTGCTTGTCTTGCCACCTCAAACTTCAAACGTATCTTTATGGGGTCCGTGCCGGGAGCCTGCGGCAGCCCTGCTTCGAAAATGCCAACGTCTGAAGATAGCTGGCAGGCAGAAGGGGCTAGCCTGGAAAGCTGTTGCTCAGCCTCATCTGCTCACGGCACTGCTCGCACAGAGGCACAGAGACTGGGGCTGCTTGCTTGTCTTGCCACCTCAAACTTCAAACGTAGCTTATGGGGTCCGTGCCGGGAGCCTGCGGCAGTCCTGCTTCGGAAATGCCAACATCTGCAGATATCTGGCAGGCAGAAGGGGCTAGCCTGGAAAGCTGTTGCTCAGCCTCATCTGCCCACGGCACTGCTTGCACAGAGGCACAGAGACTGGGGCTGCTTGTTTGTCTTGCCACCTCAAACTTCAAACGTAGCTTATGGGGTCCGTGCCAAGAGCCACCGGCACCCCTGCTCCGAAAATGAAAACGTCTGCAGATAGGTGGCAGGCAGAAGGGGCTAGCCTGGAAAGCTGTTGCTCAGCCTCATCTGCCCACGGCACTGCTCGCACAGAGGCACAGAGACTGGGGCTGCTTGCTTGTCTTGCCACCTCAAACTTCAAACGTAGCTTATGGGGTCCGTGCCCAGAGCCTGCGGCAGTCCTGCTCCGAAAATGCGAACGTCTGCAGATAGCTGGCGGGCAGAAGGGGCTAGCCTGGAAAGCTGTTACTCAGCCTCATCTACCCATGGCACTGCTCGCACAGAGGCACAGAGACTGGGGTTGTCTGCTTGTCTTCCCAACTCAAACTTCAAACGTAGCTTATGGGGTCCGTGCCGAGAGCCTGAGGCAGCCCTGCTCCGAAAATGCGAACGTCTGCAGATAGGTGGCAGGCAGAAGGGGCTAGCCTGGAAAGCTGTTGCTCAGCCTCATCTGCCCACGGCACTGCTCGCACAGAGGCACAGAGACTGGGGCTGCTTGCTTGTCTTGCCACCTCAAACTTCAAACGTAGCTTATGGGGTCCGTGCCGGGAGCCTGCGGCAGTCCTGCTTCGGAAATGCAAACGTCTGCAGATAGCTGGCAGGCAGAAGGGGCTAGCCTGGAAAGCTGTTGCTCAGCCTCATCTGCCCACGGCACTGCTCGCACAGAGGAACAGAGACTGGGGCTGCTTGCTTGTCTTGCCACCTCAAACTTCAAACGTAGCTTATGGGGTCCGTGCCAAGAGCCACCGGCACCCCTGCTCCGAAAATGCCAACGTCTGCAGATAGCTGGCAGGCAGAAGGGGCTAGCCTGGAAAGCTGTTACTCAGCCTCATCTACCCATGGCACTGCTCGCACAGAGGCACAGAGACTGGGGCTGCTTGCTTGTCTTGCCACCTCAAACTTCAAACGTAGCTTATGGGGTCCGTGCGGAGAGCCTGCGGCAGCCCTGCTCTGAAAATGCGAACGTCTGCAGATAGCTGGCAGGCAGAAGGGGCTAGCCTGGAAAGCTGTTGCTCAGCCTCATCTGCCCACGGCACTGCTCGCACAGAGGCACAGAGACTGGGGCTGCTTGCTTGTCTTCACACCTCAAACTTCAAACGTAGCTTATGGGGTCCATGTCGGGAGCCTGCGGCAGCACTTCTCCAAAAATGCGAACGTCTGCAGATAGCTGGCAGGCAGAAGGGGCTAGCCTGGAAAGCTGTTGCTCAGCCTCATCTGCCCACGGCACTGCTCGCACAGAGGCACAGAGACTGGGGCTGCTTGCTTGTCTTGCCACCCCAAAATTGCAACGTAACTTATGGGGTCCGTGCCAGGAGCCTTCTTCAGCCCTGCTCCGAAAATGCCAACGTCTGCAGATAGCTGGCAGCCAGAAGGGGCTAGCCTGGAAAGCTGTTGCTCAGCCTCATCTGCCCACGGCACTGCTCGCACAGAGGCACAGAGACTGGGGCTGCTTGCTTGTCTTGCCACCTCAAACTTCAAACGTAGCTTATGGGGTCCGTGCCGGGAGCCTGCGGCAGTCCTGCTTCGGAAATGCAAATGTCTGCAGATAGCTGGCAGGCAGAAGGGGCTAGCCTGGAAAGCTGTTGCTCAGCCTCATCTGCCCACGGCACTGCTCGCACAGAGGAACAGAGACTGGGGCTGCTTGCTTGTCTTGCCACCTCAAACTTCAAACGTAGCTTATGGGGTCCGTGCCAAGAGCCACCGGCACCCCTGCTCCGAAAATGCCAACGTCTGCAGATAGCTGGCAGGCAGAAGGGGCTAGCCTGGAAAGCTGTTACTCAGCCTCATCTACCCATGGCACTGCTCGCACAGAGGCACAGAGACTGGGGCTGCTTGCTTGTCTTGCCACCTCAAACTTCAAACGTAGCTTATGGGGTCCGTGCCGGGAGCCTGCGGCAGTCCTGCTCCGAAAATGCGAAAGTCTGCAGATAGCTGGCGGGCAGAAGGGGCTAGCCTGGAAAGCTGTTACTCAGCCTCATCTACCCATGGCACTGCTCGCACAGAGGCACAGAGACTGGGGCTGCTTGCTTGTCTTCCCAACTCAAACTTCAAACGTAGCTTATGGGGTCCGTGCCGGGAGCCTGCGGCAGCCCTGCTCCGAAAATGCGAACGTCTGCAGATAGCTGGCGGGCAGAAGGGGCTAGCCTGGAAAGCTGTTGCTGAGCCTCATCTGCCCACGGCACTGCTCGCACAGAGGCACAGAGACTGGGGTTTTCTGCTGGTCTTGCCACCTCAAACTTCAAACGTAGTTTATGGGGTTCGTGCCGAGACCCTGCGGAAGCCCTGCTCCGATAATGCGAACGTCTGCAGATAGCTGGCAGGCAGAAGGGGCTAGCCTGGAAAGCTGTTGCTCAGCCTCATCTGCCCACGGCACTGCTCGCACAGAGGCACAGAGACTGGGGCTGCTTGCTTGTCTTCACACCTCAAACTTCAAACGTAGCTTGTGGGGTCCGTGTCGGAAGCCTGCGGCAGCCATGCCCCAAAATAGCGAACGTCTGCAGATAGCTGGCAGCCAGAAGGGGCTAGCCTGGAAAGCTGTTGCTCAGCCTCATCTGCCCACGGCACTGCTCGCACAGAGGCACAGAGACTGGGGCTGCTTGCTTGTCTTGCCACCTCAAACTTCAAACGTAGCTTATGGGGTCCATGTCGGGAGCCTGCGGCAGTCCTGCTTCGAAAATGCCAACGTCTGCAGATAGCTGGCAGGCAGAAGGGGCTAGCCTGGAAAGCTGTTGCTCAGCCTCATCTGCCCACGGCACTGCTCGCACAGAGGCACAGAGACTGGGGCTGCTTGCTTGTCTTGCCACCTCAAACTTCAAACGTAGCTTATGGGGTCCGTGCCGAGAGCCTGCAGCAGCCCTGCTCCAAAAATGCAAACGTCTGCATATAGATGGCAGGCAGAAGGGCTAACCTTTAGAGCTCTTGCTTAGCCTCATCTGCCCACGGCACTGCTCGCACAGAGGCACAGAGACTGGTGTTTTCTGCTTGTCTTGCCACCTCAAACTTCAAACGTAGCTTATGGGGTCCGTGCCGAGACCCTGCGGCAGCCCTGCTCCGAAAATGCGAACGTCTGCAGATAGCTGGCGGGCAGAAGGGGCTAGCCTGGAAAGCTGTTGCTCAGCCTCATCTGCCCACGGCACTGCTCGCACAGAGGCACAGAGACTGGGGCTGCTTGCTTGTCTTCACACCTCAAACTTCAAACGTAGGTTATGGGGTCCGTGTCGGGAGCCTGCGGCAGCCATGCCCCAAAAAAGCGAACGTCTGCAGATAGCTGGCAGCCAGAAGGGGCTAGCCTGGAAAGCTGTTGCTCAGCCTCATCTGCCCATGGCACTGCTCGCACAGAGGCACAGAGACTGGGGCTGCTTGCTTGTCTTGCCACCTCAAACTTCAAACGTAGCTTATGGGGTCCGTGCCGGGAGCCTGCGGCAGCCCTGCTCCGAAAATGCTAACGTCTGCAGATAGCTGGCAGGCAGAAGGGGCTAGCCTGGAAAGCTGTTGCTCAGCCTCATCTGCCCATGGCACTGCTCGCACAGAGGCACAGAGACTGGGGCTGCTTGCTTGTCTTGCCACCTCAAACTTCAAACGTAGCTTATGGGGTCCGTGCCGAGAGCCTGCGGCAGCCCTGCTCCGAAAATGCTAACGTCTGCAGATAGCTGGCAGGCAGAAGGGGCTAGCCTGGAAAGCTGTTGCTCAGCCTCATCTGCCCACGGCACTGCTCGCACAGAGGCACAGAGACTGGGGCTGCTTGCTTGTCTTGCCACCTCAAACTTCAAACGTAGCTTATGGGGTCCGTGCCGGGAGCCTGCGGCAGTCCTGCTTCGAAAATGCCAACGTCTGCAGATAGCTGGCAGGCAGAAGGGGCTAGCCTGGAAAGCTGTTGCTCAGTCTCATCTGCCCACGGCACTGCTCGCACAGAGGCACAGAGACTGGGGCTGCTTGCTTGTCTTGCAACCCCAAAATTCCAACGTAACTTATGGGGTCCGTGTCGGGAGCCTGAGGCAGCCCTGCTCCAAAAATGCCAACGTCTGCAGATAGCTGGCGGGCAGAAGGGGCTAGCCTGGAAAGCTGTTGCTCAGCCTCATCTGCCCACGGCACTGCTCGCACAGAGGCACAGAGACTGGGGCTGCTTGCTTGTCTTCACACCTCAAACTTCAAACGTAGCTTGTGGGGTCCGTGTCGGGAGCCTGCGGCAGCCATGCCCCAAAACAGCGAACGTCTGCAGATAGCTGGCAGGCAGAAGGGGCTAGCCTGGAAAGCTGTTGCTCAGCCTCATCTGCCCACGGCACTGCTCGCACAGAGGCACAGAGACTGGGGCTGCTTGCTTGTCTTGCAATCTCAAACTTCAAACGTAGCTCTTGGGGTCCATGCTGGGAGCCTGAGGCAGCCCTGCTCCGAAAATGCGAACGTCTGCAGATAGATGGCGGGCAGAAGTGGCTAGCCTGGAAAGCTGTTGCTCAGCCTCATCTGCCCACGGCACTGCTCACACAGAGGCACAGAGACTGGGGCTGCTTGCTTGTCTTGCCACCTCAAACTTCAAACGTAGCTTATGGGGTCCGTGCCGGGAGCCTGCGGCAGTCCTGCTCCGAAAATGCCAACGTCTGCAGATAGCTGGCAGCCAGAAGGGGCTAGCCTGGAAAGCTGTTGCTCAGCCTCATCTGCCCACGGCACTGCTCGCACAGAGGCACAGAGACTGGGGCTGCTTGCTTGTCTTTCCACCCCAAAATTCCAACGTAACTTATGGGGTCCGTGCCAGGACCTGAGGCAGCCCTGCTCCAAAAATGCCAACGTCTGCAGATAGCTGGTAGGCAGAAGGGGCTAGCCTGGAAAGCTGTTGCTCAGCCTCATCTGCCCACGGCACTGCTCGCACAGAGGCACAGAGAGTGGGGCTGCTTGCTTGTCTTGCCACCTCAAACTTCAGACGTAGCTTATGGGGTCCGTGCCGGGAGCCTGCGGCAGCCCTGCTCCAAAAATGCGAACGTCTGCAGATAGCTGGCAGGCAGAAGGGGCTAGCCTGGAAAGCTGTTGCTCAGCCTCATCTGCCCACGGCACTGCTCGCACAGAGGCACAGAGACTGGGGCTGCTTGCTTGTCTTGACACCTCAAACTTCAAACGTAGCTTATGGGGTCCGTGCCGAGAGCCTGCGGCAGCCCTGCTCCAAAAATGCAAACGTCTGCATATAGATGGCAGGCAGAAGGGGCTAACCTTTAGAGCTCTTGCTTAGCCTCATCTGCCCACGGCACTGCTCGCACAGAGGCACAGAGACTGGTGTTTTCTGCTTGTCTTGCCACCTCAAACTTCAAACGTAGCTTATGGGGTCCGTGCCGAGACCCTGCGGCAGCCCTGCTCCGAAAATGCGAACGTCTGCAGATAGCTGGCAGGCAGAAGGGGCTAGCCTGGAAAGCTGTTGCTCAGCCTCATCTGCCCACGGCACTGCTCGCACAGAGGCACAGAGACTGGGGCTGCTTGCTTGTCTTGCAACCTCAAACTTCAAACGTAGCTTATGGGGTCCGTGCCGGGAGCCACCGGCACCCCTGCTCCGAAAATGCGAACGTCTGCAGATAGCTGGCAGGCAGAAGGGGCTAGCCTGGAAAGCTGTTGCTCAGCCTCATCTGCCCACGGCACTGCTCGCACAGAGGCACAGAGACTGGGGCTGCTTGCTTGTCTTGCCACCTCAAACTTTAAAAGTATCTTATGGGGTCCGTGCCGACAGCCTGCGGCAGCCCTGCTCCAAAAATGCAAACGTCTGCATATAGATGGCATGCAGAAGGGGCTAACCTGGAGAGCTGTTGCTTAGCCTCATCTGCCCACGGCACTGCTCGCACAGAGGCACAGAGACTGGGGTTGTCTGCTTGTCTTGCCACCTCAAACTTCAAACGTAGCTTATGGGGTCCGTGACGAGAGCCTGCGGCAGCCCTGCTCCGAAAATGCGAACGTCTGCAGATAGCTGGCAGGCAGAAGGGGCTAGCCTGGAAAGCTGTTGCTCAGCCTCATCTGCCCACTGCACTGCTCGCACAGAGGCACAGAGACTGGGGCTGCTTGCTTGTCTTGCCACCTCAAACTTCAAACGTAGCTTATGGGGTCCGTGCCGGGAGCCTGCAGCAGTCCTGCTCCGAAAATGCGAACGTCTGCAGATAGCTGGCAGGCAGAAGCGGCTAGCCTGGAAAGCTGTTGCTCAGCCTCATCTGCCCACGGCACTGCTCGCACAGAGGCACAGAGACTGGGGCTGCTTGCTTGTCTTGCCACCTCAAACTTCAAACGTAGCTTATGGGGTCCGTGCCCAGAGCCTGCGGCAGTCCTGCTCCGAAAATGCGAACGTCTGCAGATAGTTGGCGGGCAGAAGGGGCTAGCCTGGAAAGCTGTTACTCAGCCTCATCTACCCATGGCACTGCTCGCACAGAGGCACAGAGACTGGGGTTGTCTGCTTGTCTTGCCACCTCAAACTTCAAACGTATCTTATGGGGTCCGTGCCGAGAGCCTGAGGCAGCCCTGCTCCGAAAATGCGAACGTCTGCAGATAGGTGGCAGGCAGAAGGAGCTAGCCTGGAAAGCTGTTGCTCAGCCTCATCTGCCCACGGCACTGCTCGCACAGAGGCACAGAGATTGGGGCTGCTTGCTTGTCTTGCCACCTCAAACTTCAAACGTAGCTTATGGGGTCCGTGTCGGGAGGCTGCGGCAGCCATGCCCCAAAAAAGCGAACGTCTGCAGATAGCTGGCAGCCAGAAGGGGCTAGCCTGGAAAGCTGTTGCTCAGCCTCATCTGCCCACGGCACTGCTCGCACAGAGGCACAGAGACTGGGGCTGCTTGCTTGTCTTGCCACCTCAAACTTCAAACGTAGCTTATGGGGTCCGTGCCGGGAGCCTGCGGCAGTCCTGCTTCGGAAATGCCAACGTCTGCAGATAGCTGGCAGGCAGAAGGGGCTAGCCTGGAAAGCTGTTGCTCAGCCTCATCTGCCCACGGCACTGCTCGCACAGAGGAACAGAGACTGGGGCTGCTTGCTTGTCTTGCCACCTCAAACTTCAAACGTAGCTTATGGGGTCCGTGCCAAGAGCCACCGGCACCCCTGCTCCGAAAATGCCAACGTCTGCAGATAGCTGGCAGGCAGAAGGGGCTAGCCTGGAAAGCTGTTGCTCAGCCTCATCTGCCCACGGCACTGCTCGCACAGAGGCACAGAGACTGGGGCTGCTTGCTTGTCTTGCCACCTCAAACTTCAAACGTAGCTTATGGGGTCCGTGTGGAGAGCCTGCGGCAGCCCTGCTCCGAAAATGCGAACGTCTGCAGATAGCTGGCAGGCAGAAGGGGCTAGCCTGGAAAGCTGTTGCTCAGCCTCATCTGCCCACGGCACTGCTCGCACAGAGGCACAGAGACTGGGGCTGCTTGCTTGTCTTCACACCTCAAACTTCAAACGTAGCTTATGGGGTCCATGTCGGGAGCCTGCGGCAGCACTGCTCCAAAAATGCGAACGTCTGCAGATAGCTGGCAGGCAGAAGGGGCTAGCCTGGAAAGCTGTTGCTCAGCCTCATCTGCCCACGGCACTGCTCGCACAGAGGCACAGAGACTGGGGCTGCTTGCTTGTCTTGCCACCCCAAAATTCCAACGTAACTTATGGGGTCCGTGCCAGGAGCCTTCTTCAGCCCTGCTCCGAAAATGCCAACGTCTGCAGATAGCTTGCAGCCAGAAGGGGCTAGCCTGGAAAGCTGTTGCTCAGCCTCATCTGCCCACGGCAGTGCTCGCACAGAGGCACAGAGACTGGGGCTGCTTGCTTGTCTTCCCAACTCAAACTTCAAACGTAGCTTATGGGGTCCGTGCCGGGAGCCTGCGGCAGCCCTGCTCCGAAAATGCGAACGTCTGCAGATAGCTGGCGGGCAGAAGGGGCTAGCCTGGAAAGCTGCTGCTCAGCCTCATCTGCCCACGGCACTGCTCGCACAGAGGCACAGAGACTGGGGCTTCTTGCTTGTCTTCCCAACTCAAACTTCAAACGTAGCTTATGGGGTCCGTGCCGAGACCCTGCGGCAGCCCTGCTCCAAAAATGCAAACGTCTGCATATAGATGGCAGGCAGAAGGGGCTAACCTGGAAAGCTGTTGCTTAGCCTCATCTGCCCACGGCACTGCTCGCACAGAGGCACAGAGACTGGGGTTTTCTGCTGGTCTTGCCACCTCAAACTTCAAACGTAGTTTATGGGGTTCGTGCCGAGACCCTGCGGAAGCCCTGCTCCGATAATGCGAACGTCTGCAGATAGCTGGCAGGCAGAAGGGGCTAGCCTGGAAAGCTGTTGCTCAGCCTCATCTGCCCACGGCACTGCTCGCACAGAGGCACAGAGACTGGGGCTGCTTGCTTGTCTTCACAACTCAAACTTCAAACGTAGCTTGTGGGGTCCGTGTCGGAAGCCTGCGGCAGCCATGCCCCAAAATAGCGAACGTCTGCAGATAGCTGGCAGCCAGAAGGGGCTAGCCTGGAAAGCTGTTGCTCAGCCTCATCTGCCCACGGCACTGCTTGCACAGAGGCACAGAGACTTGGGCTGCTTGCTTGTCTTGCCATCTCAAACTTCAAACGTATCTTATGGGGTCCGTGCTGGGAGCCTGCGGCAGCCCTGCTCCGAAAAAGCGAACGTCTGCAGATAGCTGGCAGGCAGAAGGGGCTAGCCTGGAAAGCTGTTGCTCAGCCTCATCTGCCCACGGCACTGCTCGCACAGAGGCACAGAGACTTGGGCTGCTTGCTTGTCTTGCCACTTCAAACTTCAAACGTAGCTTATGGGGTCCGTGCTGGGAGCCTGCGGCAGCCCTGCTCCGAAAATGCGAACGTCTGCAGATAGCTGGCAGGCAGAAGGGGCTAGCCTGGAAAGCTGTTGCTCAGCCTCATCTGCCCACGGCACTGCTCGCACAGAGGCACAGAGACTGGGGCTGCTTGCTTGTCTTGCCACCTCAAACTTCAAACGTAGCTTATGGGGTCCGTGCCGAGACCCTGCGGCAGCCCTGCTTCGAAAATGCCAACGTCTGCAGATAGCTGGCAGGCAGAAGGGGCTAGCCTGGAAAGCTGTTGCTCAGCCTCATCTGCCCACGGCACTGCTCGCACAGAGGCACAGAGACTGGGGCTGCTTGCTTGTCTTGCCACCTCAAACTTCAAACGTAGCTTATGGGGTCCGTGCCGAGAGCCTGCAGCAGCCCTGCTCCAAAAATGCAAACGTCTGCATATAGATGGCATGCAGAAGGGGCTAACCTGGAGAGCTGTTGCTTAGCCTCATCTGCCCACGGCACTGCTCGCACAGAGGCACAGAGACTGGGGTTGTCTGCTTGTCTTGCCACCTCAAACTTCAAACGTAGCTTTTGGGGTCCGTGACGAGAGCCTGCGGCAGCCCTGCTCCGAAAATGCGAACGTCTGCAGATAGCTGGCAGGCAGAAGGGGCTAGCCTGGAAAGCTGTTGCTCAGCCTCATCTGCCCACTGCACTGCTCGCACAGAGGCACAGAGACTGGGGCTGCTTGCTTGTCTTGCCACCTCAAACTTCAAACGTAGCTTATGGGGTCCGTGCCGGGAGCCTGCAGCAGTCCTGCTCCGAAAATGCGAACGTCTGCAGATAGCTGGCAGGCAGAAGCGGCTAGCCTGGAAAGCTGTTGCTCAGCCTCATCTGCCCACGGCACTGCTCGCACAGAGGCACAGAGACTGGGGCTGCTTGCTTGTCTTGCCACCTCAAACTTCAAACGTAGCTTATGGGGTCCGTGCCCAGAGCCTGCGGCAGTCCTGCTCCGAAAATGCGAACGTCTGCAGATAGCTGGCGGGCAGAAGGGGCTAGCCTGGAAAGCTGTTACTCAGTCTCATCTACCCATGGCACTGCTCGCACAGAGGCACAGAGACTGGGGTTGTCTGCTTGTCTTGCCACCTCAAACTTCAAACGTATCTTATGGGGTCCGTGCCGAGAGCCTGAGGCAGCCCTGCTCCGAAAATGCGAACGTCTGCAGATAGGTGGCAGGCAGAAGGAGCTAGCCTGGAAAGCTGTTGCTCAGCCTCATCTGCCCACGGCACTGCTCGCACAGAGGCACAGAGATTGGGGCTGCTTGCTTGTCTTGCCACCTCAAACTTCAAACGTAGCTTATGGGGTCCGTGTCGGGAGGCTGCGGCAGCCATGCCCCAAAAAAGCGAACGTCTGCAGATAGCTGGCAGGCAGAAGGGGCTAGCCTGGAAAGCTGTTGCTCAGCCTCATCTGCCCACGGCACTGCTCGCACAGAGGCACAGAGACTGGGGCTGCTTGCTTGTCTTGCCACCTCAAACTTCAAACGTAGCTTATGGGGTCCGTGCCGGGAGCCTGCGGCAGTCCTGCTTCGGAAATGCCAACGTCTGCAGATAGCTGGCAGGCAGAAGGGGCTAGCCTGGAAAGCTGTTGCTCAGCCTCATCTGCCCACGGCACTGCTCGCACAGAGGAACAGAGACTGGGGCTGCTTGCTTGTCTTGCCACCTCAAACTTCAAACGTAGCTTATGGGGTCCGTGCCAAGAGCCACCGGCACCCCTGCTCCGAAAATGCCAACGTCTGCAGATAGCTGGCAGGCAGAAGGGGCTAGCCTGGAAAGCTGTTGCTCAGCCTCATCTGCCCACGGCACTGCTCGCACAGAGGCACAGAGACTGGGGCTGCTTGCTTGTCTTGCCACCTCAAACTTCAAACGTAGCTTATGGGGTCCGTGCGGAGAGCCTGCGGCAGCCCTGCTCCGAAAATGCGAACGTCTGCAGATAGCTGGCAGGCAGAAGGGGCTAGCCTGGAAAGCTGTTGCTTAGCCTCATCTGCCCACGGCACTGCTCGCACAGAGGCACAGAGACTGGGGTTTTCTGCTGGTCTTGCCACCTCAAACTTCAAACGTAGTTTATGGGGTTCGTGCCGAGACCCTGCGGAAGCCCTGCTCCGATAATGCGAACGTCTGCAGATAGCTGGCAGGCAGAAGGGGCTAGCCTGGAAAGCTGTTGCTCAGCCTCATCTGCCCACGGCACTGCTCGCACAGAGGCACAGAGACTGGGGCTGCTTGCTTGTCTTCACAACTCAAACTTCAAACGTAGCTTGTGGGGTCCGTGTCGGAAGCCTGCGGCAGCCATGCCCCAAAATAGCGAACGTCTGCAGATAGCTGGCAGCCAGAAGGGGCTAGCCTGGAAAGCTGTTGCTCAGCCTCATCTGCCCACGGCACTGCTTGCACAGAGGCACAGAGACTTGGGCTGCTTGCTTGTCTTGCCATCTCAAACTTCAAACGTATCTTATGGGGTCCGTGCTGGGAGCCTGCGGCAGCCCTGCTCCGAAAAAGCGAACGTCTGCAGATAGCTGGCAGGCAGAAGGGGCTAGCCTGGAAAGCTGTTGCTCAGCCTCATCTGCCCACGGCACTGCTCGCACAGAGGCACAGAGACTTGGGCTGCTTGCTTGTCTTGCCACTTCAAACTTCAAACGTAGCTTATGGGGTCCGTGCTGGGAGCCTGCGGCAGCCCTGCTCCGAAAATGCGAATGTCTGCAGATAGCTGGCAGCCAGAAGGGGCTAGCCTGGAAAGCTGTTGCTCAGCCTCATCTGCCCACGGCACTGCTCGCACAGAGGCACAGAGACTGGGGCTGCTTGCTTGTCTTGCCACTTCAAACTTCAAACGTCGCTTATGGGGTCCATGTCGGGAGCCTGCGGCAGCACTGCTCCAAAAATGCGAACGTCTGCAGATAGATGGCAGGCAGAAGGGGCTAACCTTTAGAGCTCTTGCTTAGCCTCATCTGCCCACGGCACTGCTCACACAGAGGCACAGAGACTGGTGTTTTCTGCTTGTCTTGCCACCTCAAACTTCAAACGTAGCTTATGGGATCCGTGCCGAGACCCTGCGGCAGCCCTGCTCCGAAAATGCGAACGTCTGCAGATAGCTGGCGGGCAGAAGGGGCTAGCCTGGAAAGCTGTTGCTCAGCCTCATCTGCCCACGGCACTGCTCGCACAGAGGCACAGAGACTGGGGCTGCTTGCTTGTCTTCACACCTCAAACTTCAAGCGTATGTTATGGGGTCCGTGTCGGGAGCCTGCGGCAGCCATGCCCCAAAAAAGCGAACGTCTGCAGATAGGTGGCAGGCAGAAGGGGCTAGCCTGGAAAGCTGTTGCTCAGCCTCATCTGCCCATGGCACTGCTCGCACAGAGGCACAGAGACTGGGGCTGCTTGCTTGTCTTGCCACCTCAAACTTCAAACGTAGCTTATGGGGTTCGTGCGGAGAGCCTGCGGCAGCCCTGCTCCGAAAATGCGAACGTCTGCAGATAGCTGGCGGGCAGAAGGGGCTAGCCTGGAAAGCTGTTGCTCAGCCTCATCTGCCCACGGCACTGCTCGCACAGAGGCACAGAGACTGGGGCTGCTTGCTTGTCTTGCCACCTCAAACTTCAAACGTAGCTTATGGGGTCCGTGCCGAGAGCCTGAGGCAGCCCTGCTCCGAAAATGCTAACGTCTGCAGATAGCTGGCAGCCAGAAGGGGCTAGCCTGGAAAGCTGTTGCTCAGCCTCATCTGCCCACGGCACTGCTCGCACAGAGGCACAGAGACTGGGGCTGCTTGCTTGTCTTGCCACCTCAAACTTCAAACGTAGCTTATGGGGTCCGTGTCGGGAGCCTGAGGCAGCCATGCTCCAAAAATGCGAACGTCTGCAGATAGCTGGCAGCCAGAAGGGGCTAGCCTGGAAAGCTGTTGCTCAGCCTCATCTGCCCACGGCACTGCTCGCACAGAGGCACAGAGACTGGGGCTGCTTGCTTGTCTTGCCACCTCAAACTTCAAACGTAGCTTATGGGGTCCGTGTCGGGAGCCTGAGGCAGCCATGCTCCAAAAATGCGAACGTCTGCAGATAGCTGGCAGCCAGAAGGGGCTAGCCTGGAAAGCTGTTGCTCAGCCTCATCTGCCCACGGCACTGCTCGCACAGAGGCACAGAGACTGGGGCTGCTTGCTTGTCTTGCCACCTCAAACTTCAAACGTAGCTTATGGGGTCCGTGTTGGGAGCCTGAGGCAGCCATGCTCCAAAAATGCGAACGTCTGCAGATAGCTGGCAGCCAGAAGGGGCTAGCCTGGAAAGCTGTTGCTCAGCCTCATCTGCCCACGGCACTGCTCGCACAGAGGCACAGAGACTGGGGCTGCTTGCTTGTCTTGCCACCTCAAACTTCAAACGTAGCTTATGGGGTTCGTGCGGAGAGCCTGCGGCAGCCCTGCTCCGAAAATGCGAACGTCTGCAGATAGCTGGCGGGCAGAAGGGGCTAGCCTGGAAAGCTGTTGCTCAGCCTCATCTGCCCACGGCACTGCTCGCACAGAGGCACAGAGACTGGGGCTGCTTGCTTGTCTTGCCACCTCAAACTTCAAACGTAGCTTATGGGGTCCGTGCCGAGAGCCTGCGGCAGCCCTGCTCCGAAAATGCTAACGTCTGCAGATAGCTGGCAGGCAGAAGGGGCTAGCCTGGAAAGCTGTTGCTCAGCCTCATCTGCCCACGGCACTGCTCGCACAGAGGCACAGAGACTGGGGCTGCTTGCTTGTCTTGCCACCTCAAACTTCAAACGTAGCTTATGGGGTCTGTGCCGAGAGCCTGCGGCAGCCCTGCTCCAAAAATGCAAACGTCTGCATATAGATGGCTGGCAGAAGGGGCTAACCTTTAGAGCTCTTGCTTAGCCTCATCTGCCCACGGCACTGCTCGCACAGAGGCACAGAGACTGGTGTTTTCTGCTTGTCTTGCCACCTCAAACTTCAAACGTAGCTTATGGTGTCCGTGTCGGGAGCCTGCGGCAGCCATGCCCCAAAAAAGCGAACGTCTGCAGATAGCTGGCAGCCAGAAGGGGCTAGCCTGGAAAGCTGTTGCTCAGCCTCATCTGCCCACGGCACTGCTCGCACAGAGGCACAGAGACTGGGGCTGCTTGCTTGTCTTCCCAACTCAAACTTCAAACGTAGCTTATGGGGTCCGTGCGGAGAGCATGCGGCAGCCCTGCTCCGAAAATGCGAACGTCTGCAGATAGCTGGCGGGCAGAAGGGGCTAGCCTGGAAAGCTGTTGCTCAGCCTCATCTGCCCACGGCACTGCTCGCACAGAGGCACAGAGACTGGGGCTGCTTGCTTGTCTTGCCACCTCAAACTTCAAACGTAGCTTATGGGGTCCGTGCCGGGAGCCTGCGGCAGCCCTGCTCCAAAAATGCCAACGTCTGCAGATAGCTGGCAGCCAGAAGGGGCTAGCCTGGAAAGCTGTTGCTCAGCCTCATCTGCCCACGGCACTGCTCGCACAGAGGCACAGAGACTGGGGCTGCTTGCTTGTCTTGCCACCTCAAACTTCAAACGTAGCTTATGGGGTCCGTGCCAAGAGCCACCGGCACCCCTGCTCCGAAAATGCGAACGTCTGCAGATAGCTGGCAGGCAGAAGGGGCTAGCCTGGAAAGCTGTTGCTCAGCCTCATCTGCCCACGGCACTGCTCGCACAGAGGCACAGAGACTGGGGTTGTCTGCTTGTCTTGCCACCTCAAACTTCAAACGTAGCTTATGGGGTCCGTGTCGGGAGCCTGCGGCAGCCATGCCCCAAAAAAGCGAACTTCTGCAGATAGCTGGCAGCCAGAAGGGGCTAGCCTGGAAAGCTGTTGCTCAGCCTCATCTGCCCACGGCACTGCTCGCACAGAGGCACAGAGACTGGGGCTGCTTGCTTGTCTTGCCACCTCAAACTTCAAACGTAGCTTATGGGGTCCGTGCCGGGAGCCTGCGGCAGCCCTGCTCCAAAAATGCCAACGTCTGCAGATAGCTGGCAGCCAGAAGGGGCTAGCCTGGAAAGCTGTTGCTCAGCCTCATCTGCCCATAGCTCTGCTCGCACAGAGGCACAGAGACTGGGGCTGCTTGCTTGTCTTGCCACCTCAAACTTCAAAAGTAGCTTATGGGGTCCGTGCCGATAGCCTGCGGCAGCCCTGCTCCGAAAATGCGAACGTCTGCAGATAGCTGGCAGGCAGAAGGGGCTAGCCTGGAAAGCTGTTGCTCAGCCTCATCTGCCCACGGCACTGCTCGCACAGAGGCACAGAGACTGGGGCTGCTTGCTTGTCTTGCCACCTCAAACTTCAAACGTAGCTTATGGGGTCGGTGTCGGGAGCCTGAGGCAGCCATGCTCCAAAAATGCGAACGTCTGCAGATAGCTGGCAGCCAGAAGGGGCTAGCCTGGAAAGCTGTTGCTCAGCCTCATCTGCCCACGGCACTGCTCGCACAGAGGCACAGAGACTGGGGCTGCTTGCTTGTCTTGCCACCTCAAACTTCAATTGTATCTTTATGGGGTCCGTGCCGAGAGCCTGCGTCAGCCCTGCTTCGAAAATGCGAACGTCTGCAGATAGCTGGCAGCCAGAAGGGGCTAGCCTGGAAAGCTGTTGCTCAGCCTCATCTGCCCACGGCACTGCTCGCACAGAGGCACAGAGACTGGGGCTGCTTGCTTGTGTTGCCACCTCAAACTTCAAACGTAGCTTATGGGGTCGGTGTCGGGAGCCTGAGGCAGCCATGCTCCAAAAATGCGAACGTCTGCAGATAGCTGGCAGCCAGAAGGGGCTAGCCTGGAAAGCTGTTGCTCAGCCTCATCTGCCCACGGCACTGCTCGCACAGAGGCACAGAGACTGGGGCTGCTTGCTTGTCTTGCCACCTCAAACTTCAATTGTATCTTTATGGGGTCCGTGCCGAGAGCCTGCGGCAGCCCTGCTCCAAAAATGCAAACGTCTGCATATAGATGGCATGCAGAAGGGGCTAACCTGGAGAGCTGTTTCTTAGCCTCATCTGCCCACGGCACTGCTCGCACAGAGGCACAGAGACTGGGGTTGTCTGCTTGTCTTGCCACCTCAAACTTCAAACGTAGCTTATGGGGTCCGTGCCGAGAGCCTGCGGCAGCCCTGCTCCGAAAATGCGAACGTCTGCAGATAGCTGGCAGCCAGAAGGGGCTAGCCTGGAAAGCTGTTGCTCAGCCTCATCTGCCCACGGCACTGCTCACACAGAGGCACAGAGACTGGGGCTGCTTGCTTGTCTTGCCACCTCAAACTTCAATTGTATCTTTATGGGGTCCGTGCCGAGAGCCTGATTCAGCCCTGCTTCGAAAATGCGAACGTCTGCAGATAGCTGGCAGGCAGAAGGGGCTAGCCTGGAAAGCTGTTGCTCAGCCTCATCTGACCACGGCACTGCTCGCACAGAGGCACAGAGACTGGGGCTGCTTGCTTGTCTTCACACCTCAAACTTCAAACGTAGCTTATGGGGTCGGTGTCGGGAGCCTGAGGCAGCCATGCTCCAAAAATGCGAACGTCTGCAGATAGCTGGCAGCCAGAAGGGGCTAGCCTGGAAAGCTGTTGCTCAGCCTCATCTGCCCACGGCACTGCTCGCACAGAGGCACAGAGACTGGGGCTGCTTGCTTGTCTTGCCACCTCAAACTTCAATTGTATCTTTATGGGGTCCGTGCCGAGAGCCTGCGGCAGCCCTGCTCCAAAAATGCAAACGTCTGCATATAGATGGCATGCAGAAGGGGCTAACCTGGAGAGCTGTTGCTTAGCCTCATCTGCCCACGGCACTGCTCGCACAGAGGCACAGAGACTGGGGTTGTCTGCTTGTCTTGCCACCTCAAACTTCAAACGTAGCTTATGGGGTCCGTGCCGAGAGCCTGCGGCAGCCCTGCTCCGAAAATGCGAACGTCTGCAGATAGCTGGCAGGCAGAAGGGGCTAGCCTGGAAAGCTGTTGCTCAGCCTCATCTGCCCACGGCACTGCTCGCACAGAGGCACAGAGACTGGGGCTGCTTGCTTGTCTTGCCACCTCAAACTTCAAACGTAGCTTATGGGGTCCGTGCCGGGAGCCTGCGGCAGTCCTGCTCCGAAAATGCGAACGTCTGCAGATAGCTGGCAGGCAGAAGCGGCTAGCCTGGAAAGCTGTTGCTCAGCCTCATCTGCCCACGGCACTGCTCGCACAGAGGCACAGAGACTGGGGCTGCTTGCTTGTCTTGCCACCTCAAACTTCAAACGTATCTTTATGGGGTCCGTGCCGGGAGCCTGCGGCAGCCCTGCTTCGAAAATGCCAACGTCTGAAGATAGCTGGCAGGCAGAAGGGGCTAGCCTGGAAAGCTGTTGCTCAGCCTCATCTGCCCACGGCACTGCTCGCACAGAGGTACAGAGACTGGGGCTGCTTGCTTGTCTTGCCACCTCAAACTTCAAACGTAGCTTATGGAGTCCGTCCCGGGAGACTGAGGCAGCCCTGCTCGGAAAATGCGAACGTCTGCAGATAGCTGGCAGGCAGAAGGGGCTAGTCTGGAAAGCTGTTGGTCAGCCTCATCTGCCCACGGCACTGCTCGCACAGAGGCACAGAGACTGGGGCTGCTTGCTTGTCTTGCCACCTCAAACTTCAAACGTAGCTTATGGGGTCCGTTCCGAGAGCCTGCGGCAGCCCTGCTCCGAAAATGCCAACGTCTGCAGATAGCTGACAGGCAGAAGGGGCTAGCCTGGAAAGCTGTTGCTCAGCCTCATCTGCCCACGGCACTGCTCGCACAGAGGCACAGGGACTTGGGCTGCTTGCTTGTCTTGCCACCTCAAACTTCAAACGTATCTTATGGGGTCCGTGCCGGGAGCCTGCGGCAGCCCTGCTCCGAAAATGCGAACGTCTGCAGATAGCTGGCAGGCAGAAGGGGCTAGCCTGGAAAGATGTTGCTCAGCCTCATCTGCCCACGGCACTGCTCGCACAGAGGCACAGAGACTGGGGCTGCCTGCTTGTCTTGCCACCTCAAACTTCAAACGTAGCTTATGGGGTCCGTGCCGGGAGCCTGCGGCAGTCCTGCTTCGAAAATGCCAACGTCTGCAGATAGCTGACAGGCAGAAGGGGCTAACCTGGAAAGCTGTTGCTCAGCCTCATCTGCCCACGGCACTGCTCGCACAGAGGCACAGAGACTGGGGTTTTCTGCTTGTCTTGCCACCTCAAACTTCAAACGTAGCTTATGGGGTCCGTGCCGAGAGCCTGCGGAAGCCCTGCTCCAAAAATGCAAACGTCTGCATATAGATGGCAGGCAGAAGAGGCTAACCTGGAGAGCTGTTGCTTAGCCTCATCTGCACATGGCACTGCTCGCACAGAGGCACAGAGACTGGGGTTGTCTGCTTGTCTTGCCACCTCAAACTTCAAACGTAGCTTATGGGGTCCGTGCCGAGAGCCTGCGGCAGCCCTGCTCCGAAAATGCGAACGTCTGCAGCTAGCTGGCAGCCAGAAGGGGCTAGCCTGGAAAGCTGTTGCTCCGCCTCATCTGCCCACGGCACTGCTCGCACAGAGGCACAGAGACTGGGGCTGCTTGCTTGTCTTCACACCTCAAAATTCAAACGTAGCTTATGGGGTCCGTGTCGGGAGCCTGCGGTAGCCATGCTCCACAAATGCGAACGTCTGCAGATAGCTGGCAGCCAGAAGGGGCTAGCCTGGAAAGCTGTTTCTCAGCCTCATCTGCCCACGGCACTGCTCGCACAGAGGCACAGAGACTGGGGCTGCTTGCTTGTCTTCACACCTCAAAATTCAAACGTAGCTTATGGGGTCCGTGTCGGGAGCCTGCGGTAGCCATGCTCCACAAATGCGAACGTCTGCAGATAGCTGGCAGCCAGAAGGGGCTAGCCTGGAAAGCTGTTGCTCAGCCTCATCTGCCCACGGCACTGCTCGCACAGAGGCACAGAGACTGGGGCTGCTTGCTTGTCTTGCCACTTCAAAACACAAACGTAGCTTATGGGGTCCGTGCCGGGAGCCTGTGCAGCCCTGCTCTGAAAATGCGAACGTCTGCAGATAGCTGGCAGGCAGAAGGGGCTAGCCTGGAAAGCTGTTGCTCAGCCTCATCTGCCCACGGCACTGCACGCACAGAGGCACAGAGACTGGGGCTGCTTGCTTGTCTTGCCACCTCAAACTTCAAACGTAGATTATGGGGTCCGTGCCGGGAACCACCAGCACCCCTGCTCCGAAAATGCGAACGTCTGCAGATAGCTGGCAGGCAGAAGGGGCTAGCCTGGAAAGCTGTTGCTCAGCCTCATCTGCCCACGGCACTGCTCGCACAGAGGCACAGAGACTGGGGCTGCTTGCTTGTCTTGCCACCCCAAAATTCCAACGTAACTTATGGGGTCCGTGCCAGGAGCCTGAGGCAGCCCTGCTCCGAAAATGCGAACGTCTGCAGATAGCTGGCAGGCAGAAGGGGCTAGCCTGGAAAGCTGTTGCTCAGCCTCATCTGCCCACGGCATTGCTCGCACAGAGGCACAGAGACTGGGCTACTTGCTTGTCTTGCCACCTCAAACTTCAAACGTAGCTTATGGGGACCATGCCTGGAGCCTGCGGCAGCCCTGCTCTGAAAATGCGAACGTCTGCAGATACATGGCGGGCAGAAGGTGCTAGCCTGGAAAGCTGTTACTCAGCCTCATCTACCCATGGCACTGCTCGCACAGAGGCACAGAGACTGGGGCTGCTTGCTTGTCTTGCCACCTCAAACTTCAAACGTAGCTTATGGGGTCCGTGCCGGGAGCCTGCGGCAGCCCTGCTCCAAAAATGCGAACGTCTGCAGATAGCTGGCAGCCAGAAGGGGCTAGCCTGGAAAGCTGTTGCTCAGCCTCATCTGCCCACGGCACTGCTCGCACAGAGGCACAGAGACTGGGGGTGTCTGCTTGTCTTGCCACCTCAAACTTCAAACGTAGCTTATGGGGTCCGTGCCGAGAGCCTGCGGCAGCCCTGCTCCGAAAATGCGAACGTCTGCAGATAGCTGGCAGGCAGAAGGGGCTAGCCTGGAAAGCTGTTGCTCAGCCTCATCTGCCCACGGCACTGCTCGCACAGAGGCACAGAGACTGGGGCTGCTTGCTTGTCTTGCCACCTCAAACTTCAAACGTAGCTTATGGGGACCGTGTCGGGAGCCTGCGGCAGCCATGCCCTAAAAAAGCGAACGTCTGCAGATAGCTGGCAGCCAGAAGGGGCTAGCCTGGAAAGCTGTTGCTCAGCCTCATCTGCCCACGGCACTGCTCGCACAGAGGCACAGAGACTGGGGCTGCTTGCTTGTCTTCCCAACTCAAACTTCAAACGTAGCTTATGGGGAAAATGCCGGGAGCCTGCGGCAGCCCTGCTCCGAAAATGCGAACGTCTGCAGATAGCTGGCAGGCAGAAGGGGCTAGCCTGGAAAGCTGTTGCTCAGCCTCATCTGCCCACGGCACTGCTCGCACAGAGGCACAGAGACTGGGGCTGCTTGCTTGTCTTGCCACCTCAAACTTCAAACGTAGCTTATGGGGTCCGTGCCGGGAACCACCGGCACCCCTGCTCCGAAAATGCGAACGTCTGCAGATAGCTGGCAGGCAGAAGGGGCTAGCCTGGAAAGCTGTTGCTCAGCCTCATCTGCCCACGGCACTGCTCGCACAGAGGCACAGAGAGTGGGGCTGCTTGCTTGTCTTGCCACTTCAAACTTCAAACGTAGCTTATGGGGTCCGTGCTGGGAGCCTGAGGCAGCCCTGCTCCGAAAATGCCAAAGTCTGCAGATAGCTGGCAGGCAGAAGGGGCTAGCCTGGAAAGCTGTTGCTCAGCCTCATCTGCCCACGGCACTGCTCGCACAGAGGCACAGAGACTGGGGCTGCTTGCTTGTCTTGCCACCTCAAACTTCAAACGTAGCTTATGGGGTCCGTGCCGGCAGCCACCGGCACCCCTGCTCCGAAAATGCGAACGTCTGCAGATAGCTGGCAGGCAGAAGGGGCTAGCCTGGAAAGCTGTTGCTCAGCCTCATCTGCCCACGGCACTGCTCGCACAGAGGCACAGAGACTGGGGCTGCTTGCTTGTCTTGCCACCTCAAACTTCAAACGTAGCTTATGGGGTCCGTGCCGAGAGCCTGCGGCAGCCCTGCTCCAAAAATGCGAACGTCTGCAGATAGCTGGCAGGCAGAAGGGGCTAGCCTGGAATGCTGTTGCTCAGCCTCATCTGCCCATGGCACTGCTCGCACAGAGGCACAGAGACTGGGGCTGCTTGCTTGTCTTGCCACCCCAAACTTCAAACGTAGCTTATGGGGTCCGTGCCGGGAGCCTGCGGCAGCCCTGCTCCGAAAATGCGAACGTCTGCAGATAGCTGGCAGGCAGAAGGGGCTAGCCTGGAATGCTGTTGCTCAGCCTCATCTGCCCACGGCACTGCTCGCACAGAGGCACAGAGACTGGGGCTGCTTGCTTGTCTTGCCACCTCAAACTTCAAACGTAGCTTATGGGGTCCGTGCCGAGAGCCTGCGGCAGTCCTGCTCCAAAAATGCAAACGTCTGCAGATAGCTGGCAGGCAGAAGGGGCTAGCCTGGAAAGCTGTTGCTCAGCCTCATCTGCCCACGGCACTGCTCGCACAGAGGCACAGAGACTGGGGCTGCTTGCTTGTCTTGCCACCTCAAACTTCAAACGTAGCTTATGGGGTCCGTGCCAAGAGCCACCGGCACCCCTGCTCCGAAAATGCAAACGTCTGCAGATAGCTGGCAGGCAGAAGGGGCTAGCCTGGAAAGCTGTTGCTTAGCCTCATCTGCCCACGGCACTGCTCGCACAGAGGCACAGAGACTGGGGCTGCTTGCTTGTCTTGCCACCTCAAACTTCAAACGTAGCTTATGGGGTCCGTGCCGGGAGCCTGCGGCAGTCCTGCTCCGAAAATGCGAACGTCTGCAGATAGCTGGCGGGCAGAAGGGGCTAGCCTGGAAAGCTGTTACTCAGCCTCATCTGCCCATGGCACTGCTCGCACAGAGGCACAGAGACTGGGGCTGCTTGCTTGTCTTGCCACCTCAAACTTCAAACGTAGCTTATGGGGTCCGTGCTGGGAGCCTGCGGCAGCCCTGCTCCAAAAATGCGAACGTCTGCAGATAGCTGGCGGGCAGAAGGGGCTAGCCTGGAAAGCTGTTGCTCAGCCTCATCTGCCCACGGCACTGCTCGCACAGAGGCACAGAGACTGGGGCTGCTTGCTTGTCTTGCCACCTCAAACTTCAAACGTAGCTTATGGGGTCCGTGCCGAGAGCCTGTGGAAGCCCTGCTCCGAAAATGCGAACGTCTGCAGATACCTGGCAGACAGAAGGGGCTAGCCTGGAAAGCTGTTGCTCAGCTTCATCTGCCCACGGCACTGCTCGCACAGAGGCACAGAGACAGGGGTTGCTTGCTTGTCTTGCCACCCCAAAATTCCAACGTAACTTATGGGGTCCGTGCCAGGAGCCTGAGGCAGCCCTGCTCCGAAAATGCCAACGTCTGCAGATAGCTGGCAGCCAGAAGGGGCTAGCCTGGAAAGCTGTTGCTCAGCCTCATCTGCCCACGGCACTGCTCGCACAGAGGCACAGAGACTGGGGCTGCTTGCTGGTCTTCCCAACTCAAACTTCAAACGTAGCTTATGGGGTCCGTGCCGGGAGCCTGCGGCAGCCCTGCTCCGAAAATGCGAACGTCTGCAGATAGCTGGCGGGCAGAAGGGGCTAGCCTGGAAAGCTGTTGCTCAGCCTCATCTGCCCACGGCACTGCTCGCACAGAGGCACAGAGACTGGGGCTGCTTGCTTGTCTTCCCAACTCAAACTTCAAACGTAGCTTATGGGGTCCGTGCCGAGAGCCTGCGGCAGCCCTACTCCAAAAATGCAAACGTCTGCATATAGATGGCAGGCAGAAGGGGCTAACCTGGAGAGCTGTTGCTTAGCCTCATCTGCCCACGGCACTGCTCGCACAGAGGCACAGAGACTGGGGCTGCTTGCTTGTCTTGCCACCTCAAACTTCAAACGTAGCTTATGGGGTCCGTGCCGAGACCCTGCGGCAGCCCTGCTCCGAAAATGCGAACGTCTGCAGATAGCTGGCAGGCAGAAGAGGCTAGCCTGGAAAGCTGTTGCTCAGCCTCATCTGCCCACGGCACTGCTCGCACAGAGGCACAGAGACTGGGGCTGCTTGCTTGTCTTGCCACCCCAAAATTCCAACGTAACTTATGGGGTCCGTGCCAGGAGCCTGAGGCAGCCCTGCTCCAAAAATGCGAACGTCTGCAGATAGCTGGCGGGAAGAAGGGGCTAGCCTGGAAAGCTGTTGCTCAGCCTCATCTGCCCACGGCTCTGCTCGCACAGAGGCACAGAGACTGGGGCTGCTTGCTTGTCTTGCCACCTCAGACTTCAAACGTATCTTTATGGGGTCCGTACCGGGAGCCTGCGGCAGCCCTGCTTCGAAAATGCCAACGTCTGCAGATAGGTGGCAGGCAGAAGGGGCTAGCCTGGAAAGCTGTTGCTCAGCCTCATCTGCCCACGGCGCTGCTCGCACAGAGGCACAGAGACTGGGGCTGCTTGCTTGTCTTGCCACCTCAAACCTCAAACGTATCTTATGGGGTCCGTGCCGAGAGCCTGCGGCACCCCTGCTCCGAAAATGCCAACGTCTGCAGATAGCTGGCAGGCAGAAGGGGCTAGCCTGGAAAGCTGTTGCTCAGCCTCATCTGCCCACGGCACTGCTCGCACAGAGGCACAGAGACTGGGGCTGCTTGCTTGTCTTGCCACCTCAAACGTATCTTATGGGGTCCGTGCCGGGAACCACCGGCACCCCTGCTCCGAAAATGCGAACGTCTGCAGATAGCTGGCAGGCAGAAGGGGCTAGCCTGGAAAGCTGTTGCTCAGCCTCATCTGCCCACGGCACTGCTCGCACAGAGGCACAGAGACTGGGGCTGCTTGCTTGTCTTGCCACCTCAAACCTCAAACGTATCTTATGGGGTCCGTGCCCGGAACCACCGGCACCCCTGCTCCGAAAATGCGAACGTCTGCAGATAGCTGGCAGGCAGAAGGGGCTAGCCTGGAAAGCTGTTGCTCAGCCTCATCTGCCCACGGCACTGCTCGCACAGAGGCACAGAGACTGGGGCTGCTTGCTTGTCTTGCCACCTCAAACCTCAAACGTATCTTATGGGGTCCGTGCCGGGAACCACCGGCACCCCTGCTCCGAAAATGCGAACGTCTGCAGATAGCTGGCAGGCAGAAGGGGCTAGCCTGGAAAGCTGTTGCTCAGCCTCATCTGCCCACGGCACTGCTCGCACAGAGGCACAGAGACTGGGGCTGCTTGCTTGTCTTGCCACCTCAAACTTCGAAAGTAGCTTATGGGGTCCGTGCCGAGAGCCTGCGGCAGCCCTGCTCCAAAAATGCGAACGTCTGCATATAGATGGCATGCAGAAGGGGCTAACCTGGAGAGCTGTTGCTTAGTCTCATCTGCCCACGGCACTGCTCGCACAGAGGCACAGAGACTGGGGTTGTCTGCTTGTCTTGCCACCTCAAACTTCAAACGTATCTTATGGGGTCCGTGCCGAGAGCCTGCGGCAGCCCGGCTCCAAAAATGCGAACGTCTGCAGATAGCTGGCAGGCAGAAGGGGCTAGCCTGGAAAGCTGTTGCTCAGCCTCATCTGCCCACGGCACTGCTCGCACAGAGGCACAGAGACTGGGGCTGCTTGCTTGTCTTGCCACCTCAAACTTCAAACGTAGCTTATGGGGTCCGTGCCGAGAGCCTGCGGCAGCCCTGCTCCAAAAATGCAAACGTCTGCATATAGATGGCAGGCAGAAGGGGCTGACCTGGAGAGCTGTTGCTTAGCCTCATCTGCCCACGGCACTGCTCGCACAGAGGCACAGAGACTGGGGTTGTCTGCTTGTCTTGCCACCTCAAACTTCAAACGTAGCTTATGGGATCCGTGCCGAGAGCCTGCGGCAGCCCTGCTCCGAAAATGCGAACGTCTGCAGATAGCTGGCAGCCAGAAGGGGCTAGCCTGGAAAGCTGTTGCTCAGCCTCATCTGCCCACGGCACTGCTCGCACAGAGGCACAGAGACTGAGTCTGCTTGCTTGTCTTGCCACCTCAAACTTCAAACGTAGCTTATGGGGTCCGTGCCGGGAGCCTGCGGCAGTCCTGCTCCGAAAATGCGAACGTCTGCAGATAGCTGGCAGGCAGAAGGGGCTAGCCTGGAAAGCTGTTGCTCAGCCTCATCTGCCCACGGCACTGCTCGCACAGAGGCACAGAGACTGGGGCTGCTTGATTGTCTTGCCACCTCAAACTTCAAACGTAGCTTATGGGGTCCGTGCCGAGAGCCTGCGGCAGCCCTGCTCCAAAAATGCAAACGTCTGCATATAGATGGCAGGCAGAAGGGGCTAGCCTGGAGAGCTGTTGCTTAGCCTCATCTGCCCACGGCACTGCTCGCACAGAGGCACAGAGACTGGGGTTGTCTGCTTGTCTTGCCACCTCAAACTTCAAACGTAGCTTATGGGATCCGTGCCTAGAGCCTGCGGCAGCCCTTCTCCGAAAATGCGAACGTCTGCAGATAGATGGCAGGCAGAAGGGGCTAGCCTGGAAAGCTGTTGCTCAGCCTCATCTGCCCACGGCACTGCTCGCACAGAGGCACAGAGACTGGGGCTGCTTGCTGGCCTTGCCATCTCAAACTTCAAACGTAACTTATGGGGTCCGTGTCGGGAGCCTGAGGCAGCCATGCTCCAAAAATGCGAACGTCTGCAGATAACTGGCAGCCAGAAGGGGCTAGCCTGGAAAGCTGTTGCTCAGCCTCATCTGCCCACGGCACTGCTCGCACAGAGGCACAGAGACTGGGGCTGCTTGCTTGTCTTGCCACCTCAAACTTCAAACGTAGCTTATGGGGTCCGTGCCGGGAGCCTGCGGCAGCCCTGCTCTGAAAATGCCAACGTCTGAAGATAGCTGGCAGGCAGAAGGGGCTAGCCTGGAAAGCTGTTGCTCAGCCTCATCTGCCCACGGCACTGCTCACACAGAGGCACAGAGACTGGGGCTGCTTGCTTGTCTTGCCACCTCAAACTTCAAACGTAGCTTATGGAGTCCGTGCCGGGAGCCTGAGGCAGCCCTGCTCGGAAAATGCGAACGTCTGCAGATAGCTGGCAGGCAGAAGGGGCTAGCCTGGAAAGCTGTTGCTCAGCCTCATCTGCCCACGGCACTGCTCGCACAGAGGCACAGAGACTGGGGCTGCTTGCTTGTCTTGCCACCTCAAACTTCAAACGTAGCTTATGGGGTCCGTGCCGAGAGCCTGAGGCAGCCCTGCTCCGAAAATGCCAACGTCTGCAGATAGCTGACAGGCAGAAGGGGCTAGCCTGGAAAGCTGTTGCTCAGCCTCATCTGCCCACGGCACTGCTCGCACAGAGGCACAGAGACTGGGGCTGCTTGCTTGTCTTGCCACCTCAAACTTCAAACGTAACTTATGGGATCCGTGCCGGGAGCCACCGGCAGCCCTGCTCCGAAAATGCGAACGTCTGCAGATAGCTGGCGGGCAGAAGGGGCTAGCCTGGAAAGCTGTTGCTCAGCCTCATCTGCCCACGGCACTGCTCGCACAGAGGCACAGAGACTGGGGCTGCTTGCTTGTCTTGCCACCTCAAACTTCAAACGTATCTTTATGGGGTCCGTGCTGTGAGCCTGCGGCAGCCCTGCTTCGAAAATGCCAACGTCTGCAGATAGCTGGCAGGCAGAAGGGGCTAGCCTGGAAAGCTGTTGCTCAGCCTCATCTGCCCACGGCACTGCTCGCACAGAGGCACAGAGACTGGGGTTACTTGCTTGTCTTGCCACCTCAAACTTTAAACGTAGCTTATGGGGTCCGTGCCGAGAGCCTGCGGCAGCCCGGCTCCAAAAATGCGAACGTCTGCAGATAGGTGGCAGGCAGAAGGGGCTAGCCTGGAAAGCTGTTGCTCAGCCTCATCTGCCCACGGCACTGCTCGCACAGAGGCACAGAGACTGAGTCTGCTTGCTTGTCTTGCCACCTCAAACTTCAAACGTAGCTTATGGGGTCCGTGCCGGGAGCCTGCGGCAGCCCTGCTCCAAAAATGCAAACGTCTGCATATAGATGGAACGCAGAAGGGGCTAACCTGGAGAGCTGTTGCTTAGCCTCATCTGCCCACGGCACTGCTCGCACAGAGGCACAGAGACTGGGGTTGTCTGCTTGTCTTGCCACCTCAAACTTCAAACGTAGCTTATGGGATCCGTGCCTAGAGCCTGCGGCAGCACTGCTCCGAAAATGCGAACGTCTGCAGATAGCTGGCAGGCAGAAGGGGCTAGCCTGGAAAGCTGTTGCTCAGCCTCATCTGCCCACGGCACTGCTCGCACAGAGGCACAGAGACTGGGGCTGCTTGCTGGCCTTGCCATCTCAAACTTCAAACGTAGCTTATGGGGTCCGTGTCGGGAGCCTGAGGCAGCCATGCTTCAAAAATGCGAACGTCTGCAGATAACTGGCAGCCAGAAATGGCTAGCCTGGAAAGCTGTTGCTCAGCCTCATCTGCCCACGGCACTGCTCGCACAGAGGCACAGAGACTGGGGCTGCTTGCTTGTCTTGCCACCTCAAACTTCAAACGTAGCTTATGGGGTCCGTGCCGGGAGCCTGCGGCAGCCCTGCTCCGAAAATGCCAACGTCTGAAGATAGCTGGCAGGCAGAAGGGGCTAGCCTGGAAAGCTGTTGCTCAGCCTCATCTGCCCACGGCACTGCTCACACAGAGGCACAGAGACTGGGGCTGCTTGCTTGTCTTGCCACCTCAAACTTCAAACGTAGCTTATGGAGTCCGTGCCGGGAGCCTGAGGCAGCCCTGCTCGGAAAATGCGAACGTCTGCAGATAGCTGGCAGGCAGAAGGGGCTAGCCTGGAAAGCTGTTGCTCAGCCTCATCTGCCCACGGCACTGCTCGCACAGAGGCACAGAGACTGGGGCTGCTTGCTTGTCTTGCCACCTCAAACTTCAAACGTAGCTTATGGGGTCCGTGCCGAGAGCCTGCGGCAGCCCTGCTCCGAAAATGCCAACGTCTGCAGATAGCTCACAGGCAGAAGGGGCTAGCCTGGAAAGCTGTTGCTCAGCCTCATCTGCCCACGGCAGTGCTCGCACAGAGGCACAGAGACTGGGGCTGCTTGCTTGTCTTGCCACCTCAAACTTCAAACGTAGCTTATGGGGTCCGTGCCGAGAGCCTGAGGCAGCCCTGCTCCGAAAATGCCAACGTCTGCAGATAGCTGACAGGCAGAAGGGGCTAGCCTGGAAAGCTGTTGCTCAGCCTCATCTGCCCACGGCACTGCTCGCACAGAGGCACAGAGACTGGGGCTGCTTGCTTGTCTTGCCACCTCAAACTTCAAACGTAGCTTATGGGATCCGTGCCGGGAGCCACCGGCAGCCCTGCTCCGAAAATGCGAACGTCTGCAGATAGCTGGCAGGCAGAAGGGGCTAGCCTGGAAAGCTGTTGCTCAGCCTCATCTGCCCACGGCACTGCTCGCACAGAGGCACAGAGACTGGGGCTGCTTGCTTGTCTTGCCACCTCAAACTTTAAACGTAGCTTATGGGGTCCGTGCCGGGAGCCTGCGGCAGCCCTGCTCCGAAAATGCGAACGTCTGCAGATAGCTGGCAGGCAGAAGGGGCTAGCCTGGAAAGCTGTTGCTCAGCCTCATCTACCCAAGGCACTGCTCGCACAGAGGCACAGAGACTGAGGCTGCTTGCTTGTCTTGCCACCTCAAACTTCAAACGTAGCTTATGGGGTCCGTGCCGGGAGCCTGCGGCAGTCCTGCTCCGAAAATGCGAACGTCTGCAGATAGCTGGCGGGCAGAAGGGGCTAGCCTGGAAAGCTGTTGCTCAGCCTCATCTGCCCACGGCACTGCTCGCACAGAGGCACAGAGACTGGGGCTGCTTGATTGTCTTGCCACCTCAAACTTCAAACGTAGCTTATGGGGTCCGTGCCGAGAGCCTTCGGCAGCCCTGCTCCAAAAATGCAAACGTCTGCAAATAGATGGCAGGCAGAAGGGGCTAACCTGGAGAGCTGTTCCTTAGCCTCATCTGCCCACGGCACTGCTCGCACAGAGGCACAGACACTGGGGTTGTCTGCTTGTCTTGCCACCTCAAACTTCAAACGTAGCTTATGGGATCCGTGCCTAGAGTCTGCGTCAGCACTGCTCCGAAAATGCGAACGTCTGCAGATAGCTGGCAGGCAGAAGGGGCTAGCCTGGAAAGCTGTTGCTCAGCCTCATCTGCCCACGGCACTGCTCGCACAGAGGCACAGAGACTGGGGCTTCTTGCTGGCCTTGCCACCTCAAACTTCAAACGTAACTTATGGGGTCCGTGCCGGGAGCCTGCGGCAGCCCTGCTTCGAAAATGCGAACGTCTGCAGATAGCTGGCAGGCAGAAGGGGCTAGTCTGGAAAGCTGTTGCTCAGCCTCATCTGCCCACGGCACTGCTCGCACAGAGGCACAGAGACTGGGGCTGCTTGCTTGTCTTGCCACCTCAAACTTCAAACGTAGCTTATGGGGTCCGTGCCGAGAGCCTGCGGCAGTCCTGCTCCGAAAATGCAAACGTCTGCAGATAGCTGGCGGGCAGAAGGGGCTAGCCTGGAAAGCTGTTGCTCAGCCTCATCTGCCCACGGCACTGCTCGCACAGAGGCACAGAGACTGGGGCTGCTTGATTGTCTTGCCACCTCAAACTTCAAACGTAGCTTATGGGGTCCGTGCCGAGAGCCTGCGGCAGCCCTGCTCCAAAAATGCAAACGTCTGCATATAGATGGCAGGCAGAAGGGGCTAACCTGGAGAGCTGTTCCTTAGCCTCATCTGCCCACGGCACTGCTCGCACAGAGGCACAGACACTGGGGTTGTCTGCTTGTCTTGCCACCTCAAACTTCAAACGTAGCTTATGGGATCCGTGCCTAGAGCCTGCGGCAGCACTGCTCCGAAAATGCGAACGTCTGCAGATAGCTGGCAGGCAGAAGGGGCTAGCCTGGAAAGCTGTTGCTCAGCCTCATCTGCCCACGGCACTGCTCGCACAGAGGCACAGAGACTGGGACTTCTTGCTGGCCTTGCCACCTCAAACTTCAAACGTAACTTATGGGGTCCGTGCCGGGAGCCCGCGGCACCCCTGCTTCGAAAATGCCAACGTCTGAAGATAGCTGGCAGGCAGAAGGGGCTAGCCTGGAAAGCTGTTGCTCAGCCTCATCTGCCCACGGCACTGCTCGCACAGAGGCACAGAGACTGGGGCTGCTTGCTTGTCTTGCCACCTCAAACTTCAAACGTAGCTTATGGAGTCCGTGCCGGGACCCTGAGGCAGCCCTGCTCGGAAAATGCGAACGTCTGCAGATAGCTGGCAGGCAGAAGGGGCTAGTCTGGAAAGCTGTTGCTCAGCCTCATCTGCCCACGGCACTGCTCGCACAGAGGCACAGAGACTGGGGCTGCTTGCTTGTCTTGCCACCTCAAACTTCAAACGTAGCTTATGGGTTCCGTGCCGAGAGCCTGCGGCAGTCCTGCTCCGAAAATGCCAACGTCTGCAGATAGCTGACAGGCAGAAGGGGCTAGCCTGGAAAGCTGTTGCTCAGCCTCATCTGCCCACGGCACTGCTCGCACAGAGGCACAGAGAATGGGGCTGCTTGCTTGTCTTGCCACCTCAAACTTCAAACGTAGCTTATGGGGTCCGTGCCGAGAGCCTGCGGCATCCCTGCTCCGAAAATGCCAACGTCTGCAGATAGCTGACAGGCAGAAGGGGCTAGCCTGGAAAGCTGTTGCTCAGCCTCATCTGCCCACGGCACTGCACGCACAGAGGCACAGAGACTGGGGCTGCTTGCTTGTCTTGCCACCTCAAACTTCAAACGTAGCTTATGGGATCCGTGCCGGGAGCCACCAGCACCCCTGCTCCGAAAATGCGAACGTCTGCAGATAGCTGGCAGGCAGAAGGGGCTAGCCTGGAAAGCTGTTGCTCAGCCTCATCTGCCCACGGCACTGCTCACACAGAGGCACAGAGACTGGGGCTGCTTGCTTGTCTTGCCACCTCAAACTTCAAACGTATCTTTATGGGGTCCGTGCTGGGAGCCTGCGGCAGCCCTGCTTCGAAAATGCCAACGTCTGCAGATAGCTGGCAGGCAGAAGGGGCTAGCCTGGAAAGCTGTTGCTCAGCCTCATCTGCCCACGGCACTGCTCGCACAGAGGCACAGAGACTGGGCCTGCTTGCTTGTCTTGCCACCTCAAACTTCAAACGTAGCTTATGGGGTCCGTGCCGAGAGCCTGCGGCAGCCCTGCTCCGAAAATGCCAACGTCTGCAGATAGCTGGCAGGCAGAAGGGGCTAGCCTGGAAAGCTGTTGCTCAGCCTCATCTGCCCACGGCACTGCTCGCACAGAGGCACAAAGACTGGGGCTGCTTGCTTGTCTTGCCACCTCAAACTTCAAACGTATCTTTATGGGGTCCGTGCCGGGAGCCACCGGCACCCCTGCTCCGAAAATGCGAACGTCTGCAGATAGCTGGCGGGCAGAAGGGGCTAGCCTGGAAAGCTGTTGCTCAGCCTCATCTGCCCACGGCACTGCTCGCACAGAGGCACAGAGACTGGGGCTACTTGCTTGTCTTGCCACCTCAAACTTCAAACGTAACTTATGGGGACCATGCCGGGAGCCTGCGGCAGCCCTGCTCTGAAAATGCGAACGTCTGCAGATAGCTGGCGGGCAGAAGGGGCTAGCCTGGAAAGCTGTTACTCAGCCTCATCTACCCATGGCATAGCTCGCACAGAGGCACAGAGACTGGGGCTGCTTGCTTGTCTTGCCACCTCAAACTTCAAACGTAGCTTATGGGGTCCGTGCCGAGAGCCTGCGGCAGCCCTGCTCCGAAAATGCCAACGTCTGCAGATAGCTGGCAGGCAGAAGGGGCTAGCCTGGAAAGCAGTTGCTCAGCCTCATCTGCCCACGGCACTCCTCGCACAGAGGCACAGAGACTGGGGCTGCTTGCTTGTCTTGCCACCTCAAAATACAAACGTAGCTTATGGGGTCCGTGCCGGGAGCCACCGGCACCCCTGCTCCGAAAATGCGAACGTCTGCAGATAGCTGGCAGCCAGAAGGGGCTAGCCTGGAAAGCTGTTGCTCAGCCTCATCTGCCCACGGCACTGCTCGCACAGAGGCACAGAGACTGGGGCTACTTGCTTGTCTTGCCACCTCAAACTTCAAACGTAGCTTATGGGGACCATGCCGGGAGCCTGCGGCAGCCCTGCTCTGAAAATGCGAACGTCTGCAGATAGCTGGGTGCAGAAGGGGCTAGCCTGGAAAGCTGTTACTCAGCCTCATCTACCCATGGCACTGCTCGCACAGAGGCACAGAGACTGGGGCTGCTTGCTTGTCTTGCCACCTCAAACTTCAAACGTAGCTTATGGGGTCCGTGCCGTCAGCCTGCGGCAGCCATGCTCCGAAAATGCGAACGTCTGCAGATAGCTGGCAGGCAGAAGGGGCTAGCCTGGAAAGCTGTTGCTCAGCCTCATCTGCCCACGGCACTGCTCGCACAGAGGCACAGAGACTGGGGCTGCTTGCTTGTCTTGCCACCTCAAACTTCAAACGTAGCTTATGGAGTCCGTGCCGGGAGCCTGAGGCAGCCCTGCTCGGAAAATGCGAACGTCTGCAGATAGCTGGCAGGCAGAAGGGGCTAGCCTGGAAAGCTGTTGCTCAGCCTCATCTGCCCACGGCACTGCTCGCACAGAGGCACAGAGACTGGGGCTGCTTGCTTGTCTTGCCACCTCAAACTTCAAACGTAGCTTATGGGGTCCGTGCCGAGAGCCTGCGGCAGCCCTGCTCCGAAAATGCGAACGTCTGCAGATAGCTGGCAGGCAGAAGGGGCTAGCCTGGAAAGCTGTTGCTCAGCCTCATCTGCCCACGGCAGTGCTCACACAGAGGCACAGAGACTGGGGCTGCTTGCTTGTCTTGCCACCTCAAACTTCAAACGTAGCTTATGGGGTCCGTGCCGAGAGCCTGAGGCAGCCCTGCTCCGAAAATGCCAACGTCTGCAGATAGCTGACAGGCAGAAGGGGCTAGCCTGGAAAGCTGTTGCTCAGCCTCATCTGCCCACGGCACTGCTCGCACAGAGGCACAGAGACTGGGGCTGCTTGCTTGTCTTGCCACCTCAAACTTCAAACGTAGCTTATGGGATCCGTGCCGGGAGCCACCGGCAGCCCTGCTCCGAAAATGCGAACGTCTGCAGATAGCTGGCGGGCAGAAGGGGCTAGCCTGGAAAGCTGTTGCTCAGCCTCATCTGCCCACGGCACTGCTCGCACAGAGGCACAGAGACTGGGGCTGCTTGCTTGTCTTGCCACCTCAAACTTCAAACGTATCTTTATGGGGTCCGTGCTGTGACCCTGCGGCAGCCCTGCTTCGAAAATGCCAACGTCTGCAGATAGCTGGCAGGCAGAAGGGGCTAGCCTGGAAAGCTGTTGCTCAGCCTCATCTGCCCACGGCACTGCTCGCACAGAGGCACAGAGAATGGGGTTGCTTGCTTGTCTTGCCACCTCAAACTTTAAACGTAGCTTATGGGGTCCGTGCCGAGAGCCTGCGGCAGCCCGGCTCCAAAAATGCGAACGTCTGCAGATAGGTGGCAGGCAGAAGGGGCTAGCCTGGAAAGCTGTTGCTCAGCCTCATCTGCCCACGGCACTGCTCGCACAGAGGCACAGAGACTGAGTCTGCTTGCTTGTCTTGCCACCTCAAACTTCAAACGTAGCTTATGGGGTCCGTGCCGGGAGCCTGCGGCAGTCCTGCTCCGAAAATGCGAACGTCTGCAGATAGCTGGCAGGCAGAAGCGGCTAGCCTGGAAAGCTGTTGCTCAGCCTCATCTGCCCACGGCACTGCTCGCACAGAGGCACAGAGACTGGGGCTGCTTGATTGTCTTGCCACCTTAATCTTCAAACGTAGCTTATGGGGTCCGTGCCGAGAGCCTGCGGCAGCCCTGCTCCAAAAATGCAAACGTCTGCATATAGATGGCACGCAGAAGGGGCTAACCTGGAGAGCTGTTGCTTAGCCTCATTTGCCCACGGCACTGCTCGCACAGAGGCACAGAGACTGGGGTTGTCTGCTTGTCTTGCCACCTCAAACTTCAAACGTAGCTTATGGGATCCGTGCCTAGAGCCTGCGGCAGCACTGCTCCGAAAATGCGAACGTCTGCAGATAGCTGGCAGGCAGAAGGGGCTAGCCTGGAAAGCTGTTGCTCAGCCTCATCTGCCCACGGCACTGCTCGCACAGAGGCACAGAGACTGGGGCTGCTTGCTGGCCTTGCCATCTCAAACTTCAAACGTAACTTATGGGGTCCGTGTCGGGAGCCTGAGGCAGCCATGCTCCAAAAATGCGAACGTCTGCAGATAGCTGGCAGGCAGAAGGGGCTAGCCTGGAAAGCTGTTGCTCAGCCTCATCTGCCCACGGCACTGCTCGCACAGAGGCACAGAGACTGGGGCTGCTTGCTTGTCTTGCCACCTCAAACTTCAAACGTAGCTTATGGGGTCCGTGCCGGGAGCCTGCGGCAGCCCTGCTCCGAAAATGCCAACGTCTGAAGATAGCTGGCAGGCAGAAGGGGCTAGCCTGGAAAGCTGTTGCTCAGCCTCATCTGCCCACGGCACTGCTCACACAGAGGCACAGAGACTGGGGCTGCTTGCTTGTCTTGCCACCTCAAACTTCAAACGTAGCTTATGGAGTCCGTGCCGGGAGCCTGAGGCAGCCCTGCTCGGAAAATGCCAACGTCTGCAGATAGCTCACAGGCAGAAGGGGCTAGCCTGGAAAGCTGTTGCTCAGCCTCATCTGCCCACGGCAGTGCTCGCACAGAGGCACAGAGACTGGGGCTGCTTGCTTGTCTTGCCACCTCAAACTTCAAACGTAGCTTATGGGGTCCGTGCCGAGAGCCTGAGGCAGCCCTGCTCCGAAAATGCCAACGTCTGCAGATAGCTGACAGGCAGAAGGGGCTAGCCTGGAAAGCTGTTGCTCAGCCTCATCTGCCCACGGCACTGCTCGCACAGAGGCACAGAGACTGGGGCTGCTTGCTTGTCTTGCCACCTCAAACTTCAAACGTAGCTTATGGGATCCGTGCCGGGAGCCACCAGCACCCCTGCTCCGAAAATGCGAACGTCTGCAGATAGCTGGCAGGCAGAAGGGGCTAGCCTGGAAAGCTGTTGCTCAGCCTCATCTGCCCACGGCACTGCTCACACAGAGGCACAGAGACTGGGGCTGCTTGCTTGTCTTGCCACCTCAAACTTCAAACGTATCTTTATGGGGTCCGTGCTGGGAGCCTGCGGCAGCCCTGCTTCGAAAATGCCAACGTCTGCAGATAGCTGGCAGGCAGAAGGGGCTAGCCTGGAAAGCTGTTGCTCAGCCTCATCTGCCCACGGCACTGCTCGCACAGAGGCACAGAGACTGGGGTTGCTTGCTTGTCTTGCCACCTCAAACTTTAAACGTAGCTTATGGGGTCCGTGCCGGAAGTCTCCGGCAGCCCTGCTCCGAAAATGCGAACGTCTGCAGATAGCTGGCAGGCAGAAGGGGCTAGCCTGGAAAGCTGTTGCTCAGCCTCATCTGCCCACGGCACTGCTCGCACAGAGGCACAGAGACTGGGGCTTCTTGCTGGCCTTGCCACCTCAAACTTCAAACGTAACTTATGGGGTCCGTGCCGGGAGCCTGCGGCAGCCCTGCTTCGAAAATGCGAACGTCTGCAGATAGCTGGCAGGCAGAAGGGGCTAGTCTGGAAAGCTGTTGCTCAGCCTCATCTGCCCACGGCACTGCTCGCACAGAGGCACAGAGACTGGGGCTGCTTGATTGTCTTGCCACCTCAAACTTCAAACGTAGCTTATGGGGTCCGTGCCGAGAGCCTGCGGCAGCCCTGCTCCAAAAATGCAAACGTCTGCATATAGATTGCAGGCAGAAGGGGCTAACCTGGAGAGCTGTTCCTTAGCCTCATCTGCCCACGGCACTGCTCGCACAGAGGCACAGACACTGGGGTTGTCTGCTTGTCTTGCCACCTCAAACATCAAAAATAGCTTATGGGATCCGTGCCTAGAGCCTGCGGCAGCACTGCTCCGAAAATGCGAACGTCTGCAGATAGCTGGCAGGCAGAAGGGGCTAGCCTGGAAAGCTGTTGCTCAGCCTCATCTGCCCACGGCACTGCTCGCACAGAGGCACAGAGACTGGGACTTCTTGCTGGCCTTGCCACCTCAAACTTCAAACGTAACTTATGGGGTCCGTGCCGGGAGCCCGCGGCAGCCCTGCTTCGAAAATGCCAACGTCTGAAGATAGCTGGCAGGCAGAAGGGGCTAGCCTGGAAAGCTGTTGCTCAGCCTCATCTGCCCACGGCACTGCTCGCACAGAGGCACAGAGACTGGGGCTGCTTGCTTGTCTTGCCACCTCAAACTTCAAACGTAGCTTATGGAGTCCGTGCCGGGACCCTGAGGCAGCCCTGCTCCGAAAATGCGAACGTCTGCAGATAGCTGGCAGGCAGAAGGGGCTAGTCTGGAAAGCTGTTGCTCAGCCTCATCTGCCCACGGCACTGCTCGCACAGAGGCACAGAGACTGGGGCTGCTTGCTTGTCTTGCCACCTCAAACTTCAAACGTAGCTTATGGGTTCCGTGCCGAGAGCCTGCGGCAGTCCTGCTCCGAAAATGCCAACGTCTGCAGATAGCTGACAGGCAGAAGGGGCTAGCCTGGAAAGCTGTTGCTCAGCCTCATCTGCCCACGGCACTGCTCGCACAGAGGCACAGAGAATGGGGCTGCTTGCTTGTCTTGCCACCTCAAACTTCAAACGTAGCTTATGGGGTCCGTGCCGAGAGCCTGCGGCAGCCCTGCTCCGAAAATGCCAACGTCTGCAGATAGCTGACAGGCAGAAGGGGCTAGCCTGGAAAGCTGTTGCTCAGCCTCATCTGCCCACGTCACTGCTCGCACAGAGGCACAGAGACTGGGGCTGCTTGCTTGTCTTGCCACCTCAAACTTCAAACGTAGCTTATGGGATCCGTGCCGGGAGCCACCAGCACCCCTGCTCCGAAAATGCGAACGTCTGCAGATAGCTGGCAGGCAGAAGGGGCTAGCCTGGAAAGCTGTTGCTCAGCCTCATCTGCCCACGGCACTGCTCACACAGAGGCACAGAGACTGGGGCTGCTTGCTTGTCTTGCCACCTCAAACTTCAAACGTATCTTTATGGGGTCCGTGCTGGGAGCCTGCGGCAGCCCTGCTTCGAAAATGCCAACGTCTGCAGATAGCTGGCAGGCAGAAGGGGCTAGCCTGGAAAGCTGTTGCTCAGCCTCATCTGCCCACGGCACTGCTTGCACAGAGGCACAGAGACTGGGCCTGCTTGCTTGTCTTGCCACCTCAAACTTCAAACGTAGCTTATGGGGTCCGTGCCGAGAGCCTGCGGCAGCCCTGCTCCGAAAATGCGAACGTCTGCAGATAGCTGGCAGGCAGAAGGGGCTAGCCTGGAAAGCTGTTGCTCAGCCTCATCTGCCCACGGCACTGCTCGCACAGAGGCACAAAGACTGGGGCTGCTTGCTTGTCTTGCCACCTCAAACTTCAAACGTATCTTTATGGGGTCCGTGCCGGGAGCCACCGGCACCCCTGCTCCGAAAATGCGAACGTCTGCAGATAGCTGGCAGGCAGAAGGGGCTAGCCTGGAAAGCTGTTGCTCAGCCTCATCTGCCCACGGCACTGCTCGCACAGAGGCACAGAGACTGGGGCTACTTGCTTGTCTTGCCACCTCAAACTTCAAACGTAGCTTATGGGGACCATGCCGGGAGCCTGCGGCAGCCCTGCTCTGAAAATGCGAACGTCTGCAGATAGCTGGCGGGCAGAAGGGGCTAGCCTGGAAAGCTGTTGCTCAGCCTCATCTACCCATGGCATAGCTCGCACAGAGGCACAGAGACTGGGGCTGCTTGCTTGTCTTGCCACCTCAAACTTCAAACGTAGCTTATGGGGTCCGTGCCGGGAGCCTGCGGCAGCCCTGCTCCGAAAATGCAAACGTCTGCAGATAGCTGGCAGGCAGAAGGGGCTAGCCTGGAAAGCTGTTGCTCAGCCTCATCTGCCCACGGCACTGCTCGCACAGAGGCACAGAGACAGGGGCTGCTTGCTTGTCTTGCCACCCCAAAATTCCAACGTAACTTATGGGGTCCGTGCCGGGAGCCTGAGGCAGCCCTGCTCCAAAAATGCGAACGTCTGCAGATAGCTGGCGGGCAGAAGGGGCTAGCCTGGAAAGCTGTTGCTCAGCCTCATCTGCCCACGGCACTGCTCGCACAGAGGCACAGAGACTGGGGCTGCTTGCTTGTCTTGCCACCTCAAACTTCAAACGTATCTTTATGGGGTCCGTGCCGAGAGCCTGCGGCAGCCCTGCTTCGAAAATGCCAACGTCTGCAGATAGCTGGCAGGCAGAAGGGGCTAGCCTGGAAAGCTGTTGCTCAGCCTCATCTGCCCACGGCACTGCTCGCACAGAGGCACAGAGACTGGGGCTGCTTGCTTGTCTTGCCACCTCAAACTTCAAACGTAGCTTATGGGGTCCGTGCCGAGAGCCTGCGGCAGCCCTGCTCCGAAAATGCCAACGTCTGCAGATAGCTGGCAGGCAGAAGGGGCTAGCCTGGAAAGCAGTTGCTCAGCCTCATCTGCCCACGGCACTCCTCGCACAGAGGCACAGAGACTGGGGCTGCTTGCTTGTCTTGCCACCTCAAAATACAAACGTAGCTTATGGGGTCCGTGCCGGGAGCCTGCGGCACCCCTGCTCCGAAAATGCGAACGTCTGCAGATAGCTGGCAGCCAGAAGGGGCTAGCCTGGAAAGCTGTTGCTCAGCCTCATCTGCCCACGGCACTGCTCGCACAGAGGCACAGAGACTGGGGCTACTTGCTTGTCTTGCCACCTCAAACTTCAAACGTAGCTTATGGGGACCATGCCGGGAGCCTGCGGCAGCCCTGCTCTGAAAATGCGAACGTCTGCAGATAGCTGGGTGCAGAAGGGGCTAGCCTGGAAAGCTGTTACTCAGCCTCATCTACCCATGGCACTGCTCGCACAGAGGCACAGAGACTGGGGCTGCTTGCTTGTCTTGCCACCTCAAACTTCAAACGTAGCTTATGGGGTCCGTGCCGTCAGCCTGCGGCAGCCATGCTCCGAAAATGCGAACGTCTGCAGATAGCTGGCAGGCAGAAGGGGCTAGCCTGGAAAGCTGTTGCTCAGCCTCATCTGCCCACGGCACTGCTCGCACAGAGGCACAGAGACTGGGGCTGCTTGCTTGTCTTGCCACCTCAAACTTCAAACGTAGCTTATGGGGTCCGTACCGGGAGCCTGCAGCAGCCCTGCTCCAAAAATGCAAACGTCTGCATATAGATGGCAGGCAGAAGTGGCTAACCTGGAGTGCTGTTGCTTAGCCTCATCTGCCCACGGCACTGCTCGCACAGAGGCACAGAGACTGGGGTTGTCTGCTTGTCTTGCCACCTCAAACTTCAAACATAGCTTATGGGGTCCGTGCCGAGAGCCTGAGGCAGCCCTGTTCCGAAAATGAGAACGTCTGCAGATAGGTGGCAGGCAGAAGGGGCTAGCCTGGAAAGCTGTTGCTCAGCCTCATCTGCCCACGGCACTGCTCGCACAGAGGCACAGAGACTGGGGCTGCTTGCTTGTCTTGCCACCTCAAACTTCAAACGTAGCTTATGGGGTCCGTGCCGGGAGCCACCGGCACCCCTGCTCCGAAAATGCGAACGTCTGCAGATAGCTGGCAGGCAGAAGGGGCTAGCCTGGAAAGCTGTTGCTCAGCCTCATCTGCCCACGGCACTGCTCGCACAGAGGCACAGAGACTGGGGTTGTCTGCTTGTCTTGCCACCTCAAACTTCAAACGTAGCTTATGGGGTCCGTGCCGAGAGCCTCCGGCAGCCCTGCTCCGAAAATGCGAACGTCTGCAGATAGCTGGCAGGCAGAAGGGGCTAGCCTGGAAAGCTGTTGCTCAGCCTCATCTGCCCACGGCACTGCTCGCACAGAGGCACAGAGACTGGGGCTGCTTGCTTGTCTTGCCACCTCAAACTTCAAACGTATCTTATGGGGTCCGTGCCGGGAGCCTGAGGCAGCCCTGCTCCGAAAATGCGAACGTCTGCAGATAGCTGGCAGGCAGAAGGGGCTAGCCTGGAAAGCTGTTGCTCAGCCTCATCTGCCCACGGCACTGCTCGCACAGAGGCACAGAGACTGGGGCTGCTTGCTTGTCTTGCCACCTCAAACTTCAAACGTAGCTTATGGGATCCGTGCCGGTAGCCACCGGCACCCCTGCTCCGAAAATGCAAACGTCTGCATATAGATGGCAGGCAGAAGGGGCTAGCCTGGAAAGCTGTTGCTCAGCCTCATCTGCCCACGGCACTGCTCGCACAGAGGCACAGAGACTGGGCCTGCTTGCTTGTCTTGCCACCTCAAACTTCAAACGTAGCTTATGGGGTCCGTGCCGGGAGCCTGCGGCAGTCCTGCTCCGAAAATGCGAACGTCTGCAGATAGCTGGCAGGCAGAAGGGGCTAGCCTGGAAAGCTGTTGCTCAGCCTCATCTGCCCACGGCACTGCTCGCACAGAGGCACAGAGACTGGGGCTGCTTGCTTGTCTTCACACCTCAAACTTCAAACGTAGCTTATGGGGTCCGTGCCGAGAGCGTGCGGCAGCCCTGCTCCAAAAATGCAAACGTCTGCATATAGATGGCAGGCAGAAAGGGCTAACCTGGAGAGCTGTTGCTTAGCCTCATCTCCCACGGCACTGCTCGCACAGAGGCACAGAGACTGGGGTTGTCTGCTTGTCTTGCCACCTCAAACTTCAAACGTAGCTTATGGGATCCGTCCCGAGACCCTGCGGCAGTCCTGCTCCGAAAATGCGAACGTCTGCAGATAGCTGGCAGGCAGAAGGGGCTAGCCTGGAAAGCTGTTGCTCAGCCTCATCTGCCCACGGCACTGCTCGCACAGAGGTACAGAGACTGGGGATGCTTGCTTGTCTTCACACCTCAAACTTCAAACGTAGCTTATGGGGTCCGTGTCGGGAGCCTGAGGCAGCCATGGTCCAAAAATGCGAACGTCTGCAGATAGCTGGCTGGCAGAAGGGGCTAGCCTGGAAAGCTGTTGCTCAGCCTCATCTGCCCACGGCACTGCTCGCACAGAGGCACAGAGACTGGGGCTGCTTGCTTGTCTTCACACCTCAAACTTCAAACGTAGCTTATGGGGTCCGTGTCGGGAGCCTGCGGCAGCCCTGCTCCGAAAATGCGAACGTCTGCAGATACCTGGCAGGCAGAAGGGGCTAGCCTGGAAAGCTGTTGCTCAGCCTCATCTGCCCACGGCGCTGCTCGCACAGAGGCACAGAGACTGGGGCTGCTTGCTTGTCTTGCCACCTCAAACTTCAAACGTAGCTTATGGGGTCCGTGCCGGGAGCCTGCGGCAGCCCTGCTTCGAAAATGCGAATGTCTGCAGATAGCTGGCTGCCAGAAGGGGCTAGCCTGGACAGCTGTTGCTCAGCCTCATCTGCCCACGGCACTGCTCGCACAGAGGCACAGAGACAGGGGCTGCTTGCTTGTCTTGCCACCTCAAAATTCCAACGTAGCTTATGGGGTCCGTGCCGGGAGCCTGAGGCAGCCCTGCTCCGAAAATGCCAACGTCTGCAGATAGCTGGCGGGCAGAAGGGGCTAGCCTGGAAAGCTGTTTCTCAGCCTCATCTGCCCACGGCACTGCTCGCACAGAGGCACAGAGACTGGGGCTGCTTGCTTGTCTTGCCACCTCAAACTTCAAACGTATCTTTATGGGGTCCGTGCTGGGAGCCTGCGGCAGCCCTGCTTCGAAAATGCCAACGTCTGCAGATAGCTGGCAGGCAGAAGGGGCTAGCCTGGAAAGCTGTTGCTCAGCCTCATCTGCCCACGGCACTGCTCGCACAGAGGCACAGAGACTGGGGCTGCTTGCTTGTCTTGCCACCTCAAACTTCAAACGTAGCTTATGGGGTCCGTACCGGGAGCCTGAGGCAGCCCTGCTCCGAAAATGCGAACGTCTGCAGATAGCTGGCAGCCAGAAGGGGCTAGCCTGGAAAGCTGTTGCTCAGCCTCATCTGCCCACGGCACTGCTCGCACAGAGGCACAGAGACTGGGGCTGCTTGCTTGTCTTGCCACCTCAAACTTCAAACGTAGCTTATGGGATCCGTGCCGGTAGCCACCGGCACCCCTGCTCCGAAAATGCAAACGTCTGCATATAGATGGCAGGCAGAAGGGGCTAGCCTGGAAAGCTGTTGCTCAGCCTCATCTGCCCACGGCACTGCTCGCACAGAGGCACAGAGACTGGGGCTGCTTGCTTGTCTTGCCACCTCAAACTTCAAACGTAGCTTATGGGGTCCGTGCCGGGAGCCTGCGGCAGTCCTGCTCCGAAAATGCGAACGTCTGCAGATAGCTGGCAGGCAGAAGGGGCTAGCCTGGAAAGCTGTTGCTCAGCCTCATCTGCGCACGGCGCTGCTCGCACAGAGGCACAGAGACTGGGGCTGCTTGCTTGTCTTCACACCTCAAACTTCAAACGTATCTTATGGGGTCCGTGTCGGGAGCCTGAGGCAGCCATGGTCCAAAAATGCGAACGTCTGCAGATAGCTGGCAGGCAGAAGGGGCTAGCCTGGAAAGCTGTTGCTCAGCCTCATCTGCCCACGGCACTGCTCGCACAGAGGCACAGAGACTGGGGCTGCTTGCTTGTCTTGCCACCTCAAACTTCAAACGTAGCTTATGGGGTCCGTGTCGGGAGCCTGCGGCAGCCCTGCTCCGAAAATGCGAACGTCTGCAGATACCTGGCAGGGAGAAGGGGCTAGCCTGGAAAGCTGTTGCTCAGCCTCATCTGCCCACGGCGCTGCTCGCACAGAGGCACAGAGACTGGGGCTGCTTGCTTGTCTTGCCACCTCAAACTTCAAACGTAGCTTATGGGGTCCGTGCCGGGTGCCTGCGGCAGCCCTGCTCCGAAAATGCGAATGTCTGCAGATAGCTAACTGCCAGAAGGGGCTAGCCTGGAAAGCTGTTGCTCAGCCTCATCTGCCCACGGCACTGCTCGCACAGAGGCACAGAGACTGGGGTTTTCTGCTTGTCTTGCCACCTCAAACTTCAAACATAGCTTATGGGGTCCGTGCCGAGAGCCTGAGGCAGCCCTCTTCCGAAAATGAGAACGTCTGCAGATAGGTGGCAGGCAGAAGGGGCTAGCCTGGAAAGCTGTTGCTCAGCCTCATCTGCCCACGGCACTGCTCGCACAGAGGCACAGAGACTGGGGCTGCTTGCTTGTCTTGCCACCTCAAACTTCAAACGTAGCTTATGGGGTCCGTGCCGGGAGCCACCGGCACCCCTGCTCCGAAAATGCGAACGTCTGCAGATAGCTGGCAGGCAGAAGGGGCTAGCCTGGAAAGCTGTTGCTCAGCCTCATCTGCCCACGGCAGTGCTCGCACAGAGGCACAGAGACTGGGGCTGCTTGCTTGTCTTGCCACCTCAAACTTCAAACGTAGCTTATGGGGTCCGTGCCGTGAGCCTGCGGCAGCCCTGCTCCGAAAATGCGAACGTCTGCAGATAGCTGGCAGGCAGAAGGGGCTAGCCTGGAAAGCTGTTGCTCAGCCTCATCTGCCCACGGCACTGCTCGCACAGAGGCACAGAGACTGGGGCTGCTTGCTTGTCTTGCCACCTCAAACTTCAAACGTATCTTATGGGGTCCGTGCCGGGAGCCTGAGGCAGCCCTGCTCCGAAAATGCGAACGTCTGCAGATAGCTGGCAGGCAGAAGGGGCTAGCCTGGAAAGCTGTTGCTCAGCCTCATCTGCCCACGGCACTGCTCGCACAGAGGCACAGAGACTGGGGCTGCTTGCTTGTCTTGCCACCTCAAACTTCAAACGTAGCTTATGGGATCCGTGCCGGTAGCCACCGGCACCCCTGCTCCGAAAATGCAAACGTCTGCATATAGATGGCAGGCAGAAGGGGCTAGCCTGGAAAGCTGTTGCTCAGCCTCATCTGCCCACGGCACTGCTCGCACAGAGGCACAGAGACTGGGGCTGCTTGCTTGTCTTGCCACCTCAAACTTCAAACGTAGCTTATGGGGTCCGTGCCGGGAGCCTGCGGCAGTCCTGCTCCGAAAATGCGAACGTCTGCAGATAGATGGCAGGCAGAAGGGGCTAGCCTGGAAAGCTGTTGCTCAGCCTCATCTGCCCACGGCACTGCTCGCACAGAGGTACAGAGACTGGGGCTGCTTGCTTGTCTTGCCACCTCAAACTTCAAACGTAGCTTATGGGGTCCGTGCCGAGAGCCTGCGGCAGCCCTGCTCCAAAAATGCAAACGTCTGCATATAGATGGCAGGCAGAAAGGGCTAACCTGGAGAGCTGTTGCTTAGCCTCATCTGCCCACGGCACTGCTCGCACAGAGGCACAGAGACTGGGGTTGTCTGCTTGTCTTGCCACCTCAAACTTCAAACGTAGCTTATGGGATCCGTCCCGAGACCCTGCGGCAGTACTGCTCCGAAAATGCGAACGTCTGCAGATAGCTGGCAGGCAGAAGGGGCTAGCCTGGAAAGCTGTTGCTCAGCCTCATCTGCCCATGGCACTGCTCGCACAGAGGTACAGAGACTGGGGCTGCTTGCTTGTCTTCACACCTCAAACTTCAAACGTAGCTTATGGGGTCCGTGCCGGGAGCCTGAGGCAGCCATGGTCCAAAAATGCGAACGTCTGCAGATAGCTGGCTGGCAGAAGGGGCTAGCCTGGAAAGCTGTTGCTCAGCCTCATCTGCCCACGGCACTGCTCGCACAGAGGCACAGAGACTGGGGTTGTCTGCTTGTCTTGCCACCTCAAACTTCAAACGTAGCTTATGGGGTCCGTGCCGTGAGCCTCCGGCAGCCCTGCTCCGAAAATGCGAACGTCTGCAGATAGCTGGCAGGCAGAAGGGGCTAGCCTGGAAAGCTGTTGCTCAGCCTCATCTGCCCACGGCACTGCTCGCACAGAGGCACAGAGACTGGGGCTGCTTGCTTGTCTTGCCACCTCAAACTTCAAACGTATCTTATGGGGTCCGTGCCGGGAGCCTGAGGCAGCCCTGCTCCGAAAATGCGAACGTCTGCAGATAGCTGGCAGGCAGAAGGGGCTAGCCTGGAAAGCTGTTGCTCAGCCTCATCTGCCCACGGCACTGCTCGCACAGAGGCACAGAGACTGGGGCTGCTTGCTTGTCTTGCCACCTCAAACTTCAAACGTAGCTTATGGGATCCGTGCCGGTAGCCACCGGCACCCCTGCTCCGAAAATGCAAACGTCTGCATATAGATGGCAGGCAGAAGGGGCTAGCCTGGAAAGCTGTTGCTCAGCCTCATCTGCCCACGGCACTGCTCGCACAGAGGCACAGAGACTGGGCCTGCTTGCTTGTCTTGCCACCTCAAAGTTCAAACGTAGCTTATGGGGTCCGTGCCGGGAGCCTGCGGCAGTCCTGCTCCGAAAATGCGAACGTCTGCAGATAGCTGGCAGGCAGAAGGGGCTAGCCTGGAAAGCTGTTGCTCAGCCTCATCTGCCCACGGCACTGCTCGCACAGAGGCACAGAGACTGGGGCTGCTTGCTTGTCTTCACACCTCAAACTTCAAACGTAGCTTATGTGGTCTGTGCCGAGAGCCTGCGGCAGCCCTGCTCCAAAAATGCAAACGTCTGCATATAGATGGCAGGCAGAAAGGGCTAACCTGGAGAGCTGTTGCTTAGCCTCATCTGCCCACGGCACTGCTCGCACAGAGGCACAGAGACTGGGGTTGTCTGCTTGTCTTGCCACCTCAAACTTCAAACGTAGCTTATGGGATCCGTCCCGAGACCCTGCGGCAGTACTGCTCCGAAAATGCGAACGTCTGCAGATAGCTGGCAGGCAGAAGGGGCTAGCCTGGAAAGCTGTTGCTCAGCCTCATCTGCCCATGGCACTGCTCGCACAGAGGTACAGAGACTGGGGCTGCTTGCTTGTCTTCACACCTCAAACTTCAAACGTAGCTTATGGGGTCCGTGCCGGGAGCCTGAGGCAGCCATGGTCCAAAAATGCGAACGTCTGCAGATAGCTGGCTGGCAGAAGGGGCTAGCCTGGAAAGCTGTTGCTCAGCCTCATCTGCCCACGGCACTGCTCGCACAGAGGCACAGAGACTGGGGCTACTTGCTTGTCTTCACACCTCAAACTTCAAACGTAGCTTATGGGGTCCGTGTCGGGAGCCTGCGGCAGCCCTGCTCCGAAAATGCGAACGTCTGCAGATAGCTGGCAGGCAGAAGGGGCTAGCCTGGAAAGCTGTTGCTCAGCCTCATCTGCCCACGGCGCTGCTCGCACAGAGGCACAGAGACTGGGGCTGCTTGCTTGTCTTGCCACCTCAAACTTCAAACGTAGCTTATGGGGTCCGTGCCGGGAGTCTGCGGCAGCCCTGCTCCGAAAATGCGAATGTCTGCAGATAGCTGGCTGCCAGAAGGGGCTAGCCTGGAAAGCTGTTGCTCAGCGTCATCTGCCCACGGCACTGCTCGCACAGAGGCACAGAGACTGGGGATGCTTGCTTGTCTTGCTACCTCAAACTTCAAACGTAGCTTATGGGGTCCGTGCCGGGAGTCTCCGGCAGCCCTGCTCCGAAAATGCGAACGTCTGCAGATAGCTGGCAGGCAGAAGGGGCTAGCCTGGAAAGCTGTTGCTCAGCCTCATCTGCCCACGGCACTGCTCGCACAGAGGCACAGAGACAGGGGCTGCTTGCTTGTCTTGCCACCTCAAAATTCCAACGTAGCTTATGGGGTCCGTGCCGGGAGCCTGCGGCAGCCCTGCTCCGAAAATGCCAACGTCTGCAGATAGCTGGCGGGCAGAAGGGGCTAGCCTGGAAAGCTGTTTCTCAGCCTCATCTGCCCACGGCACTGCTCGCACAGAGGCACAGAGACTGGGGCTGCTTGCTTGTCTTGCCACCTCAAACTTCAAACGTATATTTATGGGGTCCGTGCTGGGAGCCTGCGGCAGCCCTGCTTCGAAAAAGACAACGTCTGCAGATAGCTGGCAGGCAGAAGGGGCTAGCCTGGAAAGCTGTTGCTCAGCCTCATCTGCCCACGGCACTGCTCGCACAGAGGCACAGAGACTGGGGCTGCTTGCTTGTCTTGCCACCTCAAACTTCAAACGTAGCTTATGGGGTCCGTGCCGGGAGCCTGAGGCAGCCCTGCTCCGAAAATGCGAACGTCTGCAGATAGCTGGCAGCCAGAAGGGGCTAGCCTGGAAAGCTGTTGCTCAGCCTCATCTGCCCACGGCACTGCTCGCACAGAGGCACAGAGACTGGGGCTGCTTGCTTGTCTTGCCACCTCAAACTTCAGACGTAGCTTATGGGATCCGTGCCGGTAGCCACCGGCACCCCTGCTCCGAAAATGCAAACGTCTGCATATAGATGGCAGGCAGAAGGGGCTAGCCTGGAAAGCTGTTGCTCAGCCTCATCTGCCCACGGCACTGCTCGCACAGAGGCACAGAGACTGGGGCTGCTTGCTTGTCTTGCCACCTCAAACTTCAAACGTAGCTTATGGGGTCCGTGCCGGGAGCCTGCGGCAGTCCTGCTCCGAAAATGCGAACGTCTGCAGATAGCTGGCAGGCAGAAGGGGCTAGCCTGGAAAGCTGTTGCTCAGCCTCATCTGCGCACGGCACTGCTCGCACAGAGGCACAGAGACTGGGGCTGCTTGCTTGTCTTCACACCTCAAACTTCAAACGTATCTTATGGGGTCCGTGTCGGGAGCCTGAGGCAGCCATGGTCCAAAAATGCGAACGTTTGCAGATAGCTGGCAGGCAGAAGGGGCTAGCCTGGAAAGCTGTTGCTCAGCCTCATCTGCCCACGGCGCTGCTCGCACAGAGGCACAGAGACTGGGGCTGCTTGCTTGTCTTGCCACCTCAAACTTCAAACGTAGCTTATGGGGTCCGTGCCGGGTGCCTGCGGCAGCCCTGCTCCGAAAATGCGAATGTCTGCAGATAGCTGGCTGCCAGAAGGGGCTAGCCTGGAAAGCTGTTGCTCAGCGTCATCTGCCCACGGCACTGCTCGCACAGAGGCACAGAGACTGGGGATGCTTGCTTGTCTTGCTACCTCAAACTTCAAACGTAGCTTATGGGGTCCGTGCCGGGAGTCTCCGGCAGCCCTGCTCCGAAAATGCGAACGTCTGCAGATAGCTGGCAGGCAGAAGGGGCTAGCCTGGAAAGCTGTTGCTCAGCCTCATCTGCCCACGGCACTGCTCGCACAGAGGCACAGAGACAGGGGCTGCTTGCTTGTCTTGCCACCTCAAAATTCCAACGTAGCTTATGGGGTCCGTGCCGGGAGCCTGCGGCAGCCCTGCTCCGAAAATGCCAACGTCTGCAGATAGCTGGCGGGCAGAAGGGGCTAGCCTGGAAAGCTGTTTCTCAGCCTCATCTGCCCACGGCACTGCTCGCACAGAGGCACAGAGACTGGGGCTGCTTGCTTGTCTTGCCACCTCAAACTTCAAACGTATATTTATGGGGTCCGTGCTGGGAGCCTGCGGCAGCCCTGCTTCGAAAATGCCAACGTCTGCAGATAGCTGGCAGGCAGAAGGGGCTAGCCTGGAAAGCTGTTGCTCAGCCTCATCTGCCCACGGCACTGCTCGCACAGAGGCACAGAGACTGGGGCTGCTTGCTTGTCTTGCCACCTCAAACTTCAAACGTAGCTTATGGGGTCCGTGCCGGGAGCCTGAGGCAGCCCTGCTCCGAAAATGCGAACGTCTGCAGATAGCTGGCAGCCAGAAGGGGCTAGCCTGGAAAGCTGTTGCTCAGCCTCATCTGCCCACGGCACTGCTCGCACAGAGGCACAGAGACTGGGGCTGCTTGCTTGTCTTGCCACCTCAAACTTCAGACGTAGCTTATGGGATCCGTGCCGGTAGCCACCGGCACCCCTGCTCCGAAAATGCAAACGTCTGCATATAGATGGCAGGCAGAAGGGGCTAGCCTGGAAAGCTGTTGCTCAGCCTCATCTGCCCACGGCACTGCTCGCACAGAGGCACAGAGACTGGGGCTGCTTGCTTGTCTTGCCACCTCAAACTTCAAACGTAGCTTATGGGGTCCGTGCCGGGAGCCTGCGGCAGTCCTGCTCCGAAAATGCGAACGTCTGCAGATAGCTGGCAGGCAGAAGGGGCTAGCCTGGAAAGCTGTTGCTCAGCCTCATCTGCGCACGGCACTGCTCGCACAGAGGCACAGAGACTGGGGCTGCTTGCTTGTCTTCACACCTCAAACTTCAAACGTATCTTATGGGGTCCGTGTCGGGAGCCTGAGGCAGCCATGGTCCAAAAATGCGAACGTCTGCAGATAGCTGGCAGGCAGAAGGGGCTAGCCTGGAAAGCTGTTGCTCAGCTTCATCTGCCCACGGCACTGCTCGCACAGAGGCACAGAGACTGGGGCTGCTTGCTTGTCTTGCCACCTCAAACTTCAAACGTAGCTTATGGGGTCCGTGTCGGGAGCCTGCGGCAGCCCTGCTTCGAAAATGCGAACGTCTGCAGATACCTGGCAGGCAGAAGGGGCTAGCCTGGAAAGCTGTTGCTCAGCCTCATCTGCCCACGGCGCTGCTCGCACAGAGGCACAGAGACTGGGGCTGCTTGCTTGTCTTGCCACCTCAAACTTCAAACGTAGCTTATGGGGTCCGTGCCGGGTGCCTGCGGCAGCCCTGCTCCGAAAATGCGAATGTCTGCAGATAGCTAACTGCCAGAAGGGGCTAGCCTGGAAAGCTGTTGCTCAGCCTCATCTGCCCACGGCACTGCTCGCACAGAGGCACAGAGACTGGGGCTGCTTGCTTGTCTTGCCACCTCAAACTTCAAACGTAGCTTATGGGGTCCGTGCCGGGAGTCTCCGGCAGCCCTGCTCCGAAAATGCGAACGTCTGCAGATAGCTGCCGGGCAGAAGGGGCTAGCCTGGAAAGCTGTTGCTCAGCCTCATCTGCCCACGGCACTGCTCGCACAGAGGCACAGAGACAGGGGGTGCTTGCTTGTCTTGCCACCTCAAAATTCCAACGTAGCTTATGGGGTCCGTGCCGGGAGCCTGAGGCAGCCCTGCTCCGAAAATGCCAACGTCTGCAGATAGCTGGCGGGCAGAAGGGGCTAGCCTGGAAAGCTGTTTCTCAGCCTCATCTGCCCACGGCACTGCTCGCACAGAGGCACAGAGACTGGGGCTGCTTGCTTGTCTTGCCACCTCAAACTTCAAACGTATCTTTATGGGGTCCGTGCTGGGAGCCTGCGGCAGCCCTGCTTCGAAAATGCCAACGTCTGCAGATAGCTGGCAGGCAGAAGGGGCTAGCCTGGAAAGCTGTTGCTCAGCCTCATCTGCCCACGGCACTGCTCGCACAGAGGCACAGAGACTGGGGCTGCTTGCTTGTCTTGCCACCTCAAAATTCAAACGTAGCTTATGGGGTCCGTGCCGAGAGCCTGCGGCAGCCCTGCTCCAAAAATGCGAACGTCTGCAGATAGATGCAAGGCAGAAGGGGCTAGCCTGGAAAGCTGTTGCTCAGCCTCATCTGCCCACGGCACTGCTCGCACAGAGGCACAGAGACTGGGGCTGCTTGCTTGTCTTGCCACCTCAAAATACAAACGTAGCTTATGGGGTCCGTGCCGGGAGCCACCGGCACCCCTGCTCCAAAAATGCAAACGTCTGCATATAGATGGCAGGCAGAAGGGGCTAACCTGGAGAGCTGTTGCTTAGCCTCATCTGCCCACGGCACTGCTCGCACAGAGGCACAGAGGCTGGGGTTGTCTGCTTGTCTTGCCACCTCAAACTTCAAACGTAGCTTATGGGATCCGTCCTGAGACCCTGCGGCAGTACTGCTCCGAAAATGCGAACGTCTGCAGATAGCTGGCAGGCAGAAGGGGCTAGCCTGGAAAGCTGTTGCTCAGCCTCATCTGCGCACGGCACTGCTCGCACAGAGGCACAGAGACTGGGGCTGCTTGCTTGTCTTCACACCTCAAACTTCAAACGTAGCTTATGGGGTCCGTGTCGGGAGCCTGAGGCAGCCATGGTCCAAAAATGCGAACGTCTGCAGATAGCTGGCTGCCAGAAGGGGCTAGCCTGGAAAGCTGTTGCTCAGCCTCATCTGCGCACGGCACTGCTCGCACAGAGGCACAGAGACTGGGGCTGCTTGCTTGTCTTCCCACCTCAAACTTCAAACGTAGCTTATGGGGTCCGTGTCGGGAGCCTGAGGCAGCCATGGTCCAAAAATGCGAACGTCTGCAGATAGCTGGCTGCCAGAAGGGGCTAGTCTGGAAAGCTGTTGCTCAGCCTCATCTGTCCACGGCACTGCTCGCACAGAGGCACAGAGACTGGGGCTGCTTGCTTGTCTTCACACCTCAAACTTCAAACGTAGCTTATGGGGTCCGTGCCGGGTGCCTGCGGCAGCCCTGCTCCGAAAATGCGAATGTCTGCAGATAGCTGACTGCCAGAAGGGGCTAGCCTGGAAAGCTGTTGCTCAGCCTCATCTGCCCACGGCACTGCTCGCACAGAGGCACAGAGACTGGGGCTGCTTGCTTGTCTTCACACCTCAAACTTCAAACGTAGCTTATGGGGTCCGTGCCGGGAGTCTCCGATAGCCCTGCTCCGAAAATGCGAACGTCTGCAGATAGCTGGCAGCCAGAAGGGGCTAGCCTGGAAAGCTGTTGCTCAGCCTCATCTGCCCACGGCACTGCTCGCACAGAGGCACAGAGACAGGGGCTGCTTGCTTGTCTTGCCACCTCAAAATTCCAACGTAGCTTATGGGGTCCGTGCCGAGACCCTGCGGCAGCCCTGCTCCAAAAATGCCAACGTCTGCAGATAGATGCAAGGCAGAAGGGGCTATCCTGGAAAGCTGTTGCTCAGCCTCATCTGCCCACGGCACTGCTCGCACAGAGGCACAGAGACTGGGGCTGCTTGCTTGTCTTGCCACCTCAAACTTCAAACGTAGCTTATGGGGTCCGTGCCGGGAGCCACCGGCACCCCTGCTCCGAAAATGCGAACGTCTGCAGATAGCTGGCAGGCAGAAGGGGCTAGCCTGGAAAGCTGTTGCTCAGCCTCATCTGTCCACGGCACTGCTCGCACAGAGGCACAGAGACTGGGGCTGCTTGCTTGTCTTGCCACCTCAAAATACAAACGTAGCTTATGGGGTCCGTGCCGGGAGCCCCCGGCACCCCTGCTCCAAAAATGCAAACGTCTGCATATAGATGGCAGGCAGAAGGGGCTAACCTGGAGAGCTGTTGCTTAGCCTCATCTGCCCACGGCACTGCTCGCACAGAGGCACAGAGACTGGGGTTGTCTGCTTGTCTTGCCACCTCAAACTTCAAACGTAGCTTATGGGATCCGTCCCGAGACCCTGCGGCAGTACTGCTCCGAAAATGCGAACGTCTGCAGATAGCTGGCAGGCAGAAGGGGCTAGCCTGGAAAGCTGTTGCTCAGCCTCATCTGCGCACGGCACTGCTCGCACAGAGGCACAGAGACTGGGGCTGCTTGCTTGTCTTCACACCTCAAACTTCAAACGTAGCTTATGGGGTCCGTGTCGGGAGCCTGAGGCAGCCATGGTCCAAAAATGCGAACGTCTGCAGATAGGTGGCAGGCAGAAGGGGCTAGCCTGGAAAGCTGTTGCTCAGCCTCATCTGCCCACGGCACTGCTCGCACAGAGGCACAGAGACTGGGGCTGCTTGCTTGTCTTCACACCTCAAACTTCAAACGTAGCTTATGGGGTCCGTGTCGGGAGCCTGCGGCAGCCCTGCTCCGAAAATGCGAACGTCTGCAGATACCTGGCAGGCAGAAGGGGCTAGCCTGGAAAGCTGTTGCTCAGCCTCATCTGTCCACGGCGCTGCTCGCACAGAGGCACAGAGACTGGGGCTGCTTGCTTGTCTTGCCACCTCAAACTTCAAACGTAGCTTATGGGGTCCGTGCCGGGAGCCACCGGCACCCCTGCTCCAAAAATGCAAACGTCTGCATATAGATGGCAGGCAGAAGGGGCTAACCTGGAGTGCTGTTGCTTAGTCTCATCTGCCCACGGCACTGCTCGCACAGCGGCACAGAGACTGGGGTTGTCTGCTTGTCTTGCCACCTCAAACTTCAAACGTAGCTTATGGGGTCCGTGCCGGGAGCCTCCGAAAGCCCTGCTCCGAAAATGCGAATGTCTGCAGATAGCTGGCGGCCAGAAGGGGCTAGCCTGGAAAGCTGTTGCTCAGCCTCATCTGCCCACGGCACTGCTCGCACAGAGGCACAGAGACAGGGGCTGCTTGCTTGTCTTGCCACCTCAAAATTCCAACGTAGCTTATGGGGTCCGTGCCGGGAGCCTGAGGCAGCCCTGCTCCGAAAATGCCAACGTCTGCAGATAGCTGGCGGGCAGAAGGGGCTAGCCTGGAAAGCTGTTTCTCAGCCTCATCTGCCCACGGCACTGCTCGCACAGAGGCACAGAGACTGGGGCTGCTTGCTTGTCTTGCCACCTCAAACTTCAAACGTATCTTTATGGGGTCCGTGCTGGGAGCCTGCGGCAGCCCTGCTTCGAAAATGCCAACGTCTGCAGATAGCTGGCAGGCAGAAGGGGCTAGCCTGGAAAGCTGTTGCTCAGCCTCATCTGCCCACGGCACTGCTCGCACAGAGGCACAGACACTGGGGCTGCTTGCTTGTCTTGCCACCTCAAAATTCAAACGTAGCTTATGGAGTCCGTGCCGAGAGCCTGCGGCAGCCCTGCTCCAAAAATGCGAACGTCTGCAGATAGATGCAAGGCAGAAGGGGCTAGCCTGGAAAGCTGTTGCTCAGCCTCATCTGCCCACGGCACTGCTCGCACAGAGGCACAGAGACTGGGGCTGCTTGCTTGTCTTGCCACCTCAAAATACAAACGTAGCTTATGGGGTCCGTGCCGGGAGCCACCGGCACCCCTGCTACAAAAATGCAAACGTCTGCATATAGATGGCAGGCAGAAGGGGCTAACCTGGAGAGCTGTTGCTTAGCCTCATCTGCCCACGGCACTGCTCGCACAGAGGCACAGAGGCTGGGGTTGTCTGCTTGTCTTGCCAACTCAAACTTCAAACGTAGCTTATGGGATCCGTCCTGAGACCCTGCGGCAGTACTGCTCCGAAAATGCGAACGTCTGCAGATAGCTGGCAGGCAGAAGGGGCTAGCCTGGAAAGCTGTTGCTCAGCCTCATCTGCGCACGGCACTGCTCGCACAGAGGCACAGAGACTGGGGCTGCTTGCTTGTCTTCACACCTCAAACTTCAAACGTAGATTATGGGGTCCGTGTCGGGAGCCTGAGGCAGCCATGGTCCAAAAATGCGAACGTCTGCAGATAGCTGGCTGCCAGAAGGGGCTAGCCTGGAAAGCTGTTGCTCAGCCTCATCTGCGCACGGCACTGCTCGCACAGAGGCACAGAGACTGGGGCTGCTTGCTTGTCTTCCCACCTCAAACTTCAAACGTAGCTTATGGGGTCCGTGTCGGGAGCCTGAGGCAGCCATGGTCCAAAAATGCGAACGTCTGCAGATAGCTGGCTGCCAGAAGGGGCTAGTCTGGAAAGCTGTTGCTCAGCCTCATCTGCCCACGGCACTGCTCGCACAGAGGCACAGAGACTGGGGCTGCTTGCTTGTCTTCACACCTCAAACTTCAAACGTAGCTTATGGGGTCCGTGCCGGGTGCCTGCGGCAGCCCTGCTCCGAAAATGCGAATGTCTGCAGATAGCTGACTGCCAGAAGGGGCTAGCCTGGAAAGCTGTTGCTCAGCCTCATCTGCCCACGGCACTGCTCGCACAGAGGCACAGAGACTGGGGCTGCTTGCTTGTCTTCACACCTCAAACTTCAAACGTAGCTTATGGGGTCCGTGCCGGGAGTCTCCGATAGCCCTGCTCCGAAAATGCGAACGTCTGCAGATAGCTGGCAGCCAGAAGGGGCTAGCCTGGAAAGCTGTTGCTCAGCCTCATCTGCCCACGGCACTGCTCGCACAGAGGCACAGAGACAGGGGCTGCTTGCTTGTCTTGCCACCTCAAAATTCCAACGTAGCTTATGGGGTCCGTGCCGAGACCCTGCGGCAGCCCTGCTCCAAAAATGCCAACGTCTGCAGATAGATGCAAGGCAGAAGGGGCTATCCTGGAAAGCTGTTGCTCAGCCTCATCTGCCCACGGCACTGCTCGCACAGAGGCACAGAGACTGGGGCTGCTTGCTTGTCTTGCCACCTCAAACTTCAAACGTAGCTTATGGGGTCCGTGCCGGGAGCCACCGGCACCCCTGCTCCGAAAATGCGAACGTCTGCAGATAGCTGGCAGGCAGAAGGGGCTAGCCTGGAAAGCTGTTGCTCAGCCTCATCTGTCCACGGCACTGCTCGCACAGAGGCACAGAGACTGGGGCTGCTTGCTTGTCTTGCCACCTCAAAATACAAACGTAGCTTATGGGGTCCGTGCCGGGAGCCCCCGGCACCCCTGCTCCAAAAATGCAAACGTCTGCATATAGATGGCAGGCAGAAGCGGCTAACCTGGAGAGCTGTTGCTTAGCCTCATCTGCCCACGGCACTGCTCGCACAGAGGCACAGAGACTGGGGTTGTCTGCTTGTCTTGCCACCTCAAACTTCAAACGTAGCTTATGGGATCCGTCCCGAGACCCTGCGGCAGTACTGCTCCGAAAATGCGAACGTCTGCAGATAGCTGGCAGGCAGAAGGGGCTAGCCTGGAAAGCTGTTGCTCAGCCTCATCTGCGCACGGCACTGCTCGCACAGAGGCACAGAGACTGGGGCTGCTTGCTTGTCTTCACACCTCAAACTTCAAACGTAGCTTATGGGGTCCGTGTCGGGAGCCTGAGGCAGCCATGGTCCAAAAATGCGAACGTCTGCAGATAGGTGGCAGGCAGAAGGGGCTAGCCTGGAAAGCTGTTGCTCAGCCTCATCTGCCCACGGCACTGCTCGCACAGAGGCACAGAGACTGGGGCTGCTTGCTTGTCTTCACACCTCAAACTTCAAACGTAGCTTATGGGGTCCGTGTCGGGAGCCTGCGGCAGCCCTGCTCCGAAAATGCGAACGTCTGCAGATACCTGGCAGGCAGAAGGGGCTAGCCTGGAAAGCTGTTGCTCAGCCTCATCTGTCCACGGCGCTGCTCGCACAGAGGCACAGAGACTGGGGCTGCTTGCTTGTCTTGCCACCTCAAACTTCAAACGTAGCTTATGGGGTCCGTGCCGGGTGCCTGCGGCAGCCCTGCTCCGAAAATGCGAATGTCTGCAGATAGCTGGCTGCCAGAAGGGGCTAGCCTGGAAAGCTGTTGCTCAGCCTCATCTGCCCACGGCACTGCTCGCACAGAGGCACAGAGACTGGGGCTGCTTGCTTGTCTTGCCACCTCAAACTTCAAACGTAGCTTATGGGGTCCGTGCCGGGAGTCTCCGGCAGCCCTGCTCCGAAAATGCGAACGTCTGCAGATACCTGGCGGGCAGAAGGGGCTAGCCTGGAAAGCTGTTGCTCAGCCTCATCTGCCCACGGCACTGCTCGCACAGAGGCACAGAGACAGGGGCTGCTTGCTTGTCTTGCCACCTCAAAATTCCAACGTAGCTTATGGGGTCCGTGCCGGGAGCCTGAGGCAGCCCTGCTCCAAAAATGCCAACGTCTGCAGATAGCTGGCAGGCAGAAGGGGCTAGCCTGGAAAGCTGTTTCTCAGCCTCATCTGCCCACGGCACTGCTCGCACAGAGGCACAGAGACTGGGGCTGCTTGCTTGTCTTGCCACCTCAAACTTCAAACGTAGCTTATGGGGTCCGTGCCGAGAGCCTGCGGCAGCCCTGCTCCGAAAATGCCAACGTCTGCAGATAGATGCAAGGCAGAAGGGGCTAGCCTGGAAAGCTGTTGCTCAGCCTCATCTGCCCACGGCACTGCTCGCACAGAGGCACAGAGACTGGGGCTGCTTGCTTGTCTTGCCACCTCAAACTTCAAACGTAGCTTATGGGGTCCGTGCCGGGAGCCACCGGCACCCCTGTTCCGAAAATGCGAACGTCTGCAGATCGCTGGCAGGCAGAAGGGGCTAGCCTGGAAAGCTGTTGCTTAGCCTCATCTGTCCACGGCACTGCTCGCACAGAGGCACAGAGACTGGGGCTGCTTGCTTGTCTTGCCACCTCAAAATACAAACGTAGCTTATGGGGTCCGTGCCGGGAGCCACCGGCACCCCTGCTCCAAAAATGCAAACGTCTGCATATAGATGGCAGGCAGAAGGGGCTAACCTGGAGTGCTGTTGCTTAGTCTCATCTGCCCACGGCACTGCTCGCACAGCGGCACAGAGACTGGAGTTGACTGCTTGTCTTGCCACCTCAAACTTCAAACGTAGCTTATGGGGTCCGTGCCGGGAGCCTCCGAAAGCCCTGCTCCGAAAATGCGAATGTCTGCAGATAGCTGGCGGCCAGAAGGGGCTAGCCTGGAAAGCTGTTGCTCAGCCTCATCTGCCCACGGCACTGCTCGCACAGAGGCACAGAGACTGGGGCTGCTTGCTTGTCTTGTCACCCCAAAATTCCAACGTAACTTATGGGGTCCGTGCCGGGAGCGTGAGGCAGCCCTGCTCCGAAAATGCCAACGTCTGCAGATAGCTGGCAGGCAGAAGGGGCTAGCCTGGAAAGCTGTTGCTCAGCCTCATCTGTCCACGGCGCTGCTCGCACTGAGGCACAGAGACTGGGGCTGCTTGCTTGTCTTCACACCTCAAACTTCAAACGTAGCTTATGGGGTCCGTGTCGGGAGCCTGCGGCAGCCCTGCTCCGAAAATGCGAACGTCTGCAGATACCTGGCAGGCAGAAGGGGCTAGCCTGGAAAGCTGTTGCTCAGCCTCATCTGTCCACGGCGCTGCTCGCACAGAGGCACAGAGACTGGGGCTGCTTGCTTGTCTTGCCACCTCAAACTTCAAACGTAGCTTATGGGGTCCGTGCCGGGTGCCTGCGGCAGCCCTGCTCCGAAAATGCGAATGTCTGCAGATAGCTGGCTGCCAGAAGGGGCTAGCCTGGAAAGCTGTTGCTCAGCCTCATCTGCCCACGGCACTGCTCGCACAGAGGCACAGAGACTGGGGCTGCTTGCTTGTCTTGCCACCTCAAACTTCAAACGTAGCTTATGGGGTCCGTGCCGGGAGTCTCCGGCAGCCCTGCTCCGAAAATGCGAACGTCTGCAGATAGCTGGCGGGCAGAAGGGGCTAGCCTGGAAAGCTGTTGCTCAGCCTCATCTGCCCACGGCACTGCTCGCACAGAGGCACAGAGACAGGGGCTGCTTGCTTGTCTTGCCACCTCAAAATTCCAACGTAGCTTATGGGGTCCGTGCCGGGAGCCTGAGGCAGTCCTGCTCCGAAAATGCCAACGTCTGCAGATAGCTGGCGGGCAGAAGGGGCTAGCCTGGAAAGCTGTTTCTCAGCCTCATCTGCCCACGGCACTGCTCGCACAGAGGCACAGAGACTGGGGCTGCTTGCTTGTCTTGCCACCTCAAACTTCAAATGTATCTTTATGGGGTCCGTGCTGGGAGCCTGCGGCAGCCCTGCTTCGAAAATGCCAACATCTGCAGATAGCTGGCAGGCAGAAGGGGCTAGCCTGGAAAGCTGTTGCTCAGCCTCATCTGCCCACGGCACTGCTCGCACAGAGGCACAGAGACTGGGGCTGCTTGCTTGTCTTGCCACCTCAAACTTCAAACGTAGCTTATGGGGTCCGTGCCGAGAGCCTGCGGCAGCCCTGCTCCGAAAATGCCAACGTCTGCAGATAGATGCAAGGCAGAAGGGGCTAGCCTGGACAGCTGTTGCTCAGCCTCATCTGCCCACGGCACTGCTCGCACAGAGGCACAGAGACTGGGGCTGCTTGCTTGTCTTGCCACCTCAAACTTCAAACGTAGCTTATGGGGTCCGTGCCGGGAGCCACCGGCACCCCTGTTCCGAAAATGCGAATGTCTGCAGATAGCTGGCAGGCAGAAGGGGCTAGCCTGGAAAGCTGTTGCTCAGCCTCATCTGTCCACGGCACTGCTCGCACAGAGGCACAGAGACTGGGGCTGCTTGCTTGTCTTGCCACCTCAAATTACAAACGTATCTTATGGGGTCCGTGCCGGGAGCCACCGGCACCCCTGCTCCAAAAATGCAAACGTCTGCATATAGATGGCAGGCAGAAGGGGCTAACCTGGAGTGCTGTTGCTTAGTCTCATCTGCCCACGGCACTGCTCGCACAGAGGCACAGAGACTGGGGTTGTCTGCTTGTCTTGCCACCTCAAACTTCAAACGTAGCTTATGGGGTCCGTGCCGGGAGCCTCCGGCAGCCCTGCTCCGAAAATGCGAATGTCTGCAGATAGCTGGCGGCCAGAAGGGGCTAGCCTGGAAAGCTGTTGCTCAGCCTCATCTGCCCACGGCACTGCTCGCACAGAGGCACAGAGACTGGGGCTGCTTGCTTGTCTTGTCACCCCAAAATTCCAACGTAACTTATGGGGTCCGTGCCGGGAGCGTGAGGCAGCCCTGCTCCGAAAATGCCAACGTCTGCAGATAGCTGGCAGGCAGAAGGGGCTAGCCTGGAAAGCTGTTGCTCAGCCTCATCTGCCCACGGCACTGGTCGCACAGAGGCACAGAGACTGGGGCTGCTTGCTTGTCTTGCCACCTCAAACTTCAAACGTATCTTTATGGGGTCCGTGCTGGGAGCCTGCGGCAGCCCTGCTTCGAAAATGCCAACGTCTGCAGATAGCTGGCAGGCAGAAGGGGCTAGTCTGGAAAGCTGTTGCTCAGCCTCATCTGCCCACGGCGCTGCTCGCACAGAGGCACAGAGACTGGGGCTGCTTGCTTGTCTTGCCACCTCAAACTTCAAACATAGCTTATGGGGTCCGTGCCGAGAGCCTGCGGAAGCCCTGCTCCGATAATGCGAACGTCTGCACATAGCTGGCAGGCAGAAGGGGCTAGCCTGGAAAGCTGTTGCTCAGCCTCATCTGCCCACGGCACTGCTCGCACAGAGGCACAGAGACTGGGGCTGCTTGCTTGTCTTGCCACCTCAAACTTCAAACGTAGCTTATGGGGTCCGTGCCGGGAGCCACCGGCACCCCTGTTCCGAAAATGCGAACGTCTGCAGATAGCTGGCAGGCAGAAGGGGCTAGCCTGGAAAGCTGTTGCTCAGCCTCATCTGTCCACGGCACTGCTCGCACAGAGGCACAGAGACTGGGGCTGCTTGTTTGTCTTGCCATCTCAAAATACAAACGTAGCTTATGGGGTCCGTGCCGGGAGCCACCGGCACCCCTGCTCCAAAAATGCAAACGTCTGCATATAGATGGCAGGCAGAAGGGGCTAACCTGGAGTGCTGTTGCTTAGTCTCATCTGCCCACGGCACTGCTCGCACAGCGGCACAGAGACTGGGGTTGTCTGCTTGTCTTCCCACCTCAAACTTCAAACGTAGCTTATGGGGTCCGTGCCGGGAGCCTCCGAAAGCCCTGCTCCGAAAATGCGAATGTCTGCAGATAGCTGGCGGCCAGAAGGGGCTAGCCTGGAAAGCTGTTGCTCAGCCTCATCTGCCCACGGCACTGCTCGCACAGAGGCACAGAGACTGGGGCTGCTTGCTTGTCTTGTCACCCCAAAATTCCAACGTAACTTATGGGGTCCGTGCCGGAAGCGTGAGGCAGCCCTGCTCCGAAAATGCCAACGTCTGCAGATAGCTGGCAGGCAGAAGGGGCTAGCCTGGAAAGCTGTTGCTCAGCCTCATCTGTCCACGGCGCTGCTCGCACAGAGGCACAGAGACTGGGGCTGCTTGCTTGTCTTCACACCTCAAACTTCAAACGTAGCTTATGGGGTCCGTGTCGGGAGCCTGCGGCAGCCCTGCTCCGAAAATGCGAACGTCTGCAGATACCTGGCAGGCAGAAGGGGCTAGCCTGGAAAGCTGTTGCTCAGCCTCATCTGTCCACGGCGCTGCTCGCACAGAGGCACAGAGACTGGGGCTGCTTGCTTGTCTTGCCACCTCAAACTTCAAACGTAGCTTATGGGGTCCGTGCCGGGTGCCTGCGGCAGCCCTGCTCCGAAAATGCGAATGTCTGCAGATAGCTGGCAGGCAGAAGGGGCTAGCCTGGAAAGCTGTTGCTCAGCCTCATCTGCCCACGGCACTGCTCGCACAGAGGCACAGAGACTGGGGCTGCTTGCTTGTCTTGCCACCTCCAACTTCAAACGTAGCTTATGGGGTCCGTGCCGGGAGTCTCCGGCAGCCCTGCTCCGAAAATGCGAACGTCTGCAGATAGCTGGCGGGCAGAAGGGGCTAGCCTGGAAAGCTGTTGCTCAGCCTCATCTGCCCACGGCACTGCTCGCACAGAGGCACAGAGACAGGGGCTGCTTGCTTGTCTTGCCACCTCAAAATTCCAACGTAGCTTATGGGGTCCGTGCCGGGAGCCTGAGGCAGTCCTGCTCCGAAAATGCCAACGTCTGCAGATAGCTGGCGGGCAGAAGGGGCTAGCCTGGAAAGCTGTTTCTCAGCCTCATCTGCCCACGGCACTGCTCGCACAGAGGCACAGAGACTGGGGCTGCTTGCTTGTCTTGCCACCTCAAACTTCAAATGTATCTTTATGGGGTCCGTGCTGGGAGCCTGCGGCAGCCCTGCTTCGAAAATGCCAACATCTGCAGATAGCTGGCAGGCAGAAGGGGCTAGCCTGGAAAGCTGTTGCTCAGCCTCATCTGCCCACGGCACTGCTCGCACAGAGGCACAGAGACTGGGGCTGCTTGCTTGTCTTGCCACCTCAAACTTCAAACGTAGCTTATGGGGTCCGTGCCGAGAGCCTGCGGCAGCCCTGCTCCGAAAATGCCAACGTCTGCAGATAGATGCAAGGCAGAAGGGGCTAGCCTGGAAAGCTGTTGCTCAGCCTCATCTGCCCACGGCACTGCTCGCACAGAGGCACAGAGACTGGGGCTGCTTGCTTGTCTTGCCACCTCAAACTTCAAACGTAGCTTATGGGGTCCGTGCCGGGAGCCACCGGCACCCCTGTTCCGAAAATGCGAACGTCTGCAGATAGCTGGCAGGCAGAAGAGGCTAGCCTGGAAAGCTGTTGCTCAGCCTCATCTGTCCACGGCACTGCTCGCACAGAGGCACAGAGACTGGGGCTGCTTGCTTGTCTTGCCACCTCAAAATACAAACGTAGCTTATGGGGTCCGTGCCGGGAGCCACCGGCACCCCTGCTCCAAAAATGCAAACGTCTGCATATAGATGGCAGGCAGAAGGGGCTAACCTGGAGTGCTGTTGCTTAGTCTCATCTGCCCACGGCACTGCTCGCACAGAGGCACAGAGACTGGGGTTGTCTGCTTGTCTTGCCACCTCAAACTTCAAACGTAGCTTATGGGGTCCGTGCCGGGAGCCTCCGGCAGCCCTGCTCCGAAAATGCGAATGTCTGCAGATAGCTGGCGGCCAGAAGGGGCTAGCCTGGAAAGCTGTTGCTCAGCCTCATCTGCCCACGGCACTGCTCGCACAGAGGCACAGAGACTGGGGCTACTTGCTTGTCTTGCCACCTCAAACTTCAAACGTAGCTTATGGGGTCTGTGCCGAGAGCCTGCGGCAGCCCTGCTCCAAAAATGCAAACGTCTGCATATAGATGGCAGGCAGAAGGGGCTAACCTGGAGAGCTGTTGCTTAGCCTCATCTGCCCACGGCACTGCTCGCACAGAGGCACAGAGACAGGGGCTGCTTGCTTGTCTTGCCACCCCAAAATTCCAACGTAACTTATGGGGTCCGTGCCGGGAGCCTGAGGCAGCCCTGCTCCGAAAATGCCAACGTCTGCAGATAGCTGGCGGGCAGAAGGGGCTAGCCTGGAAAGCTGTTGCTCAGCCTCATCTGCCCACGGCACTGCTCGCACAGAGGCACAGAGACTGGGGCTGCTTGCTTGTCTTGCCACCTCAAACTTCAAACGTATCTTTATGGGGTCCGTGCTGGCAGCCTGCGGCAGCCCTGCTTCGAAAATGCCAACGTCTGCAGATAGCTGGCAGGCAGAAGGGGCTAGCCTGGAAAGCTGTTGCTCAGCCTCATCTGCCCACGGCACTGCTCGCACAGAGGCACAGAGACTGGGGCTGCTTGCTTGTCTTGCCACCTCAAACTTCAAACATAGCTTATGGGGTCCGTGCCGAGAGCCTGCGGCAGCCCTGCTCCGAAAATGCCAACGTCTGCAGATAGATTGCAGGCAGAAGGGGCTAGCCTGGAAAGCTGTTGCTCAGCCTCATCTGCCCACGGCACTGCTCGCACAGAGGCACAGAGACTGGGGCTGCTTGCTTGTCTTGCCACCTCAAACTTCAAACGTATCTTATGGGGTCCGTGCCGGGAGCCACCGGCAGCCCTGCTCCGAAAATGCGAACGTCTGCAGATAGCTGGCAGGCAGAAGGGGCTAGCCTGGAAAGCTGTTGCTCAGCCTCATCTGCCCACGGCACTGCTCGCACAGAGGCACAGAGACTGGGGCTGCTTGCTTGTCTTGCCACCCCAAAATTGCAACGTATCTTATGGGGTCCGTGCCAGGAGCCTGCGGCAGCCCTGCTCCGAAAATGCGAACGTCTGCAGATAGCTGGCGGGCAGAAGGGGCTAGCCTGGAAAGCTGTTGCTCAGCCTCATCTGCCCACGGCACTGCTCGCACAGAGGCACAGAGACTGGGGCTGCTTGCTTGTCTTGCCACCCCAAAATTCCAACGTATCTTATGGGGTCCGTGCGGGGAGCCTGCGGCAGCCCTGCTCCCAAAATTCCAACATCTGCAGATAGCTGGCAGGCAGAAGGGGCTAGCCTGGAAAGCTGTTGCTCAGCCTCATCTGCCCACGGCACTGCTCGCACAGAGGCACAGAGACTGGGGCTGCTTGCTTGTCTTGCCACCTCAAACTTCAAACGTAGCTTATGGGGTCCGTGCCGGGAGCCTGCGGCAGCCCTGCTCCGAAAATGCCAACGTCTGCAGATAGCTGGCAGGCAGAAGGGGCTAGCCTGGAAAGCTGTTGCTCAGCCTCATCTGCCCACGGCACTGCTCGCACAGAGGCACAGAGACTGGGGCTGCTTGCTTGTCTTGCCACCTCAAACTTCAAACGTAGATTATGGGGTCCGTGTCGGGAGCCTGCGGCACCCCTGCTCCGAAAATGCGAACGTCTGCAGACAGCTGGCAGGCAGAAGGGGCTAGCCTGGAAAGCTGTTGCTCAGCCTCATCTGCCCACGGCACTGCTCGCACAGAGGCACAGAGACTGGGGCTGCTTGCTTGTCTTGCCACCTCAAACTTCAAACGAAGCTTATGAGGTCCGTGCCGGGAGCCTGCGGCAGCCCTGCTCCAAAAATGCAAACGTCTGCATATAGATGGCAGGCAGAAGGGGCTAACCTGGAGAGCTGTTGCTTAGCCTCATCTGCCCACGGCACTGCTCGCACAGAGGCACAGAGACAGGGGCTGCTTGCTTGTCTTGCCACCCCAAAATTCCAACGTAACTTACGGGGTCCGTGCCGGGAGCCTGAGGCAGCCCTGCTCCGAAAATGCGAACGTCTGCAGATAGCTGGCGGGCAGAAGGGGCTAGCCTGGAAAGCTGTTGCTCAGCCACATCTGCCCACGGCACTGCTCGCACAGAGGCACAGAGACTGGGGCTGCTTGCTTGTCTTGCCACCTCAAACTTCAAACGTATCTTTATGGGGTCCGTGCTGGGAGCCTGCGGCAGCCCTGCTTCGAAAATGCCAACGTCTGCAGATAGCTGGCAGGCAGAAGGGGCTAGCCTGGAAAGCTCTTGCTCAGCCTCATCTGCCCACGGCACTGCTCGCACAGAGGCACAGAGACTGGGGCTGCTTGCTTGTCTTGCCACCTCAAACTTCAAACGTAGCTTATGGGATCCGGGCCGAGAGCCTGCGGCAGCCCTGCTCCGAAAATGCCAACGTCTGCAGATAGATTGCAGGCAGAAGGGGCTAGCCTGGAAAGCTGTTGCTCAGCCTCATCTGCCCACGGCACTGCTCGCACAGAGGCACAGAGACTGGGGCTGCTTGCTTGTCTTGCCACCTCAAACTTCAAACGTAGCTTATGGTGTCCGTGCCGGGAGCCACCGGCAGCCCTGCTCCGAAAATGCGAACGTCTGCAGATAGCTGGCAGGCAGAAGGGGCTAGCCTGGAAAGCTGTTGCTCAGCCTCATCTGCCCACGGCACTGCTCGCACAGAGGCACAGAGACTGGGGCTGCTTGCTTGTCTTGCCACCCCAAACTTCAAACGTATCTTATGGGGTCCGTGCCAGGAGCCTGAGGCAGCCCTGCTCCGAAAATGCGAACGTCTGCAGATAGCTGGCGGGCAGAAGGGGCTAGCCTGGAAAGCTGTTGCTCAGCCTCATCTGCCCACGGCACTGCTCGCACAGAGGCACAGAGACTGGGGCTGCTTGCTTGTCTTGCCACCTCAAACTTCAAACGTAGCTTATGGGGTCCGTGCCGGGAGCCTGCAGCAGCCCTGCTCCAAAAATGCCAACATCTGCAGATAGCTGGCAGGCAGAAGGGGCTAGCCTGGAAAGCTGTTGCTCAGCCTCATCTGCCCACGGCACTGCTCGCACAGAGGCACAGAGAGTGGGGCTGCTTGCTTGTCTTGCCACCTCAAACTTCAAACGTAGCTTATGGGGTCCGTGCCGGGAGCCTGCGGCAGCCCTGCTCCGAAAATGCGAACGTCTGCAGATAGCTGGCAGGCAGAAGGGGCTAGCCTGGAAAGCTGTTGCTCAGCCTCATCTGCCCACGGCACTGCTCGCACAGAGGCACAGAGACTGGGGCTGCTTGCTTGTCTTGCCACCTCAAACTTCAAACGTAGCTTATGGGGTCCGTGCCGGGAGCCACCGGCACCCCTGCTCCGAAAATGCGAACGTCTGCAGATCGCTGGCAGGCAGAAGGGGCTAGCCTGGAAAGCTGTTGCTCAGCCTCATCTGCCCACGGCACTGCTCGCACAGAGGCACAGAGACTGGGGCTGCTTGCTTGTCTTGCCACCTCAAACTTCAAACGTAGCTCTTGGGGTCCGTGTCGTGAGACTCTGGCAGCCATGCTCTGAAAATGCGAACGTCTGCAGATAGCTGGCAGGCAGAAGGGGCTAGCCTGGAAAGCTGTTGCTCAGCCTCATCTGCCCACGGCACTGCTCGCACAGAGGCACAGGGACTGGGGCTGCTTGCTTGTCTTCACACCTCAAACTTCAAACGTAGCTTATGGGGTCCGTGCCCTGAGCCACCGGCACCCCTGCTATGAAAATGCGAACGTCTGCAGATAGCTGGCAGGCAGAAGGGGCTAGCCTGGAAAGCTGTTGCTCAGCCTCATCTGCCCACGGCACTGCTCGCACAGAGGCACAGAGACTGGAGCTGCTTGCTTGTCTTGCCACCTCAAACTTCAAACGTAGCTTATGGGGTCCGTGACAAGAGCCTGCGGCAGCTCTGCTCCGAAAATGCGAACGTCTGCAGATAGCTGGCAGGCAGAAGGGGCTAGCCTGGAAAGCTGTTGCTCAGCCTCATCTGCCCACGGCACTGCTCGCGCAGAGGCACAGAGACTGGGGCTGCTTGCTTGTCTTGCCACCTCAAACTTCAAACGTAGCTTATGGGGTCCGTGCCGGGAGCCTGCGGCAGCCCTGCTCCGAAAATGCGAACGTCTGCAGATAGCTGGCAGGCAGAAGGGGCTAGCCTGGAAAGCTGTTGCTCAGCCTCATCTGCCCACGGCACTGCTCGCACAGAGGCACAGAGACTGGGGCTGCTTGCTTGTCTTGCCACCTCAAACTTCAAACGTAGATTATGGGGTCCATGCCGGGAGCCACCGGCACCCCTGTTCCGAAAATGCGAACGTCTGCAGATAGCTGGCAGGCAGAAGGGGCTAGCCTGGAAAGCTGTTGCTCAGCCTCATCTGCCCACGGCACTGCTCGCACAGAGGCACAGAGACTGGGGCTGCTTGCTTGTCTTGCCACCTCAAACTTCAAACGAAACTTATGGGGTCCGTGCCGGGACCCTGAGGCAGCCCTGCTCCGAAAATGCCAACGTCTGCAGATAGCTGGCAGGCAGAAGGGGCTAGCCTGGAAAGCTGTTGCTCAGCCTCATCTGCCCACGGCACTGCTCGCACAGAGGCACAGAGACTGGGGCTGCTTGCTTGTCTTGCCACCTCAAACTTCAAACGTAGCTTATGGGGTCCGTGCCGGGAGCCTGCGGCAGCCCTGCTCCGAAAATGCGAACGTCTGCAGATAGCTGGCAGGCAGAAGGGGCTAGCCTGGAAAGCTGTTGCTCAGCCTCATCTGCCCACGGCACTGCTCGCACAGAGGCACAGAGACTGGGGCTGCTTGCTTGTCTTGCCACCTCAAACTTCAAACGTAGCTTATGGGGTCCGTGCCGGGAGCCACCGGCACCCCTGCTCCGAAAATGCGAACGTCTGCAGATCGCTGGCAGGCAGAAGGGGCTAGCCTGGAAAGCTGTTGCTCAGCCTCATCTGCCCACGGCACTGCTCGCACAGAGGCACAGAGACTGGGGCTGCTTGCTTGTCTTGCCACCTCAAACTTCAAACGTAGCTCTTGGGGTCCGTGTCGTGAGACTCTGGCAGCCATGCTCTGAAAATGCGAACGTCTGCAGATAGCTGGCAGGCAGAAGGGGCTAGCCTGGAAAGCTGTTGCTCAGCCTCATCTGCCCACGGCACTGCTCGCACAGAGGCACAGGGACTGGGGCTGCTTGCTTGTCTTCACACCTCAAACTTCAAACGTAGCTTATGGGGTCCGTGCCCTGAGCCACCGGCACCCCTGCTATGAAAATGCGAACGTCTGCAGATAGCTGGCAGGCAGAAGGGGCTAGCCTGGAAAGCTGTTGCTCAGCCTCATCTGCCCACGGCACTGCTCGCACAGAGGCACAGAGACTGGAGCTGCTTGCTTGTCTTGCCACCTCAAACTTCAAACGTAGCTTATGGGGTCCGTGACAAGAGCCTGCGGCAGCTCTGCTCCGAAAATGCGAACGTCTGCAGATAGCTGGCAGGCAGAAGGGGCTAGCCTGGAAAGCTGTTGCTCAGCCTCATCTGCCCACGGCACTGCTCGCGCAGAGGCACAGAGACTGGGGCTGCTTGCTTGTCTTGCCACCTCAAACTTCAAACGTAGCTTATGGGGTCCGTGCCGGGAGCCTGCGGCAGCCCTGCTCCGAAAATGCGAACGTCTGCAGATAGCTGGCAGGCAGAAGGGGCTAGCCTGGAAAGCTGTTGCTCAGCCTCATCTGCCCACGGCACTGCTCGCACAGAGGCACAGAGACTGGGGCTGCTTGCTTGTCTTGCCACCTCAAACTTCAAACGTAGATTATGGGGTCCATGCCGGGAGCCACCGGCACCCCTGTTCCGAAAATGCGAACGTCTGCAGATAGCTGGCAGGCAGAAGGGGCTAGCCTGGAAAGCTGTTGCTCAGCCTCATCTGCCCACGGCACTGCTCGCACAGAGGCACAGAGACTGGGGCTGCTTGCTTGTCTTGCCACCTCAAACTTCAAACGAAACTTATGGGGTCCGTGCCGGGACCCTGAGGCAGCCCTGCTCCGAAAATGCCAACGTCTGCAGATAGCTGGCAGGCAGAAGGGGCTAGCCTGGAAAGCTGTTGCTCAGCCTCATCTGCCCACGGCACTGCTCGCACAGAGGCACAGAGACTGGGGCTGCTTGCTTGTCTTGCCACTTCAAACTTCAAACGTAGCTCTTGGGGTCCGTGGCGTGAGACTCTGGCAGCCATGCTCTGAAAATGCGAACGTCTGCAGATAGCTGGCAGGCAGAAGGGGCTAGCCTGGAAAGCTGTTGCTCAGCCTCATCTGCCCACGGCACTGCTCGCACAGAGGCACAGAGACTGGGGCTGCTTGCTTGTCTTCACACCTCAAACTTCAAACGTAGCTTATGGGGTCCGTGCCGGGAGCCTGCGGCAGCCCTGCTCCGAAAATGCGAATGTCTGCAGATAGCTGGCAGGCAGAAGGGGCTAGCCTGGAAAGCTGTTGCTCAGCCTCATCTGCCCACGGCGCTGCTCGCACAGAGGCACAGAGACTGGGGCTGCTTGCTTGTCTTGCCACCTCCAACTTCAAACGTACCTTATGGGGTCCGTGCCGTGAGCCACCGGCAGCCCTGCTTCGAAAATGCGAACGTCTGCAAATAGGTGGCAGGCAGAAGTGGCTAGCCTGGAAAGCTGTTGCTCAGCCTCATCTGCCCACGGCACTGCTCGCACAGAGGCACAGAGACTGGGGCTGCTTGCTTGTCTTGCCACCTCAAACTTCAAACGTAGCTTATGGGGTCCGTGCCGGGAGCCTGCGGCAGGCCTGCTCCGCACATGCGAACGTCTGCAGATAGCTGGCAGGCAGAAGAGGCTAGCCTGGAAAGCTGTTGTGCAGCCTCATCTGCTCACGGCACTGCTCGCACAGAGGCACAGTGACTGGGGCTGCTTGCTTGTCTTGCCACCTCAAACTTCAAATGTAACTTATGGGGTCCGTGCCGGGAGCCTGCGGCAGCCCTGCTCCGAAAATGCGAACGTCTGCACATAGCTGGCAGGCAGAAGGGACTAGCCTGGAAAGCTGTTGCTCAGGCTCATCTGCCCACGGCACTGCTTGCACAGAGGCACAGAGACTCGTGCTACTTGCTTGTCTTGCCACCTCAAACTTCAAACGTAGCTCTTGGGGTCCGTGGCGTGAGACTCTGGCAGCCGTGCTCTGAAAATGCGAACGTCTGCAGATAGCTGGCAGGCAGAAGGGGCTAGCCTGGAAAGCTGTTGCTCAGCCTCATCTGCCCACGGCACTGCTCGCACAGAGGCACAGAGACTGGGGCTGCTTGCTTGTCTTGCCACCTCAAACTTCAAACGTAGCTTATGGGGTCCGTGCCGGGAGCCTGCAGCAGCCCTGCTCCGAAAATGCGAACGTCTGCAGATAGCTGGCAGGCAGAAGGGGCTAGCCTGGAAAGCTGTTGCTCAGCCTCATCTGCCCACGGCACTGCTCGCACAGAGGCACAGAGACTGGGGCTGCTTGCTTGTCTTGCCACCTCAAACTTCAAACGTAGCTTATGGGGTCCGTGCCGGGAGCCACCGGCACCCCTGCTCCGAAAATGCGAACGTCTGCAGATAGCTGGCAGGCAGAAGGGGCTAGCCTGGAAAGCTGTTGCTCAGCCTCATCTGCCCACGGCACTGCTCGCACAGAGGCACAGAGACTGGGGCTGCTTGCTTGTCTTGCCACCTCAAACTTCAAACGTAGCTCTTGGGGTCCGTGTCGTGAGACTCTGGCAGCCATGCTCTGAAAATGCGAACGTCTGCAGATAGCTGGCAGGCAGAAGGGGCTAGCCTGGAAAGCTGTTGCTCAGCCTCATCTGCCCACGGCACTGCTCGCACAGAGGCACAGGGACTGGGGCTGCTTGCTTGTCTTCACACCTCAAACTTCAAACGTAGCTTATGGGGTCCGTGCCCTGAGCCACCGGCACCCCTGCTATGAAAATGCGAACGTCTGCAGATAGCTGGCAGGCAGAAGGGGCTAGCCTGGAAAGCTGTTGCTCAGCCTCATCTGCCCACGGCACTGCTCGCACAGAGGCACAGAGACTGGGGCTGCTTGCTTGTCTTGCCACCTCAAACTTCAAACGTAGCTTATGGGGTCCGTGACAAGAGCCTGCGGCAGCTCTGCTCCGAAAATGCGAACGTCTGCAGATAGCTGGCAGGCAGAAGGGGCTAGCCTGGAAAGCTGTTGCTCAGCCTCATCTGCCCACGGCACTGCTCGCGCAGAGGCACAGAGACTGGGGCTGCTTGCTTGTCTTGCCACCTCAAACTTCAAACGTAGCTTATGGGGTCCGTGCCGGGAGCCTGCGGCAGCCCTGCTCCGAAAATGCGAACGTCTGCAGATAGCTGGCAGGCAGAAGGGGCTAGCCTGGAAAGCTGTTGCTCAGCCTCATCTGCCCACGGCACTGCTCGCACAGAGGCACAGAGACTGGGGCTGCTTGCTTGTCTTGCCACCTCAAACTTCAAACGTAGATTATGGGGTCCATGCCGGGAGCCACCGGCACCCCTGTTCCGAAAATGCGAACGTCTGCAGATAGCTGGCAGGCAGAAGGGGCTAGCCTGGAAAGCTGTTGCTCAGCCTCATCTGCCCACGGCACTGCTCGCACAGAGGCACAGAGACTGGGGCTGCTTGCTTGTCTTGCCACCTCAAACTTCAAACGTAGCTTATAGGGTCCGTGCCGGGACCCTGAGGCAGCCCTGCTCCGAAAATGCCAACGTCTGCAGATAGCTGGCAGGCAGAAGGGGCTAGCCTGGAAAGCTGTTGCTCAGCCTCATCTGCCCACGGCGCTGCTCGCACAGAGGCACAGAGACTGGGGCTGCTTGCTTGTCTTGCCACCTCCAACTTCAAACGTACCTTATGGGGTCCGTGCCGTGAGCCACCGGCAGCCCTGCTTCGAAAATGCGAACGTCTGCAAATAGGTGGCAGGCAGAAGTGGCTAGCCTGGAAAGCTGTTGCTCAGCCTCATCTGCCCACGGCACTGCTCGCACAGAGGCACAGAGACTGGGGCTGCTTGCTTGTCTTGCCACCTCAAACTTCAAACGTAGCTTATGGGGTCCGTGCCGGGAGCCTGCGGCAGGCCTGCTCCGCACATGCGAACGTCTGCAGATAGCTGGCAGGCAGAAGAGGCTAGCCTGGAAAGCTGTTGTGCAGCCTCATCTGCTCACGGCACTGCTCGCACAGAGGCACAGTGACTGGGGCTGCTTGCTTGTCTTGCCACCTCAAACTTCAAATGTAACTTATGGGGTCCGTGCCGGGAGCCTGCGGCAGCCCTGCTCCGAAAATGCGAACGTCTGCACATAGCTGGCAGGCAGAAGGGACTAGCCTGGAAAGCTGTTGCTCAGGCTCATCTGCCCACGGCACTGCTTGCACAGAGGCACAGAGACTCGTGCTACTTGCTTGTCTTGCCACCTCAAACTTCAAATGTAACTTATGGGGTCCGTGCCGGGACCCTGAGGCAGCCCTGCTCCGAAAATGCGAACGTCTGCAGATAGCTGGCAGGCAGAAGGGGCTAGCCTGGAAAGCTGTTGCTCAGCCTCATCTGCCCACGGCACTGCTCGCACAGAGGCACAGAGACTGGGGCTGCTTGCTTGTCTTGCCACCTCAAACTTCAAACGTAGCTCTTGGGGTCCGTGGCGTGACACTCTGGCAGCCATGCTCTGAAAATGCGAACGTCTGCAGATACCTGGCAGGCAGAAGGGGCTAGCCTGGAAAGCTGTTGCTCAGCCTCATCTGCCCACGGCACTGCTCGCACAGAGGCACAGAGACTGGGGCTGCTTGCTTGTCTTGCCACCTCAAACTTCAAACGTAACTTATGGGGTCCGTGCCGGGAGCCTGCGGCAGCCCTGCTCCGAAAATGCGAATGTCTGCAGATAGCTGGCAGGCAGAAGGGGCTAGCCTGGAAAGCTGTTGCTCAGCCTCATCTGCCCACGGCGCTGCTCGCACAGAGGCACAGAGACTGGGGCTGCTTGCTTGTCTTGCCACCTCCAACTTCAAACGTACCTTATGGGGTCCGTGCCGTGAGCCACCGGCAGCCCTGCTTCGAAAATGCGAACGTCTGCAGATAGCTGGCAGGCAGAAGGGGCTAGCCTGGAAAGCTGTTGCTCAGCCTCATCTGCCCACGGCCCTGCTCGCACAGAGGCACAGAGACTGGGGCTGCTTGCTTGTCTTGCCACCTCAAACTTCAAACGTAGCTCTTGGGGTCCGTGCCGGGAGCCTGCGGCAGCCCTGCTTCAAAAATGCCAACGTCTGCAGATAGCTGGCAGGCAGAAGGGGCTAGCCTGGAAAGCTGTTGCTCAGCCTCATCTGCCCACGGCACTGCTCGCACAGAGGCACAGAGACTGGGGCTGCTTGCTTGTCTTGCCAACCCAAAATTCCAACGTAGCTTATAGGTTCCGTGCCAGGAGCCTGAGGAAGCCCTGCTCCGAAAATGCGAACGTCTGCAGATAGCTGGCAGGCAGAAGGGGCTAGCCTGGAAAGCTGTTGCTCAGCCTCATCTGCCCACGGCACTGCTCGCACAGAGGCACAGAGACTGGGGCTGCTTGCTTGTCTTGCCACCTCAAAATACAAACGTAGCTTATGGGGTCCGTGCCAGGAGCCTGAGGCAGCCCTGCTCCGAAAATGACAACGTCTGCAGATAGCTGGCAGGCAGAAGGGGCTAGCCTGGAAAGCTGTTGCTCAGCCTCATCTGCCCACGGCACTGCTCGCACAGAGGCACAGAGACTGGGGCTGCTTGCTTGTCTTGCCACCTCAAAATACAAACGTAGCTTATGGGGTCCGTGCCGGGAGCCACCGGCACCCCTGCTCCGAAAATGCGAACGTCTGCAGATAGCTGGCAGGCAGAAGTGGCTAGCCTGGAAAGCTGTTGCTCAGCCTCATCTGCCCATGGCACTGCTCGCACAGAGGCACAGAGACTGGGGCTACTTGCTTGTCTTGCCACCTCAAAGTTCAAACGTAGCTTATGGGGTCCGTGCCAGGAGCCTGAGGCAGCCCTGCTCCGAAAATGCGAACGTCTGCAGATAGCTGGCAGGCAGAAGGGGCTAGCCTGGAAAGCTGTTGCTCAGCCTCATCTGCCCACGACACTGCTCGCACAGAGGCACAGAGACTGGGGCTGCTTGCTTGTCTTGCCACCTCAAACTTCAAACGTAGCTTATGGGGTCCGTGCCGGGAGCCTGCGGCAGCCCTGCTCCGAAAATGCGAACGTCTGCAGATAGCTGGCAGCCAGAAGGGGCTAGCCTGGAAAGCTGTTGCTCAGCCTCATCTGCCCACGGCACTGCTCGCACAGAGGCACAGAGACTGGGGTTGCTTGCTTGTCTTGCCACCTCAAACTTCAAACGGAGCGTATGGGGTCCGTGGCGGGAGCCTGCGGCAGCCCTGCTCCAAAAATGGCAGCGTCTGCAGATAGCTGGCAGGCAGAAGGGGCTAGCCTGGAAAGCTCTTGCTCAGCCTCATCTGCCCACGGCACTGCTCGCACAGAGGCACAGAGACTGGGGCTGCTTGCTTGTCTTGCCACCCCAAACTTCAAACGTAGCTTATGGGGTCCGTGTCGGGAGCCTGCGGCAGCCCTGCTACAAAAATGCCAGCGTCTGCAAATAGCTGGCAGGCAGAAGGGGCTAGCCTGGAAAGCTGTTGCTCAGCCTCATCTGCCCACGGCACTGCTCGCACAGAGGCACAGAGACTGGGGCTGCTTGCTTGTCTTGCCACCTCAAACTTCAAACGTATCTTATGGGGTCCGTGCCAGGAAACTCTGGCAGCCCTGCTCCGAAAATGCAAACGTCTGCAGATAGGTGGCAGGCAGAAGGGGCTAGCCTGGAAAGCTGTTGCTCAGCCTCATCTGCCCACGGCACTGCTCGCACAGAGGCACAGAGACTGGGGCTGCTTGCTTGTCTTGCCACCCCAAAATTCCAAAGTAACTTATGGGGTCCGTGCCGGGAGCCTGCGGCAGCCCTGCTCCGAAAATGCCAACGTCTGCAGATAGCTGGCAGGCAGAAGAGGCTAGCCTGGAAAGCTGTTGCTCAGCTTCATCTGCCCACGGCACTGCTCGCACAGAGGCACAGAGAGTGGGGCTGCTTGCTTGTCTTGCCACCTCAAACTTCAAACGTAGCTCTTGGGGTCCGTGGCGTGAGACTCTGGCAGTCCTGCTCCGAAAATGCGAACGTCTGCAGATAGCTGGCAGGCAGAAGGGACTAGCCTGGAAAGCTGTTGCTCAGCCTCATCTGCCCACGGCACTGCTCGCACAGAGGCACAGAGACTGGGGCTGCTTGCTTGTCTTGCCACCTCAAACTTCAAACGTATCTCTTGGGGTCCGTGGCGTGAGACTCTGGCAGCCATGCTCTTAAAATGCGAACGTCTGCAGATAGCTGGCAGGCAGAAGGGGCTAGCCTGGAAAGCTGTTGCTCAGCCTCATCTGCCCACGGCACTGCTCGCACAGAGGCACAGAGAGTGGGGCTGCTTGCTTGTCTTGCCACCTCAAACTTCAAACGTAGCTTGTGGGGTCCGTGCCGTGAGCCACCGGCACCCCTGATCTGAAAATGCGAACGTCTGCAGATAGCTGGCAGGCAGAAGGGGCTAGCCTGCAAAGCTGTTGCTCAGCCTCATCTGCCCACGGCACTGCTCGCACAGAGGCACAGAGACTGGGGCTGCTTGCTTGTCTTGCCACCTCAAACTTCAAACGTATCTTATGGGGTCCGTGCCGGGAAACTCTGGCAGCCCTGCTCCGAAAATGCAAACGTCTGCAGATAGGTGGCAGGCAGAAGGGGCTAGCCTGGAAAGCTGTTGCTCAGCCTCATCTGCCCACGGCATTGCTCGCACAGAGGCACAGAGACTGGGGCTGCTTGCTTGTCTTTCCACCTCAAACTTCAAACGTAGCTTATAGGATCCGTGCCGTGAGCCACCAGCACCCCTGCTCCGAAAATGCGAACGTCTGCAGATAGCTGGCAGGCAGAAGGGGCTAGCCTGGAAAGCTGTTGCTCAGCCTCATCTGCCCACGGCACTGCTCGCACAGAGGCACAGAGACTGGGGCTGCTTGCTTGTCTTGCCAACCCAAAATTCCAACGTAGCTTATAGGGTCCGTGCCAGGAGCCTGAGGCAGCCCTGCTCCGAAAATGCGAACGTCTGCAGATAGCTGGCAGGCAGAAGGGGCTAGCCTGGAAAGCTGTTGCTCAGCCTCATCTGCCCACGGCACTGCTCGCACAGAGGCACAGAGACTGGGGCTGCTTGCTTGTCTTCACACCTCAAACTTCAAACGTAGCTTATGGGGTCCGTGCCGGGAGCCTGCGGCAGCCCTGCTCCGAAAATGCGAATGTCTGCAGATAGCTGGCAGGCAGAAGGGGCTAGCCTGGAAAGCTGTTGCTCAGCCTCATCTGCCCACGGCGCTGCTCGCACAGAGGCACAGAGACTGGGGCTGCTTGCTTGTATTGCCACCTCCAACTTCAAACGTACCTTATGGGGTCCGTGCCGTGAGCCACCGGCAGCCCTGCTTCGAAAATGCGAACGTCTGCAGATAGGTGGCAGGCAGAAGTGGCTAGCCTGGAAAGCTGTTGCTCAGCCTCATCTGCCCACGGCACTGCTCGCACAGAGGCACAGAGACTGGGGCTGCTTGCTTGTCTTGCCACCTCAAACTTCAAACGTAGCTTATGGGGTCCGTGCCGGGAGCCTGCGGCAGGCCTGCTCCGCACATGCGAACGTCTGCAGATAGCTGGCAGGCAGAAGGGGCTAGCCTGGAAAGCTGTTGTGCAGCCTCATCTGCTCACGGCACTGCTCGCACAGAGGCACAGTGACTGGGGCTGCTTGCTTGTCTTGCCACCTCAAACTTCAAATGTAACTTATGGGGTCCGTGCCGGGAGCCTACGGCAGGCCTGCTCCGAAAATGCGAACGTCTGCACATAGCTGGCAGGCAGAAGGGACTAGCCTGGAAAGCTGTTGCTCAGGCTCATCTGCCCACGGCACTGCTTGCACAGAGGCACAGAGACTCGTGCTACTTGCTTGTCTTGCCACCTCAAACTTCAAATGTAACTTATGGGGTCCGTGCCGGGACCCTGAGGCAGCCCTGCTCCGAAAATGCGAACGTCTGCAGATAGCTGGCAGGCAGAAGGGGCTAGCCTGGAAAGCTGTTGCTCAGCCTCATCTGCCCACGGCACTGCTCGCACAGAGGCACAGAGACTGGGGCTGCTTGCTTGTCTTGCCACCTCAAACTTCAAACGTAGCTCTTGGGGTCCGTGGCGTGACACTCTGGCAGCCATGCTCTGAAAATGCGAACGTCTGCAGATAGCTGGCAGGCAGAAGGGGCTAGCCTGGAAAGCTGTTGCTCAGCCTCATCTGCCCACGGCACTGCTCGCACAGAGGCACAGAGACTGGGGCTGCTTGCTTGTCTTCACACCTCAAACTTCAAACGTAGCTTATGGGGTCCGTGCCGGGAGCCTGCGGCAGCCCTGCTCCGAAAATGCGAATGTCTGCAGATAGCTGGCAGGCAGAAGGGGCTAGCCTGGAAAGCTGTTGCTCAGCCTCATCTGCCCACGGCGCTGCTCGCACAGAGGCACAGAGACTGGGGCTGCTTGCTTGTCTTGCCACCTCCAACTTCAAACGTACCTTATGGGGCCCGTGCCGTGAGCCACCGGCAGCCCTGCTTCGAAAATGCGAACGTCTGCAGATAGCTGGCAGGCAGAAGGGGCTAGCCTGGAAAGCTGTTGCTCAGCCTCATCTGCCCACGGCACTGCTCGCACAGAGGCACAGAGACTGGGGCTGCTTGCTTGTCTTGCCACCTCAAACTTCAAACGTAGCTCTTGGGGTCCGTGCCGGGAGCCTGCGGCAGCCCTGCTTCGAAAATGCCAACGTCTGCAGATAGCTGGCAGGCAGAAGGGGCTAGCCTGGAAAGCTGTTGCTCAGCCTCATCTGCCCACGGCACTGCTCGCACAGAGGCACAGAGACTGGGGCTGCTTGCTTGTCTTGCCAACCCAAAATTCCAACGTAGCTTATAGGGTCCGTGCCAGGAGCCTGAGGCAGCCCTGCTCCGAAAATGCGAACGTCTGCAGATAGCTGGCAGGCAGAAGGGGCTAGCCTGGAAAGCTGTTGCTCAGCCTCATCTGCCCACGGCACTGCTCGCACAGAGGCACAGAGACTGGGGCTGCTTGCTTGTCTTGCCACCTCAAAATACAAACGTAGCTTATGGGGTCCGTGCCAGGAGCCTGAGGGAGCCCTGCTCCGAAAATGACAACGTCTGCAGATAGCTGGCAGGCAGAAGGGGCTAGCCTGGAAAGCTGTTGCTCAGCCTCATCTGCCCACGGCACTGCTCGCACAGAGGCACAGAGACTGGGGCTGCTTGCTTGTCTTGCCACCTCAAAATACAAACGTAGCTTATGGGGTCCGTGCCGGGAGCCACCGGCACCCCTGCTCCGAAAATGCGAACGTCTGCAGATAGCTGGCAGGCAGAAGGGGCTAGCCTGGAAAGCTGTTGCTCAGCCTCATCTGCCCATGGCACTGCTCGCACAGAGGCACAGAGACTGGGGCTACTTGCTTGTCTTGCCACCTCAAACTTCAAACGTAGCTCATGGGGACCATGCTGGGAGCCTGCGGTAGCCGTGCTCCGAAAATGCGAACGTCTGCAGATAGCTGGCAGGCAGAAGGGGCTAGCCTGGAAAGCTGTTGCTCAGCCTCATCTGCCCACGACACTGCTCGCACAGAGGCACAGAGACTGGGGCTGCTTGCTTGTCTTGCCACCTCAAACTTCAAACGTAGCTTATGGGGTCCGTGCCGGGAGCCTGCGGCAGCCCTGCTCCGAAAATGCGAACGTCTGCAGATAGGTGGCAGGCAGAAGGGGCTAGCCTGGAAAGCTGTTGCTCAGCCTCATCTGCCCACGGCACTGCTCGCACAGAGGCACAGAGACTGGGGCTGCTTGCTTGTCTTGCCACCTCAAACTTCAAACGGAGCGTATGGGGTCCGTGGCGGGAGCCTGCGGCAGCCCTGCTCCAAAAATGGCAGCGTCTGCACATAGCTGGCAGGCAGAAGGGGCTAGCCTGGAAAGCTCTTGCTCAGCCTCATCTGCCCACGGCACTGCTCGCAGAGAGGCACAGAGACTGGGGCTGCTTGCTTGTCTTGCCACCCCAAACTTCAAACGTAGCTTATGGGGTCCGTGTCGGGAGCCTGCGGCAGCCCTGCTACAAAAATGCCAGCGTCTGCAAATAGCTGGCAGGCAGAAGGGGCTAGCCTGGAAAGCTGTTGCTCAGCCTCATCTGCCCACGGCACTGCTCGCACAGAGGCACAGAGACTGGGGCTGCTTGCTTGTCTTGCCACCTCAAACTTCAAACGTATCTTATGGGGTCCGTGCCGGGAATCTCTGGCAGCCCTGCTCCGAAAATGCAAACGTCTGCAGATAGGTGGCAGGCAGAAGTGGCTAGCCTGGAAAGCTGTTGCTCAGCCTCATCTGCCCACGGCACTGCTCGCACAGAGGCACAGAGACTGGGGCTGCTTGCTTGTCTTGCCACCCCAAAATTCCAAAGTAACTTATGGGGTCCATGCCGGGAGCCTGCGGCAGCCCTGCTCCGAAAATGCAAACGTCTGCAGATAGCTGGCAGGCAGAAGGGGCTAGCCTGGAAAGCTGTTGCTCAGCCTCATCTGCCCACGGCACTGCTCGCACAGAGGCACAGAGACTGGGGCTGCTTGCTTGTCTTGCCACCTCAAAATACAAACGTAGCTTATGGGGTCCGTGCCGGGAGCCACCGGCACCCCTGCTCCGAAAATGCGAACGTCTGCAGATAGCTGGCAGGCAGAAGGGGCTAGCCTGGAAAGCTGTTGCTCAGCCTCATCTGCCCATGGCACTGCTCGCACAGAGGCACAGAGACTGGGGCTACTTGCTTGTCTTGCCACCTCAAACTTCAAACGTAGCTCATGGGGACCATGCTGGGAGCCTGCGGTAGCCCTGCTCCGAAAATGCGAACGTCTGCAGATAGCTGGCAGGCAGAAGGGGCTAGCCTGGAAAGCTGTTGCTCAGCCTCATCTGCCCACGACACTGCTCGCACAGAGGCACAGAGACTGGGGCTGCTTGCTTGTCTTGCCACCTCAAACTTCAAACGTAGCTTATGGGGTCCGTGCCGGGAGCCTGCGGCAGCCCTGCTCCGAAAATGCGAACGTCTGCAGATAGGTGGCAGGCAGAAGGGGCTAGCCTGGAAAGCTGTTGCTCAGCCTCATCTGCCCACGGCACTGCTCGCACAGAGGCACAGAGACTGGGGCTGCTTGCTTGTCTTGCCACCTCAAACTTCAAACGGAGCGTATGGGGTCCGTGGCGGGAGCCTGCGGCAGCCCTGCTCCAAAAATGGCAGCGTCTGCAGATAGCTGGCAGGCAGAAGGGGCTAGCCTGGAAAGCTCTTGCTCAGCCTCATCTGCCCACGGCACTGCTCGCAGAGAGGCACAGAGACTGGGGCTGCTTGCTTGTCTTGCCACCCCAAACTTCAAACGTATCTTATGGGGTCCGTGTCGGGAGCCTGCGGCAGCCCTGCTACAAAAATGCCAGCGTCTGCAAATAGCTGGCAGGCAGAAGGGGCTAGCCTGGAAAGCTGTTGCTCAGCCTCATCTGCCCACGGCACTGCTCGCACAGAGGCACAGAGACTGGGGCTGCTTGCTTGTCTTGCCACCTCAAACTTCAAACGTATCTTATGGGGTCCGTGCCGGGAAACTCTGGCAGCCCTGCTCCGAAAATGCAAACGTCTGCAGATAGGTGGCAGGCAGAAGGGGCTAGCCTGGAAAGCTGTTGCTCAGCCTCATCTGCCCACGGCACTGCTCGCACAGAGGCACAGAGACTGGGGCTGCTTGCTTGTCTTGCCACCCCAAAATTCCAAAGTAACTTATGGGGTCCGTGCCGGGAGCCTGCGGCAGCCCTGCTCCGAAAATGCCAACGTCTGCAGATAGCTGGCAGGCAGAAGAGGCTAGCCTGGAAAGCTGTTGCTCAGCTTCATCTGCCCACGGCACTGCTCGCACAGAGGCACAGAGAGTGGGGCTGCTTGCTTGTCTTGCCACCTCAAACTTCAAACGTAGCTCTTGGGGTCCGTGGCGTGAGACTCTGGCAGTCCTGCTCTGAAAATGCGAACGTCTGCAGATAGCTGGCAGGCAGAAGGGACTAGCCTGGAAAGCTGTTGCTCAGCCTCATCTGCCCACGGCACTGCTCGCACAGAGGCACAGAGACTGGGGCTGCTTGCTTGTCTTGCCACCTCAAACTTCAAACGTATCTCTTGGGGTCCGTGGCGTGAGACTCTGGCAGCCATGCTCTGAAAATGCGAACGTCTGCAGATAGCTGGCAGGCAGAAGGGGCTAGCCTGGAAAGCTGTTGCTCAGCCTCATCTGCCCACGGCACTGCTCGCACAGAGGCACAGAGACTGGGGCTGCTTGCTTGTCTTGCCACCTCAAACTTCAAACGTAGCTTCTGGGGTCCGTGCCGTGAGCCACCGGCACCCCTGCTCTGAAAATGCGAACGTCTGCAGATAGCTGGCAGGCAGAAGGGGCTAGCCTGCAAAGCTGTTGCTCAGCCTCATCTGCCCACGGCACTGCTCGCACAGAGGCACAGAGACTGGGGCTGCTTGCTTGTCTTGCCACCTCAAACTTCAAACGTATCTTATGGGGTCCGTGCCGGGAAACTCTGGCAGCCCTGCTCCGAAAATGCAAACGTCTGCAGATAGGTGGCAGGCAGAAGGGGCTAGCCTGGAAAGCTGTTGCTCAGCCTCATCTGCCCACGGCACTGCTCGCACAGAGGCACAGAGAGTGGGGCTACTTGCTTGTCTTGCCACCTCAAACTTCAAACGTAGCTCATGGGGACCTTGCTGGGAGCCTGCGGTAGCCCTGCTCCGAAAATGCCAACGTCTGCAGATAGCTGGCGGGCAGAAGGGGCTAGCCTGGAAAGCTGTTGCTCAGCCTCATCTGCCCACGGCACTGCTCGCACAGAGGCACAGAGACTGGGGCTGCTTTCTTGTCTTGCCACCTCAAACTTCAAACGTAGCTTATGGGGTCTGTGCCGGGAGTCTCCGGCATCCCTGCTCCGAACATGCGAACGTCTGCAGATAGCTGGCGGGCAGAAGGGGCTAGCCTGGAAAGCTGTTGCTCAGCCTCATCTGCCCACGGCACTGCTCGCACAGAGGCACAGAGACAGGGGATGCTTGCTTCTCTTGCCACCCCAAAATTCCAACGTAACTTATGGGGTCCGCGCCAGGAGCCTGAGGCAGCCCTGCTCCGAAAATGCCAACGTCTGCAGATAGCTGGCGGGCAGAAGGGGCTAGCCTGGAAAGCTGTTGCTCAGCCTCATCTGCCCACGGCACTGCTCGCACAGAGGCACAGAGACTGGGGCTGCTTTCTTGTCTTGCCACCTCAAACTTCAAACGTAGCTTATGGGGTCCGTGCCGGGAGCCTGCGGCAGCCCTGCTCCGAAAATGCGAACGTCTGCAGATAGCTGGCAGGCAGAAGGGGCTAGCCTGGAAAGCTGTTGCTCAGCCTCATCTGCCCACGGCACTGCTCGCACAGAGGCACAGAGACTGGGGCTGCTTGCTTGTCTTGCCACCTCAAACTTCAAACGGAGCGTATGGGGTCCGTGGCGGGAGCCTGCGGCAGCCCTGCTCCAAAAATGGCAGCGTCTGCAGATAGCTGGCAGGCAGAAGGGGCTAGCCTGGAAAGCTCTTGCTCAGCCTCATCTGCCCACGGCACTGCTCGCAGAGAGGCACAGAGACTGGGGCTGCTTGCTTGTCTTGCCACCCCAAACTTCAAACGTATCTTATGGGGTCCGTGTCGGGAGCCTGCGGCAGCCCTGCTACAAAAATGCCAGCGTCTGCAAATAGCTGGCAGGCAGAAGGGGCTAGCCTGGAAAGCTGTTGCTCAGCCTCATCTGCCCACGGCACTGCTCGCACAGAGGCACAGAGACTGGGGCTGCTTGCTTGTCTTGCCACCTCAAACTTCAAACGTATCTTATGGGGTCCGTGCCGGGAAACTCTGGCAGCCCTGCTCCGAAAATGCAAACGTCTGCAGATAGGTGGCAGGCAGAAGGGGCTAGCCTGGAAAGCTGTTGCTCAGCCTCATCTGCCCACGGCACTGCTCGCACAGAGGCACAGAGACTGGGGCTGCTTGCTTGTCTTGCCACCCCAAAATTCCAAAGTAACTTATGGGGTCCGTGCCGGGAGCCTGCGGCAGCCCTGCTCCGAAAATGCCAACGTCTGCAGATAGCTGGCAGGCAGAAGAGGCTAGCCTGGAAAGCTGTTGCTCAGCTTCATCTGCCCACGGCACTGCTCGCACAGAGGCACAGAGAGTGGGGCTGCTTGCTTGTCTTGCCACCTCAAACTTCAAACGTAGCTCTTGGGGTCCGTGGCGTGAGACTCTGGCAGTCCTGCTCTGAAAATGCGAACGTCTGCAGATAGCTGGCAGGCAGAAGGGACTAGCCTGGAAAGCTGTTGCTCAGCCTCATCTGCCCACGGCACTGCTCGCACAGAGGCACAGAGACTGGGGCTGCTTGCTTGTCTTGCCACCTCAAACTTCAAACGTATCTCTTGGGGTCCGTGGCGTGAGACTCTGGCAGCCATGCTCTGAAAATGCGAACGTCTGCAGATAGCTGGCAGGCAGAAGGGGCTAGCCTGGAAAGCTGTTGCTCAGCCTCATCTGCCCACGGCACTGCTCGCACAGAGGCACAGAGACTGGGGCTGCTTGCTTGTCTTGCCACCTCAAACTTCAAACGTAGCTTCTGGGGTCCGTGCCGTGAGCCACCGGCACCCCTGCTCTGAAAATGCGAACGTCTGCAGATAGCTGGCAGGCAGAAGGGGCTAGCCTGCAAAGCTGTTGCTCAGCCTCATCTGCCCACGGCACTGCTCGCACAGAGGCACAGAGACTGGGGCTGCTTGCTTGTCTTGCCACCTCAAACTTCAAACGTATCTTATGGGGTCCGTGCCGGGAAACTCTGGCAGCCCTGCTCCGAAAATGCAAACGTCTGCAGATAGGTGGCAGGCAGAAGGGGCTAGCCTGGAAAGCTGTTGCTCAGCCTCATCTGCCCACGGCACTGCTCGCACAGAGGCACAGAGAGTGGGGCTACTTGCTTGTCTTGCCACCTCAAACTTCAAACGTAGCTCATGGGGACCTTGCTGGGAGCCTGCGGTAGCCCTGCTCCGAAAATGCCAACGTCTGCAGATAGCTGGCGGGCAGAAGGGGCTAGCCTGGAAAGCTGTTGCTCAGCCTCATCTGCCCACGGCACTGCTCGCACAGAGGCACAGAGACTGGGGCTGCTTTCTTGTCTTGCCACCTCAAACTTCAAACGTAGCTTATGGGGTCTGTGCCGGGAGTCTCCGGCATCCCTGCTCCGAACATGCGAACGTCTGCAGATAGCTGGCGGGCAGAAGGGGCTAGCCTGGAAAGCTGTTGCTCAGCCTCATCTGCCCACGGCACTGCTCGCACAGAGGCACAGAGACAGGGGATGCTTGCTTCTCTTGCCACCCCAAAATTCCAACGTAACTTATGGGGTCCGCGCCAGGAGCCTGAGGCAGCCCTGCTCCGAAAATGCCAACGTCTGCAGATAGCTGGCGGGCAGAAGGGGCTAGCCTGGAAAGCTGTTGCTCAGCCTCATCTGCCCACGGCACTGCTCGCACAGAGGCACAGAGACTGGGGCTGCTTTCTTGTCTTGCCACCTCAAAGTTCAAACGTAGCTTATGGGGTCCGTGCCGGGAGCCTGAGGCAGCCCTGCTCCGAAAATGCGAACGTCTGCAGATAGCTGGCAGGCAGAAGGGGCTAGCCTGGAAAGCTGTTGCTCAGCCTCATCTGCCCACGGCACTGCTCGCACAGAGGCACAGAGACTGGGGCTGCTTGCTTGTCTTGCCACCTCAAACTTCAAACGTAGCTTATGGGGTCCGTGTCGGGAGCCTGCGGCAGCCCTGCTACAAAAATGCCAGCGTCTGCAGATAGCTGGCAGGCAGAAGGGGCTAGCCTGGAAAGCTGTTGCTCAGCCTCATCTGCCCACGGCACTGCTCGCACAGAGGCACAGAGACTGGGGCTGCTTGCTTGTCTTGCCACCCCAAAATTCCAACGTAACTTATGGGGTCCGTGTCGGGAGCCTGCGGCAGCCCTGCTTCGAAAATGCCAACGTCTGCAGATAGCTGGCGGGCAGAAGGGGCTAGCCTGGAAAGCTGTTGCTCAGCCTCATCTGCCCACGGCACTGCTCGCACAGAGGCACAGAGACTGGGGCTGCTTTCTTGTCTTGCCACCTCAAAGTTCAAACGTAGCTTATGGGGTCCGTGCCGGGAGCCTGAGGCAGCCCTGCTCCCAAAATGCGAACGTCTGCAGATAGCTGGCAGGCAGAAGGGGCTAGCCTGGAAAGCTGTTGCTCAGCCTCATCTGCCCACGGCACTGCTCGCACAGAGGCACAGAGACTGGGGCTGCTTGCTTGTCTTGCCACCTCAAACTTCAAACGTATCTTATGGGGTCCGTGCCAGGAAACTCTGGCAGCCCTGCTCCGAAAATGCAAACGTCTGCAGATAGGTGGCAGGCAGAAGGGGCTAGCCTGGAAAGCTGTTGCTCAGCCTCATCTGCCCACGGCACTGCTCGCACAGAGGCACAGAGACTGGGGCTGCTTGCTTGTCTTGCCACCCCAAAATTCCAAAGTAACTTATGGGGTCCGTGCCGGGAGCCTGCGGCAGCCCTGCTCCGAAAATGCCAACGTCTGCAGATAGCTGGCAGGCAGAAGAGGCTAGCCTGGAAAGCTGTTGCTCAGCTTCATCTGCCCACGGCACTGCTCGCACAGAGGCACAGAGAGTGGGGCTGCTTGCTTGTCTTGCCACCTCAAACTTCAAACGTAGCTCTTGGGGTCCGTGGCGTGAGACTCTGGCAGTCCTGCTCCGAAAATGCGAACGTCTGCAGATAGCTGGCAGGCAGAAGGGACTAGCCTGGAAAGCTGTTGCTCAGCCTCATCTGCCCACGGCACTGCTCGCACAGAGGCACAGAGACTGGGGCTGCTTGCTTGTCTTGCCACCTCAAACTTCAAACGTAGCTCTTGGGGTCCGTGCCGGGAGCCTGCGGCAGCCCTGCTTCGAAAATGCCAACGTCTGCAGATAGCTGGCAGGCAGAAGGGGCTAGCCTGGAAAGCTGTTGCTCAGCCTCATCTGCCCACGGCACTGCTCGCACAGAGGCACAGAGACTGGGGCTGCTTGCTTGTCTTGCCAACCCAAAATTCCAACGTAGCTTATAGGGTCCGTGCCAGGAGCCTGAGGCAGCCCTGCTCCGAAAATGCGAACGTCTGCAGATAGCTGGCAGGCAGAAGGGGCTAGCCTGGAAAGCTGTTGCTCAGCCTCATCTGCCCACGGCACTGCTCGCACAGAGGCACAGAGACTGGGGCTGCTTGCTTGTCTTGCCACCTCAAAATACAAACGTAGCTTATGGGGTCCGTGCCAGGAGCCTGAGGGAGCCCTGCTCCGAAAATGACAACGTCTGCAGATAGCTGGCAGGCAGAAGGGGCTAGCCTGGAAAGCTGTTGCTCAGCCTCATCTGCCCACGGCACTGCTCGCACAGAGGCACAGAGACTGGGGCTGCTTGCTTGTCTTGCCACCTCAAAATACAAACGTAGCTTATGGGGTCCGTGCCGGGAGCCACCGGCACCCCTGCTCCGAAAATGCGAACGTCTGCAGATAGCTGGCAGGCAGAAGGGGCTAGCCTGGAAAGCTGTTGCTCAGCCTCATCTGCCCATGGCACTGCTCGCACAGAGGCACAGAGACTGGGGCTACTTGCTTGTCTTGCCACCTCAAACTTCAAACGTAGCTCATGGGGACCATGCTGGGAGCCTGCGGTAGCCGTGCTCCGAAAATGCGAACGTCTGCAGATAGCTGGCAGGCAGAAGGGGCTAGCCTGGAAAGCTGTTGCTCAGCCTCATCTGCCCACGACACTGCTCGCACAGAGGCACAGAGACTGGGGCTGCTTGCTTGTCTTGCCACCTCAAACTTCAAACGTAGCTTATGGGGTCCGTGCCGGGAGCCTGCGGCAGCCCTGCTCCGAAAATGCGAACGTCTGCAGATAGGTGGCAGGCAGAAGGGGCTAGCCTGGAAAGCTGTTGCTCAGCCTCATCTGCCCACGGCACTGCTCGCACAGAGGCACAGAGACTGGGGCTGCTTGCTTGTCTTGCCACCTCAAACTTCAAACGGAGCGTATGGGGTCCGTGGCGGGAGCCTGCGGCAGCCCTGCTCCAAAAATGGCAGCGTCTGCACATAGCTGGCAGGCAGAAGGGGCTAGCCTGGAAAGCTCTTGCTCAGCCTCATCTGCCCACGGCACTGCTCGCAGAGAGGCACAGAGACTGGGGCTGCTTGCTTGTCTTGCCACCCCAAACTTCAAACGTAGCTTATGGGGTCCGTGTCGGGAGCCTGCGGCAGCCCTGCTACAAAAATGCCAGCGTCTGCAAATAGCTGGCAGGCAGAAGGGGCTAGCCTGGAAAGCTGTTGCTCAGCCTCATCTGCCCACGGCACTGCTCGCACAGAGGCACAGAGACTGGGGCTGCTTGCTTGTCTTGCCACCTCAAACTTCAAACGTATCTTATGGGGTCCGTGCCGGGAATCTCTGGCAGCCCTGCTCCGAAAATGCAAACGTCTGCAGATAGGTGGCAGGCAGAAGTGGCTAGCCTGGAAAGCTGTTGCTCAGCCTCATCTGCCCACGGCACTGCTCGCACAGAGGCACAGAGACTGGGGCTGCTTGCTTGTCTTGCCACCCCAAAATTCCAAAGTAACTTATGGGGTCCATGCCGGGAGCCTGCGGCAGCCCTGCTCCGAAAATGCAAACGTCTGCAGATAGCTGGCAGGCAGAAGGGGCTAGCCTGGAAAGCTGTTGCTCAGCCTCATCTGCCCACGGCACTGCTCGCACAGAGGCACAGAGACTGGGGCTGCTTGCTTGTCTTGCCACCTCAAAATACAAACGTAGCTTATGGGGTCCGTGCCGGGAGCCACCGGCACCCCTGCTCCGAAAATGCGAACGTCTGCAGATAGCTGGCAGGCAGAAGGGGCTAGCCTGGAAAGCTGTTGCTCAGCCTCATCTGCCCATGGCACTGCTCGCACAGAGGCACAGAGACTGGGGCTACTTGCTTGTCTTGCCACCTCAAACTTCAAACGTAGCTCATGGGGACCATGCTGGGAGCCTGCGGTAGCCCTGCTCCGAAAATGCGAACGTCTGCAGATAGCTGGCAGGCAGAAGGGGCTAGCCTGGAAAGCTGTTGCTCAGCCTCATCTGCCCACGACACTGCTCGCACAGAGGCACAGAGACTGGGGCTGCTTGCTTGTCTTGCCACCTCAAACTTCAAACGTAGCTTATGGGGTCCGTGCCGGGAGCCTGCGGCAGCCCTGCTCCGAAAATGCGAACGTCTGCAGATAGGTGGCAGGCAGAAGGGGCTAGCCTGGAAAGCTGTTGCTCAGCCTCATCTGCCCACGGCACTGCTCGCACAGAGGCACAGAGACTGGGGCTGCTTGCTTGTCTTGCCACCTCAAACTTCAAACGGAGCGTATGGGGTCCGTGGCGGGAGCCTGCGGCAGCCCTGCTCCAAAAATGGCAGCGTCTGCAGATAGCTGGCAGGCAGAAGGGGCTAGCCTGGAAAGCTCTTGCTCAGCCTCATCTGCCCACGGCACTGCTCGCAGAGAGGCACAGAGACTGGGGCTGCTTGCTTGTCTTGCCACCCCAAACTTCAAACGTATCTTATGGGGTCCGTGTCGGGAGCCTGCGGCAGCCCTGCTACAAAAATGCCAGCGTCTGCAAATAGCTGGCAGGCAGAAGGGGCTAGCCTGGAAAGCTGTTGCTCAGCCTCATCTGCCCACGGCACTGCTCGCACAGAGGCACAGAGACTGGGGCTGCTTGCTTGTCTTGCCACCTCAAACTTCAAACGTATCTTATGGGGTCCGTGCCGGGAAACTCTGGCAGCCCTGCTCCGAAAATGCAAACGTCTGCAGATAGGTGGCAGGCAGAAGGGGCTAGCCTGGAAAGCTGTTGCTCAGCCTCATCTGCCCACGGCACTGCTCGCACAGAGGCACAGAGACTGGGGCTGCTTGCTTGTCTTGCCACCCCAAAATTCCAAAGTAACTTATGGGGTCCGTGCCGGGAGCCTGCGGCAGCCCTGCTCCGAAAATGCCAACGTCTGCAGATAGCTGGCAGGCAGAAGAGGCTAGCCTGGAAAGCTGTTGCTCAGCTTCATCTGCCCACGGCACTGCTCGCACAGAGGCACAGAGAGTGGGGCTGCTTGCTTGTCTTGCCACCTCAAACTTCAAACGTAGCTCTTGGGGTCCGTGGCGTGAGACTCTGGCAGTCCTGCTCTGAAAATGCGAACGTCTGCAGATAGCTGGCAGGCAGAATGGACTAGCCTGGAAAGCTGTTGCTCAGCCTCATCTGCCCACGGCACTGCTCGCACAGAGGCACAGAGACTGGGGCTGCTTGCTTGTCTTGCCACCTCAAACTTCAAACGTATCTCTTGGGGTCCGTGGCGTGAGACTCTGGCAGCCATGCTCTGAAAATGCGAACGTCTGCAGATAGCTGGCAGGCAGAAGGGGCTAGCCTGGAAAGCTGTTGCTCAGCCTCATCTGCCCACGGCACTGCTCGCACAGAGGCACAGAGACTGGGGCTGCTTGCTTGTCTTGCCACCTCAAACTTCAAACGTAGCTTCTGGGGTCCGTGCCGTGAGCCACCGGCACCCCTGCTCTGAAAATGCGAACGTCTGCAGATAGCTGGCAGGCAGAAGGGGCTAGCCTGCAAAGCTGTTGCTCAGCCTCATCTGCCCACGGCACTGCTCGCACAGAGGCACAGAGACTGGGGCTGCTTGCTTGTCTTGCCACCTCAAACTTCAAACGTATCTTATGGGGTCCGTGCCGGGAAACTCTGGCAGCCCTGCTCCGAAAATGCAAACGTCTGCAGATAGGTGGCAGGCAGAAGGGGCTAGCCTGGAAAGCTGTTGCTCAGCCTCATCTGCCCACGGCACTGCTCGCACAGAGGCACAGAGAGTGGGGCTACTTGCTTGTCTTGCCACCTCAAACTTCAAACGTAGCTCATGGGGACCTTGCTGGGAGCCTGCGGTAGCCCTGCTCCGAAAATGCCAACGTCTGCAGATAGCTGGCGGGCAGAAGGGGCTAGCCTGGAAAGCTGTTGCTCAGCCTCATCTGCCCACGGCACTGCTCGCACAGAGGCACAGAGACTGGGGCTGCTTTCTTGTCTTGCCACCTCAAACTTCAAACGTAGCTTATGGGGTCTGTGCCGGGAGTCTCCGGCATCCCTGCTCCGAACATGCGAACGTCTGCAGATAGCTGGCGGGCAGAAGGGGCTAGCCTGGAAAGCTGTTGCTCAGCCTCATCTGCCCACGGCACTGCTCGCACAGAGGCACAGAGACAGGGGATGCTTGCTTCTCTTGCCACCCCAAAATTCCAACGTAACTTATGGGGTCCGCGCCAGGAGCCTGAGGCAGCCCTGCTCCGAAAATGCCAACGTCTGCAGATAGCTGGCGGGCAGAAGGGGCTAGCCTGGAAAGCTGTTGCTCAGCCTCATCTGCCCACGGCACTGCTCGCACAGAGGCACAGAGACTGGGGCTGCTTTCTTGTCTTGCCACCTCAAAGTTCAAACGTAGCTTATGGGGTCCGTGCCGGGAGCCTGAGGCAGCCCTGCTCCGAAAATGCGAACGTCTGCAGATAGCTGGCAGGCAGAAGGGGCTAGCCTGGAAAGCTGTTGCTCAGCCTCATCTGCCCACGGCACTGCTCGCACAGAGGCACAGAGACTGGGGCTGCTTGCTTGTCTTGCCACCTCAAACTTCAAACGTAGCTTATGGGGTCCGTGTCGGGAGCCTGCGGCAGCCCTGCTACAAAAATGCCAGCGTCTGCAGATAGCTGGCAGGCAGAAGGGGCTAGCCTGGAAAGCTGTTGCTCAGCCTCATCTGCCCACGGCACTGCTCGCACAGAGGCACAGAGACTGGGGCTGCTTGCTTGTCTTGCCACCCCAAAATTCCAACGTAACTTATGGGGTCCGTGTCGGGAGCCTGCGGCAGCCCTGCTTCGAAAATGCCAACGTCTGCAGATAGCTGGCGGGCAGAAGGGGCTAGCCTGGAAAGCTGTTGCTCAGCCTCATCTGCCCACGGCACTGCTCGCACAGAGGCACAGAGACTGGGGCTGCTTTCTTGTCTTGCCACCTCAAAGTTCAAACGTAGCTTATGGGGTCCGTGCCGGGAGCCTGAGGCAGCCCTGCTCCCAAAATGCGAACGTCTGCAGATAGCTGGCAGGCAGAAGGGGCTAGCCTGGAAAGCTGTTGCTCAGCCTCATCTGCCCACGGCACTGCTCGCACAGAGGCACAGAGACTGGGGCTGCTTGCTTGTCTTGCCACCTCAAACTTCAAACGTAGCTTATGGGGTCTGTGCCGGGAGTCTCCGGCATCCCTGCTCCGAACATGCGAACGTCTGCAGATAGCTGGCGGGCAGAAGGGGCTAGCCTGGAAAGCTGTTGCTCAGCCTCATCTGCCCACGGCACTGCTCGCACAGAGGCACAGAGACAGGGGATGCTTGCTTCTCTTGCCACCCCAAAATTCCAACGTAACTTGTGGGGTCCGTGCCAGGAGCCTGAGGCAGCCCTGCTCCGAAAAAGCCAACGTCTGCAGATAGCTGGCGGGCAGAAGGGGCTAGCCTGGAAAGCTGTTGCTCAGCCTCATCTGCCCACGGCACTGCTCGCACAGAGGCACAGAGACTGGGGCTGCTTTCTTGTCTTGCCACCTCAAACTTCAAACGTAGCTTATGGGGTCCGTGCCGTGAGCCACCGGCACCCATGCTCCGAAAATGTGAACGTCTGCAGATAGCTGGCAGGCAGAAGGGGCTAGCCTGGAAAGCTGTTGCTCAGCCTCATCTGCCCACGGCACTGCTCGCACAGAGGCACAGAGACTGGGGCTGCTTGCTTGTCTTGCCACCTCAAACTTCAAACGTAGCTTATGGGGTCCGTGTCGGGAGCCTGCGGCAGCCCTGCTACAAAAATGACAGCGTCTGCAGATAGCTGGCAGGCAGAAGGGGCTAGCCTGGAAAGCTGTTGCTCAGCCTCATCTGCCCACGGCACTGCTCGCACAGAGGCACAGAGACTGGGGCTGCTTGCTTGTCTTGCCACCCCAAAATTCCAACGTAACTTATGGGGTCCGTGTCGGGAGCCTGCGGCAGCCCTGCTTCGAAAATGCGAACGTCTGCAGATAGCTGGCGGGCAGAAGGGGCTAGCCTGGAAAGCTGTTGCTCAGCCTCATCTGCCCACGGCACTGCTCGCACAGAGGCACAGAGACTGGGGCTGCTTGCTTGTCTTGCCACCTCAAAATACAAACGTAGATTATGGGGTCCGTGCCGTGAGCCACCGTCACCCATGCTCCGAAAATGTGAACGTCTGCAGATAGCTGGCAGGCAGAAGGGGCTAGCCTGGAAAGCTGTTGCTCAGCCTCATCTGCCCATGGCACTGCTCGCACAGAGGCACAGAGACTGGGGCTGCTTTCTTGTCTTGCCACCTCAAAATACAAACGTATCTTATGTGTTCCGTGCCGAGAGCTTGCGGCAGCCCTGCTTTGAAAATGCCAACGTCTGCAGATAGCTGGCAGGCAGAAGGGGCTAGCCTGGAAAGCTGTTGCTCAGCCTCATCTGCCCACGGCACTGCTCGCACAGAGGCACAGAGACTGGGGCTGCTTGCTTGTCTTGCCACCCCAAAATTCCAACGTAACTTATGGGGTCCGTGTCGGGAGCCTGCGGCAGCCCTGCTTCGAAAATGCGAACGTCTGCAGATAGCTGGCGGGCAGAAGGGGCTAGCCTGGAAAGCTGTTGCTCAGCCTCATCTGCCCACGGCACTGCTCGCACAGAGGCACAGAGACTGGGGCTGCTTGCTTGTCTTGCCACCTCAAAATACAAACGTAGATTATGGGGTCCGTGCCGTGAGCCACCGTCACCCATGCTCCGAAAATGTGAACGTCTGCAGATAGCTGGCAGGCAGAAGGGGCTAGCCTGGAAAGCTGTTGCTCAGCCTCATCTGCCCATGGCACTGCTCGCACAGAGGCACAGAGACTGGGGCTGCTTTCTTGTCTTGCCACCTCAAAATACAAACGTATCTTATGTGTTCCGTGCCGAGAGCTTGCGGCAGCCCTGCTTTGAAAATGCCAACGTCTGCAGATAGCTGGCAGGCAGAAGGGGCTAGCCTGGAAAGCTGTTGCTCAGCCTCATCTGCCCACGGCACTGCTCGCACAGAGGCACAGAGACTGGGGCTGCTTGCTTGTCTTGCCACCTCAAACTTCAAACGTAGCTTATGGGGTCCGTGTCGGGAGCCTGCGGCAGCCCTGCTACAAAAATGCCAGCGTCTGCAGATAGCTGGCAGGCAGAAGGGGCTAGCCTGGAAAGCTGTTGCTCAGCCTCATCTGCCCACGGCACTGCTCGCACAGAGGCACAGAGAGTGGGGCTGCTTGCTTGTCTTGCCACCCCAAAATTCCAACGTAACTTATGGGGTCCGTGTCGGGAGCCTGCGGCAGCCCTGCTTCGAAAATGCCAACGTCTGCAGATAGCTGGCAGCCAGAAGGGGCTAGCCTGGAAAGCTGTTGCTCAGCCTCATCTGCCCACGGCACTGCTCGCACAGAGGCACAGAGACTGGGGCTGCTTGCTTGTCTTGCCACCTCAAAATACAAACGTAGATTATGGGGTCCGTGCCGTGAGCCACCGGCACCCATGCTCCGAAAATGTGAACGTCTGCAGATAGCTGGCAGGCAGAAGGGGCTAGCCTGGAAAGCTGTTGCTCAGCCTCATCTGCCCACGGCACTGCTCGCACAGAGGCACAGAGACTGGGGCTACTTGCTTGTCTTGCCACCTCAAACTTCAAACGTAGCTTATGGGGTCTGTGCCGGGAGCCTGAGGCAGCCCTGCTCCGAAAATGCGAACGTCTGCATATAGCTGGCTGGCAGAAGGGGCTAGCCTGGAAAGCTGTTGCTCAGCCTCATCTGCCCACGGCACTGCTCGCACAGAGGCACAGAGACTGGGGCTGCTTTCTTGTCTTGCCACCTCAAAATACAAACGTAGCTTATGTGTTCCGTGCCGAGAGCCTGCGGCAGCCCTGCTTTGAAAATGCCAACGTCTGCAGATAGCTGGCAGGCAGAAGGGGCTAGCCTGGAAAGCTGTTGCTCAGCCTCATCTGCCCACGGCACTGCTCGCACAGAGGCACAGAGACTGGGGCTGCTTGCTTGTCTTGCCACCTCAAACTTCAAACGTAGCTTATGGGGTCCGTGTCGGGAGCCTGCGGCAGCCCTGCTACAAAAATGCCAGCGTCTGCAGATAGCTGGCAGGCAGAAGGGGCTAGCCTGGAAAGCTGTTGCTCAGCCTCATCTGCCCACGGCACTGCTCGCACAGAGGCACAGAGAGTGGGGCTGCTTGCTTGTCTTGCCACCCCAAAATTCCAACGTAACTTATGGGGTCCGTGTCGGGAGCCTGCGGCAGCCCTGCTTCGAAAATGCCAACGTCTGCAGATAGCTGGCAGGCAGAAGGGGCTAGCCTGGAAAGCTGTTGCTCAGCCTCATCTGCCCACGGCACTGCTCGCACAGAGGCACAGAGACTGGGGCTGCTTTCTTGTCTTGCCACCTCAAAGTTCAAACGTAGCTTATGGGGTCCGTGCCGGGAGCCTGAGGCAGCCCTGCTCCGAAAATGCGAACGTCTGCAGATAGCTGGCAGGCAGAAGGGGCTAGCCTGGAAAGCTGTTGCTCAGCCTCATCTGCCCACGGCACTGCTCGCACAGAGGCACAGAGACTGGGGCTGCTTGCTTGTCTTGCCACCTCAAACTTCAAACGTAGCTTATGGGGTCTGTGCCAGGAGTCTCCGGCATCCCTGCTCCGAACATGCGAACGTCTGCAGATAGCTGGCGGGCAGAAGGGGCTAGCCTGGAAAGCTGTTGCTCAGCCTCATCTGCCCACGGCACTGCTCGCACAGAGGCACAGAGACAGGGGATGCTTGCTTCTCTTGCCACCCCAAAATTCCAACGTAACTTGTGGGGTCCGTGCCAGGAGCCTGAGGCAGCCCTGCTCCGAAAATGCCAACGTCTGCAGATAGCTGGCGGGCAGAAGGGGCTAGCCTGGAAAGCTGTTGCTCAGCCTCATCTGCCCACGGCACTGCTCGCACAGAGGCACAGAGACTGGGGCTGCTTTCTTGTCTTGCCACCTCAAACTTCAAACGTAGCTTATGGGGTCCGTGCCGTGAGCCACCGGCACCCATGCTCCGAAAATGTGAACGTCTGCAGATAGCTGGCAGGCAGAAGGGGCTAGCCTGGAAAGCTGTTGCTCAGCCTCATCTGCCCACGGCACTGCTCGCACAGAGGCACAGAGAGTGGGGCTGCTTGCTTGTCTTGCCACCTCAAACTTCAAACGTAGCTTATGGGGTCCGTGTCGGGAGCCTGCGGCAGCCCTGCTACAAAAATGCCAGCGTCTGCAGATAGCTGGCAGGCAGAAGGGGCTAGCCTGGAAAGCTGTTGCTCAGCCTCATCTGCCCACGGCACTGCTCGCACAGAGGCACAGAGACTGGGGCTGCTTGCTTGTCTTGCCACCCCAAAATTCCAACGTAACTTATGGGGTCCGTGTCGGGAGCCTGCGGCAGCCCTGCTTCGAAAATGCCAACGTCTGCAGATAGCTGGCGGGCAGAAGGGGCTAGCCTGGAAAGCTGTTGCTCAGCCTCATCTGCCCACGGCACTGCTCGCACAGAGGCACAGAGACTGGGGCTGCTTGCTTGTCTTGCCACCTCAAAATACAAACGTAGATTACGGGGTCCGTGCCGTGAGCCACCGGCACCCATGCTCCGAAAATGTGAACGTCTGCAGATAGCTGGCAGGCAGAAGGGGCTAGCCTGGAAAGCTGTTGCTCAGCCTCATCTGCCCACGGCACTGCTCGCACAGAGGCACAGAGACTGGGGCTGCTTTCTTGTCTTGCCACCTCAAAATACAAACGTATCTTATGTGTTCCGTGCCGAGAGCCTGCGGCAGCCCTGCTTTGAAAATGCCAACGTCTGCAGATAGCTGGCAGGCAGAAGGGGCTAGCCTGGAAAGCTGTTGCTCAGCCTCATCTGCCCACGGCACTGCTCGCACAGAGGCACAGAGACTGGGGCTGCTTGCTTGTCTTGCCACCTCAAACTTCAAACGTAGCTTATGGGGTCCGTGTCGGGAGCCTGCGGCAGCCCTGCTACAAAAATGCCAGCGTCTGCAGATAGCTGGCAGGCAGAAGGGGCTAGCCTGGAAAGCTGTTGCTCAGCCTCATCTGCCCACGGCACTGCTCGCACAGAGGCACAGAGAGTGGGGCTGCTTGCTTCTCTTGCCACCCCAAAATTCCAACGTAACTTATGGGGTCCGTGTCGGGAGCCTGCGGCAGCCCTGCTTCGAAAATGCCAACGTCTGCAGATAGCTGGCAGCCAGAAGGGGCTAGCCTGGAAAGCTGTTGCTCAGCCTCATCTGCCCACGGCACTGCTCGCACAGAGGCACAGAGACTGGGGCTGCTTGCTTGTCTTGCCACCTCAAAATACAAACGTAGATTATGGGGTCCGTGCCGTGAGCCACCGGCACCCATGCTCCGAAAATGTGAACGTCTGCAGATAGCTGGCAGGCAGAAGGGGCTAGCCTGGAAAGCTGTTGCTCAGCCTCATCTGCCCACGGCACTGCTCGCACAGAGGCACAGAGACTGGGGCTACTTGCTTGTCTTGCCACCTCAAACTTCAAACGTAGCTTATGGGGTCTGTGCCGGGAGCCTGAGGCAGCCCTGCTCCGAAAATGCGAACGTCTGCATATAGCTGGCTGGCAGAAGGGGCTAGCCTGGAAAGCTGTTGCTCAGCCTCATCTGCCCACGGCACTGCTCGCACAGAGGCACAGAGACTGGGGCTGCTTTCTTGTCTTGCCACCTCAAAATACAAACGTAGCTTATGTGTTCCGTGCCGAGAGCCTGCGGCAGCCCTGCTTTGAAAATGCCAACGTCTGCAGATAGCTGGCAGGCAGAAGGGGCTAGCCTGGAAAGCTGTTGCTCAGCCTCATCTGCCCACGGCACTGCTCGCACAGAGGCACAGAGACTGGGGCTGCTTGCTTGTCTTGCCACCTCAAACTTCAAACGTAGTTTATGGGGTCCGTGTCGGGAGCCTGCGGCAGCCCTGCTACAAAAATGCCAGCGTCTGCAGATAGCTGGCAGGCAGAAGGGGCTAGCCTGGAAAGCTGTTGCTCAGCCTCATCTGCCCACGGCACTGCTCGCACAGAGGCACAGAGACTGGGGCTGCTTGCTTGTCTTGCCACCCCAAAATTCCAACGTAACTTATGGGGTCCGTGTCGGGAGCCTGCGGCAGCCCTGCTTCGAAAATGCCAACGTCTGCAGATAGCTGGCAGGCAGAAGGGGCTAGCCTGGAAAGCTGTTGCTCAGCCTCATCTGCCCACGGCACTGCTCGCACAGAGGCACAGAGACTGGGGCTGCTTTCTTGTCTTGCCACCTCAAAGTTCAAACGTAGCTTATGGGGTCCGTGCCGGGAGCCTGAGGCAGCCCTGCTCTGAAAATGCGAACGTCTGCAGATAGCTGGCAGGCAGAAGGGGCTAGACTGGAAAGCTGTTGCTCAGCCTCATCTGCCCACGGCACTGCTCGCACAGAGGCACAGAGACTGGGGCTGCTTGCTTGTCTTGCCACCTCAAACTTCAAACGTAGCTTATGGGGTCTGTGCCGGGAGTCTCCGGCATCCCTGCTCCGAACATGCGAACGTCTGCAGATAGCTGGCGGGCAGAAGGGGCTAGCCTGGAAAGCTGTTGCTCAGCCTCATCTGCCCACGGCACTACTCGCACAGAGGCACAGAGACAGGGGATGCTTGCTTCTCTTGCCACTTCAAAATTCCAACGTAACTTATGGGGTCCGTGCCAGGAGCCTGAGGCAGCCCTGCTCCGAAAATGCCAACGTCTGCAGATAGCTGGCGGGCAGAAGGGGCTAGCCTGGAAAGCTGTTGCTCAGCCTCATCTGCCCACGGCACTGCTCGCACAGAGGCACAGAGACTGGGGCTGCTTGCTTGTCTTGCCACCTCAAACTTCAAACGTAGCTTATGGGGTCCGTGCCGTGAGCCACCGGCACCCATGCTCCGAAAATGTGAACGTCTGCAGATAGCTGGCAGGCAGAAGGGGCTAGCCTGGAAAGCTGTTGCTCAGCCTCATCTGCCCACGGCACTGCTCGCACAGAGGCACAGAGACTGGGGCTGCTTTCTTGTCTTGCCACCTCAAAATACAAACGTAGCTTATGTGTTCCGTGCCGAGAGCCTGCGGCAGCCCTGCTTTGAAAATGCCAACGTCTGCAGATAGCTGGCAGGCAGAAGGGGCTAGCCTGGAAAGCTGTTGCTCAGCCTCATCTGCCCACGGCACTGCTCGCACAGAGGCACAGAGACTGGGGCTGCTTGCTTGTCTTGCCACCTCAAACTTCAAACGTAGCTTATGGGGTCCGTGTCGGGAGCATGCGGCAGCCCTGCTTTGAAAATGCCAACGTCTGCAGATAGCTGGCAGGCAGAAGGGGCTAGCCTGGAAAGCTGTTGCTCAGCCTCATCTGCCCACGGCACTGCTCGCACAGAGGCACAGAGACTGGGGCTGCTTGCTTGTCTTGCCACCTCAAACTTCAAACGTAACTTATGGGGTCCGTGTCGGGAGCCTGAGGCAGCCCTGCTCCGAAAATGCGAACGTCTGCAGATAGCTGGCAGGCAGAAGGGGCTAGCCTGGAAAGCTGTTGCTCAGCCTCATCTGCCCATGGCACTGCTCGCACAGAGGCACAGAGACTGGGGCTACTTGCTTGTCTTGCCACCTCAAACTTCAAACGTAGCTCATGGGGACCATGCTGGGAGCCTGCGGTAGCCGTGCTCCGAAAATGCGAACGTCTGCAGATAGCTGGCAGGCAGAAGGGGCTAGCCTGGAAAGCTGTTGCTCAGCCTCATCTGCCCACGACACTGCTCGCACAGAGGCACAGAGACTGGGGCTGCTTGCTTGTCTTGCCACCTCAAACTTCAAACGTAGCTTATGGGGTCCGTGCCGGGAGCCTGCGGCAGCCCTGCTCCGAAAATGCGAACGTCTGCAGATAGGTGGCAGGCAGAAGGGGCTAGCCTGGAAAGCTGTTGCTCAGCCTCATCTGCCCACGGCACTGCTCGCACAGAGGCACAGAGACTGGGGCTGCTTGCTTGTCTTGCCACCTCAAACTTCAAACGGAGCGTATGGGGTCCGTGGCGGGAGCCTGCGGCAGCCCTGCTCCAAAAATGGCAGCGTCTGCACATAGCTGGCAGGCAGAAGGGGCTAGCCTGGAAAGCTCTTGCTCAGCCTCATCTGCCCACGGCACTGCTCGCAGAGAGGCACAGAGACTGGGGCTGCTTGCTTGTCTTGCCACCCCAAACTTCAAACGTAGCTTATGGGGTCCGTGTCGGGAGCCTGCGGCAGCCCTGCTACAAAAATGCCAGCGTCTGCAAATAGCTGGCAGGCAGAAGGGGCTAGCCTGGAAAGCTGTTGCTCAGCCTCATCTGCCCACGGCACTGCTCGCACAGAGGCACAGAGACTGGGGCTGCTTGCTTGTCTTGCCACCTCAAACTTCAAACGTATCTTATGGGGTCCGTGCCGGGAATCTCTGGCAGCCCTGCTCCGAAAATGCAAACGTCTGCAGATAGGTGGCAGGCAGAAGTGGCTAGCCTGGAAAGCTGTTGCTCAGCCTCATCTGCCCACGGCACTGCTCGCACAGAGGCACAGAGACTGGGGCTGCTTGCTTGTCTTGCCACCCCAAAATTCCAAAGTAACTTATGGGGTCCATGCCGGGAGCCTGCGGCAGCCCTGCTCCGAAAATGCAAACGTCTGCAGATAGCTGGCAGGCAGAAGGGGCTAGCCTGGAAAGCTGTTGCTCAGCCTCATCTGCCCACGGCACTGCTCGCACAGAGGCACAGAGACTGGGGCTGCTTGCTTGTCTTGCCACCTCAAAATACAAACGTAGCTTATGGGGTCCGTGCCGGGAGCCACCGGCACCCCTGCTCCGAAAATGCGAACGTCTGCAGATAGCTGGCAGGCAGAAGGGGCTAGCCTGGAAAGCTGTTGCTCAGCCTCATCTGCCCATGGCACTGCTCGCACAGAGGCACAGAGACTGGGGCTACTTGCTTGTCTTGCCACCTCAAACTTCAAACGTAGCTCATGGGGACCATGCTGGGAGCCTGCGGTAGCCCTGCTCCGAAAATGCGAACGTCTGCAGATAGCTGGCAGCCAGAAGGGGCTAGCCTGGAAAGCTGTTGCTCAGCCTCATCTGCCCACGACACTGCTCGCACAGAGGCACAGAGACTGGGGCTGCTTGCTTGTCTTGCCACCTCAAACTTCAAACGTAGCTTATGGGGTCCGTGCCGGGAGCCTGCGGCAGCCCTGCTCCGAAAATGCGAACGTCTGCAGATAGGTGGCAGGCAGAAGGGGCTAGCCTGGAAAGCTGTTGCTCAGCCTCATCTGCCCACGGCACTGCTCGCACAGAGGCACAGAGACTGGGGCTGCTTGCTTGTCTTGCCACCTCAAACTTCAAACGGAGCGTATGGGGTCCGTGGCGGGAGCCTGCGGCAGCCCTGCTCCAAAAATGGCAGCGTCTGCAGATAGCTGGCAGGCAGAAGGGGCTAGCCTGGAAAGCTCTTGCTCAGCCTCATCTGCCCACGGCACTGCTCGCAGAGAGGCACAGAGACTGGGGCTGCTTGCTTGTCTTGCCACCCCAAACTTCAAACGTATCTTATGGGGTCCGTGTCGGGAGCCTGCGGCAGCCCTGCTACAAAAATGCCAGCGTCTGCAAATAGCTGGCAGGCAGAAGGGGCTAGCCTGGAAAGCTGTTGCTCAGCCTCATCTGCCCACGGCACTGCTCGCACAGAGGCACAGAGACTGGGGCTGCTTGCTTGTCTTGCCACCTCAAACTTCAAACGTATCTTATGGGGTCCGTGCCGGGAAACTCTGGCAGCCCTGCTCCGAAAATGCAAACGTCTGCAGATAGGTGGCAGGCAGAAGGGGCTAGCCTGGAAAGCTGTTGCTCAGCCTCATCTGCCCACGGCACTGCTCGCACAGAGGCACAGAGACTGGGGCTGCTTGCTTGTCTTGCCACCCCAAAATTCCAAAGTAACTTATGGGGTCCGTGCCGGGAGCCTGCGGCAGCCCTGCTCCGAAAATGCCAACGTCTGCAGATAGCTGGCAGGCAGAAGAGGCTAGCCTGGAAAGCTGTTGCTCAGCTTCATCTGCCCACGGCACTGCTCGCACAGAGGCACAGAGAGTGGGGCTGCTTGCTTGTCTTGCCACCTCAAACTTCAAACGTAGCTCTTGGGGTCCGTGGCGTGAGACTCTGGCAGTCCTGCTCTGAAAATGCGAACGTCTGCAGATAGCTGGCAGGCAGAAGGGACTAGCCTGGAAAGCTGTTGCTCAGCCTCATCTGCCCACGGCACTGCTCGCACAGAGGCACAGAGACTGGGGCTGCTTGCTTGTCTTGCCACCTCAAACTTCAAACGTATCTCTTGGGGTCCGTGGCGTGAGACTCTGGCAGCCATGCTCTGAAAATGCGAACGTCTGCAGATAGCTGGCAGGCAGAAGGGGCTAGCCTGGAAAGCTGTTGCTCAGCCTCATCTGCCCACGGCACTGCTCGCACAGAGGCACAGAGACTGGGGCTGCTTGCTTGTCTTGCCACCTCAAACTTCAAACGTAGCTTCTGGGGTCCGTGCCGTGAGCCACCGGCACCCCTGCTCTGAAAATGCGAACGTCTGCAGATAGCTGGCAGGCAGAAGGGGCTAGCCTGCAAAGCTGTTGCTCAGCCTCATCTGCCCACGGCACTGCTCGCACAGAGGCACAGAGACTGGGGCTGCTTGCTTGTCTTGCCACCTCAAACTTCAAACGTATCTTATGGGGTCCGTGCCGGGAAACTCTGGCAGCCCTGCTCCGAAAATGCAAACGTCTGCAGATAGGTGGCAGGCAGAAGGGGCTAGCCTGGAAAGCTGTTGCTCAGCCTCATCTGCCCACGGCACTGCTCGCACAGAGGCACAGAGAGTGGGGCTACTTGCTTGTCTTGCCACCTCAAACTTCAAACGTAGCTCATGGGGACCTTGCTGGGAGCCTGCGGTAGCCCTGCTCCGAAAATGCCAACGTCTGCAGATAGCTGGCGGGCAGAAGGGGCTAGCCTGGAAAGCTGTTGCTCAGCCTCATCTGCCCACGGCACTGCTCGCACAGAGGCACAGAGACTGGGGCTGCTTTCTTGTCTTGCCACCTCAAACTTCAAACGTAGCTTATGGGGTGTGTGCCGGGAGTCTCCGGCATCCCTGCTCCGAACATGCGAACGTCTGCAGATAGCTGGCGGGCAGAAGGGGCTAGCCTGGAAAGCTGTTGCTCAGCCTCATCTGCCCACGGCACTGCTCGCACAGAGGCACAGAGACAGGGGATGCTTGCTTCTCTTGCCACCCCAAAATTCCAACGTAACTTATGGGGTCCGCGCCAGGAGCCTGAGGCAGCCCTGCTCCGAAAATGCCAACGTCTGCAGATAGCTGGCGGGCAGAAGGGGCTAGCCTGGAAAGCTGTTGCTCAGCCTCATCTGCCCACGGCACTGCTCGCACAGAGGCACAGAGACTGGGGCTGCTTTCTTGTCTTGCCACCTCAAAGTTCAAACGTAGCTTATGGGGTCCGTGCCGGGAGCCTGAGGCAGCCCTGCTCCGAAAATGCGAACGTCTGCAGATAGCTGGCAGGCAGAAGGGGCTAGCCTGGAAAGCTGTTGCTCAGCCTCATCTGCCCACGGCACTGCTCGCACAGAGGCACAGAGACTGGGGCTGCTTTCTTGTCTTGCCACCTCAAACTTCAAACGTAGCTTATGGGGTCCGTGTCGGGAGCCTGCGGCAGCCCTGCTACAAAAATGCCAGCGTCTGCAGATAGCTGGCAGGCAGAAGGGGCTAGCCTGGAAAGCTGTTGCTCAGCCTCATCTGCCCACGGCACTGCTCGCACAGAGGCACAGAGAGTGGGGCTGCTTGCTTGTCTTGCCACCTCAAACTTCAAACGTAGCTTATGGGGTCCGTGTCGGGAGCCTGCGGCAGCCCTGCTACAAAAATGCCAGCGTCTGCAGATAGCTGGCAGGCAGAAGGGGCTAGCCTGGAAAGCTGTTGCTCAGCCTCATCTGCCCACGGCACTGCTCGCACAGAGGCACAGAGACTGGGGCTGCTTGCTTGTCTTGCCACCCCAAAATTCCAACGTAACTTATGGGGTCCGTGTCGGGAGCCTGCGGCAGCCCTGCTTCGAAAATGCCAACGTCTGCAGATAGCTGGCGGGCAGAAGGGGCTAGCCTGGAAAGCTGTTGCTCAGCCTCATCTGCCCACGGCACTGCTCGCACAGAGGCACAGAGACTGGGGCTGCTTGCTTGTCTTGCCACCTCAAAATACAAACGTAGATTACGGGGTCCGTGCCGTGAGCCACCGGCACCCATGCTCCGAAAATGTGAACGTCTGCAGATAGCTGGCAGGCAGAAGGGGCTAGCCTGGAAAGCTGTTGCTCAGCCTCATCTGCCCACGGCACTGCTCGCACAGAGGCACAGAGACTGGGGCTGCTTTCTTGTCTTGCCACCTCAAAATACAAACGTATCTTATGTGTTCCGTGCCGAGAGCCTGCGGCAGCCCTGCTTTGAAAATGCCAACGTCTGCAGATAGCTGGCAGGCAGAAGGGGCTAGCCTGGAAAGCTGTTGCTCAGCCTCATCTGCCCACGGCACTGCTCGCACAGAGGCACAGAGACTGGGGCTGCTTGCTTGTCTTGCCACCTCAAACTTCAAACGTAGCTTATGGGGTCCGTGTCGGGAGCCTGCGGCAGCCCTGCTACAAAAATGCCAGCGTCTGCAGATAGCTGGCAGGCAGAAGGGGCTAGCCTGGAAAGCTGTTGCTCAGCCTCATCTGCCCACGGCACTGCTCGCACAGAGGCACAGAGAGTGGGGCTGCTTGCTTCTCTTGCCACCCCAAAATTCCAACGTAACTTATGGGGTCCGTGTCGGGAGCCTGCGGCAGCCCTGCTTCGAAAATGCCAACGTCTGCAGATAGCTGGCAGCCAGAAGGGGCTAGCCTGGAAAGCTGTTGCTCAGCCTCATCTGCCCACGGCACTGCTCGCACAGAGGCACAGAGACTGGGGCTGCTTGCTTGTCTTGCCACCTCAAAATACAAACGTAGATTATGGGGTCCGTGCCGTGAGCCACCGGCACCCATGCTCCGAAAATGTGAACGTCTGCAGATAGCTGGCAGGCAGAAGGGGCTAGCCTGGAAAGCTGTTGCTCAGCCTCATCTGCCCACGGCACTGCTCGCACAGAGGCACAGAGACTGGGGCTACTTGCTTGTCTTGCCACCTCAAACTTCAAACGTAGCTTATGGGGTCTGTGCCGGGAGCCTGAGGCAGCCCTGCTCCGAAAATGCGAACGTCTGCATATAGCTGGCTGGCAGAAGGGGCTAGCCTGGAAAGCTGTTGCTCAGCCTCATCTGCCCACGGCACTGCTCGCACAGAGGCACAGAGACTGGGGCTGCTTTCTTGTCTTGCCACCTCAAAATACAAACGTAGCTTATGTGTTCCGTGCCGAGAGCCTGCGGCAGCCCTGCTTTGAAAATGCCAACGTCTGCAGATAGCTGGCAGGCAGAAGGGGCTAGCCTGGAAAGCTGTTGCTCAGCCTCATCTGCCCACGGCACTGCTCGCACAGAGGCACAGAGACTGGGGCTGCTTGCTTGTCTTGCCACCTCAAACTTCAAACGTAGTTTATGGGGTCCGTGTCGGGAGCCTGCGGCAGCCCTGCTACAAAAATGCCAGCGTCTGCAGATAGCTGGCAGGCAGAAGGGGCTAGCCTGGAAAGCTGTTGCTCAGCCTCATCTGCCCACGGCACTGCTCGCACAGAGGCACAGAGACTGGGGCTGCTTGCTTGTCTTGCCACCCCAAAATTCCAACGTAACTTATGGGGTCCGTGTCGGGAGCCTGCGGCAGCCCTGCTTCGAAAATGCGAACGTCTGCAGATAGCTGGCAGGCAGAAGGGGCTAGCCTGGAAAGCTGTTGCTCAGCCTCATCTGCCCACGGCACTGCTCGCACAGAGGCACAGAGACTGGGGCTGCTTTCTTGTCTTGCCACCTCAAAGTTCAAACGTAGCTTATGGGGTCCGTGCCGGGAGCCTGAGGCAGCCCTGCTCTGAAAATGCGAACGTCTGCAGATAGCTGGCAGGCAGAAGGGGCTAGACTGGAAAGCTGTTGCTCAGCCTCATCTGCCCACGGCACTGCTCGCACAGAGGCACAGAGACTGGGGCTGCTTGCTTGTCTTGCCACCTCAAACTTCAAACGTAGCTTATGGGGTCTGTGCCGGGAGTCTCCGGCATCCCTGCTCCGAACATGCGAACGTCTGCAGATAGCTGGCGGGCAGAAGGGGCTAGCCTGGAAAGCTGTTGCTCAGCCTCATCTGCCCACGGCACTACTCGCACAGAGGCACAGAGACAGGGGATGCTTGCTTCTCTTGCCACTTCAAAATTCCAACGTAACTTATGGGGTCCGTGCCAGGAGCCTGAGGCAGCCCTGCTCCGAAAATGCCAACGTCTGCAGATAGCTGGCGGGCAGAAGGGGCTAGCCTGGAAAGCTGTTGCTCAGCCTCATCTGCCCACGGCACTGCTCGCACAGAGGCACAGAGACTGGGGCTGCTTGCTTGTCTTGCCACCTCAAACTTCAAACGTAGCTTATGGGGTCCGTGCCGTGAGCCACCGGCACCCATGCTCCGAAAATGTGAACGTCTGCAGATAGCTGGCAGGCAGAAGGGGCTAGCCTGGAAAGCTGTTGCTCAGCCTCATCTGCCCACGGCACTGCTCGCACAGAGGCACAGAGACTGGGGCTGCTTTCTTGTCTTGCCACCTCAAAATACAAACGTAGCTTATGTGTTCCGTGCCGAGAGCCTGCGGCAGCCCTGCTTTGAAAATGCCAACGTCTGCAGATAGCTGGCAGGCAGAAGGGGCTAGCCTGGAAAGCTGTTGCTCAGCCTCATCTGCCCACGGCACTGCTCGCACAGAGGCACAGAGACTGGGGCTGCTTGCTTGTCTTGCCACCTCAAACTTCAAACGTAGCTTATGGGGTCCGTGTCGGGAGCATGCGGCAGCCCTGCTTTGAAAATGCCAACGTCTGCAGATAGCTGGCAGGCAGAAGGGGCTAGCCTGGAAAGCTGTTGCTCAGCCTCATCTGCCCACGGCACTGCTCGCACAGAGGCACAGAGACTGGGGCTGCTTGCTTGTCTTGCCACCTCAAACTTCAAACGTAACTTATGGGGTCCGTGTCGGGAGCCTGAGGCAGCCCTGCTCCGAAAATGCGAACGTCTGCAGATAGCTGGCAGGCAGAAGGGGCTAGCCTGGAAAGCTGTTGCTCAGCCTCATCTGCCCATGGCACTGCTCGCACAGAGGCACAGAGACTGGGGCTACTTGCTTGTCTTGCCACCTCAAACTTCAAACGTAGCTCATGGGGACCATGCTGGGAGCCTGCGGTAGCCGTGCTCCGAAAATGCGAACGTCTGCAGATAGCTGGCAGGCAGAAGGGGCTAGCCTGGAAAGCTGTTGCTCAGCCTCATCTGCCCACGACACTGCTCGCACAGAGGCACAGAGACTGGGGCTGCTTGCTTGTCTTGCCACCTCAAACTTCAAACGTAGCTTATGGGGTCCGTGCCGGGAGCCTGCGGCAGCCCTGCTCCGAAAATGCGAACGTCTGCAGATAGGTGGCAGGCAGAAGGGGCTAGCCTGGAAAGCTGTTGCTCAGCCTCATCTGCCCACGGCACTGCTCGCACAGAGGCACAGAGACTGGGGCTGCTTGCTTGTCTTGCCACCTCAAACTTCAAACGGAGCGTATGGGGTCCGTGGCGGGAGCCTGCGGCAGCCCTGCTCCAAAAATGGCAGCGTCTGCACATAGCTGGCAGGCAGAAGGGGCTAGCCTGGAAAGCTCTTGCTCAGCCTCATCTGCCCACGGCACTGCTCGCAGAGAGGCACAGAGACTGGGGCTGCTTGCTTGTCTTGCCACCCCAAACTTCAAACGTAGCTTATGGGGTCCGTGTCGGGAGCCTGCGGCAGCCCTGCTACAAAAATGCCAGCGTCTGCAAATAGCTGGCAGGCAGAAGGGGCTAGCCTGGAAAGCTGTTGCTCAGCCTCATCTGCCCACGGCACTGCTCGCACAGAGGCACAGAGACTGGGGCTGCTTGCTTGTCTTGCCACCTCAAACTTCAAACGTATCTTATGGGGTCCGTGCCGGGAATCTCTGGCAGCCCTGCTCCGAAAATGCAAACGTCTGCAGATAGGTGGCAGGCAGAAGTGGCTAGCCTGGAAAGCTGTTGCTCAGCCTCATCTGCCCACGGCACTGCTCGCACAGAGGCACAGAGACTGGGGCTGCTTGCTTGTCTTGCCACCCCAAAATTCCAAAGTAACTTATGGGGTCCATGCCGGGAGCCTGCGGCAGCCCTGCTCCGAAAATGCAAACGTCTGCAGATAGCTGGCAGGCAGAAGGGGCTAGCCTGGAAAGCTGTTGCTCAGCCTCATCTGCCCACGGCACTGCTCGCACAGAGGCACAGAGACTGGGGCTGCTTGCTTGTCTTGCCACCTCAAAATACAAACGTAGCTTATGGGGTCCGTGCCGGGAGCCACCGGCACCCCTGCTCCGAAAATGCGAACGTCTGCAGATAGCTGGCAGGCAGAAGGGGCTAGCCTGGAAAGCTGTTGCTCAGCCTCATCTGCCCATGGCACTGCTCGCACAGAGGCACAGAGACTGGGGCTACTTGCTTGTCTTGCCACCTCAAACTTCAAACGTAGCTCATGGGGACCATGCTGGGAGCCTGCGGTAGCCCTGCTCCGAAAATGCGAACGTCTGCAGATAGCTGGCAGGCAGAAGGGGCTAGCCTGGAAAGCTGTTGCTCAGCCTCATCTGCCCACGACACTGCTCGCACAGAGGCACAGAGACTGGGGCTGCTTGCTTGTCTTGCCACCTCAAACTTCAAACGTAGCTTATGGGGTCCGTGCCGGGAGCCTGCGGCAGCCCTGCTCCGAAAATGCGAACGTCTGCAGATAGGTGGCAGGCAGAAGGGGCTAGCCTGGAAAGCTGTTGCTCAGCCTCATCTGCCCACGGCACTGCTCGCACAGAGGCACAGAGACTGGGGCTGCTTGCTTGTCTTGCCACCTCAAACTTCAAACGGAGCGTATGGGGTCCGTGGCGGGAGCCTGCGGCAGCCCTGCTCCAAAAATGGCAGCGTCTGCAGATAGCTGGCAGGCAGAAGGGGCTAGCCTGGAAAGCTCTTGCTCAGCCTCATCTGCCCACGGCACTGCTCGCAGAGAGGCACAGAGACTGGGGCTGCTTGCTTGTCTTGCCACCCCAAACTTCAAACGTATCTTATGGGGTCCGTGTCGGGAGCCTGCGGCAGCCCTGCTACAAAAATGCCAGCGTCTGCAAATAGCTGGCAGGCAGAAGGGGCTAGCCTGGAAAGCTGTTGCTCAGCCTCATCTGCCCACGGCACTGCTCGCACAGAGGCACAGAGACTGGGGCTGCTTGCTTGTCTTGCCACCTCAAACTTCAAACGTATCTTATGGGGTCCGTGCCGGGAAACTCTGGCAGCCCTGCTCCGAAAATGCAAACGTCTGCAGATAGGTGGCAGGCAGAAGGGGCTAGCCTGGAAAGCTGTTGCTCAGCCTCATCTGCCCACGGCACTGCTCGCACAGAGGCACAGAGACTGGGGCTGCTTGCTTGTCTTGCCACCCCAAAATTCCAAAGTAACTTATGGGGTCCGTGCCGGGAGCCTGCGGCAGCCCTGCTCCGAAAATGCCAACGTCTGCAGATAGCTGGCAGGCAGAAGAGGCTAGCCTGGAAAGCTGTTGCTCAGCTTCATCTGCCCACGGCACTGCTCGCACAGAGGCACAGAGAGTGGGGCTGCTTGCTTGTCTTGCCACCTCAAACTTCAAACGTAGCTCTTGGGGTCCGTGGCGTGAGACTCTGGCAGTCCTGCTCTGAAAATGCGAACGTCTGCAGATAGCTGGCAGGCAGAAGGGACTAGCCTGGAAAGCTGTTGCTCAGCCTCATCTGCCCACGGCACTGCTCGCACAGAGGCACAGAGACTGGGGCTGCTTGCTTGTCTTGCCACCTCAAACTTCAAACGTATCTCTTGGGGTCCGTGGCGTGAGACTCTGGCAGCCATGCTCTGAAAATGCGAACGTCTGCAGATAGCTGGCAGGCAGAAGGGGCTAGCCTGGAAAGCTGTTGCTCAGCCTCATCTGCCCACGGCACTGCTCGCACAGAGGCACAGAGACTGGGGCTGCTTGCTTGTCTTGCCACCTCAAACTTCAAACGTAGCTTCTGGGGTCCGTGCCGTGAGCCACCGGCACCCCTGCTCTGAAAATGCGAACGTCTGCAGATAGCTGGCAGGCAGAAGGGGCTAGCCTGCAAAGCTGTTGCTCAGCCTCATCTGCCCACGGCACTGCTCGCACAGAGGCACAGAGACTGGGGCTGCTTGCTTGTCTTGCCACCTCAAACTTCAAACGTATCTTATGGGGTCCGTGCCGGGAAACTCTGGCAGCCCTGCTCCGAAAATGCAAACGTCTGCAGATAGGTGGCAGGCAGAAGGGGCTAGCCTGGAAAGCTGTTGCTCAGCCTCATCTGCCCACGGCACTGCTCGCACAGAGGCACAGAGAGTGGGGCTACTTGCTTGTCTTGCCACCTCAAACTTCAAACGTAGCTCATGGGGACCTTGCTGGGAGCCTGCGGTAGCCCTGCTCCGAAAATGCCAACGTCTGCAGATAGCTGGCGGGCAGAAGGGGCTAGCCTGGAAAGCTGTTGCTCAGCCTCATCTGCCCACGGCACTGCTCGCACAGAGGCACAGAGACTGGGGCTGCTTTCTTGTCTTGCCACCTCAAACTTCAAACGTAGCTTATGGGGTCTGTGCCGGGAGTCTCCGGCATCCCTGCTCCGAACATGCGAACGTCTGCAGATAGCTGGCGGGCAGAAGGGGCTAGCCTGGAAAGCTGTTGCTCAGCCTCATCTGCCCACGGCACTGCTCGCACAGAGGCACAGAGACAGGGGATGCTTGCTTCTCTTGCCACCCCAAAATTCCAACGTAACTTATGGGGTCCGCGCCAGGAGCCTGAGGCAGCCCTGCTCCGAAAATGCCAACGTCTGCAGATAGCTGGCGGGCAGAAGGGGCTAGCCTGGAAAGCTGTTGCTCAGCCTCATCTGCCCACGGCACTGCTCGCACAGAGGCACAGAGACTGGGGCTGCTTTCTTGTCTTGCCACCTCAAAGTTCAAACGTAGCTTATGGGGTCCGTGCCGGGAGCCTGAGGCAGCCCTGCTCCGAAAATGCGAACGTCTGCAGATAGCTGGCAGGCAGAAGGGGCTAGCCTGGAAAGCTGTTGCTCAGCCTCATCTGCCCACGGCACTGCTCGCACAGAGGCACAGAGACTGGGGCTGCTTGCTTGTCTTGCCACCTCAAACTTCAAACGTAGCTTATGGGGTCCGTGTCGGGAGCCTGCGGCAGCCCTGCTACAAAAATGCCAGCGTCTGCAGATAGCTGGCAGGCAGAAGGGGCTAGCCTGGAAAGCTGTTGCTCAGCCTCATCTGCCCACGGCACTGCTCGCACAGAGGCACAGAGACTGGGGCTGCTTGCTTGTCTTGCCACCCCAAAATTCCAACGTAACTTATGGGGTCCGTGTCGGGAGCCTGCGGCAGCCCTGCTTCGAAAATGCCAACGTCTGCAGATAGCTGGCGGGCAGAAGGGGCTAGCCTGGAAAGCTGTTGCTCAGCCTCATCTGCCCACGGCACTGCTCGCACAGAGGCACAGAGACTGGGGCTGCTTTCTTGTCTTGCCACCTCAAAGTTCAAACGTAGCTTATGGGGTCCGTGCCGGGAGCCTGAGGCAGCCCTGCTCCCAAAATGCGAACGTCTGCAGATAGCTGGCAGGCAGAAGGGGCTAGCCTGGAAAGCTGTTGCTCAGCCTCATCTGCCCACGGCACTGCTCGCACAGAGGCACAGAGACTGGGGCTGCTTGCTTGTCTTGCCACCTCAAACTTCAAACGTAGCTTATGGGGTCTGTGCCGGGAGTCTCCGGCATCCCTGCTCCGAACATGCGAACGTCTGCAGATAGCTGGCGGGCAGAAGGGGCTAGCCTGGAAAGCTGTTGCTCAGCCTCATCTGCCCACGGCACTGCTCGCACAGAGGCACAGAGACAGGGGATGCTTGCTTCTCTTGCCACCCCAAAATTCCAACGTAACTTGTGGGGTCCGTGCCAGGAGCCTGAGGCAGCCCTGCTCCGAAAAAGCCAACGTCTGCAGATAGCTGGCGGGCAGAAGGGGCTAGCCTGGAAAGCTGTTGCTCAGCCTCATCTGCCCACGGCACTGCTCGCACAGAGGCACAGAGACTGGGGCTGCTTTCTTGTCTTGCCACCTCAAACTTCAAACGTAGCTTATGGGGTCCGTGCCGTGAGCCACCGGCACCCATGCTCCGAAAATGTGAACGTCTGCAGATAGCTGGCAGGCAGAAGGGGCTAGCCTGGAAAGCTGTTGCTCAGCCTCATCTGCCCACGGCACTGCTCGCACAGAGGCACAGAGACTGGGGCTGCTTGCTTGTCTTGCCACCTCAAACTTCAAACGTAGCTTATGGGGTCCGTGTCGAGAGGCTGCGGCAGCCCTGCTACAAAAATGACAGCGTCTGCAGATAGCTGGCAGGCAGAAGGGGCTAGCCTGGAAAGCTGTTGCTCAGCCTCATCTGCCCACGGCACTGCTCGCACAGAGGCACAGAGACTGGGGCTGCTTGCTTGTCTTGCCACCCCAAAATTCCAACGTAACTTATGGGGTCCGTGTCGGGAGCCTGCGGCAGCCCTGCTTCGAAAATGCGAACGTCTGCAGATAGCTGGCGGGCAGAAGGGGCTAGCCTGGAAAGCTGTTGCTCAGCCTCATCTGCCCACGGCACTGCTCGCACAGAGGCACAGAGACTGGGGCTGCTTGCTTGTCTTGCCACCTCAAAATACAAACGTAGATTATGGGGTCCGTGCCGTGAGCCACCGTCACCCATGCTCCGAAAATGTGAACGTCTGCAGATAGCTGGCAGGCAGAAGGGGCTAGCCTGGAAAGCTGTTGCTCAGCCTCATCTGCCCATGGCACTGCTCGCACAGAGGCACAGAGACTGGGGCTGCTTTCTTGTCTTGCCACCTCAAAATACAAACGTATCTTATGTGTTCCGTGCCGAGAGCTTGCGGCAGCCCTGCTTTGAAAATGCCAACGTCTGCAGATAGCTGGCAGGCAGAAGGGGCTAGCCTGGAAAGCTGTTGCTCAGCCTCATCTGCCCACGGCACTGCTCGCACAGAGGCACAGAGACTGGGGCTGCTTGCTTGTCTTGCCACCCCAAAATTCCAACGTAACTTATGGGGTCCGTGTCGGGAGCCTGCGGCAGCCCTGCTTCGAAAATGCGAACGTCTGCAGATAGCTGGCGGGCAGAAGGGGCTAGCCTGGAAAGCTGTTGCTCAGCCTCATCTGCCCACGGCACTGCTCGCACAGAGGCACAGAGACTGGGGCTGCTTGCTTGTCTTGCCACCTCAAAATACAAACGTAGATTATGGGGTCCGTGCCGTGAGCCACCGTCACCCATGCTCCGAAAATGTGAACGTCTGCAGATAGCTGGCAGGCAGAAGGGGCTAGCCTGGAAAGCTGTTGCTCAGCCTCATCTGCCCATGGCACTGCTCGCACAGAGGCACAGAGACTGGGGCTGCTTTCTTGTCTTGCCACCTCAAAATACAAACGTATCTTATGTGTTCCGTGCCGAGAGCTTGCGGCAGCCCTGCTTTGAAAATGCCAACGTCTGCAGATAGCTGGCAGGCAGAAGGGGCTAGCCTGGAAAGCTGTTGCTCAGCCTCATCTGCCCACGGCACTGCTCGCACAGAGGCACAGAGACTGGGGCTGCTTGCTTGTCTTGCCACCTCAAACTTCAAACGTAGCTTATGGGGTCCGTGTCGGGAGCCTGCGGCAGCCCTGCTACAAAAATGCCAGCGTCTGCAGATAGCTGGCAGGCAGAAGGGGCTAGCCTGGAAAGCTGTTGCTCAGCCTCATCTGCCCACGGCACTGCTCGCACAGAGGCACAGAGAGTGGGGCTGCTTGCTTGTCTTGCCACCCCAAAATTCCAACGTAACTTATGGGGTCCGTGTCGGGAGCCTGCGGCAGCCCTGCTTCGAAAATGCCAACGTCTGCAGATAGCTGGCAGCCAGAAGGGGCTAGCCTGGAAAGCTGTTGCTCAGCCTCATCTGCCCACGGCACTGCTCGCACAGAGGCACAGAGACTGGGGCTGCTTGCTTGTCTTGCCACCTCAAAATACAAACGTAGATTATGGGGTCCGTGCCGTGAGCCACCGGCACCCATGCTCCGAAAATGTGAACGTCTGCAGATAGCTGGCAGGCAGAAGGGGCTAGCCTGGAAAGCTGTTGCTCAGCCTCATCTGCCCACGGCACTGCTCGCACAGAGGCACAGAGACTGGGGCTACTTGCTTGTCTTGCCACCTCAAACTTCAAACGTAGCTTATGGGGTCTGTGCCGGGAGCCTGAGGCAGCCCTGCTCCGAAAATGCGAACGTCTGCATATAGCTGGCTGGCAGAAGGGGCTAGCCTGGAAAGCTGTTGCTCAGCCTCATCTGCCCACGGCACTGCTCGCACAGAGGCACAGAGACTGGGGCTGCTTTCTTGTCTTGCCACCTCAAAATACAAACGTAGTTATGTGTTCCGTGCCGAGAGCCTGCGGCAGCCCTGCTTTGAAAATGCCAACGTCTGCAGATAGCTGGCAGGCAGAAGGGGCTAGCCTGGAAAGCTGTTGCTCAGCCTCATCTGCCCACGGCACTGCTCGCACAGAGGCACAGAGACTGGGGCTGCTTGCTTGTCTTGCCACCTCAAACTTCAAACGTAGCTTATGGGGTCCGTGTCGGGAGCCTGCGGCAGCCCTGCTACAAAAATGCCAGCGTCTGCAGATAGCTGGCAGGCAGAAGGGGCTAGCCTGGAAAGCTGTTGCTCAGCCTCATCTGCCCACGGCACTGCTCGCACAGAGGCACAGAGAGTGGGGCTGCTTGCTTGTCTTGCCACCCCAAAATTCCAACGTAACTTATGGGGTCCGTGTCGGGAGCCTGCGGCAGCCCTGCTTCGAAAATGCCAACGTCTGCAGATAGCTGGCAGGCAGAAGGGGCTAGCCTGGAAAGCTGTTGCTCAGCCTCATCTGCCCACGGCACTGCTCGCACAGAGGCACAGAGACTGGGGCTGCTTTCTTGTCTTGCCACCTCAAAGTTCAAACGTAGCTTATGGGGTCCGTGCCGGGAGCCTGAGGCAGCCCTGCTCCGAAAATGCGAACGTCTGCAGATAGCTGGCAGGCAGAAGGGGCTAGCCTGGAAAGCTGTTGCTCAGCCTCATCTGCCCACGGCACTGCTCGCACAGAGGCACAGAGACTGGGGCTGCTTGCTTGTCTTGCCACCTCAAACTTCAAACGTAGCTTATGGGGTCTGTGCCAGGAGTCTCCGGCATCCCTGCTCCGAACATGCGAACGTCTGCAGATAGCTGGCGGGCAGAAGGGGCTAGCCTGGAAAGCTGTTGCTCAGCCTCATCTGCCCACGGCACTGCTCGCACAGAGGCACAGAGACAGGGGATGCTTGCTTCTCTTGCCACCCCAAAATTCCAACGTAACTTGTGGGGTCCGTGCCAGGAGCCTGAGGCAGCCCTGCTCCGAAAATGCCAACGTCTGCAGATAGCTGGCGGGCAGAAGGGGCTAGCCTGGAAAGCTGTTGCTCAGCCTCATCTGCCCACGGCACTGCTCGCACAGAGGCACAGAGACTGGGGCTGCTTTCTTGTCTTGCCACCTCAAACTTCAAACGTAGCTTATGGGGTCCGTGCCGTGAGCCACCGGCACCCATGCTCCGAAAATGTGAACGTCTGCAGATAGCTGGCAGGCAGAAGGGGCTAGCCTGGAAAGCTGTTGCTCAGCCTCATCTGCCCACGGCACTGCTCGCACAGAGGCACAGAGAGTGGGGCTGCTTGCTTGTCTTGCCACCTCAAACTTCAAACGTAGCTTATGGGGTCCGTGTCGGGAGCCTGCGGCAGCCCTGCTACAAAAATGCCAGCGTCTGCAGATAGCTGGCAGGCAGAAGGGGCTAGCCTGGAAAGCTGTTGCTCAGCCTCATCTGCCCACGGCACTGCTCGCACAGAGGCACAGAGACTGGGGCTGCTTGCTTGTCTTGCCACCCCAAAATTCCAACGTAACTTATGGGGTCCGTGTCGGGAGCCTGCGGCAGCCCTGCTTCGAAAATGCCAACGTCTGCAGATAGCTGGCGGGCAGAAGGGGCTAGCCTGGAAAGCTGTTGCTCAGCCTCATCTGCCCACGGCACTGCTCGCACAGAGGCACAGAGACTGGGGCTGCTTGCTTGTCTTGCCACCTCAAAATACAAACGTAGATTACGGGGTCCGTGCCGTGAGCCACCGGCACCCATGCTCCGAAAATGTGAACGTCTGCAGATAGCTGGCAGGCAGAAGGGGCTAGCCTGGAAAGCTGTTGCTCAGCCTCATCTGCCCACGGCACTGCTCGCACAGAGGCACAGAGACTGGGGCTGCTTTCTTGTCTTGCCACCTCAAAATACAAACGTATCTTATGTGTTCCGTGCCGAGAGCCTGCGGCAGCCCTGCTTTGAAAATGCCAACGTCTGCAGATAGCTGGCAGGCAGAAGGGGCTAGCCTGGAAAGCTGTTGCTCAGCCTCATCTGCCCACGGCACTGCTCGCACAGAGGCACAGAGACTGGGGCTGCTTGCTTGTCTTGCCACCTCAAACTTCAAACGTAGCTTATGGGGTCCGTGTCGGGAGCCTGCGGCAGCCCTGCTACAAAAATGCCAGCGTCTGCAGATAGCTGGCAGGCAGAAGGGGCTAGCCTGGAAAGCTGTTGCTCAGCCTCATCTGCCCACGGCACTGCTCGCACAGAGGCACAGAGAGTGGGGCTGCTTGCTTCTCTTGCCACCCCAAAATTCCAACGTAACTTATGGGGTCCGTGTCGGGAGCCTGCGGCAGCCCTGCTTCGAAAATGCCAACGTCTGCAGATAGCTGGCAGCCAGAAGGGGCTAGCCTGGAAAGCTGTTGCTCAGCCTCATCTGCCCACGGCACTGCTCGCACAGAGGCACAGAGACTGGGGCTGCTTGCTTGTCTTGCCACCTCAAAATACAAACGTAGATTATGGGGTCCGTGCCGTGAGCCACCGGCACCCATGCTCCGAAAATGTGAACGTCTGCAGATAGCTGGCAGGCAGAAGGGGCTAGCCTGGAAAGCTGTTGCTCAGCCTCATCTGCCCACGGCACTGCTCGCACAGAGGCACAGAGACTGGGGCTACTTGCTTGTCTTGCCACCTCAAACTTCAAACGTAGCTTATGGGGTCTGTGCCGGGAGCCTGAGGCAGCCCTGCTCCGAAAATGCGAACGTCTGCATATAGCTGGCTGGCAGAAGGGGCTAGCCTGGAAAGCTGTTGCTCAGCCTCATCTGCCCACGGCACTGCTCGCACAGAGGCACAGAGACTGGGGCTGCTTTCTTGTCTTGCCACCTCAAAGTTCAAACGTAGCTTATGGGGTCCGTGCCGGGAGCCTGAGGCAGCCCTGCTCTGAAAATGCGAACGTCTGCAGATAGCTGGCAGGCAGAAGGGGCTAGCCTGGAAAGCTGTTGCTCAGCCTCATCTGCCCACGGCACTGCTCGCACAGAGGCACAGAGACTGGGGCTGCTTGCTTGTCTTGCCACCTCAAACTTCAAACGTAGCTTATGGGGTCTGTGCCGGGAGTCTCCGGCATCCCTGCTCCGAACATGCGAACGTCTGCAGATAGCTGGCGGGCAGAAGGGGCTAGCCTGGAAAGCTGTTGCTCAGCCTCATCTGCCCACGGCACTACTCGCACAGAGGCACAGAGACAGGGGATGCTTGCTTCTCTTGCCACTTCAAAATTCCAACGTAACTTATGGGGTCCGTGCCAGGAGCCTGAGGCAGCCCTGCTCCGAAAATGCCAACGTCTGCAGATAGCTGGCGGGCAGAAGGGGCTAGCCTGGAAAGCTGTTGCTCAGCCTCATCTGCCCACGGCACTGCTCGCACAGAGGCACAGAGACTGGGGCTGCTTGCTTGTCTTGCCACCTCAAACTTCAAACGTAGCTTATGGGGTCCGTGCCGTGAGCCACCGGCACCCATGCTCCGAAAATGTGAACGTCTGCAGATAGCTGGCAGGCAGAAGGGGCTAGCCTGGAAAGCTGTTGCTCAGCCTCATCTGCCCACGGCACTGCTCGCACAGAGGCACAGAGACTGGGGCTGCTTTCTTGTCTTGCCACCTCAAAATACAAACGTAGCTTATGTGTTCCGTGCCGAGAGCCTGCGGCAGCCCTGCTTTGAAAATGCCAACGTCTGCAGATAGCTGGCAGGCAGAAGGGGCTAGCCTGGAAAGCTGTTGCTCAGCCTCATCTGCCCACGGCACTGCTCGCACAGAGGCACAGAGACTGGGGCTGCTTGCTTGTCTTGCCACCTCAAACTTCAAACGTAGCTTATGGGGTCCGTGTCGGGAGCATGCGGCAGCCCTGCTTTGAAAATGCCAACGTCTGCAGATAGCTGGCAGGCAGAAGGGGCTAGCCTGGAAAGCTGTTGCTCAGCCTCATCTGCCCACGGCACTGCTCGCACAGAGGCACAGAGACTGGGGCTGCTTGCTTGTCTTGCCACCTCAAACTTCAAACGTAACTTATGGGGTCCGTGTCGGGAGCCTGAGGCAGCCCTGCTCCGAAAATGCGAACGTCTGCAGATAGCTTGCAGGCAGAAGGGGCTAGCCTGGAAAGCTGTTGCTCAGCCTCATCTGCCCACGGCACTGCTCGCACAGAGGCACAGAGACTGGGGCTGCTTGCTTGTCTTGCCACCCCAAAATTCCAACGTAACTTATGGGGTCCGTGTCGGGAGCCTGAGGCAGCCCTGCTCCGAAAATGCGAACGTCTGCAGATAGCTGGCAGGCAGAAGGGGCTAGCCTGGAAAGCTGTTGCTCAGCCTCATCTGCCCACGGCACTGCTCGCACAGAGGCACAGAGACTGGGGCTGCTTGCTTGTCTTGCCACCTCAAAGTTCAAACGTAGTTTATGGGGTCCGTGCCGGGAGCCTGAGGCAGCCCTGCTCCGAAAATGCCAACGTCTGCAGATAGCTGGCAGGCAGAAGGGGCTAGCCTGGAAAGCTGTTGCTCAGCCTCATCTGCCCACGGCACTGCTCGCACAGAGGCACAGAGACTGGGGCTGCTTGCTTGTCTTGCCACCTCAAAGTTCAAACGTAGCTTATGGGGTCCGTGCCAGGAGCCTGAGGCAGCCCTGCTCCGAAAATGCGAACGTCTGCAGATAGCTGGCAGGCAGAAGGGGCTAGCCTGGAAAGCTGTTGCTCAGCCTCATCTGCCCACGGCACTGCTCGCACAGAGGCACAGAGACTGGGGCTGCTTTCTTGTCTTGCCACCTCAAACTTCAAACGTAGCTTATGGGGTCCGTGCCGGGAGCCTGAGGCAGCCCTGCTCCGAAAATGCGAACGTCTGCAGATAGCTGGCGGGCAGAAGGGGCTAGCCTGGAAAGCTGTTGCTCAGCCTCATCTGCCCACGGCACTGCTCGCACAGAGGCACAGAGACTGGGGCTGCTTGCTTGTCTTGCCACCTCAAACTTCAAACGTAGCTTATGGGGTCTGTGCCGGGAGTCTCCGGCATCCCTGCTCCGAACATGCGAACGTCTGCAGATAGCTGGCGGGCAGAAGGGGCTAGCCTGGAAAGGTGTTGCTCAGCCTCATCTGCCCACGGCACTGCTCGCACAGAGGCACAGAGACAGGGGATGCTTGCTTCTCTTGCCACCCCAAAATTCCAACGTAACTTATGGGGTCCGTGCCTGGAGCCTGAGGCAGCCCTGCTCCGAAAATGCCAACGTCTGCAGATAGCTGGCGGGCAGAAGGGGCTAGCCTGGAAAGCTGTTGCTCAGCCTCATCTGCCCACGGCACTGCTCGCACAGAGGCACAGAGACTGGGGCTGCTTTCTTGTCTTGCCACCTCAAAGTTCAAACGTAGCTTATGGGGTCCGTGCCGGGAGCCTGAGGCAGCCCTGCTCCGAAAATGCGAACGTCTGCAGATAGCTGGCGGGCAGAAGGGGCTAGCCTGGAAAGCTGTTGCTCAGCCTCATCTGCCCACGGCACTGCTCGCACAGAGGCACAGAGACTGGGGCTGCTTGCTTGTCTTGCCACCTCAAAGTTCAAACGTAGCTTATGGGGTCCGTGCCAGGAGCCTGAGGCAGCCCTGCTCCGAAAATGCGAACGTCTGCAGATAGCTGGCAGGCAGAAGGGGCTAGCCTGGAAAGCTGTTGCTCAGCCTCATCTGCCCACGGCACTGCTCGCACAGAGGCACAGAGACTGGGGCTGCTTTCTTGTCTTGCCACCTCAAAGTTCAAACGTAGCTTATGGGGTCCGTGCCGGGAGCCTGAGGCAGCCCTGCTCCGAAAATGCGAACGTCTGCAGATAGCTGGCAGGCAGAAGGGGCTAGCCTGGAAAGCTGTTGCTCAGCCTCATCTGCCCACGGCACTGCTCGCACAGAGGCACAGAGACTGGGGCTGCTTGCTTGTCTTGCCACCTCAAACTTCAAACGTAACTTATGGGGTCCGTGTCGGGAGCCTGAGGCAGCCCTGCTCCGAAAATGCGAACGTCTGCAGATAGCTTGCAGGCAGAAGGGGCTAGCCTGGAAAGCTGTTGCTCAGCCTCATCTGCGCACGGCACTGCTCGCACAGAGGCACAGAGACTGGGGCTGCTTGCTTGTCTTGCCACCCCAAAATTCCAACGTAACTTATGGGGTCCGTGCCAGGAGCCTGAGGCAGCCCTGCTCCGAAAATGCGAACGTCTGCAGATAGCTGGCAGGCAGAAGGGGCTAGCCTGGAAAGCTGTTGCTCAGCCTCATCTGCCCACGGCACTGCTCGCACAGAGGCACAGAGACTGGGGCTGCTTGCTTGTCTTGCCACCTCAAAGTTCAAACGTAGTTTATGGGGTCCGTGCCGGGAGCCTGAGGCAGCCCTGCTCCGAAAATGCCAACGTCTGCAGATAGCTGGCAGGCAGAAGGGGCTAGCCTGGAAAGCTGTTGCTCAGCCTCATCTGCCCACGGCACTGCTCGCACAGAGGCACAGAGACTGGGGCTGCTTGCTTGTCTTGCCACCTCAAAGTTCAAACGTAGCTTATGGGGTCCGTGCCGGGAGCCTGAGGCAGCCCTGCTCCGAAAATGCCAACGTCTGCAGATAGCTGGCGGGCAGAAGGGGCTAGCCTGGAAAGCTGTTGCTCAGCCTCATCTGCCCACGGCACTGCTCGCACAGAGGCACAGAGACTGGGGCTGCTTGCTTGTCTTGCCACCTCAAACTTCAAACGTAGCTTATGGGGTCTGTGCCGGGAGTCTCCGGCATCCCTGCTCCGAACATGCGAACGTCTGCAGATAGCTGGCGGGCAGAAGGGGCTAGCCTGGAAAGGTGTTGCTCAGCCTCATCTGCCCACGGCACTGCTCGCACAGAGGCACAGAGACAGGGGATGCTTGCTTCTCTTGCCACCCCAAAATTCCAACGTAACTTATGGGGTCCGTGCCTGGAGCCTGAGGCAGCCCTGCTCCGAAAATGCCAACGTCTGCAGATAGCTGGCGGGCAGAAGGGGCTAGCCTGGAAAGCTGTTGCTCAGCCTCATCTGCCCACGGCACTGCTCGCACAGAGGCACAGAGACTGGGGCTGCTTTCTTGTCTTGCCACCTCAAAGTTCAAACGTAGCTTATGGGGTCCGTGCCGGGAGCCTGAGGCAGCCCTGCTCCGAAAATGCGAACGTCTGCAGATAGCTGGCGGGCAGAAGGGGCTAGCCTGGAAAGCTGTTGCTCAGCCTCATCTGCCCACGGCACTGCTCGCACAGAGGCACAGAGACTGGGGCTGCTTGCTTGTCTTGCCACCTCAAAGTTCAAACGTAGCTTATGGGGTCCGTGCCAGGAGCCTGAGGCAGCCCTGCTCCGAAAATGCGAACGTCTGCAGATAGCTGGCAGGCAGAAGGGGCTAGCCTGGAAAGCTGTTGCTCAGCCTCATCTGCCCACGGCACTGCTCGCACAGAGGCACAGAGACTGGGGCTGCTTTCTTGTCTTGCCACCTCAAAGTTCAAACGTAGCTTATGGGGTCCGTGCCGGGAGCCTGAGGCAGCCCTGCTCCGAAAATGCGAACGTCTGCAGATAGCTGGCAGGCAGAAGGGGCTAGCCTGGAAAGCTGTTGCTCAGCCTCATCTGCCCACGGCACTGCTCGCACAGAGGCACAGAGACTGGGGCTGCTTGCTTGTCTTGCCACCTCAAACTTCAAACGTAACTTATGGGGTCCGTGTCGGGAGCCTGAGGCAGCCCTGCTCCGAAAATGCGAACGTCTGCAGATAGCTTGCAGGCAGAAGGGGCTAGCCTGGAAAGCTGTTGCTCAGCCTCATCTGCCCACGGCACTGCTCGCACAGAGGCACAGAGACTGGGGCTGCTTGCTTGTCTTGCCACCCCAAAATTCCAACGTAACTTATGGGGTCCGTGTCGGGAGCCTGAGGCAGCCCTGCTCCGAAAATGCGAACGTCTGCAGATAGCTGGCAGGCAGAAGGGGCTAGCCTGGAAAGCTGTTGCTCAGCCTCATCTGCCCACGGCACTGCTCGCACAGAGGCACAGAGACTGGGGCTGCTTGCTTGTCTTGCCACCTCAAAGTTCAAACGTAGTTTATGGGGTCCGTGCCGGGAGCCTGAGGCAGCCCTGCTCCGAAAATGCCAACGTCTGCAGATAGCTGGCAGGCAGAAGGGGCTAGCCTGGAAAGCTGTTGCTCAGCCTCATCTGCCCACGGCACTGCTCGCACAGAGGCACAGAGACTGGGGCTGCTTGCTTGTCTTGCCACCTCAAAGTTCAAACGTAGCTTATGGGGTCCGTGCCAGGAGCCTGAGGCAGCCCTGCTCCGAAAATGCGAACGTCTGCAGATAGCTGGCAGGCAGAAGGGGCTAGCCTGGAAAGCTGTTGCTCAGCCTCATCTGCCCACGGCACTGCTCGCACAGAGGCACAGAGACTGGGGCTGCTTTCTTGTCTTGCCACCTCAAAGTTCAAACGTAGCTTATGGGGTCCGTGCCGGGAGCCTGAGGCAGCCCTGCTCCGAAAATGCGAACGTCTGCAGATAGCTGGCGGGCAGAAGGGGCTAGCCTGGAAAGCTGTTGCTCAGCCTCATCTGCCCACGGCACTGCTCGCACAGAGGCACAGAGACTGGGGCTGCTTGCTTGTCTTGCCACCTCAAACTTCAAACGTAGCTTATGGGGTCTGTGCCGGGAGTCTCCGGCATCCCTGCTCCGAACATGCGAACGTCTGCAGATAGCTGGCGGGCAGAAGGGGCTAGCCTGGAAAGGTGTTGCTCAGCCTCATCTGCCCACGGCACTGCTCGCACAGAGGCACAGAGACAGGGGATGCTTGCTTCTCTTGCCACCCCAAAATTCCAACGTAACTTATGGGGTCCGTGCCTGGAGCCTGAGGCAGCCCTGCTCCGAAAATGCCAACGTCTGCAGATAGCTGGCGGGCAGAAGGGGCTAGCCTGGAAAGCTGTTGCTCAGCCTCATCTGCCCACGGCACTGCTCGCACAGAGGCACAGAGACTGGGGCTGCTTTCTTGTCTTGCCACCTCAAAATACAAACGTAGCTTATGTGTTCCGTGCCGAGAGCCTGCGGCAGCCCTGCTTTGAAAATGCGAACGTCTGCAGATAGCTGGCAGGCAGAAGGGGCTAGCCTGGAAAGCTGTTGCTCAGCCTCATCTGCCCACGGCACTGCTCGCACAGAGGCACAGAGACTGGGGCTGCTTGCTTGTCTTGCCACCTCAAACTTCAAACGTAGCTTATGGGGTCCGTGTCGGGAGCCTGCCGCAGCCCTGCTACAAAAATGCCAGCGTCTGCAGATAGCTGGCAGGCAGAAGGGGCTAGCCTGGAAAGCTGTTGCTCAGCCTCATCTGCCCACGGCACTGCTCGCACAGAGGCACAGAGACTGGGGCTGCTTGCTTGTCTTGCCACCCCAATATTCCAACGTAACTTATGGGGTCCGTGTCGGGAGCCTGCGGCAGCCCTGCTTCGAAAATGCCAACGTCTGCAGATAGCTGGCAGCCAGAAGGGGCTAGCCTGGAAAGCTGTTGCTCAGCCTCATCTGCCCACGGCACTGCTCGCACAGAGGCACAGAGACTGGGGCTGCTTGCTTGTCTTGCCACCTCAAAATACAAACGTAGATTATGGGGTCCGTGCCGTGAGCCACCGGCACCCATGCTCCGAAAATGTGAACGTCTGCAGATAGCTGGCAGGCAGAAGGGGCTAGCCTGGAAAGCTGTTGCTCAGCCTCATCTGCCCACGGCACTGCTCGCACAGAGGCACAGAGACTGGGGCTACTTGCTTGTCTTGCCACCTCAAACTTCAAACGTAAATTATGGGGTCTGTGCCGGGAGCCTGAGGCAGCCCTGCTCCGAAAATGCGAACGTCTGCATATAGCTGGCTGGCAGAAGGGGCTAGCCTGGAAAGCTGTTGCTCAGCCTCATCTGCCCACGGCACTGCTCGCACAGAGGCACAGAGACTGGGGCTGCTTTCTTGTCTTGCCACCTCAAAATACAAACGTAGCTTATGTGTTCCGTGCCGAGAGCCTGCGGCAGCCCTGCTTTGAAAATGCCAACGTCTGCAGATAGCTGGCAGGCAGAAGGGGCTAGCCTGGAAAGCTGTTGCTCAGCCTCATCTGCCCACGGCACTGCTCGCACAGAGGCACAGAGACTGGGGCTGCTTGCTTGTCTTGCCACCTCAAACTTCAAACGTAGCTTATGGGGTCCGTGTCGGGAGCCTGCGGCAGCCCTGCTACAAAAATGCCAGCGTCTGCAGATAGCTGGCAGGCAGAAGGGGCTAGCCTGGAAAGCTGTTGCTCAGCCTCATCTGCCCACGGCACTGCTCGCACAGAGGCACAGAGAGTGGGGCTGCTTGCTTGTCTTGCCACCCCAAAATTCCAACGTAACTTATGGGGTCCGTGTCGGGAGCCTGCGGCAGCCCTGCTTCGAAAATGCCAACGTCTGCAGATAGCTGGCTGGCAGAAGGGGCTAGCCTGGAAAGCTGTTGCTCAGCCTCATCTGCCCACGGCACTGCTCGCACAGAGGCACAGAGACTGGGGCTGCTTTCTTGTCTTGCCACCTCAAAGTTCAAACGTAGCTTATGGGGTCCGTGCCGGGAGCCTGAGGCAGCCCTGCTCCGAAAATGCGAACGTCTGCAGATAGCAGGCAGGCAGAAGGGGCTAGCCTGGAAAGCTGTTGCTCAGCCTCATCTGCCCACGGCACTGCTCGCACAGAGGCACAGAGACTGGGGCTGCTTGCTTGTCTTGCCACCTCAAAGTTCAAACGTAGCTTATGGGGTCCGTGTCGGGAGCCTGCGGCAGCCCTGCTACAAAAATGCCAGCGTCTGCAGATAGCTGGCAGGCAGAAGGGGCTAGCCTGGAAAGCTGTTGCTCAGCCTCATCTGCCCACGGCACTGCTCGCACAGAGGCACAGAGACTGGGGCTGCTTGCTTGTCTTGCCACCCCAAAATTCCAACGTAACTTATGGGGTCCGTGTCGGGAGCCTGCGGCAGCCCTGCTTCGAAAATGCCAACGTCTGCAGATAGCTGGCGGGCAGAAGGGGCTAGCCTGGAAAGCTGTTGCTCAGCCTCATCTGCCCACGGCACTGCTCGCACAGAGGCACAGAGACTGGGGCTGCTTTCTTGTCTTGCCACCTCAAAGTTCAAACGTAGCTTATGGGGTCCGTGCCGGGAGCCTGAGGCAGCCCTGCTCCCAAAATGCGAACGTCTGCAGATAGCTGGCAGGCAGAAGGGGCTAGCCTGGAAAGCTGTTGCTCAGCCTCATCTGCCCACGGCACTGCTCGCACAGAGGCACAGAGACTGGGGCTGCTTGCTTGTCTTGCCACCTCAAACTTCAAACGTAGCTTATGGGGTCTGTGCCGGGAGTCTCCGGCATCCCTGCTCCGAACATGCGAACGTCTGCAGATAGCTGGCGGGCAGAAGGGGCTAGCCTGGAAAGCTGTTGCTCAGCCTCATCTGCCCACGGCACTGCTCGCACAGAGGCACAGAGACAGGGGATGCTTGCTTCTCTTGCCACCCCAAAATTCCAACGTAACTTGTGGGGTCCGTGCCAGGAGCCTGAGGCAGCCCTGCTCCGAAAATGCCAACGTCTGCAGATAGCTGGCGGGCAGAAGGGGCTAGCCTGGAAAGCTGTTGCTCAGCCTCATCTGCCCACGCACTGCTCGCACAGAGGCACAGAGACTGGGGCTGCTTTCTTGTCTTGCCACCTCAAACTTCAAACGTAGCTTATGGGGTCCGTGCCGTGAGCCACCGGCACCCATGCTCCGAAAATGTGAACGTCTGCAGATAGCTGGCAGGCAGAAGGGGCTAGCCTGGAAAGCTGTTGCTCAGCCTCATCTGCCCACGGCACTGCTCGCACAGAGGCACAGAGACTGGGGCTGCTTGCTTGTCTTGCCACCTCAAACTTCAAACGTAGCTTATGGGGTCCGTGTCGGGAGCCTGCGGCAGCCCTGCTACAAAAATGCCAGCGTCTGCAGATAGCTGGCAGGCAGAAGGGGCTAGCCTGGAAAGCTGTTGCTCAGCCTCATCTGCCCACGGCACTGCTCGCACAGAGGCACAGAGACTGGGGCTGCTTGCTTGTCTTGCCACCCCAAAATTCCAACGTAACTTATGGGGTCCGTGTCGGGAGCCTGCGGCAGCCCTGCTTCGAAAATGCCAACGTCTGCAGATAGCTGGCGGGCAGAAGGGGCTAGCCTGGAAAGCTGTTGCTCAGCCTCATCTGCCCACGGCACTGCTCGCACAGAGGCACAGAGACTGGGGCTGCTTGCTTGTCTTGCCACCTCAAAATACAAACGTAGATTATGGGGTCCGTGCCGTGAGCCACCGGCACCCATGCTCCGAAAATGTGAACGTCTGCAGATAGCTGGCAGGCAGAAGGGGCTAGCCTGGAAAGCTGTTGCTCAGCCTCATCTGCCCACGGCACTGCTCGCACAGAGGCACAGAGACTGGGGCTGCTTTCTTGTCTTGCCACCTCAAAATACAAACGTATCTTATGTGTTCCGTGCCGAGAGCCTGCGGCAGCCCTGCTTTGAAAATGCCAACGTCTGCAGATAGCTGGCAGGCAGAAGGGGCTAGCCTGGAAAGCTGTTGCTCAGCCTCATCTGCCCACGGCACTGCTCGCACAGAGGCACAGAGACTGGGGCTGCTTGCTTGTCTTGCCACCTCAAACTTCAAACGTAGCTTATGGGGTCCGTGTCGGGAGCCTGCGGCAGCCCTGCTACAAAAATGCCAGCGTCTGCAGATAGCTGGCAGGCAGAAGGGGCTAGCCTGGAAAGCTGTTGCTCAGCCTCATCTGCCCACGGCACTGCTCGCACAGAGGCACAGAGAGTGGGGCTGCTTGCTTCTCTTGCCACCCCAAAATTCCAACGTAACTTATGGGGTCCGTGTCGGGAGCCTGCGGCAGCCCTGCTTCGAAAATGCCAACGTCTGCAGATAGCTGGCAGCCAGAAGGGGCTAGCCTGGAAAGCTGTTGCTCAGCCTCATCTGCCCACGGCACTGCTCGCACAGAGGCACAGAGACTGGGGCTGCTTGCTTGTCTTGCCACCTCAAAATACAAACGTAGATTATGGGGTCCGTGCCGTGAGCCACCGGCACCCATGCTCCGAAAATGTGAACGTCTGCAGATAGCTGGCAGGCAGAAGGGGCTAGCCTGGAAAGCTGTTGCTCAGCCTCATCTGCCCACGGCACTGCTCGCACAGAGGCACAGAGACTGGGGCTACTTGCTTGTCTTGCCACCTCAAACTTCAAACGTAGCTTATGGGGTCTGTGCCGGGAGCCTGAGGCAGCCCTGCTCCGAAAATGCGAACGTCTGCATATAGCTGGCTGGCAGAAGGGGCTAGCCTGGAAAGCTGTTGCTCAGCCTCATCTGCCCACGGCACTGCTCGCACAGAGGCACAGAGACTGGGGCTGCTTTCTTGTCTTGCCACCTCAAAATACAAACGTAGCTTATGTGTTCCGTGCCGAGAGCCTGCGGCAGCCCTGCTTTGAAAATGCCAACGTCTGCAGATAGCTGGCAGGCAGAAGGGGCTAGCCTGGAAAGCTGTTGCTCAGCCTCATCTGCCCACGGCACTGCTCGCACAGAGGCACAGAGACTGGGGCTGCTTGCTTGTCTTGCCACCTCAAACTTCAAACGTAGCTTATGGGGTCCGTGTCGGGAGCCTGCGGCAGCCCTGCTACAAAAATGCCAGCGTCTGCAGATAGCTGGCAGGCAGAAGGGGCTAGCCTGGAAAGCTGTTGCTCAGCCTCATCTGCCCACGGCACTGCTCGCACAGAGGCACAGAGAGTGGGGCTGCTTGCTTGTCTTGCCACCCCAAAATTCCAACGTAACTTATGGGGTCCGTGTCGGGAGCCTGCGGCAGCCCTGCTTCGAAAATGCCAACGTCTGCAGATAGCTGGCAGGCAGAAGGGGCTAGCCTGGAAAGCTGTTGCTCAGCCTCATCTGCCCACGGCACTGCTCGCACAGAGGCACAGAGACTGGGGCTGCTTTCCTGTCTTGCCACCTCAAAGTTCAAACGTAGCTTATGGGGTCCGTGCCGGGAGCCTGAGGCAGCCCTGCTCTGAAAATGCGAACGTCTGCAGATAGCTGGCAGGCAGAAGGGGCTAGCCTGGAAAGCTGTTGCTCAGCCTCATCTGCCCACGGCACTGCTCGCACAGAGGCACAGAGACTGGGGCTGCTTGCTTGTCTTGCCACCTCAAACTTCAAACGTAGCTTATGGGGTCTGTGCCGGGAGTCTCCGGCATCCCTGCTCCGAACATGCGAACGTCTGCAGATAGCTGGCGGGCAGAAGGGGCTAGCCTGGAAAGCTGTTGCTCAGCCTCATCTGCCCACGGCACTACTCGCACAGAGGCACAGAGACAGGGGATGCTTGCTTCTCTTGCCACTTCAAAATTCCAACGTAACTTATGGGGTCCGTGCCAGGAGCCTGAGGCAGCCCTGCTCCGAAAATGCCAACGTCTGCAGATAGCTGGCGGGCAGAAGGGGCTAGCCTGGAAAGCTGTTGCTCAGCCTCATCTGCCCACGGCACTGCTCGCACAGAGGCACAGAGACTGGGGCTGCTTGCTTGTCTTGCCACCTTAAACTTCAAACGTAGCTTATGGGGTCCGTGCCGTGAGACACCGGCACCCATGCTCCGAAAATGTGAACGTCTGCAGATAGCTGGCAGGCAGAAGGGGCTAGCCTGGAAAGCTGTTGCTCAGCCTCATCTGCCCACGGCACTGCTCGCACAGAGGCACAGAGACTGGGGCTGCTTTCTTGTCTTGCCACCTCAAAATACAAACGTAGCTTATGTGTTCCGTGCCGAGAGCCTGCGGCAGCCCTGCTTTGAAAATGCCAACGTCTGCAGATAGCTGGCAGGCAGAAGGGGCTAGCCTGGAAAGCTGTTGCTCAGCCTCATCTGCCCACGGCACTGCTCGCACAGAGGCACAGAGACTGGGGCTGCTTGCTTGTCTTGCCACCTCAAACTTCAAACGTAGCTTATGGGGTCCGTGTCGGGAGCATGCGGCAGCCCTGCTTTGAAAATGCCAACGTCTGCAGATAGCTGGCAGGCAGAAGGGGCTAGCCTGGAAAGCTGTTGCTCAGCCTCATCTGCCCACGGCACTGCTCGCACAGAGGCACAGAGACTGGGGCTGCTTGCTTGTCTTGCCACCTCAAACTTCAAACGTAACTTATGGGGTCCGTGTCGGGAGCCTGAGGCAGCCCTGCTCCGAAAATGCGAACGTCTGCAGATAGCTGGCAGGCAGAAGGGGCTAGCCTGGAAAGCTGTTGCTCAGCCTCATCTGCCCACGGCACTGCTCGCACAGAGGCACAGAGACTGGGGCTGCTTGCTTGTCTTGCCACCCCAAAATTCCAACGTAACTTATGGGGTCCGTGTCGGGAGCCTGAGGCAGCCCTGCTCCGAAAATGCGAACGTCTGCAGATAGCTGGCAGGCAGAAGGGGCTAGCCTGGAAAGCTGTTGCTCAGCCTCATCTGCCCACGGCACTGCTCGCACAGAGGCACAGAGACTGGGGCTGCTTGCTTGTCTTGCCACCTCAAAGTTCAAACGTAGTTTATGGGGTCCGTGCCGGGAGCCTGAGGCAGCCCTGCTCCGAAAATGCCAACGTCTGCAGATAGCTGGCAGGCAGAAGGGGCTAGCCTGGAAAGCTGTTGCTCAGCCTCATCTGCCCACGGCACTGCTCGCACAGAGGCACAGAGACTGGGGCTGCTTGCTTGTCTTGCCACCTCAAAGTTCAAACGTAGCTTATGGGGTCCGTGCCAGGAGCCTGAGGCAGCCCTGCTCCGAAAATGCGAACGTCTGCAGATAGCTGGCAGGCAGAAGGGGCTAGCCTGGAAAGCTGTTGCTCAGCCTCATCTGCCCACGGCACTGCTCGCACAGAGGCACAGAGACTGGGGCTGCTTTCTTGTCTTGCCACCTCAAAGTTCAAACGTAGCTTATGGGGTCCGTGCCGGGAGCCTGAGGCAGCCCTGCTCCGAAAATGCGAACGTCTGCAGATAGCTGGCAGGCAGAAGGGGCTAGCCTGGAAAGCTGTTGCTCAGCCTCATCTGCCCACGGCACTGCTCGCACAGAGGCACAGAGACTGGGGCTGCTTGCTTGTCTTGCCACCTCAAACTTCAAACGTAGCTTATGGGGTCTGTGCCGGGAGTCTACGGCATCCCTGCTCCGAACATGCGAACGTCTGCAGATAGCTGGCGGGCAGAAGGGGCTAGCCTGGAAAGGTGTTGCTCAGCCTCATCTGCCCACGGCACTGCTCGCACAGAGGCACAGAGACAGGGGATGCTTGCTTCTCTTGCCACCCCAAAATTCCAACGTAACTTATGGGGTCCGTGCCTGGAGCCTGAGGCAGCCCTGCTCCGAAAATGCCAACGTCTGCAGATAGCTGGCGGGCAGAAGGGGCTAGCCTGGAAAGCTGTTGCTCAGCCTCATCTGCCCACGGCACTGCTCGCACAGAGGCACAGAGACTGGGGCTGCTTTCTTGTCTTGCCACCTCAAACTTCAAACGTAGCTTATGGGGTCCGTGCCGGGAGCCTGAGGCAGCCCTGCTGCGAAAATGCGAACGTCTGCAGATAGCTGGCAGGCAGAAGGGGCTAGCCTGGAAAGCTGTTGCTCAGCCTCATCTGCCCACGGCACTGCTCGCACAGAGGCACAGAGACTGGGGCTGCTTGCTTGTCTTGCCACCTCAAACTTCAAACGTAGCTTATGGGGTCTGTGCCGGGAGTCTCCGGCATCCCTGCTCCGAACATGCGAACGTCTGCAGATAGCTGGCGGGCAGAAGGGGCTAGCCTGGAAAGCTGTTGCTCAGCCTCATCTGCCCACGGCACTGCTCGCACAGAGGCACAGAGACAGGGGATGCTTGCTTCTCTTGCCACCCCAAAATTCCAACGTAACTTATGGGGTCCGTGCCTGGAGCCTGAGGCAGCCCTGCTCCGAAAATGCCAACGTCTGCAGATAGCTGGCGGGCAGAAGGGGCTAGCCTGGAAAGCTGTTGCTCAGCCTCATCTGCCCACGGCACTGCTCGCACAGAGGCACAGAGACTGGGGCTGCTTTCTTGTCTTGCCACCTCAAAGTTCAAACGTAGCTTATGGGGTCCGTGCCGGGAGCCTGAGGCAGCCCTGCTCCGAAAATGCGAACGTCTGCAGATAGCTGGCAGGCAGAAGGGGCTAGCCTGGAAAGCTGTTGCTCAGCCTCATCTGCCCACGGCACTGCTCGCACAGAGGCACAGAGACTGGGGCTGCTTGCTTGTCTTGCCACCCCAAAATTCCAACGTAACTTATGGGGTCCGTGTCGGGAGCCTGCAGCAGCCCTGCTTCGAAAATGCGAACGTCTGCAGATAGCTGGCGGGCAGAAGGGGCTAGCCTGGAAAGCTGTTGCTCAGCCTCATCTGCCCACGGCACTGCTCGCACAGAGGCACAGAGACTGGGGCTGCTTTCTTGTCTTGCCACCTCAAAGTTCAAACGTAGCTTATGGGGTCCGTGCCGGGAGCTTGCGGCAGCCCTGCTCCGAAAATGCGAACGTCTGCAGATAGCTGGCAGGCAGAAGGGGCTAGCCTGGAAAGCTGTTGCTCAGCCTCATCTGCCCACGGCACTGCTCGCACAGAGGCACAGAGACTGGGGCTGCTTGCTTGTCTTGCCACCTCAAACTTCAAACGTAGCTTATGGGGTCTGTGCCGGGAGTCTCCGGCATCCCTGCTCCGAACATGCGAACGTCTGCAGATAGCTGGCGGGCAGAAGGGGCTAGCCTGGAAAGCTGTTGCTCAGCCTCATCTGCCCACGGCACTGCTCGCACAGAGGCACAGAGACAGGGGATGCTTGCTTCTCTTGCCACCCCAAAATTCCAACGTAACTTGTGGGGTCCGTGCCAGGAGCCTGAGGCAGCCCTGCTCCGAAAATGCCAACGTCTGCAGATAGCTGGCGGGCAGAAGGGGCTAGCCTGGAAAGCTGTTGCTCAGCCTCATCTGCCCACGGCACTGCTCGCACAGAGGCACAGAGACTGGGGCTGCTTTCTTGTCTTGCAACCTCAAACTTCAAACGTAGCTTATGGGGTCCGTGCCGTGAGCCACCGGCACCCATGCTCCGAAAATGTGAACGTCTGCAGATAGCTGGCAGGCAGAAGGGGCTAGCCTGGAAAGCTGTTGCTCAGCCTCATCTGCCCACGGCACTGCTCGCACAGAGGCACAGAGACTGGGGCTGCTTGCTTGTCTTGCCACCTCAGACTTCAAACGTAGCTTATGGGGTCCGTGTCGGGAGTCTCCGGCAGCCCTGCTACAAAAATGCCAGCGTCTGCAGATAGCTGGCAGGCAGAAGGGGCTAGCCTGGAAAGCTGTTGCTCAGCCTCATCTGCCCACGGCACTGCTCGCACAGAGGCACAGAGACTGGGGCTGCTTGCTTGTCTTGCCACCCCAAAATTCCAACGTAACTTATGGGGTCCGTGTCGGGAGCCTGAGGCAGCCCTGCTCCGAAAATGCGAACGTCTGCAGATAGCTGGCAGGCAGAAGGGGCTAGCCTGGAAAGCTGTTGCTCAGCCTCATCTGCCCACGGCACTGCTCGCACAGAGGCACATAGACTGGGGCTGCTTGCTTGTCTTGCCACCTCAAACTTCAAACGTAGCTTATGGGGTCTGTGCCGGGAGTCTCCGGCATCCCTGCTCCGAACATGCGAACGTCTGCAGATAGCTGGCGGGCAGAAGGGGCTAGCCTGGAAAGCTGTTGCTCAGCCTCATCTGCCCACGGCACTGCTCGCACAGAGGCACAGAGACAGGGGATGCTTGCTTCTCTTGCCACCCCAAAATTCTAACGTAACTTATGGGGTCCGTGCCAGGAGCCTGAGGCAGCCCTGCTCCGAAAATGCCAACGTCTGCAGATAGCTGGCGGGCAGAAGGGGCTAGCCTGGAAAGCTGTTGCTCAGCCTCATCTGCCCACGGCACTGCTCGCACAGAGGCACAGAGACTGGGGCTGCTTGCTTGTCTTGCCACCTCAAACTTCAAACGTAGCTTATGGGGTCCGTGCCGTGAGCCACCGGCACCCATGCTCCGAAAATGTGAACGTCTGCAGATAGCTGGCAGGCAGAAGGGGCTAGCCTAGAAAGCTGTTGCTCAGCCTCATCTGCCCACGGCACTGCTCGCACAGAGGCACACAGACTGGGGCTACTTGCTTGTCTTGCCACCTCAAACTTCAAACGTAGCTTATGGGGTCCGTGCCGGGAGCCTGAGGCAGCCCTGCTCCGAAAATGCGAACGTCTGCATATAGCTGGCTGGCAGAAGGGGCTAGCCTGGAAAGCTGTTGCTCAGCCTCATCTGCCCACGGCACTGCTCGCACAGAGGCACAGAGACTGGGGCTGCTTTCTTGTCTTGCCACCTCAAAATACAAACGTAGCTTATGTGTTCCGTGCCGAGAGCCTGCGGCAGCCCTGCTCCGAAAATGCCAACGTCTGCAGATAGCTGGCAGGCAGAAGGGGCTAGCCTGGAAAGCTGTTGCTCAGCCTCATCTGCCCACGGCACTGCTCGCACGGAGGCACAGAGACTGGGGCTGCTTGCTTGTCTTGCCACCTCAAACTTCAAACGTAGCTTATGGGGTCTGTGCCGGGAGTCTCCGGCATCCCTGCTCCGAACATGCGAACGTCTGCAGATAGCTGGCGGGCAGAAGGGGCTAGCCTGGAAAGCTGTTGCTCAGCCTCATCTGCCCACGGCACTGCTCGCACAGAGGCACAGAGACAGGGGATGCTTGCTTCTCTTGCCACCCCAAAATTCCAACGTAACTTGTGGGGTCCGTGCCAGGAGCCTGAGGCAGCCCTGCTCCGAAAATGCCAACGTCTGCAGATAGCTGGCGGGCAGAAGGGGCTAGCCTGGAAAGCTGTTGCTCAGCCTCATCTGCCCACGGCACTGCTCGCACAGAGGCACAGAGACTGGGGCTGCTTTCTTGTCTTGCAACCTCAAACTTCAAACGTAGCTTATGGGGTCCGTGCCGTGAGCCACCGGCACCCATGCTCCGAAAATGTGAACGTCTGCAGATAGCTGGCAGGCAGAAGGGGCTAGCCTGGAAAGCTGTTGCTCAGCCTCATCTGCCCACGGCACTGCTCGCACAGAGGCACAGAGACTGGGGCTGCTTGCTTGTCTTGCCACCTCAGACTTCAAACGTAGCTTATGGGGTCCGTGTCGGGAGCCTGCGGCAGCCCTGCTACAAAAATGCCAGCGTCTGCAGATAGCTGGCAGGCAGAAGGGGCTAGCCTGGAAAGCTGTTGCTCAGCCTCATCTGCCCACGGCACTGCTCGCACAGAGGCACAGAGACTGGGGCTGCTTGCTTGTCTTGCCACCCCAAAATTCCAACGTAACTTATGGGGTCCGTGTCGGGAGCCTGCGGCAGCCCTGCTTCGAAAATGCCAATGTCTGCAGATAGCTGGCGGGCAGAAGGGGCTAGCCTGGAAAGCTGTTGCTCAGCCTCATCTGCCCACGGCACTGCTCGCACAGAGGCACAGAGACTGGGGCTGCTTGCTTGTCTTGCAACCTCAAAATACAAACGTAGCTTATGGGGTCCGTGCCGTGAGCCACCGGGAGCCCTGCTACAAAAATGCCAGCGTCTGCAGATAGCTGGCAGGCAGAAGGGGCTAGCCTGGAAAGCTGTTGCTCAGCCTCATCTGCCCACGGCACTGCTCGCACAGAGGCACAGAGACTGGGGCTGCTTGCTTGTCTTGCCACCCCAAAATTCCAACGTAACTTATGGGGTCCGTGTCGGGAGCCTGCGGCAGCCCTGCTTCGAAAATGCCAACGTCTGCAGATAGCTGGCAGGCAGAAGGGGCTAGCCTGGAAAGCTGTTGCTCAGCCTCATCTGCCCACGGCACTGCTCGCACAGAGGCACAGAGACTGGGGCTGCTTTCTTGTCTTGCCACCTCAAAGTTCAAACGTAGCTTATGGGGTCCGTGCCGGGAGCCTGAGGCAGCCCTGCTCCGAAAATGCGAACGTCTGCAGATAGCTGGCAGGCAGAAGGGGCTAGCCTGGAAAGCTGTTGCTCAGCCTCATCTGCCCACGGCACTGCTCGCACAGAGGCACATAGACTGGGGCTGCTTGCTTGTCTTGCCACCTCAAACTTCAAACGTAGCTTATGGGGTCTGTGCCGGGAGTCTCCGGCATCCCTGCTCCGAACATGCGAACGTCTGCAGATAGCTGGCGGGCAGAAGGGGCTAGCCTGGAAAGCTGTTGCTCAGCCTCATCTGCCCACGGCACTGCTCGCACAGAGGCACAGAGACAGGGGATGCTTGCTTCTCTTGCCACCCCAAAATTCTAACGTAACTTATGGGGTCCGTGCCAGGAGCCTGAGGCAGCCCTGCTCCGAAAATGCCAACGTCTGCAGATAGCTGGCGGGCAGAAGGGGCTAGCCTGGAAAGCTGTTGCTCAGCCTCATCTGCCCACGGCACTGCTCGCACAGAGGCACAGAGACTGGGGCTGCTTGCTTGTCTTGCCACCTCAAACTTCAAACGTAGCTTATGGGGTCCGTGCCGTGAGCCACCGGCACCCATGCTCCGAAAATGTGAACGTCTGCAGATAGCTGGCAGGCAGAAGGGGCTAGCCTAGAAAGCTGTTGCTCAGCCTCATCTGCCCACGGCACTGCTCGCACAGAGGCACACAGACTGGGGCTACTTGCTTGTCTTGCCACCTCAAACTTCAAACGTAGCTTATGGGGTCCGTGCCGGGAGCCTGAGGCAGCCCTGCTCCGAAAATGCGAACGTCTGCATATAGCTGGCTGGCAGAAGGGGCTAGCCTGGAAAGCTGTTGCTCAGCCTCATCTGCCCACGGCACTGCTCGCACAGAGGCACAGAGACTGGGGCTGCTTTCTTGTCTTGCCACCTCAAAATACAAACGTAGCTTATGTGTTCCGTGCCGAGAGCCTGCGGCAGCCCTGCTCCGAAAATGCCAACGTCTGCAGATAGCTGGCAGGCAGAAGGGGCTAGCCTGGAAAGCTGTTGCTCAGCCTCATCTGCCCACGGCACTGCTCGAACGGAGGCACAGAGACTGGGGCTGCTTGCTTGTCTTGCCACCTCAAACTTCAAACGTAGCTTATGGGGTCCGTGCCGTGAGCCACCGGCAGCCATGCTCCGAAAATGTGAACGTCTGCAGATAGCTGGCAGGCAGAAGGGGCTAGCCTGGAAAGCTGTTGCTCAGCCTCATCTGCCCACGGCACTGCTCGCACAGAGGCACAGAGACTGGGGCTACTTGCTTGTCTTGCCACCTCAAACTTCAAACGTAGCTTATGGGGTCCGTGCCGGGAGCCTGAGGCAGCCCTGCTCCGAAAATGCCAACGTCTGCAGATAGCTGGCGGGCAGAAGGGGCTAGCCTGGAAAGCTGTTGCTCAGCCTCATCTGCCCACGGCACTGCTCGCACAGAGGCACAGAGACTGGGGCTGCTTTCTTGTCTTGCAACCTCAAACTTCAAACGTAGCTTATGGGGTCCGTGCCGTGAGCCACCGGCACCCATGCTCCGAAAATGTGAACGTCTGCAGATAGCTGGCAGGCAGAAGGGGCTAGCCTGGAAAGCTGTTGCTCAGCCTCATCTGCCCACGGCACTGCTCGCACAGAGGCACAGAGACTGGGGCTGCTTGCTTGTCTTGCCACCTCAGACTTCAAACGTAGCTTATGGGGTCCGTGTCGGGAGTCTCCGGCAGCCCTGCTACAAAAATGCCAGCGTCTGCAGATAGCTGGCAGGCAGAAGGGGCTAGCCTGGAAAGCTGTTGCTCAGCCTCATCTGCCCACGGCACTGCTCGCACAGAGGCACAGAGACTGGGGCTGCTTGCTTGTCTTGCCACCCCAAAATTCCAACGTAACTTATGGGGTCCGTGTCGGGAGCCTGAGGCAGCCCTGCTCCGAAAATGCGAACGTCTGCAGATAGCTGGCAGGCAGAAGGGGCTAGCCTGGAAAGCTGTTGCTCAGCCTCATCTGCCCACGGCACTGCTCGCACAGAGGCACATAGACTGGGGCTGCTTGCTTGTCTTGCCACCTCAAACTTCAAACGTAGCTTATGGGGTCTGTGCCGGGAGTCTCCGGCATCCCTGCTCCGAACATGCGAACGTCTGCAGATAGCTGGCGGGCAGAAGGGGCTAGCCTGGAAAGCTGTTGCTCAGCCTCATCTGCCCACGGCACTGCTCGCACAGAGGCACAGAGACAGGGGATGCTTGCTTCTCTTGCCACCCCAAAATTCTAACGTAACTTATGGGGTCCGTGCCAGGAGCCTGAGGCAGCCCTGCTCCGAAAATGCCAACGTCTGCAGATAGCTGGCGGGCAGAAGGGGCTAGCCTGGAAAGCTGTTGCTCAGCCTCATCTGCCCACGGCACTGCTCGCACAGAGGCACAGAGACTGGGGCTGCTTGCTTGTCTTGCCACCTCAAACTTCAAACGTAGCTTATGGGGTCCGTGCCGTGAGCCACCGGCACCCATGCTCCGAAAATGTGAACGTCTGCAGATAGCTGGCAGGCAGAAGGGGCTAGCCTAGAAAGCTGTTGCTCAGCCTCATCTGCCCACGGCACTGCTCGCACAGAGGCACACAGACTGGGGCTACTTGCTTGTCTTGCCACCTCAAACTTCAAACGTAGCTTATGGGGTCCGTGCCGGGAGCCTGAGGCAGCCCTGCTCCGAAAATGCGAACGTCTGCATATAGCTGGCTGGCAGAAGGGGCTAGCCTGGAAAGCTGTTGCTCAGCCTCATCTGCCCACGGCACTGCTCGCACAGAGGCACAGAGACTGGGGCTGCTTTCTTGTCTTGCCACCTCAAAATACAAACGTAGCTTATGTGTTCCGTGCCGAGAGCCTGCGGCAGCCCTGCTCCGAAAATGCCAACGTCTGCAGATAGCTGGCAGGCAGAAGGGGCTAGCCTGGAAAGCTGTTGCTCAGCCTCATCTGCCCACGGCACTGCTCGCACGGAGGCACAGAGACTGGGGCTGCTTGCTTGTCTTGCCACCTCAAACTTCAAACGTAGCTTATGGGGTCTGTGCCGGGAGTCTCCGGCATCCCTGCTCCGAACATGCGAACGTCTGCAGATAGCTGGCGGGCAGAAGGGGCTAGCCTGGAAAGCTGTTGCTCAGCCTCATCTGCCCACGGCACTGCTCGCACAGAGGCACAGAGACAGGGGATGCTTGCTTCTCTTGCCACCCCAAAATTCCAACGTAACTTGTGGGGTCCGTGCCAGGAGCCTGAGGCAGCCCTGCTCCGAAAATGCCAACGTCTGCAGATAGCTGGCGGGCAGAAGGGGCTAGCCTGGAAAGCTGTTGCTCAGCCTCATCTGCCCACGGCACTGCTCGCACAGAGGCACAGAGACTGGGGCTGCTTTCTTGTCTTGCAACCTCAAACTTCAAACGTAGCTTATGGGGTCCGTGCCGTGAGCCACCGGCACCCATGCTCCGAAAATGTGAACGTCTGCAGATAGCTGGCAGGCAGAAGGGGCTAGCCTGGAAAGCTGTTGCTCAGCCTCATCTGCCCACGGCACTGCTCGCACAGAGGCACAGAGACTGGGGCTGCTTGCTTGTCTTGCCACCTCAGACTTCAAACGTAGCTTATGGGGTCCGTGTCGGGAGCCTGCGGCAGCCCTGCTACAAAAATGCCAGCGTCTGCAGATAGCTGGCAGGCAGAAGGGGCTAGCCTGGAAAGCTGTTGCTCAGCCTCATCTGCCCACGGCACTGCTCGCACAGAGGCACAGAGACTGGGGCTGCTTGCTTGTCTTGCCACCCCAAAATTCCAACGTAACTTATGGGGTCCGTGTCGGGAGCCTGCGGCAGCCCTGCTTCGAAAATGCCAATGTCTGCAGATAGCTGGCGGGCAGAAGGGGCTAGCCTGGAAAGCTGTTGCTCAGCCTCATCTGCCCACGGCACTGCTCGCACAGAGGCACAGAGACTGGGGCTGCTTGCTTGTCTTGCAACCTCAAAATACAAACGTAGCTTATGGGGTCCGTGCCGTGAGCCACCGGGAGCCCTGCTACAAAAATGCCAGCGTCTGCAGATAGCTGGCAGGCAGAAGGGGCTAGCCTGGAAAGCTGTTGCTCAGCCTCATCTGCCCACGGCACTGCTCGCACAGAGGCACAGAGACTGGGGCTGCTTGCTTGTCTTGCCACCCCAAAATTCCAACGTAACTTATGGGGTCCGTGTCGGGAGCCTGCGGCAGCCCTGCTTCGAAAATGCCAACGTCTGCAGATAGCTGGCAGGCAGAAGGGGCTAGCCTGGAAAGCTGTTGCTCAGCCTCATCTGCCCACGGCACTGCTCGCACAGAGGCACAGAGACTGGGGCTGCTTTCTTGTCTTGCCACCTCAAAGTTCAAACGTAGCTTATGGGGTCCGTGCCGGGAGCCTGAGGCAGCCCTGCTCCGAAAATGCGAACGTCTGCAGATAGCTGGCAGGCAGAAGGGGCTAGCCTGGAAAGCTGTTGCTCAGCCTCATCTGCCCACGGCACTGCTCGCACAGAGGCACATAGACTGGGGCTGCTTGCTTGTCTTGCCACCTCAAACTTCAAACGTAGCTTATGGGGTCTGTGCCGGGAGTCTCCGGCATCCCTGCTCCGAACATGCGAACGTCTGCAGATAGCTGGCGGGCAGAAGGGGCTAGCCTGGAAAGCTGTTGCTCAGCCTCATCTGCCCACGGCACTGCTCGCACAGAGGCACAGAGACTGGGGCTGCTTGCTTGTCTTGCCACCTCAAACTTCAAACGTAGCTTATGGGGTCCGTGCCGTGAGCCACCGGCACCCATGCTCCGAAAATGTGAACGTCTGCAGATAGCTGGCAGGCAGAAGGGGCTAGCCTAGAAAGCTGTTGCTCAGCCTCATCTGCCCACGGCACTGCTCGCACAGAGGCACACAGACTGGGGCTACTTGCTTGTCTTGCCACCTCAAACTTCAAACGTAGCTTATGGGGTCCGTGCCGGGAGCCTGAGGCAGCCCTGCTCCGAAAATGCGAACGTCTGCATATAGCTGGCTGGCAGAAGGGGCTAGCCTGGAAAGCTGTTGCTCAGCCTCATCTGCCCACGGCACTGCTCGCACAGAGGCACAGAGACTGGGGCTGCTTTCTTGTCTTGCCACCTTAAAATACAAACGTAGCTTATGTGTTCCGTGCCGAGAGCCTGCGGCAGCCCTGCTCCGAAAATGCCAACGTCTGCAGATAGCTGGCAGGCAGAAGGGGCTAGCCTGGAAAGCTGTTGCTCAGCCTCATCTGCCCACGGCACTGCTCGAACGGAGGCACAGAGACTGGGGCTGCTTGCTTGTCTTGCCACCTCAAACTTCAAACGTAGCTTATGGGGTCCGTGCCGTGAGCCACCGGCAGCCATGCTCCGAAAATGTGAACGTCTGCAGATAGCTGGCAGGCAGAAGGGGCTAGCCTGGAAAGCTGTTGCTCAGCCTCATCTGCCCACGGCACTGCTCGCACAGAGGCACAGAGACTGGGGCTACTTGCTTGTCTTGCCACCTCAAACTTCAAACGTAGCTTATGGGGTCCGTGCCGGGAGCCTGAGGCAGCCCTGCTCCGAAAATGCGAACGTCTGCATATAGCTGGCTGGCAGAAGGGGCTAGCCTGGAAAGCTGTTGCTCAGCCTCATCTGCCCACGGCACTGCTCGCACAGAGGCACAGAGACTGGGGCTGCTTTCTTGTCTTGCCACCTCAAACTTCAAACGTAGCTTATGGGGTCTGTGCCGAGAGCCTGCGGCAGCCCTGCTCCGAAAATGCCAACGTCTGCAGATAGCTGGCAGGCAGAAGGGGCTAGCCTGGAAAGCTGTTGCTCAGCCTCATCTGCCCACGGCACTGCTCGCACAGAGGCACAGAGACTGGGGCTGCTTGCTTGTCTTGCCACCTCAAACTTCAAACGTAGCTTATGGGGTCCGTGTCGGGAGCATGCGGCAGCCCTGCTACAAAAATGCCAGCGTCTGCAGATAGCTGGCAGGCAGAAGGGGCTAGCCTGGAAAGCTGTTGCTCAGCCTCATCTGCCCACGGCACTGCTCGCACAGAGGCACAGAGACTGGGGCTGCTTGCTTGTCTTGCCACCCCAAAATTCCAACGTAACTTATGGGGTTCGTGTCGGGAGCCTGAGGCAGCCCTGCTCCGAAAATGCGAACGTCTGCAGATAGCTGGCAGGCAGAAGGGGCTAGCCTGGAAAGCTGTTGCTCAGCCTCATCTGCCCACGGCACTGCTCGCACAGAGGCACAGAGACTGGGGCTGCTTGCTTGTCTTGCCACCTCAAAGTTCAAACGTAGCTTATGGGGTCCGTGCCGGGAGCCTGAGGCAGCCCTGCTCCGAAAATGCCAACGTCTGCAGATAGCTGGCAGGCAGAAGGGGCTAGCCTGGAAAGCTGTTGCTCAGCCTCATCTGCCCACGGCACTGCTCGCACAGAGGCACAGAGACTGGGGCTGCTTGCTTGTCTTGCCACCTCAAACTTCAAACGTAGCTTATGGGGTCCGTGCCAGGAGCCTGAGGCAGCCCTGCTCCGAAAATGCGAACGTCTGCAGATAGCTGGCAGGCAGAAGGGGCTAGCCTGGAAAGCTGTTGCTCAGCCTCATCTGCCCACGGCACTGCTCGCACAGAGGCACAGAGACTGGGGCTGCTTGCTTGTCTTGCCACCTCAAACTTCAAACGTAGCTTATGGGTTCTGTGCCGTGAGCCTGCGGCAGCCCTGCTCCAAAAATGCAAACGTCTGCATATAGATGGCTGGCAGAAGGGGCTAACCTGGAGTGCTGTTGCTTAGCCTCATCTGCCCACGGCACTGCTCGCACAGAGGCACAGAGACTGGGGTTGTCTGCTTGTCTTGCCACCTCAAACTTCAAACGTAGCCTATGGGGTCCGTGCCGAGAGCCTGCGGCATCCCTGCTCCGAAAATTCCAACGTCTGCAGATAGCTGGCAGGCAGAAGGGGCTAGCCTGGAAAGCTGTTGCTCAGCCTCATCTGCCCACGGCACTGCTCGCACAGAGGCACAGAGACTGGGGCTGCTTGCTTGTCTTGCCACCCAAAATACAAACTTATCTTATGTGTTCCGTGCCGAGAGCCTGCGGCAGCCCTGCTTCGAAAATGCGAACGTCTGCAGATAGCTGGCAGGCAGAAGGGGCTAGCCTGGAAAGCTGTTGCTCAGCCTCATCTGCCCACGGCACTGCTCGCACAGAGGCACAGAGACTGGGGTTGTCTGCTTGTCTTGCCACCTCCAACTTCAAACGTATCTTATGGGGTCCGTGTCGGGAGCCTGCGGCAGCCCTGTTCCGAAAATGCGAACGTCTGCAGATAGCTGGCAGGCAGAAGGGGCTAGCCTGGAAAGCTGTTGCTCAGCCTCATCTGCCCACGGCACTGCTCGCACAGAGGCACAGAGACTGGGGCTGCTTGCTTGTCTTCACACCTCAAACTTCAAACGTAACTTATGGGGTCCGTGCCGAGAGCCTGCGGCAGCCGTGCTCCAAAAATGCGAACGTCTGCAGATAGCTGGCAGGCAGAAGGGGCTAGCCTGGAAAGCTGTTGCTCAGCCTCATCTGCCCACGGCACTGCTCGCACAGAGGCACAGAGACTGGGGCTGCTTGCTTGTCTTGCCACCTCAAACTTCAAACGTACCTTATGGGGTCCGTGCCGGGAGCCTGCTGCCGCCCTGCTCCGAAAATGCGTACGTCTGCAGATAGCTGGCAGGCAGAAGGGGCTAGCCTGGAAAGCTGTTGCTCAGCCTCATCTGCCCACGGCACTGCTCGCACAGAGGCACAGAGAGTGGGGCTGCTTGCTTGTCTTGCCACCTCAAACTTCAAACGTAGCTTATGGGGTCCGTGCCGGGAGCCACCGGCACCCCTGTTCCGAAAATGCGAACGTCTGCAGATAGCTGGCAGGCAGAAGGGGCTAGCCTGGAAAGCTGTTGCTCAGCCTCATCTGCCCACGGCACTGCTCGCACAGAGGCACAGAGACTGGGGCTGCTTGCTTGTCTTGCCACCTCAAACTTCAAACGTAGCTTATGGGTTCTGTGCCGTGAGCCTGCGGCAGCCCTGCTCCAAAAATGCAAACGTCTGCATATAGATGGCTGGCAGAAGGGGCTAACCTGGAGTGCTGTTGCTTAGCCTCATCTGCCCACGGCACTGCTCGCACAGAGGCACAGAGACTGGGGTTGTCTGCTTGTCTTGCCACCTCAAACTTCAAACGTAGCCTATGGGGTCCGTGCCGAGAGCCTGCGGCATCCCTGCTCCGAAAATTCCAACGTCTGCAGATAGCTGGCAGGCAGAAGGGGCTAGCCTGGAAAGCTGTTGCTCAGCCTCATCTGCCCACGGCACTGCTCGCACAGAGGCACAGAGACTGGGGCTGCTTGCTTGTCTTGCCACCCAAAATACAAACTTATCTTATGTGTTCCGTGCCGAGAGCCTGCGGCAGCCCTGCTTCGAAAATGCGAACGTCTGCAGATAGCTGGCAGGCAGAAGGGGCTAGCCTGGAAAGCTGTTGCTCAGCCTCATCTGCCCACGGCACTGCTCGCACAGAGGCACAGAGACTGGGGTTGTCTGCTTGTCTTGCCACCTCCAACTTCAAACGTATCTTATGGGGTCCGTGTCGGGAGCCTGCGGCAGCCCTGTTCCGAAAATGCGAACGTCTGCAGATAGCTGGCAGGCAGAAGGGGCTAGCCTGGAAAGCTGTTGCTCAGCCTCATCTGCCCACGGCACTGCTCGCACAGAGGCACAGAGACTGGGGCTGCTTGCTTGTCTTCACACCTCAAACTTCAAACGTAGTTTATGGGGTCCGTGCCGAGAGCCTGCGGCAGCCGTGCTCCAAAAATGCGAACGTCTGCAGATAGCTGGCAGGCAGAAGGGGCTAGCCTGGAAAGCTGTTGCTCAGCCTCATCTGCCCACGGCACTGCTCGCACAGAGGCACAGAGACTGGGGCTGCTTGCTTGTCTTGCCACCTCAAACTTCAAACGTACCTTATGGGGTCCGTGCCGGGAGCCTGCGGCCGCCCTGCTCCGAAAATGCGTACGTCTGCAGATAGCTGGCAGGCAGAAGGGGCTAGCCTGGAAAGCTGTTGCTCAGCCTCATCTGCCCACGGCACTGCTCGCACAGAGGCACAGAGAGTGGGGCTGCTTGCTTGTCTTGCCACCTCAAACTTCAAACGTAGCTTATGGGGTCCGTGCCGGGAGCCACCGGCACCCCTGTTCCGAAAATGCGAACGTCTGCAGATAGCTGGCAGGCAGAAGGGGCTAGCCTGGAAAGCTGTTGCTCAGCCTCATCTGCCCACGGCACTGCTCGCACAGAGGCACAGAGACTGGGGCTGCTTGCTTGTCTTGCCACCCCAAAATTCCAACGTAACTTATGGGGTCCGTGCCGGGAGCCTGAGGCAGCCCTGCTCCGAAAATGCCAACGTCTGCAGATAGCTGGCAGGCAGAAGAGGCTAGCCTGGAAAGCTGTTGCTCAGCCTCATCTGCCCACGACACTGCTCGCACAGAGGCACAGAGACTGGGGCTGCTTGCTTGTCTTGCCACCTCAAACTTCAAACGTACCTCTTTGGGTCCGTGGCGTGAGACTCTGGCAGCCTTGCTCTGAAAATGCGAACGTCTGCAGATAGCTGGCAGGCAGAAGGGGCTAGCCTGGAAAGCTGTTGCTCAGCCTCATCTGCCCACGGCACTGCTCGCACAGAGGCACAGAGACTGGGGCTGCTTGCTGGTCTTGCCACCTCAAACTTCAAATGTAGCTTATGGGGTCCGTGCCGGGAGCCTGCGGCAGCCCTGCTCCGAAAATGCCAACGTCTGCAGATAGATGGCAGGCAGAAGGGGCTAGCCTGGAAAGCTGTTGCTCAGCCTCATCTGCCCACGGCACTGCTCGCACAGAGGCACAGAGACTGGGGCTGCTTGCTTGTCTTGCCACCTCAAACTTCAAACGTAGCTTATGGGGTCCGTGTCGAGAGCCTGCGGCAGCCCTGCTCCGAAAATGCCAACGTCTGCAGATAGCTGGCGGGCAGAAGGGGCTAGCCTGGAAAGCTGTTGCTCAGCCTCATCTGCCCACGGCACTGCTCGCACAGAGGCACAGAGACTGGGGCTGCTTGCTTGTCTTGCCACCTCAAACTTCAAACGTAACTTATGGGGTCCGTGCCGGGAGCCTGCGGCAGCCCTGCTCCTAAAATGCGTACGTCTGCAGATAGCTGGCAGGCAGAAGGGGCTAGCCTGGAAAGCTGTTGCTCAGCCTCATCTGCCCACGGCACTGCCCGCACAGAGGCACAGAGACTGGGGCTGCTTGCTTGTCTTGCCACCTCAAACTTCAAACATATCTTATGGGGTCCCTGTCGGGAGACTCTGGCAGCCCTGCTCCGAAAATGCGAACGTCTGCAGATAGCTGGCAGGCAGAAGGGGCTAGCCTGGAAAGCTGTTGCTCAGCCTCATCTGCCCGCGGAACTGCTCGCACAGAGGCACAGAGACCGGGGCTGCTTGCTTGTCTTGCCACCTCAAACTTCAAACGTAGCTTATGGGGTCCGTGCCGAGAGCCTGCGACAGCCCTGCTCCGAAAATGCGAACGTCTGCAGATAGCTGGCAGGCAGAAGGGGCTAGCCTGGAAAGCTGTTGCTCAGACTCATCTGCCCACGGCACTGCTCGCACAGAGGCACAGAGACTCGGGCTACTGGCTTGTTTTGCCACCTCAAACTTCAAACGTAACTTATGGGGTCCGTGCCGAGAGCCTGCGGCAGCCCTGCTCCGAAAATGCGAACGTCTGCAGATAGCTGGCAGGCAGAAGGGGCTAGCCTGGAAAGCTGTTGCTCAGCCTCATCTGCCCATGGCACTGCTCGCACAGAGGCACAGAGACTGGGGCTGCTTGCTTGTCTTGCCACCTCAAACTTCAAACGTAACTTATGGGGTCCGTGCCGGGAGCCTGCTGCAGCCCTGCTCCGAAAATGCCAACGTCTGCACATAGCTAGCAGGCAGAAGGGGCTAGCCTGGAAAGCTGTTGCTCAGCCTCATCTGCCCACAGCACCGCTCGCACAGAGGCACAGAGACTGGGGCTGCTTGCTTGTCTTGCCACCTCAAACTTCAAACGTAGCTTTTGGGGTCCGTGCAGGGAGCCTGCGGCAGCCCTGCTCCGAAAATGCAAACGTCTGCAGATAGCTGGCAGGCAGAAGGGGCTAGCCTGGAAAGCTGTTGCTCAGCCTCATCTGCCCACGGCACTGCTCGCACAGAGGCACAGAGACTGGGGCTGTTTGCTTGTCTTGCCACCTCAAATTCAAAAGTAACTTATGGGGTCATTGCCGGGAGCCTGCGGCAGCCCTGCTCCGCACATGCGAACGTCTGCAGATAGGTGGCAGGCAGAAGGGGCTAGCCTGGAAAGCTGTTGCTCAGCCTCATCTGCCCACGGCACTGCTCGCACAGAGGCACAGAGACTGGGGCTGCTTGCTTGTCTTGCCATCCCAAACTTCAAACGTTACTTATGGGGTCTGTGCCTAGAGTCTGCGGCAGCCCTGCTCCGAAAATGCGAAGGTCTGCACATAGCTGGCAGGCAGAAGCGACTAGCCTGGAAAGCTGTTGCTCAGGCTCATCTGCCCATGGCACTGCTTGCACAGAGGCACAGAGACTCGTGCTACTTGCTTGTCTAGCCACCTCAAACTTCAAACGTAGCTTATGGGGTCCGTGCCGGGAGCCTGCGGCAGCCCTGCTCCGAACATGCGAACGTCTGCAGATAGGTTGCAACCAGAAGGGGCTAGCCTGGAAAGCTGTTGCTCAGCCTCATCTGCCCACGGCACTGCTCGCACAGAGGCACAGAGACTCGGGCTACTTGCTTGTCTTGCCACCTCAAACTTGAAACATAACTTATGGGGTCCGTGCCTTTAGTCTGCGGCAGCCCTGCTCCGAAAATGCGAACGTCTGCAGATAGCTGGCAGGCAGAAGGGGCTAGCCTGGAAAGCTGTTGCTCAGCCTCATCTGCCCACGGCACTGCTCGCACAGAGGCACAGAGACTGGGGCTGCTTGCTTGTCTTGCCACCTCAAACTTCAAACGTAGCTTATGGGGTCCGTGCCGGGAGTCTGCGGCAGCCCTGCTCCGAAAATGCCAACGTCTGCAGATAGCTGGCAGGCAGAAGGGGCTAGCCTGGAAAGCTGTTGCTCAGCCTCATCTGCCCACGGCACTGCTCGCACAGAGGCACAGAGACTGGGGCTGCTTGCTTGTCTTGCCACCCCAAACTTCAAATGTAACTTATGCGGTCCGTGCCTTTAGTCTGCGGCAGCCCTGCTCCGAAAATGCGAACGTCTGCAGATAGCTGGCAGGCAGAAGGGGCTAGCCTGGAAAGTTGTTGCTCAGCTTCATCTGCCCACGGCACTGCTCGCACAGAGGCACAGAGACTGGGGCTGCTTGCTTGTCTTGCCACCTCAAACTTCAAACGTAGCTTATGGGGACAATGCCGGGAGCCTGCGGCAGCCCTGCTCCGAACATGCGAACGTCTGCAGATAGCTGGCGGGCAGAAGGGGCTAGCCTGGAAAGCTGTTGCTCAGCCTCATCTGCCCACGGCACTGCTCGCACAGAGGCACAGAGACTGGGGCTGCTTGCTTGTCTTGCCACCTCAAACTTCAAACGTAGGTTCTGGGGTCCGTGCCGAGAGCCTACGGCAGCCCTGCTCCGAAAATGCGAACGTCTGCAGATAGCTGGCAGGAAGAAGGGGCTAGACTGGAAAGTTGTTGCTCAGCTTCATCTGCCCACGGCACTGCTCGCACAGAGGCACAGAGACTGGGGCTGCTTGCTTGTCTTGCCACCTCAAACTTCAAACGTAGCTTATGGGATCCGTGCCGGGAGTCTCCGGCAGCCCTGCTCCGAAAATGACAACGTCTGCAGATAGCTGGCTGGCAGAAGGGGCTAGCCTGGAAAGCTGTTGCTCAGCCTCATCTGCCCACGGCACTGCTCGCACAGAGGCACAGAGACAGGGGCTGCATGCTTGTCTTCCCACCCCAAAATTCAAAAGTATCTTATGTGGTCCGTGCCAGGAGCCTGAGGCAGCCCTGCTCCGAAAATGCCAACGTCTGCAGATAGCTGGGGGCAGAAGGGGCTAGCCTGGAAAGCTGTTACTCAGCCTCATCTACCCATGGCACTGCTCGCACAGAGGTACCGAGACTGGGGCTGCTTGCTTGTCTTGCCACCTCAAACTTCAAACGTAGCTTATGGGGTCCGTGCCAGGAGCCTCCGGCAGCCCTGCTCCGAAAATGCAAACGTCTGCATATAGATGGCAGGCAGAAGGGGCTAGCCTGGAAAGCTGTTGCTCAGCCTCATCTGCCCACGGCACTGCTCGCACAGAGGCACAGAGACTGGGGCTGCTTGCTTGTCTTGCCACCTCAAACTTCAAACGTAGCTTATGGGGTCCGTGCCGTGAGCCACCGGCACCCCTGCTCTGAAAATGCGAACGTCTGCAGATAGCTGGCAGGCAGAAGGGGCTAGCCTGGAAAGCTGTTGCTCAGCCTCATCTGCCCACGGCACTGCTCGCACAGAGGCACAGAGACTGGGGCTGCTTGCTTGTCTTGCCACCTCAAACTTCAAACGTAGCTTATGGGGACAATGCCGGGAGCCTGCGGCAGCCCTGCTCCGAAAATGCGAACGTCTGCAGATAGCTGGCGGGCAGAAGGGGCTAGCCTGGAAAGCTGTTGCTCAGCCTCATCTGCCCACGGCACTGCTCGCACAGAGGCACAGAGACTGGGGCTGTTTGCTTGTCTTGCCACCTCAAAATACAAACGTAGCTTATGTGTTCCGTGCCGAGAGCCTGCGGCAGCCCTGCTTCGAAAATGCCAACGTCTGCAGATAGCTGGCGGGCAGAAGGGGCTAGCCTGGAAAGCTGTTGCTCAGCCTCATCTGCCCACGGCACTGCTCGCACAGAGGCACAGAGACTGGGGCTGCTTGCTTGTCTTGCCACCTCAAACTTCAAACGTAGCTTATGGGGTCCGTGCCGAGAGCCTGAGGCAGCCCTGCTCCGAAAATGCGAACGTCTGCAGATAGCTGGCAGGCAGAAGGGGCTAGCCTGGAAAGCTGTTGCTCAGCCTCATCTGCCCACGGCACTGCTCGCACAGAGACACAGAGACTGGGGCTGCTTGCTTGTCTTCACACCTCAAACTTCAAACGTAACTTATGGGGACAATGCCGGGAGCCTGCGGCACCCCTGCTCCGAAAATGCCAACGTCTGCAGATAGCTGGCAGGCAGAAGGGGCTAGCCTGGAAAGCTGTTGCTCAGCCTCATCTGCCCACGGCACTGCTCGCACAGAGGCACAGAGACTGGGGCTGCTTGCTTGTCTTGCCACCTCAAACTTCAAACGTAGCTCTTGGGGTCCGTGTCGGGAGCCTGCAGCAGCCCTGTTCCGAAAATGCGAACGTCTGCAGATAGCTGGCAGGCAGAAGGGGCTAGCCTGGAAAGCTGTTGCTCAGCCTCATCTGCCCACGGCACTGCTCGCACAGAGGCACAGAGACTGGGGCTGCTTGCTTGTCTTGCCACCCCAAAATTCCAACGTAACTTATGGGGTCCGTGCCGGGAGCCTGAGGCAGCCCTGCTCCGAAAATGCCAACGTCTGCAGATAGCTGGCAGGCAGAAGGGGCTAGCCTGGAAAGCTGTTGCTCAGCCTCATCTGCCCACGGCACTGCTCGCACAGAGGCACAGAGACTGGGGCTGCTTGCTTGTCTTGCCACCTCAAACTTCAAACGTAGCTTATGGGGTCCGTGCCGAGAGCCTGCGGCAGCCCTGCTCCGAAAATGCGAACGTCTGCAGATAGCTGGCAGGCAGAAGGGGCTAGCCTGGAAAGCTGTTGCTCAGCCTCATCTGCCCACGGCACTGCTCGCACAGAGGCACAGAGACTGGGGCTGCTTGCTTGTCTTGCCACCTCAAACTTCAAAAGTATCTTATGGGGTCCGTGTCGGGAGACTCTGGCAGCCCTGCTCCGAAAATGCGAACGTCTGCAGATAGCTGGCAGGCAGAAGGGGCTAGCCTGGAAAGCTGTTGCTCAGCCTCATCTGCCCACGGCACTGCTTGCACAGAGGCACAGAGACCGGGGCTGCTTGCTCGTCTTGCCACCTCAAACTTCAAACGTAGCTTATGGGGTCCGTGCCGAGAGCCTGCGGCAGCCCTGCTCCGAAAATGCGAACGTCTGCAGATAGCTGGCAGGCAGAAGGGGCTAGCCTGGAAAGCTGTTGCTCAGCCTCATCTGCCCACGGCACTGCTCGCACAGAGGCACAGAGACTCAGGCTACTTGCTTGTTTTGCCACCTCAAACTTCAAACGTAAATTATGGGGTCCGTGCCGAGAGCCTGCGGCAGCACTGCTCCGAAAATGCCAACGTCTGAAGATAGATTGCAGCCAGAAGGGGCTAGCCTGGAAAGCTGTTGCTCAGCCTCATCTGCCCACGGCACTGCTCGCACAGAGGCACAGAGACTGGGGCTGCTTGCTTGTCTTGCCACCTCAAACTTCAAACGTAACTTATGGGGTCCGTGCCGGGAGCCTGCTGCAGCCCTGCTCCGAAAATGCCAACGTCTGCACATAGCTGGCAGGCAGAAGGGGCTAGCCTGGAAAGCTGTTGCTCAGCCTCATCTGCCCACGGCACCGCCCGCACAGAGGCACAGAGACTGGGGCTGCTTGCTTGTCTTGCCACCTCAAACTTCAAATGTAACTTATGGGGTCTGTGCCTAGAGCCTGCGGCAGCCCTGCTCCGAAAATGCCAACGTCTGCACATAGCTGGCAGGCAGAAGGGGCTAGCCTGGAAAGCTGTTGCTCAGCCTCATCTGCCCACGGCACTGCTCGCACAGAGGCACAGAGACTGGGGCTGCTTGCTTGTCTTGCCACCTCAAACTTCAAACGTAGCTTATGGGGTCCGTGCCGAGAGCCTGCGGCAGCCCTGCTCCGAAAATGCGAACGTCTGCAGATAGCTGGCAGGCAGAAGGGGCTAGCCTGGAAAGCTGTTGCTCAGCCTCATCTGCCCACGGCACTGCTCGCACAGAGGCACAGAGACTGGGGCTGCTTGCTTGTCTTGCCACCTCAAACTTCAAACGTAGCTTATGGGGTCCGAGCCGTGAGTCACCCTCACCCCTGCTCTGAAAATGCGAACGTCTGCAGATAGCTGGCTGGCAGAAGGGGCTAGCCTGGAAAGCTGTTGCTCAGCCTCATCTGCCCACGGCACTGCTCGCACAGAGGCACAGAGACTGGGGCTGCTTGCTTGTCTTGCCACCTCAAACTTCAAACGTAGCTTACGGGGACAATGCCGGGAGCCTGCGGCAGCCCTGCTCCGAAAATGCGAATGTCTGCAGATAGCTGGCGGGCAGAAGGGACTAGCCTGGAAAGCTGTTGCTCAGCCTCATCTGCCCACGGTGCTGCTCGCACAGAGGCACAGAGACTGGGGCTGCTTGCTTGTCTTGCCACCTCAAACTTCAAACGTAGGTTCTGGGGTCCGTGCCGAGAGCCTGCGGCAGCCCTGCTCCGAAAATGCGAACGTCTGCAGATAGCTGGCAGGCAGAAGGGGCTAGCCTGGAAAGTTGTTGCCCAGCTTCATCTGCCCACGGCACTGCTCGCACAGAGGCACAGAGACTGGGGCTGCTTGCTTGTCTTGCCACCTCAAACTTCAAACGTAGCTTATGGGGTCCGTGCCGGGAGTCTCCGGCAGCCCTGCTCCGAAAATGACAACGTCTGCAGATAGCTGGCGGGCAGAAGGGGCTAGCCTGGAAAGCTGTTGCTCAGCCTCATCTGCCCACGGCACTGCTCGCACAGAGGCACAGAGACAGGGGCTGCATGCTTGTCTTCCCACCCCAAAATTCCAACGTAACTTATGTGGTCCGTGCCAGGAGCCTGCGGCAGCCCTGCTCCGAAAATGCCAACGTCTGCAGATAGCTGGGGGCAGAAGGGGCTAGCCTGGAAAGCTGTTACTCAGCCTCATCTACCCATGGCACTGCTCGCACAGAGGTACCGAGACTGGGGCTGCTTGCTTGTCTTGCCACCTCAGACTTCAAACGTAGCTTATGGGGTCCGTGCCAGGAGCCTCCGGCAGCCCTGCTCCGAAAATGCCAACGTCTGCATATAGCTGGCAGGCAGAAGGGGCTAGCCTGGAAAGCTGTTGCTCAGCCTCATCTGCCCACGGCACTGCTCGCACAGAGGCACAGAGACTGGGGCTGCTTGCTTGTCTTGCCACCTCAAACTTCAAACTTAGCTTATGGGTTCCGTGCCGGGAGTCTCCGGCAGCCCTTCTCCGAAAATGCCAAAGTCTGCAGATAGCTGGCTGGCAGAAGGGGCTAGCCTGGAAAGCTGTTGCTCAGCCTCATCTGCCCACGGCACTGCTCGCACAGAGGCACAGAGACTGGGGCTGCTTGCTTGTCTTGCCACCTCAAACTTCAAACGTAGCTTATGGGGTCCGTGTCGGGAGACTCTGGCAGCCCTGCTCCGAAAATGCGAACGTCTGCACATAGCTGGCAGGCAGAAGGGGCTAGCCTGGAAAGCTGTTGCTCAGCCTCATCTGCCCACGGCACTGCTCGCACAGAGGCACAGAGACTGGGGCTGCTTGCTTGTCTTGCCACCTCAAACTTCAAACGTAGCTTATGGGGTCCGTGCCGAGAGCCTGCGGCAGCCCTGCTCCGAAAATGCGAACGTCTGCAGATAGCTGGCAGGCAGAAGGGGCTAGCCTGGAAAGCTGTTGCTCAGCCTCATCTGCCCACGGCACTGCTCGCACAGAGGCACAGAGACTGGGGCTGCTTGCTTGTCTTGCCACCTCAAACTTCAAACGTAGCTTACGGGGACAATGCCGGGAGCCTGCGGCAGCCCTGCTCCGAACATGCGAATGTCTGCAGATAGCTGGCGGGCAGAAGGGACTAGCCTGGAAAGCTGTTGCTCAGCCTCATCTGCCCACGGTGCTGCTCGCACAGAGGCACAGAGACTGGGGCTGCTTGCTTGTCTTGCCACCTCAAACTTCAAACGTAGGTTCTGGGGTCCGTGCCGAGAGCCTGCGGCAGCCCTGCTCCGAAAATGCGAACGTCTGCAGATAGCTGGCAGGCAGAAGGGGCTAGCCTGGAAAGTTGTTGCCCAGCTTCATCTGCCCACGGCACTGCTCGCACAGAGGCACAGAGACTGGGGCTGCTTGCTTGTCTTGCCACCTCAAACTTCAAACGTAGCTTATGGGGTCCGTGCCGGGAGTCTCCGTCAGCCCTGCTCCGAAAATGACAACGTCTGCAGATAGCTGGCGGGCAGAAGGGGCTAGCCTGGAAAGCTGTTGCTCAGCCTCATCTGCCCACGGCACTGCTCGCACAGAGGCACAGAGACAGGGGCTGCATGCTTGTCTTCCCACCCCAAAATTCCAACGTAACTTATGTGGTCCGTGCCAGGAGCCTGAGGCAGCCCTGCTCCGAAAATGCCAACGTCTGCAGATAGCTGGGGGCAGAAGGGGCTAGCCTGGAAAGCTGTTACTCAGCCTCATCTACCCATGGCACTGCTCGCACAGAGGTACCGAGACTGGGGCTGCTTGCTTGTCTTGCCACCTCAGACTTCAAACGTAGCTTATGGGGTCCGTGCCAGGAGCCTCCGGCAGCCCTGCTCCGAAAATGCCAACGTCTGCATATAGCTGGCAGGCAGAAGGGGCTAGCCTGGAAAGCTGTTGCTCAGCCTCATCTGCCCACGGCACTGCTCGCACAGAGGCACAGAGACTGGGGCTGCTTGCTTGTCTTGCCACCTCAAACTTCAAACGTAGCTTATGGGGTCCGTGCCGAGAGCCTGCGGCAGCCCTGCTCCGAAAATGCGAACGTCTGCAGATAGCTGGCAGGCAGAAGGGGCTAGCCTGGAAAGCTGTTGCTCAGCCTCATCTGCCCACGGCACTGCTCGCACAGAGGCACAGAGACTGGGGCTGCTTGCTTGTCTTGCCACCTCAAACTTCAAACGTATCTTATGGGGTCCGTGTCGGGAGACTCTGGCAGCCCTGCTCCGAAAATGCGAACGTCTGCAGATAGCTGGCAGGCAGAAGGAGCTAGCCTGGAAAGCTGTTGCTCAGCCTCATCTGCCCGCGGCACTGCTCGCACAGAGGCACAGAGACCGGGGCTGCTTGCTTGTCTTGCCACCTCAAACTTCAAACGTAGCTTATGGGGTCCGTGCCGAGAGCCTGCGGCAGCCCTGCTCCGAAAATGCGAACGTCTGCAGATAGCTGGCAGGCAGAAGGGGCTAGCCTGGAAAGCTGTTGCTCAGCCTCATCTGCCCACGGCACTGCTCGCACAGAGGCACAGAGACTCGGGCTACTTGCTTGTTTTGCCACCTCAAACTTCAAACGTAAATTATGGGGTCCGTGCCGAGAGCCTGCGGCAGCACTGCTCCGAAAATGCCAACGTCTGAAGATAGGTTGCAGCCAGAAGGGGCTAGCCTGGAAAGCTGTTGCTCAGCCTCATCTGCCCACGGCACTGCTCGCACAGAGGCACAGAGACTGGGGCTGCTTGCTTGTCTTGCCACCTCAAAATACAAACGTAGCTTATGTGTTCCGTGCCGAGAGCCTGCGGCAGCCCTGCTTCGAAAATGCCAATGTCTGCAGGTAGCTGGCGGGCAGAAGGGGCTAGCCTGGAAAGCTGTTGCTCAGCCTCATCTGCCCACGGCACTGCTCGCACAGAGGCACAGAGACTGGGGCTGCTTGCTTGTCTTGCCACCTCAAACTTTAAACGTAGCTTATGGGGTCCGTGCCGAGAGCCTGCGGCAGCCCTGCTCCGAAAATGCGAACGTCTGCAGATAGCTGGCAGGCAGAAGGGGCTAGCCTGGAAAGCTGTTGCTCAGCCTCATCTGCCCACGGCACTGCTCGCACAGAGACACAGAGACTGGGGCTGCTTGCTTGTCTTGCCACCTCAAACTTCAAACGTAACTTATGGGGACCGTGCCGGGAGCCTGCGGCACCCCTGCTCCGAAAATGCCAACGTCTGCAGATAGCTGGCAGGCAGAAGGGGCTAGCCTGGAAAGCTGTTGCTCAGCCTCATCTGCCCACGGCACTGCTCGCACAGAGGCACAGAGACTGGGGCTGCTTGCTTGTCTTGCCACCTCAAACTTCAAACGTAGCTCTTGGGGTCCGTGTCGGGAGCCTGCGGCAGCCCTGTTCCGAAAATGCGAACGTCTGCAGATAGCTGGCAGGCAGAAGGGGCTAGCCTGGAAAGCTGTTGCTCAGCCTCATCTGCCCACGGCACTGCTCGCACAGAGGCACAGAGACTGGGGCTGCTTGCTTGTCTTGCCACCCCAAAATTCCAACGTAACTTATGGGGTCCGTGCCGGGAGCCTGAGGCAGCCCTGCTCCGAAAATGTCAACGTCTGCAGATAGCTGGCAGGCAGAAGGGGCTAGCCTGGAAAGCTGTTGCTCAGCCTCATCTGCCCACGGCACTGCTCGCACAGAGGCACAGAGACTGGGGCTGCTTGCTTGTCTTGCCACCTCAAACTTCAAACGTAGCTTATGGGGTCCGTGCCGGGAGTCTCCGGCAGCCCTTCTCCGAAAATGCCAACGTCTGCAGATAGCTGGCTGGCAGAAGGGGCTAGCCTGGAAAGCTGTTGCTCAGCCTCATCTGCCCACGGCACTGCTCGCACAGAGGCACAGAGACTGGGGCTGCTTGCTTGTCTTGCCACCTCAAACTTCAAACGTAGCTTATGGGGTCCGTGCCGAGAGCCTGCGGCAGCCCTGCTCCGAAAATGCGAACGTCTGCAGATAGCTGGCAGGCAGAAGGGGCTAGCCTGGAAAGCTGTTGCTCAGCCTCATCTGCCCACGGCACTGCTCGCACAGAGGCACAGAGACTGGGGCTGCTTGCTTGTCTTGCCACCTCAAACTTCAAACGTATCTTATGGGGTCCGTGTCGGGAGACTCTGGCAGCCCTGCTCCGAAAATGCGAACGTCTGCAGATAGCTGGCAGGCAGAAGGGGCTAGCCTGGAAAGCTGTTGCTCAGCCTCATCTGCCCGCGGCACTGCTCGCACAGAGGCACAGAGACCGGGGCTGCTTGCTTGTCTTGCCACCTCAAACTTCAAACGTAGCTTATGGGGTCCGTGCCGAGAGCCTGCGGCAGCCCTGCTCCGAAAATGCGAACGTCTGCAGATAGCTGGCAGGCAGAAGGGGCTAGCCTGGAAAGCTGTTGCTCAGCCTCATCTGCCCACGGCACTGCTCGCACAGAGGCACAGAGACTCGGGCTACTTGCTTGTTTTGCCACCTCAAACTTCAAACGTAAATTATGGGGTCCGTGCCGAGAGCCTGCGGCAGCACTGCTCCGAAAATGCCAACGTCTGAAGATAGGTTGCAGCCAGAAGGGGCTAGCCTGGAAAGCTGTTGCTCAGCCTCATCTGCCCACGGCACTGCTCGCACAGAGGCACAGAGACTGGGGCTGCTTGCTTGTCTTGCCACCTCAAACTTCAAACGTAACTTATGGGGTCCGTGCCGGGAGCCTGCTGCAGCCCTGCTCCGAAAATGCCAACGTCTGCACATAGCTGGCAGGCAGAAGGGGCTAGCCTGGAAAGCTGTTGCTCAGCCTCATCTGCCCACGGCACCGCCCGCACAGAGGCACAGAGACTGGGGCTGCTTGCTTGTCTTGCCACCTCAAACTTCAAATGTAACTTATGGGGTCCGTGCCTAGAGCCCGCGGCAGCCCTGCTCCGAAAATGCGAACGTCTGCACATACCTGGCAGGCAGAAGGGGCTAGCCTGGAAAGCTATTGCTCAGCCTCATCTGCCCACGGCACTGCTCGCACAGAGGCACAGAGACTGGGGCTGCTTGCTTGTCTTGCCACCTCAAACTTCAAACGTAGCTTATGGGGTCCGTGCCGAGAGCCTGCGGCAGCCCTGCTCCGAAAATGCGAACGTCTGCAGATAGCTGGCAGGCAGAAGGGGCTAGCCTGGAAAGCTGTTGCTCAGCCTCATCTGCCCACGGCACTGCTCGCACAGAGGCACAGAGACTGGGGCTGCTTGCTTGTCTTGCCACCTCAAACTTCAAACGTAGCTTATGGGGTCCGAGCCGTGAGTCACCCTCACCCCTGCTCTGAAAATGCGAACGTCTGCAGATAGCTGGCAGGCAGAAGGGGCTAGCCTGGAAAGCTGTTGCTCAGCCTCATCTGCCCACGGCACTGCTCGCACAGAGGCACAGAGACTGGGGCTGCTTGCTTGTCTTGCCACCTCAAACTTCAAACGTAGCTTACGGGGACAATGCCGGGAGCCTGCGGCAGCCCTGCTCCGAACATGCGAATGTCTGCAGATAGCTGGCGGGCAGAAGGGACTAGCCTGGAAAGCTGTTGCTCAGCCTCATCTGCCCACGGTGCTGCTCGCACAGAGGCACAGAGACTGGGGCTGCTTGCTTGTCTTGCCACCTCAAACTTCAAACGTAGGTTCTGGGGTCCGTGCCGAGAGCCTGCGGCAGCCCTGCTCCGAAAATGCGAACGTCTGCAGATAGCTGGCAGGCAGAAGGGGCTAGCCTGGAAAGTTGTTGCTCAGCCTCATCTGCCCACGGCACTGCTCGCACAGAGGCACAGAGACAGGGGCTGCATGCTTGTCTTCCCACCCCAAAATTCCAACGTAACTTATGTGGTCCGTGCCAGGAGCCTGAGGCAGCCCTGCTCCGAAAATGCCAACGTCTGCAGATAGCTGGGGGCAGAAGGGGCTAGCCTGGAAAGCTGTTGCTCAGCCTCATCTGCCCACGGCACTGCTCGCACAGAGGTACCGAGACTGGGGCTGCTTGCTTGTCTTGCCACCTCAAACTTCAAACGTAGCTTATGGGGTCCGTGCCAGGAGCCTCCGGCAGCCCTGCTCCGAAAATGCCAACGTCTGCATATAGCTGGCAGGCAGAAGGGGCTAGCCTGGAAAGCTGTTGCTCAGCCTCATCTGCCCACGGCACTGCTCGCACAGAGGCACAGAGACTGGGGCTGCTTGCTTGTCTTGCCACCTCAAACTTCAAACGTAGCTTATGGGTTCCGTGCCGGGAGTCTCCGGCAGCCCTTCTCCGAAAATGCCAACGTCTGCAGATAGCTGGCTGGCAGAAGGGGCTAGCCTGGAAAGCTGTTGCTCAGCCTCATCTGCCCACGGCACTGCTCGCACAGAGGCACAGAGACTGGGGCTGCTTGCTTGTCTTGCCACCTCAAACTTCAAACGTAGCTTATGGGGTCCGTGCCGAGAGCCTGCGGCAGCCCTGCTCCGAAAATGCGAACGTCTGCAGATAGGTGGCAGGCAGAAGGGGCTAGCCTGGAAAGCTGTTGCTCAGCCTCATCTGCCCACGGCACTGCTCGCACAGAGGCACAGAGACTGGGACTGCTTGCTTGTCTTGCCACCTCAAACTTCAAACGTATCTTATGGGGTCCGTGTCGGGAGACTCTGGCAGCCCTGCTCCGAAAATGCGAACGTCTGCAGATAGCTGGCAGGCAGAAGGGGCTAGCCTGGAAAGCTGTTGCTCAGCCTCATCTGCCCGCGGCACTGCTCGCACAGAGGCACAGAGACCGGGGCTGCTTGCTTGTCTTGCCACCTCAAACTTCAAACGTAGCTTATGGGGTCCGTGCCGAGAGCCTGCGGCAGCCCTGCTCCGAAAATGCGAACGTCTGCAGATAGCTGGCAGGCAGAAGGGGCTAGCCTGGAAAGCTGTTGCTCAGCCTCATCTGCCCACGGCACTGCTCGCACAGAGGCACAGAGACTCGGGCTACTTGCTTGTTTTGCCACCTCAAACTTCAAACGTAAATTATGGGGTCCGTGCCGAGAGCCTGCGGCAGCACTGCTCCGAAAATGCCAACGTCTGAAGATAGGTTGCAGCCAGAAGGGGCTAGCCTGGAAAGCTGTTGCTCAGCCTCATCTGCCCACGGCACTGCTCGCACAGAGGCACAGAGACTGGGGCTGCTTGCTTGTCTTGCCACCTCAAACTTCAAACGTAGCTTATGGGGTCCGTGCCGGGAGCCTGCTGCAGCCCTGCTCCGAAAATTCCAACGTCTGCACATAGCTGGCAGGCAGAAGGGGCTAGCCTGGAAAGCTGTTGCTCAGCCTCATCTGCCCACGGCACCGCCCGCACAGAGGCACAGAGACTGGGGCTGCTTGCTTGTCTTGCCACCTCAAACTTCAAATGTAACTTATGGGGTCTGTGCCTAGAGCCTGCGGCAGCCCTGCTCCGAAAATGCGAACGTCTGCACATAGCTGGCAGGCAGAAGGGGCTAGCCTGGAAAGCTGTTGCTCAGCCTCATCTGCCCACGGCACTGCTCGCACAGAGGCACAGAGACTGGGGCTGCTTGCTTGTCTTGCCACCTCAAACTTCAAACGTATCTTATGGGGTCCGTGCCGAGAGCCTGCGGCAGCCCTGCTCCGAAAATGCGAACGTCTGCAGATAGCTGGCAGGCAGAAGGGGCTAGCCTGGAAAGCTGTTGCTCAGCCTCATCTGCCCACGGCACTGCTCGCACAGAGGCACAGAGACTGGGGCTGCTTGCTTGTCTTGCCACCTCAAACTTCAAACGTAGCTTATGGGTTCCGTGCCGGGAGTCTCCGGCAGCCCTTCTCCGAAAATGCCAACTTCTGCAGATAGCTGGCTGGCAGAAGGGGCTAGCCTGGAAAGCTGTTGCTCAGCCTCATCTGCCCACGGCACTGCTCGCACAGAGGCACAGAGACTGGGGCTGCTTGCTTGTCTTGCCACCTCAAACTTCAAACGTAGCTTATGGGGTCCGTGCCGAGAGCCTGCGGCAGCCCTGCTCCGAAAATGCGAACGTCTGCAGATAGCTGGCAGGCAGAAGGGGCTAGCCTGGAAAGCTGTTGCTCAGCCTCATCTGCCCACGGCACTGCTCGCACAGAGGCACAGAGACTGGGGCTGCTTGCTTGTCTTGCCACCTCAAACTTCAAACGTATCTTATGGGGTCCGTGTCGGGAGACTCTGGCAGCCCTGCTCCGAAAATGCGAACGTCTGCAGATAGCTGGCAGGTAGAAGGGGCTAGCCTGGAAAGCTGTTGCTCAGCCTCATCTGCCCGCGGCACTGCTCGCACAGAGGCACAGAGACTGGGGCTGCTTGCTTGTCTTGCCACCTCAAACTTCAAATGTAACTTATGGGGTCCGTGCCTAGAGCCCGCGGCAGCCCTGCTCCGAAAATGCGAACGTCTGCACATAGCTGGCAGGCAGAAGGGGCTAGCCTGGAAAGCTATTGCTCAGCCTCATCTGCCCACGGCACTGCTCGCACAGAGGCACAGAGACTGGGGCTGCTTGCTTGTCTTGCCACCTCAAACTTCAAACGTAGCTTATGGGGTCCGTGCCGAGAGCCTGCGGCAGCCCTGCTCCGAAAATGCGAACGTCTGCAGATAGCTGGCAGGCAGAAGGGGCTAGCCTGGAAAGCTGTTGCTCAGCCTCATCTGCCCACGGCACTGCTCGCACAGAGGCACAGAGACTGGGGCTGCTTGCTTGTCTTGCCACCTCAAACTTCAAACGTAGCTTATGGGGTCCGAGCCGTGAGTCACCCTCACCCCTGCTCTGAAAATGCGAACGTCTGCAGATAGCTGGCTGGCAGAAGGGGCTAGCCTGGAAAGCTGTTGCTCAGCCTCATCTGCCCACGGCACTGCTCGCACAGAGGCACAGAGACTGGGGCTGCTTGCTTGTCTTGCCACCTCAAACTTCAAACGTAGCTTACGGGGACAATGCCGGGAGCCTGCGGCAGCCCTGCTCCGAACATGCGAATGTCTGCAGATAGCTGGCGGGCAGAAGGGACTAGCCTGGAAAGCTGTTGCTCAGCCTCATCTGCCCACGGTGCTGCTCGCACAGAGGCACAGAGACTGGGGCTGCTTGCTTGTCTTGCCACCTCAAACTTCAAACGTAGGTTCTGGGGTCCGTGCCGAGAGCCTGCGGCAGCCCTGCTCCGAAAATGCGAACGTCTGCAGATAGCTGGCTGGCAGAAGGGGCTAGCCTGGAAAGCTGTTGCTCAGCCTCATCTGCCCACGGCACTGCTCGCACAGAGGCACAGAGACTGGGGCTGCTTGCTTGTCTTGCCACCTCAAACTTCAAACGTAGCTTATGGGGTCCGAGCCGTGAGTCACCCTCACCCCTGCTCTGAAAATGCGAACGTCTGCAGATAGCTGGCTGGCAGAAGGGGCTAGCCTGGAAAGCTGTTGCTCAGCCTCATCTGCCCACGGCACTGCTCGCACAGAGGCACAGAGACTGGGGCTGCTTGCTTGTCTTGCCACCTCAAACTTCAAACGTAGCTTACGGGGACAATGCCGGGAGCCTGCGGCAGCCCTGCTCCGAACATGCGAATGTCTGCAGATAGCTGGCGGGCAGAAGGGACTAGCCTGGAAAGCTGTTGCTCAGCCTCATCTGCCCACGGTGCTGCTCGCACAGAGGCACAGAGACTGGGGCTGCTTGCTTGTCTTGCCACCTCAAACTTCAAACGTAGGTTCTGGGGTCAGTGCCGAGAGCCTGCGGCAGCCCTGCTCCGAAAATGCGAACGTCTGCAGATAGCTGGCAGGCAGAAGGGGCTAGCCTGGAAAGTTGTTGCCCAGCTTCATCTGCCCACGGCACTGCTCGCACAGAGGCACAGAGACTGGGGCTGCTTGCTTATCTTGCCACCTCAAACTTCAAACGTAGCTTATGGGGTCCGTGCCGGGAGTCTCCGGCAGCCCTGCTCCGAAAATGACAACGTCTGCAGATAGCTGGCGGGCAGAAGGGGCTAGCCTGGAAAGCTGTTGCTCAGCCTCATCTGCCCACGGCACTGCTCGCACAGAGGCACAGAGACAGGGGCTGCATGCTTGTCTTCCCACCCCAAAATTCCAACGTAACTTATGTGGTCCGTGCCAGGAGCCTGAGGCAGCCCTGCTCCGAAAATGCCAACGTCTGCAGATAGCTGGGGGTAGAAGGGGCTAGCCTGGAAAGCTGTTACTCAGCCTCATCTACCCATGACACTGCTCGCACAGAGGTACCGAGACTGGGGCTGCTTGCTTGTCTTGCCACCTCAAACTTCAAACGTAGCTTATGGGGTCCGTGCCAGGAGCCTCCGGCAGCCCTGCTCCGAAAATGCCAACGTCTGCATATAGATGGCAGGCAGAAGGGGCTAGCCTGGAAAGCTGTTGCTCAGCCTCATCTGCCCACGGCACTGCTCGCACAGAGGCACAGAGACTGGGGCTGCTTGCTTGTCTTGCCACCTCAAACTTCAAACGTAGCTTATGGGGTCCGTGCCGTGAGCCACCGGCACCCCTGCTCTGAAAATGCGAACGTCTGCAGATAGCTGGCAGGCAGAAGGGGCTAGCCTGGAAAGCTGTTGCTCAGCCTCATCTGCCCACGGCACTGCTCGCACAGAGGCACAGAGACTGGGGCTGCTTGCTTGTCTTGCCACCTCAAACTTCAAACGTAGCTTATGGGGACAATGCCGGGAGCCTGCGGCAGCCCTGCTCCGAACATGCGAACGTCTGCAGATAGCTGGCGGGCAGAAGGGGCTAGCCTGGAAAGCTGTTGCTCAGCCTCATCTGCCCACGGCACTGCTCGCACAGAGGCACAGAGACTGGGGCTGCTTGCTTGTCTTGCCACCTCAAACTTCAAACGTAGCTTATGGGGTCCGTGTCGTGAGCCACCGGCACCCCTGCTCCGAAAAAGCGAACGTCTGCAGATAGCTGGCAGGCAGAAGGGGCTAGCCTGGAAAGCTGTTGCTCAGCCTCATCTGCCCACGGCACTGCTCGCACAGAGGCACAGAGACTGGGGCTGCTTGCTTGTCTTGCCACCTCAAACTTCAAACGTAGCTTATGGGGTCTGTGCCGGGAGCCTGCGGCAGCCCTGCTCCGAACATGCGAACGTCTGCAGATAGCTGGCGGGCAGAAGGGGCTAGCCTGGAAAGCTGTTGCTCAGCCTCATCTGCCCACGGCACTGCTCGCACAGAGGCACAGAGACTGGGGCTGCTTGCTTGTCTTGCCACCTCAAAATACAAACGTAGCTTATGTGTTCCGTGCCGAGAGCCTGCGGCAGCCCTGCTTCGAAAATGCCAACGTCTGCAGATAGCTGGCGGGCAGAAGGGGCTAGCCTGGAAAGCTGTTGCTCAGCCTCATCTGCCCACGGCACTGCTCGCACAGAGGCACAGAGACTGGGGCTGCTTGCTTGTCTTGCCACCTCAAAATTCCAACGTAGCTTATGGGGTCCGTGCCGAGAGCCTGCGGCAGCCCTGCTCCGAAAATGCGAACGTCTGCAGATAGCTGGCAGGCAGAAGGGGCTAGCCTGGAAAGCTGTTGCTCAGCCTCATCTGCCCACGGCACTGCTCGCACAGAGGCACAGAGACTGGGGCTGCTTGCTTGTCTTGCCACCTCAAACTTCAAACGTAGCTCTTGGGGTCCGTGTCGGGAGCCTGCGGCAGCCCTGCTCCGAAAATGCGAACGTCTGCAGATAGCTGGCAGGCAGAAGGGACTAGCCTGGAAAGCTGTTGCTCAGCCTCATCTGCCCACGGCACTGCTCGCACAGAGGCACAGAGACTGGGGCTGCTTGCTTGTCTTGCCACCCCAAAATTCCAACGTAGCTTATGGGGACAATGCCGGGAGCCTGCGGCAGCCCTGCTCCGAACATGCGAACGTCTGCAGATAGCTGGCGGGCAGAAGGGGCTAGCCTGGAAAGCTGTTGCTCAGCCTCATCTGCCCACGGCACTGCTCGCACAGAGGCACAGAGACTGGGGCTGCTTGCTTGTCTTGCCACCTCAAAATACAAACGTAGCTTATGTGTTCCGTGCCGAGAGCCTGCGGCAGCCCTGCTTCGAAAATGCCAACGTCTGCAGATAGCTGGCGGGCAGAAGGGGCTAGCCTGGAAAGCTGTTGCTCAGCCTCATCTGCCCACGGCACTGCTCGCACAGAGGCACAGAGACTGGGGCTGCTTGCTTGTCTTGCCACCTCAAAATTCCAACGTAGCTTATGGGGTCCGTGCCGAGAGCCTGCGGCAGCCCTGCTCCGAAAATGCAAACGTCTGCAGATAGCTGGCAGGCAGAAGGGGCTAGCCTGGAAAGCTGTTGCTCAGCCTCATCTGCCCACGGCACTGCTCGCACAGAGGCACAGAGACTGGGGCTGCTTGCTTGTCTTGCCACCTCAAACTTCAAACGTAGCTCTTGGGGTCCGTGTCGGGAGCCTGCGGCAGCCCTGCTCCGAAAATGCGAACGTCTGCAGATAGCTGGCAGGCAGAAGGGACTAGCCTGGAAAGCTGTTGCTCAGCCTCATCTGCCCACGGCACTGCTCGCACAGAGGCACAGAGACTGGGGCTGCTTGCTTGTCTTGCCACCCCAAAATTCCAACGTAGCTTATGGGGACAATGCCGGGAGCCTGCGGCAGCCCTGCTCCGAACATGCGAACGTCTGCAGATAGCTGGCGGCCAGAAGGGGCTAGCCTGGAAAGCTGTTGCTCAGCCTCATCTGCCCACGGCACTGCTCGCACAGAGGCACAGAGACTGGGGCTGCTTGCTTGTCTTGCCACCTCAAAATACAAACGTAGCTTATGTGTTCCGTGCCGAGAGCCTGCGGCAGCCCTGCTTCGAAAATGCCAACGTCTGCAGATAGCTGGCAGGCAGAAGGGGCTAGCCTGGAAAGCTGTTGCTCAGCCTCATCTGCCCACGGCACTGCTCGCACAGAGGCACAGAGACAGGGGCTGCATGCTTGTCTTCCCACCCCAAAATTCCATCGTAACTTATGGGGTCTGTGCCAGGAGCCTGAGGTAGACCTGCTCCGAAAATGCCATTGTCTGCAGATAGCTGGGGGCAGAAGGGGCTAGCCTGGAAAGCTGTTACTCAGCCTCATCTACCCATGGCACTGCTCGCACAGAGGCACAGAGACTGGGGCTGCTTGCTTGTCTTGCCACCTCAAACTTCAAACGTAGCTTATGGGGTCCGTGCCGAGAGCCTGCGGCAGCCCTGCTCCGAAAATGCGAACGTCTGCAGATAGCTGGCAGGCAGAAGGGGCTAGCCTGGAAAGCTGTTGCTCAGCCTCATCTGCCCACGGCACTGCTCGCACAGAGGCACAGAGACTGGGGCTGCTTGCTTGTCTTCACACCTCAAACTTCAAACGTAGCTTATGGGGACCGTGCCGGGAGCCTGCGGCAGCCCTGCTCCGAAAATGCGAACATCTGCAGATAGCTGGCAGGCAGAAGGGGCTAGCCTGGAAAGCTGTTGCTCAGCCTCATCTGCCCACGGCACTGCTCGCACAGAGGCACAGAGACTGGGGCTGCTTGCTTGTCTTGCACCTCAAACTTCAAACGTAGCTCTTGGGGTCCGTGTCGGGAGCCTGCGGCAGCCCTGCTCCGAAAATGCGAACGTCTGCAGATAGCTGGCAGGCAGAAGGGGCTAGCCTGGAAAGCTGTTGCTCAGCCTCATCTGCCCACGGCACTGCTCGCACAGAGGCACAGAGACTGGGGCTGCTTGCTTGTCTTGCCACCTCAAACTTCAAACGTAGCTCTTGGGGTCCGTGTCGGGAGCCTGCGGCAGCCCTGCTCCGAAAATGCGAACGTCTGCAGATAGCTGGCAGGCAGAAGGGACTAGCCTGGAAAGCTGTTGCTCAGCCTCATCTGCCCACGGCACTGCTCGCACAGAGGCACAGAGACTGGGGCTGCTTGCTTGTCTTGCCACCCCAAAATTCCAACGTAGCTTATGGGGACAATGCCGGGAGCCTGCGGCAGCCCTGCTCCGAACATGCGAACGTCTGCAGATAGCTGGCGGCCAGAAGGGGCTAGCCTGGAAAGCTGTTGCTCAGCCTCATCTGCCCACGGCACTGCTCGCACAGAGGCACAGAGACTGGGGCTGCTTGCTTGTCTTGCCACCTCAAAATACAAACGTAGCTTATGTGTTCCGTGCCGAGAGCCTGCGGCAGCCCTGCTCCGAAAATGCAAACGTCTGCAGATAGCTGGCAGGCAGAAGGGGCTAGCCTGGAAAGCTGTTGCTCAGCCTCATCTGCCCACGGCACTGCTCGCACAGAGGCACAGAGACTGGGGCTGCTTGCTTGTCTTGCCACGTCAAACTTCAAACGTAGCTCTTGGGGTCCGTGTCGGGAGCCTAGGGCACCCTGCTCCGAAAATGCGAATGTCTGCAGATAGCTGGCAGGCAGAAGGGACTAGCCTGGAAAGCTGTTGCTCAGCCTCATCTGCCCACGGCACTGCTTGCACAGAGGCACAGAGACTGGGGCTGCTTGCTTGTCTTGCCACCTCAAACTTCAAACGTAGCTTATGGGGTCCGTGTCGTGAGCCACCGGCACCCCTGCTCCGAAAAAGCGAACGTCTGCAGATAGCTGGCAGGCAGAAGGGGCTAGCCTGGAAAGCTGTTGCTCAGCCTCATCTGCCCACGGCACTGCTCGCACAGAGGCACAGAGACTGGGGCTGCTTGCTTGTCTTGCCACCTCAAACTTCAAACGTAGCTTATGGGAACAATGCCGGGAGCCTGCGGCAGCCCTGCTCCGAACATGCGAACGTCTGCAGATAGCTGGCGGGCAGAAGGGGCTAGCCTGGAAAGCTGTTGCTCAGCCTCATCTGCCCACGGCACTGCTCGCACAGAGGCACAGAGACAGGGTCTGCATGCTTGTCTTCCCACCCCAAAATTCCAACGTAACTTATGGGGTCCGTGCCAGGAGCCTGAGGTAGACCTGCTCCGAAAATGCCATTGTCTGCAGATAGCTGGGGGCAGAAGGGGCTAGCCTGGAAAGCTGTTACTCAGCCTCATCTACCCATGGCACTGCTCGCACAGAGGCACAGAGACTGGGGCTGCTTGCTTGTCTTGCCACCTCAAACTTCAAACGTAGCTTATGGGGTCCGTGCCGAGAGCCTGCGGCAGCCCTGCTCCGAAAATGCGAACGTCTGCAGATAGCTGGCAGGCAGAAGGGGCTAGCCTGGAAAGCTGTTGCTCAGCCTCATCTGCCCACGGCACTGCTCGCACAGAGGCACAGAGACTGGGGCTGCTTGCTTGTCTTCACACCTCAAACTTCAAACGTAGCTTATGGGGACCGTGCCGGGAGCCTGCGGCAGCCCTGCTCCGAAAATGCGAACATCTGCAGATAGCTGGCAGGCAGAAGGGGCTAGCCTGGAAAGCTGTTGCTCAGCCTCATCTGCCCACGGCACTGCTCGCACAGAGGCACAGAGACTGGGGCTGCTTGCTTGTCTTGCACCTCAAACTTCAAACGTAGCTCTTGGGGTCCGTGTCGGGAGCCTGCGGCAGCCCTGCTCCGAAAATGCGAACGTCTGCAGATAGCTGGCAGGCAGAAGGGGCTAGCCTGGAAAGCTGTTGCTCAGCCTCATCTGCCCACGGCACTGCTCGCACAGAGGCACAGAGACTGGGGCTGCTTGCTTGTCTTGCCACCCCAAAATTCCAACGTAGCTTATGGGGACAATGCCGGGAGCCTGCGGCAGCCCTGCTCCGAACATGCGAACGTCTGCAGATAGCTGGCGGGCAGAAGGGGCTAGCCTGGAAAGCTGTTGCTCAGCCTCATCTGCCCACGGCACTGCTCGCACAGAGTCACAGAGACTGGGGCTGCTTGCTTGTCTTGCCACCTCAAACTTCAAACGTAGCTTATGGGCTCCGTGCCTGGAACCACCAGCAGCCCTGCTCCGAAAATGCGAACGTCTGCAGATAGCTGGCGACCAGAAGGGGCTAGCCTGGAAAGCTGTTGCTCAGCCTCATCTGCCCACGGCACTGCTCGCACAGAGGCACAGAGACTCAGGCTACTTGCTTGTCTTGGCACCTCAAATTCAAACGTAATTTATGGGGTCCGTGCCGGGAGCCTGCGGCAGCCCTGCTCCGAAAATGCAAACGTCTGCAGATAGCTGGCAGGCAGAAGGGGCTAGCCTGGAAAGCTGTTGCTCAGCCTCATCTGCCCACGGCACTGCTCGCACAGAGGCACAGAGACTGGGGCTGCTTGCTTGTCTTGCCACCTCAAACTTCAAACGTAGCTTATGTGGTCCGTGTCGGGATCCTGCGGCAGCCCTGATCCAAAAATGCCAACGTCTGCAGATAGGTGGCAGGCAGAAGGGGCTAGCCTGGAAAGCTGTTGCTCAGCCTCATCTGCCCACGGCACTGCTCGCACAGAGGCACAGAGACTCGGGCTACTTGCTTGTCTTGCCACCTCAAACTTCAAACATAATTTATGGGTCCGTGCCGAGAGCCTGCGGCAGCCCTGCTCCGAAAATGCGAACGTCTGCAGATAGCTGGCAGGCAGAAGGGGCTAGCCTGGAAAGCTGTTGCTCAGCCTCATCTGCCCACGGCACTGCTCGCACAGAGGCACAGAGACTGGGGCTGCTTGCTTGTCTTGCCACCTCAAACTTCAAACGTAGCTTATGGGGTCCGTGCCTGGAACCACCAGCAGCCCTGCTCCGAAAATGCAAACGTCTGCAGATAGCTGGCAGGCAGAAGGGGCTAGCCTGGAAAGCTGTTGCTCAGCCTCATCTGCCCACGGCACTGCTCGCACAGAGGCACAGAGACTGGGGTTGCTTGCTTGTCTTGCCACCTCAAACTTCAAACGTAGCTTATGGGGTCCGTGCCTGGAACCACCAGCAGCCCTGCTCCGAAAATGCGAACGTCTGCAGATAGCTGGCGACCAGAAGGAGCTAGCCTGGAAAGCTGTTGCTCAGCCTCATCTGCCCACGGCACTGCTCGCACAGAGGCACAGAGACTCAGGCTACTTGCTTGTCTTGGCACCTCAAATTCAAACGTAATTTATGGGGTCCGTGCCGGGAGCCTGCGGCAGCCCTGCTCCAAAAATGCAAACGTCTGCAGATAGCTGGCAGGCAGAAGGGGCTAGCCTGGAAAGCTGTTGCTCAGCCTCATCTGCCCACGGCACTGCTCGCACAGAGGCACAGAGACTGGGGCTGCTTGCTTGTCTTGCCACCTCAAACTTCAAACGTAGATTATGGGGTCCGTGTCGGGAGCCTGCGGCAGCCCTGCTCCAAAAATGCCAACGTCTGCAGATAGGTGGCAGGCAGAAGGGGCTAGCCTGGAAAGCTGTTGCTCAGCCTCATCTGCCCACGGCACTGCTCGCACAGAGGCACAGAGACCGGGGCTGCTTGCTTGTCTTGCCACCTCAAACTTCAAACGTAGCTTATGGGGTCCGTGCCGAGAGCCTGCGGCAACCGTGCTCCGAAAATGCGAACGTCTGCAGATAGCTGGCAGGCAGAAGGGGCTAGCCTGGAAAGCTGTTGCTCAGCCTCATCTGCCCACGGCACTGCTCGCACAGAGGCACAGAGACTGGGGCTGCTTGCTTGTCTTGCCACCTCAAACTTCAAACGTAGCTTATCGGGTCCGTGCCTGGAACCACCAGTAGCCCTGCTCCGAAAATGCGAACGTCTGCAGATAGCTGGCAGGCAGAAGGGGCTAGCCTGGAAAGCTGTTGCTCAGCCTCATCTGCCCACGGCACTGCTCGCACAGAGGCACAGAGACTGGGGTTGCTTGCTTGTCTTGCCACCTCAAACTTCAAACGTAGCTTATGGGGTCCGTGCCTGGAACCACCAGCAGCCCTGCTTCGAAAATGCCAACGTCTGCAGATAGCTGGCAGGCAGAAGGGGCTAGCCTGGAAAGCTGTTGCTCAGCCTCATCTGCCCACGGCACTGCTCGCACAGAGGCACAGAGACTCGGGCTACTTGCTTGTCTTGCCACCTCAAACTTCAAACATAACTTATGGGTCCGTGCCGAGAGCCTGCGGCAGCCCTGCTCCGAAAATGCGAACGTCTGCAGATAGCTGGCAGGCAGAAGGGGCTAGCCTGGAAAGCTGTTGCTCAGCCTCATCTGCCCACGGCACTGCTCGCACAGAGGCACAGAGACTGGGGCTGCTTGCTTGTCTTGCCACCTCAAACTTCAAACGTAGCTTATGGGGTCCGTGCCTGGAACCACCAGCAGCCCTGCTCCGAAAATGCAAACGTCTGCAGATAGCTGGCAGGCAGAAGGGGCTAGCCTGGAAAGCTGTTGCTCAGCCTCATCTGCCCACGGCACTGCTCGCACAGAGGCACAGAGACTGGGGTTGCTTGCTTGTCTTGCCACCTCAAACTTCAAACGTAGCTTATGGGGTCCGTGCCTGGAACCACCAGCAGCCCTGCTCCGAAAATGCGAACGTCTGCAGATAGCTGGCGACCAGAAGGAGCTAGCCTGGAAAGCTGTTGCTCAGCCTCATCTGCCCACGGCACTGCTCGCACAGAGGCACAGAGACTCAGGCTACTTGCTTGTCTTGGCACCTCAAATTCAAACGTAATTTATGGGGTCCGTGCCGGGAGCCTGCGGCAGCCCTGCTCCAAAAATGCAAACGTCTGCAGATAGCTGGCAGGCAGAAGGGGCTAGCCTGGAAAGCTGTTGCTCAGCCTCATCTGCCCACGGCACTGCTCGCACAGAGGCACAGAGACTGGGGCTGCTTGCTTGTCTTGCCACCTCAAACTTCAAACGTAGATTATGGGGTCCGTGTCGGGAGCCTGCGGCAGCCCTGCTCCAAAAATGCCAACGTCTGCAGATAGGTGGCAGGCAGAAGGGGCTAGCCTGGAAAGCTGTTGCTCAGCCTCATCTGCCCACGGCACTGCTCGCACAGAGGCACAGAGACCGGGGCTGCTTGCTTGTCTTGCAACCTCAAACTTCAAACGTAGCTTATGGGGTCCGTGCCGAGAGCCTGCGGCAACCGTGCTCCGAAAATGCGAACGTCTGCAGATAGCTGGCAGGCAGAAGGGGCTAGCCTGGAAAGCTGTTGCTCAGCCTCATCTGCCCACGGCACTGCTCGCACAGAGGCACAGAGACTGGGGCTGCTTGCTTGTCTTGCCACCTCAAACTTCAAACGTAGCTTATCGGGTCCGTGCCTGGAACCACCAGTAGCCCTGCTCCGAAAATGCGAACGTCTGCAGATAGCTGGCAGGCAGAAGGGGCTAGCCTGGAAAGCTGTTGCTCAGCCTCATCTGCCCACGGCACTGCTCGCACAGAGGCACAGAGACTGGGGTTGCTTGCTTGTCTTGCCACCTCAAACTTCAAACGTAGCTTATGGGGTCCGTGCCTGGAACCACCAGCAGCCCTTCTTCGAAAATGCCAACGTCTGCAGATAGCTGGCAGGCAGAAGGGGCTAGCCTGGAAAGCTGTTGCTCAGCCTCATCTGCCCACGGCACTGCTCACACAGAGGCACAGAGACTCGGGCTACTTGCTTGTCTTGCCACCTCAAACTTCAAACATAACTTATGGGTCCGTGCCGGGAGCCTGCGGCAGCCCTGCTCCGAAAATGCGAACGTCTGCAGATAGCTGGCAGGCAGAAGGGGCTAGCCTGGAAAGCTGTTGCTCAGCATCATCTGCCCACGGCACTGCTCGCACAGAGGCACAGAGACTGGGGCTGCTTGCTTGTCTTGCCACCTCAAACTTCAAACGTAGGTTATGGGGTCCGTGCCTGGAACCACCAGCAGCCCTGCTCCGAAAATGCGAACGTCTGCAGATAGCTGGCAGGCAGAAGGGGCTAGCCTGGAAAGCTGTTGCTCAGCCTCATCTGCCCACGGCACTGCTCGCACAGAGGCACAGAGACTGGGGCTGCTTGCTTGTCTTGCCACCTCAAAATACAAACGTAGCTTATGTGTTCCGTGCCGAGAGCCTGCGGCAGCCCTGCTTCGAAAATGCCAACGTCTGCAGATAGCTGGCGGGCAGAAGGGGCTAGCCTGGAAAGCTGTTGCTCAGCCTCATCTGCCCACGGCACTGCTCGCACAGAGGCACAGAGACTGGGGCTGCTTGCTTGTCTTGCCACCTCAAACTTCAAACGTAGCTTATGGGGTCCGTGCCGAGAGCCTGCGGCAGCCCTGCTCCGAAAATGCGAACGTCTGCAGATAGCTGGCAGGCAGAAGGGGCTAGCCTGGAAAGCTCAGCCTCATCTGCCCACGGCACTGCTCGCACAGAGGCACAGAGACTGGGGCTGCTTGCTTGTCTTGCCACCCCAAAATTCCAACGTAACTTATGGGGTCCGTGCCGGGAGCCTGAGGCAGCCCTGCTCCGAAAATGCCAACGTCTGCAGATAGCTGGCAGGCAGAAGGGGCTAGCCTGGAAAGCTGTTGCTCAGCCTCATCTGCCCACGGCACTGCTCGCACAGAGGCACAGAGACTGGGGCTGCTTGCTTGTCTTGCCACCTCAAACTTTAAACGTAGCTTATGGGGTCCGTGCCGGGAGTCTCCGGCAGTCCTGCTCCGAAAATGCCAACGTCTGCAGATAGCTGGCGGGCAGAAGGGGCTAGCCTGGAAAGCTGTTGCTCAGCCTCATCTGCCCACGGCACTGCTCGCACAGAGGCACAGAGACTGGGGCTGCTTGCTTGTCTTGCCACCTCAAAATAGAAACGTAGCTTATGGGGTCCGTGCCGAGAGCCTGCGGCAGCCCTGCTCCGAAAATGCGAACGTCTGCAGATAGCTGGCAGGCAGAAGGGGCTAGCCTGGAAAGCTGTTGCTCAGCCTCATCTGCCCACGGCACTGCTCTCACAGAGGCACAGAGACTGGGGCTGCTTGCTTGTCTTGCCACCTCAAACTTCAAACGTAGCTTATGGGGACAATGCCGGGAGCCTGCGGCAGCCCTGCTCCGAACATGCGAACGTCTGCAGATAGCTGGCGGGCAGAAGGGGCTAGCCTGGAAAGCTGTTGCTCAGCCTCATCTGCCCACGGCACTGCTCGCACAGAGGCACAGAGACTGGGGCTGCTTGCTTGTCTTGCCACCTCAAAATACAAACGTAGCTTATGTGTTCCGTGCCGAGAGCCTGCGGCAGCCCTGCTTCAAAAATGCCAACGTCTGCAGATAGCTGGCGGGCAGAAGGGGCTAGCCTGGAAAGCTGTTGCTCAGCCTCATCTGCCCACGGCACTGCTCACACAGAGGCACAGAGACTGGGGCTGCTTGCTTGTCTTGCCACCTCAAACTTCAAACGTAGGTTATGGGGTCCGTGCCCTGAGTCTCCGGCAGCCCTGCTCCTAAAATGACAACGTCTGCAGATAGCTGGCTGGCAGAAGGGGCTAGCCTGGAAAGCTGTTGCTCAGCCTCATCTGCCCACGGCACTGCTCGCACAGAGGCACAGAGACTGGGGCTGCTTGCTTGTCTTGCCACCTCAAACTTTAAACGTAGCTTATGTGCTCCGTGCCCTGAGTCTCCGGCAGCCCTGCTCCTAAAATGACAACGACTGCAGATAGCTGGCTGGCAGAAGGGGCTAGCCTGGAAAGCTGTTGCTCAGCCTCATCTGCCCACGGCACTGCTCGCACAGAGGCACAGAGACAGGGGCTGCATGCTTGTCTTCCCACCCCAAAATTCCAACGTAACTTATGGGGTCCGTGCCAGGAGCCTGAGGCAGCCCTGCTCCGAAAATGCGAACGTCTGCAGATAGCTGGCAGGCAGAAGGGGCTAGCCTGGAAAGCTGTTGCTCAGCCTCATCTGCCCACGGCACTGCTCGCACAGAGGCACAGAGACTGGGGCTGCTTGCTTGTCTTGCCACCCCAAAATTCCAACGTAACTTATGGGGTCCGTGCCGGGAGCCTGAGGCAGCCCTGCTCCGAAAATGCCAACGTCTGCAGATAGCTGGCAGGCAGAAGGGGCTAGCCTGGAAAGCTCAGCCTCATCTGCCCACGGCACTGCTCGCACAGAGGCACAGAGACTGGGGCTGCTTGCTTGTCTTGCCACCCCAAAATTCCAACGTAACTTATGGGGTCCGTGCCGGGAGCCTGAGGCAGCCCTGCTCCGAAAATGCCAACGTCTGCAGATAGCTGGCGGGCAGAAGGGGCTAGCCTGGAAAGCTGTTGCTCAGCCTCATCTGCCCACGGCACTGCTCGCACAGAGGCACAGAGACTGGGGCTGCTTGCTTGTCTTGCCACCTCAAAATAGAAACGTAGCTTATGGGGTCCGTGCCGAGAGCCTGCGGCAGCCCTGCTCCGAAAATGCGAACGTCTGCAGATAGCTGGCAGGCAGAAGGGGCTAGCCTGGAAAGCTGTTGCTCAGCCTCATCTGCCCACGGCACTGCTCGCACAGAGGCACAGAGACTGGGGCTGCTTGCTTGTCTTGCCACCTCAAACTTCAAACGTAGCTTATGGGGACAATGCCGGGAGCCTGCGGCAGCCCTGCTCCGAACATGCGAACGTCTGCAGATAGCTGGCGGGCAGAAGGGGCTAGCCTGGAAAGCTGTTGCTCAGCCTCATCTGCCCACGGCACTGCTCGCACAGAGGCACAGAGACTGGGGCTGCTTGCTTGTCTTGCCACCTCAAAATACAAACGTAGCTTATGTGTTCCGTGCCGAGAGCCTGCGGCAGCCCTGCTTCAAAAATGCCAACGTCTGCAGATAGCTGGCGGGCAGAAGGGGCTAGCCTGGAAAGCTGTTGCTCAGCCTCATCTGCCCACGGCACTGCTCACACAGAGGCACAGAGACTGGGGTTGCTTGCTTGTCTTGCCACCTCAAACTTCAAACGTAGATTATGGGGTCCGTGCCCTGAGTCTCCGGCAGCCCTGCTCCTAAAATGACAACGTCTGCAGATAGCTGGCTGGCAGAAGGGGCTAGCCTGGAAAGCTGTTGCTCAGCCTCATCTGCCCACGGCACTGCTCGCACAGAGGCACAGAGACTGGGGCTGCTTGCTTGTCTTGCCACCTCAAACTTTAAACGTAGCTTATGTGCTCCGTGCCCTGAGTCTCCGGCAGCCCTGCTCCTAAAATGACAACGTCTGCAGATAGCGGGCAGTCAGAAGGGGCTAGCCTGGAAAGCTGTTGCTCAGCCTCATCTGCCCACGGCACTGCTCGCACAGAGGCACAGAGACAGGGGCTGCATGCTTGTCTTCCCACCCCAAAATTCCAACGTAACTTATGGGGTCCGTGCCAGGAGCCTGAGGCAGCCCTGCTCCGAAAATGCGAACGTCTGCAGATAGCTGGGGGCAGAAGGGGCTAGCCTGGAAAGCTGTTACTCAGCCTCATCTACTCATGGCACTGCTCGCACAGAGGCACAGAGACTGGGGCTGCTTGCTTGTCTTGCCACCTCAAACTTCAAACGTAGCTTATGGGGTCCGTGCCGGGAGCCTCCGGCAGCCATGCTCCGAAAATGCAAACGTCTGCATATAGATGGCAGGCAGAAGGGGCTAACCTGGAGTGCTGTTGCTCAGCCTCATTTGCCCACGGCACTGCTCGCACAGAGGCACAGAGACTGGGGCTGCTTGCTTGTCTTGCCACCTCAAACTTCAAACGTAGCTTATGTGTTCCGTTCCGAGAGCCTGCGGCAGCCCTGCTTCAAAAATGCGAACGTCTGCAGATAGCTGGCAGGCAGAAGGGGCTAGCCTGGAAAGCTGTTGCTCAGCCTCATCTGCCCACGGCACTGCTCACACAGAGGCACAGAGACTGGGGCTGCTTGCTTGTCTTGCCACCTCAAACTTCAAACGTAGGTTATGGGGTCCGTGCCGGGAGCCTGCGGCAGCCCTGCTCCGAAAATGCGAACGTCTGCAGATAGCTGGCAGGCAGAAGGGGCTAGCCTGGAAAGTTGTTGCTCAGCTTCATCTGCCCACGGCACTGCTCGCACAGAGGCACAGAGACTGGGGCTGCTTGCTTGTCTTGCCACCTCAAACTTCAAACGTAGCTTATGGGGTCCGTGCCGGGAGCCTGCGGCAGCCCTGCTCCGAAAATGCCAACGTCTGCAGATAGGTTGCAGCCAGAAGGGGCTAGCCTGGAAAGCTGTTGCTCAGCCTCATCTGCCCACGGCACTGCTCGCACAGAGGCACAGAGACTGGGGCTGCTTGCTTGTCTTGCCACCTCAAACTTCAAACGTAGCTTATGTGGTCCGTGCCCTGAGTCTCCGGCAGCCCTGCTCCTAAAATGACAACGTCTGCAGATAGCTGGCTGGCAGAAGGGGCTAGCCTGGAAAGCTGTTGCTCAGCCTCATCTGCCCACGGCACTGCTCGCACAGAGGCACAGAGACAGGGGCTGCATGCTTGTCTTCCCACCCCAAAATTCCAACGTAACTTATGGGGTCCGTGCCAGGAGCCTGAGGCAGCCCTGCTCCGAAAATGCCAACGTCTGCAGATAGCTGGGGGCAGAAGGGGCTAGCCTGGAAAGCTGTTACTCAGCCTAATCTACCCATGGCACTGCTTGCACAGAGGCACAGAGACTGGGGCTGCTTGCTTGTCTTGCCACCTCAAACTTCAAACGTAGCTTATGGGGTCCGTGCCGGGAGCCTCCGGCAGCCCTGCTCCGAAAATGCAAACGTCTGCATATAGATGGCAGGCAGAAGGGGCTAACCTGGAGTGCTGTTGCTCAGCCTCATTTGCCCACGGCACTGCTCGCACAGAGGCACAGAGACTGGGGTTGTCTGCTTGTCTTGCCACCTCAAACTTTAAACGTAGCTTATGGGGTCCGTGCCGAGAGCCTGCGGCAGCCCTGCTCCGAAAATGCGAACGTCTGCAGATAGCTGGCAGGCAGAAGGGGCTAGCCTGGAAAGCTGTTGCTCAGCCTCATCTGCCCACGGCACTGCTCGCACAGAGGCACAGAGACTGGGGCTGCTTGCTTGTCTTGCCACCTCAAACTTCAAACGTAGCTTATGGGGACAATGCCGGGAGCCTGCGGCAGCCCTGCTCCGAACATGCGAACGTCTGCAGATAGCTGGCGGGCAGAAGGGGCTAGCCTGGAAAGCTGTTGCTCAGCCTCATCTGCCCACGGCACTGCTCGCACAGAGGCACAGAGACTGGGGCTGCTTGCTTGTCTTGCCACCTCAAAATACAAACGTAGCTTATGTGTTCCGTGCCGAGAGCCTGCGGCAGCCCTGCTTCAAAAATGCCAACGTCTGCAGATAGATGCAAGGCAGAAGGGGCTAGCCTGGAAAGCTGTTGCTCAGCCTCATCTGCCCACGGCACTGCTCACACAGAGGCACAGAGACTGGGGCTGCTTGCTTGTCTTGCCACCTCAAACTTCAAACGTAGGTTATGGGGTCCGTGCCCTGAGTATCCGGCAGCCCTGCTCCTAAAATGACAACGTCTGCAGATAGCTGGCTGGCAGAAGGGGCTAGCCTGGAAAGCTGTTGCTCAGCCTCATCTGCCCACGGCACTGCTCGCACAGAGGCACAGAGACTGGGGCTGCTTGCTTGTCTTGCCACCTCAAACTTTAAACGTAGCTTATGTGCTCCGTGCCCTGAGTCTCCGGCAGCCCTGCTCCTAAAATGACAACGACTGCAGATAGCTGGCTGGCAGAAGGGGCTAGCCTGGAAAGCTGTTGCTCAGCCTCATCTGCCCACGGCACTGCTCGCACAGAGGCACAGAGACAGGGGCTGCATGCTTGTCTTCCCACCCCAAAATTCCAACGTAACTTATGGGGTCCGTGCCAGGAGCCTGAGGCAGCCCTGCTCCGAAAATGCGAACGTCTGCAGATAGCTGGGGGCAGAAGGGGCTAGCCTGGAAAGCTGTTACTCAGCCTCATCTACTCATGGCACTGCTCGCACAGAGGCACAGAGACTGGGGCTGCTTGCTTGTCTTGCCACCTCAAACTTCAAACGTAGATTATGGGGTCCGTGCCGGGAGCCTCCGGCAGCCCTGCTCCGAAAATGCCAACGTCTGCATATAGATGGCAGGCAGAAGGGGCTAACCTGGAGTGCTGTTGCTCAGCCTCATTTGCCCACGGCACTGCTCGCACAGAGGCACAGAGACTGGGGCTGCTTGCTTGTCTTGCCACCTCAAACTTCAAACGTAGCTTATGTGTTCCGTTCCGAGAGCCTGCGGCAGCCCTGCTTCAAAAATGCCAACGTCTGCAGATAGCTGGCGGGCAGAAGGGGCTAGCCTGGAAAGCTGTTGCTCAGCCTCATCTGCCCACGGCACTGCTCACACAGAGGCACAGAGACTGGGGCTGCTTGCTTGTCTTGCCACCTCAAACTTCAAACGTAGCTTATGGGGTCCGTGCCGGGAGCCTGCGGCAGCCCTGCTCCGAAAATGCGAACGTCTGCAGATAGCTGGCAGGCAGAAGGGGCTAGCCTGGAAAGTTGTTGCTCAGCTTCATCTGCCCACGGCACTGCTCACACAGAGGCACAGAGACTGGGGCTGCTTGCTTGTCTTGCCACCTCAAACTTCAAACGTAGCTTATGGGGTCCGTGCCGGGAGCCTGCGGCAGCCCTGCTCCGAAAATGCCAACGTCTGCAGATAGGTTGCAGCCAGAAGGGGCTAGCCTGGAAAGCTGTTGCTCAGCCTCATCTGCCCACGGCACTGCTCGCACAGAGGCACAGAGACTGGGGCTGCTTGCTTGTCTTGCCACCTCAAACTTCAAACGTAGCTTATGTGGTCCGTGCCCTGAGTCTCCGGCAGCCCTGCTCCTAAAATGACAACGTCTGCAGATAGCTGGCAGGCAGAAGGGGCTAGCCTGGAAAGCTGTTGCTCAGCCTCATTTGCCCACGGCACTGCTCGCACAGAGGCACAGAGACTGGGGCTGCTTGCTTGTCTTGCCACCTCAAACTTCAAACGTAGCTTATGGGGTCCGTGCCGGGAGCCTGCGGCAGCCCTGCTCCGAAAATGCGAACGTCTGCAGATAGCTGGCAGGCAGAAGGGGCTAGCCTGGAAAGCTGTTGCTCAGCCTCATCTGCCCACGGCACTGCTCGCACAGAGGCACAGAGACTCGGGCTACTTGCTTGTCTTGCCACCTCAAACTTTAAACATAAGTTATGGGTCCGTGCCGGGAGCCTGAGGCAGCCCTGCTCCGAAAATGCCAACGTCTGCAGATAGCTGGGGGCAGAAGGGGCTAGCCTGGAAAGCTGTTACTCAGCCTCATCTACCCATGGCACTGCTCGCACAGAGGCACAGAGACTGGGGCTGCTTGCTTGTCTTGCCACCTCAAACTTCAAACGTAGCTTATGGGGTCCGTGCCGGGAGCCTCCGGCAGCCCTGCTCCGAAAATGCAAACGTCTGCATATAGATGGCAGGCAGAAGGGGCTAACCTGGAGTGCTGTTGCTTAGCCTCATCTGCCCACGGCACTGCTCGCACAGAGGCACAGAGACTGGGGTTGTCTGCTTGTCTTGCCACCTCAAACTTCAAACGTAGCTTATGGGGGTCCATGCCGGGAGCCTGCGGCAGCCCTGCTCCGAAAATGCGAACGTCTGCAGATAGCTGGCAGGCAGAAGGGGCTAGCCTGGAAAGCTGTTGCTCAGCCTCATTTGCCCACGGCACTGCTCGCACAGAGGCACAGAGACTGGGGATGCTTGCTTGTCTTGCCACCCCAAAATTCCAACGTAACTTGTGGGGTCCGTGCCGGGAGCCTGAGGCAGCCCTGCTCCGAAAATGCGAACGTCTGCAGATAGCTGGCAGGCAGAAGGGGCTAGCCTGGAAAGCTGTTGCTCAGCCTCATCTGCCCACGGCACTGCTCGCACAGAGGCACAGAGACTGGGGCTGCTTGCTTGTCTTGCCACCTCAAACTTCAAACGTAGCTTATGGGTTCCGTGCCGGGAGTCTCCGGCAGCCCTGCTCCGAAAGTGCCAACGTCTGCAGATAGCTGGCTGGCAGAAGGGGCTAGCCTGGAAAGCTGTTGCTCAGCCTCATCTGCCCACGGCACTGCTCGCACAGAGGCACAGAGACTGGGGCTGCTTGATTGTCTTGCCACCACAAAATTCCAACGTAACTTAGGGGTCCGTGCCAGGAGCCTGAGGCAGCCCTGCTCCGAAAATGCGAACGTCTGCAGATAGCTGGCAGGCAGAAGGGGCTAGCCTGGAAAGCTGTTGCTCAGCCTCATCTGCCCACGGCACTGCTCGCACAGAGGCACAGAGACTGGGGCTGCTTGCTTGTCTTGCCACCTCAAACTTCAAACGTAGATTATGGGGACAATGCCGGGAGCCTGCGGCAGCCCTGCTCCGAAAATGCGAACGTCTGCAGATAGCTGGCTGGCAGAAGGGACTAGCCTGGAAAGCTGTTGCTCAGCCTCATCTGCCCACGGCACTGCTCGCACAGAGGCACAGAGACTGGGGCTGCTTGCTTGTCTTGCCACCCCAAAATTCAAACGTAACTTGTGAGGTCCGTGCCGGGAGCCTGAGGCAGCCCTGCTCCGAAAATGCGAACGTCTGCAGATAGCTGGCAGGCAGAAGGGGCTAGCCTGGAAAGCTGTTGCTCAGCCTCATCTGCCCACGGCACTGCTCGCACAGAGGCACAGAGACTGGGGCTGCTTGCTTGTCTTGCCACCTCAAACTTCAAACGTAGCTTATGGGTTCCGTGCAGGGAGTCTCCGGCAGCCCTGCTCCGAAAGTGCCAACGTCTGCAGATAGCTGGCTGGCAGAAGGGGCTAGCCTGGAAAGCTGTTGCTCAGCCTCATCTGCCCACGGCACTGCTCGCACAGAGGCACAGAGACAGGGGCTGCTTGATTGTCTTGCCACCACAAAATTCCAACGTAACTTAGGGGTCCGTGCCAGGAGCCTGAGGCAGCCCTGCTCCGAAAATGCGAACGTCTGCAGATAGCTGGCAGGCAGAAGGGGCTAGCCTGGAAAGCTGTTGCTCAGCCTCATCTGCCCACGGCACTGCTCGCACAGAGGCACAGAGACTGGGGCTGCTTGCTTGTCTTGCCACCTCAAAATAGAAACGTAACTTATGGGGTCCGTGCCGGGAGCCACCGGCACCCCTGCTCCGAAACTGTGAACGTCTGCAGATAGCTGGCAGGCAGAAGGGGCTAGCCTGGAAAGCTGTTGCTCAGCCTCATCTGCCCACGGCACTGCTCGCACAGAGGCACAGAGACTGGGGCTGCTTGCTTGTCTTGCCACCTCAAACTTCAAACGTAGCTTATGGGAACCGTGCTGGGAGCCTGCGGCAACCCTGCTTCGAAAATGCCAACGTCTGCAGATAGCTGGCGGGCAGAAGGGGCTAGCCTGGAAAGCTGTTGCTCAGCCTCATCTGCCCACGGCACTGCTCGCACAGAGGCACAGAGAGTGGGGCTGCTTGCTTGTCTTGCCACCTCAAACTTCAAACGTAGCTTATGGGCTCCGTGCCTGGAACCACCAGCAGCCCTGCTCCGAAAATGCGAACGTCTGCAGATAGCTGGCGACCAGAAGGGGCTAGCCTGGAAAGCTGTTGCTCAGCCTCATCTGCCCACGGCACTGCTCGCACAGAGGCACAGAGACTCAGGCTACTTGCTTGTCTTGGCACCTCAAATTCAAACGTAATTTATGGGGTCCGTGCCGGGAGCCTGCGGCAGCCCTGCTCCGAAAATGCAAACGTCTGCAGATAGCTGGCAGGCAGAAGGGGCTAGCCTGGAAAGCTGTTGCTCAGCCTCATCTGCCCACGGCACTGCTCGCACAGAGGCACAGAGACTGGGGCTGCTTGCTTGTCTTGCCACCTCAAACTTCAAACGTAGCTTATGTGGTCCGTGCCCTGAGTCTCCGGCAGCCCTGCTCCTAAAATGACAACGTCTGCAGATAGCTGGCAGGCAGAAGGGGCTAGCCTGGAAAGCTGTTGCTCAGCCTCATTTGCCCACGGCACTGCTCGCACAGAGGCACAGAGACTGGGGCTGCTTGCTTGTCTTGCCACCTCAAACTTCAAACGTAGCTTATGGGGTCCGTGCCGGGAGCCTGCGGCAGCCCTGCTCCGAAAATGCGAACGTCTGCAGATAGCTGGCAGGCAGAAGGGGCTAGCCTGGAAAGCTGTTGCTCAGCCTCATCTGCCCACGGCACTGCTCGCACAGAGGCACAGAGACTCGGGCTACTTGCTTGTCTTGCCACCTCAAACTTTAAACATAAGTTATGGGTCCGTGCCGGGAGCCTGAGGCAGCCCTGCTCCGAAAATGCCAACGTCTGCAGATAGCTGGGGGCAGAAGGGGCTAGCCTGGAAAGCTGTTACTCAGCCTCATCTACCCATGGCACTGCTCGCACAGAGGCACAGAGACTGGGGCTGCTTGCTTGTCTTGCCACCTCAAACTTCAAACGTAGCTTATGGGGTCCGTGCCGGGAGCCTCCGGCAGCCCTGCTCCGAAAATGCAAACGTCTGCATATAGATGGCAGGCAGAAGGGGCTAACCTGGAGTGCTGTTGCTTAGCCTCATCTGCCCACGGCACTGCTCGCACAGAGGCACAGAGACTGGGGTTGTCTGCTTGTCTTGCCACCTCAAACTTCAAACGTAGCTTATGGGGGTCCATGCCGGGAGCCTGCGGCAGCCCTGCTCCGAAAATGCGAACGTCTGCAGATAGCTGGCAGGCAGAAGGGGCTAGCCTGGAAAGCTGTTGCTCAGCCTCATTTGCCCACGGCACTGCTCGCACAGAGGCACAGAGACTGGGGATGCTTGCTTGTCTTGCCACCCCAAAATTCCAACGTAACTTGTGGGGTCCGTGCCGGGAGCCTGAGGCAGCCCTGCTCCGAAAATGCGAACGTCTGCAGATAGCTGGCAGGCAGAAGGGGCTAGCCTGGAAAGCTGTTGCTCAGCCTCATCTGCCCACGGCACTGCTCGCACAGAGGCACAGAGACTGGGGCTGCTTGCTTGTCTTGCCACCTCAAACTTCAAACGTAGCTTATGGGTTCCGTGCCGGGAGTCTCCGGCAGCCCTGCTCCGAAAGTGCCAACGTCTGCAGATAGCTGGCTGGCAGAAGGGGCTAGCCTGGAAAGCTGTTGCTCAGCCTCATCTGCCCACGGCACTGCTCGCACAGAGGCACAGAGACTGGGGCTGCTTGATTGTCTTGCCACCACAAAATTCCAACGTAACTTAGGGGTCCGTGCCAGGAGCCTGAGGCAGCCCTGCTCCGAAAATGCGAACGTCTGCAGATAGCTGGCAGGCAGAAGGGGCTAGCCTGGAAAGCTGTTGCTCAGCCTCATCTGCCCACGGCACTGCTCGCACAGAGGCACAGAGACTGGGGCTGCTTGCTTGTCTTGCCACCTCAAACTTCAAACGTAGATTATGGGGACAATGCCGGGAGCCTGCGGCAGCCCTGCTCCGAAAATGCGAACGTCTGCAGATAGCTGGCTGGCAGAAGGGACTAGCCTGGAAAGCTGTTGCTCAGCCTCATCTGCCCACGGCACTGCTCGCACAGAGGCACAGAGACTGGGGCTGCTTGCTTGTCTTGCCACCCCAAAATTCAAACGTAACTTGTGAGGTCCGTGCCGGGAGCCTGAGGCAGCCCTGCTCCGAAAATGCGAACGTCTGCAGATAGCTGGCAGGCAGAAGGGGCTAGCCTGGAAAGCTGTTGCTCAGCCTCATCTGCCCACGGCACTGCTCGCACAGAGGCACAGAGACTGGGGCTGCTTGCTTGTCTTGCCACCTCAAACTTCAAACGTAGCTTATGGGTTCCGTGCAGGGAGTCTCCGGCAGCCCTGCTCCGAAAGTGCCAACGTCTGCAGATAGCTGGCTGGCAGAAGGGGCTAGCCTGGAAAGCTGTTGCTCAGCCTCATCTGCCCACGGCACTGCTCGCACAGAGGCACAGAGACAGGGGCTGCTTGATTGTCTTGCCACCACAAAATTCCAACGTAACTTAGGGGTCCGTGCCAGGAGCCTGAGGCAGCCCTGCTCCGAAAATGCGAACGTCTGCAGATAGCTGGCAGGCAGAAGGGGCTAGCCTGGAAAGCTGTTGCTCAGCCTCATCTGCCCACGGCACTGCTCGCACAGAGGCACAGAGACTGGGGCTGCTTGCTTGTCTTGCCACCTCAAAATAGAAACGTAACTTATGGGGTCCGTGCCGGGAGCCACCGGCACGCCTGCTCCGAAACTGTGAACGTCTGCAGATAGCTGGCAGGCAGAAGGGGCTAGCCTGGAAAGCTGTTGCTCAGCCTCATCTGCCCACGGCACTGCTCGCACAGAGGCACAGAGACTGGGGCTGCTTGCTTGTCTTGCCACCTCAAACTTCAAACGTAGCTTATGGGAACCGTGCTGGGAGCCTGCGGCAACCCTGCTTCGAAAATGCCAACGTCTGCAGATAGCTGGCGGGCAGAAGGGGCTAGCCTGGAAAGCTGTTGCTCAGCCTCATCTGCCCACGGCACTGCTCGCACAGAGGCACAGAGAGTGGGGCTGCTTGCTTGTCTTGCCACCTCAAACTTCAAACGTAGCTTATGGGCTCCGTGCCTGGAACCACCAGCAGCCCTGCTCCGAAAATGCGAACGTCTGCAGATAGCTGGCGACCAGAAGGGGCTAGCCTGGAAAGCTGTTGCTCAGCCTCATCTGCCCACGGCACTGCTCGCACAGAGGCACAGAGACTCAGGCTACTTGCTTGTCTTGGCACCTCAAATTCAAACGTAATTTATGGGGTCCGTGCCGGGAGCCTGCGGCAGCCCTGCTCCGAAAATGCAAACGTCTGCAGATAGCTGGCAGGCAGAAGGGGCTAGCCTGGAAAGCTGTTGCTCAGCCTCATCTGCCCACGGCACTGCTCGCACAGAGGCACAGAGACTGGGGCTGCTTGCTTGTCTTGCCACCCCAAACTACAAACGTATCTTATGTGGTCCGTGTCGGGAGCCTGCGGCAGCCCTGATCCAAAAATGCCAACGTCTGCAGATAGCTGGCAGGCAGAAGGGGCTAGCCTGGAAAGCTGTTGCTCAGCCTCATCTGCCCACGGCACTGCTCGCACAGAGGCACAGAGACTGGGGCTGCTTGCTTGTCTTGCCACCTCAAACTTCAAACGTAGCTTATGGGGTCCGTGCCGGGAGCCTGCGGCAGCCGTGCTCCGAAAATGCGAACGTCTGCAGATAGCTGGCAGGCAGAAGGGGCTAGCCTGGAAAGCTGTTGCTCAGCCTCATCTGCCCACGGCACTGCTCGCACAGAGGCACAGAGACTCGGGCTACTTGCTTGTCTTGCCACCTCAAACTTCAAACATAACTTATGGGTCCGTGCCAGGAGCCTGCAGCAGCCCTGCTCCGAAAATGCGAACGTCTGCAGATAGCTGGCAGGCAGAAGGGGCTAGCCTGGAAAGCTGTTGCTCAGCCTCATCTGCCCATGGCACTGCTCGCACAGAGGCACAGAGACTGGGGCTGCTTGCTTGTCTTGCCACCTCAAACTTCAAACGTAGCTTATGGGGTCCGTGTCGGGAGCCTGCGGCAGCCCTGCTCCAAAAATGCCAACGTCTGCAGATAGGTGGCAGGCAGAAGGGGCTAGCCTGGAAAGCTGTTGCTCAGCCTCATCTGCCCACGGCACTGCTCGCACAGAGGCACAGAGACCGGGGCTGCTTGCTTGTCTTGCCACCTCAAACTTCAAACGTAGCTTATGGGGTCCGTGCCGAGAGCCTGCGGCAGCCGTGCTCCAAAAATGCGAACGTCTGCAGATAGCTGGCAGGCAGAAGGGGCTAGCCTGGAAAGCTGTTGCTCAGCCTCATCTGCCCACGGCACTGCTCGCACAGAGGCACAGAGACTGGGGCTGCTTGCTTGTCTTGCCACCTCAAACTTCAAACGTAGCTTATCGGGTCCGTGCCTGGAACCACCAGTAGCCCTGCTCCGAAAATGCGAACGTCTGCAGATAGCTGGCAGGCAGAAGGGGCTAGCCTGGAAAGCTGTTGCTCAGCCTCATCTGCCCACGGCACTGCTCGCACAGAGGCACAGAGACTGGGGTTGCTTGCTTGTCTTGCCACCTCAAACTTCAAACGTAGCTTATGGGGTCCGTGCCTGGAACCACCAGCAGCCCTGCTCCGAAAATGCGAACGTCTGCAGATAGCTGGCGACCAGAAGGGGCTAGCCTGGAAAGCTGTTGCTCAGCCTCATCTGCCCACGGCACTGCTCGCACAGAGGCACAGAGACTCAGGCTACTTGCTTGTCTTGGCACCTCAAATTCAAACGTAATTTATGGGGTCCGTGCCGGGAGCCTGCGGCAGCCCTGCTCCGAAAATGCAAACGTCTGCAGATAGCTGGCAGGCAGAAGGGGCTAGCCTGGAAAGCTGTTGCTCAGCCTCATCTGCCCACGGCACTGCTCGCACAGAGGCACAGAGACTGGGGCTGCTTGCTTGTCTTGCCACCCCAAACTTCAAACGTAGCTTATGGGGTCCGTGTCGGGAGCCTGCAGCAGCCCTGCTCCAAAAATGCCAACGTCTGCAGATAGCTGGCAGGCAGAAGGGGCTAGCCTGGAAAGCTGTTGCTCAGCCTCATCTGCCCACGGCACTGCTCGCACAGAGGCACAGAGACCGGGGCTGCTTGCTTGTCTTGCCACCTCAAACTTCAAACATAGCTTATGGGGTCCGTGCCGAGAGCCTGCGGCAGCCCTGCTCCGAAAATGCGAACGTCTGCAGATAGCTGGCAGGCAGAAGGGGCTAGCCTGGAAAGCTGTTGCTCAGCCTCATCTGCCCACGGCACTGCTCGCACAGAGGCACAGAGACTGGGGCTGCTTGCTTGTCTTGCCACCTCAAAATACAAACGTAGCTTATGTGTTCCGTGCCGAGAGCCTGCGGCAGCCCTGCTTCGAAAATGCCAACGTCTGCAGATAGCTGGCGGGCAGAAGGGGCTAGCCTGGAAAGCTGTTGCTCAGCCTCATCTGCCCACGGCACTGCTCGCACAGAGGCACAGAGACAGGGGCTGCTTGCTTGTCTTGCCACCTCAAACTTCAAACGTAGCTTATGGGGTCCGTGCCGAGAGCCTGCGGCAGCCCTGCTTCGAAAATGCGAACGTCTGCAGATAGCTGGCAGGCAGAAGGGACTAGCCTGGAAAGCTGTTGCTCAGCCTCATCTGCCCACGGCACTGCTCGCACAGAGGCACAGAGACTGGGGCTGCTTGCTTGTTTTGCCACCTCAAACTTCAAACGTAGCTCTTGGGGTCCGTGTCGGGAGCCTGCGGCAGCCCTGCTCCGAAAATGCGAACGTCTGCAGATAGCTGGCAGGCAGAAGGGACTAGCCTGGAAAGCTCAGCCTCATCTGCCCACGGCACTGCTCGCACAGAGGCACAGAGACTGGGGCTGCTTGCTTGTCTTGCCACCCCAAAATTCCAACGTAACTTATGGGGTCCGTGCCGGGAGCCTGCGGCAGCCCTGCTCCGAAAATGCCAACGTCTGCAGATAGCTGGCAGGCAGAAGGGGCTAGCCTGGAAAGCTGTTGCTCAGCCTCATCTGCCCACGGCACTGCTCGCACAGAGGCACAGAGACTGGGGCTGCTTGCTTGTCTTGCCACCTCAAACTTCAAACGTAGCTTATGGGGTCCGTGCCGGGAGCCTGCGGCAGCCGTGCTCCGAAAATGCGAACGTCTGCAGATAGCTGGCAGGCAGAAGGGGCTAGCCTGGAAAGCTGTTGCTCAGCCTCATCTGCCCACGGCACTGCTCGCACAGAGGCACAGAGACTCGGGCTACTTGCTTGTCTTGCCACCTCAAACTTCAAACATAACTTATGGGTCCGTGCCAGGAGCCTGCGGCAGCCCTGCTCCGAAAATGCGAACGTCTGCAGATAGCTGGCAGGCAGAAGGGGCTAGCCTGGAAAGCTGTTGCTCAGCCTCATCTGCCCACGGCACTGCTCGCACAGAGGCACAGAGACTGGGGCTGCTTGCTTGTCTTGCCACCTCAAACTTCAAACGTAGCTTATGGGGTCCGTGCCTGGAACCACCAGCAGCCCTGCTCCCAAAATGCCAACGTCTGCAGATAGCTGGCAGGCAGAAGGGGCTAGCCTGGAAAGCTGTTGCTCAGCCTCATCTGCCCACGGCACTGCTCGCACAGAGGCACAGAGACTGGGGCTGCTTGCTTGTCTTGCCACCTCAAACTTCAAACGTAGCTTATGGGGTCCGTGCCTGGAACCACCAGTAGCCCTGCTCCGAAAATGCGAACGTCTGCAGATAGCTGGCAGGCAGAAGGGGCTAGCCTGGAAAGCTGTTGCTCAGCCTCATCTGCCCACGGCACTGCTCGCACAGAGGCACAGAGACTGGGGTTGCTTGCTTGTCTTGCCACCTCAAACTTCAAACGTAGCTTATGGGGTCCGTGCCTGGAACCACCAGCAGCCCTGCTCCGAAAATGCGAACGTCTGCAGATAGCTGGCGACCAGAAGGGGCTAGCCTGGAAAGCTGTTGCTCAGCCTCATCTGCCCACGGCACTGCTCGCACAGAGGCACAGAGACTCAGGCTACTTGCTTGTCTTGGCACCTCAAATTCAAACGTAATTTATGGGGTCCGTGCCGGGAGCCTGCGGCAGCCCTGCTCCGAAAATGCAAACGTCTGCAGATAGCTGGCAGGCAGAAGGGGCTAGCCTGGAAAGCTGTTGCTCAGCCTCATCTGCCCACGGCACTGCTCGCACAGAGGCACAGAGACTGGGGCTGCTTGCTTGTCTTGCCACCCCAAACTTCAAACGTAGCTTATGGGGTCCGTGTCGGGAGCCTGCGGCAGCCCTGCTCCAAAAATGCCAACGTCTGCAGATAGCTCGCAGGCAGAAGGGGCTAGCCTGGAAAGCTGTTGCTCAGCCTCATCTGCCCACGGCACTGCTCGCACAGAGGCACAGAGACCGGGGCTGCTTGCTTGTCTTGCCACCTCAAACTTCAAACGTAGCTTATGGGGTCCGTGCCGAGAGCCTGCGGCAGCCCTGCTCCGAAAATGCGAACGTCTGCAGATAGGTGGCAGGCAGAAGGGGCTAGCCTGGAAAGCTGTTGCTCAGCCTCATCTGCCCACGGCACTGCTCACACAGAGGCACAGAGACTCGGGCTACTTGCTTGTCTTGCCACCTCAAACTTCAAACATAACTTATGGGTCCGTGCCAGGAGCCTGCGGCAGCCCTGCTCCGAAAATGCGAACGTCTGCAGATAGCTGGCAGGCAGAAGGGGCTAGCCTGGAAAGCTGTTGCTCAGCATCATCTGCCCACGGCACTGCTCGCACAGAGGCACAGAGACTGGGGCTGCTTGCTTGTCTTGCCACCTCAAACTTCAAACGTAGCTTATGGGGTCCGTGCCTGGAACCACCAGCAGCCCTGACCGAAAATGCGAACGTCTGCAGATAGCTGGCGGGCAGAAGGGGCTAGCCTGGAAAGCTGTTGCTCAGCCTCATCTGCCCACGGCACTGCTCGCACAGAGGCACAGAGACTGGGGCTGCTTGCTTGTCTTGCCACCTCAAAATACAAACGTAGCTTATGTGTTCCGTGCCGAGAGCCTGCGGCAGCCCTGCTTCGAAAATGCCAACGTCTGCAGATAGCTGGCGGGCAGAAGGGGCTAGCCTGGAAAGCTGTTGCTCAGCCTCATCTGCCCACGGCACTGCTCGCACAGAGGCACAGAGACAGGGGCTGCTTGCTTGTCTTGCCACCTCAAACTTCAAACGTAGCTTATGGGGTCCGTGCCGAGAGCCTGCGGCAGCCCTGCTTCGAAAATGCGAACGTCTGCAGATAGCTGGCAGGCAGAAGGGACTAGCCTGGAAAGCTGTTGCTCAGCCTCCTCTGCCCACGGCACTGCTCGCACAGAGGCACAGAGAGTGGGGCTGCTTGCTTGTCTTGCCACCTCAAACTTCAAACGTAGCTCTTGGGGTCCGTGTCGGGAGCCTGCGGCAGCCCTGCTCCGAAAATGCGAACGTCTGCAGATAGCCGGCAGGCAGAAGGGACTAGCCTGGAAAGCTCAGCCTCATCTGCCCACGGCACTGCTCGCACAGAGGCACAGAGACTGGGGCTGCTTGCTTGTCTTGCCACCCCAAAATTCCAACGTAACTTATGGGGTCCGTGCCGGGAGCCTGCGGCAGCCCTGCTCCGAAAATGCCAACGTCTGCAGATCGCTGGCAGGCAGAAGGGGCTAGCCTGGAAAGCTGTTGCTCAGCCTCATCTGCCCACAGCACTGCTCGCACAGAGGCACAGAGACTGGGGCTGCTTGCTTGTCTTGCCACCTCAAACTTCAAACGTAGCTCTTGGGGTCCGTGTCGGGAGCCTGCGGCAGCCCTGCTTCGAAAATGCGAACGTCTGCAGATAGCTGGCAGGCAGAAGGGACTAGCCTGGAAAGCTGTTGCTCAGCCTCATCTGCCCACGGCACTGCTCGCACAGAGGCACAGAGACTGGGGCTGCTTGCTTGTCTTGCCACCCCAAAATTCCAACGTAACTTATGGGGTCCGTGCCGGGAGCCTGCGGCAGCCCTGCTCCGAAAATGCCAACGTCTGCAGATAGCTGGCAGGCAGAAGGGGCTAGCCTGGAAAGCTGTTGCTCAGCCTCATCTGCCCACGGCACTGCTCGCACAGAGGCACAGAGACTGGGGCTGCTTGCTTGTCTTGCCACCTCAAACTTTAAACGTAGCTTATGGGGTCCGTGCCGGGAGTCTCCGGCAGTCCTGCTCCGAAAATGCCAACGTCTGCAGATAGCTGGCTGGCAGAAGGGGCTAGCCTGGAAAGCTGTTGCTCAGCCTCATCTGCCCACGGCACTGCTCGCACAGAGGCACAGAGACTGGGGCTGCTTGCTTGTCTTGCCACCTCAAACTTCAAACGTAGCTTATGGGGTCCGTGCCGAGAGCCTGCGGCAGCCCTGCTCCAAAAATGCGAACGTCTGCAGATAGCTGGCGACCAGAAGGGGCTAGCCTGGAAAGCTGTTGCTCAGCCTCATCTGCCCACGGCACTGCTCGCACAGAGGCACAGAGACTGGGGCTGCTTGCTTGTCTTGCCACCTCAAACTTCAAACGTAGCTTATGGGGACAATGCCGGGAGCCTGCGGCAGCCCTGCTCCGAACATGCGAACGTCTGCAGATAGCTGGCGGGCAGAAGGGGCTAGCCTGGAAAGCTGTTGCTCAGCCTCATCTGCCCACGGCACTGCTCGCACAGAGGCACAGAGACTGGGGCTGCTTGCTTGTCTTGCCACCTCAAAATACAAACGTAGCTTATGTGTTCCGTGCCGAGAGCCTTAGGCAGACCTGCTTCAAAAATGCCAACGTCTGCAGATAGCTGGCGGGCAGAAGGGGCTAGCCTGGAAAGCTGTTGCTCAGCCTCATCTGCCCACGGCACTGCTCACACAGAGGCACAGAGACTGGGGCTGCTTGCTTGTCTTGCCACCTCAAACTTCAAACGTAGGTTATGGGGTCCGTGCCCTGAGTCTGCGGCAGCCCTGCTCCTAAAATGACAACGTCTGCAGATAGCTGGCTGCCAGAAGGAGCTAGCCTGGAAAGCTGTTGCTCAGCCTCATCTGCCCACGGCACTGCTCGCACAGAGGCACAGAGACTGGGGCTGCTTGCTTGTCTTGCCACCTCAAACTTCAAACGTAGCTTATGTGGTCCGTGCCCTGAGTCTCCGGCAGCCCTGCTCCTAAAATGACAACGTCTGCAGATAGCTGGCTGACAGAAGGGGCTAGCCTGGAAAGCTGTTGCTCAGCCTCATCTGCCCACGGCACTGCTCGCACAGAGGCACAGAGACTGGGGCTGCATGCTTGTCATCCCACCCCAAAATTCCAACGTAACTTATGGGGTCCGTGCCGGGAGCCTGAGGCAGCCCTGCTCCGAAAATGTCAACGTCTGCAGATAGCTGGGGGCAGAAGGGGCTAGCCTGGAAAGCTGTTACTCAGCCTCATCTACTCATGGCACTGCTCGCACAGAGGCACAGAGACTGGGGCTGCTTGCTTGTCTTGCCACCTCAAACTTCAAACGTAGCTTATGGGGTCCGTGCCGGGAGCCTCCGGCAGCCCTGCTCCGAAAATGCAAACGTCTGCATATAGATGGCAGGCAGAAGGGGCTAACCTGGAGTGCTGTTGCTCAGCCTCATTTGCCCACGGCACTGCTCGCACAGAGGCACAGAGACCGGGGCTGCTTGCTTGTCTTGCCACCTCAAACTTCAAACGTAGCTTATGGGGTCCGTGCCGGGAGCCTGCAGCAGCCCTGCTCCGAAAATGCGAACGTCTGCAGATAGCTGGCAGGCAGAAGGGGCTAGCCTGGAAAGTTGTTGCTCAGCTTCATCTGCCCACGGCACTGCTCGCACAGAGGCACAGAGACTGGGGCTGCTTGCTTGTCTTGCCACCTCAAACTTCAAACGTAGCTTATGGGGTCCGTGCCGGGAGCCTGCGGCAGCCCTGCTCCGAAAATGCCAACGTCTGCAGATAGCTGGCAGGCAGAAGGGGCTAGCCTGGAAAGCTGTTGCTCAGCCTCATCTGCCCACGGCACTGCTCGCACAGAGGCACAGAGACTGGGGCTGCTTGCTTGTCTTGCCACCTCAAACTTCAAACGTAGCTTATGTGGTCCGTGCCCTGAGTCTCCGGCAGCCCTGCTCCTAAAATGACAACGTCTGCAGATAGCTGGCTGCCAGAAGGGGCTAGCCTGGAAAGCTGTTGCTCAGCCTCATCTGCCCACGGCACTGCTCGCACAGAGGCACAGAGACAGGGGCTGCATGCTTGTCTTCCCACCCCAAAATTCCAACGTAACTTATGGGGTCCGTGCCAGGAGCCTGAGGCAGCCCTGCTCCGAAAATGCCAACGTCTGCAGATAGCTGGGGGCAGAAGGGGCTAGCCTGGAAAGCTGTTACTCAGCCTCATCTACCCATGGCACTGCTCGCACAGAGGCACAGAGACTGGGGCTGCTTGCTTGTCTTGCCACCTCAAACTTCAAACGTAGCTTATGGGGTCCGTGCCGGGAGCCTCCGGCAGCCCTGCTCCGAAAATGCAAACGTCTGCATATAGATGGCAGGCAGAAGGGGCTAACCTGGAGTGCTGTTGCTCAGCCTCATTTGCCCACGGCACTGCTCGCACAGAGGCACAGAGACTGGGGTTGTCTGCTTGTCTTGCCACCTCAAACTTCAAACGTAGCTTATGGGGGTCCATGCCGGGAGCCTGCGGCAGCCCTGCTCCGAAAATGCGAACGTCTGCAGATAGCTGGCGGGCAGAAGGGGCTAGCCTGGAAAGCTGTTGCTCAGCCTCATTTGCCCACGGCACTGCTCGCACAGAGGCACAGAGACTGGGGCTGCTTGCTTGTCTTGCCACCTCAAACTTCAAACGTAGCTTATGGGGTCCGTGCCGGGAGCCTGCGGCAGCCCTGCTCCGAAAATGCGAACGTCTGCAGATAGCTGGCAGGCAGAAGGGGCTAGCCTGGAAAGCTGTTGCTCAGCCTCATCTGCCCACGGCACTGCTCGCACAGAGGCACAGAGACTGGGGCTGCTTGCTTGTCTTGCCACCTCAAACTTCAAACGTATTTTATGAGGACAATGCCGGGAGCCTGCGGTAGCCCTGCTCCGAAAATGCGAACGTCTGCAGATAGCTGGCTGGCAGAAGGGACTAGCCTGGAAAGCTGTTGCTCAGCCTCATCTGCCCACGGCACTGCTCGCACAGAGGCACAGAGACTGGGGATGCTTGCTTGTCTTGCCACCCCAAAATTCCAACGTAACTTGTGGGGTCCGTGCCGGGAGCCTGAGGCAGCCCTGCTCCGAAAATGCGAACGTCTGCAGATAGCTGGCAGGCAGAAGGGGCTAGCCTGGAAAGCTGTTGCTCAGCCTCATCTGCCCACGGCACTGCTCGCACAGAGGCACAGAGACTGGGGCTGCTTGCTTGTCTTGCAACCTCAAACTTCAAACGTAGCTTATGTGGTCCGTGCCCTGAGTCTCCGGCAGCCCTGCTCCTAAAATGACAACGTCTGCAGATAGCTGGCTGGCAGAAGGGGCTAGCCTGGAAAGCTGTTGCTCAGCCTCATCTGCCCACGGCACTGCTCGCACAGAGGCACAGAGACAGGGGCTGCATGCTTGTCTTCCCACCCCAAAATTCCAACGTAACTTATGGGGTCCGTGCCAGGAGCCTGAGGCAGCCCTGCTCCGAAAATGCGAACGTCTGCAGATAGCTGGGGGCAGAAGGGGCTAGCCTGGAAAGCTGTTACTCAGCCTCATCTACCCATGGCACTGCTCGCACAGAGGCACAGAGACTGGGGCTGCTTGCTTGTCTTGCCACCTCAAACTTCAAACGTAGCTTATGGGGTCCGTGCCGGGAGCCTCCGGCAGCCCTGCTCCGAAAATGCAAACGTCTGCATATAGATGGCAGGCAGAAGGGGCTAACCTGGAGTGCTGTTGCTCAGCCTCATTTGCCCACGGCACTGCTCGCACAGAGGCACAGAGACTGGGGTTGTCTGCTTGTCTTGCCACCTCAAACTTCAAACGTAGCTTATGGGGGTCCATGCCGGGAGCCTGCGGCAGCCCTGCTCCGAAAATGCGAACGTCTGCAGATAGCTGGCAGGCAGAAGGGGCTAGCCTGGAAAGCTGTTGCTCAGCCTCATTTGCCCACGGCACTGCTCGCACAGAGGCACAGAGAGTGGGGCTGCTTGCTTGTCTTGCCACCTCAAACTTCAAACGTAGCTTATGGGGTCCGTGCCGGGAGCCTGCGGCAGCCCTGCTCCGAAAATGCGAACGTCTGCAGATAGCTGGCAGGCAGAAGGGGCTAGCCTGGAAAGCTGTTGCTCAGCCTCATCTGCCCACGGCACTGCTCGCACAGAGGCACAGAGACTGGGGCTGCTTGCTTGTCTTGCCACCTCAAACTTCAAACGTATTTTATGAGGACAATGCCGGGAGCCTGCGGTAGCCCTGCTCCGAAAATGCGAACGTCTGCAGATAGCTGGCTGGCAGAAGGGACTAGCCTGGAAAGCTGTTGCTCAGCCTCATCTGCCCACGGCACTGCTCGCACAGAGGCACAGAGACTGGGGATGCTTGCTTGTCTTGCCACCCCAAAATTCCAACGTAACTTGTGGGGTCCGTGCCGGGAGCCTGAGGCAGCCCTGCTCCGAAAATGCGAACGTCTGCAGATAGCTGGCAGGCAGAAGGGGCTAGCCTGGAAAGCTGTTGCTCAGCCTCATCTGCCCACGGCACTGCTCGCACAGAGGCACAGAGACTGGGGCTGCTTGCTTGTCTTGCCACCTCAAACTTCAAACGTAGCTTATGGGTTCCGTGCCGGGAGTCTCCGGCAGCCCTGCTCCGAAAGTGCCAACGTCTGCAGATAGCTGGCTGGCAGAAGGGGCTAGCCTGGAAAGCTGTTGCCCAGCCTCATCTGCCCACGGCACTGCTCGCACAGAGGCACAGAGACAGGGGCTGCTTGATTGTCTTGCCACCACAAAATTCCAACGTAACTTAGGGGTCCGTGCCAGGAGCCTGAGGCAGCCCTGCTCCGAAAATGCGAATGTCTGCAGATAGCTGGCAGGCAGAAGGGGCTAGCCTGGAAAGCTGTTGCTCAGCCTCATCTGCCCACGGCACTGCTCGCACAGAGGCACAGAGACTGGGGCTGCTTGCTTGTCTTGCCACCTCAAACTTCAAACGTAGCTTATGTGGTCCGTGCCCTGAGTCTCCGGCAGCCCTGCTCCGAAAATGCGAACGTCTGCAGATAGCTGGCTGGCAGAAGGGGCTAGCCTGGAAAGCTGTTGCTCAGCCTCATCTGCCCACGGCACTGCTCGCACAGAGGCACAGAGACTGGGGCTGCATGCTTGTCTTCCCACCCCAAAATTCCAACGTAACTTATGGGGTCCGTGCCAGGAGCCTGAGGCAGCCCTGCTCCGAAAATGCCAACGTCTGCAGATAGCTGGGGGCAGAAGGGGCTAGCCTGGAAAGCTGTTACTCAGCCTGATCTACCCATGGCACTGCTCGCACAGAGGCACAGAGACTGGGGCTGCTTGCTTGTCTTACCACCTCAAACTTCAAACGTAGCTTATGGGGTCCGTGCCGGGAGCCTCCGGCAGCCCTGCTCCGAAAATGCAAACGTCTGCATATAGATGGCAGGCAGAAGGGGCTAACATGGAGTGCTGTTGCTTAGCCTCATCTGCCCACGGCACTGCTCGCACAGAGGCACAGAGACTGGGGTTGTCTGCTTGTCTTGCCACCTCAAACTTCAAACGTAGCTTATGGGGGTCCATGCCGGGAGCCTGCGGCAGCCCTGCTCCGAAAATGCGAACGTCTGCAGATAGCTGGCAGGCAGAAGGGGCTAGCCTGGAAAGCTGTTGCTCAGCCTCATTTGCCCACGGCACTGCTCGCACAGAGGCACAGAGACTGGGGCTGCTTGCTTGTCTTGCCACCTCAAACTTCAAACGTAGCTTATGGGGTCCGTGCCGGGAGCCTGCGGCAGCCTTGATCCGAAAATGCGAACGTCTGCAGATAGCTGGCAGGCAGAAGGGGCTAGCCTGGAAAGCTGTTGCTCAGCCTCATCTGCCCACGGCACTGCTCGCACAGAGGCACAGAGACTGGGGCTGCTTGCTTGTCTTGCCACCTCAAACTTCAAACGTAGTTTATGGGGACAATGCCGGGAGCCTGCGGTAGCCCTGCTCCGAAAATGCGAACGTCTGCAGATAGCTGGCTGGCAGAAGGGACTAGCCTGGAAAGCTGTTGCTCAGCCTCATCTGCCCACGGCACTGCTCGCACAGAGGCACAGAGACAGGGGCTGCTTGATTGTCTTGCCACCTCAAACTTCAAACGTAGCTTATGGGTTCCGTGCCGGGAGTCTCCGGCAGCCCTGCTCCGAAAGTGCCAACGTTTGCAGATAGCTGGCTGGCAGAAGGGGCTAGCCTGGAAAGCTGTTGCCCAGCCTCATCTGCCCACGGCACTGCTCGCACAGAGGCACAGAGACAGGGGCTGCTTGATTGTCTTGCCACCACAAAATTCCAACGTAACTTAGGGGTCCGTGCCAGGAGCCTGAGGCAGCCCTGCTCCGAAAATGCGAATGTCTGCAGATAGCTGGCAGGCAGAAGGGGCTAGCCTGGAAAGCTGTTGCTCAGCCTCATTTGCCCACGGCACTGCTCGCACAGAGGCACAGAGACTGGGGCTGCTTGCTTGTCTTGCCACCTCAAACTTCAAACGTAGCTTATGGGGTCCGTGCCGGGAGCCTGCGGCAGCCCTGCTCCGAAAATGCGAACGTCTGCAGATAGCTGGCAGGCAGAAGGGGCTAGCCTGGAAAGCTGTTGCTCAGCCTCATCTGCCCATGGCACTGCTCGCACAGAGGCACAGAGACTGGGGCTGCTTGCTTGTCTTGCCACCTCAAACTTCAAACGTAGTTTATGGGGACAATGCCGGGAGCCTGCGGTAGCCCTGCTTCGAAAATGCGAACGTCTGCAGATAGCTGGCTGGCAGAAGGGACTAGCCTGGAAAGCTGTTGCTCAGCCTCATCTGCCCACGGCACTGCTCGCACAGAGGCACAGAGACTGGGGATGCTTGCTTGTCTTGCCACCCCAAAATTCCAACGTAACTTGTGGGGTCCGTGCCGGGAGCCTGAGGCAGCCCTGCTCCGAAAATGCCAACGTCTGCAGATAGCTGGCAGGCAGAAGGGGCTAGCCTGGAAAGCTGTTGCTCAGCCTCATCTGCCCACGGCACTGCTCGCACAGAGGCACAGAGACTGGGGATGCTTGCTTGTCTTGCCACCTCAAACTTCAAACGTAGCTTATGGGTTCCGTGCCGGGAGTCTCCGGCAGCCCTGCTCCGAAAGTGCCAACGTCTGCAGATAGCTGGCTGGCAGAAGGGGCTAGCCTGGAAAGCTGTTGCTCAGCCTCATCTGCCCACGGCACTGCTCGCACAGAGGCACAGAGACAGGGGCTGCTTGATTGTCTTGCCACCACAAAATTCCAACGTAACTTAGGGGTCCGTGCCAGGAGCCTGAGGCAGCCCTGCTCCGAAAATGCGAACGTCTGCAGATAGCTGGCAGGCAGAAGGGGCTAGCCTGGAAAGCTGTTGCTCAGCCTCATCTGCCCACGGCACTGCTCGCACAGAGGCACAGAGACAGGGGCTGCTTGCTTGTCTTGCCACCTCAAAATAGAAACGTAACTTATGGGGTCCGTGCCGGGAGCCACCAGCACCCCTGCTCCGAAACTGTGAACGTCTGCAGATAGCTGGCAGGCAGAAGGGGCTAGCCTGGAAAGCTGTTGCTCAGCCTCATCTGCCCACGGCACTGCTCGCACAGAGGCACAGAGACTGGGGCTACTTGCTTGTCTTGCCACCTCAAACTTCAAACGTAGCTTATGGGAACAGTGCTGGGAGCCTGCGGCAACCCTGCTCCGAAAATGCCAACGTCTGCAGATAGCTGCAGGCAGAAGGGGCTAGCCTGGAAAGCTGTTGCTCAGCCTCATCTGCCCACGGCACTGCTCGCACAGAGGCACAGAGACTGGGGCTGCTTGCTTGTCTTGCCACCTCAAACTTCAAACGTAGCTTATGTGGTCCGTGCCCTGAGTCTCCGGCAGCCCTGCTCCTAAAATGACAACGTCTGCAGATAGCTGGCTGGCAGAAGGGGCTAGCCTGGAAAGCTGTTGCTCAGCCTCATCTGCCCACGGCACTGCTCGCACAGAGGCACAGAGACAGGGGCTGCATGCTTGTCTTCCCACCCCAAAATTCCAACGTAACTTATGGGGTCCGTGCCAGGAGCCTGAGGCAGCCCTGCTCCGAAAATGCCAACGTCTGCAGATAGCTGGGGGCAGAAGGGGCTAGCCTGGAAAGCTGTTACTCAGCCTCATCTACCCATGGCACTGCTCGCACAGAGGCACAGAGACTGGGGCTGCTTGCTTGTCTTGCCACCTCAAACTTCAAACGTAGCTTATGGGGTCCGTGCCGGGAGCCTCCGGCAGCCCTGCTCCGAAAATGCAAACGTCTGCATATAGATGGCAGGCAGAAGGGGCTAACCTGGAGTGCTGTTGCTTAGCCTCATCTGCCCACGGCACTGCTCGCACAGAGGCACAGAGACTGGGGTTGTCTGCTTGTCTTGCCACCTCAAACTTCAAACGTAGCTTATGGGGGTCCATGCCGGGAGCCTGCGGCAGCCCTGCTCCGAAAATGCGAACGTCTGCAGATAGCTGGCAGGCAGAAGGGGCTAGCCTGGAAAGCTGTTGCTCAGCCTCATTTGCCCACGGCACTGCTCGCACAGAGGCACAGAGACTGGGGCTGCTTGCTTATCTTGCCACCTCAAACTTCAAACGTAGCTTATGGGGTCCGTGCCGGGAGCCTGCGGCAGCCCTGCTCCGAAAATGCGAACGTCTGCAGATAGCTGGCAGGCAGAAGGGGCTAGCCTGGAAAGCTGTTGCTCAGCCTCATCTGCCCACGGCACTGCTCGCACAGAGGCACAGAGACTGGGGCTGCTTGCTTGTCTTGCCACCTCAAACTTCAAACGTAGTTTATGGGGACAATGCCGGGAGCCTGCGGTAGCCCTGCTCCGAAAATGCGAACGTCTGCAGATAGCTGGCTGGCAGAAGGGACTAGCCTGGAAAGCTGTTGCTCAGCCTCATCTGCCCACGGCACTGCTCGCACAGAGGCACAGAGACTGGGGATGCTTGCTTGTCTTGCCACCCCAAAATTCCAACGTAACTTGTGGGGTCCGTGCCGGGAGCCTGAGGCAGCCCTGCCCCGAAAGTGCCAACGTCTGCAGATAGCTGGCTGGCAGAAGGGGCTAGCCTGGAAAGCTGTTGCTCAGCCTCATCTGCCCACGGCACTGCTCGCACAGAGGCACAGAGACAGGGGCTGCTTGATTGTCTTGCCACCACAAAATTCCAACGTAACTTAGGGGTCCGTGCCAGGAGCCTGAGGCAGCCCTGCTCCGAAAATGCGAACGTCTGCAGATAGCTGGCAGGCAGAAGGGGCTAGCCTGGAAAGCTGTTGCTCAGCCTCATCTGCCCACGGCACTGCTCGCACAGAGGCACAGAGACAGGGGCTGCTTGCTTGTCTTGCCACCTCAAAATAGAAACGTAACTTATGGGGTCCGTGCCGGGAGCCACCGGCACCCCTGCTCCGAAACTGTGAACGTCTGCAGATAGCTGGCAGGCAGAAGGGGCTAGCCTGGAAAGCTGTTGCTCAGCCTCATCTGCCCACGGCACTGCTCGCACAGAGGCACAGAGACTGGGGCTACTTGCTTGTCTTGCCACCTCAAACTTCAAACGTAGCTTATGGGAACAGTGCTGGGAGCCTGCGGCAACCCTGCTCCGAAAATGCCAACGTCTGCAGATAGCTGCAGGCAGAAGGGGCTAGCCTGGAAAGCTGTTGCTCAGCCTCATCTGCCCACGGCACTGCTCGCACAGAGGCACAGAGACTGGGGCTGCTTGCTTGTCTTGCCACCTCAAACTTCAAACGTATTTTATGAGGACAATGCCGGGAGCCTGCGGTAGCCCTGCTCCGAAAATGCGAACGTCTGCAGATAGCTGGCTGGCAGAAGGGACTAGCCTGGAAAGCTGTTGCTCAGCCTCATCTGCCCACGGCACTGCTCGCACAGAGGCACAGAGACTGGGGATGCTTGCTTGTCTTGCCACCCCAAAATTCCAACGTAATTTGTGGGGTCCGTGCCGGGAGCCTGAGGCAGCCCTGCTCCGAAAATGCGAACGTCTGCAGATAGCTGGCAGGCAGAAGGGGCTAGCCTGGAAAGCTGTTGCTCAGCCTCATCTGCCCACGGCACTGCTCGCACAGAGGCACAGAGACTGGGGCTGCTTGCTTGTCTTGCCACCTCAAACTTCAAACGTAGCTTATGGGTTCCTTGCCGGGAGCCTGCGGCAGCCCTGCTCCGAAAGTGCCAACGTCTGCAGATAGCTGGCTGGCAGAAGGGGCTAGCCTGGAAAGCTGTTGCTCAGCCTCATCTGCCCACGGCACTGCTCGCACAGAGGCACAGAGACAGGGGCTGCTTGATTGTCTTGCCACCACAAAATTCCAACGTAACTTAGGGGTCCGTGCCAGGAGCCTGAGGCAGCCCTGCTCCGAAAATGCGAACGTCTGCAGATAGCTGGCAGCCAGAAGGGGCTAGCCTGGAAAGCTGTTGCTCAGCCTCATCTGCCCACGGCACTGCTCGCACAGAGGCACAGAGACTCGGGCTACTTGCTTGTCTTGCCACCTCAAACTTCAAACATAACTTATGGGTCCGTGCCGAGAGCCTGCGGCAGCCCTGCTCCGAAAATGCGAACGTCTGCAGATAGCTGGCAGGCAGAAGGGGCTAGCCTGGAAAGCTGTTGCTCAGCCTCATCTGCACACGGCACTGCTCGCACAGAGGCACAGAGACTGGGGCTGCTTGCTTGTCTTGCCACCTCAAACTTCAAACGTATTTTATGAGGACAATGCTGGGAGCCTGCGGTAGCCCTGCTCCGAAAATGCGAACGTCTGCAGATAGCTGGCTGGCAGAAGGGACTAGCCTGGAAAGCTGTTGCTCAGCCTCATCTGCCCACGGCACTGCTCGCACAGAGGCACAGAGACTGGGGATGCTTGCTTGTCTTGCCACCCCAAAATTCCAACGTAACTTGTGGGGTCCGTGCCGGGAGCCTGAGGCAGCCCTGCTCCGAAAATGCGAATGTCTGCAGATAGCTGGCAGGCAGAAGGGGCTAGCCTGGAAAGCTGTTGCTCAGCCTCATCTGCCCACGGCACTGCTCGCACAGAGGCACAGAGACTGGGGCTGCTTGCTTGTCTTGCCACCTCAAACTTCAAACGTAGCTTATGGGGTCCGTGTCGGGTGTCTCCGGCAGCCTTGCTCCAAAAATGCAAACGTCTGCAGATAGCTGGCAGGCAGAAGGGGCTAGCCTGGAAAGCTGTTGCTCAGCCTCATCTGCCCACGGCACTGCTCGCACAGAGGCACAGAGACAGGGGCTGCATGCTTGTCTTCCCACCCCAAAATTCCAACGTAACTTATGGGGTCCGTGCCAGGAGCCTGAGGCAGCCCTGCTCCGAAAATGCCAACGTCTGCAGATAGCTGGGGGCAGAAGGGGCTAGCCTGGAAAGCTGTTACTCAGCCTCATCTACCCATGGCACTGCTCGCACAGAGGCACAGAGACTGGGGCTACTTGCTTGTCTTGCAACCTCAAACTTCAAATGTAACTTATGGGGTCCGTGCCGTTAGCCTGCGGCAGCCCTGCTCCGAAAATGCCAACGTCTGCAGATAGCTGGCAGGCAGAAGGGGCTAGCCTGGAAAGCTGTTGCTCAGCCTCATCTGCCCACGGCACTGCTCGCACAGAGGCACAGAGACTGGGGCTGCTTGCTTGTCTTGCCACCCCAAACTTCAAACGTAGCTTATGGGGTCCGTGCCGGGAGCCTGCGGCAGCCCGGCTCCGAAAATGCCAACGTCTGCAGATAGCTGGCAGGCAGAAGGGGCTAGCCTGGAAAGCTGTTGCTCAGCCTCATCTGCCCACGGCACTGCTCGCACAGAGGCACAGAGACTCGGGCTACTTGCTTGTCTTGCCACCTCAAACTTTAAACATAAGTTATGGGTCCGTGCCGGGAGCCTGCGGCAGCCCTGCTCCGAAAATTCTAACGTCTGCAGATACCTGGCGGGCAGAAGGGGCTAGCCGGGAAAGCTGTTGCTCAGCCTCATCTGCCCACGGCACTGCTCGCACAGAGGCACAGAGACTGGGGCTGCTTGCTTGTCTTGCCACCTCAAACTTCAAACGTAGCTTATGGGGTCTGTGCCGGGAGCCTGCGGCAGCCCGGCTCCGAAAATGCCAACGTCTGCAGATAGCTGGCAGGCAGAAGGGGCTAGCCTGGAAAGCTGTTGCTCAGCCTCATCTGCCCACGGCACTGCTCGCACAGAGGCACAGAGACTCGGGCTACTTGCTTGTCTTGCCACCTCAAACTTTAAACATAAGTTACGGGTCCGTGCCGGGAGCCTGCGGCAGCCCGGCTCCGAAAATGCCAACGTCTGCAGATAGCTGGCAGGCAGAAGGGGCTAGCCTGGAAAGCTGTTGCTCAGCCTCATCTGCCCACGGCACTGCTCGCACAGAGGCACAGAGACTGGGGCTGCTTGCTTGTCTTGCCACCTCAAACTTCAAACGTAGCTTATGGGGTCCGTGCCGGGAGCCTGCGGCAGCACTGCTCCGAAAATGCAAACATCTGCAGATAGCTGGCAGGCAGAAGAGGCTAGCCTGGAAAGCTGTTGCTCAGCCTCATCTGCCCACGGCACTGCTCGCACAGAGGCACAGAGACTGGGGCTGCTTGCTTGTCTTGCCACCTCAAACTTCAAACGTAACTTATGGGATCCGTGCTGGGATCCTGTGGCAGCCCTGCTCCGAAAATGCGAACGTCTGCAGATAGGTGGCAGGCAGAAGGGGCTAGCCTGGAAAGCTGTTGCTCAGCCTCATCTGCCCACGGCACTGCTCGCACAGAGGCACAGAGACTGGGGCTGCTTGCTTGTCTTGCCACCTCAAACTTCATACGTAACTTATGGGGTCCGTGCCGGGAGACTGCGGCAGCCCTGCTCCGAAAATGCGAACGTCTGCTGATAGCTGGCAGGCAGAAGGGGCTAGCCTGGAAAGCTGTTGCTCAGCCTCATCTGCCCACGGCACTGCTCGCACAGAGGCACAGAGACTGGGGCTGCTTGCTTGTCTTCCCACCTCAAACTTCAAACGTAGCTTATGGGGTATGTGTCGGGAGCCTGCGGCAGCCCTGCTCCGAAAATGCAAACGTCTGCAGATAGCTGGCAGCCAGAAGGGGCTAGCCTGGAAAGCTGTTGCTCAGCCTCATCTGCCCACGGCACTGCTCGCACAGAGGCACAGAGACTCAGGCTACTTGCTTGTCTTGCCACCTCAAACTTCAAACGTAGCTTATGGGGTCCGTGCCGGGAGTCTCTGGATGCCCTGCTCCGAAAATGCGAACGTCTGCAGATAGCTGCCAGGCAGAAGGGGCTAGCCTGGAAAGCTGTTGCTCAGCCTCATCTGCCCACGGCACTGCTCGCACAGAGGCACAGAGACTGGGGCTGCTTGCTTGTCTTGCCACCTCAAACTTCAAACGTAAATTATGGAGTCCGTGCCGGGACCCTGCGGCAGCCCTGCTCCGAAAATGCCAACGTCTGCAGATAGCTGGCTGGCAGAAGGGGCTAGCCTGGAAAGCTGTTGCTCAGCCTCATCTGCCCACGGCACTGCTCGCACAGAGGCACAGAGACTGGGGCTGCTTGCTTGTCTTACCACCCAAAACTACAAACGTAGATTATGGGGTCCGTGTCGGGAGCCTGCGGCAGCACTGCTACAAAAATGCCAGCGTCTGCAGATAGCTGGCAGGCAGAAGGGGCTAGCCTGGAAAGCTGTTGCTCAGCCTCATCTGCCCACGGCACTGCTCGCACAGAGGCACAGAGACTGGGGCTGCTTGCTTGTCTTGCCACCTCAAACTTCAAACGTATCTTATGGGGTCAGTGCCGGGATCCTGAGGCAGCCCTGCTCCGAAAATGCGAACGTCTGCAGATAGCTGGCAGCCAGAAGGGGCTAGCCTGAAAAGCTGTTGCTCAGCCTCATCTGCCCACGGCACTGCTCGCACAGAGGCACAGAGACCGGGGCTGCTTGCTTGTCTTGCCACCTCAAACTTCAAACGTAGCTTATGGGGTCCCTGCAAGAGCCTGCGGCAGCCCTGCTCCGAAAATGCCAACGTCTGCAGATAGCTGGCAGGCAGAAGGGGCTAGCCTGGAAAGCTGTTGCTCAGCCTCATCTGCCCACGGCACTGCTCGCACAGAGGCACAGAGACTGGGGCTGCTTGCTTGTCTTGCCACCCCAAACTTCAAACGTAGCTTATGGGGTCCGTGTCGGGAGCCTGCGGCAGCCCTGCTCCAAAAATGCCAGCGTCTGCAGATAGCTGGCAGGCAGAAGGGGCTAGCCTGGAAAGCTGTTGTGCAGCCTCATCTGCCCACGGCACTGCTCGCACAGAGGCACAGAGACCGGGGCTGCTTGCTTGTCTTGCCACCTCAAACTTCAAACGTAGCTTATGGGGTCCGTGCCGGGAGCCTTAGGCAGCCGTGCTCCGAAAATGCCAACGTCTGCAGATAGCTGGCAGGCAGAAGGGGCTAGCCTGGAAAGCTGTTGCTCAGCCTCATTTGACCACGGCACTGCTTGCACAGAGGCACAGAGACTCGTGCTACTTGCTTGTCTTGCAAACTCAAACTTCAAATGTAACTTATGGGGTCCTTGCCGGGAGCCTGCGGCAGCCCTGCTCCGAAAATGCCAACGTCTGCAGATAGCTGGCAGGCAGAAGGGGCTAGCCTGGAAAGCTGTTGCTCAGCCTCATCTGCCCACGGCACTGCTCGCACAGAGGCACAGAGACTCGGGCTACTTGCATGTCTTTTGCACCTCAAACTTCAAACCTAATTTATGGGGTCCGTTCCGGGAGCTTGCGGCAGCCCTGCTCCGCAAATGCAAACGTCTGCAGATAGCTGGCAGGCAGAAGGGGCTAGCCTGGAAAGCTGTTGCTCAGCCTCATCTGCCCACGGCACTGCTCGCACAGAGACACAGAGACTGGGGCTGCTTGCTTGTCTTGCCACCTCAAACTTCAAACGTAGCTTATGAGGTCCGTGCCGGGACCCTGCGGCAGCCCTGCTCCGAAAATGCAAACGTCTGCAGATAGCTGTGGGCAGAAGGGGCTAGCCTGGAGAGCTGTTGCTCAGCCTCATCTGCCCACGGCACTGCTCACACAGATGCACAGAGACTGGGGCTGCTTGCTTGTCTTGCCACCCCAAACTTCAAACGTAACTTATGGGGTCCGTGCCGGGAGCCTGAGGAAGCCCTGCTCCGAAAATGCGAACGTCTGCAGATAGCTGGCGGGCAGAAGGGGCTAGCCTGGAAAGCTGTTGCTCAGCCTCATCTACCCACGGCACTGCTCGCACAGAGGCACAGAGACTGGGGCTGCTTGCTTGTCTTGCCACCCCAAACTTCAAACGAAGCTTATGGGGTCCGTGTCGGGAGCCTGCGGCAGCCCTGCTCCAAAAATGCCAGCGTCTGCAGATAGCTGGCAGGCAGAAGGGGCTAGCCTGGAAAGCTGTTGCTCAGCCTCATCTGCCCACGGCACTGCTCGCACAGAGGCACAGAGACTGGGGCTGCTTGCTTGTCTTGCCACCTCAAACTTCAAACCTAATTTATGGGGTCCGTGCCGGGAGCTTGCGACAGCCCTGCTCCGCAAATGCAAACGTCTGCAGATAGCTGGCAGGCAGAAGGGGCTAGCCTGGAAAGCTGTTGCTCAGCCTCATCTGCCCACGGCACTGCTCGCACAGAGACACAGAGACTGAGGCTGCTTGCTTGTCTTGCCACCTCAAACTTCAAACGTAGCTTATGAGGTCCGTGCCGGGACCCTGCGGCAGCCCTGCTCCGAAAATGCGAACGTCTGCAGATAGCTGGCAGGCAGAAGGGACTAGCCTGGAAAGCTGTTGCTCAGCCTCATCTACCCACGGCACTGCTCGCACAGAGGCACAGAGACTGGGGCTGCTTGCTTGTCTTGCCACCCCAAACTTCAAACGTAGCTTATGGGGTCCGTGTCGGGAGCCTGCGGCAGTCCTGCTCCAAAAATGCCAGCGTCTGCAGATAGCTGGCAGACAGAAGTGGCTAGCCTGGAAAGCAGTTGCTCAGCCTCATCTGCCCACGGCACTGCTCGCACAGAGGCACAGAGACTGGGGCTACTTGCTTGTCTTGCCACCTCAAACTTCAAACGTAGCTTATGGGGTCCGTGATTTTAGCCTGCGGCAGCCCTGCTCCGAAAATGCCAAAGTCTGCAGATAGCTGGCGGGCAGAAGGGGCTAGCCTGGAAAGCTGTTGCTCAGCCTCATCTGCCCACGGCACTGCTTGCACAGAGGCACAGAGACTCGTGCTACTTGCTTGTCTTGCAAACTCAAACTTCAAATGTAACTTATGGGGTCCGTGCCGGGAGCCTGCGGCAGCCCTGCTCCGAAAATGCGAACGTCTGCAGATAGCTGGCAGGCAGAAGGGGCTAGCCTGGAAAGCTGTTGCTCAGCCTCATCTGCCCACGGCACTGCTCGCACAGAGGCACAGAGACTAGGGCTGCTTGCTTGTCTTGCCACCTCAAACTTCAAACGTAGCTTATGGGGTCCGTGCCTGGAACCACCAGCAGCCCTACTCCGAAAATGCGAACGTCTGCAGATAGCTGGCAGACAGAAGGGGTTAGCCTGGAAAGCTGTTGCTCAGCCTCATCTGCCCACGGCACTGCTCGCACAGAGGCACAGAGACTGGGGCTGCTTGCTTGTCTTGCCACCCCAAACTTCAAACGTATCTTATGGGGTCCGTGCCGGGATCCTGAGGCAGCCCTGCTCCGAAAATGCGAACGTCTGCAGATAGCTGGCAGGCAGAAGGGGCTAGCCTGGAAAGCTGTTGCTCAGCCTCATCTGCCCACGGCACTGCTCGCACAGAGGCACAGAGACTGGGGCTGCTTGCTTGTCTTGCCACCTCAAACTTCAAACGTAGATTATGGGGTCCGTGTCGGGAGCCTGCGGCAGCACTGCTACAAAAATGGCAGTGTCTGCAGATAGCTGGCAGGCAGAAGGGGCTAGCCTGGAAAGCTGTTGCTCAGCCTCATCTGCCCACGGCACTGCTCGCACAGAGGCACAGAGACTGGGGCTGCTTGCTTGTCTTGCCACCTCAAACTTCAAACGTATCTTATCGGGTCCGTGCCGGGATCCTGAGGCAGCCCTGCTCCGAAAATGCGAACGACTGCAGATAGCTGGCAGGCAGAAGGGGCTAGCCTGGAAAGCTGTTGCTCAGCCTCATCTGCCCACGGCACTGCTCGCACAGAGGCACAGAGACCGGGGCTGCTTGCTTGTCTTGCCACCTCAAACTTCAAACGTAGCTTATGGGGTCCCTGCCGGGAGCCTGCGGCAGCCCTGCTCCGAAAATGCGAACGTCTGCAGATAGCTGGCAGGCAGAAGGGGCTAGCCTGGAAAGCTGTTGCTCAGCCTCATCTGCCCACGGCACTGCTCGCACAGAGGCACAGAGACTGGGGCTACTTGCTTGTTTTGCCACCTCAAACTTAAAACGTATCTTATGGGGTCCGTGCCGGGAGCCACCGGCACCCCTGCTCCGAAAATGCCAACGTCTGCAGATAGGTTGCAGCCAGAAGGGGCTAGCCTGGAAAGCTGTTGCTCAGCCTCATCTGCCCACGGCACTGCTCTCACAGAGGCACAGAGACTGGGGCTGCTTGCTTGTCTTGCCACCTCAAACTTCAAACGTATCTTATGGGGTCCGTGCCGGGAGCCTGCGGCAGCCCTGCTCCCAAAATGCGAACGTCGGCAGATAGCTGGCAGGCAGAAGGGGCTAGCCTGGAAAGCTGTTGCTCAGCCTCATCTGCCCACGGCACTGCTCGCACAGAGGCACAGAGACCGGGGCTACTTGCTTGTCTTGCCACCTCAAACTTCAAACGTAGCTTATGGGGTCCGTGATTTTAGTCTGCGGCAGCCCTGCTCCGAAAATGCCAACGTCTGCAGATAGCTGGCAGGCAGAAGGGGCTAGCCTGGAAAGCTGTTGCTCAGCCTCATCTGCCCACGGCACTGCTCGCACAGAGGCACAGAGACTGGGGCTGCTTGCTTGTCTTGCCACCCCAAACTTCAAACGTAGCTTATGGGGTCCGTGTCGGGATCCTGCGGCAGCCCTGCTCCAAAAATGCCAGCGTCTGCAGATAGCTGGCAGGCAGAAGGGGCTAGCCTGGAAAGCTGTTGTGCAGCCTCATCTGCCCATGGCACTGCTCGCACAGAGGCACAGAGACTGGGGCTGCTTGCTTGTCTTGCCACCTCAAACTTCAAACGTAACTTATGGGGTCCGTGCCGGGAGCCTTAGGCAGCCCTGCTCCGCAAATGCAAACGTCTGCAGATAGCTGGCAGGCAGAAGGGGCTAGCCTGGAAAGCTGTTGCTCAGCCTCATCTGCCCACGGCACTGCTCGCACAGAGGCACAGAGACTGGGTCTGCTTGCTTGTCTTGCCACCTCAAACTTCAAACGTAGCTTATGAGGTCCGTGCCGGGACCCTGCGGCAGCCCTGCTCCGAAAATGCAAACGTCTGCAGATAGGTTGCAGCCAGAAGGGGCTAGCCTGGAAAGCTGTTGCTCAGCCTCATCTGCCCACGGCACTGCTCGCACAGAGGCACAGAGACTGGGGCTGCTTGCTTGTCTTGCCACCCCAAACTTCAAACGTAACTTATGGGGTCCGTGCCGGGAGCCTGAGGCAGCCCTGCTCCGAAAATGCGAACGTCTGCAGATAGCTGGCAGGCAGAAGGGACTAGCCTGGAAAGCTGTTGCTCAGCCTCATCTGCCCACGGCACTGCTAGCACAGAGGCACAGAGACTGGGGCTGCTTGCTTGTCTTGCCACCTCAAACTTCAAACGTATCTTATGGGGTATGTGTCGGGAGCCTGCGGCAGACCTGCTCCGAAAATGCAAACGTCTGCAGATAGCTGGCAGACAGAAGGGGCTAGCCTGGAAAGCTGTTGCTCAGCCTCATCTGCCCACGGCACTGCTCGCACAGAGGCACAGAGACTGGGTCTGCTTGCTTGTCTTGACACCTCAAACTTCAAACGTAGCTTATGGGGTCCGTGCCGGGAGCCTGCGGCAGCCCTGCTCCCAAAATGCGAACGTCTGCAGATAGCTGGCAGGCAGAAGGGGCTAGCCTGGAAAGCAGTTGCTCAGCCTCATCTGCCCACGGCACTGCTCGCACAGAGGCACAGAGACTGGGGCTACTTGCTTGTCTTGCCACCTCAAACTTCAAACGTAGCTTATGCGGTCCGTGATTTTAGTCTGCGGCAGCCCTGCTCCGAAAATGCCAAAGTCTGCAGATAGCTGGCAGGCAGAAGGGGCTAGCCTGGAAAGCTGTTGCTCAGCCTCATCTGCCCACGGCACTGCTCGCACAGAGGCACAGAGACTGGGGCTGCTTGCTTGTCTTGCCACCTCAAACTTCAAACGTAGATTATGGGGTCCGTGTCGGGAGCCTGCGGCAGCCCTGCTACAAAAATGGCAGTGTCTGCAGATAGCTGGCAGGCAGAAGGGGCTAGCCTGGAAAGCTGTTGCTCAGCCTCATCTGCCCACGGCACTGCTCGCACAGAGGCACAGAGACCGGGGCTGCTTGCTTGTCTTGCCACCTCAAACTTCAAACGTAGCTTATGGGGTCCCTGCCGGGAGCCTGCGGCAGCCCTGCTCCGAAAATGCGAACGTCTGCAGATAGCTGGCAGGCAGAAGGGGCTAGCCTGGAAAGCTGTTGCTCAGCCTCATCTGCCCACGGCACTGCTCGCACAGAGGCACAGAGACTCGGGCTACTTGCTTGTTTTGCCACCTCAAACTTAAAACGTATCTTATGGGGTCCGTGCCGGGAGCCACCGGCACCCCTGCTCCGAAAATGCCAACGTCTGCAGATAGGTTGGAGCCAGAAGGGGCTAGCCTGGAAAGCTGTTGCTCAGCCTCATCTGCCCACGGCACTGCTCTCACAGAGGCACAGAGACTGGGGCTGCTTGCTTGTCTTGCCACCTCAAACTTCAAACGTATCTTATGGGGTCCGTGCCGGGAGCCTGCGGCAGCCCTGCTCCCAAAATGCGAAAGTCTGCAGATAGCTGGCAGGCAGAAGGGGCTAGCCTGGAAAGCTGTTGCTCAGCCTCATCTGCCCACGGCACTGCTTGCACAGAGGCACAGAGACTCGTGCTACTTGCTTGTCTTGCCACCTCAAACTTCAAATGTAACTTATTGGGTCCGTGCCGGGAGCCTGAGGCAGCCCTGCTCCGAAAATGCGAACGTCTGCAGATAGCTGGCAGGCAGAAGGGGCTAGCCTGGAAAGCTGTTGCTCCGCCTCATCTGCCCACGGCACTGCTCGCACAGAGGCAGAGAAACTAGGGCTGCTTGCTTGTCTTGCCACCTCAAACTTCAAACGGAGCTTATGGGTTCCGTGCCTGGAACCACCAGCAGCCCTACTCCGAAAATGCGAACGTCTGCAGATAGCTGGCAGACAGAAGGGGTTAGCCTGGAAAGCTGTTGCTCAGCCTCATCTGCCCACGGCACTGCTCGCACAGAGGCACAGAGACTGGGGCTGCTTGCTTGTCTTGCCACCTCAAACTTCAAACGTATCTTATGGGGTCCGTGCCGGGATCCTGAGGCAGCCCTGCTCCGAAAATGCGAACGTCTGCAGATAGCTGGCAGGCAGAAGGGGCTAGCCTGGAAAGCTGTTGCTCAGCCTCATCTGCCCACGGCACTGCTCGCACAGAGGCACAGAGACCGGGGCTGCTTGCTTGTCTTGCCACCTCAAACTTCAAACGTAGATTATGGGGTCCGTGTCGGGAGCCTGCGGCAGCACTGCTACAAAAATGCCAGTGTCTGCAGATAGCTGTGGGCAGAAGGGGCTAGCCTGGAAAGCTGTTGCTCAGCCTCATCTGCCCACGGCACTGCTCGCACAGATGCACAGAGACTGGGGCTGCTTGCTTGTCTTGCCACCCCAAACTTCAAACGTAACTTATGGGGTCCGTGCCGGGAGCCTGAGGCAGCCCTGCTCCGAAAATGCGAACGTCTGCAGATAGCTGGCAGGCAGAAGGGACTAGCCTGGAAAGCTGTTGCTCAGCCTCATCTGCCCACGGCACTGCTAGCACAGAGGCACAGAGACTGGGGCTGCTTGTTTGTCTTGCCACCTCAAACTTCAAACGTATCTTATGGGGTATGTGTCGGGAGCCTGCGACAGACCTGCTCCGAAAATGCAAACGTCTGCAGATAGCTGGCAGACAGAAGGGGCTAGCCTGGAAAGCTGTTGCTCAGCCTCATCTGCCCACGGCACTGCTCGCACAGAGGCACAGAGACTGGGTCTGCTTGCTTGTCTTGACACCTCAAACTTCAAACGTAGCTTATGGGGTCCGTGCCGGGAGCCTGCGGCAGCCCTGCTCCCAAAATGCGAACGTCTGCAGATAGCTGGCAGGCAGAAGGGGCTAGCCTGGAAAGCAGTTGCTCAGCCTCATCTGCCCACGGCACTGCTCGCACAGAGGCACAGAGACTGGGGCTACTTGCTTGTCTTGCCACCTCAAACTTCAAACGTAGCTTATGCGGTCCGTGATTTTAGTCTGCGGCAGCCCTGCTCCGAAAATGCCAAAGTCTGCAGATAGCTGGCAGGCAGAAGGGGCTAGCCTGGAAAGCTGTTGCTCAGCCTCATCTGCCCACGGCACTGCTTGCACAGAGGCACAGAGACTCGTGCTACTTGCTTGTCTTGCCACCTCAAACTTCAAATGTAACTTATTGGGTCCGTGCCGGGAGCCTGAGGCAGCCCTGCTCCGAAAATGCGAACGTCTGCAGATAGCTGGCAGGCAGAAGGGGCTAGCCTGGAAAGCTGTTGCTCCGCCTCATCTGCCCACGGCACTGCTCGCACAGAGGCACAGAAACTAGGGCTGCTTGCTTGTCTTCCCACCCCAAACTTCAAACGGAGCTTATGGGTTCCGTGCCTGGAACCACCAGCAGCCCTACTCCGAAAATGCGAACGTCTGCAGATAGCTGGCAGACAGAAGGGGTTAGCCTGGAAAGCTGTTGCTCAGCCTCATCTGCCCACGGCACTGCTCGCACAGAGGCACAGAGACTGGGGCTGCTTGCTTGTCTTGCCACCTCAAACTTCAAACGTATCTTATGGGGTCCGTGCCGGGATCCTGAGGCAGCCCTGCTCCGAAAATGCGAACGTCTGCAGATAGCTGGCAGGCAGAAGGGGCTAGCCTGGAAAGCTGTTGCTCAGCCTCATCTGCCCACGGCACTGCTCGCACAGAGGCACAGAGACCGGGGCTGCTTGCTTGTCTTGCCACCTCAAACTTCAAACGTAGATTATGGGGTCCGTGTCGGGAGCCTGCGGCAGCACTGCTACAAAAATGCCAGTGTCTGCAGATAGCTGGCAGGCAGAAGGGGCTAGCCTGGAAAGCTGTTGCTCAGCCTCATCTGCCCACGGCACTGCTCGCACAGAGGCACAGAGACTGGGGCTGCTTGCTTGTCTTGCCACCTCAAACTTCAAACGTATCTTATGGGGTCCGTGCCGGGATCCTGAGGCAGCCCTGCTCCGAAAATGCGAACGTCTGCAGATAGCTGGCAGGCAGAAGGGGCTAGCCTGGAAAGCTGTTGCTCAGCCTCATCTGCCCACGGCACTGCTCGCACAGAGGCACAGAGACTGGGCCTGCTTGCTTGTCTTGCCACCCCAAACTTCAAACGTACCTTATGGGGTCCGTGCCGGGAGCCTGCGGCAGCCCTGCTCCGAAAATGCCAACGTCTGCAGATAGCTGGCAGGCAGAAGGGGCTAGCCTGGAAAGCTGTTGCTCAGCCTCATCTGCCCACGGCACTGCTCGCACAGAGGCACAGAGACTCGGGCTACTTGCATGTCTTTACACCTCAAACTTCAAACCTAATTTATGGGGTCCGTGCCGGGAGCTTGCGGCAGCCCTGCTCCGCAAATGCAAACGTCTGCAGATAGCTGGCAGGCAGAAGGGGCTAGCCTGGAAAGCTGTTGCTCAGCCTCATCTGCCCACGGCACTGCTCGCACAGAGGCACAGAGACTGGGGCTGCTTGCTTGTCTTGCCACCTCAAACTTCAAACGTAGCTTATGAGGTCCGTGCCGGGACCCTGCGGCAGCCCTGCTCCGAAAATGCAAACGTCTGCAGATAGCTGGCAGGCAGAAGGGACTAGCCTGGAAAGCTGTTGCTCAGCCTCATCTGCCCACGGCACTGCTAGCACAGAGGCACAGAGACTGGGGCTGCTTGTCTGTCTTGCCACCTCAAACTTCAAACGTATCTTATGGGGTATGTGTCGGGAGCCTGCGGCAGACCTGCTCCGAAAATGCAAACGTCTGCAGATAGCTGGCAGAAAGAAGGGGCTAGCCTGGAAAGCTGTTGCTCAGCCTCATCTGCCCACAGCACTGCTCGCACAGAGGCACAGAGACTGGGGCTGCTTGCTTGTCTTGCCACCTGAAACTTCAAAAGTAGCTTATGGTGTCCGTGTCTTTAGTCTGCGGCAGCCCTGCTCCGAAAATGCGAACGTCTGCAGATAGCTGGCAGGCAGAAGGGGCTAGCCTGGAAAGCTGTTGCTCAGCCTCATCTGCCCACGGCACTGCTCGCACAGAGGCACAGAGACTGGGGCTACTTGCTTGTCTTGGCACCTCAAACTTCAAACGTAATTTATGGGGTCCGTGCCGGGAGCCTGAGGCAGCCCTGCTCCGAAAATGCAAACGTCTGCAGATAGCTGGCAGGCAGAAGGGGCTAGCCTAGAAAGCTGTTGCTCAGCCTCATCTGCCCACGGCACTGCTAGCACAGAGGCACAGAGACTGGGGCTGCTTGTCTGTCTTGCCACCTCAAACTTCAAACGTATCTTATGGGGTATGTGTCGGGAGCCTGCGGCAGACCTGCTCCGAAAATGCAAACGTCTGCAGATAGCTGGCAGACAGAAGGGGCTAGCCTGGAAAGCTGTTGCTCAGCCTCATCTGCCCACGGCACTGCTCGCACAGAGGCACAGAGACTGGGTCTGCTTGCTTGTCTTGCCACCTCAAACTTCAAACGTAGCTTATGGGGTCCGTGCAGGGAGCCTGCGGCAGCCCTGCTCCCAAAATGCGAACGTCTGCAGATAGCTGGCAGGCAGAAGGGGCTAGCCTGGAAAGCAGTTGCTCAGTCTCATCTGCCCACGGCACTGCTCGCACAGAGGCACAGAGACTGGGGCTACTTGCTTGTCTTGCCACCTCAAACTTCAAACGTAGATTATGGGATCCGTGCCGGGAGCCTGCGGCAGCCCTGCTCCGAAAATGCCAGCGTCTGCAGATAGCTGGCAGGCAGAAGGGGCTAGCCTGGAAAGCTGTTGCTCAGCCTCATCTGCCCACGGCACTGCTCGCACAGAGGCACAGTGACTGGGGCTGCTTGCTTGTCTTGCCACCCCAAACTTCAAACGTAGCATATGGGGTCCGTGTCGGGAGCCTGCGGCAGCCCTGCTCCAAAAATGCCAGCGTCTGCAGATAGCTGGCAGGCAGAAGGGGCTAGCCTGGAAAGCTGTTGCTCAGCCTCATCTGCCCACGGCACTGCTCGCACAGAGGCACAGAGACTGGGGCTGCTTGCATGTCTTTACACCTCAAACTTCAAACCTAATTTATGGGGTCCGTGCCGGGAGCTTCCGGCAGCCCTGCTCCGCAAATGCAAACGTCTGCAGATAGCTGGCAGGCAGAAGGGGCTAGCCTGGAAAGCTGTTGCTCAGCCTCATCTGCCCACGGCACTGCTCGCACAGAGGCACAGAGACTGGGGCTGCTTGCTTGTCTTGCCACCTCAAACTTCAAACGTAGCTTATGGGGTCCGTGCTGGGAGCCTGCGGCAGCCCTGCTCCGAAAATGCGAACGTCTGCAGATAGCTGGCAGGCAGAAGGGGCTAGCCTGGAAACCTGTTGCTCAGCCTCATCTGCCCATGGCACTGCTCGCACAGAGGCACAGAGACTGGGGCTGCTTGCTTGTCTTGCCACCTCAAACTTCAAACTTATCTTATGGGGTATGTGTCGGAAGCCTGCGGCAGACCTGCTCCGAAAATGCAAACGTCTGCAGATAGCTGGCAGACAGAAGGGGCTAGCCTGGAAAGCTGTTGCTCAGCCTCATCTGCCCACGGCACTGCTCGCACAGAGGCACAGAGACTGGGTCTGCTTGCTTGTCTTGCCACCTCAAACTTCAAACGTAGCTTATGGGGTCCGTGCCGGGAGCCTGAGGCAGCCCTGCTCCCAAAATGCGAACGTCTGCAGATAGCTGGCAGGCAGAAGGGGCTAGCCTGGAAAGCAGTTGCTCAGCCTCATCTGCCCACGGCACTGCTCGCACAGAGGCACAGAGACTGGGGCTACTTGCTTGTCTTGCCACCTCAAACTTCAAACGTAGCTTATGGGGTCCGTGATTTTAGTCTGCGGCAGCCCTGCTCCGAAAATGCCAACGTCTGCAGATAGCTGGCAGGCAGAAGGGGCTAGCCTGGAAAGCTGTTGCTCAGCCTCATCTGCCCACGGCACTGCTTGCACAGAGGCACAGAGACTCGTGCTACTTGCTTGTCTTGCAACCTCAAACTTCAAATGTAACTTATGGGGTCCGTGCCGAGAGCCTGCGGCAGCCCTGCTCCGAAAATGCCAACGTCTGCAGATAGGTGGCAGGCAGAAGGGGCTAGCCTGGAAAGCTGTTGCTCAGCCTCATCTGCCCACGGCACTGCTCGCACAGAGGCACAGTGACTGGGGCTACTTGCTTGTCTTGCCATCTCAAACTTCAAACGTAACTTATGGTGTCCGTGCCTTCAGTCTGCGGCAGACCTGCTCCGAAAATGCCAATGTCTGCAGATAGCAGGCAGGCAGAAGGGGCTAGCCAGGAAAGCTGTTGCTCAGCCTCATCTGCCCACGGCACTGCTCGCACAGAGGCACAGAGACTGGGGCTGCTTGCTTGTCTTGCCACCCCAAACTTCAAACGTAGCTTATGGGGTCCGTGCCGGGAGCCTGAGGCAGCCCTGCTCCGAAAATGCGAACGTCTGCAGATAGCTGGCAGGCAGAAGGGGCTAGCCTGGAAAGCTGTTGCTCAGCCTCATCCGCCCACGGCACTGCTTGCACAGAGGCACAGAGACTGGGGCTGCTTGCTTGTCTTCCCACCTCAAACTTCAAACGTAGCTTATGGGGTATGTGTCGGGAGCCTGCGGCAGCCCTGCTCCGCAAATGCAAACGTCTGCATATAGCTGGCAGACAGAAGGGGCTAGCCTGGAAAGCTGTTGCTCAGCCTCATCTGCCCACGGCACTGCTCGCACAGAGGCACAGAGACTGGGGCTTCTTGCTTGTCTTGCCACCTCAAACTTCAAACGTAGCTTATGGGGTCTGTGCAGGGAGTCTCCGGCAGCCCTGCTCCAAAAATGCGAACGTCTGCAGATAGCTGGCAGGCAGAAGGGGCTAGCCTGGAAAGCTGTTGCTCAGCCTCATCTGCCCACGGCACTGCTCGCACAGAGGCACAGAGACTGGGGCTGCTTGCTTGTCTTGCCACCTCAAACTTCAAACCTATCTTTATGGGGTCCGTGGGGGGAGCATGCGGCAGCCCTGCTCCAAAAATGCGAACGTCTGCAGATAGCTGGCAGGCAGAAGGGGCTAGCCTGGAAAGCTGTTGCTCAGCCTCATCTGCCCACGGCACTGCTCGCACAGAGGCACAGAGACTGGGGCTACTTGCTTGTCTTGCCACCTCAAACTTCAAACGTAACTTATGGGGTCCGTGCCGCGATCCTGAAGCAACCCTACTCCGAAAATGCCAACGTCTGCAGATAGGTGGCAGGCAGAAGGGGCTAGCCTGGAAAGCTGTTGCTCAGCCTCATCTGCCCACGGCACTGCTCGCACAGAGGCACAGAGACTGGGGCTGCTTGCTTGTCTTCCCACCTCAAACTTCAAACGTAGCTTATGGGGTCCGTGCCGAGAGCCTGCGGCAGCCCTGCTCCGAAAATGCAAACGTCTGCAGATAGCTGGCAGACAGAAGGGGCTAGCCTGGAAAGCTGTTGCTCAGCCTCATCTGCCCACGGCAGTGCTCGCACAGAGGCACAGAGACTGGGGCTGCATGCTTGTCTTGCCACCTCAAACTTCAAACGTAGCTTATGGGGTCCGTGCCGGGAGCCTGCGGCAGCCCTGCTCCGAAAATGCGAAAGTCTGCAGATAGCTGGCAGGCAGAAGGGGCTAGCCTGGAAAGCTGTTGCTCAGCCTCATCTGCCCACGGCACTGCTCGCACAGAGGCACAGAGACTCAGGCTACTTGCTTGTCTTGGCACCTCAAATTCAAACGTAATTTATGGGGTCCGTGCCGGGAGCCTGCGGCAGCCCTGCTCCGAAAATGCAAACGTCTGCAGATAGCTGGCAGACAGAAGGGGCTAGCCTGGAAAGCTGTTGCTCAGCCTCATCTGCCCACGGCACTGCTCGCACAGAGGCACAGAGACTGGGGATGCTTGCTTGTCTTGCCACCTCAAACTTCAAACGTAGCTTATGGGGTCCGTGCCGGGACCCTGCGGCAGCCCTGCTCCGAAAATGCGAACGTCTGCAGATACCTGGCGGGCAGAAGGGGCTAGCCTGGAAAGCTGTTGCTCAGCCTCATCTGCCCACGGCACTGCTCGCACAGAGGCACAGAGACTGGGGCTGCTTGCTTGTCTTGCCACCTCAAACTTCAAACGTAGCTTATGGGGTCCGTGTCGGGTGTCTCCGGCAGCCTTGCTCCGAAAATGCGAACGTCTGCAGATAGCTGGCAGGCAGAAGGGGCTAGCCTGGAAAGCTGTTTCTCAGCCTCATCTGCCCATGGCACTGCTCGCACAGAGGCACAGAGACTGGGGATGCTTGCTTGTCTTGCCACCTCAAACTTCAAACGTTGCTTATGGGGTATGTGTCGGAAGCCTGCGGCAGCCCTGCTCCGAAAATGCGAACGTCTGCAGATAGCTGGCAGGCAGAAGGGGCTAGCCTGGAAAGCTGTTGCTCAGCCTCATCTGCCCACGGCACTGCTTGCACAGAGGCACAGAGACTCGTGCTTCTTGCTTGTCTTGCAACCTCAAACTTCAAATGTAACTTATGGGGTCCGTGCCGAGAGCCTGCGGCAGCCCTGCTCCGAAAATGCCAACGTCTGCAGATAGGTGGCAGGTAGAAGGGGCTAGCCTGGAAAGCTGTTGCTCCGCCTCATCTGCCCACGGCACTGCTCGCACAGAGGCACAGTGACTGGGGCTACTTGCTTGTCTTGCCATCTCAAACTTCAAACGTAACTTATGGGGTCCGTGCCTTCAGTCTCCGGCAGGCCTGCTCCGAAAATGCCAATGTCTGCAGATAGCAGGCAGGCAGAAGGGGCTAGCCAGGAAAGCTGTTGCTCAGCCTCATCTGCCCACGGCACTGCTCGCACAGAGGCACAGAGACTGGGGCTGCTTGCTTGTCTTGCCACCCCAAACTTCAAACGTCGCTTATGGGGTCCGTGCCGGGAGCCTGCGGCAGCCCTGCTCCGAAAATGCCAACGTCTGCAGATAGCTGGCAGGCAGAAGGGGCTAGCCTGGAAAGCTGTTGCTCAGCCTCATCTGCCCACGGCACTGCTCGCACAGAGGCACAGAGACTGAGGCTGCTTGCTTGTCTTGCCACCCCAAACTTCAAACGTAACTTATGGGGTCCGTGCCGGGAGCCTGAGGCAGCCCTGCTCCGAAAATGCGAACGTCTGCAGATAGCTGGCAGGCAGAAGGGGCTAGCCTGGAAAGCTGTTGCTCAGCCTCATCCGCCCATGGCACTGCTTGCACAGAGGCACAGAGACTGGGGCTGCTTGCTTGTCTTCCCACCTCAAACTTCAAACGTAGCTTATGGGGTATGTGTCGGGAGCCTGCGGCAGCCCTGCTCCGAAAATGCAAACGTCTGCATATAGCTGGCAGACAGAAGGGGCTAGCCTGGAAAGCTGTTGCTCAGCCTCATCTGCCCACGGCACTGCTCGCACAGAGGCACAGAGACTGGGGCTGCTTGCTTGTCTTGCCACCTCAAACTTCAAACGTAGCTTATGGGTTCTGTGCAGGGAGTCTCCGGCAGCCCTGCTCCGAAAATGCGAACGTCTGCAGATAGCTGGCAGGCAGAAGGGGCTAGCCTGGAAAGCTGTTGCTCAGCCTCATCTGCCCACGGCACTGCTCGCACAGAGGCACAGAGACTGGGGCTGCTTGCTTGTCTTGCCACCTCAAACTTCAAGCGTATCTTTATGGGGTCCGTGCCGGGAGCATGCAGCAGCCCTGCTCCAAAAATGCGAACGTCTGCAGATAGCTGGCAGGCAGAAGGGGCTAGCCTGGAAAGCTGTTGCTCAGCCTCCTCTGCCCACGGCACTGCTCGCACAGAGGCACAGAGACTGGGGCTGCTTGCTTGTCTTGCCACCTCAAACTTCAAACGTAACTTATGGGGTCCGTGCCGGGATCCTGAGACAACCCTGCTCCGAAAATGCCAACGTCTGCAGATAGCTGGCAGCCAGAAGGGGCTAGCCTGGAAAGCTGTTGCTCAGCCTCATCTGCCCACGGCACTGCTCGCACAGAGGCACAGAGACTCAGGCTACTTGCTTGTCTTGGCACCTCAAATTCAAACGTAATTTATGGGGTCCGTGCCGGGAGCCTGCGGCAGCCCTGCTCCGAAAATGCAAACGTCTGCAGATAGCTGGCAGACAGAAGGGGCTAGCCTGGAAAGCTGTTGCTCAGCCTCATCTGCCCACGGCACTGCTCGCACAGAGGCACAGAGACTGGGGATGCTTGCTTGTCTTGCCACCTCAAACTTCAAACGTAGCTTATGGGGTCCGTGCCGGGACCCTGCGGCAGCCCTGCTCCGAAAATGCGAACGTCTGCAGATACCTGGCGGGCAGAAGGGGCTAGCCTGGAAAGCTGTTGCTCAGCCTCATCTGCCCACGGCACTGCTCACACAGAGGCACAGAGACTGGGGCTGCTTGCTTGTCTTGCCACCTCAAACTTCAAACGTAGCTTATGGGGTCCGTGTCGGGTGTCTCCGGCAGCCTTGCTCCGAAAATGAGAACGTCTGCAGATAGCTGGCAGGCAGAAGGGGCTAGCCTGGAAAGCTGTTGCTCAGCCTCATCTGCCCACGGCACTGCTCGCACAGAGGCACAGAGACTCAGGCTACTTGCTTGTCTTGGCACCTCAAATTCAAACGTAATTTATGGGGTCCGTGCCGGGAGCCTGCGGCAGCCCTGCTCCGAAAATGCAAACGTCTGCAGATAGCTGGCAGACAGAAGGGGCTAGCCTGGAAAGCTGTTGCTCAGCCTCATCTGCCCACGGCACTGCTTGCACAGAGGCACAGAGACTCGTGCTTCTTGCTTGTCTTGCAACCTCAAACTTCAAATGTAACTTATGGGGTCCGTGCCGAGAGCCTGCGGCAGCCCTGCTCCGAAAATGCCAACGTCTGCAGATAGGTGGCAGGTAGAAGGGGCTAGCCTGGAAAGCTGTTGCTCCGCCTCATCTGCCCACGGCACTGCTCGCACAGAGGCACAGTGACTGGGGCTACTTGCTTGTCTTGCCATCTCAAACTTCAAACGTAACTTATGGGGTCCGTGCCTTCAGTCTCCGGCAGGCCTGCTCCGAAAATGCCAATGTCTGCAGATAGCAGGCAGGCAGAAGGGGCTAGCCAGGAAAGCTGTTGCTCAGCCTCATCTGCCCACGGCACTGCTCGCACAGAGGCACAGAGACTGGGGCTGCTTGCTTGTCTTGCCACCCCAAACTTCAAACGTCGCTTATGGGGTCCGTGCCGGGAGCCTGCGGCAGCCCTGCTCCGAAAATGCCAACGTCTGCAGATAGCTGGCAGGCAGAAGGGGCTAGCCTGGAAAGCTGTTGCTCAGCCTCATCTGCCCACGGCACTGCTCGCACAGAGGCACAGAGACTGAGGCTGCTTGCTTGTCTTGCCACCCCAAACTTCAAACGTAACTTATGGGGTCCGTGCCGGGAGCCTGAGGCAGCCCTGCTCCGAAAATGCGAACGTCTGCAGATAGCTGGCAGGCAGAAGGGGCTAGCCTGGAAAGCTGTTGCTCAGCCTCATCCGCCCATGGCACTGCTTGCACAGAGGCACAGAGACTGGGGCTGCTTGCTTGTCTTCCCACCTCAAACTTCAAACGTAGCTTATGGGGTATGTGTCGGGAGCCTGCGGCAGCCCTGCTCCGAAAATGCAAACGTCTGCATATAGCTGGCAGACAGAAGGGGCTAGCCTGGAAAGCTGTTGCTCAGCCTCATCTGCCCACGGCACTGCTCGCACAGAGGCACAGAGACTGGGGCTGCTTGCTTGTCTTGCCACCTCAAACTTCAAACGTAGCTTATGGGTTCTGTGCAGGGAGTCTCCGGCAGCCCTGCTCCGAAAATGCGAACGTCTGCAGATAGCTGGCAGGCAGAAGGGGCTAGCCTGGAAAGCTGTTGCTCAGCCTCATCTGCCCACGGCACTGCTCGCACAGAGGCACAGAGACTGGGGCTGCTTGCTTGTCTTGCCACCTCAAACTTCAAGCGTATCTTTATGGGGTCCGTGCCGGGAGCATGCAGCAGCCCTGCTCCAAAAATGCGAACGTCTGCAGATAGCTGGCAGGCAGAAGGGGCTAGCCTGGAAAGCTGTTGCTCAGCCTCCTCTGCCCACGGCACTGCTCGCACAGAGGCACAGAGACTGGGGCTGCTTGCTTGTCTTGCCACCTCAAACTTCAAACGTAACTTATGGGGTCCGTGCCGGGATCCTGAGACAACCCTGCTCCGAAAATGCCAACGTCTGCAGATAGCTGGCAGCCAGAAGGGGCTAGCCTGGAAAGCTGTTGCTCAGCCTCATCTGCCCACGGCACTGCTCGCACAGAGGCACAGAGACTCAGGCTACTTGCTTGTCTTGGCACCTCAAATTCAAACGTAATTTATGGGGTCCGTGCCGGGAGCCTGCGGCAGCCCTGCTCCGAAAATGCAAACGTCTGCAGATAGCTGGCAGACAGAAGGGGCTAGCCTGGAAAGCTGTTGCTCAGCCTCATCTGCCCACGGCACTGCTCGCACAGAGGCACAGAGACTGGGGATGCTTGCTTGTCTTGCCACCTCAAACTTCAAACGTAGCTTATGGGGTCCGTGCCGGGACCCTGCGGCAGCCCTGCTCCGAAAATGCGAACGTCTGCAGATACCTGGCGGGCAGAAGGGGCTAGCCTGGAAAGCTGTTGCTCAGCCTCATCTGCCCACGGCACTGCTCACACAGAGGCACAGAGACTGGGGCTGCTTGCTTGTCTTGCCACCTCAAACTTCAAACGTAGCTTATGGGGTCCGTGTCGGGTGTCTCCGGCAGCCTTGCTCCGAAAATGAGAACGTCTGCAGATAGCTGGCAGGCAGAAGGGGCTAGCCTGGAAAGCTGTTGCTCAGCCTCATCTGCCCATGGCACTGCTCGCACAGAGGCACAGAGACTGGGGATGCTTGCTTGTCTTGCCACCTCAAACTTCAAACGTAACTTATGGGGTATGTGTCGGAAGCCTGCGGCAGCCCTGCTCCGAAAATGCGAACGTCTGCAGATAGCTGGCAGGCAGAAGGGGCTAGCCTGGAAAGCTGTTGCTCAGCCTCATCTGCCCACGGCACTGCTTGCACAGAGGCACAGAGACTCGTGCTTCTTGCTTGTCTTGCAACCTCAAACTTCAAATGTAACTTATGGGGTCCGTGCCGAGAGCCTGCGGCAGCCCTGCTCCGAAAATGCCAACGTCTGCAGATAGGTGGCAGGTAGAAGGGGCTAGCCTGGAAAGCTGTTGCTCCGCCTCATCTGCCCACGGCACTGCTCGCACAGAGGCACAGTGACTTGGGCTACTTGCTTGTCTTGCCATCTCAAACTTCAAACGTAACTTATGGGGTCCGTGCCTTCAGTCTCCGGCAGGCCTGCTCCGAAAATGCCAATGTCTGCAGATAGCAGGCAGGCAGAAGGGGCTAGCCAGGAAAGCTGTTGCTCAGCCTCATCTGCCCACGGCACTGCTCGCACAGAGGCACAGAGACTGGGGCTGCTTGCTTGTCTTGCCACCCCAAACTTCAAACGTCGCTTATGGGGTCCGTGCCGGGAGCCTGCGGCAGCCCTGCTCCGAAAATGCCAACGTCTGCAGATAGCTGGCAGGCAGAAGGGGCTAGCCTGGAAAGCTGTTGCTCAGCCTCATCTGCCCACGGCACTGCTCGCACAGAGGCACAGAGACTGAGGCTGCTTGCTTGTCTTGCCACCCCAAACTTCAAACGTAACTTATGGGGTCCGTGCCGGGAGCCTGAGGCAGCCCTGCTCCGAAAATGCGAACGTCTGCAGATAGCTGGCAGGCAGAAGGGGCTAGCCTGGAAAGCTGTTGCTCAGGCTCATCCGCCCACGGCACTGCTTGCACAGAGGCACAGAGACTGGGGCTGCTTGCTTGTCTTCCCACCTCAAACTTCAAACGTAGCTTATGGGGTATGTGTCGGGAGCCTGCGGCAGCCCTGCTCCGAAAATGCAAACGTCTGCATATAGCTGGCAGACAGAAGGGGCTAGCCTGGAAAGCTGTTGCTCAGCCTCATCTGCCCACGGCACTGCTCGCACAGAGGCACAGAGACTGGGGCTGCTTGCTTGTCTTGCCACCTCAAACTTCAAACGTAGCTTATGGGTTCTGTGCAGGGAGTCTCCGGCAGCCCTGCTCCGAAAATGCCAACGTCTGCAGATAGCTGGCAGGCAGAAGGGGCTAGCCTGGAAAGCTGTTGCTCAGCCTCATCTGCCCACGGCACTGCTCGCACAGAGGCACAGAGACTGGGGCTGCTTGCTTGTCTTGCCACCTCAAACTTCAAGCGTATCTTTATGGGGTCCGTGCCGGGAGCATGCAGCAGCCCTGCTCCAAAAATGCGAACGTCTGCAGATAGCTGGCAGGCAGAAGGGGCTAGCCTGGAAAGCTGTTGCTCAGCCTCCTCTGCCCACGGCACTGCTCGCACAGAGGCACAGAGACTGGGGCTGCTTGCTTGTCTTGCCACCTCAAACTTCAAACGTAACTTATGGGGTCCGTGCCGGGATCCTGAGACAACCCTGCTCCGAAAATGCCAACGTCTGCAGATAGGTGGCAGGCAGAAGGGGCTAGCCTGGAAAGCTGTTGCTCAGCCTCATCTGCCCACGGCACTGCTCGCACAGAGGCACAGAGACTGGGGCTGCTTGCTTGTCTTCCCACCTCAAACTTCAAACGTAGCTTATGGGGTCCGTGCCGAGAGCCTGCGGCAGCCCTGCTCCGAAAATGCAAACGTCTGCAGATAGCTGGCAGACAGAAGGGGCTAGCCTGGAAAGCTGTTGCTCAGCCTCATCTGCCCACGGCAGTGCTCGCACAGAGGCACAGAGACTGGGGCTGCATGCTTGTCTTGCCACCTCAAACTTCAAACGTAGCTTATGGGGTCCGTGCCGGGAGCCTGCGGCAGCCCTGCTCCGAAAATGCGAAAGTCTGCAGATAGCTGGCAGCCAGAAGGGGCTAGCCTGGAAAGCTGTTGCTCAGCCTCATCTGCCCACGGCACTGCTCGCACAGAGGCACAGAGACTCAGGCTACTTGCTTGTCTTGGCACCTCAAATTCAAACGTAATTTATGGAGTCCGTGCCGGGAGCCTGCGGCAGCCCTGCTCCGAAAATGCGAACGTCTGCAGATAGCTGGCAGGCAGAAGGGGCTAGCCTGGAAAGCTGTTGCTCAGCCTCATCTGCCCACGGCACTGCTCGCACAGAGGCACAGAGACTGGGGCTGCTTGCTTGTCTTGCCACCTCAAACTTCAAAATTAACTTATGGGGTCCGTGCCGGGAGCTTGCGGCAGCCCTGCTCCGAAAATGCAAACGTCTGCAGATAGCTGGCAGGCAGAAGGGGCTAGCCTGGAAAGCTGTTGCTCAGCCTCATCTGCCCACGGCACTGCTCGCACAGAGGCACAGAGACTGGGGCTGCTTGCTTGTCTTCTCACCTTAAACTTCAAACGTAGCTTATGGAGTCCGTGCCGGGAACCACCAGCAGCCCTGCTCCGAAAATGCGAACGTCTGCACATAGCTGTGGGCAGAGGGGGCTAGCCTGGAAAGCTGTTGCTCAGCCTCATCTGCCCACGGCACTGCTCGCACAGATGCACAGAGACTCAGACTACTTGCTTGTCTTGGCACCTCAAATTCAAACGTAATTTATGGGGTCCGTGCCGGGAGCCTGCGGCAGCCCTGCTCCGAAAATGCCAACGTCTGCAGATAGCTGGCAGGCAGAAGGGGCTAGCCTGGAAAGCTGTTGCTCAGCCTCATCTGCCCATGGCACTGCTCGCACAGAGGCACAGAGACTGGGGCTGCTTGCTTGTCTTCCCACCTCAAACTTCAAACGTAGCTTATGGGGTCCGTGCCGAGAGCCTGCGGCAGCCCTGCTCCGAAAATGCAAACGTCTGCAGATAGCTGGCAGACAGAAGGGGCTAGCCTGGAAAGCTGTTGCTCAGCCTCATCTGCCCACGGCAGTGCTCGCACAGAGGCACAGAGACTGGGGCTGCATGCTTGTCTTGCCACCTCAAACTTCAAACGTAGCTTATGGGGTCCGTGCCGGGAGCCTGCGGCAGCCCTGCTCCGAAAATGCGAAAGTCTGCAGATAGCTGGCAGCCAGAAGGGGCTAGCCTGGAAAGCTGTTGCTCAGCCTCATCTGCCCACGGCACTGCTCGCACAGAGGCACAGAGACTCAGGCTACTTGCTTGTCTTGGCACCTCAAATTCAAACGTAATTTATGGAGTCCGTGCCGGGAGCCTGCGGCAGCCCTGCTCCGAAAATGCGAACGTCTGCAGATAGCTGGCAGGCAGAAGGGGCTAGCCTGGAAAGCTGTTGCTCAGCCTCATCTGCCCACGGCACTGCTCGCACAGAGGCACAGAGACTGGGGCTGCTTGCTTGTCTTGCCACCCCAAACTTCAAACGTAGCTTATGGGGTCCGTGCCGGGACCCCGCGGCAGCCCTGCTCTGAAAATGCGAACGTCTGCAGATAGGTGGCAGGCAGAAGGGGCTAGCCTGGAAAGCTGTTGCTCAGCCTCATCTGCCCACGGCACTTCTCACACAGAGGCACAGAGACTGGGGCTGCTTGCTTGTCTTCCCACCTCAAACTTCAAACGTAGCTTATGGGGTCCGTGCCGAGAGCCTGCGGCAGCCCTGCTCCGAAAATGCAAACGTCTGCAGATAGCTGGCAGACAGAAGGGGCTAGCCTGGAAAGCTGTTGCTCAGCCTCATCTGCCCACGGCAGTGCTCGCACAGAGGCACAGAGACTGGGGCTGCATGCTTGTCTTGCCACCTCAAACTTCAAACGTAGCTTATGGGGTCCGTGCCGGGAGCCTGCGGCAGCCCTGCTCCGAAAATGCGAAAGTCTGCAGATAGCTGGCAGCCAGAAGGGGCTAGCCTGGAAAGCTGTTGCTCAGCCTCATCTGCCCACGGCACTGCTCGCACAGAGGCACAGAGACTCAGGCTACTTGCTTGTCTTGGCACCTCAAATTCAAACGTAATTTATGGAGTCCGTGCCGGGAGCCTGCGGCAGCCCTGCTCCGAAAATGCGAACGTCTGCAGATAGCTGGCAGGCAGAAGGGGCTAGCCTGGAAAGCTGTTGCTCAGCCTCATCTGCCCACGGCACTGCTCGCACAGAGGCACAGAGACTGGGGCTGCTTGCTTGTCTTGCCACCCCAAACTTCAAACGTAGCTTATGGGGTCCGTGCCGGGACCCCGCGGCAGCCCTGCTCTGAAAATGCGAACGTCTGCAGATAGGTGGCAGGCAGAAGGGGCTAGCCTGGAAAGCTGTTGCTCAGCCTCATCTGCCCACGGCACTTCTCACACAGAGGCACAGAGACTGGGGCTGCTTGCTTGTCTTGCCACCTCAAACTTCAAACGTAGCTTATGGGGTCCGTGTCGGGTGTCTCCGGCAGCCTTGCTCCGAAAATGCGAACGTCTGCAGATAGCTGGCAGGCAGAAGGGGCTAGCCTGGAAAGCTGTTGCTCAGCCTCATCTGCCCATGGCACTGCTCGCACAGAGGCACAGAGACTGGGGCTGCTTGCTTGTCTTGGCACCTCAAATTCAAACATATCTTATGGGGTCCGTGTCGGGAGCCTGCGGCAGCCCTGCTCCGAAAATGCGAACGACTGCAGATAGCTGGCAGGCAGAAGGGGCTAGCCTGGAAAGCTGTTGCTCAGCCTCATCTGCCCACGGCACTGCTCGCACAGAGGCACAGAGACTGGGGCTGCTTGCTTGTCTTGCCACCTCAAACTTCAAACTTAGATTATGGGGTATGTGTCGGGAGCGTGCGGCAGCCCTGCTCCGAAAATGCCAACGTCTGCAGATAGGTGGCAGGCAGAAGGGGCTAGCCTGGAAAGCTGTTGCTCAGCCTCATCTGCCCACGGCACTGCTCGCACAGAGGCACAGAGAGTGGGGCTGCTTGCTTGTCTTGCCACCCCAAACTTCAAACGTAGCTTATGGGGTCTGTGCCGGGAGCCTGAGGCAGCCCTGCTCCGAAAATGCGAAAGTCTGCAGATAGCTGGCAGGCAGAAGGGGCTAGCCTGGAAAGCTGTTGCTCAGCCTCATCTGCCCACGGCACTGCTCGCACAGAGGCACAGAGACTGGGGATGCTTGCTTGTCTTGCCACCTCAAACTTCAAACGTAGCTTATGGGGTCCGTGCCGGGACCCTGCGGCAGCCCTGCTCCGAAAATGCGAACGTCTGCAGATACCTGGCGGGCAGAAGGGGCTAGCCTGGAAAGCTGTTGCTCAGCCTCATCTGCCCACGGCACTGCTCACACAGAGGCACAGAGACTGGGGCTGCTTGCTTGTCTTGCCACCTCAAACTTCAAACGTAGCTTATGGGGTCCGTGTCGGGTGTCTCCGGCAGCCTTGCTCCGAAAATGCGAACGTCTGCAGATAGCTGGCAGGCAGAAGGGGCTAGCCTGGAAAGCTGTTGCTCAGCCTCATCTGCCCATGGCACTGCTCGCACAGAGGCACAGAGACTGGGGATGCTTGCTTGTCTTGCCACCTCAAACTTCAGACGTTGCTTATGGGGTATGTGTCGGAAGCCTGCGGCAGCCCTGCTCCGAAAATGCGAACGTCTGCAGATAGCTGGCAGGCAGAAGGGGCTAGCCTGGAAAGCTGTTGCTCAGCCTCATCTGCCCACGGCACTGCTTGCACAGAGGCACAGAGACTCGTGCTTCTTGCTTGTCTTGCAACCTCAAACTTCAAATGTAACTTATGGGGTCCGTGCCGAGAGCCTGCGGCAGCCCTGCTCCGAAAATGCCAACGTCTGCAGATAGGTGGCAGGTAGAAGGGGCTAGCCTGGAAAGCTGTTGCTCCGCCTCATCTGCCCACGGCACTGCTCGCACAGAGGCACAGTGACTTGGGCTACTTGCTTGTCTTGCCATCTCAAACTTCAAACGTAACTTATGGGGTCCGTGCCTTCAGTCTCCGGCAGGCCTGCTCCGAAAATGCCAATGTCTGCAGATAGCAGGCAGGCAGAAGGGGCTAGCCAGGAAAGCTGTTGCTCAGCCTCATCTGCCCACGGCACTGCTCACACAGAGGCACAGAGACTGGGGCTGCTTGCTTGTCTTGCCACCCCAAACTTCAAACGTCGCTTATGGGGTCCGTGCCGGGAGCCTGCGGCAGCCCTGCTCCGAAAATGCCAACGTCTGCAGATAGCTGGCAGGCAGAAGGGGCTAGCCTGGAAAGCTGTTGCTCAGCCTCATCTGCCCACGGCACTGCTCGCACAGAGGCACAGAGACTGAGGCTGCTTGCTTGTCTTGCCACCCCAAACTTCAAACGTAACTTATGGGGTCCGTGCCGGGAGCCTGAGGCAGCCCTGCTCCGAAAATGCGAACGTCTGCAGATAGCTGGCAGGCAGAAGGGGCTAGCCTGGAAAGCTGTTGCTCAGCCTCATCCGCCCACGGCACTGCTTGCACAGAGGCACAGAGACTGGAGCTGCTTGCTTGTCTTCCCACCTCAAACTTCAAACGTAGCTTATGGGGTATGTGTCGGGAGCCTGCGGCAGCCCTGCTCCGAAAATGCAAACGTCTGCATATAGCTGGCAGACAGAAGGGGCTAGCCTGGAAAGCTGTTGCTCAGCCTCATCTGCCCACGGCACTGCTCGCACAGAGGCACAGAGACTGGGGCTGCTTGCTTGTCTTGCCACCTCAAACTTCAAACGTAGCTTATGGGTTCTGTGCAGGGAGTCTCCGGCAGCCCTGCTCCGAAAATGCCAACGTCTGCAGATAGCTGGCAGGCAGAAGGGGCTAGCCTGGAAAGCTGTTGCTCAGCCTCATCTGCCCACGGCACTGCTCGCACAGAGGCACAGAGACTGGGGCTGCTTGCTTGTCTTGCCACCTCAAACTTCAAGCGTATCTTTATGGGGTCCGTGCCGGGAGCATGCAGCAGCCCTGCTCCAAAAATGCGAACGTCTGCAGATAGCTGGCAGGCAGAAGGGGCTAGCCTGGAAAGCTGTTGCTCAGCCTCCTCTGCCCACGGCACTGCTCGCACAGAGGCACAGAGACTGGGGCTGCTTGCTTGTCTTGCCACCTCAAACTTCAAACGTAACTTATGGGGTCCGTGCCGGGATCCTGAGACAACCCTGCTCCGAAAATGCCAACGTCTGCAGATAGGTGGCAGGCAGAAGGGGCTAGCCTGGAAAGCTGTTGCTCAGCCTCATCTGCCCACGGCACTGCTCGCACAGAGGCACAGAGACTGGGGCTGCTTGCTTGTCTTCCCACCTCAAACTTCAAACGTAGCTTATGGGGTCCGTGCCGAGAGCCTGCGGCAGCCCTGCTCCGAAAATGCAAACGTCTGCAGATAGCTGGCAGACAGAAGGGGCTAGCCTGGAAAGCTGTTGCTCAGCCTCATCTGCCCACGGCAGTGCTCGCACAGAGGCACAGAGACTGGGGCTGCATGCTTGTCTTGCCACCTCAAACTTCAAACGTAGCTTATGGGGTCCGTGCCGGGAGCCTGCGGCAGCCCTGCTCCGAAAATGCGAAAGTCTGCAGATAGCTGGCAGCCAGAAGGGGCTAGCCTGGAAAGCTGTTGCTCAGCCTCATCTGCCCACGGCACTGCTCGCACAGAGGCACAGAGACTCAGGCTACTTGCTTGTCTTGGCACCTCAAATTCAAACGTAATTTATGGGGTCCGTGCCGGGAGCCTGCGGCAGCCCTGCTCCGAAAATGCGAACGTCTGCAGATAGCTGGCAGGCAGAAGGGGCTAGCCTGGAAAGCTGTTGCTCAGCCTCATCTGCCCACGGCACTGCTCGCACAGAGGCACAGAGACTGGGGCTGCTTGCTTGTCTTGCCACCTCAAACTTCAAAATTAGCTTATGGGGTCCGTGCCGGGAGCTTGCGGCAGCACTGCTCCGAAAATGCAAACGTCTGCAGATAGCTGGCAGGCAGAAGGGGCTAGCCTGGAAAGCTGTTGCTCAGCCTCATCTGCCCACGGCACTGCTCGCACAGAGGCACAGAGACTGGGGCTGCTTGCTTGTCTTCTCACCTTAAACTTCAAACGTAGCTTATGGAGTCCGTGCCGGGAACCACCAGCAGCCCTGCTCCGAAAATGCGAACGTCTGCACATAGCTGTGGGCAGAGGGGGCTAGCCTGGAAAGCTGTTGCTCAGCCTCATCTGCCCACGGCACTGCTCGCACAGATGCACAGAGACTCAGACTACTTGCTTGTCTTGGCACCTCAAATTCAAACGTAATTTATGGGGTCCGTGCCGGGAGCCTGCGGCAGCCCTGCTCCGAAAATGCCAACGTCTGCAGATAGCTGGCAGGCAGAAGGGGCTAGCCTGGAAAGCTGTTGCTCAGCCTCATCTGCCCATGGCACTGCTCGCACAGAGGCACAGAGACTGGGGCTGCTTGCTTGTCTTGGCACCTCAAATTCAAACGTAACTTATGGGGTCCGTGTCGGGAGCCTGCGGCAGCCCTGCTCCGAAAATGCCAACGTCTGCAGATAGCTGGCAGGCAGAAGGGGCTAGCCTGGAAAGCTGTTGCTCAGCCTCATCTGCCCACGGCACTGCTCGCACAGAGGCACAGAGACTGGGGCTGCTTGCTTGTCTTGCCACCTCAAACTTCAAACTTAGATTATGGGGTATGTGTCGGGAGCGTGCGGCAGCCCTGCTCCGAAAATGCAAACGTCTGCAGATAGCTGGCAGAAAGAAGGGGCTAGCCTGGAAAGCTGTTGCTCAGCCTCATCTGCCCACGGCACTGCTCGCACAGAGGCACAGAGAGTGGGGCTGCTTGCTTGTCTTGCCACCCCAAACTTCAAACGTAGCTTATGGGGTCTGTGCCGGGAGCCTGAGGCAGCCCTGCTCCGAAAATGCGAAAGTCTGCAGATAGCTGGCAGGCAGAAGGGGCTAGCCTGGAAAGCTGTTGCTCAGCCTCATCTGCCCACGGCACTGCTCGCACAGAGGCACAGAGACTGGGGCTGCTTGCTTGTCTTGCCACCTCAAACTTCAAGCGTATCTTTATGGGGTCCGTGCCGGGAGCATGCAGCAGCCCTGCTCCAAAAATGCGAACGTCTGCAGATAGCTGGCAGGCAGAAGGGGCTAGCCTGGAAAGCTGTTGCTCAGCCTCCTCTGCCCACGGCACTGCTCGCACAGAGGCACAGAGACTGGGGCTGCTTGCTTGTCTTGCCACCTCAAACTTCAAACGTAACTTATGGGGTCCGTGCCGGGATCCTGAGACAACCCTGCTCCGAAAATGCCAACGTCTGCAGATAGGTGGCAGACAGAAGGGGCTAGCCTGGAAAGCTGTTGCTCAGCCTCATCTGCCCACGGCACTGCTCGCACAGAGGCACAGAGACTCAGGCTACTTGCTTGTCTTGGCACCTCAAATTCAAACGTAATTTATGGAGTCCGTGCCGGGAGCCTGCGGCAGCCCTGCTCCGAAAATGCGAACGTCTGCAGATAGCTGGCAGGCAGAAGGGGCTAGCCTGGAAAGCTGTTGCTCAGCCTCATCTGCCCACGGCACTGCTCGCACAGAGGCACAGAGACTGGGGCTGCTTGCTTGTCTTGCCACCCCAAACTTCAAACGTAGCTTATGGGGTCCGTGCCGGGACCCCGCGGCAGCCCTGCTCTGAAAATGCGAACGTCTGCAGATAGGTGGCAGGCAGAAGGGGCTAGCCTGGAAAGCTGTTGCTCAGCCTCATCTGCCCACGGCACTTCTCACACAGAGGCACAGAGACTGGGGCTGCTTGCTTGTCTTCCCACCTCAAACTTCAAACGTAGCTTATGGGGTCCGTGCCGAGAGCCTGCGGCAGCCCTGCTCCGAAAATGCAAACGTCTGCAGATAGCTGGCAGACAGAAGGGGCTAGCCTGGAAAGCTGTTGCTCAGCCTCATCTGCCCACGGCAGTGCTCGCACAGAGGCACAGAGACTGGGGCTGCATGCTTGTCTTGCCACCTCAAACTTCAAACGTAGCTTATGGGGTCCGTGCCGGGAGCCTGCGGCAGCCCTGCTCCGAAAATGCGAAAGTCTGCAGATAGCTGGCAGCCAGAAGGGGCTAGCCTGGAAAGCTGTTGCTCAGCCTCATCTGCCCACGGCACTGCTCGCACAGAGGCACAGAGACTCAGGCTACTTGCTTGTCTTGGCACCTCAAATTCAAACGTAATTTATGGAGTCCGTGCCGGGAGCCTGCGGCAGCCCTGCTCCGAAAATGCGAACGTCTGCAGATAGCTGGCAGGCAGAAGGGGCTAGCCTGGAAAGCTGTTGCTCAGCCTCATCTGCCCACGGCACTGCTCGCACAGAGGCACAGAGACTGGGGCTGCTTGCTTGTCTTGCCACCCCAAACTTCAAACGTAGCTTATGGGGTCCGTGCCGGGACCCCGCGGCAGCCCTGCTCTGAAAATGCGAACGTCTGCAGATAGGTGGCAGGCAGAAGGGGCTAGCCTGGAAAGCTGTTGCTCAGCCTCATCTGCCCACGGCACTTCTCACACAGAGGCACAGAGACTGGGGCTGCTTGCTTGTCTTGCCACCTCAAACTTCAAACGTAGCTTATGGGGTCCGTGTCGGGAGCCTGAGGCAGCCCTGCTCCGAAAATGCGAAAGTCTGCAGATAGCTGGCAGGCAGAAGGGGCTAGCCTGGAAAGCTGTTGCTCAGCCTCATCTGCCCACGGCACTGCTCGCACAGAGGCACAGAGACTGGGGATGCTTGCTTGTCTTGCCACCTCAAACTTCAAACGTAGCTTATGGGGTCCGTGCCGGGACCCTGCGGCAGCCCTGCTCCGAAAATGCGAACGTCTGCAGATACCTGGCGGGCAGAAGGGGCTAGCCTGGAAAGCTGTTGCTCAGCCTCATCTGCCCACGGCACTGCTCACACAGAGGCACAGAGACTGGGGCTGCTTGCTTGTCTTGCCACCTCAAACTTCAAACGTAGCTTATGGGGTCCGTGTCGGGTGTCTCCGGCAGCCTTGCTCCGAAAATGCGAACGTCTGCAGATAGCTGGCAGGCAGAAGGGGCTAGCCTGGAAAGCTGTTGCTCAGCCTCATCTGCCCATGGCACTGCTCGCACAGAGGCACAGAGACTGGGGATGCTTGCTTGTCTTGCCACCTCAAACTTCAAACGTTGCTTATGGGGTATGTGTCGGAAGCCTGCGGCAGCCCTGCTCCGAAAATGCGAACGTCTGCAGATAGCTGGCAGGCAGAAGGGGCTAGCCTGGAAAGCTGTTGCTCAGCCTCATCTGCCCACGGCACTGCTTGCACAGAGGCACAGAGACTCGTGCTTCTTGCTTGTCTTGCAACCTCAAACTTCAAATGTAACTTATGGGGTCCGTGCCGAGAGCCTGCGGCAGCCCTGCTCCGAAAATGCCAACGTCTGCAGATAGGTGGCAGGTAGAAGGGGCTAGCCTGGAAAGCTGTTGCTCCGCCTCATCTGCCCACGGCACTGCTCGCACAGAGGCACAGTGACTTGGGCTACTTGCTTGTCTTGCCATCTCAAACTTCAAACGTAACTTATGGGGTCCGTGCCTTCAGTCTCCGGCAGGCCTGCTCCGAAAATGCCAATGTCTGCAGATAGCAGGCAGGCAGAAGGGGCTAGCCAGGAAAGCTGTTGCTCAGCCTCATCTGCCCACGGCACTGCTCACACAGAGGCACAGAGACTGGGGCTGCTTGCTTGTCTTGCCACCCCAAACTTCAAACGTCGCTTATGGGGTCCGTGCCGGGAGCCTGCGGCAGCCCTGCTCCGAAAATGCCAACGTCTGCAGATAGCTGGCAGGCAGAAGGGGCTAGCCTGGAAAGCTGTTGCTCAGCCTCATCTGCCCACGGCACTGCTCGCACAGAGGCACAGAGACTGAGGCTGCTTGCTTGTCTTGCCACCCCAAACTTCAAACGTAACTTATGGGGTCCGTGCCGGGAGCCTGAGGCAGCCCTGCTCCGAAAATGCGAACGTCTGCAGATAGCTGGCAGGCAGAAGGGGCTAGCCTGGAAAGCTGTTGCTCAGCCTCATCCGCCCACGGCACTGCTTGCACAGAGGCACAGAGACTGGAGCTGCTTGCTTGTCTTCCCACCTCAAACTTCAAACGTAGCTTATGGGGTATGTGTCGGGAGCCTGCGGCAGCCCTGCTCCGAAAATGCAAACGTCTGCATATAGCTGGCAGACAGAAGGGGCTAGCCTGGAAAGCTGTTGCTCAGCCTCATCTGCCCACGGCACTGCTCGCACAGAGGCACAGAGACTGGGGCTGCTTGCTTGTCTTGCCACCTCAAACTTCAAACGTAGCTTATGGGTTCTGTGCAGGGAGTCTCCGGCAGCCCTGCTCCGAAAATGCCAACGTCTGCAGATAGCTGGCAGGCAGAAGGGGCTAGCCTGGAAAGCTGTTGCTCAGCCTCATCTGCCCACGGCACTGCTCGCACAGAGGCACAGAGACTGGGGCTGCTTGCTTGTCTTGCCACCTCAAACTTCAAGCGTATCTTTATGGGGTCCGTGCCGGGAGCATGCAGCAGCCCTGCTCCAAAAATGCGAACGTCTGCAGATAGCTGGCAGGCAGAAGGGGCTAGCCTGGAAAGCTGTTGCTCAGCCTCCTCTGCCCACGGCACTGCTCGCACAGAGGCACAGAGACTGGGGCTGCTTGCTTGTCTTGCCACCTCAAACTTCAAACGTAACTTATGGGGTCCGTGCCGGGATCCTGAGACAACCCTGCTCCGAAAATGCCAACGTCTGCAGATAGGTGGCAGGCAGAAGGGGCTAGCCTGGAAAGCTGTTGCTCAGCCTCATCTGCCCACGGCACTGCTCGCACAGAGGCACAGAGACTGGGGCTGCTTGCTTGTCTTCCCACCTCAAACTTCAAACGTAGCTTATGGGGTCCGTGCCGAGAGCCTGCGGCAGCCCTGCTCCGAAAATGCAAACGTCTGCAGATAGCTGGCAGACAGAAGGGGCTAGCCTGGAAAGCTGTTGCTCAGCCTCATCTGCCCACGGCAGTGCTCGCACAGAGGCACAGAGACTGGGGCTGCATGCTTGTCTTGCCACCTCAAACTTCAAACGTAGCTTATGGGGTCCGTGCCGGGAGCCTGCGGCAGCCCTGCTCCGAAAATGCGAAAGTCTGCAGATAGCTGGCAGCCAGAAGGGGCTAGCCTGGAAAGCTGTTGCTCAGCCTCATCTGCCCACGGCACTGCTCGCACAGAGGCACAGAGACTCAGGCTACTTGCTTGTCTTGGCACCTCAAATTCAAACGTAATTTATGGGGTCCGTGCCGGGAGCCTGCGGCAGCCCTGCTCCGAAAATGCGAACGTCTGCAGATAGCTGGCAGGCAGAAGGGGCTAGCCTGGAAAGCTGTTGCTCAGCCTCATCTGCCCACGGCACTGCTCGCACAGAGGCACAGAGACTGGGGCTGCTTGCTTGTCTTGCCACCTCAAACTTCAAAATTAGCTTATGGGGTCCGTGCCGGGAGCTTGCGGCAGCACTGCTCCGAAAATGCAAACGTCTGCAGATAGCTGGCAGGCAGAAGGGGCTAGCCTGGAAAGCTGTTGCTCAGCCTCATCTGCCCACGGCACTGCTCGCACAGAGGCACAGAGACTGGGGCTGCTTGCTTGTCTTCTCACCTTAAACTTCAAACGTAGCTTATGGAGTCCGTGCCGGGAACCACCAGCAGCCCTGCTCCGAAAATGCGAACGTCTGCACATAGCTGTGGGCAGAGGAGGCTAGCCTGGAAAGCTGTTGCTCAGCCTCATCTGCCCACGGCACTGCTCGCACAGATGCACAGAGACTCAGACTACTTGCTTGTCTTGGCACCTCAAATTCAAACGTAATTTATGGGGTCCGTGCCGGGAGCCTGCGGCAGCCCTGCTCCGAAAATGCCAACGTCTGCAGATAGCTGGCAGGCAGAAGGGGCTAGCCTGGAAAGCTGTTGCTCAGCCTCATCTGCCCATGGCACTGCTCGCACAGAGGCACAGAGACTGGGGCTGCTTGCTTGTCTTGGCACCTCAAATTCAAACGTAACTTATGGGGTCCGTGTCGGGAGCCTGCGGCAGCCCTGCTCCGAAAATGCCAACGTCTGCAGATAGCTGGCAGGCAGAAGGGGCTAGCCTGGAAAGCTGTTGCTCAGCCTCATCTGCCCACGGCACTGCTCGCACAGAGGCACAGAGACTGGGGCTGCTTGCTTGTCTTGCCACCTCAAACTTCAAACTTAGATTATGGGGTATGTGTCGGGAGCGTGCGGCAGCCCTGCTCCGAAAATGCAAACGTCTGCAGATAGCTGGCAGAAAGAAGGGGCTAGCCTGGAAAGCTGTTGCTCAGCCTCATCTGCCCACGGCACTGCTCGCACAGAGGCACAGAGAGTGGGGCTGCTTGCTTGTCTTGCCACCCCAAACTTCAAACGTAGCTTATGGGGTCTGTGCCGGGAGCCTGAGGCAGCCCTGCTCCGAAAATGCGAAAGTCTGCAGATAGCTGGCAGGCAGAAGGGGCTAGCCTGGAAAGCTGTTGCTCAGCCTCATCTGCCCACGGCACTGCTCGCACAGAGGCACAGAGACTGGGGCTGCTTGCTTGTCTTGCCACCTCAAACTTCAAACGTAGCTTATGGGGTCCGTGCCGGGAGCCTGAGGCAGCCCTGCTCCGAACATGCGAACGTCTGCAGATAGGTTGCAACCAGAAGGGGCTAGCCTGGAAAGCTGTTGCTCAGCCTCATCTGCCCACGGCACTGCTCGCACAGAGGCACAGAGACTCGGGCTACTTGCTTGTCTTGCCACCTCAAACTTGAAACATAACTTATGGGGTCCGTGCCTTTAGTCTGCGGCAGCCCTGCTCCGAAAATGCGAACGTCTGCAGATAGATGGCACGCAGAAGGGGCTAGCCTGGAAAGCTGTTGCTCAGCCTCATCTGCCCACGGCACTGCTCGCACAGAGGCACAGAGACTGGGGCTGCTTGCTTGTCTTGCCACCTCAAACTTCAAACGTAGCTTATGGGGTCCGTGCCGGGAGCCTGCGGCAGCCCTGCTCCGAAAATGCGAACGTCTGCAGATAGCTGGCAGGCAGAAGAGGCTAGCCTGGAAAGCTGTTGCTCAGCCTCATCTGCCCACGGCACTGCTCACACAGAGGCACAGAGACTGGGGCTGCTTGCTTGTCTTGCCACCTCAAACTTCAAACGTAGCTTATGGGGTCCGTGTCGGGTGTCTCCGGCAGCCTTGCTCCAAAAATGCAAACGTCTGCAGATAGCTGGCAGGCAGAAGGGGCTAGCCTGGAAAGCTGTTGCTCAGCCTCATCTGCCCACGGCACTGCTCGCACAGAGGCACAGAGACTGGGGCTGCTTGCTTGTCTTGCCACCCCAAACTTCAAACGTAACTTATGGGGTCCATGCCGGGAGCCTTCGGCAGCCCTGCTCCGAAAATGCGAACGTCTGCAGATAGCTGGCAGGCAGAAGGGGCTAGCCTGGAAAGCTGTTGCTCAGCCTCATCTGCCCACGGCACTGCTCGCACAGAGGCACAGAGACTGGGGCTGCTTGCTTGTCTTGCCACCTCAAACTTCAAAATTAGCTTATGGGGTCCGTGCCGGGAGCTTGCGGCAGCCCTGCTCCGAAAATGCAAACGTCTGCAGATAGCTGGCAGGCAGAAGGGGCTAGCCAGGAAAGCTGTTGCTCAGCCTCATCTGCCCACGGCACTGCTCGCACAGAGGCACAGAGACTGGGGCTGCTTGCTTGTCTTGTCACCTTAAACTTCAAACGTAGCTTATGGAGTCCGTGCCGGGAACCATCAGCAGCCCTGCTCCGAAAATGCGAACGTCTGCACATAGCTGTGGGCAGAGGGGGCTAGCCTGGAAAGCTGTTGCTCAGCCTCATCTGCCCACGGCACTGCTCGCACAGAGGCACAGAGACTCAGACTACTTGCTTGTCTTGGCACCTCGAATTCAAACGTAATTTATGGGGTCCGTGCCGGGAGCCTGCGGCAGCCCTGCTCCGAAAATGCCAACGTCTGCAGATAGCTGGCAGGCAGAAGTGGCAGGCCTGGAAAGCTGTTGCTCAGCCTCATCTGCCCACGGCACTGCTCGCACAGAGGCACAGAGACTGGGGCTGCTTGCTTGTCTTGCCACCCCAAACTTCAAACGTAGCTTATGGGGTCCGTGCCGGGACCCCGCGGCAGCCCTGCTCTGAAAATGCGAACGTCTGCAGATAGCTGGCAGGCAGAAGGGGCTAGCCTGGAAAGCTGTTGCTCAGCCTCATCTGCCCACGGCACTTCTCACACAGAGGCACAGAGACTGGGGCTGCTTGCTTGTCTTGCCACCTCAAACTTCAAACGTAGCTTATGGGGTCCGTGTCGGGTGTCTCCGGCAGCCTTGCTCCGAAAATGCGAACGTCTGCAGATAGCTGGCAGGCAGAAGGGGCTAGCCTGGAAAGCTGTTGCTCAGCCTCATCTGCCCATGGCACTGCTCGCACAGAGGCACAGAGACTGGGGCTGCTTGCTTGTCTTGGCACCTCAAATTCAAACGTAACTTATGGGGTCCGTGCCGGGAACCTGCGGCAGCCCTGCTCCGAAAATGCCAACGTCTGCAGATAGCTGGCAGGCAGAAGGGGCTAGCCTGGAAAGCTGTTGCTCAGCCTCATCTGCCCACGGCACTGCTCGCACAGAGGCACAGAGACTGGGGCTGCTTGCTTGTCTTGCCACCTCAAACTTCAAACTTAGATTATGGGGTATGTGTCGGGAGCGTGCGGCAGCCCTGCTCCGAAAATGCCAACGTCTGCACATAGCTGGCAGGCAGAAGGGGCTAGCCTGGAAAGCTGTTGCTCAGCCTCATCTGCCCACGGCACCGCTCGCACAGAGGCACAGAGACTGGGGCTGCTTGCTTGTCTTGCCACCTCAAACTTCAAATGTAACTTATGGGGTCTGTGCCTAGAGCCTGCGGCAGCCCTGCTCCGAAAATGCGAACGTCTGCACATAGCTGGCAGGCAGAAGGAACTAGCCTGGAAAGCTGTTGCTCAGGCTCATCTGCCCATGGCACTGCTTGCACAGAGGCACAGAGACTCGTGCTACTTGCTTGTCTAGCCACCACAAACTTCAAACGTAGCTTATGGGGTCCGTGCCGGGAGCCTGCGGCAGCCCTGCTCCGAACATGCGAACGTCTGCAGATAGGTTGCAACCAGAAGGGGCTAGCCTGGAAAGCTGTTGCTCAGCCTCATCTGCCCACGGCACTGCTCGCACAGAGGCACAGAGACTCAGACTACTTGCTTGTCTTGGCACCTCGAATTCAAACGTAATTTATGGGGTCCGTGCCGGGAGCCTGCGGCAGCCCTGCTCCGAAAATGCCAACGTCTGCAGATAGCTGGCAGGCAGAAGTGGCAGGCCTGGAAAGCTGTTGCTCAGCCTCATCTGCCCACGGCACTGCTCGCACAGAGGCACAGAGACTGGGGCTGCTTGCTTGTCTTGCCACCCCAAACTTCAAACGTAGCTTATGGGGTCCGTGCCGGGACCCCGCGGCAGCCCTGCTCTGAAAATGCGAACGTCTGCAGATAGCTGGCAGGCAGAAGGGGCTAGCCTGGAAAGCTGTTGCTCAGCCTCATCTGCCCACGGCACTTCTCACACAGAGGCACAGAGACTGGGGCTGCTTGCTTGTCTTGCCACCTCAAACTTCAAACGTAGCTTATGGGGTCCGTGTCGGGTGTCTCCGGCAGCCTTGCTCCGAAAATGCGAACGTCTGCAGATAGCTGGCAGGCAGAAGGGGCTAGCCTGGAAAGCTGTTGCTCAGCCTCATCTGCCCATGGCACTGCTCGCACAGAGGCACAGAGACTGGGGCTGCTTGCTTGTCTTGGCACCTCAAATTCAAACGTAACTTATGGGGTCCGTGCCGGGAACCTGCGGCAGCCCTGCTCCGAAAATGCCAACGTCTGCAGATAGCTGGCAGGCAGAAGGGGCTAGCCTGGAAAGCTGTTGCTCAGCCTCATCTGCCCACGGCACTGCTCGCACAGAGGCACAGAGACTGGGGCTGCTTGCTTGTCTTGCCACCTCAAACTTCAAACTTATATTATGGGGTATGTGTCGGGAGCGTGCGGCAGCCCTGCTCCGAAAATGCCAACGTCTGCACATAGCTGGCAGGCAGAAGGGGCTAGCCTGGAAAGCTGTTGCTCAGCCTCATCTGCCCACGGCACCGCTCGCACAGAGGCACAGAGACTGGGGCTGCTTGCTTGTCTTGCCACCTCAAACTTCAAATGTAACTTATGGGGTCTGTGCCTAGAGCCTGCGGCAGCCCTGCTCCGAAAATGCGAACGTCTGCACATAGCTGGCAGGCAGAAGGAACTAGCCTGGAAAGCTGTTGCTCAGGCTCATCTGCCCATGGCACTGCTTGCACAGAGGCACAGAGACTCGTGCTACTTGCTTGTCTAGCCACCACAAACTTCAAACGTAGCTTATGGGGTCCGTGCCGGGAGCCTGCGGCAGCCCTGCTCCGAACATGCGAACGTCTGCAGATAGGTTGCAACCAGAAGGGGCTAGCCTGGAAAGCTGTTGCTCAGCCTCATCTGCCCACGGCACTGCTCGCACAGAGGCACAGAGACTCAGGCTACTTGCTTGTCTTGCCACCTCAAACTTGAAACATAACTTATGGGGTCCGTGCCTTTAGTCTGCGGCAGCCCTGCTCCGAAAATGCGAACGTCTGCAGATAGCTGGCA